>NC_060028.1:5171981-6508231 GCF_021134715.1 Daphnia pulex | reverse complement strand
AGAGATGTTGGTTCAGCTGTGCAGCCTTCGACTCTTTCTGCTTTTTCAATCACCTTCTCTCTTCTTTTCTCGACGCCGTCAAAGGGCCGAACGCTTGAAATTGCTCCGACGTCAATCTCGTGTCGGCTTCAGGGCCGGGCTTCTTCATTTACTTATTTTCTTGCTTGGCGCCCAGACGCGCGCGCCGGCCAAAAAAGAATAGGATGGACGGGGGGTTTCCCCCCTTTTTATTTTCTCGTTTCGTTGGCAATTTCATTTTGTTTCCTCCGATTTTGTATCTTGTTTACAAGGACCTGAAAGGACTGATTGGAGGACGACCCCAGCTGGTTAACGTTTTCATTCGCTCCGTCACTTTGCGGGCCCCGAGGCGGGCCCCGTTTTCTAATAAGAATACGGGATCGATGGGACGCCCGCCGCCCGTCTCGAATTTCCCCTTTTGTCTATTCGGTCGCTTCTTCCGAACTTCCGTTTTGGGCCGAATCCAAGAAATTCGATGAATCTCGTCGTCGGGCCGCCGAGGAGAATTGAGTCTATAGGTGCCGTACCATGCCTTTGGGATATTTGTCAACCTTTTTGGGCTTCGGGTGATTTATGACGTGATGGGGGGGGTCTATCTAAGAAAGAAAACGATGAGACCTCCATCTTCATGTGCATTTTCCGTGGTGGGGTTGCTGGAGACGTTCATAGACTCTCTTTTTTGCTTTGCAAGTTGTTGTGTGTTTCCTCCCAATATTAAAACATCTTTTTTTTTTCTCTATATTGTTTGTTTAGGTGTTTCCTTTGGACTCGCTGGGTGGTGGTGGTGGTGTGGCCCGCTCCTCCTGGATGGGAGTTCTTCCGAGAAGATTGCAGCTACGACCGACTCCGGAGAAGACGAAAGAATCTCGTTTTTCTTTATCATCCGTCTCCCGTTTCAACCAGCAACCTTCTTCTGCTGCTTCTTCTTCTTTGAGAGGTATATAGAAACAAAACCAGAAACGCTCCGTCATTCCGGCACGACGATCTCGAGTCCATTTCCATAGATACAAAAGACACACATCTAAGCTGCTGTCAGCTGTATCTATAATATTCATAGGCATACAGACATGTAGTGTGTGTTTCTCTCTCTCTCTGTGTATGTGGAGAGAGAGAAAGAGAGGGCTAGACAGTCGCACAGCATCTTTTGTATCTATTGAGATTTTCTTTTTCTATTTGTGAGTTTCAATTTTTCCTTTTTTCGAAATGGTTAACAAGAGAGCAGACGAGAAAGAAAAAAAAAAGAGTATCATCCGTTGCAACTGTTTGGTGGGAGGTTGGGCCCTTAGAAACGAACGATTCCACGTAGCACATATGTACACGGCAATAAGAATAACAAGAAGATGGTTGTGGCGCTCTAGCGTCAGGATCGATAATCAAAATAACGCTCCACGGTGTTATTGCAGCTCGACGGCAGCAGCAATAACAAAGTCAACAATAAGTCAAACTAGAATCAATCGGCTAGTAGTTTTGGTTGACGATTTTCATTTTTTTTTCTTCATTTTTTTGAAATGCCGAGAGACTATTTTGATGTGACGGACGGATCTATACGGGCAAATGGTTGATTGGGTGTGTGTGTGTAAAGGCTAGACGTTTTGGGGGTCGCCATGGGGGTGGAGCTGGAAAAACGCACAACTGTCGAGAGAGATGTAATATAGATGGATGCAAGTTTTTCCCTGGTTGGTGAGGCAGGAGGGTGTGACCCCTTTTGACAGCAAGAGAGCAGCCTGTGGTGTAAAAGAAAAGAAAAACGTTCCCAGTTGCGTTTCTTTTATTTGGCGATTCTTTCTTCGTTCCTTCCCGTCATCGGCTGTTTGTTGGTTTCCTCTTACGAAAATGGGAGACATATCTCTCTTGTAAGAGGGGTTGGGTGGGAGGACGCCATATTTGAACTGCCGGGCCGTGACCCCGTAGACTTTTAACAGAGACATGCATGAACGTGTAATAAGTTTCGGGTCGAGTCATCTCATTGGCTTTTTGCCATTTCCCCCCCTCTTTGCCACGGCCCTGGCAATTCACTTTGTTGCTCTGCCACGCCCTGCAACTCTGCGAAATGAAGAAGCGGGAAGAGATGGATGGATGGATGCGATGGATAGGCGAGGGGGGGGGCATCCATCATTCAAGCGCCTTGAAACTGTTGCCAAGACTCTGATAGCGCCGCCGACTCGACTAGAGACTAGAGGAATAGAGGTACGACGTGGTGGTATAGGTACCACCTTATTTCCATGCAAACAAGGCGGGCTAACAGTTGGAGGAGCAGTGCACGATGGATGGATGGATTGCCCGTCGGGTTGCCCTCGGCAACACGTGAGCAACCGTCTCTCTTATCTCGTCTCTCTATTCCGTTTACTTTGTGTCTTATTATAATAAAGTGATGATGATGTTCTCGTCTGGCAAGACTCGCAAACTTGTGCCGGGCTCATCCGTCTCTCCACCTCCTTTACTCCACGAAACTTGACACATAAGGTGAGTGTGTGTGTCGAAGTAAAAAGAGAGTGACGTAAAGCTCTTCACCTTTACCAAAATGTTCTTATCTGCTCCGCTCGTCAGAGTTTTGGTTCCTTTTTTTAAATATGTATTCCAGATCGGAGATAGTCTGCGCTCTTATTTTTATTTGATTTAATCGATATTCATGAAATGGAAGATGGCGGGAGAATCAAAGAAAGAAGTCAAAGGAAACAGTTTTTGTTGTTGATCCGACTTTTTGAGTCGCGAGTTTTTCTCTTGCGTCGCAAGAGACGGGATTCAGGGAACTGCAGACATTCGTGCGAAATGTTTAGTCGGCAGTCTGGCATACAAAATGGATCGCGACAAAAGAGATGATTGTTTGAGATTGTCTGGCACTGCGATGGTATATAATACGCACACACACACGCAGCCATTTGACATTGAAAAATGTTTTGAAAAGAATAGGTCCCATTCTACCGATGAAAAAGTTGCTGTTTCTAAACTCCTGTTTTTCTTCTTCCTTCCTTATTTAGTCCTTAATGAGGATCGACGACGGCAGTCTCAACGTTTTCCTCCTTCCCAAAAAGAAAGAGAAGAAGCGAGATGGAAAGGTCTGTTGCTTTTTTCCTCGGCGGCTATGATCGAGGCTAGATGAAGCTGAAAGCCTAATAATCCCTCTTCTTCCGCCCTCTTTTGTGCACACACACCCTGGCCACCACCCACTTTTATGATCTTGGCGGATGAAATATGACTTGTCACGTTGTTACACAAGCCTTTTTACGGCTTGTCGCTGGCCGTAGTGTGAAGCTCAAAGAGTTGCAACTGGGAAGGGAAGAAAAAAGAGGATCACGAACGGACTGTTTGCGGTCGAGTTCCAACTTTGTCTTTTTTATTTCGGGAGTGGTGGTGGTGGTGGAATCGAAAAGGGAAATAATAATTTAAAAAAACTCAACTCTTCTCACACCCACGCCCCAACTATAAGCCAAACTTTGACGGGTTCTTCCTTCCTTCCTCAATTATCTTTTGTGTCACATAAATCTATTGGCATTCTCTGCTGCTGCTGCCGCCGTCTAATCCAGCTGATTGGATTGCAGCGAAGATAACAGCAACAACAACGTTATTCCTTTAGTAGGTCTTCCCTGCGGCGTACGAGTTCCTGCTGTTGATAGTTTGACTATTTTGAATTTCCTTGTTTTGTTTGGGGTTGATATGTCACCGGCGCTGAAAGGGTCGGTGGGTGGTTGTGGGGTAGGGTGGGTGAAAGGATGGTTGGGGGGGGGGGAGGCGAACTTGAGAGTCTATGAAGTCGATGACTTGTTTCCGGTCCCTTCTTTATTCGCTTGTTCCTGTGTACGACAGTTGTTGTTGTTGTTGTTGTACGACTAGTTAGTCTGTGGAGTGCTTTTAAACGAGTCTCCCAAGGCCATTTTTTGTGTGTAAAAACTCGGACTGGCGACTTGCGTGTATGTGCGTGTGTGTGTGTCAATTCTTTTGTCTCTTTTGGGACTCGTTGAGTCACTCGTCCTCCGCTCGGCTGTTTTCGGCGTATCATGGGCGGCTCAAGTAGCCGGAGCCGGCCCATCCGTCCGTCCGTTGGTCGGTCGGTCGGTCCTTTTCCCTTATCTTGACTTATTTAATGTCTACTTATCTTATCTCTCTCTTTCTCTCTCTCCTTTTTGCCTTTTTGCCTTTTTGCATTTTTGCATTTTTCCCTTAGGAGAATCCGTAGTTAGACGAGGAGAGAGAGATACTGGCACCGGGTTTGTAGTTGCGCGCCTACGTCCGTCCAAGACGGAACACACACACAGACACACTTTGCTGTGTGTCTGACTGTCTGCCGTGTGTGTTGGCGTTTTCCTTCGTGTTAAGTCGGGCAGAAGCGACGGGAGAAACGACCTCGTCAAGACTCGATTCTCAACGGCGCCATCAAATCCGTTAAAAAGTCCAGCGCAGGCGACTCGCCCTTCAAATATAATAAAAACAAGAAGAAGAAACAAGAAAAGTCAAAATGGCTTCCTCCTGGTTACGTCTTGGAGGAATTTGTTGGGTTGGGGCCATTACAATTTTTCTTATGGATATGTGATGATGCAGGGATGGAAAAGTTGCGATCCTGTCGCTCATCAGCCATTGACTGTGTGCGGCTTGTGTCTTTAGAAGCGAATCGATAGACTCGCCCCGCTCTTCTCTCTCCTTTTGGCACTTTCCATCCTCCTCCTTCACTCTCCGCGCCCGTTTCCGGCAAATGCCTTTGGCTTGCCAACGCAGTAGGCCTCTGGTGGCCCAACCCGGTGCGGAGGGCCAACACTTTTCTTCATTTTTATCTTCTCTTCTCTCTCGCCCCCCCCCCTGAAATATAACGAACGGTACACTATACTGCAGTAGCTGCTACTGCTCATTACCATAGGTGTGTCAAGGAGGTCTTTGAAGAGTGTGACGCACTTGATAACGGGAGCGACCGTGATGATTTTCACGGCAAACAGGACGAGTTGAGAGTCAGTCAATAACTCGGTGATGCATGTAAGGGGAAATAAAAAAAATAAAAAATAGAAGAGAGAGAGAGAGCGATGGGGGAGAAAAGCCATGCCATGTAGGAGGAGGTGATGGACGAGGCGGGAACAGCGCCACTTTTAATAACATCACACCTAGTCGTTTGGGTTGGGGGTGGGGTGGGGGTTTCTCCCTGGTTCGCGTTTAAAGTTATAACAAGGAGTGATGAAGAAACTCTTTTGTACTCTGCTCTTTCTCTCTCTCCCTCCCACTGTTTGCTCCTAGCGTTTGGCTTTCCCGCCGCGCTGGGAAAGATGAGAAATGCACTTGATCGTATTTTGTTGTTGCATTAGACCTTCCTTCTCTCCCTCTCTCTCTCCCTCTCTCTCTCGTTCGTTCGTTTGTTCACTCTCATTCAATGCGACAAAGAGGCCGAGAGAAAGAGATAGGCTCCACACGTGTGGCGACAAGGAGCTCCTGTTTTTGTTTTTTAATTTCATTTCATTTTTATTTTCCTTCTTGGAAAACAAAAGAAAAGTGAAACCTTCTTTAATTGACTTCCGCCGGACTCTGTTGACGCCTGCGGATTCTAATATTGCAAAAAAAAATTCACACATTTATTTTTCCGCGGCCACCAATCCGTCGTCAATCCGTCGTCAACCCGTCGTCAACGTTTGGCACAAGTTTCCTCGTCAGTTTTGACGGGGCCACGCGCGCGAGTGTTAAGATAATTGAAGAGAGTCCTCTGAGAGTGGGGGCAATGGAAAATCGTTTTTTATTTGGAACTGACTAACCATTTCGGGTTTTTTTTTCTCTCTTAAATAATAATGTCTACACAATCAGCGGTGTCCGTGTCGAGTTTCCGGCCAAGGCTGATCCGTCGCAGATTGTTATGATGGATAAAGTAAGAGACATTTGCGTGTATATTTCTTTTTATGGTAGGAGAGGCTCTGATCTACTTATGCGTAAGCTGCTTGCGATCCTATTGGGATGATGATGAGGCCACCTCACCAACGTGAGACACACACACTATACCATTCGTTATCTTCTTTTAACATCAATACGTAATCAGAGGGTAAAGGCAAGCGGCAGACGAAGGGGGGGGGGAATCCCCCAAAAATGTGTGTGGGGTTCATTTAGTAGATATTATACTAATAATTTATTTAAATATTGTCCAGGTGATTCGAGGATTGCAGCGTGGTCAGCATTATCTACCGGAGAGTTCGTCCTGATCCGGCAAAACACTGGCCTTGTTTTGAGCCAGCCTGGCGTGGCAGAGAGCGGAAGCAGGTAGGAGACAAACAGACTTGCATTCATTTTCAGTAGTTTGGGGGATTGGTTTGTCGAGTGACTTACGCACAACGTGAATCTAGTCCACTACGTGTACGCGTTTTTGTGTACGCACATGAATCTTTGGATCAATAATAATAACGTTTCATTCCCATTGTCGTCCCTATTGTCGGGGGAAAGCGAACAATAAGGGCGACCTGGGTGACAGTCGAAACGAAATCAACACAAATTAAGAATAGAAAGAAAATGCGTTTGAGAATGAAATTGAAATCGTCCGGTGGGGGGTTCAGCCGGAATGAGACCGGAGGTCACGCAAAGTAGCCTATTTTTCCCATTTCTTTTGTGTTTTCTGTTTGTGTGTGTCTGTGTGTAACTTACATATGGGAGGCGATTGATCCTGTCGAAAGTTTTGGCGGTTTTCAAGTTTTTGGAAAACACATTGAAAAATTCTTTCTCCATTTTGTGATTTGGACTTGTGCTTGGTTTTGTTTCGGTCATCCGGTTTCGTGTGGTGGTCAATCAAACACGCAACCGGCGACGACTATTTCGGTTGTCCACTCAAACAGAAAAGAAAAAGACTAGTCCTGGTTATTTTCTTTTCGTCAATTTTGTTTGCATTGCGAGAGGGGAAATTCCGGAAATTCACGCAGACTCGACAACAGCAGCAGGTGCCTCTCATTTTTCTGTCGTTTTTTTTTTCTTGGAAAAGAAGTGGGGGGAATAGGGGTGTCTTCGAGATAAAAGTGAGATACCAGCCTAAATTTCCGATGAAACGCAGAAAGTTTTTTTCTGTTGAGTGGGGGCCGAGGGGGTGGTGGAGGTTCCATATGTTTTTATAGACGTATCTTATTTTATTTTTTTCGGGGGGAATATTTTTTTTTTTACTTACTTGATGTACATAATGGGCCTTAGCAGCGCTTTGGTTCGTCCACTTGGGGCTTGTCATGTTCACGGGCTCGGGATTGACAACTGGTGATTTGTCTGCCCGCCGACATGTGAAAGAAAAAAAAATATCTTGGGATATTTTCCCTTCATGACTTTGGGTCCTTTTTGTTGTTGTTGTCCAATTCTTTTTTTCCTTCTTATCCTGATGATATTTTCTGATTCCTCGCATCTCTTTTTTTTTGTTTATTTATTTATCCCGCGTGAGCTGGGACGCTTTGTCGGTATATCATTGGTTTATGCGTGCGTCTCGACTCTCTTGACTCCAGCACCGCTTCCACTCTCTTTTTTTTTGTGTTTGTCTTTTGGGATACTTTTCCTTGTTTTTTTCATCCGTTTTCAGATTTCACATTTGATTCGGGAGAAAAAAAAAATGAAGTTTTTTCTAAAATGCCCCCCCCCCCCTCTCCTTTTCGCTGGTGAAGTGCGTATAGTATAGTAGTATAAGGCATAGTTAATAATGTCAAACAGCTCCGGGACTGTTCGTGAAACGTCACTTTCACGATTGCACAATTTTTATTTTACTTTTTCACACGGTGTATACATTGAAAAGGGGGATGGAATGTCGTACGCATTCCCAATCTCCATACGTATCCCATTCGGTTCAATTTTTTAAGAAATAACGTGATGCAATTTTATTTGTCGTTTTTTATTCTGAAGGTCGAGTCGATTTTTATTTTTTGGTTATTTTACCATAAACATCCGGACTTTGTCGTCGTCCATCCGCTTTGGAGGATTTCACATGTCCCGCTACGTGAAAAAAAAATTCAAATTTTGTGGCTTATTCGTTTAAATTTTCTTCTTATCTTTTTGACGTTTTGATTTTGGCGGTGGTGGGAAGAAACGAGTTTTTCATTTGACACTATATGCACACAGTGTCGAATTAGTTTTTGTTACAGCGATCCCGGGAATTACGTCAGTTTGATTCCGCCGTGAGACGATTGAAAGTGAAAATTCTTTTGAAAAAGCAGTTCGGTATGGTTATGCGTCGGGCGACGAACATTTGCATATGCGATGATGAAGAATAAGGCAACGAGGTCGCCCCAATCGAAACCCAATTTGCTAATTCGAAGTGCAAGTTTGAAAATGCTGGCCAGGCAGGTCATTAAGGCCGGCCATCATTTACTAATCCAACCCGCCATGATTGGAATTCAGGTAAATGTTAAATTAATAATCCTAGCGGGTCTATGCAAAAGAGCCAAGGATTTTTTAAATTTTTCTCCCAACTGTTGGACATGGGTATATAAGGAGTCAAGTGGGTCCGATTTCTCGTAGGGCCCGCAAAATAACCACCCCACATTCGACGCCAATCGACGCAAATAAATTTTAAAATGGATCGAGTTTCTTTCCTGTGATTGTTATTACCGTCGACGTTCATTTCTGGCCCGTGTATAAGAAACACACACACACACACAAAGTTGACTTTTTTGTTATTTTTTATTGTTTCGTTCGTTCGGGAGGATTTTCGTGATGTGTGATTTATAGCTGGTTCTATAACTGCGCCATTTATTATATCCCGTTTAGTTTTTTTCTTCCACGAAGGAATCAGACAGAAAAATATTTCATCCTTAAAAATTTCATTTCCTTTTTTAAAAGGGGGGGGGGTGGGTGGGCGACTTTTTATTGATTTGATTGAATCACGCAGTTGGAGGGAGGAGAAGCGTTTAACGGCCGCGGAAATACTTGATAAATTTATTTGAGTTTTGCCGATTGTTGAAACAATTTTTATTTTTATTTTATTTTTCGGGGGGGGGGCTGTCGTGTTGGCCGGTGTGAGTGGCATAGCCAAACAGGTGGGGGGATATCAGGGTGGGCGGCAGCACCGTAGCTCCTCTCAATTTTGTTGTTTTTCTTTTTCTTCTTCTTGTTCCACACACTCACGATGAATGTGATGTGGAATCTCCACGACGGGTGTAATAAAACTTGTCGTTGCGCAACCTCTAATGAAGTGTACGCACTTGCGCGTTACGGCAGAGCCCCAATGAACTTTTGATCTCTCCCTGCTCTGTGTTAAAGTCGACTGTGAATTGTTATTCGATCATGCGAGCCAAAAAGCTCGTTGTTGGAATTCAGTTTCTTTTATTCGTTTTATCTTTTGATTGGGAAATTGGAGTTGGGTCACCCGATTCTCTCTTTCCCTTATTGTCTTTTGTTTTTCCCGTTGCGGTTTTTTATTCTTTCGTTCAGGCCAACAGCCCCAAAAAAATAAAAATAAAAATGGGAAGGAATCTAATGCCCAGAAGCTATCGGTACAGTTTGATGGCCATCATCTCTTTGTAAAACTTTAATGACGGGGGGTAGGAGGAAGATTAGTGGTGGGGGGACACACACAAAATATACTAGAAATACATTTGTATTTGTATCCAAGGTTGAAAACTGAGAACGTGTACATACAATGTACTTAAAGAACAACATAAAGAACAATGTACATGCAAGTTATTTCTGCCTAAATTACGTTTTCTTTTGGAAATTTGGAAGTTTGGGAACAAGAGGCGCAATTTTGCCGCAACAAAGAATTTTAGAGGTTACAAATTTAAAGGTGAACTGCGAGTTCATGGTGGATAGCTGGAATGGATCTTAACTTAGTTGCCGGTTTTGTTCCTTTTTCTCATGCTAACTTTGGTGTTTCCGTTTCCACCGGCTTCACCACTTCCACTGGCTTCACCACTTCCACCTGCTTCACCACTTCCACCTGCTTCACCACTTCCACCTGCGCTGATCGTTCTTTTTCTGTTGGTCATGAACAGCCAAGGGAGGTTTCGAAGAGCGAATTTGGCCGCTGCTGTCTTGGCCGCCTGAATGTTTGTCCCCGCAGCTCCAAAGGATTGTGCGGGGCGGAGGTGCGTTGCAGGACTCACTTCAAGTGTGACGTGAGCGCTCCCATCCGGGAGGTGGAGATTGTTCCTAAAAAAAATGAAAGTGAAGCAGTTAAGTTCACGTATGGGTTAGGTTAGGTTATTTTCATTGTTTACCTGAAAACTGCTTGGGGGTTGATGTCAATTACCCTCCTTAACGGGCATATGGGGGTATTTTGCAGAAAGTTCGCTATTAAAAAATGAAAATAATTATATTATTAGAACTTATTTATTAAAATTTCTTACAAATGGTTAACTCCATCGCGTCAAGGACAACTTTTCGAGTCTTCTCAAGGTCCTTTCCCGAATCCTTGTACACGGCGCCAAGAATTGCCTCGAATAGATCAGCAAATACTTTGGGGTAGTCCATTTCCCATGGCAAATCACCCTTCGGAGATGGAATCATCCTGACATCCTGAAAAATAAATAGTTGTTTAAGACTGATATTTTGTGTTGGATGGATGGATACCTTTTGATGAGTGAAAATGTGCCTATTTTCAATTTGCTGATCCACAAAGGCCTGCAAGATGGTTTCTTGGCTGGATGTCAATTTTTGCTGCATTACTAGATGCAAATTTTTTTTTAATAGCGATGACCGCTAAGGTGTTATTGCAGGTCAAAGCTGATTTGACCGTGGTCAATTGGCCCGCTCCATATTCTGGCTTCCTTGATTCGCATTCATCCACTATAATTAGGTCTAAAAATTAGAAGAAAAAAAGACAAAAAAATAAGCAATTAAAATTAAAAAATAACCTCTTACGAAACATTACCAAGAGCACGATCGCCAATCAGGTCCAACTTCCCTGCCTCCTTGGCTGCGTTTTTTACATTCGCCGTCGGTTGTTGAATTGCCTTATGCAACCAACTCTCGTCCGTAAAACGGTATCCTAACATCTTCTCGATGTACTCAGCAACAGTAATTGGACGTGGGGGAGAAGTGGAATCCATGTTTTTTTGTCGTGTGCAGTAACGGCAGAGCCTATCACGATAAAATTTAAAGCGGCAACTGTTATTTAATCCGATCAATATAATTAGGATGGGACGCTCCGTGTTCCGTGCCCAGCCCCTTCTCTAAAAGCTGCCCATATAAGGGGTCACTTTTAGTTCGTTTGTGTTTTCTCCCTTGTGCTTGGTTTTGGGTTGGACACCAAGGCATCGTCGTTATAGCAAGCTTTGCTGCAGCAGTCTTGGCTGACTTCAATGATTGTCCGGAACCGTGGAAGGATTGAAAATTCTTTACTTCCAATATGACGTTGACAGTTCCGTCTGGAAGGTTCTTTTCTTCCCTAAAAAAAAAGTTTGAAAAGTTAGCTCAAATTTTTTTTTTATTAAAAATTTCTTTTTACTTGAATTCGGTCCTGATCTTATTTTTATTCACACGTTGTAGTGGGCAGACGGGAATGTTTGTGTGGAATTTAACTATTAAAAAAAAATTATTAAAAGTTCAATAAATTAGTTTTTAATCTACTACCTATCACGTCGCCCATGAGGTTTAAGACAACTTTTCTGATGACCTTGTCTTCTCGATCGCAATCTATACGCAACGCGCCAATGAGAGACTCAAACGCATCGGCGTAAACTTTCGGATAGTCAATCTCAAAGGCTCGGTCTCCTTCAGATGAAGAGATAACGACGAGTTCCTAAAATAAAATTTGTTAGATTTATTATTTTTTTATATTTAAGCTGAATTACTTACTTTTTCGTGCGAGAATAAATGATGGTTTTTGTTCTGATGGTCCACAAAACTTTCGAGTTCTTTTACTTGTTTTGCTGGGAGCCGATGTTGCAGTAACAAATGTAGGCCCGTTCTGACCGCGATAACAGCTAGCATGTCGTTGCATGTTATAGCCGACTTCAAGACAGATAGCTGTCCTTGGTTATACCGAGGGTTTAGATCCAGAAGAAGATCCAAAACAACGGTATCTAAAATTTAAATATTATTAGAAACGTTTTTTTCTAACCATAGCTTAAATTAATACCCAAGGATGCATCCCCTAAAACCTCCAGGTTTTCTCCGTCTCGAGATGGGCATTTCGTAACATTTGCTGAGCTGTGGGTCAGTGCGCGACCTAACAATGTTTTGCCCAAGAATTCGTAGCCGATTTTTTCTTCGAGGGCGGTCATAGAAAAGCTCGTTGGATCTGGGACCGATCCGACCGACCGAGTGATAGAAAGAGGATCGACGTCGTCCAACATGGCGTTGTTATTGGAAGTTTAAGGCTGGATGGAATGTGTTGTCGGAACGTTCACGATGTGAAATATCCCCGCAGACTCAGTGTGGTCCATTCGTTCAGTGTTGCTGGCGGATTCTGCCATACTTGTATGTTTGAATAATCTTCTTGAGTCGGGCTTGAGTAAAAATTCAGAAAAAATACGGAAAAAAGTCAAAACGAAAAAAAGAAAAAAAAAATGAAAATCGTCAACTAAAACTACTAGCCGATTGATTCTAGTTTGACTTATTGACTTTGTTATTGCTGCTGCCGTCGAGCTGCAATAACACCCTTTAGAGTTATTTTGATTATCGATCCTGACGCCAGAGCGCCACAACCATCTTGTTGTTATTCTTATTGCCGTTCGTTCTAAGGGCCCACCCTCCCACCAAACAGTTGCAACGGATGATACTCTTTTTTTCTTTCTCGTCTGCTCTCTTGTTAACCATTTCGAAAAAAGGAAAAATTGAAACTCACAAATAGAAAAAGAAAATCTCAATAGATACAAAAGATGCTGTGCGACTGTCTAGCCCTCTCTTTCTCTCTCTCCACATACACAGAGAGAGAGAGAAACACACACTACATGTCTGTATGCCTATGAATATTATAGATACAGCTGACAGCAGCTTAGATGTGTGTCTTTTGTATCTATGGAAATGGACTCGAGATCGTCGTGCTTGTGCCGGAATGACGGAGCGTTTCTGGTTTTGTTTCTATTTACCTCTCAAAGAAGAAGAAACAGCAGAAGAAGGATTCTGGTTGAAACGGGAGACGGATGATAAAGAAAAACGAGATTCTTTCGTCTTCTCCGGAGTCGGTCGTAGCTGCAATCTACTCGGAAGAATTCCCATCCAGGAGGAGCGGGCCACACCACCACCACCACCCAGCGAGTCCAAATATAGAGAAAAAAAAAGATATTTAAATATTGGGAGGAAACACACAACAACTTGCAAAGCAAAATAGAGAGTCCATGAACGTCGTAATAGATACGTAATAAGTAACGAGTCAAATACTACGCCGACGACGACTAGTCGGCGGGAATCAGAAAAAAAAAGAAAAAAATCGATTCAAATTCGTGTGCTAGGTTGTGCCTCTCAACTTCTTCTTCTTCTTTTTACACGGGTGACCGGTGACTGTACTGGATCGAAACATTGGGGCGAAACAGATCAATAGACAGAGAGAGAGAGAGGGAAAAGCAATTGCTATTCCGCCACTAGCAACGTAATAAGAAGCTATGCAGAACGACCTCGAATTTTATGTGTCTTACGAGAATAAGAGTTCCTGGGCCGGGCCACCCGATTCCATCCAAGTGTTGAACCCAAGGAGCGCCCTAGTCTGCCCAGTCATCTCTTGGCTACCTGACGTTGTCGCCGTCCCCCTCTGCTCGGCAGCCACCGACCTACTGCGCCCTACACCCAACTTCACTACACTCTGATTGCACAATCAAACAAAAGGTAACGAGAAAGAAGCTTTTTTGATCATTACTTTTCTTTTTTTCGCCTTACGATTCTCTTCCGTCTTCATCCCAATTCCCGACCTCCCAAGCATTCCGCCAGTTCCAAGGTGGGAAGGCCAAGGCATGATAAAGAGCAAAGTAAAGTGCGGAATTCTATGACTGTAGTGCTGCTCCCCCAACTGGCCAACTCCCCTCCCAAATCCCATCTATTCTTTTCACGTCGTTAATGGTCACACACACCCACACACATCCACACACACCCACCCACACACACCCACACACACCCACCCACACACACCCACACACACACACACACACACACCCACACACACGCACAAATTCATAGAATACAATATTTAAAATAGCTACGTACCGGTATTATCGTAGTACAGGGGTGGGGGGGTTCGGCAAGCTTTGTGGCACTGTTGTTAGGCACGTGTTCCACGTGTGTCAAGGCCGCGAATGACTCATCGTTCAAGGTTTTCTGTATTCCTGACGCCTCCGCTTGGTGGCGTTCCTTCGCTTTTCCAAACTTGTGTCCAAAATGTGTCGCCAACTGTGATTGGCCGAAAACATTTTATGCGGAGCCCTACCATTGGTCGAAAAATTTTCGAGACCTTGGCGACCTTGGCGAAAGGAAAAATGGTATGATGGGTATGATGTACTCACTGTGTTGTCTTCCTGAAAATTATTTATTTAATTTCTGTGTACCATGCATTTGTGAGTACAGCAGCACTTGACTGTTTGCCTCTGTGAGAATCACACCACCGTGAATCGCAGTGTGTGAGAGAGACAAGACATCACGGAGGCGGTAGTATGATTGTGCTTCCGTTCGTTAGTGAAACATTTTATTTGTGTTTTGACGTTTCATTTCGTTCGGCGCTTTCTTTTTTTCGTGTTATGTATCGCTTGCATTCACGGCCATCAAACGATCCGAACGAGTCTCTGCATTGATGAAGGTGGTGGTGGTGGGGTTTTTTCACGGGGCGGTTCCGCGCATTCCTCGCCCGTCAATGTCGATTTCTCGTTTTTTGTTTCATCTTCAAGGTAAACTTGCCATTTGATGGACATGGTTGTCGATTTGGCCAGCAGGGATCGGCTTAGATTTTATTTGTCCAAAATAGAAGAAAAAGTCGGTTGAAAGAAGTGATGAAATTGGTCTCTGCGCCAAATTAAATGCTAGCTGAAAACTAAAACAAATGTTTTGATCTTTCGCCTTTTTATTATGCAAATTCGTGTTGTTCTCGGGAGTTTCACGACAAGAGACTTTTTTATTTTTCACGCACGCTCTAGACATGTTTGACGTCATCCTTGACGTGTATGTTTTATCGTGCTTGGCTTTTTTTGTGTGCAGTGCACTCGTTAGAGACATCCGCTAAGTGATAAAACGTTAGGGTTTACTTCAATCAATGAATTATTCATGTTTTTTTTCTGTTTGCTGTTATCGGAAAGAATGCCCGCAGCGACGTGAATTAAACAGGCTGGGGGGAATTGCGGGTTTATCCGCTTTTATCCAGTTTTCTTCTTTGGTCATTAACTAACGAAACACAAGAAATAGTTTGAACATTCTTATCGACTTGTTATAGTCCATCGTCGGCGGAGATGACGTCAACGGCAGGTTACGTCAAGTGACAAATTGGAATAACTAGGAATTTTATTTAGTCTTATCACGTCGTGTTGTTTCGATTGGGTCGGTTGAATAAATTCCACCTCTAATGATAATCCGCATTCCATAAAACGGTGAACTGTGCAGTTTTACTGTTTGGCGTGTGATTTGTTTGTTATGATGAACTTGGTCCGACCTTGACCGTCGTCGACAATTGCCTTGTTTATTTCGTTTTTAATTCGCGATAAGTTTGTTTTTCTCCTCACTCTGCCTGTGTGTGCGTGTGTGCGTAGATGTAATGTGTAAAATGTAAAAAGATCAATTTAAAGGTGCTCAAGTCGTGGTGCCGTCAGATCCTGAAGGGTCTCTACTTCCTCCATTCTAGGACACCAAACATCATCCATCGCGATTTGAAGGTAAACGAGAATTTTTGAATTAAAAATTTGTCATCTAATGACGTCTTATTTTGTGACAGTGCGAAAACATCTTCATCACGGGGACGACTGGCTGCGTGAAAATTGGCGACTTGGGCTTGGCCACGCTGAAGAATCGGTCGTTTGTCAAATCTGTGATTGGCACTCCCGAATTCATGGCCCCCGAAATGTACGAGGAGCACTATGACGAAGGCGTCGACGTCTACGCTTTTGGCATGTGCATGCTGGAAATGGCCACCAGCGAGTACCCGTACAGCGAATGCATGGGCCCGGCTCAGATCTACAAGAAAGTCATCAGCGTAAGTTTTGGGCTCGCCCCACCCCCCATCTGTTTTCATACGTTGTTATATAGGCGATGGTCTGATGGCGGCCCAGCTGCTGCCAAACTCAATCCCGTGCGTTCTACTATTCCTCTTTCTTTCTTTTTTGGGTTCGTCGAATTAACCCGGCGGCTTCTTCTTGTTTTACGACGACAGCGCGTCAGACCGCAGAGTTTCGATAAGGTGGAGAACAGCGAGATTCGCGACATTATCGACCGTTGCACGCGTCTGCGCAAGGAATAGAGGTGTGTAGAATTAGATTATCCATCTGGAAGAAATTCAATCATTTTCCCTTTTTTTGGGTTTTCGCATTCCAAATGGAAAACAAACAGGCCGAGCGTCAAGGATTTATTGAACGACACCGAGTTCTTTGCCGAAGAAACGGGTCTGAAGGTGGAAGTAGTGTCGCGCGACGAGGCGGTGGCCAGCACCAGCGAAAGTGTCCAATTCTGGTTACGCGTCCTCGATCCAAAGAAAAGGCGTGACAAGCACAAGGAGAACGAGGCCATCCAGTTCGAGTTCAATGTAGTGACGGACGATGCCGACAAACTTGCCCAGGATATGGTTGGTTGACAATTTTTCATGCAGTTTGCTCTGTTTACTTTAATTCACACATTCTTTTACCCAAGTTTTTCGGTGGGTGGGCTATCCATTCCTTTTAGCGTTTGTCGTTGTTGTTTTTCGCCATTGAATTAATGCGTCGTTTATTTTATCCTGTTTCCGCAAGACCCAAAAGGATTCGGACGGCATCCTCATGGAGGAGGATGATGTCAAGGTGCTGGCAAAGTTACTCAGAAGTCAAGTCCAGCTGTTGGTCAAAGAACATGACGAACGCGAGGAGATCAGACGTCAGAATCAGCCGCCTCCTGTTCCCCAACAGCAGCAGCAGCAGCCTGCAACTGTTGTTGTACAACAGCCTCCTCCTCAAGTGGTGCAACCAGTCATACAGCAAGTTGTCCAGCAGCCTATTCAGCAGGTTGTCCAGCAACCTATTCAGCAGGTTATTCAGCAGCCCATCCAGCAGCCCCAAACTGCTCCAATCCTGGTAGGCTAATTCAAGATGTTTTGAATTCTAATTTAAAAAAATTAGTATTGATTTACTTTTATGTAGGATCAATCGATGGCGATCCAGCAACAACAACAACCTTCTCCGGCGCTACAGCCGTTGATGCAGCAGCAACCTATGTTGCCCAGTCAGCAATTACCTTTAACCATAACGACGGGATTGGTTACTTCGCCTCAACAGCACTGCATCCAGCAGCAGCAACAACAACAGCAACAACACGTAATACAGCAACAGCATTTGATCCCGCAGCAAGTGGCTGCCAACCAGCAACAGCTGACGGTTCAGGCGATACAGAATCAGATCCACCAACAGCAACAAACGCTGCACCAAGTAAATCGGCAGATCCAGCAACAACAGCAACAGTTGCAGCAAGTGAACCAACAAATTCAGCAGCAACAGTCGGTTCAGATCCAACAACAACTCTTGTTACATCAACAGAACTTGATGAATCAACCGATGACAACTTCTCAGCAAATTGATCACCAGGGATTTAGTCAATCACAGCCGCAACAACAACAACAGCTCTATCAGCAGCAACCGGCCGAAGTGCCTGCCCAGTATTTCGTTCCGGCCGAATTGCCTGTCTTCCAGCAGCAACAACAGCCGCAGCAACAAACTTATAGCCATTACCAACCAGCTGAAGCTGTTGCCCAGCCTTATGCGCAATCCATTCCCCAGCAGCAGCAGCAGCAGCAACAACAGCAGCCCGTCCGTCAGTTATTGAATTATGTTCAGCAACAGTCGGTGGATCAGACGCAGGTCCAATGTGTTGCACCCGAGTCCAAGTGGATCAGGCGGCCGAGAGCAACCCAGCCCAACAACAACAGCGCAAAGTCTTGCCCTCCACCATCGACATTCATGACTTGCATTCCGAGTTGTCGAAATTGCATTCGCAGGGCACTGGTCATCTGCCGGCCTTGTTGAAAGCCAAGGAGCCCGAAAATAAAGTGAATCCTACCACTACGGAAGCCTCCGCAGCGGCACCGGCCGCAACGAATCCCGTTGCTCAGTCAACAACAACGGCCAGTCATGGCCCTGACGTTGTGGATGACCATCCGCAAACGCCGACGGAACAACAACCGCAAACGCCGACGGAAGAACAACCGCAACCTTCCTTCAAAGCGATTCCAGTCACGGTTCCAGTAGCGCAGATTCCAGTAGCTCCTGTCACCGAACCCACCGCTCCTGTCACCGCTGCTCCAGCGATTGCCACCGCAACAACCACAAAGGATCAGAAGAGTAGTCAAACGGAGCCTCAGATGATCGTTGCCCAGCAACCGCTGCAACGCAAGTTGTCGCTTCCGCCACTGGCCCCGCCACCGGCCCCGCCCGGAGGACGCCGAATCTCTCGTTTCTGTGTCAGTTTGGCTGACGAGCAACAGCGAGCAGCTGCTGCCCCAGCGGCAAGCGCCGGAATGCTGCCGGACGATGCCAATAAAGACCCCGAATTGCGGGAATTATTGCTGCGACACGAGCAAGAAAAGAAAGCTCTCGTCCGGAAGCACGAGGAAGAGTTGGCCTCTTTCCACGCCCGGAGAAAACAGCAACAACCAACTGCTCCGCAACAGCCACATCCGCAACCAGCGTTGCAGCGACAGGAAGCCACCGAGAGTCCTAGGACTCCTTCTCCAATCGCCCGTTCCAGTCCAGATCATACGGAAGGGCGTGGTGTTCCCATTCCAGCCACAGCTGGTGGGGCTGCTGGCCCGGTCACCAACGCGACGCCCGGATCATCACCCGGAACGCCGACCCGCCAGACAAAGACGTTTACGGACGATCTGTTGCGTCTAGTCCAGGATTTGGGCAGCAAACCTGGAGCCGAGAAGAGCAAGAAAGCCGTTAGAGAAGGTGTCGAGAAAGCGCCGACGTTGAATCAGCTGAGAGCCGGCGCCAATGGCGGCGCTGTCGCCAATCTGCAACAACAGCAGCAGCAGCAGCAACAACACCATTCACTGACTCAAACTGCTGGTATCTTTACTACACCACCAATCTGATCCTTAAAAAAATTCCCTTAATCGCGGTATAGATGAGACCAAAGAAAACCGTGTTGATGGATCGTTTTAGAACCCGATCCGGTTTTTTGCTTCTTTGAAGGGGGAAAACAATTTCATTTTTCCAAAACAAAAAAGATGGGTGAAATTAATATTTGATTACTTCTTTTACATTTTGAATTGAGTCATTTTCCCATGTTTCATTTGGTTTAAAACTTTATTTTTTCTGCTTGGGCATTAATTTCGGTTAGTTGTCATATAGTAGTAACACCAATGCAAAATACCACACGCTTAAACCGCCAACAACCCTCTTATCTTGTCCCACTTGGCTTTATTTTGATTGTATGCGGTTTCTGTCTCTAGTTCTATTGATTTAAATTTAAGTTGATTTGTGTTTAAGTGAGGAGGTGTGCGAAGAGTTGTTAAGGAAAGGCAGTCTAGCTTCGATTGTGCTTGATAGGACTGAGCTTCGGCCGGCCTTTTGGTGGTGTCATGTCTCCTGTTCCGCCCATGAGCTCTGTGTCGACTCTCTACGGCCAACAGTCCATTTTCTCTCCCATTCATCCGTCGTTTGTTTCTTCGCCGGCGGGGGCGGCTAGTTGCAATTGCACCATGGCTGCGCAACAGCAAAGCGGATTCAACCACCTGGGCAGAGCTTCCAGCCACCCGATCAACATTCAACCAAACTCCCTCGTCGTCGGTTCCCCACCACCGGTGCCAGTGCTCCTGGCTGCCAGCGTATCAGCAGCCGTCTCGTCCTCTTCTACGACAATGGCCGGATTCAATTTTAATAACACTCCGGCCTGCAGCCCCATGCGTTCCCCACCGCTAAGACTCAACTCTAAAGACAGTAGATCTTCTTCACCCTAAATGCAGACGACAGACATAAATTTTTCACGATAGACAATGGAGAGAGAGAGAGAGATGGAGTCAGAAATTTCGCCCACCCGACAACGATTTAAAAAAAAATTGAAATAAGGGATTTAAAGATAATTAATTATTCATTTCTTTTTCACATTAAACTGAAAATGGCTTGTCCGTAGTCTCCCCCTTTTTGCTTATTTTTCTCTCTCCGTTTGTGTTTATCGATTCACGTACAGCACTGGGTGTTGATTACCGATGATTTGATTCTTCTGTTCTTTTTCGCTTCTCTCTTTTTCCGTTCGAAATTCCAATCTATTTTTTAAAAAACATACTTAAAAATCTTATTTGGGTTTTTCCTTTTTTTTCTTCGTCCTTTCCGTTTTTTGAATATTTTGTGAGTGTGTTTTTTTCCCCCTTTTTGTGTTTTGTGTGTGTGTGTGCGAGTGTTTGCGCGCGGTACCAAGTCACTGCTGTGATATCAAAACGAAAAAAACAGAGACAGAGAAGAGAGAAAGAGAGGAAAGAAGAGATTTTTTTCACGTGGGATAATTTTTGTGTGTGTGACAGGATAAAACAAAAGACGAAACGGAAAACCTCCCAAAAAAATGTCCGTTCGATTTTCTCCCCCCCCCCCCATATGACTATATCGTTCGTAATAATCCCCAAACTACTACTACCACCGTGTGTGATGGAGTATCTTGAATTTCTTTTTCCACTTCGTTATTATTGGCCTTCGCCTCTTTTGAATGAATCAAACGATCCACACAAAACATTATTTTGATTATATTATACATTTAAAAAAGACTAAAATTCCCTTTTTTATTCTTCTTAAAGGGGATGACTTCCTTTAATTTCTCTCGTCACAATTGTATGAAAATGAGGAAAAATCGAATTTTCCCCCTTCCCCCTAATCGGATTATTAAACCAATGCAAACCAAAAAAAAAATAAACATTTTTTTTTCAATTTTAATTTTGCTCTAATCCCCCATTTTTAGCAAATGATAAGGAAATGATTTTATCCCCAAAATGTTTTCCTTGTTTTAACTCTACCTTTCTTTTTTAAAAATTGGTTTTCGCATGATTTGTCGATTTCAGTATCACAAATATGACTAATGTTTTGAACACACACAAAACAGTGAAATGAAACACAGATTTTCTTTCGTTTCCCGAAACATTTAAAAAATAATAATCCCGAGGAAAATATTTGACGCGCTTCCGGCTTTTCTATATACAATCCTTTTCCTTGTCTTACTACTTCCTGGCCCGAGATATTTTTCTTCCCCTTATTTTTTATTTGCTACATATAAAACTATAAAATATTGTGCGTTTCTTTGTGTTTATTTTCTCTCTCTCTCGCCCGTTCGTTCGCGTTTTAAATATTATCGTTGGTGCCTTTATTTTTCCATTACAATTACTTGCGGCGGTATTTTGCAATTGAATATGATTTTTCCATTTGATTTAAAAATCATGTATTTATTTTCGTGTTCACACAAAAGAATTCATGTTATCGTTCTACTGGGATACTTGTCAGGGAAACCCAACATGTGAAGTTTTGACTCTATCGGCTATTTATTCAGCTTGGAAAAGGCATCAATTGTACATAAATTTAGTTGACACGAATGTTACAATTTTGAAGTATCAGTGGCGTCGTCTTCTTCACTGCACACGCCTCCCTCACTCCTGTCAGGTGTTGCCAGATGCCAGATGCCAAGTTGGTGCGAGAGCGCCACAGTCCGGCCGGCCGATTCGATTACCTAGGGATCTGAGATTAGACAAAGTTTTATTACAGGGCGAATCAATTCGGATTTATCGGTTTTAACAGATGCGCGCCGCACAACGCCACCATCACCAGGGAAAAGTTTCGACACGGTGCCGACTATCCATTGACCGCGCCGTGTATTTTCATCCAAGATGAGGACCTTGTCACCAACGCGAATCGGTCTCGTAGGATTTTGCCATTTCTTTCTTTCAATCAATTCCGGGACATATTCGCGCATCAATCTTCTCCTAAATCGAACAATGATGAATTGAGCTTGTCTCCATCGACGCCTAGATAAACCGTCAAACTCCGTTTCGACATTTGGGGGAACGTGGGGGTGGTGGCATCCCAGGATGAATTGATTAGGGGTTAAAGGCTCCGGCTCCGATGGATCAGTTGACACACGAGTGATCGGACGAGTGTTTAGAAGAGAAGCGACCTCTTTCATGACGGGGTCGCGAGTAGTTAGAGTTCGGCTCGTGAGTAAAACCTCATCTTTCACAGAACGTTCTTCAAGAACGGCTCGCAGGGACCTTTTGCAGTATGCCACAAGTCTTTCCCAATTCCCGCCAAAATGGGTGCCGTATGGGGGAGAAAATTCCCAACTTATCCCTCTGTCAATCATTTCGTCCGTGACCAACTTTGAATTGAGATTCTTCATTCCTTCATTTAGTTCCTTTTCTGCGGCATCTAAATTGGTACCATTGTCAGAGTAGATAGTTGCCGGATGTCCGCGGTCCGCCACGAATCTTCTAACCACCATCAAACAGGAATCGCTAGATAATGAAAAGACGATCTCCAAGTGAATAGCGCGTGTTAAAAAACAGGTTGCGATGAGAACCCAGCGTTTTTCGACGCGGCGACCGATGACAACGTTAAATGGGCCAAACAGATCCAGGCCGCTGGTTGAGAATGGACGGACGTACGGCTTTAGTCTTTCCCTTGGTAGGTTGGCCATGATTGGAGGACTCGGACGAGAGCGATTTCGTCTACATTTTTCACAGCGGGTTATTGCTCGTCTGATTGATCTTCTGCCTTTGGGTAGATAATATTTGGTCCTTATGATGGCAAGTGGCAGTGTGTGTTCCACACCAGTGTGATGGGCATCGACATGAGCTTCGGCGATTATCAGCGCAGTTAGAGGATGGTCTGGAGCCAGGATGATCGGATGTTTCGTTCTCTCGGGAAGATCGGCATGCTCAAAACTGTATCTTTGTAAGAATTAACGTTACGAAGAGTCGAATCACGCGGTATTTTCTTCCCCTGCCTTAGAGCCTTGATCTCATTTGGAAAGGCTTCCTCAGCCGCAACAATCAGGGAGATTCTTAAGGCCTCTTTCATTTCAGCAGATGTAAGAGTCTCATTGCATTGTAGATCTCCACGAAAAGACTGAGCCACTGTGCGCTTCAGATAAGCAAGATCATTGTGGCAATTTGCAATAAGTTTTGACACTATTGGATGTGAGCACTGCGGAGATGGAGGTGAAACATTCAGCTGACCTACGGTATAAACTGGGAGGCACTCAGGATCTTCATACTTCTGGAACAAGTTGCTACTCGTAGCTGAGGTGCAGATTTTCGACAGTGGTGGGCCGTTCAGCAATCGGCAGTCAGGTTTAAAGTCATTTGGAGTGAGTCCTCTCGTGCAGTCGTCAGCCGGATTGTCTTCGATCGCTTGGAACGAAAAACCATTCCTCTGGTGACGAATGGCGCAATATCTTGTTAATCCGGTTTTTGATGAATATGGGGTGCTCAAGGTGACTTGATTGTAGTTGGTGCAGGACTATACGAGAATCGGAATAATTCGATTGATGAGATACGTATCCGAAGCTCTTTCTTGATAGTTTGCGCCAATCGGACGGCAAGTACTGCGGCCTGAAGCTCTAGTCGTGGAATGGTGAGAATAGGGGAGACCGGGGTCATTTGGTATACGGGGTAAGATGCGCATTTTGCTCTTATTTGTATCCATTTGAAATGTCGCTTTTTTCAGAATAGCCATAATGTGTATTTTTACTCATAGATGGCGTCCACCAAAAAATGTTTCGTCTGCACTTCATTCGTAAAGTTTTGATCGTCAAAAACGTGATTCAGTTTTGCCGACCAGCTTTTTTTTCGCGGACTATTTTTCTATTCCCTCTTAAGGTATGAGTAACATATTTGTGTAGTGATGTTTCGTAGATAGCTTATTCCTCAAGCTATGTTACCGTTTAATTTTTTTTTCTGTAGTTAAATTTTATTAAATTCTATTTTAATAATTCTATGAAAATGACTCATGGGGAAGGTTGGCCATTTTTCCATGGGGCAAGTTGGCCAACATGGGTGGGTCTGTCAAAGTGAGGCTATTCAAAATTTCTTCTTTTTTTGTTTCAGAAAAAGGAGAAACCACGTTAGAAGAACTTACAGAGTAAAGGCCCCATCTGATGTTATTGAAAGAGGAGTTGCAATGGTGTTGTACGATTGAAAATCATGTTCTAGTGTGGCTATTCTTTTTGACATTCCAAGAAGTCTAACTAGATATGTTGAAAAGAAGAAGAAGTCAGGTCTAGAAGAACAAAACATGCCCAATAGTGTTTCTCCAACCCATAATGGTTATTCATCTGTGCGACAGGTAACAGTTTTGTTATAGTTTGTTATAATATGAGCTAATGTGTGTAAACATTTATCGTGCAGGTTTTCAAAAAGGAAGATGAGGCTCTGCTAGCTGATTACCTTCACCGTTCAGCAGATATTTACTTTGGATTGTCCCCAATTGATGTTAGAAAACATTCATTTCATCTGTGCAACAGGTAACAGTTTTGTTATAGTTTATGTTATAATATGAGCTTATGTGTGTAAACATTTATTGTGCAGATTTTCAAAAAGGAAGATGAGGCTCTGCTAGCTGATTATCTTCACCGTTCAGCAGATATTTACTTTGGATTGGCCCCAATTGATGTTAGAAAGCTGGCTTTTAATGTTGCCTTAACTAAAAATCTAAAAATCCCACCTTCGTGGACTGAAAAACTTGCAGCTGGACCAGACTGGTTTGCATCATTCATGAAACGCCATCCCACCCTGGCAATAAGAAAACCTGAGGCTACTTCCCTGGCAAGAACGTCATCATTTATTATCCACAATTGAAATTTGTTCTTTGACAATTATCAAAGAGTGTTGCCAACTTGGTGTAACAAAAGTTTCAACACCTGAGAAGGGTAGAAAAGGCCAGAAACAAATAGGTAAGCTTTTTGTATAGCCTATCTTTAATTGCATATCATTAATTATGCATACAATTTGCATTCATTTGCCAGGATCAATTGTTTCAGGAGAAAGAGGTGTGTTGGCGACGGTTAGTTGTTCAGTTTCCAGCTGCGGAAATACTATTCCACCCTTCTTTGTCTTTCCTCGGTAAATAACATTGTTTTTAATAAAGTTATTTGTCTTTTATTAAATTTCTTTTTGTTCGATTTCAGAGTGAATTTCAAGAATCATTTTCTCGCAGGATGACCTCTAGGTTGCGACGGTATAGCCAAAAAATCAGGTTGCATGAATGATGCTACCATGGACCTTTGGATTAAACATTTCATTCATGCAAGAGCTGCGTCGATGACAGAGAAGAAGATGACGAAAGTTATGTTTCCTCAAATCTAAGACGGCTCTGTAGTAGGCCCTATGTGCCTATGTTGATTGTAAGGCCAACCTGCCCCAGCTGAAAGGGCAACTTGCCCCGGCGGCGGGGTAAGTTGGCCACTGAAAGTGTCGCAATAAAACGGTTGTTTTAGTAAGAACTATTTTCGTATGGCTTATTTTTTCGATGCCATCTTTTAGGCGAGATAATAATTAATAATTTGAAACAAACAAAATAATAATTTCATTAAAAATTGGCCTGTGAGTGACCGGTGTGTAAAAAGTGAGCCAACTAGCCCTGGTCTCCCCCTACTGGTTGGTGCAATCCGTCCTTTTTCCATGACGAACGAGAGATGATCGCGATCGTCACACGATGTGCGTAGGTAGGCAACTGCTCCGAAAGCAGCAAGTGAAGCATCTGAGAACACTAACAAGGTGATAGTAGAATCGATGAGGGGGAAGCTGTCTGGTCGGAAACAACGTTCAATGGAAATTTGCGAGAGTAAGTGTAGTTCATTTGCGAACATGTTCCACTTTGTCAAAATCTCATTTGGCAAAGGATCATCCCAGCCCAAGGGCGTGAAGTCTGAGTTTACAAGGGTGCGTGAAGTGCTAGTGGATTGAAATAAAATTTTGGCAAATGCAATAAAATACTGGCAAGCAAATACCGAGTGGGTCGAACGAACGGGCAAGAGCGGAAAGTAATTCGCGTCTGGTATTTACTGAAGGCATTGGTTTAACGCGAAGGTGGTACTTGTCGGACGTAGTGCAATCCCAGCCAAGTCCCAGGACATATTCAGTCGGTAGTGCGTCAACATGTAAGTCACGAATAGGAGTTGCCCTGTCCTTTTCTGGGATACTTTCGAGGACCTTCTTAGATGAGGATGCGAATGCTGTTAAGTTGAACCCCTCTATAGATAGGGAAGCGATTGAATCCTAGGAGAATCGGATTGTTTCTTCTTCAGTTACAAATGATTTTGACATGATGTCTGAATAATAGTCTTCTTCAATGGTTGCGGCGACATTTGGATATTAATTGTTTTGTTTCACAGCGTGTCTTAAGGTCCAAATTGCCGTCGTTGATGCGTTAACAGCGCCAAATACTAGCGTCGTGAATTGGTAGGTTAACAATGGATATGGGTGCCAAATTCCCGTAAAAACGAAACGTTGAAGAGACTGATGTTGCGCCGAGACACCAATGCGATGATAAAAGGCCTCGATGTCTGCTGAAACCGCCAAACGGAATTGTCAAGTGCGAAGTAGGATACCGACGAGACTTGGGATCAATGAAGGGCCCCGGTACAATTGCTTGTTCAATACGAAGTCAGAATATTGAACAGCCCAGTCCATCACCACTCTGATTTTTCCAGATTTGTTTGGGTATATAACATAATGATGGGGTAAATACCAAATTAGTCCTTCCGAGTGAGGAACATATTTTGCTACTCCAGAGTCAATTAGTTTCTTCATTATTGAATTGCACTTTGGTAAGATATCATTTTCTGGATTCAGCAATCTTCTCTCCATATGCCGAAATATCGAGATACAGCTTGGGTACGATTATTCGGTAAATTCAGATTAGGGGAACGAAGAGGTACTTGTCAGCCACAGCCAATGAATTTTATAGAATTTTCAAGTACCTTCAGCGCCTGTGAGTCATCAAATGAAATGATGTTTGGAGCTGTCAAGTCGATGCCAAATGATTCCGTGAGGTGAAAACGCTCAGTGAGTGTTGAGAGGGAAACGTCCTCGGATATTGATTGGATGTTGATGCTCTTCTTTTTTCTTCGTCCGCAAACCAGGGCCGGGGGTATTCTGCCGATAATGGCCCAACCGAAAGGCGTGTTAACGGCTGTTGGACCAACTTCGCCATCAACGGGTTTTCTTAAATCAAGGTACGCGTGAGCGTAAACTTGGTCGATGCCGATTAAAGGTTCAACCAACGAAGTGTCAATTGGTGGAAGGGTGAGATCGGCAAGATGACTCAAATTCTTCTTTAGCAGCGGCCAATTAATTTTGCGACACGAAAGATTAATTTGGGAAACGACGAACACGTCTGTTGTTTCAACAATGCTGTTTAAAGCTTTGAGATGGAATGATTTTTCACAACATGCAGAATACCCGTCAAAACACAATTGAAAAAAGCGTTTTAAAATTCAAATGCAATTTAAATATTTATTATTCTTAGCAATTAAAGTGTCTAAAGCATAAAACTTACTTAGCTGTTGGGAAAAAAAAAAGTCTACAAAAAATTTCGACCCCACGACTATTGCGCTCGGCCGGAATTCTGTTTCGCCGTCCTCAATCTGTATACGGGCTTGTACATCTGTTTTAAGAATCATACACGCCCTTATCTGTAGAGCTACGGCAACACATAGAATAACGATATTGAATACAATTTATTTTGAATTGAAATATTTTCGAAATTTTAAAAAGTCATTTTGGGAAATTGAATGATCTTAATTTTGATTAGCAAATATAGTGAATTTAAATCGTGAAGTGTCATAATTCGACTTAAACTTTAATCTAATTATGTTTTATTCATTCAATTTAACCAGCAAACCTACAGATAAGAGCTATGATTTTTCCATTTGATTTAAAAATCATGTATTTATTTTCGTGTTCACACAAAAGAATTCATATTATCGTTCTACTGGGATACTGGTCAAGGAAACCCAACATGCAGAATACCCGTCAAAATACAATTTAAAAAAGCGTTTTAAAATTCAAATACAATTTAAATATTTATTATTCTTAGCAATAAAAGTGTCTAAAGGATATCACTTACTTAGCTGTTGGGAAAAAAGAAAAGTCTACAAAAAATTTCGACCCCACGACTATTGCGCTCGGCCGGAATTCTGTTTCGCCGTCCTCAATCGGTATATGGGCTTGTACATCTGTTTTAAGAACTCAAGAGTAAGATAATACACGCCCATATCTGTAGAGCTACGGCAATACATTGAATAACGATATTAAAGACAATTCATTTTGAATTGAAATAATTTCGAAATTTTAAAAAGTCATTTCGGGAAATTGAATGATCTTAATTTTGATTAGCAAATATAGTGAATTTAAATCGTGAAGAGTGTCATAATTCGTCTTAAACTTTAATCTAATTATATTTTATTAATTCAATTTAACCAGCAAACCTACAGATAAGAGCTATGATTTTTCCATTTGATTTAAAAATCATGTATTTATTTTCGTGTTCACACAAAAGAATTCATATTATCGTTCTACTGGGATACTGGTCAAGGAAACCCAACATGCAGAATACTCGTCAAAATACAATTTAAAAAAGCGTTTTAAAATTCAAATACAATTTAAATATTTATTATTCTTAGCAATAAAAGTGTCTAAAGGATATCACTTACATAGCTGTTGGGAAAAAAAAAAGTCTAAAAAAAATTTTGACCCCACGACTATTGCGCTTGGCCGGAATTCTGTTTCGCCCTCCTCAATCGGTATAGATGTTATTGCAATTCAAAAGTACTTGACATAGCCAAAAGTTTTGCGCAGCTTACGCCGATGCGCACCAAAGCGGCCGATAGCAGAACTAAGATTGTTATTACGCTTGGCACCCAATGTAGGCCCAATTATTTTTTCGAGAACCGTATGTTTGTCGAACAAAGGATTGGGCCTACATTTACTTATTTACGGCAATTCTAAAACAACGGTATCTGAAATTCATATTCATATGTTATTAGCATACGATTTATTCTAGCCATAGCGAAAAAATTACCCAAGGTGGCATTCCCTAAAACCTCTAAATTTTCTCCGTCTTGATATGGGCCTTTCGTTGAGTTCGCTGTGATGTGGGTCTATTATCATCTCATCTCGGCGTTCTTGAGAATTTTTCCAAAAAATTTCGTTTTTCGAAAGAAAAAATAAGATATTTGGTGTTAATAGGTTCATTTTAGGTTTAATTGAAAATGATGTAAACGATAGATTTGTCCTTTTCTTCCTGCTCCGATTGAAATTCAAAGAAGGGGAAAGACAACTGTCATAAGTAAATCGCATCGGGGCAAACTGGAAAAGGTTACAGAAAAAAAGCGTAGACAGCGCCACTGTTATTGAACATATGGATGTCAATAAAGAAAATCCAAATAAATCTGTAAATTCCTTTGAAGAACAGCAAGCTGAGGTTGGTATCGTCGGTTACCCTCGGTTCGAACGCGAATGGGATGAAAACAGTTGTCACAGCTTTGAACGTGGTGGTACGTAATCACTATATTTATTAGTTAAAAAAAAATTAATTGAAACAATTTTGAATATAGGTTCCAGTCCACTCATTAATTTTGTTTAGTTTGATCCAATTAGCCCAACAACTGACGATTTTGTTTATGTAAACACGCTCCAAGCCATGGATGACCAAGGTCAACGTGAACAAATCATTCAAAAAAGTTTCTCTGATGCTGATCAAACACTGTCAATCAGTGTGCTGGAATGTCACGAACGGCACACACACGGCAAACCTTAAACCTTGTGTTGACCCGTTTATTAGCTGTCTTTTAAAGTGAGCTTTCTTCTGGCCCTCTATCGGTCTTACCCCTCAGACCTTTAGAGGCATAACATAACAACATAAAAATTGAGCCACATTAAATCCCAGAAGAAAAACACGAGGAATCCTGTGAACCGCGGCGACCGCCGTTCGAGAAGGATCCGCTTCGTCCTCTGAAAATAAAAATACATCAGAGAATTAATTTTGGGCTTGAGGGCGGGATATTTTTTACCAAGGTTTAAGGTTTCGCTTTAACTTTCCATACAATCTCAACTGCTCTTCAGTCGCTTCGCGACTTAGAGCAATTTTCCAATTGTATGAAGATTCGCTCACCTAAAATCTTGTGACTTTAAAGCATACTCAATAACTCAAGTTGTTTGCAACACTGCGTACGCAAACTCTCTCCCTGGATTGACCTCGCGTCTGTAGACCGCGAACAAATTAAAATTTTATTCCCAGCGTTGCCACCCGCTCCCGATTCTCTTTATCTGGGACTGGTGCAGCACAAACCAAATGCCAAAGAAAACAAAAACCTGTTAATAAAATATTTTTCCTATTCTAGATATTTTTTCCCTCCCAGCCGATGAGATTCTACTCAAACTGAAGCCATCGATGAAAATCAAGTAAAAAATAATTCATTATATTTTTACATACTATCATTATCATTTAAAATTAATTAATTTTTTATTTAAAATTTCCTTCCTCAAAAAAGGACAATTTTCGTGCACAATATCGATTGAAAAAAAAAGATTACATAGGAGCTGGCACTTAAAAAAGGAACGCAAAACTGTCAGCCTGTAAGTTAGCGAACTTTTTTGCTGAGTAACGCTAAAGGGCGACTAAATTTTCAAAATTTCACTCATATGACCCGTTTTATACATAAAAGTTTGTCATTATTTACCAAATTGCTCTTTAAAAAATTTTTGCTGGTTGAGCATGCTGTCTATGAATTAACTTAAAAATGGAAATATTTTAGTACTTCTTGGAAAAAGCAAGTAAATGTGTTTGTACCTTTAAACTGGTATGTTGGGTTGGTTTCAATTAGATAAACCAAATTCGTGAGGACAAAAAGAAGAAAAATTAGAAAAAAACAACAATTGGTAAGGACACCAAGTGATAAGAAACATGCCGTGAATAGCTACATCAAGGGATTGCCCATTTTTTCTGCTATTAGCAGGCGCGTTCGTAAATCAAAGGAATTTTCGACGGCTTTTCACGTTCGTGGTTCTCAATTAGGGCTGTGGCCCGGGCCATGAAAACCCGGGCCACTGTTCGGGCTAAAGGAAAAAAAAACTCAAAAAAATATCAACCCACCGAGGCATTTTTTTACGGGACGGGCGACGGGTTGAACCGCCACTGTAAACAATATGCTTATCACCCATCCTTCCCACTTATTTTGCGTTGAAAAATGACATTTCTAGATGACAGTAAGCGCACAACCAATTTCGTTGTGGTACTATTATTTTTTGCGCCTTTTTTTTGGGGGGGGGGGTAGATATTTATGGACTCGGGTGTACATCATGTTCGTTGTTTACCACTGCATTGGGCACATCATTATCTTTAATATTGGCGACATTAATAGTTTAAGACAGGGTCACGCCTATTGCACCGTGGAGTCCACGGCGCTCTAGTGTCACATAGTGCTATTGCACTGTGGATCCACGGCGCTCTAGTGGCAAAACATGCTATTACGCCGGGGAGTGTATCCTAGCGAGAACAATACTTGTTTGTATTAACTATGCCATTTGAAGCCGTCAATGTCCGTTTTTAATCTTTTATGTCTGTGACGGGTACCTTTACCTAGCTTTTCATGACAATAAAAAATGTTTTTATATTAAGATTTTTCGTGTGTTTTTCTTTCTCTTTAATGTCACCGCTGCGTGGTTCCGATGACTCGTGTGGTTTCAGGTCCAGACGCCGTCAGGCAATAGTCGCAATCCAAAGCGTAAACGGCGTAAATTCAATGGAGACGCGACGTTCTGGCCATCGTCTGCACAAATAGAGGCTGGTATGACCCCTCTATGTTGATGAGACTTCCGGTTTCCGAACATTCAAGTGCATTTTTCCATCGAAACTGGTGTCGTCCCTTGTACAAATTTTGGAAGAAACAAGTCACAACTGTCGTAAAAGTACATGACTACAATGTCAACTAAACTGTTTGCCGGCCAGTCCTTCGCTGTTGGCTTTCTCAACCATTATGCGGAATAACGTTGTGGAATTGACAACGGCACGGCCACTACTGTTGGGATCCGGGCGAGGGAAACCAGATACATCTTGTTGCTCAAGAATAAGCACATGCTTCTTCATCTGTCTGTATAGAATGGCGTCTGTGGATGAAAATTGATATTGAAATGAAATATAATTTTTTTTTTAAATCTAAAAAAAGATACCTTGTATGTCAATCCGGATCCACCTAATGGCGTCGTTAATGTGGCCAAGGTAAATAGCCCCCATAAATATACTCATGCACATATCTAACGTTGGCTATTCCGCTGACATTTCCCATGCTATCTGGTTTTGTGCATCTTTCTCTGCTTTCATGGCTCTTTTGTAGCCGTCCTCTTTGGAGTACAGGCAGAGCGCCTCGTCAATCAGTATGTCGAGTTGTGTTTGACAGCGGTTCCGCGAAACCCAATTTCCAATTTTAAAAGGAATTTTTGGACGATCCGGATTGATGTTCTGATGAAAGATCACGAAACTTTGAACGATCAACCTGGGGGAGAACGTTGATTAAAGTCTGCATTAGTAGTAATCAAAGAAATTGAAATTTCACCCTTAAAACCCCAGCGGAAGGCAGGTTTAATGTAGCCGATGGAGTAGGCGCGTTGCCCGAGGACAGGTTGACTAGCTGAGTTTCAGTTGGTTGACTGGCTGAATACCGAAGACGGCTGGCACTGAGATCCACTGGCTTAGCACTAAGATTTAGTGGACAAATATCCACTTGTTTGGCACTAAGATCGAAAGGCAGTGAATTAGGCTCAGGTACGTCTTCAAATATTATCCGCTTCCAATCGTCGGCTGTTTCATTGCCCATGAAAACATCACCAATTCTTAAAAAAAATTGTAAGAAATTAAATTGTGTACGAGTCTTTATTTTAAAAAATTACCTTACCTTGAACTTTTCTAAAGCCAAGACTTGAAATTTTCTTAAGCGGACATAAAAACGGCAAGAGACAGAAACGTACGGCGTGTAGTTAGCCTCGAAATTAACACTTCCGGTCGTAGTACTGTAGTTCGGAGGGGTGTCGTACGGTAGTGCGTCATGGAGCCGGGCGATCACTCAACGTTTCCCAATCCAAAATCTGGAAAACTAGAAAATTTTTGACGTTAAAAACGATTCTCTGGCTGAAATTTATCAAATCGCCAAGTGTTACCTTTCACAGGAGATGGACGAAAGAAAAGATGTACATGTTACGAGAAAATATATTTATGAGAAAACGTTATTTATATGAAAAATATATATATAGTGCACATACATATAGCATATACATCTATAAGAAACAATGACAGAAATATATATATAGATTTATATAAATAGATTTACTTACATTGAACCAGGTTGGAAATCGCTGGACTTTTCGGGAATGCGAAAATTTTCGGATTGGATGGAGATATTATCGGATATATCCGAGATATTATCGGTTGTTCTGACGACGACGGATGGAGAATTGGAACCGTATGTAAGACCAGGCGCATTACTCGCCGGTGTAGCAGCTTCCGGTATGGCGGGCAGAAAACCCTTTACATTCGGAACATGGAAAATTTGCTTCTTCTGTGCTCCAGCGGATGACGACGACGTACTAGAAGCAGGGGCAACAATCAGGGGGATGTAGCCGAATTTTGTGGCTCTTGGCAGCTCTCGAATCGAGTAAGCATTTCCTTCCGTGGATTTCTTTGATTACAGGTGTCACGAATTTTGTTGTATTCAAGTTCCGTCGGCATAGATGTGAACATCTAAAAACGTTAAATAAAATGTTATAAACATCTTGTCGAGATGACTTTGTTCAATCCAACTTGTCTAGTTGAATTGATTACACATTCTCGCAAACTGAATTAAGGGAGGGACAGATTAAAGCCGCTCCGGTATCGGTCTCCCCCAAAAGTAAGATTCGCTATACTTTATAGATGAATAAAAATGAAGTGGAATTTGCGACGAAATTATGTGCCAGTATTCTATTACAGTTATCTTACCTTGAACACATGGTAGGACTTCTCCAAGTACTCGTCTAAGTGTGAATCAGAGTTAGACATAATTTCCACTTTGGATACGAATGATGTAGATCCGCAAGAAGTAGATTCGGATTTTTTACTTTCTGAAAATTTGCACTTCTTATGACTTGAACTGGATGACGCACTGTTGGGTGTAGTCTCGTTTGGTATAGGCGAGATGGTACTCGATCCCGGCGAGTAATCTTCGTTTCCCATTTTGAAATCTTGAAATAGATACTAGCCAAATCAGATTAAGAGTGGCCTTTCACAGGTGATGGACGGCAGAAATTGGCACACTGTCGCCACGATGGCAGCGAAGGCGACTTTTCCGTCTCTGTGAGTCTGTGTCCGTGTTCAGCATCGCTCGGGATTGGAATTACATGGTATCTCTTCGATCTTTCACTAAAAAAGAATCCACAATAAATACAAAATTTCTGATTTTATCATTAAGAAAGATCAACCCCGAGGAGTCTGAAACCCAAAATAGACAAGTTCAAATGAAAAATAGATGTTTCGCTAGTTTAAATATTAGCCACATATTTTCGACACGACAAGTAGGCTTATAAAAACACACTCGCTCACTTCGTACGCCTGTTAATTAAGTTGAAGTATGCGAAGAATTTTCGGTAAGCGAAAAATAAAAGAAATCGGGGAATCCGACAATCCATCACAGTCGACGTTAACTGGGTCAGCAATGAAGAGTGAAACGCCCTTCATTTGGTATGTCGATTTTACAAACAAGATCATTCATTGACGTGGTCGAAATGCTGCTCGATTATGCGACATCGACGTTTACAACAAGACGAAAGAAGGTTGGAACGCCCTCCATTTGGTTTTTTCACGATGTTACCAGAAAGAAAATTTTGTGGAAGTAACTCAACTGCTACTCGACAGTCGAAATCTCGGTCAATTGCAAGAGCAACGATGGATGGAACGCTTTTCACAACGTTTGCCAGTAGAAAGAGAAGATGCTGAACCTTGAACCACTTTTGATTCGACACAAAAACACACAAAACAAGTAACCTTCGACTCCCTCCTTCTGAGAGATGTAGTTCAGTGTTATAACTGTGGCAATCTTGGCCATATCTCGCGCGACTGCCCATTGCCATACCCTCGTTGGCCTAAGTCTTTGACAGCTGCGGGAAACGGGAACTCCGGTCTAACGGAGCAAGGCCGGGAATGAATGTGATCGTCCCCGTGATAGCTGAATCTAAAAATCCATATCAATGCAGACGTGTTTCGGATCGGTGATCTGAGGGCTATGGTGGATTCCGGTGCTAAGAATGGTGCCATTTGCGAAGAATTGCTGTTGAACCGAACATATTTTAATATCCTGCCTCCCTCCAAATATTTGTTTATCGCTGTGTGTGTCGATGATACTAAGAATAATTTGTAACACACTTACGAAGCCAGTACTAAGCGCCTTCGTACCCACCAGTAGTATTTAACTGACATACCTTTAAGAGAATGTACTAATCAAGGTACAAGTGATGAGTTATGGAAAAAGCAAATTTTGTTTAAAGTACAGTTTAAAGTTTCTGTTGTTGAAAGAGGAAAACATTGATCCACCTTGATTTCACAAAAACCATTTTTTATTCTTGTCACGTATAATATACAATTAAAATAAGATGTATCATCACTAAAGAAAGGATTTAATAGTCTTCGTATTCCTGATAGAAATGATCAATGAATTTTGGTGGGATGAACATCGCCCAACCAACTGTGTTATCCCTGATATAGACTTTTATACATGGATTTCAATTGCAGGATTCTTAGATTCGTCACCTTAGAATTTTTTATTTTCCTCTTGCATCCACAAGAAATCAGCTTAACTTTTGATAACTTTCTTCATGAACAACATCACAGTACTTTTATGGATACAAATTTTGGCAACGTATAGTCTTCTTCAATGATGAACTACATTGTTAGAAAATTTTTTATTATGCACACATCACACAATCTAAATTTTAATGGTAAATTACCGTCTCTTAGAAGTGCTGAGTAACAATCGGCTACTTAAGTCATATATTCAGTAATTTGACGTCCACCATCAATATCTACGTTCATAACCGCATCTATGAGATAATACGTTTTAACAGATGTAGCCATGGAGCAGCTGTCATTGTTGAATTGTGAATTCTTATGGGGTAACTTAAAAAAACCCATTTTTTAATTTTTTTTCAAATTTTATGCCAAAATAGATGACATGTATCTAAATAACATACTACAAATTTTATTAAAATCTACTATTTTCCCCCTACTGTCCCTCTTTCCCCGGTTTCCCGGCATACTCCAGTCTACCCTACTGCACTGCTTTAACATTTAAAAACCTAAACTTTGTGTAAGTAGGGATATTTCTGGCTAGTATAGTTTAGATTGAATCATTTCTCGTAAAATTTTTACCACAAGAAGAAATTTTCCTTGTTTTTTGTGTAAGTCTATCGTTCCAGGTCTATACAGCAAATTAGTAGTACACTTGAAAAATGTGCATGTTTACAAGAATAGTAATGCTGTAATCACCCCTTTACGTTTTGGGCAAAATAATTGCAAACTTTTTATAGTTTTCGCTATCATTTGATGAATTGTGAGCTGGTACATTTTCAGCATGATGTGCCACGAACTCCAAATTTGTTGTGAGTAATTTTGAAAGAGGACAGTGAAGTAATTAATGGTCTGGATCACGTCTCAATTTGTTACCCAATTGAGGAGAAAGATGAAGTTGACAAACGGGAACTTCAATTGGGTAAGATGGTTTTTGCTTTAAGGACTAAACACAAGGTCCCCAACACGTCTTTAAATTTTATTTCGAGTGAAATGGCTAAAATTCTTGATGGAACTAGTAATCTTCCTGATGTGTCGTGTTTGTTACAGCATGCCTTCTTGAATATAAACTCAAAAACCAACAGAACTGCGTTTTATGTAAAAAACTTTGGTTATAAGTCTCCAAGGCAGCTGTTGTCATTGCAAAGAAGTAGATGGGCTAATCATTTTCAGAGTAGTTTCTTACATCAAAGACTCATTCCATATTTTCAATATATTCCAATTAGACAAACGTTGTCGACGTTTTTTCCTAATCCTAATTTTCGTACGATGTAGTTCTCTTTAAAGCCTAGCACTGACGGAAAAATGCGCAGTCATATTGATACTGCCCATTATCGGAATCATCTGCTTTTAAAAAATTTCCACGTGCACTTCGAATTCAAATTTTTAATGATGATCTAGAGGTGTTTAACCCGCTTGATTCTAAAACAAAAATCCACCAACTAGTGATGTTTTTCTTCTCTATTCTAAACTTGCCACCTTATTTGCTGTCACAACTAGCTCACATACATCCTTTCGCTATATAGCATTGCATATAGCATATTGCAAGGCAATGGATGTTGATAAGGATAATTTTGGATTTGTTTTGCATGAGTTTTTGCTGGAATTGCATGACTTGGAATAGGACGATGGATGCTTTTGGACGTCTCTGATTTACCCCATTTCCGTATTCGAGGAACTCTAGTGTCCATATGTCAAGAAAAGAAATGTGCTCACGAATTAAGCAGATTTATGAGTTCCTCAGCTAAAAAATTTTGTCGTCTTTGTCTTGATGATCTAGCGTGCAGACATCAATTCAACACACCAGAGAGTTGGGCAAAATTTCTGCCTTTTGAATATTTATCCGCTGTTCAGGGTGAAAAAGTTCCCGAAGGAAAACATAATCTTTGCCATTTTTTTAACGTTGAGAAACATTATTGTTATCAGATTTTTACCTGTTTAATGAGGGAGCACACAGTAATTTTAGAAATGCTTGTATCTCATTATTCTGAAGAATTTCGTCTGGCATTCCCCGACGATGTTCAAGTGATAAACAAAATGCATCATATGGTGCATAACGGAAAGATAATCAGAGAACAGGGACCACCCATGAGATCCTGGTGTATGCGTTACGAAGCGTACCACAATTTTGCAAAAAGGCTTGCTCAAGCTAATTTAAATTTTAAAATATCACCTTGTCTGTTGCTAACCCATTACAGATGGTAAACTTCAATTAAATTCTAGACAAAGATCTTTTAAATACAAAAAAAAACACTTGGACAATTGAAAACAAAACTGTGTAGGGAGATTATTGGTACGTAGATGACGAAACAATTTTAATATCTTGCGATGTCGTAAAATTTGTCCTTGGGCCAGAGTAAATGGGATGGAATACAGAGAAAACTCAGTAATTCTCCGCAGTTTTTCTCATGAAAAACCAAAACTGCTCTTCCTGAATTTTCGATCATTAAAAAGATTTTGGTATTGGATTCTGAGATATGGTTTGTATAAAAAAAGTTTAACTCGATATGTTTCTACGAACATTTTCATTCGTTTGAAGTTGAGATGACAGCTGAGTCATGTCACCTCAATGGACTCTATTGCCGAGTGCGAACCTCTTTGGATTTTGAAAAATTTCAACTAATATTCTAATGTGGCATTTGCATGTCCTCGCCACATCGTTTAGACCAAAAAAAGTGACGATTGTATCTATCAGCCAAATGTGTTGATTGTCTTAGCAGTTCAAAAATACTCACAGAACGGTTCCGTATATAATTGTAAATTAACTCTTGCCTAAATTATTATTTTTTGCAGAAAATGACATAGACGAAGATGTATTTACTTTGCTAGATGATGGTCATCTAGAAAAACTGGGAATATTCTTGGAGCAAAAAATTAAGTTAATTCGTTACATCTCCGGTATTTCCGATGCTGGTATGAAACCATCGTCAGAAACCAGTCTTGGTTAAGTGGCAATCAGTAGCGAAGCAATTTTAACTTTTTCTGCTGAAGATGTAATGGAAGGACGTGGTTTTGTCAAGAGTATTCCAGGAACATCAACAAATATCCAAACTGAAGATTTTATTCCACAGGAAAGTTTTGATTTTTTCATAACGTCACACCAATCCTCTTCATCGACCAGCGTAGCAGAGGCGGTATGCAACATTATATTTATTATTATTATTCTAATACCAACTTAATCCACTTTATTTGTAGGATTTGAATTTCAACATCCTATCCCTGTTAAGTCTTCACGAATCTGGTGCGAGGCTTGTGCAAAAATATGGCAATCCTGAAATTCCCGTCAATGATAAAGACAGGAACCATATCATCAAAATTGTTTCAATGGGTCATGTTGTGAAAGCAATAGGCAACTACTATCCAAAATCCAGCACAAAGGAGAAGTTGGCCAAAGCGATCGTTAAGGCATTTCCTCAAATGGGACTTACTCGGGCTTGACTACCATCACATGCTTATATTTACAACAGTGCGACCACAAACGCTTTTCTTGACCAACACTTGAAGCGGATGAGAAATGCAGCTTTATCAGACAGTGAACGGAAAAGAAAAAGAAGTTAGGGAAAAGATACAATCGTGAAGGGTTAACGGAAAACACTGCAGAAGAAATAAGTGGTAGAAGCTGCAATTTCTTTAGATGAAGGTTATGTTACTAAATCGAAAGACGAGGTATGTAATTCAATATTGTTCTTTTATTACACTGTGTATTCATTTAAAACTCTTAAACAGGTTGCTTGGTTGCAAATTTGTAAAGTTTTCGCTGAGAACAAGAAATAAATTATTGATCTCGTGAACAGTACATTTCAACTCTGAAAGTTCGAAGTAATCAACGCACTCAGGACGCCGACAGCCATTTTTCTTCAATATCCCAGATTAAAGAATTTCTATCACGGAGCTTTGGTAGGCATTTTTGAATGAACGTCTTAAAATACTGTAACTGAACTTTTTTTTAAATATATCATCAATGATTTTAAACACCAATATCCAGTTTCCCCCAATGTGTCAACTTTCATTTCGAAATATTCAAAATAGGTTGAACGACTTGCTCACTATGAGAATTTAGAAATTCCAGAAACAGCGGACGACAAAATCAAGTTAACAAATGTAAAATTATCACTTGGACACCGCCACTTATTTCTTCTTTTTAAAGCTTTCCTGATATATCTAAAGTTGTGTGCTAAGATCATTATTCGGATTCACATTGCGAAAACACTAGGAATAACTAAAAACTAGTTATTGTTTTAAAGGTATTTCCTTTTTATACAAATTACTACTGTAGTAATTTATTTAATTATTCTTTGAATTTTCCATTGTAGGAAAATTCAGATTTGGAAAAGTTTGTAGATGAGTAACCAAAACATTTGAGTCAGTCATTTATTTTTTGTTTGGGTACTTTGGAAAACGACAAGCACTATTTTCTCATCGTAGACTATGAGCTAATTGACTGCGGAACTGCATGCAGTACCGCCTTCTATATGTTCTTTTTTTTTTTTTTTTATTTTTAATTATCCTAAATCTGTGTTATCGGAAATTTTATTTTTTTTTCATATGCAGTCTTTCTAAATAGCTAAGCACTTTTGTGCCAATGTTGGTGCTTTATTCGTTAGTTCCTTGGAATGTTTGCCGATCACTTGTGTATTGAATTTTAACTTGAATTCAATTTCAATAAAATAATCATACATGCATTTTGATCCATTTCTGCATTATCTCGGGCAAGGATTTCGCCCCTGTACCACGAAAGTTAACCAGCTTTTTTTTTAAATCGCTAAAAATTAGCGTTTCATTAAAAAAATTTGAAACTTTGCCCAAGAGCAAGTTTTATAAAACAATTAAAAAATTTTGATTTTTGGCAATTTTTTAAGTGCCACACCCTTTAGTATGGAAGCATATGGCGTAAGCGCAAATGTTTCTAAACTTAAAATCTATTAATTTGCGGGGAAAGTCCCTAACTTTAGTGATTCTGCCGTGCGTTACCATTTGGCCATTTGGCCATCGTTCAAATATTATTTTGTGAACGTAGAAAGTCCAAACAGGAGGGTTTCGAAAGTGGAGTGGACATTATTTGAAAAATAAAACTTAACTACGGTTATGAATATCATATCTCCCGCAATTACTGTTCCTTAACTGTATTCATTCATGACCCCCAGACGTCGGTGCTCCTTTCGGTGAGCTCTGGACTTTGCCTTACATGGCTAGTGTGTTAGCTAGTTAGTCCAAGTAGGCCTAGTTGTAAGGTTAAAACAAGTTGAATAGCTCCGCTTCTTACGTCATGGGGGCGAAGAACCATATCGCCACGCAAAGCAATGCTTTTGGAGCTCACAAAAGGAGCAGCGCAGTCAAATTCGTCTGCTGGACTTTAATAGGGCGTGTCTAAAGTAAAAAACAGTAGAGAGGCTGAAGCGGTTTGGCATGCAGACAACTTGGCTTATTAGATGTCACGTGACATGGATTTTTATTGCTATTGGCCTAAGAAGATATGAATTTCAAAGGGGGGATTTGGGATTTTTCTGCTAAGTTTTACTTGTGCGCCATTGTCAAAAACACCATAAATAGGAACATGATTGTTGAAGAGATAAATCTCCATGTTGATGAAATCTAATCAGAATGTTGGGTTAAGTAGAAAAGTTGGTGAAAAATACCAAAACCAATTTTCTTATTAAAATTTTTTATGGAAATCAAAATTCTTGGTTTAGGAACGCTATTTTTTGCTTGCTAACCTTTTTTTATTATTTTCATACCCGAAAACCTATTTGTTGCCATTTCCCTAAATACCTAGACTTTTTGGGTTTTGGTTAGATACAGTCGCATTGTATTTTTTTATAAGTCACAACGTCGCCAAAATGTAGAAATAGCATGAAAACATACTGGAACCAATGAGAAATACAGAAATCATCACGTGAATAACACAGCAACTTAGCCGTCCTAGCTTTTGTACTTAAGACACGCCCGAGAGTAAGCCATCTCCTTATCTGTGGGTCTCCTACTTCTTTTGGATATGCCGAGCCAAGGGGGCTGTTAAGAGGGAGTTTTGATAATTTTGCTATACATGTTCCCTTAACAATATTTGTGTGTGGAAATATATTATGTTTGAACCCCTTCTTTTCCTTATTATATTTATTAATTTCTTCTCGTATCCTTTTGTGGTCTCATCCACAACACTATCATCCAGGAAGCACTTTACTGCTAAAGTTTCCTGTCCGTTCAGTTCATCAGGCAATGAATAAAATGTAATGAGAAAAATAAGAATATAAATAAGAAGTAAAATAAGAAATATAATATAATAATAGAAAAGTTGAATGGATAAAATAAATTAAAAATTCTTGTGAGTGCCTTATTATTGATAAAGCAAATGTAAAAAAGATGTTAAAATATAAAAGAATTTCCTCATAAATTAAACTCGGGGTCAATGTTTTTGTTATCTAACCTTCTCTCCCAAGCTGACTGGCATTGTGTCCCATCTACGGCTTATTTCCACTTCATTGCTTTTATCCACACGGATGATGGACAGAAGCTAGGCGAATGCTTGAAGGATGATGGGCAGAAGCTGGGCGAATGCTCGACGGATAATGGACAGAAGCTGGGCGAATACTCGACGGATGATGGACGATCTGGATGACTGGTGAAGTAGATGACTGCATGCGACTGGAACTGAGAGATGATATGAGTTCTTCTCACTCTTCACTGTCCTTTTATACACCAAGGAAGTTCCAGCTCTCTTGCCAGTGTACCATTCCAGCCAATGCGCTGCGACCGTATGATCCAACCGCCGCTGATTTCCGGGAACCCTTCTTGTGATCCTTCCGTCGCTGGGTTCCGGAAAAAGGTCAATTGATCCACCCGCTTGTTACCACTCCTATGATCCAACCGTCGATGTGTTGCAGAACTGGCCAGTGAACTTCGCTATTTTCTATCCGCTGCTAGCCGGCCACAACAGTCTTACGCGGCAAGTCCATTTTTTGTTGGATCCCGTCCGATTATTCATCAAGTAACACTCCGTATTTTTTAGCTTTCTAGTTATAAATGACAAAATTTTAAATTTATACATCATTTAGGATATTATTCTCCTCCTTCTCGTACAGCCGTACACTGGACAAAAATGTTGCGTTAAATTAGAATACGACCTAGCTATCAAACAGGCGAATTTATTCCTACGTCCACCCGTTTAGAAAATTGGAAATTTAACCATTTGCTTGATTTGTCTCACATAGGAGAGCCCATTTCGCTGAATTGCACACCCTTGCACACCCTGGATTCTAGGGAACAGCAAGTGAGACACCAGTTGTTCCAAAGATTCTAGGAACGAAACCGGTTCCCTCAATAACACCAAACCTTACATCCGGGAAGGCCAACTGGATATGAGTATGCGATTGCAAAAGGCAACCACGGCAGTGAGCAGTGACATTCCACCCAAAGTTAAGCCATCGCCCGTTTGACGGAATCGATCCGCAAGCTCAATTCCTGCAAGAATCTTGCGTGGAAAAGACGCGGGACAATGTAACTCGGTGAATATTGGTTGCATTTGAACTCGATGGCGAGTAAGTCCATCACCTTCACCACGATTCGTTAGCCACTGTCTCCTCCAGAGTACTAATGCTCCTCCTATTGGAATTTACTGCTCAGTCAGTTCAACGATTTCAAGCAAGAAAAAAATCGCCAATCGCTGGATCATTTGGGTTCGACTTCCCTTTGCGAACCAACCGAGAAGAAGAGGGCCCGGAAACACACATACGTATATTCGTTTCCGCTGGCCGTTAATCATTACGAGAGCTACGCGTAGCTGACTGGACGTGTTCGCGTCGACGGCGAGCGTTTCTACATTCAAGTTCAGAGTTCTCCTAGCCCAAACGGTGATATAAGCCGCAGGCAGCTGAAAAAGCTTCAAACTCAAATTCGAACATGCGAACAAGAATTCCGCGCCTCGGTTAAGCGAACTGGTAACGTCATTTAACGTTCAAGATATTTTTTCTTTTCTTTTCCTTTTTTTTTGTTTATTTTTGAATTTAGCAACTGGATCTGCTGGTGGCCGGCCGTTTCCATAGGGGCTGTGGATCCGCGCCTTAATTGAGGAGATCTACTTCAAGTGAGACGATCTGGCCATCTTTTTCGTCAGCTACAGATTTAAAAATTCACGACTGTTCAATCGATTCGGCTGAAGGGTGACGGATGTCGGATTTATCGGCTCACCACCCACTGCACTCAGTCGGATTCAAAGACTTTCATGTCTCGCAGCGAATTGAAATTCGTCAACGTACGTGTGGATCGTGTAGATCCGGGCGGGGTTGGCCGATTGGACGGCCAAGAGTATAACCTCTGGGTCATAGTGTAAGAGTTTCCTCTTCGTGACCCGCCAATGAATCTATTTTAGTTGTTTTCTCTTTTTCTCACATTTCAGGTGTCCATCGTTGGTCGACAAGAACATCACTAGCAGGATCTCTCCTCCCAAGGAGCCAGTGGATCCTGCTACTGCTTATTCGCCGTTGAGGCTCCAATAAGCGGTGCGCACTCTTCCTAATCCTTCGTAGAGATTGTGGTCAAGAGGAAGCAATTCCCGACCAAAGATTGGGTTCCCAGGAGGACAACAAATTCGGGACCCTCAGATATGGCCCTGATCATCATCGCCCTGCTCCTATTACATCCATTTAATCCTCTGCGAAATCCGCATTTAGAGCCTTGCTAGTGCCATCACAAGTCCTCGTTTACGTACCGCCACCAACGGTTATTTATCAAGGGCAAGAGAATTGATTCCGGACGAAAATGATCGTCGTTAACTGAAATTCTACCGGAGAATTTTACATCCGGATTGACTCGGCGTAAAAGATACACGCCAACTTGACTCTAACTGGACATTCATTTCGCAAACTCGTCGCTTTCGCTGGAGCAATTGCAGCAGGCGGAAGTCCTGCGGTAGTGAAGACAATCGGTCTCATCTGCGCCGCCAATCTCGACGGACTTGACCTGACGGACACCTTACCTGACGGATGTTGGCAAAATGAATAAGGTCAACTGCACCCAACTCTACCGGCTGAATCATCCCTGAAGGTTAATTGTCCGTGTTTTCCCCTCTTTTGTTCATCTATTTTTCATTTTTTTGAAATATTGTTAACAGGACGAATGGATACGCCGACACTGGCTTTGGAATGTCGTTTGTGTGCCGTTCACCCGGCTGACAAGAATTCCCATTTTTGACAAGCTGTTTACGACGTTGGATCCCGAAATTTTTTTGTGGTTGGCACCCACACTCATTCTGTTGAACGTGGCCATTCAAGGATAACGTCTGGGAAGAGGATTGGACAAAGAAGATGATAAAGACCGAATCGCTCCTGATCTAAGAGTTTTCTCCCAATTTCTATCACTTGTTTAATTAAACCACAAGATCAACTAGACGCTTGCATCCGTATGACTGAATACTTGCAGTCCTTACCACTCGAAAAAGACGATCGGCGTCGGCGGAAAAGAAGCGAAGACAAGGATATGACGGAGGGAAACACACTATTCTGTCTCGACATTTTCGTCACATTCCCTCGTCAACTGCGCCATTTCATGTTATTGCTGGTAAATTTCCTTTCGACGCTCCTTTCATTGAATCGATTGTTAGTGGAGTATGATCACACGGAAAAACCATCATTAGAGAAACTATACCAGAAACTGGTTGAAACGGCTTTAGCGTACAGTCAGTCCGTGTCACGTCAAGTAAATCTTCCACTCAAAGTAACATCGGCCAGACAATTTCGGAACCCGAAATTTCGGCGAGCTCCATTTGATTGTTTCTATGATATGCTAATCATCGTTATGTTGTATTTTGATTAAATTTTGTCTAATGCCAATACTGAGGGTTCATATTTATATTAATCGGAATAATGGTAGTTTATTGCACCAGGTTAATCTCCGTGTTGCACACTTTACTGTTAAAAGTAGAATTAAGCCGCTAGTAATGAATGAATCTTTTCAATCTGTTCCATTACGGATTTTATTGCTTTTCGAATTCAAGCTAAACCATTGTTGCCTATAAATTTTTTTTTAAGAGGTTGCAAATCGGGGGTAGCCAGTGTCACCATCTTTGGGTAGCCAGTGTCGGGTAGCCGGTGTCGGGGTAGCCAGTGTCGGCCTTATGGGTAGCCAGTGGTGGGTAGCCAGTGTCGGGGTAGCCAGTGTCGACCCCCCAGGTAGCCAGTGTCGCGGGTAAATCCGCGCAATGGATTCTATCCTTACCCTAACTTAAATTCACACTTAGGTACAACAAAATGATTGATGGCCACACAGTTTTCTCTTGTCCAACCACGAAATCTACGTCATGTTTTTTTTTCACGCCAGGACTTGGCAACATTACATCCTGTCCAAGCCGTGGTCCCAGCTTAACATGATCCATAATTACACCTGTGGCCACAATTCTTTAAGGACTCACACCGTACCCCATATCCACACTGTAACCTGGTCTACCAAATTGGAATACCTTTCCTTCAGGCCGCCAGCCTTGCTAAATGCTATGGAGCAAAACAAGAGAAAACTATACAAGAGACTGTTTGTTTGTTTGTTTTTTTTCGTTCGTCGCTATAGTCGCTAGAAGGTAATTCAATAACTGATTCATTTATTTTGGCTCCTTCCACCCATGCTCTTTTCCATTGAGCTTGTATTGGCAGCACTTTTATTTTTATTATATAGCGCTCGGCTACTAGTGGTTGTTGTATTGTTGTGCCACCTGGCATTCGGATTTACTTCATTTGTTTCGGTGCTTTGAGTCCACCACGTAAACGATCCATTCTAAACTTTTTTATTCGTGGGGGTTCAATTGACATCGGTTCCAACGCTCTTCTCTAAAATAAAAAATAAATAAAGAGAACAAAATATAAATATAGGAAAGGGGAGGAAAGAAGAACAACGTGAATGTTCGGTCGCTTCAATTCGATCGATGGACGATCTTAACACAGTTTCATATTAATAGGTAAAATATAAAATATTGAATAAATGTTGAGTCGTTCAATCACGACCGCCCAGTTTTGCCGGTTGATAGTCACCAGTTTAACTCCACACGCGATCCTCGACTTCCGACAGTTTACGTTCCGGTTCCAGTCACAAAAGCGGCGGAGGAGGCGGTGGGGGGAATCAATCATTACGTAATGTTGCTTTCTTCCCTCCAGCAGCGACGAAGGGCAACGGAAGGGGAGTGGTCATTTGTTAATATACAGCCGCCGCTCTTAAAGCCAGATCTGGCAACAGCCTCTGTATGCTGCTCAATAAGAAGAATAAAGACTGATTGTGTGAATCGGATATTGGTGTCTTTTTAAAACAGGTGATGAGTCAAAATACAGTTAATGCTAATGCTTATCATCCCAATGCAGGCTTCCGAAATAAATAACAACAATAATGCATTATTCACAGCTTTTCACGTGGAATATAAATATGAATTCAAAAATAGTCAATTTTTTGCGCAAAGCGTATCAAGTTATGAATTCTCATTTTTAAAATACGTCTATTGTTTGAGTATTACATGGAACAGTACAAGCATTAGTGTGTGTTAGAATATTTGTATTTCTCACAAACTCTTCACGGAATTTCATAACATGCAACGAATCAGAACTACAAACAGCTTGATTAGCCTTCCACCTGGCCGACAATCGAGAAGTTTTGAAATCCAAACAAAGACTGTCGTTGGCTTTAATGGTATCTAAACGTTCCTAACCCCAGAGATCCACCCGCGCTGGGAGGAGCCAGGATGTTCATGTCAATGGTCGAACATGGAACCACAGAAGCAGAAAATTCCCCCAAAAAAGTAGTTATTGCTATTGTAACATCCTGGCCAGTATAACCAGAAAAAATATACAGTATTCTGTACTAGTGGCTTCTCTAACAGCTCCACAGATATGATGCAATTGAACGCTGACGAGTGAACACGAAATTGCCAAATTGCCCATAAAATAATAACTAGTATTAAAATAATGAATAGAAAATATATGTATGAAGAATGTTTTTTTACCTAAGCTAGATACAACCGGATAGTTCTAGTTGACCTGCTATAGAACTCTTACAGAACCGATTGAATTGCAAGAACCACACGCTGCTGGTTCCAGAATAGTAACAAGAAGGTCTAAAAAATATAAATTTTTACACCGTCGGCACATTTCCACAAAACACTTTACATACTAATACTTATATTCTACAAGGAATCCACATTTTTTTGAAATTCAGTTGGAAGCATTTCATGAAGACTGTCTTTCACTTACATATACCTACTTGTGTGTGACAGTCTTGGTGTAAACCAGTTTTTCACATGCAGAACATAGACGAGTCCTGTCAGTTTGACGTTTAACAGGTGATGCGCATTAGTTGAGGCAGTTCAAATTTGCTGCTTTCTTTACATATTGGCTAATTTTCTACGATTGACTGGTGGAGTCTAGTTCTGATTTTACTCCATAGTTGGTCTTGGGTTGAGTATCCGTTCTTGTTTTCCAAACAGTCTGTGTTTCTTGATCGTCATATTTTAGCAATAACAGTACCCAAGTATCATGAGTAATGGGCTCTCCATTGTTTCCTAAAAACCAAATCAGATAATAAATAAAGAAGAATAAAAATGTATTAACTAGGTAATGCATACCATTGTTAGCAAAGATATGGAATATAATGCATCCTTGTAATTTTTCCGTGTTATTCAGTCCTCTAAAGTCAAACCTTTTAAATCAAATGCAAAGTATTCTATCTGGCCAATGACTTGTGCAGTAATAGATCGAAAGTTTTCTTTGAAGAGCTCTTTCATTGCTGTACTACCTAGTCTTTTGTCTGAAATCAAGAAATCAGATATAAATACTTTATTCAGACTTTTTTGTGGAAGAAAATCAGCGTTTTTAAGAAAAAATCCAATTGCGCACTCAATCATGAATAATATTAAGGTTTTTAAAATTGTTTTCTTGATCGGTATTTCTGATTCTCTATCAAGCTCTAAAATGTAAACTGTAATGAAATTCTATGGGTAATATGGTTTTTCTTTTTGCCAGGGTTAGGAGTGGCTGAAAACGATGGACATGTAAAAGTTTTCACCTATAATGATGAAATTTACAGAGAAAGAAGTCACGAAACCAGCAATTTAGATTTTCTAAGTGATCTTATGAATATGTGAGGAAAAACAATAAAACATTGTTTTATGTTATGGGGGTAAAAATAACTTTTAGTGTCCTCTACCAGCTACCCTTTTTTATACTGTCAAAGGGCATGATTTATAATTCAGTCTTATTGCTTCATTTTTGAATGAGGTTTGGAAAATACGACGATGACACATACAACGACAAGACATATTTTATTTCTTTTGCTAACGTTATAGATGGCATTTTATGTCAAAAAATGTAAAAAAAGCGAGGTTTTACGTCCTCTTCGCTGTTGTTAATATATTTTATTAAGTTGAAAACAAGCGAATGGTGGTCTTTTGAAATTTTTTATTAACTTGTTGTTCTTTAAGATATTTTGCCACCAGAGTATTATAAATTGGATGATTTTTGTAAACGGATACATATTACTGCTACAACCTATTGCACTAGATGATGAACTAAAAAAAACTGCTCTGTTATTCAACCATTTTTCAAATAGCATTTTAATTTTTTGGGGAATTGTGTGTCCACATTATTGTCCACATTTTAAAACGTTTTGCCGAGTACGCTAATGTTGGGGGGGGGCCTTGGGCATATTCAAAGTTTATTCATGAGAACAAAAAACAAAAATTAATTTATTCATTCAAGTAAAAAGCACTCTCAATATTTTTTTGTTAATTATAATAATACTTCGTGCGTAAACTGATGCCCGTTGGCAGATTGTGTCTTGCCAAACTGATAAATTCGATCCCTCAAATGACGATCAGAACAAAAAATCTCTTTAAACCGGATTTAATGGATATAACAGCCAAATAGTTGTTACTCGATCGTTAGAGTCAAAAAGGTCACAGATTTTGTGTCGATCAAATCGTAGCAGTTGAAAAAAAAAGAAATCCGCAAACTATTTGAACTGATTGTAGTTGTCAGTAAGACAATATTTTTGAATGAATGATGGATCAAAGCTTGAACAGTGGCCAAGTTTTTTCTCTCGACCAATGTAAAAATGATGCATCATTGCCTCGGGATAAAAATGAAAAATCTTACTGGAAGATTTTGATACCTCCATCTCAGCTTGCTTTTCTTTACGTTTCATTTGTAATGAATGATTAAAGATTGATGTAAATTTCTTAACATTTTTTAACAAAATCATTCATTTTAATCCATCAGGTGTCAAAATCCCATCAAAAGAATAAAACATCCCAATTAGGGGATGTCACCCTGGTTATTTTAACAAGAAATTTCTATCATTTACAATGTTTTCAATACTGTATTTGAATAATTGTGTGTGTATAGTGAGTTTATACCACTTGTTAATGAAAAAAATGCTATTAGATGAACATTCCAAATATTAGCACAGATAACGACAACTGTTTCGTTCTCTCAATAAGAAAACTAACATGGGCTACTGACCCCGACACTTTTGATGCCCTTCCTCCGATTTTTCCGTTTCTGTCTTGGTTTTCCTGCCTTTCAATGTGCGTTATTATCGCTATTTATACTCCTTTCCGCCAAACATCCACCATCATTCGTTGCCGATTGTGTCATCCTCAGCGTCCTTGAGAATTTTGCAAAAAAATTTTGTTGAAAGAAGAAAATAAGATACTCGGTGTAAATAGGTTCATTTGAGGGTTTGAGGTTTAATTGAAAATGATGTAACGATAGATTTGTCCTTTTGAAAGGAAACAAGCTTTTGTAATTGGAAAAATAAACTTCAAATGTAGATTGAAGATTCACTCACTAAATGTCAAAATGTTACCGGAATTTTTATATTGGTTATATCAAAGGGGGAGAAATAGGATTTTCCAAATATTCAGGATATGAAACCTCATAGATGTTGTTGTTGTGTTCAAATTTGTTAGATTTTTCAACAATTTTTAACAGATTTTGTGAGTTGATAGTTATTTTATAAATTAATAATGTTTATCTGTCATTGAAGAGAAAATTATTAAAAGAAAATTCTGGGCTTTCTGTCCCTCAATAAATTTATATGGAAAACAGATTTATTGGTGTACAAGTAAACTGTTTACTTGTGGGAGGATATTTGTAATATGTCATGCTATTACTCGGCCAAATGCTTGAAATCGAGATATATAGTTTCCGAAGGGGAACACAGACTGTGTTTCAGCCCAGATACAGGGTTGTTTCCCATGTCTGTTTTGGCTCGGTATAATGAGCGCAAATAAGTAAGCTGTAGCAGCCATGTAATACAGACTATATGTAAGATGTCGATAACATACATGTAATACATCCGTGTAAACTCCGTTGCGAACAAGTTTTATATACCTGGGAATTATATGTAACACAAAGTCTGTAATTCCATACCTATTACAGCTGATTTAGTTTAAAAATGTACAGACCGTAAACAGCCTAGTTTCAGTTTGTTCATCATTCATGATTATATATTCGTGATAACATATTTGAAAAATTCACTGGTTTATTTTAATGTCTCCATTAATTTATCATTTATTGAAACCGTTTAAGTAAGATTTCATCAGGAGAAGGTCAACTCGATGGCGAGTAGTGGCAGACAGAAGGCGAAGGTACAAATCCCAGAGGAAAGATTTCAAAGTATATCAAGGCATACAGGGGGCCAAATGTAATAGCAATAAAAAGTTTCGTCTGGAAGGCTGAAAATCGCTAGAATTTGAAAAAGAAAACAGAACATCAATTATGAAAGACGAATAATTCAATGAGATCCACTACCTTCAACTCGAAAAACTTCATTGTCGTCCTCCTCGAAACGATTTCATTGGCCTCGTTCATCCAGCATGGCGTGGGCGTTGACTCTTCAGAAGAAAGCATCACCAATTTCCTCCAATTACCTTTAAAACAAAAGAATCTTCTAATTAAAAATTGATTGAGAAAATTGGATGGGCGGAATGAAAAGAAAAAAACCTCCGCTCAGGAAAAAACCATTCTGTTATCAAATTGTTGGAGAATGTGCCTTCGCCTCTGCCCTGATTGCCACGGTTAGATAAAGGCCCCGACGATGGATAGAAAGGCAAATTTAACTTCAATCAGGATGACGATTGTAGCGGTTATAAAATATTCGCAGTTGGTGGCTGGAGCGCTGGTATCACCGGTGATTTTGGCTGTGTAGAGGGAAAACACATTATCAAAAAATGCAAATAAGATTTTAGCATGGAAACTATTATGTTCTTTTCAAAAATTTTACCAAATCGAGAACGGCAGCTTGTAAAATAAATGAGGTTGGCTTCGGGTATATAGTCTCTAGTAGACAAGCTTCCAAAAGGAAACTCAATCATCAAAGCATTCCGTCGTTAGTCACCGGTCCTGAAACCATTTTCCTTTCCTTGGGAATACAGTGTACAGATAACACTGCGCCCGTCGTCCCATTGAGACGATTTTGCGTTGGAACCGAAATTCCTATCTGGGGTGTAAATGTGGAATGCAAAAAAAACTGTGGAACAAATTTTCCAACGAGCCATTGAAAGTGGAAGTACGTCGTCGCATGTAATCTCACATTCTCCCCTACACACTGTAAGGATTCTGAGATGCGCCTTTCTATTTTGATCTGGGTCAAAGTTGATCCAATTGCCTTTCTCTTTTGTGACCTGCTGTGACCTACCTATTTCCCTTTCTCTTGAACTATTATTAACCACTTTCCCTTGACTTGTTTTGACCTTGTTTTTCGGAATAAAACCCGACGCAGAGTCTCATTCTATAGTTCAGTTTTTCTGACTCACCTGTCGCAGAATGTCACTGTGTAGCTCAGTGTATCACTACTGGCCCACTATTATTACGACAGTGTTGCACGTCGCATCTGATATCAACTTGGTTGCAGTTTTCTGTTTAGGATTGTCGAGAGAGGCATGCCGTTGACGCTCTCCCTCTCCCAACGTCTCTTATTTTTGTTTCTCCATTTTTATGTTGTCGTCCTATTTCCTCGCGACTCTTTTGTCGAAAAAGTGGGTGGATGGGTGGTGATGGTGGAGAGAAAGAGAGAGAAGCGCATTGACGCAATCAAAACACAGGCGCGCACCATCCGTGTGTGCTGTGTGCTTGTGTGTGCTTCTCGTTATAGGCTATGCTGACCAATGGCAGAGCGGCAATGTCGGCGTCCTTTTTCATTTCGACGCTTCTCTCATCTCACGCGTCGTCGTCGCCGTCGCCATTCGTTTTCTTTTTCCTCCTCCTCCTCCTCTTCTCATTTACTATGGCTATTTGCTTGGGTTCCCGTGATTGTTTTGTTACTGTCGTCACACAACGGAGCCTCTTCTTTCCCTATTTTTCTTTGCTTTCACATTCGCACCCAAAAAGAGAAAAGGGACCCTGAAATGTCGTCTCCTTAATGCGTCTAGTGTTCTTCCGTCATATAATGACGAATATGTACACATGTAAGTAGATATAGTTGGAGGGGGGTATAAGATTGGGAAATTTAAAAAAAAAGTCTGTAAAAAAAATAAGAGGTGGAACATCGAAAATCCATCGCCGCCTTAATTCGGTTTCGTGGATGGTTTGAATTTCGGTGTTTTGGTTTTATGGATTTTAACACTGGACCTGAGACCCCACGTTGCCAGTTCTAAGAAAAAACAGCAGAAAATTGTGTTGTTTTGATTTGGGTCCCTGGTGGTCAAAGTTGGAATCAAGGGCTGGGTATTGCTCTCTCTGACGACTGTCGTCATGGAAACATAAATTTACGGTACTTTCACCAAAACGTCGTTTCCTAGAACTGGCAATGTGGGGTCTCAGGTCCAGTTCCCGAAAACTGGCAACTTTTCAGAAAGGGACACTGGGGTAGTCACTTTTTTCTGTAGAGGCTTATGGAGCGATGTTCCTCCTTCTTCTCCGTGGTTGGAAGTTGAATGCGACATCCAGTTGAAATAGAGGACGCCGTTGGGTACATTCGTGTCCGCTCTGATCGTGGCGAATCGATTAATAATCCGAAACTAGAAATAAATACGTGAAAATTTCGTTGCGAACGAACGGGGAGTTAGAGAAAATAGCCTTATCCTGAATAGATTTGTAGCGTTGATAGAAAACGTTGAAGCAGGGTCTATAAACTTAGTTCATTTATTTAGTTTTTATAGTTTTATAATATTTTCCATCAACAATTTTATTTGGGTACGTAAAACGAGAAGATTTCTACAACGATAGAATTTTTTTAACAGGTTACAAATTTAATGATGATTTTACCGTGGTTTGCCAATCACGTGTGTCTTAAACAAAAAATGCGAGTTCATAATGGATAGCTGGAATGGATCTTAACTTAGTTTCCGGTTTTACTCCGTTTTTTCATGCTAACTTTGGCGTTTCCGCTGCCACCGGCTTCACCACTTCCACCTGCGCTGATGGTTCTTTTTCTGTTTTTCATGAACAGCCAAGGGAGGTATCGGAGAGCGAATTTGGCCACTGCTGTATTGGCCGCCTGAATGTTTGTCCCCGCAGCTTCAAATGATTGTGCGGGGTGGAGTGGCGTTGCAGGACTCACTTCAAGCGTAACGTGAGCGCTCCCATCTGGGAGGTGGAGATTGTTGCAAAAAAAATCAAAGTGAAGCAGATAGGTTCACGTATGGGTTAGGTTAGGTTATTTTCATTGTTTACCGGAAAACTGCTTGGGGGTTGATATCAGTCCTTAACGGGCATATGGGGGTATTTTGCAGAAAGTTCGCTATAAAAATCAAAATAATTATATTATTAAAACTTATTTATTAAAATTTCTTACAAATGGTTTCCTCCATCGCGTCAAGGACAACTTTTCGAGTATTTTCAAGGTCCTTTCCCGAATCCTTGTATACGGCGCCAAGAATTGCCTCGAATAAATCAGCAAATACTTTTGGGTAATCCATTTCCCATTGCAAATTCGGAGATGGAATCATTCTTACATCCTGAAAAATAAATAGTTAATTAAGACTGATATTTTGTGCTGGATGGATGGATACCTTTTGATGACTGAAAATGTGTCTATTTTCAATTTGCTGATCCACAAAGGCCTGTAAGATCGTTTCTTGGCTAGAGGTCAATTTCTGCTGCATTACTAGATGCAATTTTTTTCTTATCGCGATGACCGCTAAGGTGTTGTTGCAGCCCAAAGCTGATTTGACTGTAGTCAATTGTCAATCGGTAGCCTAACATCTTCTCGATGTATTCCGCAGCAGTAATTGGTCGTGGGGGAGATAAGGAATCCATGTTTTTTTGTCGTGTGCAGTAACGGCAAAGCCTATCAGGATAAAATTTAAAGCGGCAACTGTTATTTAAGCCGATCAATATAATTAGGATGGCACGCTCCGTGTTCCGTGCCCAGCCCCTTCTCTAAAAGCTGCCCATACAAGGGGTCACTTTTAGTTCGTTTGTGTTTTCTCCCTTGTGCTTGGTTTTGGGTTGGACACCAAGGCATCGATGTTATTGCAAGCTTTGCAGCAGCAGTCTTGGCTGATTTCATTGATGGCCCGGATCCGTGGAAGGATTGCAAATTCTTTACTTTCAATATGACGTGGAAAGTTCCGTCTGGAAGGTTCTTTTCTTCCCTAAAAAAAAAGTTTGAAAAGTTAGCTCAAATTTTTTTTTATTAAAATTTTTTTTTACTTGAATTTGAATTGATCCTATTTTGATTCACACGTTGTAGTGGGCAGACGAGAATGTTATTGTGGAATTTGACTATTAAAAAAATTATTAAAGTTCAATAAATTAGTTTTAAATCTACTACCTATTACGTCGCCCATGAGGTTTAAGACAACTTTTCGGATGACCTTGTCCTCTCGTTCGCAATCTCTACGCAACGCGCCAATCAGCGTCTCAAACGCATCGGCGTAAACTTTGGGATAGTCTATGTCAAAGGCTCGGTCTCCTTCAGATGAAGAGATAATGACTAGTTCCTAAAATAAATTTGTTAGATTTATAATTTTTTTATATTTAAGCTAAATTACTTACTTTCTGGAGCGAAATTAGGTGTTGGTTTTTGTTTTGATGGTCCACAAAACTTTCTAGTTCTTCTATTTGCTTTGCTGGGAGCCGATGCTGCAGCAACAAATGTTGGCCCGTTCTGACCGCGATAACAGCTAACGTGTCGTTGCATGTTATGGCCGACTTCAAGACAGATAGCTGTCCTTGGTTATACCGAGGGTTTAGATCAAGAAGATGAAATAAACTTGACAAATAAAAATAATCATTCAAACATAACATATAATGATTGACTCATTACTTCCACAACTACAATAACAGACTTTCTACACGAATACACGACTAACGTTACACGATTTAGTCAATTTCAACAGTCGTCTGCTAGTGCTAAATCGTGTAAAAACTGTCATAAGCCCCTCCCCTTCGGGGCGGAGCAGACGACATACACGGTGAAAAAAATACACGATTTAGTCTGCACACGCACACGGCTATGCGCACACGATTTAGTCTGGCCCGAAAGTTTGAGAGAGAATTTTTTTCTAATCGCGATGACCGCTAAGGTATTGTTGCAAGTCAAAGCTGATTTGACGGTAGTCAATTGGCCCGCTCCATATTCTGGCTTCCGCGTTTCGCATTCATCCACTATAATTAAGTCTAAAAATTCAAAAAAGGACAAAAAAATCAGCAATTAAAATTTAATTTTATCCCCCCATGGATGGTTTTCAGTGTATTATCTGGTGAGTTGAGTGCGTGAGCAAAGCGGCTGCTGCGCTTTGCTAACAGCCGCTTCGGTCTCAACCCTACTCACTATAGATAATACACTGAAAAACTAATTAACCTCTTACGAAATATTACCAAGAGCCCGATCGCCAATAAGCTCCAACTTCCCTGCCTCCTTGGCTGCGTTTTTTACATTGGCCTTCGGTTGTTGAATTGCCTTATGCAACCAACTCTCGTCTGTAAATAGTATAGTATAAATAGTATCGTTACAGTTGATCATGGACGTTAGGTTAGCCAATTCACCTGCCCCATAAGTAGGGCATGTTGTGTAGCATATTGCCATCACCAAGGCGCCTAGTATTTAAAAAAAAAAAAAAAAAATTAGTAAAATACTATTTCGGGTGAAACAGAAAACAGCAAAAAATTTTAATTACCTAGTAATTTGTCCCCCAGCGTCTCCAACCGGTCACTGTCTTCACTTGGAACCTTGTTTGGGTTTGTAGAAATGTGAGTCAGAGCCAGTTTTAGATTTTCCTTATTTCTGAACTCGTAACCAAGGGTCTTTTCAATTACTGCCAGCGCGGCATCAGTGAATAGGATCTTGGGGTCTGGGATCGGAACGGCCGACGGCGGTACCATCTCCTCGCCAGACATTTCTGTGTTCGCAGTCGTGCGATATCCGTCCAGCGAATCTTCTTGGGTCGTGTTAAGGAAAAGAAACTGTTGGACGGAAAAAAAGATATGTAAGAATCTAGACTAAACAAAAGAACCTCGACTTCTCTCTCCTCCGCTAACCGGGAGGAGGACAAAGATGCAATAGGAAATTCGATTACTCCTGGCAAGGAGAAACAACTAGGAAAATCGAAATCTAAAATCTAAAAAATCTAAAATCTACGGGTGGCGGTGGATTTTTATAGAAATCGATCCACTCCTTTGAGTTTTCTCTCTCGGTGGCCGGCCGGCGTGAAGTGCTGCCGTGTCCCGCCACCAGAAAAATTCTCTCCCTCTCTCCAAAATATATTATTTTCGATAATCAGTGGAACTTATCTAACGTTCCGGCCGGAAGTGTTGGTGAGAGAGACGAAAACCACCCGAAAAATGGCGCGACGGTGTGACCCGATTGCTGGATGAGCAGATGCCTGTTTCTCACTTGTGTGCGCGTACGTGTGAGTGAGTGAAAAAATACACACAGACACATAAAGAAATAAAGAAAAGATAGAGGAAAATGGCTTCGTGTGGCGTAAAAAATAACAAAACACAGAGAGAGAGAGAGAGAGAGCCGAATCGCCGTAAAAGGTGCGCCCATTGTGGGTTTTTTAGTAGAGATAAGAATGAAAAAGTAAAAAGAACCAAAAGGTGAGGGGGATAAGAAGAAGGTAAGGTAACGATCGATCTGTTTTACACTGACCGGTGGTTTGTCAAGGCCTCCAAGTGGTATGTCCACACGAGGATGGGAAGCAGCAGGCGGTGATAGCGGTTCTCCAGCAGCCGGCCAAGTTTAGGGTTCCAGGAGGCCCAACGCTGGCAAGCCGCTCCGAATTCTGCCGAATGACCGTCGATCTCTCGTTTCAGTCTCTATATCGTTTCAAACAATACAAAAATAATAATCGTTAAAAAACATTAAGGCAATTCAATTTAACGACAACCAGTGACAGCAATCATCCCCCATTTTCATAGCGGTACCATCTCCGAAAATGATTTCGATTGTTGTCATCAACTGTATTTTTTTATTTTTTATTGCGTAAAAACACTGTGGAATTCGGCAACTTCTTTTTGCTAACCCCGTAACACCCCCACCCCCTTCTTTTGAAAAAATGAAGGGATGAAAAAAAAGATGGCCGACGAAAATTTTTTTGGGGGGAGGATAATCAAGACACACCATCAAGCAACTCAACTGTCTCGTGTTTGACCTGTGGCTACGTTTCTAAATTTTCGTTTTCTCGGAGGGTCATTTCACGGCAGACACCGGGACCTGGGAGGAGGCAAACTAATAGACTATAGGGCTTTTTCAGATCACGAAAATCCGACTTCCAGAAATCTGGCAACGCATGCGTTTTGTAGTTTTTTTCCGTTTACATGGCAAAGGCCATAAGAAATCTAAGTGGCTTCAATAAAAAAAATATAGTGTTTTTAATTCGGAATATTTCTTCAAAAGAATTACACAGTGCTCTAGGTAAGATATTGGTCGTTAATTTGATGTATAATTTACTAGGACTAAAAAATTGTTTTGGGCTAAAAATTGAAATGTAAAACTTTGTTTTGGTTTTTTTAGGCGATTCTCGGCATGGCCGAGTTGAACGATAGCCTAGACCAAGTTCCTTTTAAGTTTTCTGCTTATTCATTGGACCAAACTGTTGATCAAAAGAAAAATTACGCCTCAAAGCTTCAACGCAGTGGCGTGAATGACTGTCCATGGGGCATTGACGATAAATACTTTATTGTTGTTCAAGATCTTCGCCAACTACAGAGAAGTTTACCCAACATAACCAAATACGACCTAATTGATTACCTTTATGTAACAAAAAGTCGTCATGATGGAAACAGAACTGAAAATTTGAAGAGTATGCAAAGCTACAAGAAGTTTCAAGATGGATATGTTCTGTACAAGGCCTTGCATAAACTGAAGGATGGCAAGGGAATCGTTTTGGGAAAAGTATGGTCTGCTATATCAGTATTATTTACGTTATTTTTACATCTGCTTATTGATATATAAGTGCATCTTTTTGTAATCTAGGTGATGCGTTCCATGTCTATTAGTAAATCACCCAGGCAGCTGTGGGTATTGCTTAATAAAGAAGGAGGTGTAATAACAGCCCATTGCAACTGTCCAGCTGGGTAAGAAGTTTAGCTTTATCTGCTGTTCAAATCACATTATATTTCTACAGTTTCCCATCCTTCATTCACAAATTGAACGAAACATGTTCACATATTGGCTGTTTGTTGTTCTGCTTGGTGGCCATAAAGAAGGAGGCGTGTACTAGCCATCGTCAAGAATGGGGCCATCATACGACAAACCACAAAGACTTGGTATATACATTTAATTGAATACTGATCAGTTCTTCTTGTATGAGTATAATTATATTATTATTTCTCTTTTACAGAATTTGGCTGACAAAATTTCTGACCTAGCAGTTAGTAAACAACATAAAAGTTCAACACCAAGAAAGGCTAGAGGTATTCCGCCAGCCAGTGAAGAGAAGGTGCAGTAGATGTTTGATCAACTGGCACTTGAAAAGAAACCGTGTGTCCAACTTCGAGTTGAAGAAAGCACCTACGCTAACTTCATTCCTTTACAAATGAAGACTCCCCTTCCAAAGCCAATGTCATCAATTTTCGACTCCGCTAATGAAAGCCACAGTATTGAAGAGTTGATCAGTATGGCAGAAGATTTTCTTAGCAACTTTAACTTTACTAAAGATCAGCGTATCTTACTGGAGCTCCTCACCAGAAACCAGTTCAAATCCATTTTGTGGGGTAAACATCGAGAAGGGAGAATAACCGCCAGTAACGCTCATGCTGTTCTTCACACCGATTTGAAAAATCCCTCAAAGACTATCGTTCAAAAGATTTGCTATCCAGACAGAGCCGCGTTTTTTACTCCGACTCAGTAACATTTGATCAGTGTTCGGATTTTGTGTCGCATAAACTAACGTTTTGCATTTCATTTATTCAGATGGGGCCGAGTCAACGAAAAAAAAAGCCCTAAAGTCAGTAACGGAGCATGTTAAGAAGACTTGTTTGCCCGATGCTGTTCTGCTTCCGTGTGGATTGTTCATTTGCCAACAGCAGCCCTTCGTAGGCGCTACACCCGACAGTAAAGTGCTGTGCGAATGCCATGGTCTATCTCTCATCGAAGTTAAATGTCCGTATTCTCATCGAGATCTCACCATACGCGATGCTATTCTTGCTGATAAATCATTTTGCCTCGAAGAAGGAAAAGAAAATAATTTTATGTTGAAACGTTCTCACATGTACTATGATCAGTGCCAAGTCCAAATGTATGTATGTGATGCAAATAGATTATTATTTGGTGTGTGGACCCCCAAAGATTTCGTATGTGTCCCCGTGTTTTCCGATCAACATTGGGTTTATGTAAACATTCCAAAGTTTAAGTTGTTTGCTCTAAATGTTGTAATCTCTGAACTGTTGTCCAAGTATTGGACTGTTGGACGATACCGACTCCCTAAAGTCACCGTTGAAGAGGTCGTGATCATTGAAGTAGATCAAGAAAATCATCTGGTGATTAGGAACGAACGATCTCCTGAGAACGATTCCAACTCGCATTTTCCTTGTATTTGCAACGGCGAATTACATGTTGATAATGAAATGATCTCATGTGCTGACAAAGAATGCTACGGTAAGAAGTTTCACCGTTTGAAAAAAACCTCTTTGAAAAAAAAAGATGGCCAACAAAATTTTTCTAGTGGAGGGCTCGATAACAAAAGACACCGTAACTGTGGGCGTGGTGTTTTTCAGTTTTTGGGCAGTATATAATCGCTAGGACACAGATTCACAGAATAAAATATTAAATAGCTACGTACCATGAGAATCGTTGTAAAAGAGCATAAGCTTTCTTGGCACTGTTTGTAGTTAGGCACGTGTTGCACGCATTTCAAGGACGAATGAATGACTCACGTCTCGTTCAAGATTTTTGTATTCCTGACGACGCTTGGTGGTGTTCCTTCGCTTGTCGAAAATGTGTCGCCAACTGCGATTGGTCGAAAAAAAAATTTTGCGAAAAACTACCATTGGTCGAAATTTTTTCGCGACCTTGGCGAACTTACCGCTGGAGGCAATGCGACAAAATCTGCAAATTTACCGTTTGACGAATTCCCTGCTGAATGTTGTCATCTTTCGATCGAAAGGCACGTTTATTGCATTATGCAATGCACAGATACGTTTATAGTCTCAAAAATATCCTCAAGGTTAAGTTAGATAAATAGTATTAGGTAGACGAAGGATTCCTCCCCGCCATATCCTAAGGCCATGCCGCTGGTAGGGACAGGCCGAGCGATAAATTTTTGGGTGAACCGATATTTCAAAATGATGAATTTACCTATAGAACCCTAACACTTTTTGGAAATTAAAAATCAGAAAGATGAAGACTACTTCTTTATCTTTCTGATTAAAAAAATAATAAACCTCTCCTTCCGCCGCTGCCGACTACTGCGATGCGTCCCGTACGATGCGCTCCGTACGCGTTTCCGTTCAGCGCCTCGATCTTGCAAAATTCTATCGAGAAGAGGTTGCACGGGAAATGCAAAACGGAGAGAAAAGTGGTTTAGAGGCATTGAAGGTAAAATATTGAAATTTATTAAATATATTGTTACTATATTTTAATTAACTCATTTTTTAAATATATTTATGATGCATTCCCCATAACAGAGCTGTCATTGGAGATTTCAGGGTGTCAAAGGTCCAAAATAAAGGGAACTGTAAAGGAGAGAGAGCTGTCACCGGAACTCTCATTAATCACCTCTATTCTCCTCTGTACGTGGAAATCCATAAAAAAACGTCAAAGGCAACAAAACGTCAAGAATGTGAGGATATCTACATTCCGTTGCCGGAGCAAGAACTTCAGCAAAATCGAGGTACAGTATATTTGATGCATTTGTGTTATCTATAGATGCGATGGAGAAAGTTTACCCCGGTACGTATGGAGGAAAAACTAGATGCAAAAGAATTGAAAACTACGTCACGCTGAAGTTCAACCACTGTACAGAAACAAACAAAAAATGGTTGAGAAAATACAAGGCAATCAAATATAAGTTGGCATATGAAACGGCTAAGGAAAAAATATGTCTTGTCAAATTGGACAAGGAAAACTCTTCCTTGTCCGTTTCATCTGCCAACTTAAATTTCATTTCCTTTTCCAATGCCAATTTCCATTTACTTTCAAAATGCCATCTACGCTAAGAAAATGTCATCTTGTCACCCCTAATTGTTTCCCTAAAAAAGAAATTGACACGCAATCGTGCTTGAATTGAATCCACTCCTAGAGACGAGCAGTCTGGTCTCTACTCTACGGTAGACTCCGACCCTTCAGTGGGAGTGCGTGCCAGTTTCACAGCTTTCTGATACAGCTCTCTCATCATACAGTGTTGCCAAAGACATATAAATCAACGCAGAAAAAATATATATTCTCATTTGGCAACGTTGCTTCGTGTGAGGATTCCATCTCAAGAATAAAACATTTTCAGCATTGCCAAACTGTTATATAGAGATCTTAGAACTAATTATTTTGTTGGGGAGGACACGAAATAAATATGGGTCAACTATAGCAACGTATTTACGTGTGAGCTGGTTAGGGTTCACTTAATAATCGAAGAATTCCGAAGTATGAGTTTGTCAGTTCAAAATTCAAATCTTGGTGAGGAGGTTGGTGGGAGCAAGTATTTTTCAATGTATAGATTACCGAAAATTTTCACTGGCGGAAATATTTGTTGCTCAAAGTTTGAGATTGCAAAATTAATAAAAAACAGTACAGTGCTGGTCCACTTATCAGACCGCCTGCCCATACGACCAATCCAGGTATACGACCACCCTTTTGCTTGCACCACTTTCTGGCGCGAGATTCCCCTAGTTCAAATTTTTCTGTCGATAAACATGCCGCGACTTGAATTATTTTAATCCACTTCAAGGTATTTTGTTTTTAAATCATCGTTGACCTTCATTATTGAAAAAGGGTTGGACTTTTTCGAACAAAGATGAATTTCGTCAGTCGTAACAATTTGTTTTCCTTAAGCAAAGTGTTACTAAGATTCATTCATCACCTTCTACATACTACTAATTCATTTGGCCGGTTATGCGACCATCCAATTATACGACCGCTGCACCAAGTGGTCGCATAAGTGGACCGGCACTGTAATGAAAAAAATTGTGGATGATAGTATACTCATCTTTCACGAGCGTTGTCATCGTTTTCCTGTCAAGTAAGTTTTGTCATGTCTGATGTTTTCTTGTAATGTGCTTTCCTGTCAAGAATTATTAAACATAAATTTCGCTTTACTTATCAATGGAATATCTGTGTATTTGTATTATTTGGTACCCAAAGCATCGTTTTTGTTGGAATTGGAATGGAAAAAACCTAGTGGGCGATCAATTCCGTGACGGTCTTAATCAGAGCCATTTACTGTAAATGGCTCTGACTTAATGCTTCTATTATTTGTACCTGGACGTCGCTCAAACATAGACAATTAAGTTAAATCTTTAGGGTGGCTATGTATTTTGACCACCAGTGGCTACAGGACATGTTTCCAGCCGACTGAAGGGAACTATCAAAGAAACCTCATGATCTTATCAGAATTTTTTTTCAAAACATGGGAAAACAAGAAGAAGATTCAAATTAAGAGTTTAAAAGATTTACACGGTAGAGTACACCGCCAGAAATCCCGGAAGAGTAATATTTTCATCCGATGTAAATCTGACGAGCATTTCGTTTGAGGAGGAGTTGACGGCGAAAGGTGTCGAAGATAATCCAGATTTCTCAAGGAGCAGTGGAGAATTAACCGTGGGGCCGTCGTAAACCTAGAAGGTAAATTTGTTAAAATCCATTTTCTTTTTTAAAAATCTAAAGGCTGGATAGTTGGGGCTGTTTATTGTTCCTATCATCCCGACTAAGTTTGTGGTGGTAGAAACCTTAGATATCTACATATTTTAGTAAGTTTGGGTTATTTTGAAAGATTGCCTGAAATTGAAATTAATTTTATACATACGGTAGTCACGCTCCAGTTCCTACTGCTGCAAGATACTTTTGGCCGAGTAAAGCGGATCATCATTTTCTGGCTGACGGAATAGACGACACTTTTGGCTTGAGCTGGTTTAGAAGAATCCAATTCATCGTACAACACTTGACCTGATGAGTTCCAACCGTCGTAGACCTTAGAAAAAGAATAAGGTAAGAGCAGAAAACAGTTAAATCTAAATAGAAAATATGCCGTACAGTCATGATGGGAAGCTCAGAAGGAAGCGTAGAGAGAACCGTAAAAGGAAGAGATCTGACGGTCGGGGCGCTATTTCTCTTTACAAATATGACTCCGTCGCTTTGCCGAGCTTCCGGGAACCAGAAACATTCGTCAAAATTGTTATTATTATTAGACAAATAATTCGGCGAGGATACCGAACCGTCCCCATAGACATAACCGCCGCACCCTGTTACGGAAAATTGGCATACATAAGTTATTTACATTTTAAAATATCTTTTTCAATCTAAAATTGATGCAAACCTGGAACGAACGGTTTCTCCATGTTGTCCATCTGTGAACACAATAATGTAGAAGCATCATCGATATGCATTGTGCTTGGCATGCGATTTCGTGATTAATAAGACGAACACTTGTGTGGGACACGCTAATGCCGTAGCTTTTGTCGTAATAAGAAGGAAATTCCACATACAGATTATTGGCTGACGATCGAATGGAGGAAGGTTTAGTAGATCCGCTTTGTGACAAAAGAAGAGGACTGGTCGAATAGGGCCCATCTTAAACCTTTATCGAATATGCAACGCAATTAATTTTCTCCCGTGCCATCTTGAGAATTCAGATGGCATTTCGTATTTCCTACCTTCACTAAATGGTTTTCTTTAGTGTTGAACATACTGAAAGATAGCCAAATGATTTGGTTGCTTTGTACCGATATTGCGACGATAGTTTTTTGGGCGGCATTTTTAAATACGTTATCCGAATCGATAGTCAAAGAAGAGAAACTTCCGTAAGTGTCCTTTAGCTCACTGCACGACTTGGCGTATTCTTAAACGTGGAAATACAAAGGGTATTATTTAATGAAATTATTGAGCTTTTCCTTTTCAATTACCACAATCATAGTGTTCATCAGAACCGTCAACACAGTCGTAGTTGCCATCGCACACTTTTTCTTTGGAAATGCATTGTCGACCACACTTAAATCCAGCGATGCACTGTAGGTTGCACAAAAGGCCCGTATTAAACAGGAAATAGTGAGAATACTGTAATGTGTGTGAATTCCTCTAAATAATATCTACATTGCCATCACAGTTCTCCTCGTCGACTCCAGAAGCGCAGTCCGTGTGTCCATCGCAAATTTGATTTCTATTCAGGCAACCAGGCTGAGTAACACCGCGAGAACGCGCAAATAATATTGCTGCTGCTGATTGCGATAAACAATGTTCATGCAATAAAAACCCTCAGATTCCGAGCAATAGCGAAAATAATATTTATTATCTATCGGGCGACGTCTTATAAAACAGAAAATTGATAACTGATTATTCTTTATAGAAAAGGCATTTGTGGAAAAGGACCTTGTTGGGACGTGAATGTCTCCCAAAAATGTGGCGCGCTACTCCAAGTCTTGGAATACTCTGATTTCATTTCAAATGCGTACTTCCTACAAGCGTCCAACGACGTCCATTTCACCGGGCATGTGTGATCGGCAGATAAAGTAAGTGAGAACAGATTCTTTTCATTCCTCTGTTGGTCCAGACAAGTGCGGGGAAACTTCAAGTGCGGGTTCAACTTCTTCTGTAGCATTCACTTTTCCATCCTTGATATAAATTCAAAGTTATGATATGATTAAATATAAAAAACTGAGTTTCAGTGAGCTGTAGGCCTACAAGGAAAGTCTTTAAATTAAAGGATGTCAGTTGAGTTGCGCAACCGGAATTGTCTTTCCAATTTAAAGACAACGAACTCGAACTAGTGGCAACGCTTAACAGCGATTTCATATCGATTGAGTTGCCATTCTGAATTAAAAAATTAATTTAAGTTTGGCTTTGATTGCATTTGATAGATCTGTACTCAACTGTGGAAGGAGTAACAATTTCGGTGGTAAGTGGTCTCCCCTTGAGTGACTCATAATTCGGAATAAGTTCAATCTTGTAAGACCGACACTCGATCAGAACATTCGTTAGCTCGAAGTGGCAATCGCTTTCCTTCGGGTCGTCAGATTTCGTGGGCGAGTGTATGACAAAAGAGAAGATGGAGTTGTATTTCTCGGTCAAGCATTTCCTTGGGATGGACAAGTACGTCTCTGCTGACGAAGGAGTGTCGGATTCAAAGACTCGAATCCAGACACCGGAATTGTATGCGATACATTCGGGGAATAGTGGGGTCCATTCTATTTCAATAGATTTGTTTCTGCTTAACGAGGCGTTAATATTCCCAGAAAGATTGGGCTCTTCTTCATAATAATTAGAATTACTGTTTGTGTTGATAGTCGTGTTGTAGCTAAAATCAGGATGAATTGTTGAATTTTCAGTAACGCGCCTTGGGATACTAGAGGTGACGATAGAATAACACGCAGGGCTGCATTCTGCTCCAGAATTGCAGTTATCGGTGCGAATATTTCGTTCTTCTGACTTGCCAAGGCTGACACGATGCTCTTCACGGCCGATTCCAAGGCTTCGAGACGATCCTGCAACTGTTGACATTCCGTCGAATCCCATCCAGCTGAACCTTCAATTGTTTGGAGACCGTCTGCATTGTCTTCCGCTTCACTTTCTGGCTTTCCCAACGCAGTAAGGACAACTACTAAAAATAGCTTACTGAACCAACGGCTCATGATTTATCAAAATTAAAATAATCCTAACACTCACTAAAAAATAATACACTTTCTATGCGCAGAGGACTTGAAAGATCTTGTTCTTGATCGATCCAAGACTAGTTTCATACTGAGGCTGTGTGAAGCGGTTAAGAAGTTGTGGAGCCAAACATCAGAGCTGTGTGTAATTTGAAGCCGTTTATGTCTAGACATCGAAATGATATGCATTACTGTTTTTCCCTTTTATTTTTTTTTTTATTTTTTTTTGGGGGGGGGGGAGGGGGGTGGGTAGTGTCGGGTGGGTATTAGTGTTTGGGGTGGGGGTGGGCTTTTTATTAGAGTCGGGGTTGATATGTGTTATTTAGTAGTCTCTGCTACATTGTCTGTTTTTCCTCTTACGTATGAAGACGTTGCTGGTTATGTTTTCTAGGAATCAGATTTTTGATCTTCTTTGAAACAGCACCAACAGCGTTTGAAACATTTCTCGGCAGTGGCCTAGAGTGGCACGGAATCTCCAATCTAATCAAACTTAACGCCATTCGATAGAGCTCGTTAAGCCGATTCGAATGGTATATGGGAAAGTTTGTGCAAATGAACGCATCCCTGAGTAAATCGACTTTAAAGTTTTTGGTTTACCGGGCTTCCGTAGCGTCCTTGGCCGCCCCTTTGCGCACCCCTGAGCCCACCCCTCGTCCCTTGAGGGATCACCCCTATTTTATTTCTCGGTACCTGAGAGCCTTTTTTTTGAAAATTTATTGTCCGCCACCGGACTCGAACTCGGAACATTCTTGCTCAATATGTTCTACTAACCGAGTACTATAACCACTACACCATGGAAGTTGTTGAGAGACGGACTTCAAATACATAAAAACACAAAGGTTTTTTTGGCACCTTCTCTTGTTTTTTTTGTTATATACACAACAACAACACAAAGATTGTTTTGTTATATGTAAGAATCTCTTACCTCATGCATGTGTTGGTGTCCATTACGGGTCTGTTGTTCGGCAAAGGCATCGATTTTAGCTGTTAGGTTGTTATCACATAGCTTGATGTGTTTATGTATGCCATGCCTAACGGTGAGAACTGCCCAAAATTCGTTACTCGTCAGAGTTGCAAAAGTGGCCGACTTTGCGTCCACCGTGTCTTGACAGTTCAGACTGACAAATTTTGCCATTTCAAAACCTAAAAATAAACAGTAAGAATATTAGAATAATAGAATTTTATAAGAAATAAGAAATTAGCTTACCCAATACTCGGTCACCTATCCACTCCTGTTCATTGTAGGACTCGGTGAGGCAATTGTTCTTGTAAGATGAGTGGGTCATTGCTTGAATAAGCAGCAACTTATTTTTGAAGATATAGCCAATAGTTTTTTCCACTTCTTTAAGCCCGTTGAACAAAAATTCAACCATGGCTTTCCCGTCCAAACATATCCTCTTCTTGGGCAGGGGGCTCACACCCATCTCTTTGGTCTCTAACTTACGTTTCATTACTAGAAATAATTAAGTTAATTATTTTAGAATGGCTATTCATAAAAAGAAAACTGGGAGTTCTGATAAGAAATATCAGCAATTAACAACAGCTGTCCCAAGATGGGTTGGTTCTTTAACCCCACTTGGCAAAAAAAAACACCAAAATTAGGATTCAAACAGTACCTTGAATCTCTTACACACTTTTTGATGTAAAAATTTTGACAAAGCAATAAGTTTTTAATATACTATTTGAAAAGAAACCGCGCGAATACAATGTGATGTCAGCGCCAAAGCTAGGATTAAAATGTTACCTTGGTTCTCTTACACACCTTTTTGACCAAAAAAAGTCGATAAAGCGAAATGTTTTGAATATTATATTTGAAGAAAAACCGCGCGAATACTACTACGAATACTACGACTAGAAGTACGTTCAAATTCATTAGAGCGTAGATTTCGGTAGTACAGCATTGAGTCTGAGATCATTTAGTTGTTTTATTTTTTTCCAATAGAATTTTCTTAAATATTTATACAGGGAAATAATCTTATAACCTCTTACGCCAAAAAATCCCATACACGATTCACGAAATAATTCAAAGTCATATTTTACAATAAAAACATCATGGCCACATCTAGGGCCGTGGCCCGGGACGATTTTAGCATATAAATATATATCAAAACAACAAAAAGTTGTTTTGATAGTTTTTTGAGATAGTGGAGTCGGTGGACGACCCAGAACTGCCTTTCGCCACCTTCACTGAGCCCCCTAAGGAATTGGCTGACGTCTAGGAAGCCCTTGCCGGGGCTATATTCCAAGACTCGGGGTTTTCTAATGACATAACGTGGGCGGTTATCGCCCCACTTCTTGCCCCCGGAGGAACAATCAGTTACTGGCCTAAGAACCCTGTCCAGACCATTCATCGAAAATTTGGAAAAGCTATGGAGTTCGTGTAAGAAGTAGACATATTACTAATTTTTTTTATGCTAATGTTTTTTTTTTAAATAATAGAGAGACAAAGATCATGGGTTTGACCTGTGTCACGCTCAATGTTGATTCCATTCCCATCAGTCGAGGTTTGGGGAAAAACGTGAAAGTCGCAAAAAGTGCCGCAGCCAAGTACGCGTTGCGTATACTAGATTGCTAAGTGTCCACATTTCTTTTCCAACCATTTGATTTGTTTTGCTCCTTATTGTCTTAAAAATTAAATTTACTTCTAACCTGAAACGTGAAAGTCGCAAAGAGTGCTGCAGTCTAATACGCATTGCGTATACTAGATTGCCAATTGTCCACATTTCTTTTCCAAACATTTGATTTTTTTTTGCTCCTTACTGTCTTAAAAATGAAATTTACTTCTAACCTGAAACGTGAAAGTCGCAAAGAGTGCTGCAGTCTAATACGCATTGCGTATACTAGAAGATTGTAAAAAAAAAGTGTGTTTGACCCGATTTTTTACCCGGGCCGTTACCCGACCGGTAAAAATTTTTTGACCCATGGGTTGGCCCGGGCCAAACCCGTTCACTCAGTTGGCCCAACCCGCTCCGACCAGCGGAAGAAGAAAAACCCGTCTAAAAAACCCATATAAAAAACCCCGCTAAAAACGTCCCGGGCCACAGCCCTACTTGGGGCTACAGGGACAATCACGTGAAAGTGGTAAGCATCATCGACTGATGACTCTTATTAAGAATTTTGGCTTATATTTGTCTGAATCTTACAGGTTAGTCTTATGAAAAATAAAGATAACGAAGGCCAAGAAAAGATATCTGGTGCCCGTGTACGTGACGAGATTACCGGCAAGGAATGGGAAATCCGAGCTAAGTGTGTCATCAATGCCACGGGACCGTTCACAGATTCAATCAGAGAAATGGATCAGCAAGCGGTGAACAAAATATGCGCACCTTCATCGTCTGTAGTGAATGATTGATAATTATTATTTTTTAAAATTACAGTTGATGGCCCACATCAAATCTGGTTGCGTAACCAACTCGCGGTATGACCAATTGGAACAAGAAGAACAGGAAAATGCTGAAGAAGAAGAATCCAATTGGAAAACTATTACTGTTGACAGCAAAAAGGAAGCAGTTTAGAAAGTCTGAAGTGCTTTAAAAAAAAAAATTGGTTGAATTGGCGGCTACCATCGTTTCGCGTCACCCTTATCAACCAACCCCCCAATCCCCCTGTTTTAATTACTTTAACTCTTTGGTTAGTTAGTCGTTTTTCTCCATAGCGCGCCATAGCGGTACTATTTAGTTTACTTTGTTTTACGAAACTTGTATATACTTTTTCGTAATGAATCGTACTTTTTCGATCGTGGTTTTAAAAAATCTAACGGGACGTTTTAGGATAAATCAGAAATAGAGAATATTATCCGTCAATTGGAACAAGCCAAAAAATTTCATATCCGTTAGTTATTCGGTGATATCATTTCTTAACAGTCTGCACAGTGAAATCAATAACGCATATACGTATTTCTAGTTTTCTGTTATGGTTTTTAGCCAGACGGGCAGACCCGATCTATGGCGATATTTTGGTGCTAACAGCTACGATGGCACTTAAAAAACAACTACTTCTTACTACTTGTGATATATGGATGGGAATGAAATGAAGAAACAAAATTCAGTAAGTATAGGTTATAGTCCAAGAGCCTGCGACGTTGTTGTCATATTTTTTTACAAAAAGTAGACCTCAAAAAATTTTTAGTATTCATATTTTGTTGGCGAAAATGCAAGTCTGCCGCGGTGCTCCCTTTCCCTCTGTGGTACCTGATCCCGCGAAGTCGACGGAAAATACTACAATTGGTTAAATTTTTAGATGAAAAGTTCGGGTTTCTAATATACCAGACCAAGGTTTGTCCGTGTGTGTAATGGACTCATGGTTTTCCCCCTGTCAAATGAATTAATAAACAATGGCATCGTCAAAGCCGCCAAATTCAAATATTCGATCTGGAAGGACTAATCATCATTCTGAGAACGCAGAAGAATAAAAAAAAATATTCGAGTGGCGGATTGTTTGTTGCGTGTTAAAAAATGGGAAAGATCTTCGGTGCCGTAACATTTGTATTTGTGATTTTTTTTTACATTCTGGATATAATTCATCAAATTCTTCAATCAACAATAAACGAATTTTTAAACAAATTGTTAAAAGAAACTACCGAGGAAACCATAAATCATCAAAAAGCGGAATGGGGTTTTTTCAACACAGCTTCGTATCTTACCTACTGTAAAACCACACGAGTTTCATTCACATTTTATGAATAACATAAAACCAACCCCGACACAACCTAAACGTAAAACCACAACCACAGTTTACAGTTAATTTGAGGGGCGTCAAAGCAAAGAAAAAGGAGTGAGAAAAATTACACCAATTTTCGATTGCACCATATTAATACTTAATTTAGATAACGTGGATAAGGCAGCCTTTCAAATGTTAGGTTACAAGGAATGTTCACAAATGAAACAATGTCTAACATTAACGTTTGCCGAGTATGGAAGATCAATCGCAACCAAGATCAATTATGAGAAAAAAATATGATTAAAGTATTCAGGCTTTTTGACATGACAGAACGCGGCCTTGTGCATATTCCAGAATATAAAAATAAAAAAATCAGAAGGGGGATTTTCAAGTTCCTAAGCGCTTGCCTTGGTGAACTCAACCACATCAGCGTCAGAATCTGAATCCAATTCTCCTTCTCCGTCGCTGTCTTCCATTGCAAGTTTCTCAAAGCCTCCGCGAATCGGGTCGCGGTGTCCAAGTAAGCTGCCCAAATCCAGTTTAGCAGTTCTCTTGCTGTCTGAACAACAACCTTAAATGAAAAGACATTTGATAAATTTTACACATTTTAACAGTATTAACAACCGTAACTTATTGAACCAAACAATTAACCTTCAACAACTACTAAAACACAAACAAATTTTGTGAATTTTAAAGCGCATAAATAAAAAACTTGTTTCTTGAAGTTTAGCAAAGCTCAAATTATTTTTAAAAATTTTCCAGAGTTGTGAAAAATCGGGAGAAAAAAAATACCCATAGCCAAACTTCATTTACCTCGCTGTCTCAACCTTATGATGGAAACGACGATGATGATTACGAGTAAAGGAACCGCTAGGATTGACAGTATAATCATGGACGTAGAAAACGAAGAAACGTCTAAATCTATTAAATGCTCGATAGAAGACGATTTTGATGCAGGATTTTGAATCGATTCTTTCGTCTTAATGAGATTTGATGCCATACCAACAGCTTCTATATAATAGATCCAAAGCGAACATAAGAAAAATGTGTTAAACAATTCACCCTAATAGTAAATGTTTTCCTAACCTTCTGGTATAAGCTTGAGAACTCTATAAGGGGATATATCAGCAATGTAGATAGATGAACCATTAGGACCAAGGGCAAGCGCGTGAGGTGTGCCCAAATGGGTACTTGCTTTGCTTCCAAAAACAGAAACGATTTCTCCGGATCCTTTCATATCAATTATAAACCCTTCAGCAGGGACAGCTTTTCCATTTGAAGAGGAGGGTCCATTGACGGCATACATATTCCCGCCTAATATTTAAAAAAATTATAGGATGATTTCAACAAGCCCAAAAATATTACGGGATCTTTTAACCTGTGTAGGCTACTGCATAGAGACTAGTTCGGAATTCAGGAAATTTCAGAATCATTTGTAAGCGTCCATCGTTAATCGAAAAACATTGGATCCGACCGTTCTCTCGATCAGCAACGCAAACCATTTCTCTTTCCGGTACCAATGTTAGCGAATGAGGAACACTCATAGGACTTGTAGTTCCTAGTAATAAAAGCAATTAATATTAGTATAATGGAAACAAACAATATATCATGGAATTTTTTCGCAAAACACTTACCAGCTTTCCACTCAGATATCTTGATTCCTGCTTTGGTATATTTAATAACTCTAGAATTACAGTAGCCATCAGCAACAAAAAATTCGCCGCTAGGCAAAACAGCAACGGAGGTTGGTTTGCAAAACTCTCCATCTCCAGATCCAGGTTCTAATTTTTTGCCAAGTTCCAGTAAAATCTAAGAATATGGAGATGATTTTTCTCTCGTCAATCGTAAGAATAATTTCAATGTTACCTGTAAACCATTGGTGTTCTTCCGCAATGGGGTTAGCTTGAAAACTTGGTGAGCCCCAACGTCCGTTACCCACAAGCAATCATCATCATCAATTGTTAATCCATGCGGAAGATAAAACCTAAATAATTCGGATCTCGCGAATAATGAATGTCACTTTTATTTTCTTCATATTAAAACTCACATTTTTTGACCGCCTTTGTTGATTACTTGACTGTCAATATGATCGAATAAGATTATGGTCGCTTCTTCAATTGGACCAATACTAGGATCGGCCAAACGGTTATCGAAACCAAAAGTATTAAATCCCCAAGCTCTATAAATCAATAAATAAGAAATATCATAAAGGTAAAATCAGTTTCTTTAGTTCCACCAACTAGGATCATGTATTGGTTAAGTTTAACCAATATATGTTATGATCCGATCTTATCTTAAGAACACTTGTGTTCTTCTAAAACTGCATACCTGTCAGCTCTGTGAAAGACGACTATATTCCCCATAGAATCGATAGCAACCGCCGAAGGTTGACTTTGAATGGTCGACAACCATTTTGAGTCAGCAACGTATTTATCGGAGTACGTTTTGATTTGTGTAATTTCCTGAATTTCCAATAGTTTTACTGTAGAAAACTTAATATTTAAAATGGTCGAATAGGTAAACTCACCGGTCTTAATGTGGTTTTCGTTTCAAAGTGCGTTTGAGTAATTTCTTCGACATGGTTACTGAATTGATCGTCTTGGGCAGGAAGCAGTGAACCAGGTTTTCGATGACCTCCATGATTAGCTAAGTACTCCATCTGGTCTTTTTTTTCAGGCTCTGGAATCGTCTTATGGGGATCGTCTGTCGTACCAAAGACGTTGTTGTATTCCAATTGCTCCTATTGCAAAAAGATGAAAGCTTTAAAGTGACACCAGCAGTTCATTTTTCTAAAAGAAACTTACGAGATTAATTGACATTTTATTGGAAATTACTACGGTACCATTTTCTTGACCATGGCTACCATGAAGAGCATGCTCTTCCAGCAACGGATTAGGGGGTAGCGGTTCATCAGAGTCTAGGGGAAATAAGGTAGGCACCCGAGAACACTGGTCAGTACAAATCTGGTAGGAAGTTCCAATTTTTGCATCCGTGTAATACATCAGATACAAATTGCACATCTCATCGCCGGCAGTTGATCCTATAGGTTACAATCAAAAATTTTTTTTTAAATTTATAACGATATACTTCAATATTTAATGATTGATTACAAAGAAGGGGAAAACTCACCCATATACGTTGTTTCGTTCTTGCTAGTGGAGTCATATGTGCACCTTGCAGCAATAATATCACCCGATTCTAAATCAAATACGTGAGGCATGCCGTAGAACGCCTGTGGCCATTGCGGATTTCCTCGTGCAATTTCTTCTATTTGCCTGTTCTAGGTTTGTCAAATGTGTATGTCAATTGAAAGTTTACGCTAATAAGAACACTAAATGACAATCCTATTCATGCAAACCAAAGGCGAGATTAGTTTAAAGAAGAAAGATACCATTTGTCCAAGCTTGTATCCCGTAATGACACGTCCCAATGCGTGCGCATGTGTGCGATATGCGAATAAGTGAAGGGGAGCAGGTACATTAACAGTACAACAGGCATCAGCATGAACCTCTGTTAAATAAATGGTTCAAAAGGATTCATGCAGTCAAATTCAATCAACAAGAGTAGAAAAATCTTACTTGGCATGAATGGTGGAATAACTGCTCCTCCAATCAGTAAAAATATTCCAGCAATATATTTTTGTCTAGTCAAAGGAAGATTTAATTTCAGTAAATAACATAATTTTTTTGTAAATCATTACTCTTCACTAGTCACATCAATATCCATTCCACTGTAGTCTTTTTCACCAGGAGGTAAAGTGTGTGCATAATGGATTTGAAGGACCAAATATTTCACTGAAGTTTGAGTGCCTCCAAAACGAAAGCCAACTGAAGGAGGCAAGCTTGTAGGAGGGGCATTTTTAGCCCAAGCAAACATAATACTTGATGATCCTGAACACACACCATGGTGTCCACAATCCCTTTAAAATTAATTGAGGTGATTATGTCTTAATTTTTCTTACTAATTCAATTGTTTACCATGACATTTCCGTTGATGGAACATCTGAACAACCATAGAGAAGCATGTGGTGAGCCCTTTCCGCACTTCCCTCAATTTTGTATTGAGTGATGTATAATTGCTCATCTCTGGCATCAAATGCAGTGCAAAGATAGTCATCATTCTAAATCAAAGAATTCATTTTTCAGTAAAATGTATATTTACGTTGTGAAAAAGTATTACCTTCTGAGGGATTATCCCTGGCATTCTCAATTTAATGTTTGAGCCACCATTTGTGGTGGGTTCACCAACTGGTAGTTTTCTGATTAATCCATTACAAGCACAGAACACCATGGCCAACACAAGGACCTTTTCCATTTTGTTGTGTAAGGTTTCCTCGCCAAGATGGAACTACGAACTGATAGCTTACGTGTCAAAATATGATGGCGAATCTACAAGCCTTAAGCGCCTGGAAAAATTGAAAGGCTTTTCTACGCACAAACAAGATTGGATGATGAATAGAATAGTGGCATATAAGTATACACAATACACAACACCGAGGTTCGGTGGTCACGTCAGAGTTTTTCTGGGGAGACCTTGAGGCTTGAGCCGCTACAGCCTCCACACTTCCAGTTTATTCCGACTATAATGCAAAAGATGGCGCTGATCCGTCAAATGTAAAATATTTAACCAAAAATCATAAAAGACATAATAATTAAAAAAAAAAAAACAGCCGAAGTAAATTTAAATAAATCTCCCGAAAAATATATGCCAATTTTTACACAGATATTTAACTGTTTCGACTTTCGAGATTTGAGATGTTGCGAAAATGGAAAACGTAAGAGGGGAAATGCCGAAATGAGGTCTTTAGTAGTACAAGTATTGCACTCCTTTACGTAGTAAAATAGCTTCGCAATCCTGTGGATTCTCGTCGAAGGGTTTCAGAAACAGAAACAATGGTATCGAGACTTGAAAATGGAGAGATTACCATCATCAACCATAATTCCATTCGACTCGTTTCATTGCTGGGAATTGGCAAAGGAGATTTTCTTGGTTGTCAAACCGTATTTTTGGCAAATTAAACAAATTGGGTTTGGACTAAAGGACAAAATATATAGCTATTTAAAATCAGTTTAAAATACTGTTTAGTTAATCTAACGATCTAACGATTTTGTCCAATTTACAAAAAGCAGAAGAATGATTAAATCTCCCGCCTCTGAATCACTACCCTACTAGGCTATTCAGCATCTAATAAAATTAGCAATATAGCTACTACATTCAACACACTGTAATAATGCTGACAAGTGACAGGGGTCCACAGGGGCCTTTAGAACATCGAGTTGAAATAACAAATTGACGTGTTTCTACCCGAATACGTAGGCCTTAATAGAAAATCGATCACCAAAGCGCAGGTAAAATGGTGCGTGCACTTGGTGACGTCACCGCTCTATAGAACCGAACACAGCATAAGGCCAAACAGCGACCGGACGGCCCGGATTTCATTGAAATTATCGCTCGACAAATGTTCCAGTTTTCTCTTTTCTTCGCAGATAGAGTTGCTGTTATTTCACTACACACTGTGTCGTGTCTGTGTGTTGCCGTCCGACATTTTCTAGTCAAGAAAAAAAAAAAGGAAAACATTTTCATGGAGGAGAATAAAAAAAAGAATGACGAGTTTATCAGTTCACCGGAGAGGAAGTGAAGTTCATCAATATTCGTTGACTTGTTCCAGATAAAAAAGGCGAGCAGCGCATATCAACATCCGCCTCACGCGGCGCGGTCGCCCCACCACCCGGGCTGGTGCGGGCTGGTGGTCACTGACGATGAAATCAATAGAGATCGAGCTGCTGGGGAGGAGTTCATCAATCCTTTCTCTTCCTTCCCACATCTTGGCGATGTGTCGAGGGTGAAAATGTGGAACTTTGAACCGACGAGCGAATTCGAAAAAATAAAAAACAAAAATACAACCTCGTTCCATGAATCTATGGAGTGGATACTAAATCCCATATCCAACAGCAGCCAACTGCTGTCATTTCGAAAGTACGAGAAGCCCAAGCGACGAAAAAGAAAATAACATAACGTGAAAAAAAGGGTGGGATATCGCGGACCGGATATTTGGCATGTGGCCTTTCGATTCACCCCGCTGGCCGAAATCAGAGATGGCAATGATCGAACTTTTGACCCGGCAGCGAGTATGCAGATTATCCTTTCCTCGACCCTTTCTTTCTCGCAACACATAGTCGCATGTGTACTGTACATACACGAATAACAATCTTAGCGACGGTATGATGTCATCGTCGGTGACATACGGCATCAGCCCGCTCTATTCTATTACTAACGGGTTATCATAAGCACCGGTACAACTTATTTGCCTTATTTAGCTGTGTAAATCAATTTCATTTTTTTTTTGTCAATTTTTATTAACACAACAGCAATAACGCTTAATTTTAATTCTGCGTTTATTGATTGATTATACCTTAGAATTTCAACTAATTTAGTCTATTTCTTCGGAGATTGTCTCCGTCGTTCGTGTCTGTTGAAATTCGAATCAAAAATTAGTTTTGATTCGAGTTCAACGATCGGCCTGACTTTTGGTAAATATCGGACGTCCTCTTCTTTCTCCCACCAACCCCCCCCCCCTTTTAGTACACGTTCTCACGACACCAATCATCTCTCCATCATCTGCCAGTGACATCACATCCCCCCCCCCCTTTAAAACGAGTCGTACTGGCGTATAGGAATAACAGCATAGCAGGGCGATAGAGTCTGTAGCAACTCATCGATCAGCAAAGTGGAAGGATAAAAATCCACCGACAGCAATTTGTGTAACGATTTTAAATGAAAGCAGCACGTCACACTTGGTATATACTTGTCACCGGGACATGTGTGGAAGATAACGATGACGGGTAGCATGTAGGGATGTCGATCAGCCGGATGTATATCCATTATTCAGCACATATACACTTGTCGTTGGATTGATTCCGTCATTTTTGTTATTATACCGTATCTCAAATATAATAATATGATTGCGTCTGAATCAAAACTGAGCTTTTGCGACGACCCACAGCAAGTATGTTTCCAGTTCTACATCTATCGGTAAAGTACAAAACGTTGGTATTACTTTTAACAATTTTAAAATTTGCATTTTTAAAAAATGATTCGCAATTGAATGGCTTAAATCGAGGACTATAACGGTCATCAGTTGTATGTCTGCAATTTGTTGGGAGATATACGGGGACGACTCATTTTTCTCCCGTATAATATTTTTTCTGAATGGTGTCCATTAGTGTTGGAAGTTTACAGACGAAAAAGAAGGCGCCTCGACAATATGTCTGACACGTAACATCGCGTAACATGATGGTGTGTGTGTGTCATTGTCCCGCTGTATTTGCTTCTTCTCTTTCACGCTCCTTCCAGCAGCCCCCTCTCCATGGTCCTATATTCCTTCCTGTTCGTCTAAAAAAAAATCTTTCCAGCCCAGCCGGTTACTCCCTATTCTTATATGGAGACTATCGGAAGTCCTAACCGTTGGGCGCCCAGCAGCGTCGCCGACGAGCGCCGCAACACATTCAACCATATATAACCAGCCAACCAATTGACTCAACTCGTTTTACAGAGTCCTTCTTATATTATTTGCCATCTTCTTTTCGTACTCGTTGGGCTCTATACACCGGTTTGTCGCCTCTCTTTTTTATTATCCCCCCCCCCCCCTGTTTTCGTTGTGGCAGCGCTTGAAGTCTCGGCGCATCGATTGACCTTTTCTTCGACATACCTCTCGCCATCTTGATTGCATTATGTGTGTACCCTCCTACGCTCGGCGGCGGAACGCCGGAAACTTGTCAAACGAATTCAATCAACCTAATCTGCAGCCAACGCCTTTGCCAGTTCTCTTTACACGATTTTACTTCGTTTTCTCGTCGGTGGATTGCGCTCGATTTAAAAGGATCAAAGCTTCAAAGAAATTCAATTTGAAGGAGGGGGGGGGGGACTCATCTCCTTCTGCTTTTGACCACAAAAGCCGAGCGACAAACATATAGAGTATAATTTGCAACAGACGATTGGTGCGGCAGAGATATTAATCGACACAGCTCAGCGTGAATCACCGCGCGAGCGTCTGCTGGCGGGGAGGGGACACCAGGAGTCGTCGCCAAGTGGCTGCCGAGTTATGACCATCGGCGTGTGTGTGTTTCTGTCGAAACGAATCCAACAATTAGCTCACCCTTTGCGGTGTTACACACTCGTCTTCTCCTTCCAGTCGTTATTTAGACGAATTTCAACGATGTGATTGTGATTGCCGCTTTATGGCTTGGCTGAAGTACCAAATGGAAATCGGTCGTCAACGGTCGGTGAACTCCTCCTTGAAATCTAAACCACAAGTTCTACCCATTACCAGTAGACGCGACTGTCTGGTTTTGATCTTTATTCAATCGGAGAAATATTGTAAAATATCCATCATTATTATCTACGAATTTCCATCGATATCAAATAGTATGGCGATGCACAATGGACGAACGTCATAAGCCCATGGCCAGTCACAATATCTCTTGAGAATCTGGGGCCTATACAATACGTCTAGTCGTTTAGAGAGGGGGGCTACATGGCTATACATGTACCGACGTCGAGTCTTTTAAAAGCGGCCGGCGATTAAAGCATCGATGTTGGAGGCCAATGGAGCGAGGGCTAATCGGACGCACCCCCCGTTACGCTATTCTTCTTCTCCTATATGTAGTACGTCTATAGGACCTGGGCAGGTTTCTCGGTACCTTAATAGCCCCTGATGGACTCCTCACCCTAGTGCTCCCTTATTCTTTCACCGGCTTGCACGCACGCACCGACGTTCGCCGTTGTGCGGAGCATCCACACACACAACACAAGACGCTGCTTGAATGAAGGATAGGCTTTCCCTTCATTTCTTTTATTTATTCCTTTTATTTCTTTTGACTTAACCACCACCGTGGCCCAACTCTATTTTTCTTTCGGGATCCCGTGCACCGATCCTCAGATGCCGAATCCCGATCGATGAAAGCCCAAGGTTACAGCAACCAATCAGATTCCGATGTGTGTGTTGATTGTTTTGTGTTATTCGCGCCATTTAGATTTGAGGTCTAGATCAAATGAAACAGGAATCCGCGGGCATTACGACATTGTGTCAAACTACAATTTGATCAACAACAATGAGATTGTGTCGATTACAATCACATATTTCTGAACCAAAATATGGGTAAGAGGATCGTTATTTTTTCCCCTTTATAGTAAACTAGGGTCTATAATACAACTCGGCAAGGTGGGCGTCACCGGGCAGCCGCCGGCACAGCACAGCGCCTACACACTTGGCCAGCAGATAATGGGGCCGGGGTGGATATCTATTTGATGCGCGACGGGAGAGTCAAGAGCGTCTCGTCGTCGTCGATGTTGGCTGGCGCGCGCGGTGTGGTCAATGTGATATCCTCGGCGATGATGAAGTTGAACTCTGTCATAAAAAGGAGAAAGAATCGAATCGAATAGGAAAGAGTCTCTCGATAGACACAGAGAGAGCTAGAGCCAGTTGTTTCCGAAAGTTTTTCGAGTCTCTACGTATAGTATAGTACAGTATATATATAGCGGCTATATGGTTTGTGATGTCGGAGAGACCAGGACGGAATATAAAAATTCTTTTTGGGTTTTCCTCCGCCGCGGTCCTCCTCCCCCCTCCTTCTATATCCTTATGGCGGAATCAGATGTGATGATGAGATGAGAGACCGGAGCTATATAGTACTGGGCTGATGTTGTATGGAACAAATGGAATCGACGAAATAGAAAAAAAATGGACGACGAGTGTCGAGTGTGTGACGGATAAAAAAGAAGAGGAGAAATAAGAGAGACACACACGAAAGAAAATGAAAGAGGGGTGTGGGGTGTGTGGGGACTGATAGAAGGAAACACACCGGGTCTATCACATCAACGACTATGGATCTATATAAACCCCCTCCCCATAGAAGAGGCGATCTATTCAATCTTCCCGTTTTACTTTCTCGACTTCTTTTTTTGTGTCCGCGTGTTACACTGGGCGCTCGGTCGGTTCTTTTCGCTTCCTCTCTATTCTCTTTTTCCTCCCTTCTTCTTCTTCTTCGCTCCTTTGGATATGGGCCTATATATTCTGCGTATAGTATGTCCTCTGACGGGCAACTGGCATTCACACCCTCCCTGTGTTGTTAGTCTGACCCCGATTGACCCGCCGCCTGCCCGTTCCTAAATAAAAATAAAAAAAGGAGAACAAATAGCCGGGGCCGGATAGAGTTTCGAATTCACGCGCGCTTGGGGAAATCCAATGAAAACAAGTTTAGGAAGCAACAACCCAATTACAACAACAAATGCACAACTGCCGGGCAGCAGCCAGCGCCTTTGGCCGCCGAGGAAATGAACCAAATAATATTTCACAGTCAAACTTGAAGAATTGATATAATACCGGATATGGCACTCTAGTAATATAAATCAAACGAAAAAGGGGTATAAAGAGGGTATAAGAACAAAGATGGAAGCAAAATGATAAAAAAGAAGTGGGATGAAAAGTCTAGAAAGAAATGAACAATAAAGCCGGAAAAAAAAAGAAGCGAAAAAGTGTCGTCCGATGCTGTTGGAACTGAAATTCACGCGGCTCTTTGACAAAAAAGACTCTCTATCATACATGTCATATGTAGACGAGCATAGCGCCGGCCTTTAGATTGCTTCTTCATTAGCTTATTGCCACCTCTCGATATCCTCTCGCCCATCACAATGGGCCGCGCCATAGCTCACACCCATTGAGTCAGAGTCGCTTGTTGTTTGAGCTCTCGACTCATCATCAGTTCCTTGGGTTTCTGCCTCTTGGATTCTCTTCATTCAATTCACTGCTGATGGTAGACACCACACACCACACCACACACCGTGTGTCTAATGTCTATATTCGACAGCCCGTCAAGTCTCTCTTCAAACTCCTCATTGTGTTTTGCCATCCGCCACCCCACCCGCTCTCCGTTTCTTTTCTTATAGCAAACAAACAACAATGTCGACACCGGGAAAGACCCACCCGTCCGTCATATCACCACCACCAATAAAAAAAATAATAAATAATAAAAGAACTCTCTACATCCCGGCCCTACAAGCTCCTCGACAGTTGTTCAATGAAGTGGAGGGGGGACGCGATTCCAACCACGGATTGTGTCTATATACACACACACAAGCGCGTTTCGGGTGTGGAGATATCTACACGGTATCGCACCCTGCTTTTCCTCCCGCAGGAGCATCCATCAACTTCATTCAGTCATTTCTTTCCTTATCGGGCCCATCGTATTGAAAAAATTCAACCGGCGGCCGATGACGATCCACACACTTGTACACTTGTATATACGTATCAGCTGCTGGCCGTAGTATGTATATACCCAATACACCCCTCATCCTTTCATATCGCCCATAGTATATTGAACCGCACGGCATTGAAATCAAATGAAACAAAAGAGGCAAAAGTAATATACTACTGTACAATATATCATCTAGAGGGCTCTTTCTTGCGCAATCTCATATTTGACGGGCGCCAGTGTATTAAGTAATATAGGAGAGACATTGATTCATTTTGAAACGAGTATTGTTCCTGCTCCTGATTTCTTTTTTTGAGGTTGTTGGAGACGCGTCGTGAATCAAACTGGAATTGGATAAATTCGACCCGACCGACTTTTTTAAAAAATTGCCGTTTTGGCGCGTCGGATGTTCTCCGCAGTTTGAGTCACATTGTCTCGTTTTTGGTTTCGTTATATTTTCCCCCTCACCTCGCTATTATTTATTGATTATTATCCTAGTTTTTATTTTGGTTGGACTGGGCGCTGCCTGTTGTTCGTCTCCTTAAATAACGGACAGCGGGAGTGAAAGAATTCCGGGACGAGCGGGGGTTTCGGTTTCCTCTCTCTCTCCCTTTCTGGTCCTCCATTTGACTAGGCTCTAAGGGACATATATTTATTTTGCGTTCTATTTGTTTCACTTTTGAAAAAGGTGGGCACAGGGGCTGGTTATCGTTGCCAAACGACAGCCAAGAGAGAGAGAAAGAGAAGAGATAGAGACCAACAATGCAACAACATTCGAAAGGAGAGAGAAGAGCTCTAGCCATATCCCTCGTGCTACGCGTACACGGCCGGTGCAAACCATTGACGTCAGTCAGAGTTTCATAAATAGAGTTTTTTCTCCTCTCAGCTGATGTGTGTGTGTGTTGTGTAGTGCCATAGGCGAGCGCTGGTTCCGGACTTGCTTGTGTCTTCTTCGTCATGTCTTCCGTCTTCTCTTGTCCCGACCAGCAGCAGCCACTGCGACTCTCGCTTTAGAGTAGTTGGACTCCAAGTGGGAATTGGCATCACACTACCGACTTGTACAATATATAATAGCCCTGCCCCTCTACCACCCACCCACCTACCCCATATAGCCGTCCGTCCTTCCGTCCTAGACTTTCCAATGTCCAGATCGTCCATTGACGATTTCGGCCCATGGGTTTTAGGTTAGGTTGATTATTTTGGCCTCATGACTCCCCAGTGGTCCACCTCCCTTCCTCCATTACTGTCTGTATATATAGCCCATACACATGTGGACCGTCGCATGGAGGAAAAATAACTTCTCTCTCCAACCCCCTCATCTAAAGAAACACACACAAAAAGTTTTGCGTTGATCCTTTTTTTTCTTCCTCCCTCGACTCGGCTGTCATCTCTACGCGCACACCTCGATCCCTTATCCTGCAGGTGGCCATCGATTCACCCACCAGATTTCAACAGGGGAGCATCCAGCCCACTAGAATTCAGCTCCTAATCTTTTTCCAGGACTAATCAGATGAACCTGTCGCAAATTTTAACAATTGCATAAAAATATTTGAATTTTGAATTGGGTTGAATTAATCAAATTTCCATTTTTGGTGACGAATGATGGCCAAGACGCCAGCATATCATCACGGCGGGTGTGTGTATATGGCGTACACATCCATGGCATCAGTGCTGCGGGTGACTAATGCGCTCGTCAAAAGCAACAATGCCATCGTGACACTGGGAAGTCGGCATGGCAAAGAATGCAGCTAGTAGATCAGAAGAAGAAGCTTGGCCAGTTTGGCTCGACCGGACGTTATAGCTGCGCCGCAACACCTTTTTGGCGCCGGGCCAACAGTTCCCTTGACTGCTGCCCTCCTGTCCTGCTACTGCTGCTGCTATACACTGCGGCTCACTCCCATTTCTCGCTCACTCAAGCGGTCCCATCTCTCTTTCGCCCAGTTATAATTTTGGGCAAATTACGTTGGTCGGCCAAGGCCGTGGAACTCAAGTCTCCTTCTCTCTCTTACTCATCCCATACAAGAAGGAAGACGGACGGGAGAGAGAGAGACGGGCACGTTTTGGCAAACGCTTCACGCTCGTTAAGGTACATCACAAGTCGAAGCTTCTCTATTAGCCTATTCGTGGCCCGAAGAATATATCCAAGAGAACGGAGGGTGACACAAGCAAGCCGGACGAGGGGTGGAAAAATAGGAAGAACTTTCATTTTAAATATCCTTCGTCTTGGCGGCCTAGCTGAGCTGCCGGTGAACGGGCCAGCGCAGCTTTTACAGCAGTCAACCGGGTCCGTTTTCTTTGACGTGTAGCAGTTCAGCTACGAGAGAACATCACTCGTTTTCTGTTTCTTTTTTTGTTTTTCTTTTTTCAACCCGAATTTACGATGCAACTTCTCATTGACAAAGTTGGCATGACTCTTTCCCACGTGGACGGGCCCCTCTTCTCTTTTAGACGGACCTCTGGCGCTGGCCAGCAGCTCAGCGCGCGCCCACAGAGTCAATACAATGGAGACGCGTCAAAATCTACTTTATGACCGGCTTGTCGTTTTGTTTTCAACGGCTGATGAGCTACGAGCAAAACAACCAAGACGAAATGATTCGTGACTAAACCTAAAATCAAACCCATAGTCAATGGGACAATATTGAAGAAAAAGAAGCAATCTCACAATCACCATCGGTTAATAATTATTTCAATTGTTTCCCCTTTTATTGCAATAACTAGAGTCATTTCCGGTAAAGAATAATGAAAGTATATTACCTGTTTTATGCCGCATTTTGTCGGAAAGTATACCATTTTCGTGCATCTTTTGTCACCTTCACCTGATAAAGTCAAATTGTTATCCAAAGGTATACATTTCCAATAGGAACAAAATAAAATGAAATATTATCCAATTTTTGAACTTTCAAACTTGATTGCGTTTCAAGGTTGCTCCCAAGTTCCTAGAATTGGAGTCGTCATTAAACATGTCCTTCTTGAATCCATATTACAATTTCTCAAATTGAATTAAAAGTCTCATTATAGCGCGATAAAGAGGCCGATAACGCATCGTTAGTTGTTAATGACTTGAAGCCACGTGATTCGGACAAACTCGGAGTCTTATTTTAAATATTTTTCAGGATTTATTTAGCGAGAAAAAATTGAAACTGTGTATACTTACGTAAAAAACATCATTCATACCCGCTTGACTACATACAGTAGTGTACAGGATGTTCCTCTCAACAGCTGATGCTGGACATTTTTGCTAATGTTTGGCTAGACTTCTCCTATTAGCCAACAGGAAAAGCATTTTTGAATGAGCGACAAATAGGTTTTGCGTCACCCTTCGCAAACTTACTGTACACGTATCAAATAACAGGATTATATCTCTGTGTATATTTGTTTAAAAAGATTGGTCAGTTTTTATATAATTTCAATATTTCGTGATTTATTTTTCCCGATTAGAATTTCCGCGGTGTCCTTCAAGTGCGCGTTTGTATCCGATCCATCCTTTTGATCGTCTATCCGCACACGCGTATGGTGTGAACAGCTCCAAACTTGTGTCCAAGTGCACGACAGTCCGTGTCACGTTGACCTTATACAATAAACTGATGGTTGGCTGTTGTAGTGTACTGTGCAAGTTGGGGCGAGTGGTGTAACCTAATGCAAATTCGTAATGAAACACCTTGTTATCTGGTCCTGTTCTGGTCGCTTGCTCTTATCACGGCCAATATGTGTCAATAATAACGAAAGGGGTCACAACATTTTCTGCAACAAACAAATCCCATCGGCGAACGAGATAAAGAAATTCAAAAATTTCGCGAGAAAGTTAATAGAAACCCTTAGCGCCGTTCCAGCGTTCCGTTCTCTTGCAATCTCGTAAATTCTAATGAATTTAATTGAATTGTGTTTTATTTATGTTAACAAATTTTTTTTTTTTTTCAGAAAAGATGTTATAACATCATTACTAGAAATAATTTGGAATAGTGCTGAATTGAATTTTTAATTTTTGAAATAAAAACATATCGATCACCGAATGTATCCGATCTATTATAATTCGGATGCGAGCGAGGCGTTGTACATCCATGTTACGCATATTCGATCTATATGCGCTGTGTACTGTGTTGTATGTAGTAGTGTGTACAGTATGGAAGAATTTTCGAAACCCCGCCCAGCAGGTGGCGGTCGGGCGCTTGCGCGCTGACGAGTGGAGTCGGGATTGGCCAAAGCGGCCAAAAGGCACCACACTATACTACCATCTCGCACACACACACACACACACACACACACACAGCATGGAAGGTTGGAGTGTAGTATGTCCGAAAAGGGTTTCCTGTTCCTATGATTTCTCCCTCCCACCACACACACCCTCCGCGTCTATTGCAACTCCCGTCCTGGGCGTCGGTCGTCTATCGCTCACGACCGAGTCGCAGAGGGATGGCCTCCGGTACCCCCGAAAAAAAAGGGGGTGGTGGCCCTATGAGTTGGGGTGGGAGGAGGTGGGAAGGGGAAAACACATGCGCCGTTCCGATGCACTAGATGGCCATCACATACCCACCAGCATCGATGCGCGTGTACACTATACACACGGGGTGGTGGTGGCTGGCCAGCAGCAGCTTCTGAACGCGGCCAGCTGACACACACACACACACACACAGAGAGAGCAGCCGTGTATAGTAGAGGGGGTGCGCGCAACAACACGCAAACTGCACGAGGAACGGGCCGGGAGGGAGGAAGGAGAGCGGGTGTGGGTGGGTGGACCAGCTAGGAGCGGAAGAACAAAACGAGAGCAAGTCGCCGAGCTTGGAGCCAGTTGCCCAGCGTTGATGATGTGAGCGCCCGGCAGCGTCGAAACCTTCATTCAACATCCGTCAGACTTCGGCCTCGTACATTGTCGACGATCCTTCTCTCTCTCTCTCTCTACGTTTCCTTATATCTTTTTGATTATCATCTCTTTCTTCTCTTTCACCTCCTGATTTGTTTTTTGAAACTTGCGCGCCGCGTATTCTTTTGTTTTTCCTACTCCTGCCGGCTCCTCTGGCCGCTCCTGTTGGTTTCTCTCTCCACTTTGTGATCGCTCGGGAGCGAGCGGGAAAGTTGCCAACAAAAACGGAACAACTTTTTTGGGGGGGACGAGAAAGAGAATTGACGACGTCCTCGACACAACGACACGACACGACAGTCGTCCGGCTCATTTGCGTCCGACTTGGCCGTCTCCGCCTTGATTTCGTCGTCGTGAAATGTGCCGTTAGACATTGTTTCTCCCCACCAGCGTCATACCAACGCATCTCCCCTGTGCTCTCCCCTGTGTGTGCTCATCTTCGCAGACTCTCACTCTCTCTCGTGACTCTTTTCCCGCTCCTGTGAAGTGCGGGCGACTGTGGTATAGTCCAGCCGAGGGAAGACAATTGCCGACGGCCGGATTCGTCACGCCCGATTCAACGCCCAGTGAGAATGGAGGCCTCGGCCCAGGACGAGTACGTCAGCGACTTTGACCTGGAACATTTAGAGGAAGTGGTCAAGCGGGAAATGCTGGAACAGAGACGCAACGCCGAAGCCGCTTACGCCCTCCACTACCAAAACCTGCAGCCGCCGGTCCAGCAGCCTCAATCCCAACCGCCTCAACAACAACAACAACAACAACCGTCGCCAACGGTAGCCCAGCAAGTGCCGCAGCAAGTGCACGTCGTCTCGCACCACTCGGCGGCGGCGGTGGCCGCCATCCAACAACCCGCCGTCCCACTCAAACATCAACTCCAGGTAAGAACTACCAATTTTTATCTATCCGTATTAAATCTATTAAAACATATCGCCATTTAAATAAACCAATGGATTGAAATCTCTTCGATTGGAGATTCTCGTTTGCATCAATTTCGCACCGGATTTCTTTATTTTGGAGTCGATTTTCACATTTAAAATCTTGGGTGTTGTAATGTAGCCTACGGCATAGCATAGCAATGACCCCACTTATGTCAGAAGGTGAATCAAACAAATAAGCGATAGCGAAAAATTAAAAAAAAAGTTTTCTTGGTGAATATATAACTGATGAATGGCTGTTTTTATAACGCTGGATATGTGTTCTTGTAATAATAATATAACCTCATTAGATTATAGCTATCTGTGCGATGTCTTATGTACAGTACGCCGGGAGGGTATATCAGTTTTGGTGCTTTGCGTATCGATTTCACAAGTGTTTCCAAGTCCTCGACGTGATGTTTAGACGTTGTTCTATTGATTATCAACATATATTGTGACCAATAATCATCAGGCACCGGCTACCCCACCCGACACACCACCCGGCCAACCTTGCAGCATTATGTCACCGGCATCTCCTTTTCAACACCAACAGCAGCAGCAACAGCAACAACAACAACAACACGGGCATCACTCTCAACATTCACACGCCCAGCAACAACAACAGCAGATCCAACAGCAACAACAAGGACAGGCCTCGGCTTCCGTCTCCACCGCTCCCGTGCTCCCCATCGGCCCCGGCAGTTTGGAAGTCATCCAGCACAAAGGTTTTTTTAAATTTGACTTCACCGAAAAATTTAATATCTTTACACTTATCTGTAATTTATTTCACCAGCAGGAATGAGTGGAGGGTCAGACGAATTCTTGTGGGTGACGGCCTCAATGCGCTACGGTAACGCCGTGCCGCCGTTGCAGATCCATCAGGAGCCGCTGGATTTGCGGCCGCAGGGATCCGAGTCACCGCTGGACGATCCTCACGCCGCCTGGGTCCATCACGCCAGCTTGCAGCATCAGCAGCAGCAACAGCACCAGCACCAGATCCAGCAGCAACAGCACCAACAGCAGCCGCCGACTCAACATCTTCTGGGACGTCGAGACTCTTACTCGGAAGGTTCCATCGCTCATCTCCACCTGCCCGGCTGCCATCCTAGCCAGCATCACCATCACCAGGTATATAAGACTATAATAAACCTTCATAATTTTTGGTGCCATAGTAAAATTGAGGGAAATGAATCGATCAAAGAAATGTGTCAATTCATTTCTCTGTTTGAAACGAAATCTTTTCTCTGGTGTTGCCAACCCATTGAATGTATACACTTGTTAGCACGGCGTTTGGCATGGCGTCATCGCCGTGTGTTGGCCCACGCACTTGCCAGCCTGCACCCCCCGGGTGTCCGAATCCTTGAACTTTCTCAGTGATAGAGGGATCATAATCCCTCTTTGCTTGTATATTATTCTCCTGGTCACTTAATCCCCGTTCAACTTTGCACCCCCCCTGTATTATATCCTTGGAAAGGCCAGCATGAGATAGATTACAGTTTGTTCTCTCTCTCTAACCTCTACATCATATCCGCCACTATAAGATAGCTTGTTTGTGTTTGTTTGTTTGATATGTTTGTTTTTTCTTTTCGGCTTGTTTTTGTTTTGTGATTGGCATTTCGATTGATTATCACGGCGGTTTCTTCTTCGAACACCGTTACATTAGATGCTCGGTTCACACGCTGTTGATATCATAGACAAGATATCATTCCATGTCTTCATGACGGGCAGCAACTAACACCGTTGTTAATTGGCAATTGTTTTTTGATTGAATCGACGAATGGATGGATGGAATGACAGGTGCCGCGTGGGTGTGGCTCCAACTCTTCTAGCGACAGTTCGACGTCCGACTCGGAGATGGGCGGTCCGAGCAGCAACGGCGGCATGGTGGTCGGCCTGGGTCCAAATTCGGGCGGCCATCACCATCACCACCACCATCACCATCACGGCGGTTCAGGGGGCAACGACCTGCTGGACGACGACGCGCTCATCTCCCTCTCGGTCCGCGAACTCAACAAGAAGCTCAACGGCTTCCCCCGCGAGGAGGTGGTGCGGCTCAAGCAGAAGAGGCGGACGCTGAAGAACCGCGGCTACGCCCAAAACTGCCGCTCCAAGCGAATGCAACAGCGTCACGAGCTCGAAAGCGCCAACACCGCCCTCAAGGTAATTTAACCGCTTTGACACTTTTGACGCTGGCCGCTAATCAATGTCGACCTGACAATCACCATAGACAACACGATTATCTAATAATAGTACCTTGAATAGATGGATAATTTCCATCTGTGGGCGTTCAATAGCAGACTCGATATAGAAGATCAGTCGGGGAGGATGTTGACCTCCTTGATTACGAAAAAAGTATAGGAATTGGGTTTCGGGTGGTGTGGGTGGTTCTCCGGAACCGAAAAAACAAAAATCAAAAAAGTCAAAAGTCGAAGAATCGAGAAAAAGGATCTGATTGTTTCTGTAGAACATGTCGCTGCCGAAATTATTTACACCGACACGCCCTTTTGTTTGACTGCGCTGGACCACATAATATGAATAGACATTCCAGTTGCAGTAGCAGCATATTCAATTATTCATGCAGTCATGTCAAAATCATAAAAAGAACAAAAAGAACAAAATTCAAATAAGAATGAAGCTGGGGAGGGCTTTGAGAACTTTCCCGAGTATCGGGTTGAACAGTTTGAGGAAAATCATTGAACATTACAATCAAAGAAATGCGAACGAGGGCGACTCGGCGATCGGGTTCACATGTCAGCAGAGAGCTAGCTAGCGCGTCATGTTGGTATATAATCAGATGATGTATTATAGCGTATAGACGACCAAGAGAGGAGGCCACTGACGGCTGTCGATTCGTCGTGCACGTTGTTGTGTGCTGCAGCTGATATTCAAAACGGCAGGGCCGAGAGTCGACGATGACGTAAAAACGCCATTGTGACACGACTCTACCGAGAACTTGGTAATAACGACCTCATTCTATGCACAATTAAAATACAGAAATACCCAATTTTTCCAAGTGAATTTTGTGAAGCGGAATGCACAATTTTTATCATTTGATTAAGTCTCAGCTTTCAATCAATTTGTAGATTATTAGTGGCTGTGACGACATATTAGTCTGTTTCCGTGTTTAATGACACCTTTTATTTGGTGGTGGGGGACCTACAGAGACTTACTGGTCATTAGAGAATGTAGACGTCTGGCGATGATGGGCCGTGTTAGTGCGGTGATGGCCGCCGAGCGTGAGAACTGGGCCGGCGACACAGCGATCCGGTCGCGCCAGCCATCAAGGCGTGATACACGGATCGCCTTTTTCCGTTGGTTTCCGTCCGATTAGCGTACCGACACTCTTTTGTCGTCTCCTTTGATTTCGGCCGGCCTTACGTATCCCCCCCCCCCAGCACCTCCCGCCCGTTTCGATTCAATTGAGTACTGCCTCATGTCAGATTTCTTCTCTCTACACGACGATGATTGCCGTATGTTGGGTCTGCTGCCGTTCTAAGGGAAAAACAAACGAGGACCAGAGTTCATTCCACTTTGAATTTGAATGGCCGTCCGATAGTCTCATGTCCAATCAGGATGTTGATGATTCTTCTATAGGGGAAAGTGTTTGGTGAGATGGCGGCTCATGTTTTGAAAATCGTGACGGTGATGCCAACGCTACGGTTTCAAAATATAATTATCTCCTTACCGCGTCTTCTTCATTGTCAGATTGTTTATTCTGGTCCGATTGAGACTGACGTTTTCTTTTTCATTGGATATGTTATCCGCGTTTGATCCATTTGCCCAGGCCGAAATCCAACGAATGCGACTGGAACTGGGCCGAGTGGCGCAGGAGCGCGACAGCTACAAACAGAAATGCGACGCCATCCATCGCGTCAACCAGCAGCACGGCAATCACCAGCAACATCAACCGCAACAGCAGCAACAGCAGCAGCAACAGCAGTCGAAGAGCAACCGAACGGCCGGCTCCCAAATCAACGACGGTCCAACCAGTTACTACCTGTGAAGTCAACCAAGAATAATTGAAAATAGAAAAGAAAAAGAAATTAAAAAAAGAAAAATAATTGAGTCGCCGTTTACATAACGAATCTGTTGGGTTTATTTTCTCTCATCTTTTGTCTCTCTCTTAACTATATTCATATATACATAATTGATAAGCGTGCCTGTACATATTGCATTGTAAACTACATATATTAATTAATGATAGTGATGTGTTCGTATATTACCGCTCTACTATTTTTGCATATACATGTTATAGTACTACTCTCTCCCAATAGAAACATCCGGTGCCCCTCCCTATCACCCCCCGTCTTGATTCTACCTCTTTCATCTGTTATATCTCATGGTTGGGTTTCTAAATGATCATCAATTGCTTTTAAAAATTCTTATATCTATTATTATTCGTGTATTATAGATTTTTTTAGCCGGCCCACATACTCTCATTGATACTACCTACTGTTTCCTCTCTCTATCTCTCTCTTTAGACATCGGCGTCATTCTCAGTTTTCCCCTCTTGATGGCAATATAATCATGGCGTTTAATTGTCACGGTTCGATCTGATTGGGGAAAATAAGGGGGAAACCAAAACTATACGACGGCTGACGACGTAATGTTGCCTACACGACCAGGTGTAAGTCGATATCTCATCACCTATTTGAGGTCTATATGTTTCTTTATACTCTCCCCTCCCAAATAAAAGTCATTGCCTATTTTTCTACATGTCTATAATAGGTTCTTGTGTGTATGCCTCCACGATTGAACCGATTTGAGAGAGCGATGAAGCCAAAATCCTATACCAGTTTCTCTTTTATCTTCTTATCCTTTTCGGCGGTTGTTGTAATCCCTTTATATTTTTGATTCGGCTTGACTTGTACCATATATACACCACGACGTGATATACCGTGTCGAGATGTGTGTGTGTGTGTGTGCCCATTCTGAATTAGACCTATATACCATGTTGTACACTACTGCACCCGGTTTTCCTTCTTCTTCTTCTTCTTTTTTTTCACCATTTTCTATTTTCTTTCTGTTTGGGTTTGGTTATTGGAGCTAATCAGGTATTCCAAGTCGGTCTTCTTCTTCTTTCGCCTGTGTGCCAGCTCAGCAGAGCTCGTTGTCGAAAAAAAAACCTTTTTTCACCCTCCTCTGGCTGCTGCTCTCTATCCCTTTTTGGCCGGCCCTTGTGTCAGAGAAGGGAGCGAGCCAGTCAGGCGAAAATGGCCGGGCAGATGACGACTGGACGTGGCCGGTTGGAGAGAGCTCGTTGCGTATTGAAAACAAGAAAATGAAGTCAATTGTGTTGTGTCAATTTCTTCGTCGAGAGACCAGACGAAAAGGCCAGAAATCACGCTCGGTTCACTTGGCCATCGCACAACACACACATAGATCCTGCCGGCTCTATATACTAACAGCAGGAAACAGACGACGGCCTGAATCTTAAATTTTCCTTTTTTTCAGTCTCCCATCTTCTTTTTGAGCATGTGACACACGCACCTGTTATTGCTCCCAATCATTTTGTTTCCTTCTGATTTATTCCTTCGGTTATCTTCGTTTTTTCGTTCTTGATTCTATCTTCGTCTTGTCACCTAATATAACATCGGATCGACTCTGCTATGTAATGTCATGACGACATTGTTCAACCCGCGTGTGTGCAGCCCCCCTGTTTTTTGTTTGATTGTCTTTTTCTTCTTCATTTTCTGTGATAGTTTGATTCGATTCTGTTGCGCTTCGTTTCGATCCGCCTGTATACTCGCCACCAACCTATACGTTGTCATCATATGGTACTGAACTTAATTTTGATTCGCCATCTGTATATCTGATTGAATTTCGCAATGCTCTTGTTGTGGCTGTCTATCCGCTTATTCTCCAATCATCCCCCCTTTGGATTGTCGACTTTGTTAGCAAGTGAGGACTGAGCAGGAGCGATGGACGCTCCAAAAAAAAATTGTATGGAAAAAAAAACGTAATAATTGAATTTGTTATTATTATTATTAGCTTTCGACTCTGTTGATTGGCGTCCTACACCATCACCCCCCTTATTATCAATCTCACTCTCACCCCCCTTGTTGTCACGACATTCCAAGTTATAGGCCTGCTGTGTATACTTGTAATAATCGCGACGCTGTGCAAGTTCAGCCACCGTCTAGAAGACGAAAACGACACAATCAATCCCGTGGAATATGTTATATACATTTGTAATATAAATTATTATCGAATCAGAATTTTTCTGACACAAAAACTAAGAAATAAGCGAAAAACAACCTACACACAAAAAAATAAGCCTCCATATTACAAATGCTTATAGGCCTACATATTATAAATTATATACATAAAAGTCTATTAACGTGTGCAATTTGTTTCGTCAATTTGTTTCGATCGGAATTTGATTCTCTGCTGGGATAAATCTGATGTCGAGGGACGATCGGCGCTTGTTTTGCTGGTGGCCAAAACTCACGCGCAGTTTGCAGGTCCGTCTGAAGTTGTTTGGAACATGTCGTTGTCCTTTCATTCATTGATTTCTTTTTTAAGTTTCTCATCTTTTCTTCCTCATTGGTCGTAAATAGTCGACAGTATATAAGGAAATCATTCAAAGGCATTCTCAGTTGTGTTTGATTGTCTGTATATGATGCGATTAAATTGTCAAACTCTTCTCCTCTCTCTCTCATCTTTCCCCCCTTTTTTCTGCCCATCGATTCACACAACCGTGACGTGTATTCCTTCCACCCCGTGCCCCCACCCCACCATCACTCCACCCGCTGCATCTCTCTCTGTCTACTCTCTGCTGGTGACTATATCTACGATGAATGGTGATGCTGTGTTTATTTTAAATGGCGATGATGACAAATACTTTGAGATTCAATAAAGAAAAAAAAACTGTTGACCTCCAATTATTTCCTTATATTGGATTGGATACAGTAACTCCCATCATGTTAAACCGATTGGTATGTGACAGCGGAACCAGCTACTACGTAGCTGATTGAATCAAATGTTGCCGCGAAATATCTATGCAGCATATGGTAATTGGACTGTACCAGGGCCCCGGAGGTCCCAACTGGCACGCATTATCTTTATCGGGAGATGAGAGACTACTGCCAACCATCGACGTATGTACACACAATGGGGTATTTTTTGGGGGGGAAAGCGGGCGAGTGCGTACAAGGTGGAAATCTTCTGACCGGAATCGTCAAGGGCAAATAATAAGAGCTGGAAAAAACATGGGTAAAAGGAAAAAATATATACAACGACCAACAATCCCAGGATCATCAAGAGCAGAGCCGTGTGTTGTATATACACTCTGTGCATGTGCGGTAGACAGTAGTAGTACAGTACACGGACCATCTAGGAGCAGTGGATGGCGCGGGCACAAGTAAAGGAGAGGCCGGAGGGCACGGAAGGAAAGGGGGGAAGGAATATAGTCTAAGCGGAGGGACGGAGGAGAGAGATCGTCGCGATTGGCCACGGAGATCAATCTATAAAAAGGAATTCGTGATGATTGATGAAAGAAATGACGAAAGAACCAGACTGCCAGAGAGAGAGAGAGAGAAAAACCTTTTATTTTATTTTATTTTATATTTTTTTGATTTTATTTTGCGACGACATGTACAGCAGCAGGACGGAGAAAACTCCGGTGAGGCCGTGAGCACTGCCCGCGTGATGGACCAGGGCAGATAAGCTCGTTATAATTATCTTTTATCGGGTGGGGGCCTTTAAAACCCCCCTTTTGGCTCCTCTCTATTGTGTGCTGCTGCGTCCTATACGGTCTGTGGTTTTATCTTCTCATCTTCTTCTTCTCCTTCCTCTCGACCCATAGCCAACACACGCCAATGTGTATACGTAATTAATTGCCAGTCGAACAATGTCCGCGCAACCGAAGCCGATCGATAACGACGACGACGACGAAGGAGAACATTTGTGGCCAGTCACGACCGGCCCGTTGTCTTTCAGCCCGACTGCCATCGGATGCCGTGCCGTGTTTACGACTCATTTCACCAGCCCTTTTTCATTTTCTTATTCTTCCTGTATTTCTCCTCATAGCTAGGAGCTGGGCCCATCCAACCGGCCTCGACTCTCTAACGAACAAGGTTCCAGGCAGCATCTTCATCTCCCTCATTTGAGGGGGGAGCAGCTAACAACAGTGTCGACAAACCTATGATTTACAAAGTTGAATGCTGCTGTGTGTGGCTCAACTCGATTCTATACAGACTCTCTCATATCCGAGAAGCGGTATACAATGTCCGACACGCGAACGGGAGTCGGGAATCGTCGAAAATAATAAATCTATAAAATATGTAATAGAAATATTTGCTGTTGTTAGTTTGAGTTTGTGTGGACGCGGGGGGGAGTTGTGCTGGCCAGATGGCGACCGGTGTCGTCTTTCCTCTACGCCGCGCTCTCATTCATATATCGCCAAGCTTTACAAAGTCGTCGAATTACCGTGCATATGTACGCCGTCGTCGTTCCATCAGCGCCAACAACTGCGGGTCCCGCTCCGACTTTTTCTTTTATTTCTTTTATTTCTCCGCTGGATTTTAAGGAAAGAAATTTCAAGACGTCGAAAAGAAAAAGGGTCTCAACTCTCACGATAACAAACAACAATCGAGGCGATCAAATGATTGATACAAATTCCTCCATTTGTCACAATAATTAATTGCCAGAACCTTGTCAGACGCCGTTGTTTTGACAGATATCGACATTTTTGGTTCGTTTTAGATTTTTAAATTGACTCACAATGTGGTTAAGTTAATGGCTCTTGGCATGGGGCGCTTAATGAATAATTGAAACAAGCGAGGTGCTGTGTGTTGAACAATGTATAATTACATAACTTTTTTCGACTGAGAGAGATAAAGATCAAAGTTGAACCTGCAATGCGGGAGGAAAGAAGATGAGAGCCCAATTGCGGTGCTGAATAGAAGTTCAATACACTCCGCAGCTACACGCTCTCTCGCCTTGTTGTTGTTCATAGTTTTTTTTCTTTTTTTCTTTTGAATTCCGACCACATCAAGAAGTGGCAGCAACAGACGAGAGATCCGGTTGCTCCTTTTCTCTCTCTCTCTCTCGCTCTTTTGGCTGTTGCGTTGGCTTCGTTCAAACTGCTGCTGCCGGCTGCCCTGCCTGAGCTGCTGCTTCCCTGTCAAATATCGCTTTCTTTCCTTATGCGCTCCTGTGTTCCTGCGTTGGCTATTGTTGGTCAACCGAGCAGATACCCAGTCGCAGTGCCACCCGAACTTACAGGGTTTCGCTTGCGGGTGTTATGTATATGCGAGCTCGACAGCGTATAGCTCGCCAAATAATACATAAGGGAAGAAGAATGAGAGAAGAAGAAAATAAAACAAGAAGTTGGAAGGAGAATCCAGAATTCAACACGAGAAATATTCAAATCGTCTCCGGTCCACTTTTGGAAATCGAGTAACAAGCAACGCACTCGGCAGCTTTTTCTCATACTGTTTCGAAATAAAAATGGTTGGTTACGTAAAGTTACTCGTATTGTGAATTCTAACGGAAATGTTCAATGAACTTTTTCATTCGAGGGTGCAAAAAGGAGTCGCCCAACGTGGGGCTCGAACCCACGACCCTGAGATTAAGAGTCTCATGCTCTACCGACTGAGCTAGCCAGGCTTATATTGGTCGTATCTAAGTAGCGTAAAAATTCTTTAAAAGATATTTTTGCGCTCGAATATACTTTTTAAAAAATAAATTTTAATACTTTTTCTTAAGAAAATATGAATGATAATAAACAAAGTATTAATCAAATTAATTCATTTTATTATCTCAAATTAGTGATTATTGGAGGTAATATAATTAAAAGACACTTAAAATTCATTTTTAAGGATAGAATTTTATAGCTGAAGACCGCATTAAAACCAGTCTGATTATATGCTTCTGTTTATTTCATGTGACATTTTAAATCATTCGATAGTTCTTCGCAAAGTCAAGAACCTATACACACACTTTGCATGGGTGAAATAATATCGAAAATGTAAATCTCTAAATCTCTTTTCACCATTTGTCATTGTTTTATATCCCGCGCATTATGCGATCGAGTTAACGCGAAGACGCTCGATCCTAATCAGTCGTCCGGAGGACCATCTCCGAAGACAATACGCAGTGCGGGGCTACTGGCTCATCTTGTCGCAACTGTGACACACGGTTGCTGGCGTGATGGATCTTCTTTTAGTTCTGAGGCTCTTCACCGGAGGCGACAGTCCGACGAAGATATCGTCTAGTACAATCCCATTCATGATTTAATTAGCTTCGTTCTCTCTCAGTGTTGACTTGCATCTCCAACTGGAGCCAACCCAAATAATCGATCACTCGTGACTCATCACTCACGACTCGTAACAATACTATCGTATAGTTATATACACGGCCAATTGCAATATAGAGCCTATACACAGTTTGCGCATAACCTATCCGTCTAATGTATAACATCTAATGGGATCAATTTCCAGTTGGCAAAAATCCACTTGAAACTCGTTGGAGGAAAAGAACAAATCAACGAGACGAAATGGGAACCAATTGCCAATCCAAGTGCATGGCAACAAGTAGCGATATCTTGCGTAATATGGCTATTTTTGAGAGATTTATAAATAGACTAGCGTGCTGGTGTACTGTGTCCAAGTACTCCTGTGAAGGCAATGGGTATCCTGCGGTTTTTGATGACCAATCAATGCCAGCATCTATACGATGTCAGGCTATGTACAGAACGGAAATGACAAACAACAACACAACAACAATCCAACCCCCAAAAAGGATCTCTCTCCGTCCAAATTGAGACAAAAGCTCATCAAATCATATCGCATCAAAGTGCTGGGGATGGGAACCAAAAGAGACGAGGAGGAGGTGGACGATTGAGAAGGGCCGGAATGGTTAGAGAGAGAGCGACGCTCGTATGTACATACGTAACCGCGGCCATAAAATAGGACATGAATACACCACTCGCCGGGATGAGTCCAATCTGCAGGCCATTTAATTTCCATATATTCACTGATTCTATGGCCTGTACACATATAAACACAGATACAAACAGGCCCGGTGGTATATAATATATCATATGTTACATATATATACGACATCTTTTTTAAATATATCTATAGTAGCCTATATTACACCAAGTGGAGTAGAGTGAAGGACTGGAGCATCTTCTTTCGACGCCGGCCCTGCAGGGCTCTCGATGGATCATTCTTCATTTTTTGTGACCTGTCTTGACTTATAGTGTCGTCCCCTCTCTCTCTCTCCCTCATATCCAATTCTTGCGCGTCTAGTAAGTATACATGTTACTACTACTACAACTTGTGCTTCCTGTCTGATGCTGGCTGCTGCCGGCAATCGCTCACCCTCGATTGAAAACCGCCGGAGCAATCTCATTAGCCATTAAAAGAGGGTCACAAAAGTTGGGGAGGAAAACAAAAAATAACAAAACAAGATCTGATATGTCGCTATGTAGAGCAGTCAGATAAATATGGCCAACAATATAAGAACATTACAGCCCCCCTTCATCAAAAGCAAAAGGACCCGTGTGTTTTCCACGTACAATAAGAAGACAAACACAACAAATAAAATAGCTTTTCTTTCGGTAAAGAACTAAAACTTTATGGCCGCAGCAGTTATTTGATTTTTTCCTTTCCCGGTATATTACATCTAGAGATACTAAATAAATTTATTTATTTAGTATATAGACTAATATTCAAAGCAGTCTTCTCGGTGATATATAGTATATTACGCACACAGTTCTGTACGCACGCGGAGAACGAAAAGAAAAGAAAATGAATGGCCTTTGACTTTGGCTCCGGCTCATAAAACTCTATCCTCCACTATATACAGATACACGAGTCCATCACCGAGAGAGCAAACTGATTTGATGGCGGTTTATTATTATTAATACAAATATTTTTCCCCCCCTTCGATGTGATACAAGTGTTCACTTTCCATAGGATTCCTTGCCTATAGGACAGACCTAATAATATATCGGAAAAAAGAACAAAAAAATGAACGGTCGTTTTCTTTTTTTCTCCCTCCTATGTACATTCGTCCAGCACCCTCACCCTTCCTTGGACGCTGCTGGACGGAGCGTCACTGCGCCGGTTGCCGAGATCGTTACGCTCGTTGGGACTCGTCGGACACTATTGAAGGCTATTACAGTCACTTATTGAATCTTCTCTCTCCCCTATGTAGCTCTGCTCCCCTTTTTATCTCTTATATATATAGTAGATAGATAGACATAGACCTTAGACACACGGATCCATCAATATTATGTAGAGACTATTGGTTTGTGTATTTTTTTGTTAGGGGAACTATTTATATTGAAGGGTGCACTGGAAAAAAAGGGTGTTGCTTGACCGTTTGACGACCGAGGCCGTTCTGATTATTTCTCCCTAACTCTATCGATGATCAAATGGAAAAAAAAAACTCTGTACGCGGTTCTATACGAATTATATAAATCAGCTTTCTCTATCTGATTTTTGCCTTTTAATTTGTACATACATGGCCACAATCAACCAAAGACATAAATACACGAAAAACGAGCTTATTGTCCTGGCGCGGTCTAATAATTTACCAAAGTGGATGAATGCGGCATTATATGGCTCCCCATATATTATCCGGTTTGGATGCCGCTAATGTATAACTCGCCATCATCCACTGCATTGCGCTTGTTTTTTTGTTTCTCTTTTTATTAGCGTTTGGTGTATTATTTTCCAAGAATAAATGTCTTTCGGACAATTCTAGAAAACTGGCTGTATATAACCTTATTGGACGGATTCGATGACCGTATAGTGCTGGGTGAAACTGGACACGTATATATACAGGCCAGTGGCGTGATATATTCACTTATTTTGGATTTGATTATTTGTTTCTTTTTTTTCTCTCTTTTATACCATTGGACAAATCGAACCAGAAATCAAAGAAGATGGAAAAAGAAGAGAAAAATAAAATCAAAAAAGTCTGAGAGTTTTTGGCCAGCGGCGTGCGCTCGGACGCGATATTTGCAGTGCACTGGAGCTTCTTTTCTTTACCACATCACGTCTCATCACATATTCAAAAGAGGGTGTGTGCCCTCTTTTGTATCTTTATTCTTCCCCCCCTCTATCCAGCAGCTCTCTACAATCCCTCCTTTTTATTTCTTTTTCTTTCTAAAATCACGACATCGTATGTATATATGTATTATATGGAGAGGCAAAAAAGGGAAGAAAAGAGTGGCCGTTTTGATTGAAGTCTTGTACGCTATATATGTTCGCTTTTCAATGGCTACTGTCTACAAGTAGGACGACGGGCGGCGGCTCCCATATGCGCTGGACTGGCCATTGCTCCTTTCCATCCCTCGTCTATACAAAAATTGGGGTGAAAAAAAAAGATGTATACAGTCAAGTGGACGAAGAAAAGAGCGAGTTCTAAAGTTCTTCCATTTCGGTGTATATGATGCGGATCAAAAAAAATTGTTGTCTGGTTTGTTTGAATGAATATTCTCCGATGAAACGGAGGTGTCAAGTATGACGGTATAGAGAGGAGAGCATGTATATAGTGCCCGGAGGAATATCCTATTATAGTTATACCACCACCACCACCATGTGTGCATCAGCTCAGTGAGTCTCTCCGGTTTCCTGACGAGGCAATTTCTGAATAATAACCGGGTGAACAAGCCCCAAAAAACTCTTTTCTTCTTTCTTTCTCTTTTCCTTATTCTTCCGACAGCAACAATAGAATGCCACGAAATCTAAGAGTTGGAACAAGAAGATGACGAGCAGCACTCGTGAAAAAAGATGTCACAAAAAAACAAAACAAAAGAGCATCTCTTCAAAGTGGAAGCTGCAAAAGGACAGAAGAGAAAGAACAAAAAAAAAAAAAATGATATTTTGGGGGTGTCCTGGGCGTCCCGACGCGTGTCAGGTCATCCGGGTCGCTCGGCATCCTCCCCCACGGGCCAGCAACAAGACCGTGCCGTGCCAAAGAACAGCCAAAGTACCAACCATCGAGAACTTAACCGTTGGTCTATATAATATTATTTAACTAAATATAATACGGACATGATTGGGAGCTATATAGAGAGCCGGTGGTAGAAGTGGATGCTAAGGCATCCATTGTTTCACCCACGTCCTCGTCGCCTCGTGCGGAAATAATCCAACAATCAAAGAAGATTGAATAAGAAAAAAGAGAAAAAAACACAAAAAAGGTCAGGCGGTCACACACAGGAAAAGGCGTAAGAGGGAAGCGACTATAGACGGGAACAATAGGCGCGCGAGCGAGAGGTTCATATAGATTCCGTGTTCGTGTATAACATATTGTTCATCCATTTGAGGGTTGATTCATCATGTCTGAAACTTGATACGAGTATTAAGTTATTTGTCTGTAATAAAATTGGCTTTTTATTCGCCTAGCTGTGTATGTAGAGTGAGTGCAGTGCATGAGACTGACGACGAGTGCGCGTGTTCATTTGAATGCTCGCATCGTGCTCTACCCGTATGTGTACCTCACGTCTGATTGCTCAATATTCCGGCTATGCTCAGAGATGTACGCAACTAAATTTCAATTTTAGTCGAATTACTTAAACAAATTATTCTTCAGTTTCAAACTAATAAGCGACAAAAAAAGCTTCCTTGAATGCACAAATTCATAATTCAATCCAGAATATTGGCTTAATTTTTGGAAACATTTATCGGGAATAGGTTGACATATTTCCCATTCATTACTCCAATAAATACATTAATAGTAAATCGATTTCAAGTTTGGGTCAGGCTGAGACATCTGAGGCCTAGACATAACGGAAATTCAGGCTTTGAACATATATAGAGAATAACGAGATTGGATTGAGACTACTGCGATTATCACAAGCTTTCGATACAAATTCAATCAAATGGGAATGCGGATTAGGACGGCATCGCCTCTATTCCTCCAGACATAGCCCCGTTGTATACGTATATATATGTGTATAACACACAGCTACATGTCGCATGTTGTACAGACAAATGAAATAATCCCGTCTACACCGCCACCAAACTTTTATTCAAAAAAATAGTATGAAGAATATGGTGGGAGGAAGAATATAAAAGGGGGGAAAGGGTTCGGCTGGATGCTGCTGGGCAGCCGGCCAACATTTATCGTGCCTATTCAGTATATATGTATACGGCTATATCGACGGCGGCTATATAAGCTATATATGCATACAGATATACACACTGTGTGTATAATAAATAAATATTGAGTGTATATGCAACGTGCAGAGGGGAAACTGCTCTCCACCATTTATTAATGTAATTCCTCCTGGGAGACAGGCAGGATGATGGCGAGGACAAAAAGGATAGCCGATTAGTTTCGGTCAACACGTCGCCCATGTCTAATAACGACGGCGCGCGATCGTGTTGTTGATTGTATGCGTCAACGTATCGTCGTCGTCTCGCCAACAGACATTATAGACACAAAGTCAACCGACACGACACGCCATTGTGAGGATTCACGTTGGCCTTTTGATCGCACAGCCAATTCGATCGAGATCTGTAATCATCCACTTGTTGTTCTTATAGCTCGACTGTATAGGAATCCTATGTCTTGATTGCCTCTTGGCCAACACTATCAAAATATACCTGCTAAACTATTGAAAATTCTAGCCAAAAGAATTATAGAAAAATGATTGAAAATTAACTTTATCCACAAGATATAACTGCCAAGACCTATACTGTAATAAAACGGGAGTAGTGTTTAATAATAATGAGCTGCTGGTATATTTAAAAAGAATCGGCCACCGAATAAGAAACTGGGAATCCATTAGTGAGATCTATACACACATGTGCCCGTGAGTTAATGGCCATAAGCTGGTGAGATATATAGGGCAGCGGGTGTAAGCGGGTTTATTATCTTATATCGCATCCAACAAACATGAGACTGGCTTTTCTTCTATATACACCCCCGACTGATTTCTATGTGCGTCACTCTATTAGTGGCTGGATTACAAATTGGATCACCGATACACACAGATGGGCGTCGGAGAGAGCGCAGCCATCTGCGAGTTGGGTGGAAGCGAAATGATTGAATTTGAATGGCGCGCGCGCTCGACGACAAATCAAAGACATCACATCATTTCATTTGGCCCAATCAATCTGTTAGAGAGAATTTCTCTCTCTGGCGTTTCCATTTTCACCGTTCGATCATCAGTGCGTGTTGGCTGTTTGACTTTTTCGACACCCCGCCACCGCCAGCAGGGCTCTGCGCTCTTTTCTCGTTGATCGACTGGCTAACCTCAAGTGACTGACTTCTGTCTCTTCTACGTCTAATGCATGGCTCACTTGACGGCTTCACGCGCGTTAGACACATTGAGGGAACGACAAAGAATCGGGAGGTAAGAGAGCGAGAGGATCGACAGATATACGAGCAGAGCAGAGCAGAGCTAATGAATGCGTCGTTTGCTCATCTGCTGCTGACTTGGTCGAGCGAGGGCAATAGCCTAGTGATGTGATGTGCTCTGTTTGATTTTCTATTATCTCACTCTCTCCTAGCTGAAATTTCAATCCAATTGATTTCATATTTCGCGCCATATTTTGGGTTGGCGTCATTCGCTCCTTTTCATTCGAGTGCTGGCGTGGCACACAGATGCTACTACATAGCTGGCAGAGCTCTATACGTCTCGAGAAAATTGAGGTGAGATGATTGGGTTGGTAGTCATCCCGCTAGCAAATCCGCCAAAGAGATGAAAATAATAAAAATAAAAAAGAACGGCGTATAGAAGGGAGAGACGGCGGCGGGGTTCATCCAAGCGCGACTGAGCGGATCGCAACGGGCGTTCAGCCGAACGCTAATGAATTGCCGCGCCCTTTTTATATATCTCTCTTTCTCTCTATCTCTTTTTCTCTTTTGACTTGTTCTTGTTCCCCAATCCGTGCGGCGGCTTAGACTCTCTCCGCAACTCCGGGGTCCTGTGCTTTGTCGCTCTCCCCTTCTTCTTCTTCTTCTTCGCTGGCCGCCTTTCTTCGCCTTGCCGCCTGTATCCATGTGGAGCAAATCCGCTTTTCACCGCACACTTTGACACACAGACGAGGAGACGAGAGACTGATGTCTATAGGCTCTAACCTTTATTACTCGGCGCTTCTCCATTATTAGGCGGAGGGACGAAATGCGATCTCGATTTGAGGCAGCATCTCAGAGGTTTATTATCAGTACACACACGCCCTATCAACCTTATCCGATACATATAAATGTATACTCTATCAATAACGGCAGCTCATAAGCAGTGCATTATGTCATGTGCCTTTAGGCTCTTATATGTACATGACTGCAAGACTAGACTCGTAATATGTTTTTTCTTTTTTTTTCTTTCGAGATAAAAATTTGATATTTGTAAACATTAACTGGACTACAGATGACTGGGTTAACCTAAATTTTAAAAAAAGAAGACTAATACATAGGCCACATAGACGCGATGGATGAACACTCTGGCCAAAAGGCGTTAACAAATAAAAATATCAATAAATTTGAATACATTAGATGGACTACCATCGGCCGACTAGGTTCGCGCCAAAAGGAATGTCTATACTACATCGGCCTGTGAAAAAAGAAGAAAGGAAGAAAATAATAATAAAATAAAAAAAGAAGGGGGGATGAATATGATGGGCGAGAAGAGAGAGAATAAATGAGCGCGCGCGAGTGTGCCGGATGAAAAAGAAGAAGGCGCGCTGGATGTTTCGATGCGGATTGATCTCGTATATATGGGCAATTGCCTTGGTGAAGAGGCGCGGGAGGACGGAGAGAGAGAAAGGTGGAAAGGGTCGGCGTGAGGGTAGAAAGAAAAAAATGGCGACGGGAGAATCTTCAAAAGATCTTTTTCACAAAAGAGCTCACAGATATTGACGCTTGATGGACTTTGATAGGCGCAGATCTGTTTGATGGCCGCAAAAAAACCCAGCAGCCATCATCACCCGGCCAGCAGCCATCTCTTACGGCGGGTTTCGGAGTCTCTTCATCGAGCCATCCAGCCGCAGTTTGGCGCTGCCTTGTCTTTTATATTTTTTTATTTTGATTTTGACGACTGGAAATGAGAGAGAAATTCTTCTCAAAGGAGTCATGTCAATGTCAGTTTCATCATCGCCTGTACATGTTTATACCCGCTCCATCCTCTGATGTAAAATCTGGGGCAAGTGCGAGAGCCAAAATTCCACCACTTTTTCCGGACTTTTTCGTTGGTTTTCTTGGGAACTTTCATTTCTCAACCCACACCCAATTTTTAAAAAGGAAATTTGAACGCAGTAATATAAGACTGGCCTTGTTTTCCCTTTTACCTTAATATTAAACATGTCCTTTTTACCTACGCTCTGTCAAATAAAATTCGAATCAAGTTAGATGTATAGAAAATATTAAGGAGTTACTTGCTACACATCAATTTCATGTTTCATCTCTTCTATACACATGATTGAGTCATAGAAATTATTTCAGCAGTCGAGAGCTTTGTGCAATCACTTTAGGGGAAGCGTGTATAGACGAATAAAGAACGATCCGTTCAAAACGTATGGATTTAATACCGATTTCCGCATCGTTCCATTCGTGACGGCACATCTCTCCACGAGGATGAAGGAAGAGATTTTCAATTTCCGTTGCAAAACATCGGTCGCGTCCGGTTTCAGAGTGGTAGTAGACTCTCTCGCTCAGTATATATGTCTATATAGCCGTAGAGTTTTAAGTTTGAAACAGCCGGAGGAAACGTATTGAAAAAGGGAAGGAGACAATCGCGTTGAACCGTCCAACATATCGAAACCGAACGGGCGGGCGGAGGGGAAGTATATAATATAGGATAGGAAACAGATCTGAGGTCTCTCGCATGTTTTCTTATGCTAATATTACGGGGGTGGGCCTATACACAGCTCACTCTCTCTCTATACGTCTTATTCTCCACCCAAAGTATCGACTGCGCGTTTGATATCAGCAACAACTCCTTCTCTCTTCTTGTCAGTATGTGTGTATACAAGTACTTATTGGATGTATATTGAATTGCATTTGATTTCTGATTTCTCCTCTATATATCCTTTTTTCCCTTTTTTTTCTTACATGTAATAAAAGAAAATAAATAAACCGCGTGGAAAACATCAATCGAAATGTCACCGGACGGGACATTCTCTGCCCGAGTGATTGTCCGTTGTTGACTCTCCGACGAGTTCCCGACTGACCGTTTTGCTCAGATCTCAGCTGCTAGCTCCGTCTCTATTTCTCCTGGTTTCTTCATATGGATGCAAATCAACATCTACTGATGTTATACACAGGCGGGAATATATATAATATACTAAAGTTACTAGACACACTTGACTCGCTCTGGAGCAGTGCTTCCACTCAGAAAATTGTCTTATAGCCTCCAACGCTGCCAGATATAGCCTGTCATAGCCAACTGCCAAACCTGCTATTCCAAATAGCCAAGAAAATAGCCAAAACGATAGCCTAGAAAATACACGAAAAACCGCGAAAAACATCGACTGATCACAGATTTATTATTTTAATCAACTTATTTGGTTTTCTTTGTTTCTTTTGAACTGTTTTCTGGTTTAAAAAATGATATCTACTAATTATAACAAAAATATTAAACATATCCGAATCCGATTCATCTTGGATTGCTGCATTGGTTTTAACCTTTTTTGCTAAATTTATTAGATTTACCGGTATTTCCATTTTCCTAGCAGTTAATCCTTCTTTTTTCAACCGATTATTTTCCTTCAACAACGCACTTACAGATTTGTCATGTAAGGCCAAATCTGTAAGGGAGTTTTTGTGAGTTTCATTTCTTTCATGAAACTAAAAAATCTCTCCGCAGAGGCATTACTAAACGGCAAAGAAAGTAGGAGGGAAAAACATACTTTAAAGTTGGAAATTGTGGCTCCCCAATTGGAAGTTTTGCAGCAAATCCAGCAAATACACGATTCCAATAAAATTCTACATCCATTATATGTTGTAGAATGCAAAAGTAGATTGACTAGAATCGATTTCAAAGTAATCAATGGGCATATTGACATGAGATCTCCATTCTTTATCTGCCTCAACAACATTACAATGGTCATTGAGCAAAGGAAAACGTTTGAATAGGGAAGACAAGGATGCAGGACAAAGATTACGAGCATTCTTCGGTTTCACTAGCGGAATAATTTGGAACACATGGTCCTCAAAACTAAAGCGTTTCTGAATTTAAGAAATGGAAGTTATAAAGAATTTCTGGACGGACGCGAAAAAATAATCAATCGGGGTGAAGGAACGTTCAAATTCGGAATTCTCACTGAACGCGAGCTAAAAGGCTCGATCATATTTTATACGAATGGGATCACTTGAAGGAGCATTTTTAGAAAGAATCTGAATTTGATGTTTACTGAGGTACGCAAGTGCATACTTCCTAGCTTTCTCCTCGTCAGTGGCCGTCAGTGGCTCTCTCTTTGGGGAAAAACATAGTAAAAAACTGTTTTTCGGCCTGTTCACTTGCGCCTCTAGTTTGCCGCTCACTAGTTCAGTTCAGGCGTTCTATTCGTTCTCAGCCAGACGTCCCGTGGAGGCACTGCCAAATGTACACTTTTATTTAAGAAAAAAATTCATAGTGTTTTCTGCTGCTCTAATTTTTTTGTAAATTAAATTTGAAATTTCCCTTAAATTCGTTGAAATAGCCATAGCATAGCCCATAGCCCGACACCCAAAAAATAGCCAATTTGGCTATAAATAGCCAAAAGTGGAAGCTCTGCTCTGGAGTAAACGTCATAAAATGTCTTGGATATACTGACTCTGGATAATCTTTCTATTCGGATAACTACAAGGTGAATTTCTGAAAACGTTTTGTGTCAATAGTTCTGTGTCAACAGTTGGCTAGTTACAAGCCACTTTGCTATCTACTTTTAAAGTGAACTAGTGCATCTGCACCGCCGAGTTTTTAGAATTTTCGTAGTCGAGACGTGCTCCCACTACCCCAGCGCAATTTTAGCCCACCTCTTCTCGCTTGTGATTGGTTTGGCCCGATTTGAAAAGGCCTTGAAAAGCAAGCACACGCAATTCGTTTTTAAGCAGTAAATTTCATTTTTAAGACAGTAAGGAGCAAACAAAATCAAATGTTTGGAAAAGAAATGTGGACAATTGGCAATCTAGTATACGCAATGCGTATTAGACTGCAGCACTCTTTGCGACTTTCACGTTTCAGGTTAGAAGTAAATTTAATTTTTAAGACAGTAAGGAGCAAAACAAATCAAATGGTTGGAAAAGAAATGTGGACACTTAGCAATCTAGTATACGCAACGCGTACTTGGCTGCGGCACTTTTTGCGACTTTCACGTTTTTCCCCAAACCTCGACTGATGGGAATGGAATCAACATTGAGCGTGACACAGGTCAAACCCATGATCTTTGTCTCTCTATTATTTAAAAAAAAAAAACATTAGCATAAAAAAAATTAGTAATATGTCTACTTCTTACACGAACTCCATAGCTTTTCCAAATTTTCGATGAATGGTCTGGACAGGGTTCTTAGGCCAGTAACTGATTGTTCCTCCGGGGGCAAGAAGTGGGGCGATAACCGCCCACGTTATGTCATTAGAAAACCCCGAGTCTTGGAATATAGCCCCGGCAAGGGCTTCCTAGACGTCAGCCAATTCCTTAGGGGGCTCAGTGAAGGTGGCGAAAGGCAGTTCTGGGTCGTCCACGCACTCCGCTATCTAAAAAAACTATCAAAACAACAAAAAGTTGTTTTGATACAAAGATTGTTTTGTTATATGTAAGAATCTCTTACCTCATGCATGTGTTTGTGTCCATTACGGGTGTGTTGTTCGGCAAAGGCATCGATTTTAGCTGTTAGGTTGCTATCACATAGCTTGATGTGTTTATGTATGCCATGCCTAACGGTGAGAACTGCCCAAAATTCGTTACTCGTCAGAGTTGCAAAAGTGGCCGACTTTGCGTCCACCGTGTCTTGACAGTTCAGACTGACAAATTTTGCCATTTCAAAACCTAAAAATAAACAGTTAGAATATTAGAATAATAGAATTTTATGAGAAATAAGAAATTAGCTTACCCAATACTCGGTCACCTATCCACTTCTGTTCATTGTAGGACTCGGTGAGGCAATTGTTCTTGTAAGATGAGTGGGTCATTGCTTGAATAAGCAGCAACTTATTTTTGAAGATATAGCCAATAGTTTTTTTCACTTCTTCAAGCCCGTTGAACAAAAATTCAACCATGGCTTTCCCGTCCAAACATATCCTCTTCTTGGGCAGGGGGCTCACACCCATCTTTTTGGTCTCTAACTTACGTTTCATTACTAGAAATAATTAAGTTAATTATTTTAGAACTGCTATTCATTTAAAAAAACTGGGAGTTCTGATAAGAAATATTAGCAATTAACAACAGGCGTCCCAAGATGGGTTGGTTCTTTAACCCCACTTGGCAAAAAAAACACCAAAATTAGGATTCAAACAGTACCTTGAATCTCTTACACACTTTTTGATGTAAAAATTTTGACAAAGCAATAAGTTTTTAATATACTATTTGAAAAGAAACCGCGCGAATACAATGTGATGTCAGCACCAAAGCTAGGATTAAAATGTTACCTTGGTTCTCTTACACACTTTTTGACCAAAAAATGTTGATAAAGCGAAATGTTTTGAATATTATATTTGAAGAAAAACCGCGCGATTACTACTACGAATACTACGACTAGAAGTATTTTCAAATTCATTAGAGCGTAGATTTCGGTAGTACAGCATTGAGTCTGAGATCATTTAGTTGTTTTATTTTTTTCCAATAGAATTTTCTTAAATATTTATACAGGGAAAGAATCTTATAACCTCTTACGCCAAAAAATCCCATACACGATTCACGAAATAATTCAAAGTCATATTTTACAATAAAAACATCATGGCCAGTTGGCCACATCAGGGCCACTAACACTAGAGAACCTAGCGGCAGAAGTGAGAACAAGTACCGAAAGTTGGCACAGTTCTTTCCTCTCGCGTTTGCCCACCTCTCATTATACATCGTGGCCTGATATTGATGTTAGAAAAGGGAAGGTAACTCGGAGCACATCTTTTACGAAGTTGTTCCATAAATAGGGCGATGTGTCCCCATTTTGTGGGAAGCCCAACGTAATGGTTTGGGTTATTGTGGCAGAACGACTACTAAGGACAGCGGAGCAATCTGAAATAAAACTATTACATTTACATTTACATTTTCAAGAATTTTCTCGGCAAAAGATATAAGGCGTTGGAATTCTTCCTAATACTGCCATAAGTCCATAACAATGTTAATGTTAAATTGCGATCTTGTTTTGTCAATATTTATAGCGGCAAAAGTGACTACCAGTTTCGGGCATAAAATTTAATTTTGAACCTGAACAGTCGTCTTGCTGTTTCTATAAATGTTAATTTTCAGACCATTTTTTTATTTATACTAACTTATTTTCTTTTAAAAAAATTCACAATAAATTATATTTGTGTTTTCCTTTGTGTTATAATTAATAACGATACAAATTCCATTCTAAATGTGTATTTTGTTCTACATGTTTGATAAACGATTGAATTATTTGGTGAACGGTTCGTTCGGGGCGCAGGAAATTCGAGCTTGTGCCAATCTCTTATCTCTCGTCATTTAACACTCCCTCCCCTTCATTTGTTCTTTACTTGCTGCTGGCTCTCCGTTCTTTTACTTCTCTGTTGGACTATCTCATGTTCGATGATTAGTCATGCCTCCAGTCTCGAGTGTTAAAAAAAGGCTAACATTCTCATCTCTATTTCAAGGTCAGATATATCCTGTGGTTTGCACAGTCGGACTATCCCCCAAGTCAAAGTCACGTGTGTAGAAAGTGGTTTGAAATTGATTAAGGACTTGATGTAAAATAATCTTCTTTCAGAAAAAAAAATCCAGCTTGTGTACGTGCTAGAAAGCATTGCACTCGGATGGTTCCGCACCTTTCAGGTCATAGTCGTCATCATCTAACAGAAATGTAAAAATACAAAAAATAAAATCTGAATAATTTACGACTCCGTTATTTACGCCTCCAGCAGATACACAATAGTAATATCTGTTTAAGTTTCCTGACCACAGTGGGAAATATCGGTTAACCATCCAATTGTTAATAATCCAACACTAGCTGATAACTAGCTGATAGCCTTGTTTTACGCTAAAAAAATATTACTTCTGAATTTCTTATCTTACTGTAGTTTTCCTCGTTTGCGTGGGTCTTTGAGTCACTTCTCATTTCTCAAACTATTTTCGCTTTCATTGGTAGGTCTATTTCACTAGTATCGAAGTCGATCTGCCAAAGTCAAGATTCTCCGAATATTATAGCAGATGTATCACATTTTATTTGGTCATTAGCTCATTGTTCGGGCATTTTTATTCGTGACAAAAAATCTAGTTTTGTGTTTTGAATTTAACAAAATAATCTCGACTATGATAGAATGAGTCAATCTGAATTAATTATACAATCAGATTAGTAAATTCAAATGGTTACACGTTAGGCCAGCAGGTCTATATTACCTGCTAAAGATAGATTTAAGAGGAATTTGGGCTTCCGGCGGAACTTGACAGAGACTATGTGGGAAATTCAGAATGACGCGTGCAAGTTTTATCGTTCCGACAATCATTTGAACCTCGTCATTTATAAACGTTAAATAAACAAGTACGCATGGACGCACAAGATTAAAAAAAAGGTATGAACCTGATAAAACGCTTTTCTTCCTAGATGCGATTCCAAGTTTGCTCCATAGACGTCAAACGAATAAACTTGGGTTTATTGCGCAATTCGTTAACGGTTTCAGGTTTAAACAAATAAATGTTGGTGAAACCTGTTCCATGTAAGGAGTATCTGAGCTTGAGCCTGGGTTATTTTATTCAGACTATCGCTGTGTCCGTTTGTACATTCACGGTTGTTATCGCTCTACTGATATATATAGTTGCAACAAAAAGTATGCAGACTGTATATCATGTCTGGATTTTCTACTATCTATTGAATACGCATTCTCCATGACACAGCCGAATAAACCGGAAGTAGAATCTTTCTATTTTTTAAGTGAACGACGACATAAGGGATCTTATCGCAAACATATTAGTGGGTAAATGAATTATTTCCGGTGATTTCAATATTTTTGTTTCAAAAAATGGTCATCTAGCGGCCATTCCGTAAGTTTGAGTTGTGATTTGTTTAGTTTCTACTTTCTAGAGTTTGGGAGAAACGTCGTGGAAGGTTAGTTGTCAACAACACGGATAGCTGAAACAGATTTCTGGATCTGTCGACTTTCGTACACAAGTACGAAGTGTATGTGGCTGGAGACTTAGGAGTTAGGTCCACTTCCTTATTTACACAAGGCTTTTTTGTTATCTGAGCCTGCTGTGGGCTCGTAGATAGCTATTTTTTCGATCGTCAAACAGTGTAGTCTTAATCCGATGTTCGGTGGATGGAATGGTGTCAGGGCTGGTCACTAAAAAAAATCAAAGTGAATTGGAAAAAAGAGTAAACTTCAGTGTTTTTTTTTAAACAACAATATAAAATTTACTTATAAAATGGGTCAATGTGTAAGCCAAGAACCAATGTTTCCACATCGTCAAGCTATCTTGGCACCAGCTTGTAATGCCTCTGTGTCTGACACAAGTCATGACAATCATTCTCATGCAGAATTTAGGTATGTCTTTCTGTTTTCCTAATTGCCATTACTTAACTACTAAATTTATTATCCATCATCACAGTGATTCAACTGTGCCAGAAAATTCAAACTTGGATGACCTAACAAAATTGGATGCCACTTCAGAATACTATGATGGTGTCTCTAGGAAACATCCAACAAGAAAGAGCCTGGGAAAAGCAAGCATTGCTAGCTTTTTGCCGAAAGTCAAAGGATCTTCAATTCGCTCAAAATCAGAGAAAGATAATCATTTAAGTGCTGCTTTTAACATGTCATTCAACAAATTTGAAGTAACTTTAGAAAAATTATTAAACATACAATCCAAAAGGTCAGTTTTTATGTTAATGTTTTTATTTGTATACTTTTAAGGTAGTTAGGCTTGATGTTAATACAGCTACAGAAGAAGAGTTAATGACTCTGACTGGAATCACCAGGAATATAGCTCACACAATTATTGAACACAGAAATGTTATCGGAGCATTCAAAAAAGTGGAAGACCTTGCTCTAGTAACAGGAGTTGGTGCTGCAAAATTACAAACTATCAAACCAGAAATCTGCGTCGGCAAAAAAGTCCCAAGGTATTTTTTCTTTGCCTGTTTATTTCATGTTCGTTATATTATTTATGTCTTTGTTTCTTCGATGCAGTTCAACAGCGTCTATAATTACTGGGAATCCTTCCATTAATAGTCTGAATGGAAATGCAGAAACCATTTCAATCGCTTCCTCTCCCAAACCTGATCGGCCACGACGACAACGGCGCCGAGACCCAGTTAACATCAATACCGCATCCATCTTTCAGCTTATGACTGTTGATGGCATCACTCAAGAATTAGCAGCGCACTTAGTACATTACAGAGAAAAAAAGGTAAGTTACAAATATGTAGCAAAGGTTTCTCGCGAAATTTGCTTTTTCAAAGTAGTGTGTGAAGTCTTTGAACGAAAGAAATGGACGCACGCAATCAAATTGTGTGTGAAAGCGTAACAAAAGCAAATCATGCAAGAGAAACTTTCGTCGTATGACCACAAACTCTCGAAAATGGACTTTACCTAATGTTATTTATTTATAAGGGCCCTTTTAAAACGCTGTACGATTTACGAAAAGTCACCGGTTTCAACACGCGACTTATATCTGCTTTGGGACCTTATTTAGCATTGGAGAGTAGTCATATTGCAACTCCGAATGGCCAGCAGCAAACGCAAAATGGAAATTTGCACAGTAAGAAATTTGATTTCTTTTTATTGAAATGTCATTTATTTCTACTTTTATCTTTAAGGTCATAGAAGAACTGCTTCGTTGCCGTCAGGTCCTCTTTTAAACACGGGCGGATTTATCAGGCCGACTTCACCTCTTCTTTCCAGTCCTTCACCTGTATTCCCATCCTTGTCCCAGTTTACAAGAGTGCTCGATGAAACACAAAGTGTCCTAGATGCCAATGATGCCGCACAATCCAGTAATAACATATTTTTTTAGCCCCCCAGGGGGTCTTAACTTCCTTGAAAAAATTCGGGAAAAAATGTTCATTTGTTTTTTCTCTATTACAGTCAATGGAGATCCGGTTGAGCCCTGCGAAAATGGATTACGTATTTTGAGTTGGAATTTGGATGGTTTAAGTGTGGAGAAGGCACAAAACCCAGGCGTTGTTAATGTCGTGGGCAACTTGTTAACCCGTTATCACATTAAAATAGCGATCATTGAAGGCATTGAAGATCCTCTTGGTCTTAAGGAGGTAAGTTATTGGTCTATCGAATGACCCCTTCATAAGACATATTTTCTAATAAAAAATAAATCCGTTATTTTCAGTTATGTGAAAATATCAACAAATTAGAAGGAATGTCAACTGAGCCTTATTTGTGCACAACAACTGATGGAAGGGTTGGTTACTTACACCGAGTGGCCTTGCAAGTTAAGGACTCAACATCGTGTACTCAGCTACCAATTCATTTAGCGACAGTCGAGTACTTCAATGTCGTACTCGCTCTAGTCTCTTGCTCCCTTACAAACGCAGCTGATAACACATCGACAGCTCTTGTTCCACAATTAGTCAAGTCTATAATGGATCTCTCGCGAACCGAACGTATTCTCTGCATGGTGGATCTAAGTCAAACAAACCATTCACTCTGTAAAAAAAAAAAACTTTCGAATTTACAGTCAGCAAAGTATTTTCATAATGTTTTTACTTGATTCAGATGTCGAAGAGTTCCAGAATTTGGGTTATCGACCTGTGGTGCCGAAAGGAGAGTCAACCTGTTACTTACAAAGAAAATCGGAAGCTACAAAGGAGATTTATAGTAATGTTCTAGTCAGCCGTTACTCCCAGAAAGGTCTCACTGGTAATATAAATCGGCACTAAACAGTTTAAAATAGAATGCACTATTCATAATTTCTTGTCTTGCTTAGGTTCTTGTGGGGTTATCCGGAATGGATTAACTCATATACTTATCCCGAACGGTTGGAGTTGGAATGGCCCTGTTTCTATGTTTTGTCCTATTTGGGTAGAGTTTAAAGAAGATGAGGAAGGTGACTAAACCTTAGATTGTGTTTTTTTTTTTATTATTTGAACGTTTAAAGGAAGTTGGAGGCGCCCACTCAATTATTTGCTCTATTTTTTTTTTATTAAACTCATCGGGATGATGCTTTTGACAAATCCACCCATACTCCCCCTTCTTTTAGCTCATATTGGGAAAAAGTGCCTTCCTTAACTGGACGGTATATGCGTGCAATTTTTCTCCAGTACATTTCATGTTCATTTATTTGACGTAAAGTGATTTAATTCAATGACACAAATTTCACATTAACCTGATATACCTGTCACATTCTTGATACATTTAACTAACAGTATTGCAAACTTAGAATTGATTTCGCTTTCGTGTTAAGTAAAAAGCTTTCGTACAAGTCGAAAAAACAACGCGACATGTAGACAGTGCTGATGATTACAAACAAATAATCAAAGACTAGTAGAAGCAACTGATGTTTCTTTCTTCTTCTTCATTTTGGTAGTGATACCTGTTTTGGGGCTAGAATTGCCTTGATTGACTCTGTTGGTTTGAGATCTAGAACCATAATTTGAAATGCATTTAATCAACAAGCAATTAATGATTTAAAAATATAAATATATGTGAAAAATTATTACATCCGAACAAGACTTGCAACTAGTTCTCTGTATGTTTCAAGGTGGTTTGAAGTGAATCCATCTGGGGAGAAGCGTGCTCTCTCATACAAATCACAAAGTTGGTGAATAGTTTTGGGATGACATCCTTTTAATATTCCTGGAATTTGAGCCATTAAAAAGGGTCTGAGATTTTCATTGGGCATTCTCCCTGCTTTGGGATCTGCAGCTTGCAATTGAATTTCTACAGACATACAAAATTCAAAATTACAGTTATTTAAAATGTATAATAACTAAGATGCAAATAAATAGTGAAAATTTCTGCACCTAAAATCTTTATGTCATCCATAGCTTGCATTCGGCAAAGGGTTTCAGGGTTGTGAGTATCAGCTGAACTAGCTTCAGAAACAAGTTTTGGTTCATGTTTGATTCGGCCAACAAGGTCAAGCCTGCGTTCAATTTCTTTTCTAAGCCACTTTATAACAAATGAGTTGAACATTATTATAAGTTTAATATGAAAGGAAAAATATTCTGTTTACCCTGGGTGCGGAATGACCAATTGGAACATGTGGACCCCTTCTCGATCGTAAAGTAAATCGCATTATTTGTCTTTTGGCAAAGATAAACAATAAGACTAACACAAGGGAACCTAATGCAATAAAAATAACAATGGTAGCTCCTGAAAAGTCACTAATCATTTTATTTCTTTTGGAGTGTTTACATCACTTCTCTTTTATTAGTTAGTTGTAATCGAAGTAAGATCGTCTGCTGCCTTGTTTGACATATCTAATCATCTAGCGGAAGAAAATGGATCTATTCCAAATGCCAAGCCCAACTGCTTCGATCGATGTGTTTCAATTTTCATAGACCAGCTAATTGCACAAATGGATTTTCTTCACTTCGTTCTTATCAATCATAACTTACATTAGCGTAGCCAGCATTTTTAAACCGGCCAAACTCATTTATCATTTTGGTGCTTTTGATTGAAGCTATTAAAAGTTAAGACGACAAATACCTTGATATTTCCTAATTATTCCCACAAGGAGATGCTACAAATAGAATCTCAAAAGTAATATTTATGCTTTAACTGCTTGTATTTTTTTTACCTTGCAAAAAAATTATGAAGGAAGAGCGCACCAAGTGTACAAAGTAGAAATAAATCAACATGTGAGAAAGGGAAGGCCAATAACACGCTATCGGTCATGGCGCCAATCAACAAGACAACATGCAAAAAATTAGGTAATAGCAATAATAGTTCAAAAAATGGGTGGCAGGTGACAAAAAAATACATCATCCATCGACTTGAGATAACACACAAGTTTACAATCAATCCTTTTTGCCTAGTTTAAACATTCGTGCAAAATTGAGTGTTCTAACACAGCCCAATGCGTAAAAAAGGAGAGCAGAAAAAAGAAGTCAAGGATTCTTTTGGTCTTATCGAAGTATTTTTAGGGATCTAGAGGGTTAAGTTGAATAGAAAACGACTTGGGAGTATTTATGAGCGTGAAAAAAAGCTAGAGGTGAGTTCACAAAGATCAAGGTATTCAAGTTTGGAGGTGAGTGAAAAAGTCGTCATAGTAGAGCCAAACGTGTGCACTTATTATTTTTTTTTTCTTCTTTTCGTTGGTGATTTTTTTTTTGTAATTAAGAGTGTGAGAATATTATCAAAAAGTTTCAATATATATATAAGTCACACCAAGAGAAGTGTGTAGATGGTGGGAAAGATTAAAGAGGAAATGGCAAACAAAATGGAATTATCAAATATCAAAAGATAGGAGGGGAGTGACGCGTTGTGCTTATATCGATCGAAAAAATCAAAGAGGCAAACCGTTATTAGCAATAAATAATCGGAAGGACAGAAGAAGGAAGAGATTCCGCTGCTATGAAAAAATAAGGATTTAATTCAAACAATCTGAAAAGTTTCAACTTGCAATAAATTTAAACGTCCTTGGATGCTACGGCAGCACGACGCTCGGCTCCCGGAGCAGCGCTTCCAGAAAATACGGTCTTCTTGTTCAGCTCTTCAAACACAAGCGCAAAATAAGAATTCCATCAAACAAAAACTGATAATTGTGTAAACTTACCAGCAATAGTGAGTAGCATTCGTCTGCGCACGCCAAAGGCGTGAATGCCAAGGTCACGAAGTTCATTCTCCGTCAGAGTTTTAAACAATTCCAAGTCGATTTCGTGTTCAACGAAAAGTTCTAGTCATTAAGCAACATCTTAAAATCCAATCATTACAACTTAAAAATATAAGAAATTTACCGATATATTTAGTGAGTCCCATGGAATGCAATAGAGTAGAAAGGTCTTTAGCAGCAGCAACGCTGGGTTTCGGTAAAGACGAGACAGAGTCAATCAAATTGCTACTGAAGCCAAAGTCTGGTCCGTTTTTCACAGAAGAAACAGGGTCATCCCACGGACTACGGCGTTGATGGGTCTCATTCTGTTTGTGTTACAAAATTACTAAATGCCTTCGACTGATTAAAAATAAAAAAATATGCAATACCTTAATGGAAGTAGTTGAATCCGGCGTATCGCAAAATAATCCCTTTTCGGATGTCGAAGTCTGGCGCGACGATTTGCTGAAACCATAACCAGCCCAAGTAGGAGTTGGCACCCGAGCTTGCGATGGATTAGGAGTTTGTCTCATGGCTTTAAAGAATAGAAAAATTATAACACTGTTTTACCATTCATTCAAAACCTTTTCAAGCAGTACAATTTTTTAAGCAGATTAAGATTTCGTTTACAGTACAATTGACTAAGAAGGATGGTCTAAGAATACTTGAAGAAAAAAAAATCAAGAATAAGAAATAAAATAGATTTACCATTCAAAGCCAAAAGTTGTTTTTCCTCATAATCAGGGCAAGAGGTCACACGACGATCTCGTTCCCAGTTAGCCAACCCATCGTTCATCTGGGATGCCATGCGGTTTTGAAGTTCTGCTTTACAATTCAATTTTACAATTTACAATAAATTACACTAATTAATAGCACATCCTGAAACAAAGAAAAACTTGCCAGTGAAATCATGCAGCATAGTATTTTGATGGCCGAAAGGGAAATCACAAGGACTTATGGAGCCAGACGGAAAAGTCGGGCTTGAGACTCCACTGCTCGATTTCGATCCAGGGCCTGCTTGGAAAAAAGAAACTATTCCACTGAACAGCCGAGAATTTCTTGACATAAATACCTTGTCGAAAGTCAGTGTACACGTCTGGGTACAAATGAGTCTGGTAGGCATTGAAGGCTTGCAGATTTTTAGCCGAAAGCGTATTACGGTGCTGAAACTGAGCAGCAGCAGGATGAATACCAGGAACAACCCCATAAGCCTGAGGCGGTCGAGTTGGAAATCCTTGAGGGAAGCAGTTATTAGTCAAAGCCATTGGTTGAATATTGTGATATCCGAATGGCGACGTTGATGAGCATGCGGACGTTGGAGATGTGGGTGACGAGTAACCACCGAATCCACCTTGGTGGTAAACGGAGTAAATAGTTGGAGTTGACAGAGAGATCACAGTATGACCTATTACAATCACAAATTGTTAACGCAACCAGTAAACAATTAAAACTTGAAATTAATTGAGCTTACGGAAGCTAAACGAAGGATCTGTTGAAGTAACTATGTATGCTGTTGGAATCGAAGCAACCACCTTCTCATCGCCATCTGAACACCCCAAGATCATACGACGGGCTTCGTAGATGTTACCTAGTGAAAGAAACGAGACAATAAAAACCGATTTCCAATACATGATATTCACACAACCTACCAGCATTACGCTCATAACCTCGAATGTTCACCGATTTGACTGAGAGTTTGGGTTTCGGCTTAATCGAGATAATGACATCATACTTTTCGACCAGCTTTGAAACAGTCAATGGGTCAGGCTCCGCTTCTTCACGTAAATCAAACGTCAACATAAGGGGAAGTGAACCCTGTTGATATTTAGAGTTAGGTAAAATAAACAAGACATTGGTAGTAGAATGAAATTTTTACCATCAGCATCAAACGAGCTTGAAGTACACTATCCAGCGACCCCCTGATTGAAACGGTATTTTTACGAAGAGGAGGAATGTGCGGATCAGTCAGATCAGGAAACATAATAGTAGTTCCAGTGACTGTACGGATGTGCTGCAAATTCATTTTATTACCACCTTGAACAACAGCATGATGCTGGGGCGAGATCTCCAATGTCATGCAAACTTGCACTTGATTCTGCAGAACAGATGCAAAATGAGTAAAAAATTATTGCAAATTATTCAGAAATATTGCTTACAGCCAATGTTCCACAAAAGTAGTCCACAAGAATTTTAACGGCTTCCTTGAGAGGAGCAACGTCCGATTCACTTCCTTTAATAACGACCACACCTGGACGAGGTCCACGAGAACGAGCACGAAAAGAAACTTGAACGCAGTAACGCGATTGCAAGTTTTGAATAAATGGCGATTCCACATCGGGAAAAGCCTGAAAGCAACCCGTAATGGGCAATTCGAACATAACCACCAATGGCATCAAATCCTATTATTGGAAAATAAATGAATTAAAACCATGCAAAATTGTAAACATTGGAATTGTGCGTCTTACTCGAACGCGAGCTCTAGCTTTCTCGACGCCAGCCAATTCGCCAGCGACAGTAACCAAGTTGCTCTTTTCAGTCTGATTAGTGCGGTTCGAATCTGGAAAATGGACGTGGCAACGCGTTTCTTCCATAACGCGGCTAATGGTATTACCTCCACGTCCAATAATGTGAGAATGGTCTGTGTAGCTCACTTCCATTTTTAGAGTCACTCTGTTGCTTTGCTGGAAAATCAAGAAAAAGAAATTGAAACATTAACCTTCAGTTTTCATTTTCAAATTCAGTTAATTTTTTACCCTAGTATCAAGAACAGCCATGATACGTTCTTTGGCAGCGCGAACTGATTCTGGCTCCCCGGCCACTCGAACATGTGGATCTGGAATGACATAATGAAATTAGAATATTTATGCTAAGTCTTAAACTATTCTTATCATGAAATAGAAACCCGATAAACAATTTTTTTAAAAAAGCTCAAACACTCAATTTTTACTGTCAAATTGACGTAATCACGAATTTAAAATTTTTTTAAATAGTTTACACTAACCTCGTTTGGATTTCGAACCAACTTTCAGTTTCTCTGGCCACATGATAACAGTACTCGTTTCTTGCATGACCTTCGCACAAACGTAGGAAATAATCAAAGTAAAAATGTTAAAAAAAATCACAACAATGGCCATCCGAACCAAAATAAAATTATGTAAGAATTTTCGGAAGCACTTTCACTGACGGTGTACACCGATGTAATGAAATTGGAATAGTGGAGCACATTTCAAAATGTCCAAGAACACGAAAAGTCGAGAACACATATCCAGCCCCTTTTAAGGCTTCGACCAATGAAAATGAAATGTTCACCCCCTCATCTCTAACCCTCTAGAGACTTGAGGACACAGACTAATCGGTGGTCACTGAATGGCCGTTAAAGAAAATTCAATTTTTGTAACATGTCAAATAGCCATTACAATGTTACACACACATTAACTTTTACTGTTTAATAAACTTACCCTGAGAAAAAATCGTTCAGCAGCTGCCTCACTTCCACCCTCAGCAGGGACTAGAACGAGAATAAGAAAGAACACTTAAATTGAAACCAAAATCCAGATAACTTTTCACAATTTTCATTAAATAAAACATCACCCTATCTCTCTTAAAAAGAAAGAAAGGTGATGCTTGCTTAAGGGTCAAACTGGTAACGACCGGCGAATGACCAGCAATCATTCTTTTGTTTTGTTGAACTTGCGAAAAAAAGAATCTAGTCCTGTGTGATTGCAATTCCCTTGACTCGATAAGCCAGCCCTAGGCTAACAGGATGAAAAAAAAATGGTCGTGGGGGACGAAAACCTCTGGAGACTTTAAGTTACTTATCCCTTCGGCTAATGTTCAAAAACGTCGAAAACGTTCGTTTTCTCGACAAGTGTATACTGGGTAGCAACCTCACCTAAAAGCATTGATTCCAATTTGCGTCGATCAACACGAAAGCGTTCTTCGTACAGTCCATCAGCGCGGGGTTCACCATCGACGCTACCATCTAAAGTTCGCAGATCTTCAGACACCAATGAAGAACTTTCCGATATTTCTGATGCTAAATCCATGACGTGTTCCATCATCTTTATCCTGTAGAAATAAAAAAGAAGATAAAATAAGAATGTGACCCAATCACTTACTAATATCTCAATCGAGACTATTTCTAGGACAAACAATCAAATCAATGTCATTGACTTTGAGGTATGACACATAATTACAGTCCCTAGTTTCAAGGGGGAGGGGGCAAATAATGATTACAGGAAAGTAAAGATGGCGGGTTAGTACAACATGTGCCAATGAAAAGTAATGATTACTGATTATTCTTACCTTATTTCACTATTGAGATTTCACACTGTCGACATAAAATTGTTTGCAGAGGGCAGGTAGAATTAAAAGTTTTTTTTTTCGATTTTTCAGCAGCAATTAATCACGATTTAAAGGGCGAGATGAGATATGCGATGAAACGAATGGTTCCAAGTTACTTTTGAAAAAAGATGGCCTAGCACAGATCAGTTTTAAAATCGATTGAAAAAGCCTTTGGCAAAAATAAGGAATTCTTTATTACTGGCGATCGAAAGGTGGTAAGAAAACAGTGAATGATGCTAAGGCCAAGATAGAATGGGCTAACAAAATAGGAAACCAATATCGAGTCTACTGTTTTTTAACCCCCCTAATAATCACGATACGTCTTGGCTCGAAGAAGAAGAGTGATGAAGTGTTGAGTGAGCGTGAAGATTGTCACTGAAAATCGGCCAACCCTTCAACGGTGCGTGTGCGTGCTAGGTGACTCTCCCAACGGGGCGCCCTATAGAAAGTGAAAACACTAGTGGGCGATTTCAACGCAGCAAACCAGATTTACGTGAAAATAACTGATTTCGCCGCCAGGTGACGGGTTACCTATGACCCAATATTCCACTCCTCTCAAGGTATGGTATTACCCGATACCTGTAATAAAGGTTGAGAGCGGCGCGCAGATTTTCTTTCTTCCTATCTCAACCTTATTTACGTTTATGAAAAAAGCTAAGGTATCTCCAAGTGGACAGCTCTTACCATTACTTCTCTTTTCAGATTTTTTCGCTCTTTACCCTTTCTCTCGTACAATGGATTACAATGACAAACCCTAATTGTTCGTGCCTTGAGGCAATACGAGATATTTTCATTGTAGTAAAAAATGGCGATGTCCATCTTGTCAACTTGAAGACATTATTCCAAATTGTTTCGATTGGAAACAAATCGATTGTAATCTTGCTATCAATCTTTATATACAGATACTAATTTTTTTATTTTAAAAGTATCAAACGACGGGTAGATGAGTGTGTAACTGATGAGATTATGAAACAATTGATTCAATTTATGTAATGTTGCAAAATTGTATAAGTTCTTTCAGTGTAATATACCAAAAATGAAAAAAAAAATATTGCATGCGTCTTGCTGTTGCCATGGTGTATTAGTATTACATGTGTATATTAGTATTACAATTTACACCATGCTGTTGCTGGCTACACGATCACTGCTCTGGTCAGCTGATGTTGACAGCTGATCAACAAGCCGAAGCATAGAGAAATATAAATCGAACTGGCAACGCCTTACACAGAAAATTGGTCTGATCTCGAAATCGTTCAAAACACATATATTTCTCGTTCCAGCTAGCAATTTTCCCTCGTTTTATGATCTGAAATTTTCACTTTTTTGGCATTTCCCCAAGTAAAATTTCTCAACTAATTATGGTGCAAGGAAAGGTCTAACTTGTTTATTGGTATTTTTTCAGATTATGGCAGAACCTCGGAAATCACGTGTTGATCAAATTTTATATGGAAGCACAGTAAAACATGGTGATGAGCCGAAAACGGTTAAGAAGTCTAAGTGGAAGGAACAGTACGGAAAGAATGTTGAGTCGGTCATTTCATGTGCAAGCAAATTTAAGAAATTTTTTCATTCAAGACCTGTTTCACGAGCAAAGGCTGCAGCTTCGAAAGAAATTCCTAATCCAAAATTTCCCATACACGAGTCAAGCAATAATGCAAAGTCATCTTTAAAAAAACCACCATTTATTGTACCAGGGAAAATTGTTTACAATGATCTTCACCTCCTTCAGTCTATTAGTCAAGTCAAGTGTCTACCTGCCAAGAAAACCGTGACAAGAACAGGTGTTGGCAAGGTGACTCCCATCCAACAGCAGGTGACATCCAGTCAAGCATCAGGTAAAATCAGATCAGCAGCAAGTGTCGCCAAACCAACAGAAACAAAAATAGTTCCATGTCCGAAGTGTAAAAATTGTGCCCCTCTAACAGGTATAGCTATAGCTATAAGTGTGTCATTCAATTCAATCTATTCAAATTTTTATTTTATTTTTTAGGACTGGCTCCTGAACTTTCTGTCCCATCACACCCAACCAATTTAGTTGATGACTTTGCTGCCAGCTCCTCTTCACGTCTTTCTACACACAATCCATTTATTGCTGTCGATCGAAGGACTTCAGTTCAGAAACCATTCAGCAGATTATTGAATACGCAAGAATTGTCAGCTCCGCAATTGTTTGATTTTCAGGAAGATGGCTCAGACATCGACAGTTCAGAAGACTCGGATGGCGAGCAACCTTTGGATAACAGACGTGGCAACAATCAAGGTGTAACCGAAGAGATCGCTGAATCAAAACTTGAGAAAAGCGATACTTCTACTGAGGAAGAACATGACGAAATAATTGAATTAGCGATAGTTCATCGAAATAACGAAGACACCAATAACAGTACGTTGGAATTTACTGAATCTGGAACAGAATCTCCCAGCAAAACTCAAATCGAAGAAAGTCCACTTCAGCAGAGTTTGCATGCCAAGAACAACATGGAAGTAGCCCAACAGTTACAAGTACAAGAAGTTCACCAAACTAAAGAAGACACCAGTATGAGTAATTCTGAAGTCAATGAGCCTACCGTTCAAATAGCGTCTCCCAACAAGGCTGAACTCGAAGAAGACCAACTTCAGCAGAGTACGCATGGTAAAAACATGGAAATTGCCCGGCAACTACGAGCCCAAGTAGATGAAAAGAAAACACAATTGGATGAATTGTGTCGTTTATGGAACGACAAGCTCAAACAAGACAACGCTATACCGGACGACGAAACAGGGGCTGTTCTCACTGTTATTGGACAGACACAGCAACTTCAGCGCGAAAAGTTTCATCAGTACGCTGGCCTGATACTTCAATTTGAGAACAACAGTGACGAGAAGAAAATTACGAAAACTGATTTGGAAGGCTTTTGGGAGATGATTTTGCTACAGGTATTTCATTTGAAAAAATTTCTATTCAGTCTTCAAAGTCAGTTTTAAAGAATTTTGTGTTCCCAGGTAACCGATGTTGAAAACAAATTTACCGAATTAGATTGTCTTCATAGAGATGGTTGGACCCGCCAAGAAACTGTCCATTTCCAATTGAAGAAAACAAAGAAACCAAGAAAGAAAACTGAAAAGAAGAAAAATATTGGCGAAGTAGAAGTTAAATCGTCTGGGATCAGGTCTCATATTGCCTCTCTGAGGAAAAAACATATGGAATCAAAGTAAACTTATTTATTCTTCCATTGGTCAAATTAATGGAACATTATTGTTAACATTTGCAGTTCGTTGAAAACGGATGATTTTGTTTCTTACGCTGACCAGTCATCGCTTTTGAATCCCAGAGAAGTTGCTTCAGCTTCAGCTTTAAACCTTACCGACAAACCGTGCCAAATGGGTCAGTCAGCTATTGAGAAAATAAGAGATGAAGAATTTTCTGCTCCTAGGTAAAAATCCTTTTCAGGGATAAATTAGTTTCTCTAAATCCTTATGCATAAATCTTAATTAATTTTGGAATTCTACACGATAGTGGAATACAAGCTGAAACCCCGGTTTACTCCAAACTGATCAGAAGAATGAAGCACAAGTCTGAAAATCATACATTCTTTTCTTCGCCTCATCAGTCCCCATGTCACACGGATAGTCCTCGACCAAGAAGTCATTCTACAAGTAAGCTTATTAGTTTTTAACTATTATGAAATTAAAAGATTAAAATGGATATTGGATTTTTTAAAAATAGATGTTATATTGGATCATCCTCTTGTTCCAACATCTTTAGCTAAGAGGTAGCCTATTGCAATTCTTTTCCTTTGCAATTTCAGTTGTAACAGCAAAATTATTATTATTTTAGGGAAAAAGTTCTGCCACCCAGCCAATTCCTTGGAATTCCCAAGATACAATTTTCCCCATCGGCACAATGTACTACTCGTAGTGGGCGACCAATTCGTTCCCCCGATAGATATGGTCAAACTGAGGAACTAAGAATTCACCCGCACATCAACATATCTGAAAGCCCATCTACGAGAGTGCATGTCACTCGTAGCGGACGAATCAGTCACTCACCCAACAGATTTCCACAAACAGAAGAGGCAATGGTTTCCTCGTATACACCTAAATCACGGATTACTCAATATACCAAACCCCAGCAGCAAAGTAAGTCGGTATTCATGTTTACATACTTGCTATTTCCTCTACTAATTTTTTCTTTCATCTAGACGCAGAGATAAATTCTTTGACTCCTGAACGTGTCGGTGACATTCCCATAAATAAAGAAGAAAATAACAATGATGTAAATGAAGGCTTTTCGGCCACACATTTTGGTTGAAGATTTTGATTTCCTATTTGTTCTTGTAATCTAAAAAGAATTATATTTTGAGAGGTATGCAATATCTTACACGAAAGAATACAAATGTTGGTTATACAAGCAAATTTATATTTGACGGGTTTCTTTTTGGAATTACATTCAATGTTTAATCCATAACATTAGCCCATGTTGTGCCGATTCCCGTAGCCTCTCCTGTGGTCATCCTTCCAATCATCATATTGGCGAGCTCGGATAAGTTGTTCTTCTTGGTCTAGTTCAGCCTTTCTCTCTAAATCTGTTGCTTCTTGTTCCGCTTTCAAAGCGGCCATTTCTGTATTTTTTGCTTCATCAAGCAGAGAACGAGAATTGCCAGAGGTTTCACCTAATTTTCCATACCTAAATCCCATTTATTAAATTGATTTTAGAACTGATAAATTAATTTAGTTGCTTTAAATACACGTACCATCCATCCTTCATTCTTTGATCAACAAGCTCTTCTACCGTCATAGCGGGAATACTAGGATATCCTAATCCGTAAACTGCCTTTTGGACGGCATCCCTTGTAATAATGATAGGTTTCAATGGTTTGCCCACATATGGTGGTAATTTTTTGGCATCACAACCGCCTCTTTTAATTTTGATGAGGTGTTCAACTATAGGTTTTTCTTGAGTTATGGATTTAAGTTCTTCAATAGTTGAGAAAACAAATTTCTTCATCAATAATATGTAGTATTCACGTGCAATTGATTCATCTGAACTAGGGTTTTCAAGAGCATTCTTGAGTTCAATGAGTTTCGATTCCAAGTCCTTGGCTTCTCTGAATTTCCTGATTTTCTCCTCTCTTTGTCTTGCCATTTCTTCAAACCCCATAGGACCAGGATGTCTTGGTGGTTCCTCACATTTCACAAGTTGATCTCTGTCAGGGATATCCAATCCTCCAACTGAATAATCCTTGCATCGCTGAAGAAAATCTTGAAAATAAACTTCTGCAACATTAAGAATATTTAATCGGTCATCTGAATTGAGTTTCAGACTCAAATCCCCAAGAAGCACTGGCAAGAGGAAAAATTTCAAATCATTGGTTGCAACTTCATCAACACTTTCATTTGTACTAAAGAGTCCAAGGGAGCTGACAAGTCTGGTTGCATCCTCCAGTATTTGAATGCAACTTCTAACTTTAGCCTATAAATCATTCAAAAAAATAGTTTGAAAAACACAATAAACCAAGAAATTCTTTGAATAGAATACTGACTACATACCTGATATTCAGGACTGTTGGAAGGATCCATGGTATCACACAATCCATGATATATCTTCAATCCTTTGTCAAACAACCCTGACACCGTTTCAGATCCATCTTCTAAATCGGCCGACATTTCCGTTTTCTTAATGCTATGTTTTTATACTGAAGCATAGAGCCATAGACTACTAAGTTGAGACAGTGCTTACACGGGTTGCCATCTAGTAGTCGTAACTCGTAAAATGATTACACCAACTATCCATGAATACCACGTAGTGGAGTCATTAAGAACCGGTTTTAACCAGAAACAAATTGCATCATGAGATTTTCTTCATGAACTTTATTATAACTTTGATACTAAACCATTAAAAAAAATTCAATATTTCCAGTCTCCCTGTTAAATTTCCCATAAGAGGGGGCTCCGCTCATTTTACTAAAGGGGGGTCTCAATGTATTTCCGTATGCCGCAACAGCCTAGATGGCGTGGCATTCGTTGAGACCTCCCTATGCCTCCATACAAAAGTCGCTAGTAAAAAGTAGCTTCCCGTCAAATCCCCATATGGGAAATATGGGGACCCCCAAATATGAAAACCCCTATTTTTACTCCTAATTAAACCCCTATTTTAGATAGATGTTGCAAATGGTCGTCGAGGGCTATTGGAATTTAACGTTGACTGCAGCGACCATAGGCTAGATGACTCTGGTTCTGCTCAGTTTATCACCCAATATAACCCTATTTGACAACCATGTATCGAGTATAAATTTGCACTTCTAGGTTTTGGGTAGTCTTGTCACTCGGACTTTTTTCGATGGTTCTGCAGACTGGAACATCGCCAATTTTAACCAGTTGCAAAGCAAGCACACGCAATTTATTTGTAAGACTTAAATTTCATATTTAAGAACGATAAGGAGAATAAAAATTAAAAAAATCAAATGCTTAAACAGGAAATGCTAGACAATTAACAATCTAGTATACTCAACGCGTATTTTGCTGCTGCACTTTTGGCAACTGACGTTTTTTGCCAAACCTCTACTGATAGGGATTGCATCAATTTTAAGCGTAACACGGGTCAAACCCATGATCTTTGTTTCTCTATTATAAAAAAAAAACATTATAAATTTTTTTTAGTAATATGTCAAATTATATTACGCAAATTGCAAAGCTTTTCCATATTTACGATGAATCGTCTGGACAGGGTTCTTAGGCCAGTAACTGATCTTTCCATCTGAAATTTAAAATTTTGAGTTAATTGAACATTTATAAATTAATTCAAATCTACCGGGGGCAAGAAGTGGGGCGATAACCGCCCACGTAATGTCGTTAGAATAACCCGAGTCTTCGAATATAGCTCCGGCAAGGGCTATATCCGGCTATAACCGCCGAGTTTTTAGAATTTTCCCAAATTAGAGACGTGCTCCCACTACCCCAGCGCAATTTTAGCCCACCCTTTCTCGCATGTGATTGGTTCGGCCCGATTTGAAAAGGCCTTGAAAAGCAAGCACACGCAATTCGTTTGTAAGCAGTAAATTTCATTTTTAAGACAGTAAGGAGCAAACAAAATCAAATGTTTGGAAAAGAAATGTGGACAATTGGCAATCTAGTATACGCAATGCGTATTAGACTGCAGCACTCTTTGCGACTTTCACGTTTCAGGTTAGAAGTAAATTTTATTTTTAAGACAGTAAGGAGCAAAAAAAAATCAAATGTTTGGAAAAGAAATGTGGACAATTGGCAATCTAGTATACGCAATGCGTATTAGACTGCAGCACTCTTTGCGACTTTCACGTTTCAGGTTAGAAGTAAATTTCATTTTTAAGACAGTAAGGAGCAAAACAAATTAAATGGTTGGAAAAGAAATGTGGACACTTAGCAATCTAGTATACGCAACGCGTACTTGGCTGCGGCACTTTTTGCGACTTTCACGTTTTTCCCCAAACCTCGACTGATGAGAATGGAATCAACATTGAGCGTGACACAGGTCAAACCCATGATCTTTGTCTCTCTATTATTTAAAAAAAAAAAACATTAGCATAAAAAAAAATTAGTAATATGTCTACTTCTTACACGAACTCCATAGCTTTTCCAAATTTTCGATGAATGGTCTGGACAGGGTTCTTAGGCCAGTAACTGATTGTTCCTCCGGGGGCAAGAAGTGGGGCGATAACCGCCCACGTTATGTCATTAGAAAACCCCGAGTCTTGGAATATAGCCCCGGCAAGGGCTTCCTAGACGTCAGCCAATTCCTTAGGGGGCTCAGTGAAGGTGGCGAAAGGCAATTCTGGGTCGTCCACCGACTCCACTATCTCAAAAAACTATCAAAACAACAAAAAGTTGTTTTGATACAAAGATTGTTTTGTTATATGTAAGAATCTCTTACCTCATGCATGTGTTGGTGTCCATTACGGGTCTGTTGTTCGGCAAAGGCATCGATTTTAGCTGTTAGGTTGTTATCACATAGCTTGATGTGTTTATGTATGCCATGCCTAACGGTGAGAACTGCCCAAAATTCGTTACTCGTCAGAGTTGCAAAAGTGGCCGACTTTGCGTCCACCGTGTCTTGACAGTTCAGACTGACAAATTTTGCCATTTCAAAACCTAAAAATAAACAGTTAGAATATTAGAATAATAGAATTTTATAAGAAATAAGAAATTAGCTTACCCAATACTCGGTCACCTATCCACTCCTGTTCATTGTAGGACTCGGTGAGGCAATTGTTCTTGTAAGATGAGTGGGTCATTGCTTGAATAAGCAGCAACTTATTTTTGAAGATATAGCCAATAGTTTTTTCCACTTCTTCAAGCCCGTTGATCAAAAATTCAACCATGGCTTTCCCGTCCAAACATATCCTCTTCTTGGGCAGGGGGCTCACACCCATCTCTTTGGTCTCTAACTTACGTTTCATTACTAGAAATAATTAAGTTAATTATTTTAGAATGGCTATTCATTTAAAAAAACTGGGAGTTCTGATAAGAAATATCAGCAATTAATAACAGGTGTCCCAAGATGGGTTGGTTCTTTAACCCCACTTGGCAAAAAAAAAAAATACCAAAATTAGGATTCAAACAGTACCTTGAATCTCTTACACACTTTTTGATGTAAAAATTTTGACAAAGCAATAAGTTTTGAATATACTATTTGAAAAGAAACCGCGCGAATACAATGCGATGTCAGCGCCAAAACTAGGATTAAAATGTTACCTTGGTTCTCTTACACACTTTCTGACCGAAAAATGTCGATAAAGCGAAATGTTTTGAATATTATATTTGAAGAAAAACCGCGCGAATACTACTACGAATACTACGACTAGAAGTACGTTCAAATTCATTAGAGCGTAGATTTCGGTAGTACAGCATTGAGTCTGAGATCATTTAGTTGTTTTATTTTTGTTTTATTTTTTTATTTTTTTTTGTTTTATTTTTATGTCATTAGAAAACCCCGAGTCTTGGAATATAGCCCCGGCAAGGGCTTCCTAGACGTCAGCCAATTCCTTAGGGTCTCAGTGAAGGTGGCGAAAGGCAGTTCTGGGTCGTCCACCGACTCCACAATCTCAAAACACTATCAAACAACAAAAAGTTGTTTTGATACAAAGATTGTTTTTTATATATAAGAATCTCTTACCTCATGCATGTGCGGATTACGGATCTGTTGCTCAGCAAATGCATCGATTTTAGTCTTCAAATTGCTGTCAGATAGCTTGATGTGATTGTGGATGCCATGTCTAACAGTCAGAACGGCCCAAAATTCATTGCTCGTCAGAGTGAAAAAATAAGTGGCCGACTTTGCGTCCACCGTGCCTTTGCAATTGCGACTAACAATTTTAGCCATTTCAAATCCTAAAAATAAATTGTTAGAATATTATAATATTATAAGAAATAAGAAATTAGCTTACCCAATACTCGGTCACCTATAACCTCCTGTTCATTGTAGGACTCAGTTCGGCAATTGTTCTTGAATGAAGTGTGTGTCATGGCTTGAATAAGCAGCAGTTTATCTCTGAAGACATACCCAGCAATATTTTTCTCTACTTCTTCAAGCCAGTTGAACAAAAATTCTATCATGGCTTTCCGGTCCAAACATATCTTCTTCTGCACTTTTGGCAACTTTGACGTTTTTTGCCAAACCTCTACTGATAGGGATTGCATCAATTTTTAGCGTAACACAGGTCAAACCCATGATCTTTGTTTCTCTATTATAAAAAAAAAAACATTATAAAAAAAATTAGTAATATGTCAAATTATATTACGCAAATTGCAAAGCTTTTCTATATTTACAATGAATCGTCTGGAAAGGGTTCTTAGGCCAGTAACTGATCTTTCCATCGGAAATTTAAAATTTTGAGTTAATTGATAGATTTTAATATAGATAAGATAATTGATACATTTATAAATTAATTCAAATCTACCGGGGGCAAGAAGTGGGGCGATAACCGCCCACGTAATGTCGTTAGAATAACCCGAGTCTTCGAATATAGCTCCAACAAGGGCTTCCCAGACGTCAGCCAATTCCTTAGGGGGTTCAATGAATGTTGCGGCAGGTCTGGGTCGTCCACCGACTCCACAATCTTAAAATACTATCAAAACAACAAAAAGTTGTCTTGATACAAAGATTCTTTTTTATATATAAGAATCTCTTACCTCATGCATGTGCTGGTGTCCATTACGGATCTTTTGCTTAGAAAATGCATCAATTTTAGTCTTCAAATTGCTATCAGATAGCTTGATGTGATTGTGGATGCCATGTCTAACAGTCAGAACGGCCCAAAATTCATTGCTCGTTAGAGTGGAAAAAAGGCCAACTTTGCGTCCACCGTGTCTTTGCAATTGCTAACAAATTTAGCCATTTCAAATCCTAAAAATAAATAGTTAGAATATTAAAAGAAATTAGAAATTAGCTTACCCAATACTCGGTCACCTATCCACTCCTGTTCATTGTAGGACTCAGTCAGGCAATTGTTCTTGAATGAAGTGTCTGTCACGGCTTGGATAAGCAGCAGTTTATCTCTGAAGACATACCCAGCAATTGTTTTTTCTACTTCTTCAAGCCCGTTGAACAAAAATTCTATCATGGCTTTCCGGTCCAAACATATCTTCTTCTTAGGTAGGGGGCTCATACCCATCTCTTTGGTTTCTAACTTGCGTTTCATTTCTAGAAATAATTAAGTTAATGTATTTTACAATGGCTATTCATTAAAAAAAAACTGGGAGTTCTGATAAGAAATATCAGCAATAAACCCACAACAGGTGTCCCAAGATGGGTTGGTTATTTAACCCCACTAGGCAAAAAAAACACCAAAATTGGGATTCAAACAGTAACTTGAATCTCTTACACACTTTTTGATGTAAAAATATTGACAAAGCAATAAGTTTTGAATATACTTTTTGAAAAGAAACCGCGCGAATACAATGCGATGTCAGCGCCAAAACAAGGATTAAAATGTTACCTTGGTTCTCTTAGACACTTTTTGACGTAAAAATGTTGATAGAGCAAAATGTTTTGAATATAATATTTGAAGAAAAACCGCAGGAATACTACTACGAATACTACGACTAGAAGTACGTTCAAATTAATTAGAGCGTAGTTTTAGGTAGTACAGCATTGAGTCTGAGATCATTTCGTTGTTTTATTTTATTTTTTTTAATAGAATTTTCTTACATTTTTATACAGGGAAAGAATCTAAACCTCTTACGCCAAAAAATCCCATACACGATTCACGAAATAATTCAAAGTCATCTTTTACAAAAAAACATAATTTATTGTGTCAGGAAAATAGTTTACAATGATCTTCATCTCCTTCAGTCTATTCCTCAAGTAAAGTGTCAACTTGCCTAGAAAATTGACAAGAAAAGGCGTTGTCAAGACATGATTCTTTGTACTCTAACATGGATCAAGGTTAGATCAGGTAAAATCAGATCGGCAGCAAGTGTTGGCAAACCAACAGAAACCATAAAATATTAATGTCTGAAGTTTAAAGAATTTTCTCCTCTAAAAAGTATAGCCATAGATGTCAACTGCAGTTTAGAGTTTTCTTTCTTTTTTTAGGACTGGCTTCTGAACAATCTTCCCCCGATACTCTCAACACATATAGTTGATGACTTTGCTGCTGGATCCTCTTCACGTGAAAACAAAAACAAACAAAAAATTAGTTAGGATACATATGTTGAGATGGCGAAAATGTGGGAAGTAAATAGTTGATTGTGTGGATTGGGATTGAAATTAGTGCATTTGTCAGTGGTTTTTTGAGGTGCTGTGTTTTTAACGTGGAAACGTTTAGGGGCAAGGAAAAGTTGTTTTGATTGGATGTAGACGTGAAGTTGAGGGGGCCAAGTTATCTTTAGATGAAGGACGCTACGGATTAGAGGCTCACGATGAAAGGAAAAATGTTGGCACCTGAGAATAAATTTTTCAATAGATTCCTCTTCGGAAAGAAAAGATGAAGTTTTAAGCTACGCATCAAATGGAGTATATATTTTAATAGCTATTGGTCATATTGGTCAGTCGTTAGAGCGGATAACTAGATTGAGAAGAAACAGGGGTTCGATTCCTGGCAGAATAAAAAAATTTGTATCTAAAAGAATGAGCGTTCAAACGTCGCGTATGAACGTCCAGCGGAGAGGACATTGGGATGTCCAAAAACAAAAAAAGTAGCTTCGCAAGAACGTCCAGCTCTTACTCGGTGGACGAGTTTGAAAAGTTTTATGGATACAACTGTGCTTGTAGTGAGAAATCTTCGGATCATTATGCTGAGCCACTACGATAAGGTCGTCCGCATAGCCTGATTGATATTGGAAAAGGGAACGTAACTCGGAGCAAATCTTTTACGAAGATGTTCCATAAATGGGGCGATGTGTCCCCATTTTGTGGGAAGCCCAACGTAACGGTTTGGGTTATTGTGGAAGAATGACTACTAAGGACAGCGGAGCGATCTGAAATAAAACTATTACATTTACATTTAAATTTTCAAGAATTTATAAAGCGCTTTTCATAAAATGTTCAAAGCGCTACATTGAGCTGAAGGGATCTGTAATAACATATTGTATGCGATTTTAAAAAGATGCGTCTTGAGTTAGGACTTAAACAATGACAAGGTGTTGGTTGCCCGTAATACCTTCGGTAGCTTATTCCAGAGCGTTGGAGATGCATGGCTGAAGGAGCGAGCGCCATATGTATCGAGGCAAAATCGTGGGACAAATAGCAGATAAGATGATGCGGCAGATCTTTATTAAGATGATGGACGATATGGTGTGATGAGTTCAGATAGATAGGCTGGGGCTGATCCGTGGAGGCACCGGAATGTCAAAACAAGAATCTTGAATTCTATTCGGCTCTTTATCGGAAGCCAGTGCAAGGCAATCAGATGTGGGGTGATGTGTTCAGATTTCTTTACCCTCTTCACCATTCTCGCCGCCTTGTTCTGAAAAGTTGAAGTTTGTTCAGGAGCTTGTCAGGAAGCCTGTACAGAAGGGAATTGCAACTGTCGATTGTAGAGAAAACAAAGGCGTGCATCAGCTTCTCAGCTGCAGCGTCATCAAGGAATCTGCGAGTCTTGCCGATAGACCAGATGTGAAAATTAGCCCTCTTGCACAGACTCTGAACTTGCTCCTCAATCCGATAGATGCACATCAATGATGACGCCCAGATTCTTTATAGATGCATGAGGGGTCAAGCTGCAATTCACCATCTTCGTATGTCGACAGCGCTTCCTGGCTGAGTAGACCAGAAGAAGCTCAGATATGTCACCATTGATCTTGAGCTTGTTTCTCTTCATCCAGGGTGTCTTTTCATCCACGCAGTCCGCCAGCCGACAGTACATTTCACTCTGGTGAAAATGCTTAAGGTTCAGCTTGAACTTGGCGTAAAGGTCCGTATCATCCGAGTAGAGCTGAGAGTTGATTCCATGACGCACTGATATGTGATAGATCGGACCAGAATAAGTAGAGAAAAGAGTCAGACCGAGAACTGAGCCCTGAGGTACAGCCATTGCCACACTGGAAGATTCCCACAACATCATTCACACTCACTGACTGACTCCCGGCCACTCAAGTACGACTTGAACCAGTCCAATGCCCTTCCCGATACACAACAACCATCTGCATGAGCCTCTGAATGAGAATTGCATGGTCTACGGTGTCAAAAGCAGCACTCAAATCCAGAAAAAGCAGTAGAGAGCCCATCCCTTCGTCAACAGACTTAAGCAGGTCATTTACTACACGTATAACAGAAGTTTCACAAGAATGAAACGTACTATAAGCAGATTGCACAGAAACATACAAGTTATGTTGAGCTGAGAGACAAATTGATCAGCTACAACACGTTCCGTCAATTCAGACAAGAAAGACAGATTGGATACAGGCCTGTAGTTAGAAAGCTGTTCGGGACACAGAGATGGTTTCTTCAATAGTGGTGTAACATTCGCCGTTTTGAAGCTGTCGGGAAATATCTGACTTACTAGTGACTCATTTACAATGGAGGTAATAGCTGGAGCAAGCACAATTACAACCCTTTTCAGAACATGCATCGGAATTGGGTCAAGGGAACAGGACTTGTTTGAGGAAGCCAGAATTCTCTCTGTTATGTAAAAAACACCAACAAGGACGAACGAGTCGAATGCTGGAACATCAGTCACTGACTCAGAGCAAGATCCAGCCTGCAAGGGGTCGAGATCAAGTTGTCTTCTGATTTTTGTGACTTTGCTGAGAAAGAACGACGAAAACTGATTTAATTATTGACGATGTGCAGAAAATCAGCTGATAGCTTCAGTACAGGATCTATTCACTGCAGGCTCCAACACCTCGTCAGGGACGATTGGTAAGTTGATTTTCCTGAAAGTATAATAATAGATTAATTTTTAATCGTTTAATTTAATTTTAGGATTTAGGGTTTTCTACATGATTAATTATCCAACCATTCAACAGAAGATTCGCGAAGAAATAGAAAATGTCTGTGGCGATTCTCTTCCGTCACTGGAACATCGCGCTAGGTGAGGAAAGATTGCGAGTAGTATACAATTATGCAATAATCAATCAACTTTCATCACGTTTCATACCTTGCCATTTACCGATGCGTTTATTACGGAAGTTATGAGAATGTCTAGCGTAGATCCATTAGGAGTTTAACATCTTGCCATGAAGGAAACGCAACTTCTAGGATTCATCATACCAAAAGTTCTACCATCAGACATAGAATAATCAAAATAAATAATTATTTTACTAATCAATTTAACATTCGAAACGGGGAAGCATCGTTTCGGTCAATATCAATTCTATGCTCCAAGACACCAAAATGTGGCACGACCCAGAACATTGCCGACCAGAACGTAACCTGAACGCCGACGGAAAACTGTTCAGAAACGAAGCCTTTACTCCTTTCGGCATTGGTAATAATTTTGAGACGCAAACTATTTTACAAGCACGAATAATTTTGACGGTTTTCTAATATTCACTTATATATATATTATTCACTTCTATTTTAATTAGGGAAACTAATTTGTCTGGGTGAGTCTCTGGTTCGGAACAAGGTTTTTCTTTTCACCGCAGCTCTCGTCAAAACATTCGAATATAAAAATTTCTGCCAAACAAACCGCCGCCGACACTGGAACCCACCATCGGATTTGTTTCTGGCCCACAACCTTTCAAAGCCGTTGTAGTCTCTCTGGTTTACTGAAAAAAAAAATTACATGAACTTTTAAATAAGACTTAGCAACATTACATACCTACGTTTTTGCAGGCCCAAATAAAATTACGTATTATCAACTTAACCCAGAGTCCGCCATTCGTATGGAAAATCCCAGACGTTGTTTTTTATTCGTGCAGTTGTTTGTGTGAGGCCCAACTCGAAAACTGTAATATTGGGTAATGTAATAAAACGCAGTTTTAATTTTTGCTTCGGTGGGTATGCTTATTTTTCCAGCATACTGTTGTACCACCTAGCAATGCAGGAGCAAATGAACTGTAGAGAAAACCAAATTAACCTACTTTATCAGTATAAGGAGGTTCTTATAAAAACTCACATTTTCAGCGACTGCATAGCTAAAATAGTAATGCGTTTATCCTTCCAATTGCAAAAATGTGGGTTCGATCCTTGTCAGCGGAGTGCCTTCGATCTTGAGAGAATTAAGGTCGTTGATTAGACGAAAAAGCGCCCCGTTATCAGAACCAGAGTCTACAATTAACTGCAATTAACAAGGTGAAGGAGGTAAATTGGGCAAGAGCATTTAATTAAGGCAGAAAAGATGGCTGGGCTGAGCTCTGTCGAACTCACTTTGGATGTCAAGAAACGCAGCCACAGTGCATCTCTTAGCATTAAATTAATTAAATCCATCATCAATTTCGAAGACTACAGAGGGCATGGCGGACTCTGTAGAATTGCCTTCTCTGAACCCGTGCTGTCTATCAGTCAGCCAGTGGTGAGATTTGGCAAACCAGGAAAGCCGACCAAGAATAACCAGAACCAAGAAAAACGTAAAATTTCCGTCAGTGAGAGTCAGTGAGGAATGGAGGGCAGCTCCTTTAAGAAAATTGAAACGCCGTTTGGCGTGGCTTCAAGGATTGTAGACAGGGTTGACTCAACCTGCGGGATAAAGTGGTTTACAAAACCCTTAAGGATTTCAGTAGGATAATCTGTGGTAGAGCCATTAATAATCATAGTGCTTGGAACGCTTTTAGCCTTAGTGCTCCCAGAAAATGATTTAAGATATTGAAAGAATAAGTTGGAGTCATCTTAGTTTGAAACTCCTTTCATGCTTTGCTTTTTGCACGCCTTAGTTATTTTGGTAACTAGCTGCAAAGTTGCAGTAAATTTTTCCGAGCTGTGGGGTTTTATTATAGAACCAAGCATTGAAAGTCTGCCATCTTTTGAAACGTAGAGCACCAACTCTATCGGGACAACCAGGGCATAGATTTGGACTTGGTTTCGGTAGTTTTGGGGCGATTGGATACAGTTGCGCTCTTGACGACGGCTCGAGTAATCAACTCAATTTGGTTGTCAATTCCAGCTACCAATAAAGGTTTGGAGAGAGAAGTAACATCTGCTAGCTCTATTTTTAGTAGTGCAAGGTGCAAGGCATCTGGGCCTCTCTTCTGGGCAAAATTTGACTTGTGGGGTCCAATCCACTTCATAGATACGAAAGGGTGGTCAGAAAGAGAGGGGACTGGAAGAAACAGCCACCTCATAGTTTTTGTTCCTAAGCCAGCAAGGCAGCAAGGCGTTACGTCTACAAAATAGGTGCCTGGTGGTACGAACTCTAAGTCATGATGGGGTATATTTTCTAAGTTGAGATTATGTTGCTGAATTAGGAGTTCTAGTTCTTCACCTCTGACATAATTTTAGGGTTGTCCCACATCTGGCTTCTTGCATTTGAGTCAATCCCTAAATGACAGAGAAGCAAATATATGATTGACAGACCAGGAGCAGGAAGGAAGGACCGGAGAAAGACAAGGAGAAGGAAGGACCAAGTGATGGAAGTAGGTATACAGAGGCTAGACGAAGCACTTATAGGAAAGAGGGGATGTAAACGCAAGCCACATGATTGCCCAACATAGTCTGCAAGTCTCAGGTCCCACCTTGGACTTACTAAGCGGTCGCTTGTTAGGTCCGGGGTTGGAACTGAGCCGTTTGCCTTAACTATTGGTAATCGAGTCTCGAGTCTCCACTCTCCAATCGATTTTCAGCAGCTGCCAGGAACCAGGGCAGCCATGCTAATTTATTCCTTCGTTGTTTCTCGTTTTACATTTGTGATTTTTTACAGAAAAACAGCTCAAATTATATTGTGTAGACAGTTGTCAAGTTGGTAGAAGATATGGATGAAAAAGGAAAGAATTGCAAGCAAATTTGAATCCTAAAGAGAAATAAAAAAGTTACGTTCTTAAGAGAAGGTGATATACAAGCTACTCATCGAGTTTCCAACAGCCTGAAACCCGGCAAGTGTTTTTTAAGAGTGGATTGCGTTAAGCAGCGGCCAACGACTCAAAATAAAGTCTTATAGGATGGCAGTCATTGCTCCAAACAAGTTTTCAGTCATCTTAACAACCAGATACCATGCGATATGTTTACTAAAAATGGTATGCATTACCTAGATAATACTTCTTTTAATCTTCTTTATCATATTTTACCATCCTTATTATTGTCTTTTGGTTTTTAGGAAGCAATGGAGAGCCCATGACTACAGATACTGGGGTACCGTTGATGCTGAAATATGACTACCAGCCAAAAACACAGACTGCCTAAATACAGTTTGTGAATATATAGGCTCAATAGCGGAGAAAATGTCAAACTTGCAGAACGGAGAAAGGATTTTTTTTTCAATGCTAGGAGAATTGCAAGTCCATGGTTGGACCTGAGACTTGGAGACTATGTTGTGATTGCCCAGGTGTTTGGCTGTTAGGCTGCAGTTTTTAATTTATTATCACTTACAAGGATGGCAGAGCCATAGGCATGGTCGCCGAGCTGTAACTGGCGATGAGACGAGAAACCATTCGGAATATTAATAATAGTGGGATAGAAAGTTGTGAAAGCGTACGGTTCCTGGATTAGCACACAATCGATATCGAGAGATATCGAGAACCAAGGGACTGAGATGCAGCTTTTGAGTGAAGAAGGTTAATTCTGAAGGCAGCGAATGGAAGAATAATTTGGTTGTGGGTGGAGAAGGTTTTTGTTTTTAATGGACATATGAGTGGGTATTTAAATACACTAACGATATAAATAGGCATATTATCGTTCCCTATCAGCACTGACTTTTTCCCTACGGCTTTTGTGACCTGCTTGCTGGAATCCCACAAAATAAGCACATTTAAATTTCCCATCGAGTACCGTGCACAGAGATGTACGGTGATGTTCTGCGCATTTTCAGCATTAAGCACTAGAGGCAAATTTGTGGAGTGGGCCTATATGTTTGGCAGTTGAAGCAGTGCCGGACCTCCCGATTTAAATCAAAATCCACAATTCTGATGGACTCATAAAAAACACCCCTCTTTATTTCTAGGGAAGCGGTCTTTGCTTCTTTGGACTTTAATCTTAACATGACCCCTTTCGGAGCCTTGCTTGGAGTGAATCAATTTGATAGAGTGGATTTGATTATGGGAGAATTTGTTATTACGATGTTCAAGTTCTGACTTGAGGCCCTCCAGGTTGGAAATGTACGCAAAGAGTCTACCACCGGGAAGAAAAAATCTACCTTATTTACTTCCTTGAAAAGATTTGTTGACTTTGGGTCTTTACTCAGAATGGAAGCTGCTCTGACAGCATCGGCTTTTTTGTCAAAAGGGATATATTCCCTGCCCTCTCTTTGTCTGCGCGATTTGGGATGATGTCACTCGACTTGGAGGCCAAATTTTCTCAATTTCAGTTATTGACAGAGGCTCTGCTGGCCTCCTACCATCGGCGTAGTCATCCACTACAACAGAACCCACACAACACAACCCTTCTGCACGGGTAATTTCTGCATATGTGGGCTTTGTCTTGGAGAAGAAAGCTTCCAGAGTTCAATCAGCAAAAGCTACTACCAGATCCGCAATTTTGGTCTTAAGTTTAAGTGCATCCTCCGTCTTGGTTGCAAGCGCTGCCTTTATTCCAGCTATTTCACTACTTTACCGTTAAGAGCCCATAGGCCTCAGAACTGCTGTCCTTTCCTGTTCAAACGCATCCATGAAATTGTCCTGATTACGCAGTAGAGATATGCTTTTGTTAATTATGCAGATTAGTTCAGCATTATCTAACTGATCTAGTTTACAAAGGAAGGGGCCCAACCAAGAACTCTCCCTCGCGTTCCTGGCGGATGACAGCCGAAGCTACGCTTTCCTGGCCTTCACTTTAGACCGGGGGACATACTGTAGGCCCTTTCATATAGTTTAGTGGCCGGCAATATGAAGCCCGAGGTGCAGAGAACATCCGCCAGGAACGCGAGGGAGAGTGATAAAAAATGGCGACTAGGCTGGGTGGGAAACTTGTCAAAATTACACTTTACTAATTTGGGAATAACTCGACCAATCTAATCCAGAATGTAAGTTACTTTTGGATTCGTATTGAGGGATGGACGAACAAACTTTTGGGAGAATTTTTTTTAAAGGTTAGCATTTACCAAAAAAGCGATACCGAAGACCCACAAAATTGTTAAAATTTGAAAAAAAACCCAGACTTTAACATAAAATATCTCCCGAACGGCAAGGAATATTGAAATTCTGCAAGACCAATTGATTCCGGAGTAAAAAACTGGATATGCCTGAATTATTTTAGATTTTTAAGTCCCATAGCGGAATGGGGAAAAAGGGGGTCCATGGATTTGGTGCGCTTGAGTGGTAGATTGCTTGTTAAAATTTAACTATTTAAAATTTAAAAGTTGGGGGGAGGGCTTTGTAGAGCCAGAAGATGAATTTGATGTGTATTGCTTACTTCTGTATGCATTGAACTTATATAGCTACTGCTCTCGAGGAATTTACCCTTGTGTGGAATAACCTCAAAATGAGGACAAATGGTTACAAAACTCCAAGACAGATCTTCATTGCAGGTCTGCTTTGGCTGCAACAGTAGTAAGGTGACCTGATAGTTCATTATGGATTACTATTTGTTTTATTTTTGCAGTTTGCAGAATCTGTGGCTTCAATTTTGGAAAAAATGTAAAATGTCAGTTTGGAAAGAAGAGTGATCGGATCATCATTCCACCTTTTTTGGACTACCTCACAAAAGCTGTTCCCCTTCAGGAACTACAATTTTTTTCAAATTGGCCACTTAAAAAAGGAAAATATAGAGAGAGCTCACAGATTTGTGAAAAAAAAATTAATTTCACATAATTTGTTACTTAATTAAGTAACAAATTCGGGGATCATTTATTGAGTTTAAACCCAATAAATTTACTTCTTACCTTTATATCTTAGCGAGTTTTTGTATTTTTTCATGTACTTGTTTTGCTAAGCAAGCTCTATACACTAAACCTTGTAAAATCAGTGAAAAAGATGTTATTTATCCTGACTTTATTATAATTACCACCAAGATGAAAACATGAAACATTGTTATCCTAACAATGATTATAAAACGTTTTGTTATACTCAATTGATTGGACCAGTTTCTGTAGTTTAAAGATACTTACTAGGAGTTCTTGAATTTCTCCTTACTTGTAAGCAGCAAGGTAATAATCTTTGGAATGCATGTCAGACTGGAGGGAAACCTCTGTATCCTTTCCAGGGAAGGGGGAATCATACTTCAATTTTTGAGTCTGTAGTCTTACTCCAGTTTATACTGGAAAAATCTGTTGTAATAATAAAGTGGGTAAAGTTCTTCGAGGACACATTATTGGTGACGAAGCAACGACAAATTTATTTAATTTACATATGAACATGATTTCTGGTTCCTCCTGGATTACCATGCATCTCGTTCTGCTTGGAAATTTCAAGCAGCTGTTGAAAATTAGGACGGTATACTGGTGCAATACGCATTGCCAACTTTGAAATACGGGAAAGAGACTTAGAGTCAACAATTCTTCAAACCCTGAAGAATTTCACCGGATTCCGACAATTTTTTAAACACTCCACCCACCTAACCAAAAGAAAGACAATTACGGTCACTAATTTTTTACTTATACTTCTTTTGTTTAGCCTTCAAAGATATACTTTCACTCTCTTTATTTGTACTTGGAAAGGTCATGTTTGCAATAATTCACTTATCAGTTTGGAGAAATTGACGGAGGGAATCACCTTATTTATAACGTAAATTCACTTATTCTTCGATTTCTTGACGTTGAGATCCATGAGCTTCTTGATACTATCAATTTTTCTGCCTCCCTGGGGACAATCAAGATGCTTGTCAAATTTCCTAGGAAAGTACTTGTGCAAATGGCCATGAAAATTTCTGAACCGGGAAAGATCGACGAAGTCGTGAAAAATTCAATATTCTATCAACATTCGAGCTCCAATATCAAATTTCAAATATCAAGTTTGACAGCAACACAAGAAGTAACTCACTTTTGACTAACTTTGCAAAAACAAAGTCTTTATCAAAACCAAATTCGTTCCAAAACTCCAAGTAACTTTCTGAAATTTTCAGTGACAAAGAATTTTTTCACACTTATCAAATCGAAAAAAACAAATATTTCACGATATAGTATAGCAAATAAAACACGATAATGATTAAAAAGTAAAAGAAGTACAAAAAAGTAAACACATAGTCGCTAAATGTTAGGTAATACCTGCTGATAGAGGTTGCTGCTTCATTCCACTGCTTCATCTATTAAGTTTAAACATTTTATCACATATACGGAGGACCGGTATACGAAAAGGTTTTGCTAGGAGACGAAACGAAACTTCGTATTACAGACCTAGTGAAACTCGTCCGTGACCTGATAGCTGAACACGGCAGTTACATATCAATTATGAATAGAAAAAGATCTCATTGTGTCCTATCAAGAGTGCGACCATCAATTGTTACGGTTTGATCTGTCCAGATGACGAAACCAGCAAGAGTTAGATTTTTGGCTTACTACAATCGACGAAAACATGATCAGCAGAGCAGATGATTCTATCTCCAGCAGATCCACAGTCCATTCTCTTAAGCTGTTGTTGAGTAAAAAAATTGGTCAACCACACTCATTGCATCCAATCTCAATTGAGACTACTTAAGTTGCCAATTAAATCATCTGAAGCTGCAAAGACTGTATGGTTTCGCCAGTAGTACAAGCGTCGTACAAACGTGAAGTAGTACAGACGCTCGGTCCGTTCACTTCCACGTCCACCGCAAAGACCGCCTTATTGTGCGCCAATCCATCAGCCGGATGCGAACCGCCTTCAAGGAAGCGGTAAGAAGATTCAACATTGAGGAATTTCATTTTAGGTGCTAATACATAATTTCATAATAAAGTCTTCATGAAGATGCGTATATTATCTGGGCATATTTGTGAATGAGCCTAGGAAGATTGATCCTTAAATGATGACAGAAAATTTTTCCAGAGTACTACGTCGTACGAATCATTATAGTCTTTCAATTATAAGTAATTGCCATGAAAATGGGATTTCATAGAATTCTAAAACATAAACTACAAAATTTTAAGAAAAATCAACGAGGAAAATATTTGTCAATCAAAAACATTGTGGTCATATTTTCTTAAAACGGTTAAGTCCCTTTTTATAACTAGGTAATTAATCTTTACCGCCAGGCAGGAGAAACTAGTCTTAACTATTCGTCTTAATCCGGTTTAGATAACAATTACTAATCGGTATTATTGTTATTATTTGTCGTTACAGGACTAGCAGTCACAGTAACATCCAAAACCACCGACGCGTTTACCGTCGGACACCGTCATACTGTCTGCTGAACCACCCCGAAAAATCTGGGTAGAGTGAATTCTCTCCAAATAGACATTGAGCATGATATTTGATTCCAAATTTATTGCAAGGTAATCCTCACAGCAAAATTAGACATGGGCCCAACTATTGAACCCAGTAAGGATATTGCCGTGTGGACTTGTTTGAATCGTTGATTACAGCTATCTGTGTTGGTTTGGAGAACTCAAATTAAATTCTCTACATTGCTTTTTTTTACTTTCATGAAAGATTCGATCGATAAAATAAGGTTTCCATCGCAATATCTCGAAACTAAACTTTTTACTTGTTTGTCATACTTCTAGTGCAAACGTTTATTTATGACCCAAGATCACTCTACCAAAATATTCATGAAAATTTTCTCGTGTGTTTATTACAGTGAAATACTTTCAACTCTGTGGACCACTTAATTGGAAAACCCAACGTAATTTGTAAAACCTCGTCCTCCTATTGTATCACAAACCAAATCTATTGGTTTTGGGGTATTATGGAATTACACCAGACAAAAATTTTTTGTGTTTTTGACAATGCGAGTCGAAACTTTACAGCTAATCAGGACCAATTATGACCATGGATTATTTTGCAGCACCAAAGTTTATGGGTTTGTTAAGAAAAATACTTTCAAGGACTATTTCAAAAATTATCTTATTTTTTTTTTATAAGAGATACTCTTGTGAAGAATTCAAAACATTCTAAACAAGAATTTTCTGAGCGTAGTTGGGCTCGCCAATTTCTGTTATACCTGATACATCATGAAAAAGCAAACGAATTTTATCTGTTTGTAGAGATGTTTTGCCTGTAGAGAAATTTAAACAGTAGGGAATTAGATTCCTAAGGGAAATAGAAAATAATTTGAAACAACAAAAGTGTGGTGCTGGAAAAAAATGAACAGATAAATCGCTTGCAAACTGGTAAGACATTGTATTACATATTATATTTGTCACCTTGTTGACATTTTATTAAGTTTCACGTTCCTTTATCTGAAGTTGAATTGCAGAGCGATAAAAACCACAAAATTTTACCCCTTATACAAATAGAAGGTCCAGTAGACGATGAACTGGTAAGACTTAGACCCTACATGGATTCAAGTATTTTCAGGTTTCTGCAACCAAAATTCATTTAGATCTAAAGCACCAAGATGATGGACTACTAGTGGCTGCCTAAACTCCAGTCAAAGCTGGACGAGATCTTGTGGAAATTACTTTGCCTTTTAGTTATTTATAATAACTTAATCAGTTTGCAGAGATCGGAATCTTAATTTTGTTTTGTTTTGGTTTTGTTGGTTTGGTTTTTTTTTTTTTTTTTTTTTGGGGGGGGGGGGGGGGGGTTGGAAAGAAGAAATGGAAGAAAGTACCAAAATGAGTATGACGATTCACCAAGCCTTGCGAAGTATGTTACATTATTTTGACTTTGAATTTAATTTTTAAATGTTTTCCTTCTTCAGGACCTCCGCACGAAAACCATGCATGCCAAAGTCTGATTGTGTAGAGGTCCATCTGATTCATCTTTCTTTCCAACTTCTTCAAAAAGTGGATACCTTGAAGGACGGTACTTGGGGATTAAGCAAAGCGAAGACTCTACAGTCCGTCGGTGAACGCACAAGTGGAAAAATAAAAATGCTTCAATCTTAAATTTTGGCTGATTGTTTTATTAGTTAGAACAGATATTTGGCCAGAGCCTTAATTGAAACACAATACAGAAACTTTTACTCATAGAAATCCAATTGAAGTCCAATTTGGGTGACAAGTCGTAAATATATATAATCAAGAATTTCTTCTTCAAAACAATCGTGGAACAAGAATGAACACAACTGTGAACATCTCATGTGAAATTTCCATTCAGACGTGTAACGTACATGTACAAACTTTTCATTTCTGTCGATATCTTCACTGTATTATGGGTTAAAATAGACCCAAAATAGAGCGGAATCCGTTGGAAGCGAGTCCTTATGATAATGAACGAGAAGTGGGGAAGAAGAAGAATAAGAAATACATCGATCGAACGTATCACCGGTTCCTGTGGCCTAATAAAAATGTAACCATTACTATCTGTAAAATAAAAAGGGTTAGGTTTTCTTTGTCTTTCTCTCTATATTTGGATCTCAGTGCTACCTACCGGATCTAACATGACAAAGGCGGACGACTATTTCGCCTCGGCCGGATTGATTTCGCTTAGAGACAGGCTATTGGAGTGAAGAGGGTTCTAGCGGATGAAGACTTTCATGCCATCCACTGGGTTTCAAACAAAGGGCAGTTATTAGAAGTGATCCAGCTTGCTGCGGACAGGAAAACCTTCTTTTAAATCTGTGACTTGCAGTTTCAGTGAGGACCCGGATGATTTGAAATCTTTTTAAATCCCGCCAAGGACACACAAGGATTCCGTATGACTACTGTGGAATACATCCGATTGGGATTTTTGTCTGAGGTTGCTTTATTGCTCAACCCATTAGGAACTGCCACCTCCCAATTACCATGAAGGCCAAAAATGAAGATCAAGCTGTTTAATTGTGCTAGAATTGAATTGAACGAGCGATATCCTGTCTTCTGCGACGTTAGGACTTCCAGAAGTGAGCATTTGAAGGAGAAAGTTTTCTTTTTCAGGTTTGGACAATATCGTGAGGACCGAATTGCACACATTTGCGGATGCGTCGAAAGAGGCGTCTGCCAAGTCTACGTGGACGTCCTTTTTTATCTTTCCTCAAGTGATTTTCTGATGGCGATGAGACACTATGCGGTTACGGCGTGTTGACGAGGGTTAAAAAAAGCCTTGGAGTCATATTTTCATATTTGAATACTTGTTAGTTAGTTTTTTTTCCTGCCAGGTGAACCTCTGCTGCCCAAGACGCTTCACGTCTACGTTACCTCTTCAGCCTCCGGTAAATTTTTTGGCTCTATGCAAGAGCTAACGTCTGTTGCAGAGTTGACAGCTTTTTTCGAAGACTACCAACGGAACTGCGTAGGTGGGGAAATTGATGATTCGAGATTGCGGTTCGAAAACACCTTGAAATTTCAAGCGCTGCTCGTCACCCGCAGAATATGTAGTGCTGCCAACATCTTCAAGCAATCATTTTACCGCGAAAGATTGATAAACGTTGCTATGGACTTGAAAAAAGGAACAATCTTTCGAGATAACTACGAGATATTCGTAAACATTTTCCTGCTGTATATGGAAGAAGTAATTAGTTGCAAACAACAAAATCTCGACGGCGATTTACTGGACCAATTTACAGCAACACTTGCCAACCTGACAATGTTTTTTCGGAAAGTCGTGTCAAATCAATCGCCCGGATTTATAGGGAGAAAACAATTGTCTTATGACAATTTACTTGCTACAGTCAAATCTATCTCAATGTTTGCTCAATTATTTGTGGAACCTACGTTGCTGTCTACCGTTACCTTTGGTAAATTCGAGCGACTTGCGTTTTCGTGCGTAATCAAAAATCTCGGAGAATTACTTTATCAGTTTCTTATGTTCTGACTTGCTCTACCGAAGAGTTAATCAAATTGGAGTGGCAGGATTTGGAGAAGCATATCTTATATTTCAGCCGCAGCTTGTTTGCAGAACGCACGGACACTTTTCTTCATGTAGCAGTTCGGAAAGATGTGGTGTTACTAGGGGAATTAAAAAAAAATCATAGAACTCTGAGCTGACCCAAACGCCATCGACCAGAACGGACGTACTCCACTTCACCTTTTGGCAGCAAGGTGCAACGAACATCCCAAATTTTTTGCATACGTAATCGAGACTCTGGTGGATGCTGGTACGCATCTCGACATTGCCGCAGATGACGGAAAAAACTGTTGTTAGAATCCTTGGGGACATTGTTGAGGAATGGAAGGCTGCTCAAATCTCTGTTGTTCCAAACTACGAATCACTAACTAGTACCGTGTTCCCTCTGTCTTGCTACTGCGCACGAGTTATCGGTCGACAGGGAATTCAGTACGGCGAAGATCGGCTTTCTCTTCATCTCCAAGAATTTGTGTCTCGTCATGGCGCTTCTCAAGGTAATTAGAAAGTGCAATTTAATTTGTGTAGATTTTAATTATCTTTTTATTCATTTTAATAGATTCAATGGATCTCTCTTGAAAGAACGACCACAACAAAAAGTTCTTCCCTTTCGGCCTTTATATTGATTCAGAACATTTGGATTTCACGAGATTCAATATTTTTTTTTTGTTTCACTATTGTTCAAGAGCGACCGTTTAGATGTGTTGGGGTGTTGGCACATTTATAGGGCATTAGTTTATTATATGGGGATTTATTCGAATTTTTGGATAAGAAAGAAAAAAATTATGTTGATGGATTTCGTCAAGAACTGCCGCATATCGTCCGTCCCTTACACAGTGCAGCGTTCAGATTGTATTTAGAGTTTGAGAGACGCGACCAGATAGTTATAGACGCAAAGAACTTTGATGCTGCCAGATAGACTGCCCCCGCCAGCAGTTTCCCCAATTTTTTGTTATTTCTTGGAGGAAGAGGAAGAAGAATTTTCTGCGGTTTTTTGGCTTCTTCTTTTCGTTCCCAAAAGTTTCCGGCTATCACAGATTAGATTAGGGAAACATGGTCACACAAAAGCAACAGACGAATGTGAATCTAAGATATACATCAGAGCTATACTATTTCTTCTTTAAAAAAAAGAAAAGAAAAGAAAGACGACCTTTTTGCTCAGTGGGGAGGAGTTTGGCCGGTGAGCTGTAGTGCTTGACGTAAGTGTGTAGGACGGCCAAGCCAATCTGGATTGTGCCAGCATGATTGTGTGAGCTGTCAACTAGCGCGGCACGTCCGTTGCCCTCTCTTTGAATTATAAATGAAACGTATGCCCCACCAGGCCAACCGAGGCCGATCCTTCAACCTTTAAATATCCAACCCCACTTCTTCAACGGATTGTCGCCCCGCCGGGCCGATGCCGTAAATACCAGCCGGACCCGCGCAAAGCTCTGGGATATCACATAAAAAGACCGAGGTCGCCATAGAAGCAGTACAGGTCATCATTTGTCCAGCAGCGGCTACACGAACGCCATTTTTTTTTTCTTTCCAAGGAACGTTGTACGTATATAATAAACCTGGACGTATAAGGACAGAGCAACTCTCGCCCTTCAAAAGTTGCGAGAGTCTATATATGCGCGCTGTGGTCGTTCACCGGACACACGAGTCCGTTGAACTACGTCAGTCCAGCCGTGTATAATGCAAATATAATTTGCCCGGCTGTAGTGCTGTAGACTCTAAACTACTACTTAAGGCAGGTGAAAACAGCTGTTTAGTGCAACGTTGCACAATTTCGAAATTTTATTGTTGTTTAGAATAGGGTTGGTGCATGAATAAGGGATTCCTTTGACAAAAATATCATTAGAATCAGTTTTTCACGCTGATTCTCATGGTATTTTTTTTCTTATTTTCAAAATAATAATTTTCCCCCGTAATCTAACTTCAAAGTTGAGATTAGCTCCCCCCATTTTAAAACGGACGCCACGCCATTTTTGGTGGGCGGTCCTTGAAATGGGATGAAGTTTGCTTCCTCCCCCCCACCCTTTCTTTGCCTCTATCCATCCCCTCTTTTGCCCTTAGGGCCGAAAGGCTAAAGACGAAAAGGGGGAATCCCATTTCAAGGACCGCCCACCAAAAATAGCGTCCATTTTAAAATGGGGGGAGCTTAACAACAATAAATGATTATACATCATTCCTTTGCAGTTTCACATAGCAAACTAAAAAAATTCATATTTAGGACCGCATATCTCTAAAGAGCTTTTGCAAATTGAAAATAATTTACAATCAGAAAAAGAACCCTAGACTACCAAGGTTGAGTTATATGACAAGCATTTGATAAATGTGATCTTACACGGTTGCCATCTAGTAGTCGTAACTCGTAATATGATAACACCAACCATGGATGAAGACCACATAGTAGAGTCAACCGGAACCGGTTTTAACCGGAAAACATTGCATCGTGAAGTTTTCTTTATGTACTTTGTTCTTTGTATTAATCTATATCTGTGGCGGGGAATCTTGGGACCCTTTACTAAACCCTACCGTTTCTTCCAAGAGACTGGTAAGCAAATAAGATGTTTAAATCATTTTGTTTTATAGAACAGCAAGTAAAGACATTTTTGCTCAAACACTCAAACATTTGGAAAATAACCAAGGTAAAATTTTGTTTCGAACTTTGGTGTTTCCTTTTGCTTGATGGGGTTCAATTACAACCCATGTTTCGTTTGTTATTATTCACCCATGTTTTTTAGGTATTCTAACTTTTAGCCTTCCTACCCCAATTTTATTTATGTTTTTTCCGCTAAGTTTGATTTGTGCCCCATTGCCAAAAAAATCATAAATTGGAACATGACAAATATCGAAGAGATCAATTTCCATGTTGATTAAATCGAATCAGAATTTTGGGTTAAGTATTAAAGTTGGTGAAGAGACCCATACCATTTTTTTCTAATTAATATTTTTTATGGAAATCAATATTTTGGGTTTAGTCAAAGTAGTCAAACCTATGGTTACTGAAGCCATGGTGTATTAGTATGGTGGGGGAACTTATGGTTGGAAAAGGCTATCTCGGCTGAAGCCAGTGGTCGGCTCTGATCAGAGCTGCCTGTTGGACAATTGGGTGAACTATGAGCTATAAGCGGTTTGAAAATATTCTAAGTCCGATTGCACATTGCTTGTGTACTGTAAATACGTAAAGGAAGAGTCAATCACAGTAATTAAGTATTATTTTTACAGCTTAAATTATTTTAAAATTAATAGACAAAAAATATGAAAAAAATTGAAGAAAGTGGGATTCTAACTTTAACAATTTGGTTTTGAAGTTCGGGACTCTAACCACTGCGACCTTTGAAAATGTTAAATATATATACTATTTTACATACAAATTATTTTACAAAAGAAATTAGTATTTTGGTTCATAAAGTAAAAAAAAGTTCGCCTTGCTAAGACGGCAAAATATAAACGGTAACAACTAAACTTATATTTATTTTCTATGCCTATCCCAACCACTAGGTACCGCAATGGAGTCTGTCCCAATTCGTTTCACTCTACTGGCCACTCTGGGCTTCTATTGAAGCTCTGCTGATCTCAGGAAATTCTAACAACGGTAACCAAGCTGGAAACCGGTTTATCCTCATGAATGAAGGCGAAGGTTCAAAGCGGAGTACTACTTTGCCTTTTTTTCAAAAAATTTCATTTTTTTCAGCGAAATTGATAAAATACTTAATTCTGTAGAAAAATTGGGAGTTTCATCAAATTTTTTTTTACAAAATCCGAATTTGATTTTTTTTGGCAAGGACGGTTGCTCTCAGAGACGATGGCTTTCTTGCGGGGTCTGTAAGCTACCCCTTCAGCAAACTCTATTCCGCCTCCTACTTCCGCCATCTAATTATCCATCTAGCGAGTAAACTAATAACTTCATTCGACTATTTTCGCCACTTTCTTACCAGATAGGGGAACCACTTTGTTATTTTTTCACTCTCTTTCGGCAATTGGTAGCTAAGTCGGTAGAACATTGGATTCCAATGAGGGGGTTATGGTGAGGTACGATGTTCACACCTCGTCTATTTTTGCTTTTCTTAATGCTGATCTGGTTGGTCTTAATGTAACGGAAGTGTGACGAGGGGGGGGGGGAGAGGGGTAGGCATCACCAGCTGTCCTAAAGCAACAAACAAAAATGTGAGGAAAAAGAAGAAAGTAGATTTTATCGGACGGCTTGATGTGCTTGTGGAAGCCGTGTCTCACTCTCAGAACGGCTCAAAAATCGTTACTTGTAAAAGTGGCAAAGGTTGTTGTTGATTAAAAGATTATAAATGAGCTTACCCAAGACTCGGTCACACAACAATTTCAGTTCGTTGTAGCATTATGTTAGACAATTGGTCTTGAACAAAGAATGAGCCATGGCAATGTAATAATGAGAGATGCATGAGAGAATCATGGTAATGAGAGAACCCCCCCCCAACTCTCATGCTGCACCGTTGGATGCGCAATGAATCTAAACTGCTCGCTTCGTCTACTCGCTCGTCTAGCTGGAACAATTAAAAATGGTTCTGGATACCCATCGTCGGCCCTCACACCGGAGCTATCCTTGGGGTCTTCATTTAAGTCGCCTTTATCGAAGCCCATTGGCCGGAGGCACCCTTCTTGACCAACACTGCTGATAGGCTTCGCTTTATTCGAAATCTTTCGGATCGACGACGATTTGTTTCTTCTTCTCCTTGAAGACGTCGCAAGTGTAGACCCCCAAGAGAGTAGGGATGAACTATCGACCCATTGATAGTTCAACTGAAGTAGGCGGCGATCTTGGATTCAATGGTTTTTTTTTCTCCTGTTCAAAGTGAGTGCTGTAAGTGTGAACATGTCAAGTCGCCAGAAACTTATAAGGAAATGATTAAATATTTAATGCGGTTATCTTGTGTATATATCGAGCGATTGGAGATTTCTGGAGAGACTGAGACCTGCCGGTGCCCGCTGACATTTGATGTTTATCCGCGGTGCAATTGAAACTTAGTCTCATTTGCGCACGCAATTTTTTATTTGGAACACTGAAATTTAACATTTTAAACGAGCAAAAAAATCCAAAAAGTATAAAATGGTTCATAAATTCCGTGCATGGGAAACAAGAAAAGCTAGAAAATCAAAAATCAAATATATGGAATGCGTTCTTTGCCGCAGCACTCTTGGCAACTTTGACGTTTTTTTCTAGGCCCCTTTCGATAGTGACTGAATAAATTTCCAGAGTGACACATGTCATTTCCTTGATCTTCGTTTCCCTACTATAAGAAAAAAAACATTATTTGAAGAAAAAAATTAGTAGGAAAATGTAAAATTACAAATATTCCACAGATTTTCCACAATTCCTCTGGATGTTCTGGACGGGGTTTGAAGGCCAGTAACTTATTTTTCCCACTGAAATTTAAAAAATCGAGTTCATTGAACATATCTATAAATTAACTAAAATCTACCGGGTGCAAGAAGGGGGGCGATAACCTCCCACGTTCTATCGATAAAATCTCCAGAATCTTCAAATATTTCTCCAGCGAGGGCTTCCCATACGTCGGTCAATTCCTTAAGGGGTTGAACGTAGGTTGCGAATGGAAATTTTGGGTCGTCCTCTGACTCCACAATCTCAATATGCTGTAACAAAACAAACAACAAAAAGTTGTTTGAAAAGTTTAACTTTTCTATAAATATAAAAAAAACTTAACTTGTGCATATGTTTTGAATCTGTGACGCAGCAAATGCATCTATCTTTTTCTTCAAGATTTTATCCGACAGCTTGATGTACTTTTGGAAGCCGTGTCTCAATGTCAGAACGGCCCAAAAATCGTTACTTGTAAAAGTGGCAAAGGTTGCTGACTTGGCGTCCACCGTGTCTTTGCAATTGCGAAGAACGAAGTTCGCAATTTTAACTCCTAAAAATTAAAAATTGGAATATAAGAAATTAAAAAATTATTAGAAGCAATTAGAAGACAAGAAATAGCTTACCCAAGACTCGGTCACCCATCCATTCCAGTTTGTTGTAGCATTCTGTTAGACAATTGGTCTTGATACTACAGCTACCAAGCGTGATGTTCTTTGCGGACTCACGTTAATCTTCGACCCCCTTGTATTTATGACACCCCTTTCCATTTCTGCCCGCGTTCTCATGCAATAAATTTGGAAAAAGCAATTGGAATGGTACGACTTTTTACCATCTCCTTTCTTTGATCGATGGTTTGGTTTGTCCAACTCTCTTTCTAATGCAAAGCCAAAAGTCCCCCGTTCCTATTTCGTTGACGCGTGAAATATCTCCATGTCTTTGTTGACGCAAGTCAGCAGGCATACGTCGCTGTTGCCTACCTACTTGATGGCCAGAATTCTTCTTTTGTCATGTCAAAAGCTCGAGTCGCCCCGCTGAAAGGCAACGGTCCGCAGTTAACTCTTCCTCAATTGTTATTAATGACAGCCATTATTGGAACCCGTATCACGACTACAATCATCAACGCCTTTAAAGCTCTTGAAATATCCCTATCAGTCACTAGGTGTTCTGATAGTCAAAAAGGTTAATATTGCCTTAAAAAACGACCGACAGAAGAATCTTTTCGTCACTAATCGTATCTCAAAGGTAAACGTAGCCTCAGTCAAGTCAAAATGCTCAATCTTGCAGAAGTTTCCACCACCGCACTTCCAGATTGACTTCCCCTGTCAATGGATATTTCTACTTTTATCAACATCGCTCGTTTAATTGGAGTACGCTGAGGAGAACAAATGCTTATGTTGTTCTGCAATTAAATAACTTCGTCGACCGATTACTGAATGGAGTCAAGATTTTCTTTTCACAACCGAACGTCTCCGAGCGGATCTCTAATGGATCCTTTCTTTTCAATTCCGTTTCTTAGCAGAAGAATACGAGTATCTGCGCGGTGACAAAAAGGGACGTCGTCCAGCATTAGTCTATCAATTGGATCTCTATTTGGATAATGATTCTCTGATTCGCTGCCGAGTCCAATTTAATAACGCCGATTTATCCAGCAACGCTTGAAACCCTATCTTTCTACCAAAAAATACTGAGCTCACTCGCCTCATTATTTGATATTTTCATGATCGTACTCTTGATTCCGGTATTTCTTCTACTATTAGTAGCATCCGCAAACGATATTGGATTCCATCAATCAGGCAGCAAGTCAAATCAGTCGTACGCATCTTCACTTTCTGCCGTCGGATGAATCGGGCTCCTTACAAAGCCGTCAATCCAGCCAAATTGCCCAGTTTAGACTGTAAACTATTACTTAAGACAGGTGAAAATAGATGTTATGTGCAACGTTGCAAAATTTTGAAATTTTATTTTGTTATTGCATTACAGTTGATTAATCATGGTTATTTACATTTGGCTTAATTTAAATGTTTATTTCAAAAACTACACTTTGTCATAATTTTTTTTATATTTATTTTGTTTTAGCTAATCGTATAATTAAAAAGTTTGTTGACAGTGCAACGCTGCCTTGGTTTTGTGTTTACCGTCATTGTTTCCCCGCCAATGTTTACGTCTTGTCACTACTTGACTGCTAAAGGTTTAAAGTGTGTAACAGTAATCGATAACTTCCTACACGTTACTTCTCTGTTTAATTTTCGAGTGTTTCATTTCTCCAGTTGAGAATCCTACAATGCATCGTCCTTCAGCTCCATTGGGCCAAGCTCATCCAACAGCAGGTATATAAATTTTGATTCCATAACTCTGTGCCAATAACTGACACTTTTATTTTCTCGCCGGACTTTTGCCTTTCCCAAATCCAGTTGAGACTACTGGAATGCATCGTCCTTCAGCTCCATTGGGCCAAGCTCAGCCAACAGCAGGTATCTACACATTGAAGCTCCGAAATACTAAACAAAATTAACCTTCGTTCTATATAAATGTATTTTATATCGTAGGCAATGGGGCAGCGTGTCTCGGAAAAGGTAAACCATCTACCTCAAAAGGTTTACTTCCAACACCGCTTTTTCCGATTTAATCCAGGGTAATTCGCCCAGACGGAGAAGTCCGCGCCGCCCAAATTCGCACAGCTGGAGGAAAGACCAATCGTCCAATTTCAAATCTCCATCCTTTGAAATTTACTGAAACAATCGAGGTTTCAAGCTCTTAAATTCAGCCTGAATCAAACCTTCCCGATTCAAACCCGCAACATAAGCGTAAAGCAGACATTGCAGTAAAGGAACGGATCCGGAACATGGAAGAAGAGTAGAAAACTTCCGGTCCGGGAGTATGTAGAAAATATTATTTCCTTCCCAAAATTTATGTTGCAATGTTGCACCCCCCTCATTTATTTGCACTTCTTTCTCAACCCCCTATTTAAAACACCCCCATTTCTTTGCTCTAGAAACGGCAGAACACGTCACGCTCTCCCATTGACAGGTTGCAGTCTTTTTCTCTCTTAATTTCCCACGAATTCTCCCAAACTTTATTATATATTCCGTCTTTCCAATACAAAGACTGAAACAGAGTCGTTTTTTATCGACACGTTTAACATCGTATACATTTTAATAATTGCATTATTAAGTGGTGCAATGAGCTCCGCTTGAAACCAGTTTCGTTGTTTTGTTTCCTTATGGAAACCAGTAAAAGTGGATTTTTTTAGCAAATCTATATGTTAGGATATCTAAACGATGTGATCCTTAATTCGACAGAATTAGAGCAGAAGTTTCAATGTATAGGACATGTTTCTCCTCTCTTATCTGAAGCATCTAGGAAAATCTCGGTTGAAATTAAACAAGTTAAATAAAGAAAAAACGTGATGTGAAAGGACGAGAGAAAAGTCAGAAAACCACCCTTTCAGAATGTCCGGTGGGATAACAATTTGGTTATCTAAACCAGGTAGTACTTTGAATAGTTACAAATGTCCACAGTTCAAAAATCAAATCAAGCTTTTGTGGGCCTAAATTGATCTATTCTTCGCTGTATTTACATATAGGGTGGGAGTAGCTGTCCGGTTATTATTCTCTCCTAGCTTTAGCCCGGTCGTGATAACCCAAAACGTATATGGACAAACTGAGATACATTGTACTGCTGCTCAATTCATCTCTTTCTGAGTCATGTTGTATCTGAAGGGCGTCCAAACAGCTAAGCTCCGCCGGATGAGTCAAACAGAACATGTCACTAAAAAACATATTCATTGGCAGGACGAATTTTTTTTTCTATATTTTTTCTCTTTATTTCTTGTGGTCAACAACACCCATTTTAAAGCACTATAGCAACGATTATGGACGACTATATTGTCACGGGAGAGGAGGCTAACACGTTCGGTTTTGAGAGCGACTTGAAGCTGTTTAGCAAAAGACAAACAAACAGACTGGAGGTCGCGACTCCACCACCGACACACACACAAGAACAGTGAAAGTACAACTCTGGAGAAACATGCTCCCCCTTTTTGTATGTATCTGTCAACGTTGTCTCGTCCTGAATGACTATTGTTGTCAAGCGTCGGGGAATCGTTTATTCTTAGGATTAGGATCGTATGGGAAACGTCGGTTCTGGGATTGATAAATGTCTGTTCTGGGAACTAATCGGTTGTTACGTTATTGAAACTCGACAATATAGTTACAGACTTTAAGTAATTTGACTAAATTCAGAAACGTGCGTTTAGCTAAATGTGTTGCTTCATTCGATTTCGGAAGGGGGGAATTTTGTCGATTGTTGTTAGTATGTGATTGAATTATGTATAGCGCGTGCTTATACTGCAAATTACTTGACCTCATTTGCCTTCAAAGAAAGCAGTAGGACACTGCAAGTTCGGAAGATGTCTTGTTAAAAAATGATGCAATGTTGACAAATGTTCAGAATTAGTAATAGTTCTTCAGAAAACGTGTGGTAGCCCATGACTTCCTAAATGATCACCCAGCACAAATCAATAAACTGTTGATTGTCTTGAATTGTTGTTGATTTCCATAAATCCACTGCAACGTCAAACAAACTTCCTATGTAGACCTCCTGGTGGCATCACTAAAGATTCTGCGGGTGACGAGCAGCTATTGGATTTTCATTCTATATTCGAACCGCAATCTCGAATCATCAATTTCCCCATCTACACATCACCGTTGGTATTCTTCAATAAATACTTCCAACTCTGCCACAGACATTAGCTCTTGCATAGAGCCAAAAACTCTACCAGAGGCGGAAGAGGGAACTTAGACGTGAGGCGTCTTGGGCAGCAGAGGTTCACCTGGAAAAAAACAGGTATTCAAAAACAGGTATTCACATACAAAAGAACGAAAAGCAACTTACCCATAAAAAGAAGATCCATGGCTTCTTTCCAGCACTGCAAGCCAATTGATGATGTTGGGATTTCATGATCATAGGTAGAATGTTTCAACAGTAGCGATTGGATGATTGCTTGAGCACCGGTAAATTCTAGTTCCACAATCTTGTCCTGTCGATTGAATGTTGCGGACTCGGATATCATGTTTAGGACCTGAAAAAAAACAAATCCGTCATTATTTCCACGTTCTTTGAAACATAAAATTCCAACTTACAGTGGTGCAGACTGCAGATTTCTCCTTAAAAATGGATGACCATTCGACGTAGATATTTCACAGTCTAAATGGAGTGACGATGCGTTTCTGTGCCTAAGAATTTGCTGCTCTTGAGCAAAAAAAACAAAAATTAAAATATTTCTCTGCTGCTAGAGCAAAGACATGAAAACAATACTACTTTTGCTAGAAACAGGAGCAAAGATAACTTAAAAGCCAAAAAATGTACTCGTTGCTGAACAAGTGCGTATTACGACGATAAAATTGGCGAAAAAGACGCAACTTTAATAAACAATAGAAAACAAGAAAGACACCAAAAACATAACACTGCCATCAGATAACATTATACTTTCAAAAACAAAATTTTAAGTTTTTTGAAATAATTCCAGATATTAAGAACATTTTTTTTGCTAACCGAACTTTAAATTTTAAACAAGTGTGAAGAAACCTTCTCTTTTCATCGATTTTCAACCAAATAATCGAAACTTTGATTAATTAAATTCATTAAATTTGAACCAAGTCTCGTTGTCTAGTTTCCTTATGGAAATCAGTAGAAGTAGGGATTTGTTTTCAATGGTTTACTATAGAAAAAAAAAACTTACAAGATTTCGAAAAAAGTTAGAAAAATCATTTCTCATTGATTTTGTATTCTTAATTCAACATTAGTATATTGTCAGTTGAGAGTTTGAGACTAATCAATAATAAAATATCGATAGTCTTCAATGAAAAACCTAACGAAAGAAAATGGCCAATTAAAAATATTTATGATTGGATAAGAACTGTATTTTTCTCCATTTTCAAATCTAAACTATGTGGTAGATTGGAAAATTGCTATTGTTCAAATTTGAAATATCAAATTTACCATTTGTTTTGCATAAATTGCCAAATAATATTTCGCTGTATTTGGATAGGGCTTTCAGCTATCAGGTTATTCCCTTTTGGGCCCTGACTTAAGCCCAGCCGTGCTATCCAAACATGTATGGGTAAACTAAGAAACGTTGTGCTGCTTAGCTCTCTCGTACTTTGTATTGCATGCTACTTTTCCTGATTCAACATAGACGTGTATCCCATCAGATGAGATGAGAATGGTAGGGCAAACCACTGTATATCACATGTTAATCGGATAACTACACACTTTCCATCACAATGCTATCCCTTTTTTAATTAATTGCAACTCAGAACATTTTTCTGTTAAATGAACTTTCAACTTTGTGTTTAAACCTTTTTTCGTCAACTGTCTGCAATTAATTCTCCAATTAATTGAATCCCTGAGCAATGCAATTGGTTATTTTTTAAACAGTTTCGCTATGAAAACTGGTAGATTATGAGGATTCTTTTCGTTCACATTTAGTTATACCTCTACGTTACGATCATTCGTAAAAGTCATTACTCCTTATAGTCGTTCTGAATAGTCATATACGAGTTCGTCCATGGATGTGTTTGTGTAAAGCCCCCACTGCCATCAGCATCCATTTAACAATGTCCATACAGCTGAACTAACTGCGCTGCTGCTGCTGGGGCTGTTGTACGCGTCGTCTCAGATAGCAAGAGGCGGGCGAGCTTTGTGTTTTCATCGCCAAGTAGAAAAAACCCGAGGAGGGAAGGAAGAAAAAATCACAAAAACACTCAGACGACGACTGGCGTCGAGACTTTAGTCGTTCTGTCGAATTCAATTGCCCAGCGAGCACCATATGGTGGTAACAAAAGAATTCTTCTTCTTCTTCTATTTTTTCTCTCTCACTCGTTGTGACGCATGTTACCACCCATAAAAGTCACAAAAACCAACCAGGGAGGATCCTTTCGACATCACAGATTGAAAAGATTGAAATAGATTGAAAAGGCGCGTTACGAAAAGAGCGTTTGCGAGTAAACTCAAGAAGAGTGATGAAGAACTGCTTTGTCAACGCATACGAGTTATACGCGGAAGAAGAAGTAGAAGATAAACTTTTCAGTTATTAATTTGTCCAGGTATCACGGTGATGTACAGTATCCTGCACGGAAACTGGGACAGTCGCTAGGTGGTTCTTACGAGTATCTTGCGTAGAACCCCTTGCGACTGTCCCAGTTTCCATGCAGGATACTGTACGTATATATGCCCCAACCTTTCCCATCAGCACCAGAAAAGATAAAGACGACAAGCCAAGCAAGGCGACCGAATCCAATCATGTTTTCTTTATCAAAGTAGTATGGGTCACGGAAATAAGAAGACTGGCCAATCGCACGTCGGTTAGGAAAGAAAAAGATAGAGAGCGGAATCAAAACCAAAATAGGGACGGTCAAGGGTCTAAGATCGATCTGCGGATGAACGGGGGGTGGGGGGCTCATGGTGGCCGAGAAGTTCCAAAAACAAGAGCAGCGGAAGATAAACAGAGTCTACGTTGTTTCTATTGTCATCTTCTTCGTGTAACGTTTTCTGTCCAGCCTAATTCTGCGCTGTCGGTGGGTTTCTTTCCAAGCCAATCGTTCCAAGCGTTATAGATATTATAAAATTATGATAGTTTGCGACATCCAGGACGTGATGTAAGCGACACTCAATTGTGTCAATCTCGGGAATGCCCCGGCTGCATCGGAGGATATAACGAATTATTATAAATCAACGGTTCTGCATGGGCCAATAATAATAGGGAAATCAATAAGACGAACGGAGAGCTGCTGGGACATCCCCCCCCCCTTCATTCATCTGCTGCCAAGCATGCACGCACCCCGGTCGTATAATATTCAGCCTAAATATAACGGAAAAACGTCTAAATCAATTCGGACTGGCCGCTCTTTCATATTAGAGCGAACAAATTTCTGTAACAATTTGTTTTCTTTTTCTTGTAGTAATAATAAGCTGATTATCCAATCAATCAAATAAAAATAAAAAATAAAAATAGGCCAAACTGTTACGTGTACATACAAACAAAAAGCACACGAACGCAATTGAGGATGGAAATACCTAAGAATTTTCAACGGGTGGGTCGGGGGAGCTGAGCATCAACTTTTGCGCGAATGGATATGAAAAAGAAAACAGTGGACTCGACATATGTTGGGGGACCACCTGGCATCACTATTAGATTTGTATTAAACAGATGACGCCGGATGTTCATTTATGCCATCAAACTAGTTTTGCAGTAATGCGAAATACACCAAGAATTTTCAAACAATCACAATAAACTTCAACGCCTCGTCTTTTTTACGAAATAATCTCCCAAGCGCTAATTACGTACTACGGCATCACTCGATTAGTAATTTTTTTTCCCACTAGACAGTCACGTACTAAGCAAACGCCGGTAGTCCTTTACTCTACGTCCAAGTAATCCCGAAATGAAACACTCCCATCTTAAAAAAAATCAAATTCCTAAAGACATAAAAAACATTTTCATGTCTTACGAGAATTTTTTAAAAGTTGCAAATACTTTCTTGGCTCTGAGTTTACCACTTCAAGTTCAATCTTTTAGAAAACCACTTGATTACGAGCGAAGTACAAGCTTCACAAAACGTAAAGCGCCAAAACAATCCAAAATAAATAAAAAAAACTGATAGCATTTCCGCCAGACCGCGGGTGGCTGCTTATCTTATAGTTGTCGTCGATCAATCAGTCAATAACTGAACGAAACATCATGCATTATCTCAACGCCTGTAGGCTACCAAGACACGAATATATCGATGAAATATCACCGATAAAATAAGATCGATAACCACGAGCACAATTTATTTCCAATTTAGCAAGGATTCCTTGCAACCACTGTTATTTTCCATACAAGCCATAGAGCTATGTACCGAATACTTTTCCCGTAGGGAATGTTTTTGGTATCTCTCTTTTCAATAACGGAGGAATTTCATTTTTCACCCATCTGCTGGTTAGTAAATCTATCATTATCTTAACGGTCAAGGACCCATAGCTACTACTGTTATTTCTTATAAAAGTAATGGAGCTATGTACCAGAAACATTTCTCATAGGAAATGTTTTTGGTATCTCGGGATAGTTTTCAATAACAGCGGGAAAAGGGAGAAAGCGTCGGTGGGGGGGGGGGAGAAAAACTTGGAAGAGCAACAAGCACAGAAAGGAATGAACGTAGCTGCTAACCCACCACCACCTCATTTCTGCCTTTCAACGAAAATGACAATTTCCTGTCAAACAGAGAATTAATCGTTGTTGCTCCTTTATTGCTATGCAATGCTAGCAAGTCAAAGCCCAACCTATCTACTCCCCTGGAAATGAATCCGATTGGAAGAAAACGGTCTCTTATTCTTTCGCCCAGCTGTTAAGTCTCAAGCCAGAGTAAAAAAGAAAAAACGAACTTTGATCGCTTTCTGGATGAAAGCTCTGCAGCCACAATTCATGACCAAAATAAAGATGAACTGAACTACTGTCCGCTTTCTCTGTGTTTTTTTTTAATGTCTCGCCCTCTTTGGAATCTCTCGAAGACAAGGTCCAAAAACTCTCTATACCTCTTTGGATGAAAAAGAGACTCGAATTTTTTAACTTGATAGGAAATTGCGAGCAACAAGGTATCTTTTGCTGATTCTATCTTAAAACTTAATAAATCCTTTGCCTCCTCCCCCACTTGCGTCCCTGGGCAGACTTATGTCTCTGTTGCTCGTGGCGTTCCGTGGTTCCGCCCAGCGCAGTCATTGTTGCTAAATGTATTGATGGTCCCACACCAAATCGTCCTTGATCTCCATGCGGTTGAAAAGCTCTTAATTACCCCTTATAGTTGTCTAATCCTCTCTCATGTTCGTTATATAAATAACAAAAATTATGTCACGCTTGACAACGACGCTGATGTCGCAAAGACCGCTGTAATTCTTAATGGCAAACCTGACTTTCAGTCTAATTTTGATTCCGCGTCGAAGCTCAATGTCCTGTACCCGGTGAAAGCTTTGTTTTTCAATGTTTCTGACTTGGAGTCGATCAAGATGGAACTTGAATACCACAACAAGAGCCTAAGAGGACTGATACACTCCGTCAAGTTGTTTTTTTCTAAACAGCACACAACAGAAGGACACGTAAAATCGTCCTCCGCACAAAACAGGCCAGAGACTATATTTTATTCTCTGGAAAAGCTTCTATTCTGTGAAAAGATTACCGCGCTGTCCCTTTGGATCTTAATCGTGAAGTTAGGCGATGATAGGTGTCAACTTTTTAATTATTATTAATCAAAATATCAAATCTTAATTAGCTTACCCAAGACTCGGTCCCTTAGCCATTCCAGTTCATTTTAATATCCAGTAAGACAATTTGCCTTGTAAGAATAATCGAAAATTGCTTGAATCAGCAACAAATTGTCTTTGAAAACATATCCCAACTTTATTTCCAAATCTTCGAGCCCAGTGAACAAGAACTCTATCAAGAGCTCCCTATCCAAGCGTAAATATTTTTAGTTTCAAGGTTTAAGATGGCAAGAGTAATTCATAACAATTGCAAGGACACTTTGATGCCAAATTGGCCACCTTTGAAATTCTGACGAGCAACGAGTTTTGGGCCGTTCTGACAGTGAAGCATGGCAAAAGCACATAATAAAAGCTGTCTGACAGAAACTTAAAGAAGAAGATCGATGCATTTGCCACAGGACAAATTAGAAATGGACACCAGCATATGCATGAGTTAAGATTTTATAATATAGAAATGTGAAACTCTTCAAACTACTTTTTGTTGTTTTGTTGTATCTCTGCATATTGAGATTTTGGAAGGGAACGATCCGAACTTTCCCTTTGCCACATATGTGGAACCACCAAAAGAACTGGCTGATGTGTGGGAAGCTAGCTCTTGCTGGAGCTATCTTCGTGGATTCTGGAGATCGGTCGATATGGGCGGCTATTGCCCCACTTCTTGATTCTGGTAGATTTTAACTAATATACATAATTTCTTTTTATTTCCTCAATTAATTCAGAATGAAACTCTTAATTTCAAAAGGAACCATGAATTGTTGGCCTCCAAACCCGGTTCAGATTAGTAGTAGTGAGTATATACCGAAAGTATGGAAAATCTTTAAAACTCACGTAATATAATTTTAACATAGTAATAAATTTTGTTTTTCTAGTAATGACTTGCGTTTAATTAAAAATCGATGAAGAGTTTATCAGTCGAGGCCGTGCTAAAAATGCCAAGAATGCCAAAAAAGCAAAAATTCTTTTGTTCTAAATTCTAAATTTCATCTTACACAGATAGCTAACAGAAGGATATGAGTTTTCTAAATTAGTTGCAAAACCAAATTATTGTTTGATACTTTTTCAAGTAGTTAGATAAACAAGTCAAGGGGAAAGTGGCCGTTTTTGGGTGACAATCTTTTTCCTACGTTGACGTGAATTGTTTACTGGAGTATCCAAAACAGTTACTTCAATTGTCAATCCAAGATTCAGATTGCAACAGAGAACTACAAATTGCTCTGTGCTCACACCAGTCACTATAGAGGCAATTCACATTGCGGTTTCAATTATTTCGGGTGTCCGCAATTTTTGTTGATTGTTTACATTTGTGTGTACACTAGCGGTATAGGCTGAAGCTAACATTTTTGAATAAAAAGAGTATTTCTAAAGAAAACCTTCAAATATTTCTTTGTTTTTGTTTTGAGCTTTATTCCTACCTATTCTATTGAGTATTTACAAAATATTTATGTCTAAAGTTAGAGGACATATTTTAAAATTTGATTTTAAAGGGCTCTCATGAATAACAGTTTACTTCTCTCAAACCAGAATCATAATTTGAAAAAAAATATGGTTTTTACATGCAGCAACAGCAAGTTTTTATTTTGTTACGTGTGTTTAATAACCCTTTTTGTGTGAAATCATATTAAACACAAGTTCCTTGAAGATTCTTCTTTCAAAAATTTATCAATGGATGTGTTGGTGTCTAACCGTTTCGGCACTTCAATTTTGTCCGTTTAGCACTGTGTTTATTCATTTCGGCGCCGCCACCAAATTTTGTAATTCACCTGGGGCGTGTAAAAAATAGGAAAAGCTAGGACGGCTGAAGCGGGCTGAAGTGGCAATCATCACGAAGAATCACCTCTTGACTCTGCCTCGGAAGACCCTGGCCACTCAGTTTGGCTTTGTATACATCGATTATGTAGCAAAATACACTATCAGTTAACCCCCTTCACTTCCCCGTCACAATATCTAGTGTGTGTCCAATCTCTTAAAAAATGGATGTAGTAAATTACAGATCTGTTTAGGTAACGGAGAACTGTGAGAAATACTATCTGTCTCCTCCGGTTCATCACAAGAACCAAATGAATGGATGTACTAAATTACAAATTTATCTTTAGGTAATTGAGAACCAAATGATCTGATTTTGATTTAATTTTATCTTAAACGGGATAGAAACCAAATTTTTCTCGTCTTCTTTATCAGGTAGGAAGTTTTTATTTGCTATTTGCTTCACAAGATACTTCTGTGCCTAATTACTGGAGAGCAGCATCATGCGTGCATGAAGATGTGCATTTTTTCTTCATTTCTTTTGGAATAAAAATATATACCATTTTTTTAAAACTTATGGCTAAATAAAAGGCAAAAATTAAATTAATATTAGGCTCAATATGTCTCGAAAAAAACCAGGCAGTTACATTTAATTAAATAAACATTAAGGTTGTGCTACTTTGTTTGTGTACTAACTAAAAATAAAGAACTTGTAATTGCAATTACTCACTAAAATAATCAAAATGTCGGCCTCCACAAAAAACCACGCTGGAACAAAGTATGAATTGTAAGAGATGAAAAATAAATGTGTGCTCTCGTTAGATTACAGAGACAAATTGGCGTGATGCTTCAGCGTGTTTTGCTGATACCTCCTTTGGATACACAATTCTGGTGCTGTCAGCAGAATTCTGAAAGTGTTAGAGGGGATAGGAAAATGAAGTTACTCTAGTAAGGTCGCAGGGATTATCTTAACTAGATTATTATTTCTAAGACAATTGAGACATTTTTTCTTGTAATACAGTAGCTACCCAAAGTTTCCGCACAGCCGAGAGAAGCTTATGGGAAAACGGTTTTTTTTTTAAATTCGCCAAAAATCAAGTTTTCGTCGGACGAAAACGATTTTTGGACAGGGGCTTCTTAGACTGAAGGTTTCTAACATATATTTTTTGGGGATTTTTTCGTTTACGGGAAAGTCCCTTTTAAATTGGGAGTAAAAGTTTCCGCACAGTCGAGAGGGCCAGTAGTAAATGTTACTACTTTGGCTTTCATTTACGGGACGGAAAATAGGGCTAGGAAGGTTCATCAGGGCTTAAAAAAAGATCATCGTTAGCTCTATAACCTCATCTATAATTTTGACCCCCATGCCATTTGAGAAATCACTTTAATTTCGATGTGAAAATGAAAAGTTTTGATTTCTCAGTTATTTTCGCTTTATTCCCCCTCCCGTAGTTGCCGGTTTTTCTAAATACCAAGATTTTTAATGTTAGGGGCAGGGGGAGAAAAAAGACAGGCTATCTCTAGGACCTTTTTTTAGCCTTGGTCCTTGGTTGAAACAGAAGAAGAAGCTGAATTTGAGTCAGACTATGGTTTCTAGTAATTAAATGCCAAAATTATGTGACGAAAAGCAAAACAATTCAATTTGATAATATGATGCACTGTTAATTAATTTAAAAATTTAAATAAAAAAAAACACTTGTTGGGGAGTCTTAACAATAAAAGACAAAAAAAATAAAAAAAACACTGTTCAAGTCTTCTAAAGTAAAAAAAAATGGACACTAAAATTGAGTGATAACACTCCAAAACAATCAAGTGATCGAGCACTCAGACTAAAAAAAATAAGACTAAAAAAAATTGAGTGATAACATTCTCTAAAAATATTGAGTAATAAAACTCTCTCCCAAAAAATCGAGTGATAACGGTCTCTCCAAAAAATATTACTCCCGGTGCCATCCGGGAGTATCAATAAGACTGCAAAATAATTGAGTGATAACACTCTCAAAAATATTTATAAGCCTTTCGTGATCCAATGTTGATCCAACGGATCCATTGGAGAGCGGAGAGTACGAACTCCTCAAGGAACAACCTATACCCGTTCCGGCCGTGAATTAGGCCTCAACACCAGCAACTGAAGTTCCAGCCCCGGCAGTACCTATCCAACTGCCAATCCCAACCCCGGGCAAGTCGAGAAGTAGGATTGGATCGGGCAGCGAATCAGAGCCGGAGAGCCACTAAAAAAAATTGTTTTCCTTTTGTCTTGTGCGAAAATACAAAAACTTGTAAAAATTAAACTGTCTATAGCCTACTTAATTTAAAAAATGTTACACTCAGACAAAAAGAAAAAATTGTGGAAAGGTAGTTACGAAGAAACCCTAGCCGGTTAAAACAAAAAAAAAACGCCCCCAAAAAAGACAGACTGATCCACAGGATACAGAGGCTGAAATCCCGGAGGTTTAAAGACATCAACAGTCAAGACGAGCTCCTCTTAGAAACAACGATGGTACGATGAACCTTCCGCGTAGTAGATCCACGAGTTGGGCATCTGGAAGTGACTCGCCACTAAGAAAAAGACACGGTATTCCGAATGAACTCCAGTCATTTGTCGCAGGACAGAGAGTTAAAGAAACACATGAAAGAGCGTATGCACAACTATCACCAGAAGTGCAGCCTCGAATTTAATCGGGTTTAAAACAATAAGTTAATAAAATGAATTAAAAAATAAGTTTTATACAATAATATTTAAAAGCACCAGACCAACGCTGACCGCATTCATAAAGCAGCAGTTCACCCAATTATTGGTGGACATGAAATAATTTGTAAACTGTCTGTTTAGCACAGACACACAGGTCTTTGGTATGGTTGATATGCTACATCACCATGCATTACAAATTCTCGTTATAAACCAGGAAGTACCGATGATGCGACGGTCGATAAACACCCTATCTTAGGATGGGCTATATCGTGTTTGCTAGACGACCAGATGAACGCTACTACAGCGCTCACAACCCAAGTAGAGATTATACCAGGAGAAGAGCAAAAGAGTGTCAAAACGCACTTTTCCGACTTTTGTGGCCTCGAGAGCCTCGGTATCCTGAAAGATGAAAAGACTGAGTGTTCTTTATATCATGAAGAGTTGAATTCCCGCCGTCAGTAAATTGTGATTGTTTTTCGGAAAGAATTTCTCCAAGCCTTTTTTAGGGGCAGGGAAATCATCGCATTACCAACATGGTGATGCATCAGCCAATTTCGCGCCGAATAGAGATTTTTCTATTACCACTATCAAACCATAAACTTGGATTATGGGCCGGAAAGGATGGGGCCGGAACGTTAAAGTTTTTATTTCGATTCCGGTCCCATTAAAGGCAAAATTTTGGGCCCGGAAAAGTTGGGGCCGGATGGACTACATAGCATAAGAGGGACCATTATCTTGATTCCAAGTAATGAATCACACCCACGATCTTCATTTTGGTCTTTTGCTACCCTTTTCTTAGATCCCTTTTGGTGATCGACCGAACTCTTGCTGGTCGTTTTCTAGTGACAATGACCATAAATTGTTTGGAGAGTGAGAACATCAAAACTATATTTGAAGTCTTGGAGAATTTTGAGCATGTGGTGTAGAACATTTGCAAACAAATCAGAATTGATTCTTTTTATCTTTCGTCGCCGACATAATGATGGAACCGGTGCCAAAAGCCCGCAATTGGTAAATGAAGACGTTCCAACAACACAGTGGAGACATTTTCCAGTTGTAACAAGCTCATGCAAGCGCTTCACCTTCCTATTTCGGACCATATCCAGTCTGTGAGGAAAGTTGAACTCCAGCTGGCCTTCCGGCATTGAATGGTGTTTGCGGGTGTAGTCTCATAGTATGTCTATTTAGTAAATTTCATCCCTAGCGTTCTTGACGATACTTTTTCTCTCCTCGACGCGTTCTTTCTCCCTCTACACGCAAAAATTTGGAGTGTTCTCCTGCCAAAGAACACCCCGTTGGATAATGCTAAACTCTCGGCGGCAAAGATAAAATAAAAATTCCTAAATCAGTTGAGGAGAGCGTGCTTTCACGAACAGTTACTCATTATCCAGCCCAAAGTCTCATCCCACGCGCCCTAACCGATACGTCTCGTCTCCTCGACGCGTTCCCTCTCTTCGACGCGCCTAAAATTTGGGTTTTCTGCTGCCAAAGAACACCCTGTTGAGCAATGCTCAACTCTCCCAGGAAAAGAAAGCAAAAGAATCCTAAACCAGTTGAGGTGAGCGTGCAGCCACAAAAAGTTACTCACTTCTCCTAAGATGGCTTGTTGAAAAAAAATTATATGCAAGTTAAATGGACGATTTTTTTGCTGGAAGACCATTATGATTTTTTATTTTGTGCTGCATATCTGAAAGATAGTAAACCACAGTAATACAAATTAAGTTGTATTCACAATATTTTGTTTTCGTACTTAACCGTTGTTTCGTACTTTCTTCGTGATATTAAACAAAATGCAGATTTAAAACTATACGAGAGATATGGCAAAAATAGAGATGAAATTTAGCAATCCTGACAACAAATCCAAAATATTTCATTTTAAACACTTGTTATTGGCTGCACCGCCAATATGTCGGAAATGTTTGCATTTAGGTTTATCAACACAAAATTAATGTCGGTTAAATTTCGAGAAGAATATGAGGTCTGTATTTTTACACAAAATTTTGTTAATGAATCTGTTTTTTGTAGAGACATTGGCAATTTAGAAAATGGAGAAAAAGATCACCAGGAGTATCCTTCTTCGGCATATCTGGTTAAACTTCTTCTCTTGTTTTTTTTTTCGAAAAAATCACTAAGTCTTCTTCTTTGTCTAAAACTACTGCTGGGTTACCGATACCATAATTTCATCGACAATATCCTTGAGACTAACGCCTACCAATCTGCTTGAACCATCTAGTTCTGCCTCTAGCTCTTTCTCTTGGTCTCCCCCTCTTTATTTATGCCTCCTTTTAAATTCTTCTTCACAGACACATGCATTTTAGACGTGTTTTATCCCAGTAATATGAACCGTGGCAGCCCGATCTGCTAACTAATAGACCATTGTTGACTAGGGAGGGAGGGGGCACGGGAAGACGTTGGGACATTTAAAATGGCTTAGGTGAACCCCTCTTCACTGACTCCCTCTTCTATGGGTGCGCAAAGTCCCTCCATCCCCCACCCCCACTAGAATTTCCTTCTGGAAGGCTTCGGCTGCGGGTCTGCCACGTAATACGCTAATTCTAAGGCACTTCCATTCATATGCACACTCTGAACCCTTGAAACCAAATGAAATAAAAAAGTAGAAAGATTCTCTGTTTCGAATGAACTAAACTTGTTACTGCGACAGAAAGAAACACAGAATGACAAAAAAAACATGAGCATGAAAGAAAATATAAAGAAATTTTTGTTGGAGCTCTTCTGCTGGACAACTCTTCCAGCTACCATCCTTGTCTAAAGCGGCTGGATTAATTGACAAGTCTTTCTTGAATCACTAGACACGGCATCGTCTTCGGCATTCGCTAGCTGCTCACCAGGTTCTTGGGTTGTCAACGAAAGATTAATGTAAAAATCGTGCACGAAATTGTCGCTCAGATCCCGGGAAAAACTACCACTACCGCTGGTAGGATTGATTGATCCTTGGGGACAATTTTTATCTCTATTTATATGCTTTAATTATATGCTTAAATATCAAAGAATATCCTTAATGCATGCCGTGGGGACAATTTTTATCTTTATTTATATGCTTTAATTATATAGTTACATATTAAATGACATTCGCTTATTTGTTTCCTTTCTTTTTATGAGTTATAAGTCTAAAGTTTCTATGTGTTTTTGTCTAGTCTGGTGAATACAACGAAGTCGTCGAAAACGTAACATTCTGTAAGGCCTACATTTTGTATTAATATTGAGCGAACTTTTAGGTTAACATATAGAAATTTATCTTTCGTGAAACGTTGATTCTATGCTGAATCATTGCTGGTATGTCTTTCTTTTTAACCAGGTTTTCCATGCTAAAACGCTGCAGTTTTCTCATTCGATTGGACTCAGCATGTTCAAGCTAGTTTGTTACGCTTCTCCAGGTAAAATACCTAAAGACAGCTATTGCTGCTTTAGGGTATGTATACTCACTGATAGGTGGCGCTAATAGACACAGAATTCATATACTTGAGACTTCAAATTTCAGCGATCGATATTTAAAATATTCAATCTAGACTTCAACTTTAACGTTCAACATTGAAAATTATCTTTTAACTTGGCGTTGTATATATCAGAATCCCTGTACGGGTTCTTCTGGAAAACAAGCGTTCTTGTCGCAAGGCTAGGCGCTTATACGCCGCGCATATAAATTTCAAGTTGGCCTACAATGTCATAATATTTCATTCGAAAATGTCAATTAGAAAGTTTAAGAATGGACAACTCTGATTCTCTGAATGAAAAACGTGAACGATTGGTGATCTAACAAAGGCCTGATGGATTGCTCCAAAAAATTAGAGCGCCATCTGTTGTTTTGCTATTGTGTTTTTTTTCCAAATCACCGTTAGATGGCGTGGAAGGAAGACTACCACTACCGCACGATCATTCAAGGGAAGGATAGCTTTTAAAATGGATCCCAATAATTGAGAACACTCCGTAGAGCTCCATGCAAATTACCCACGCCGGGTATTCGTCCCCTCATAAGTGCGGGTTGGAAAAAAAGGAGGAAGAAAGGGACTAAAATGGGCAAAAAAATTAATGTATTTTACATTATTTACAATTATTTTACATGATTACAATTGACTGTACATTAAATATTATGCGAAAAAACTGAAAATGACGACTGTTGTTGAGTTTGTGAAGCTCTTCATTTCAGAGTTTTTTGCGTCTTCCTAGTTTAACCAGTTCTATAGTTATCCTCCTCTAAAGTAACGTAATTTGCATTGAGATTGAAGCCAAATGTGTATTTTTCTTTTATTTAAAGAAAAAAATGAGTCAACGGCTCGGTCATTGTTCTTGAATACAACGAATGTTGATCGAGCAACCAAAATAATTATCTTGCAATCGCTGAGCGTTTTGGACTATTGGGTAGTTTCGGATTAAGTTATTGTTCGATAACAGTTATTGGAATTTGTTTTCCATTTTTGTTTTCAACATTCAAAACAATTACTAAATTTCCTTCGAAATAAAAAGCCCTTAATTTTGCAATATTGATATCGCAAACAATCTTTGCTGGCAAAACAAAAAACAATTTTTAGAGTGACAGAATTAGTATCTAATTCATTAATGTTTCTCAGGCCATACTTTTTTTACATATAAGACATTAACTTTCCCTTCCCAGTTTACATTGACAGTCAGTTCATTATTGTTGATTACATTTGGATGTGTCGGAATTGATCTTGTTGAGCTTTCATTTTCTTTTTAGAACTTTGAGAAGTGAACTCACAGCTTGAACTTCCGATTTTTCATTTTCTGTTATACAAATTTGAAATTCAGTTTTGAAACGACATGCATGGGATAAAAATACAGTCACGTGTGATGTTGGGATGGGATAAAAGTGCTAGGGGGTAGGTGGGTATTTCAAATTTTAAAAAATCGGTGTAAACGAGAAATCAAGCCAAAAAACGATCGCTACAACAACCCCCAAACCCTTCCAAGTGTGTCGTTAGTTTCTTCGTTCAGTCCGTTTAACACATAGACGTGAGCCTTCATCGACACAACAAAAAGCCAATCATCAATTTGATGCATGGGCTTATTGAAATCGACTACGAAGTGTCTGAAAACTGACACCAAACATCAAAAGAATTATCTCTCCCGACCCCTGCAATCAATCAATCAGTCAATGACTGCAAATACTCTCCCTTTTCCAACTCTTTGTATATTACAAACTACCAACAAAAAGTATTATTAATTATGTACCAATTAGTTTCCCTTTTTCATTGATCACTCCAAATAGTTTTTTAAAGTTGGGAACAGTCTCGGAATCAAATTTCATCTTTTCCGTGCTATTATTCATGTAATTGCATCTTTAACTTCGCCATCCTGTTAATATAAAAAAACGTAAATTTTAGAATTGGTGAAATTTTTTTAAACGCCAGTTTTCCAATAATAATAAGAATTGAAATAATTATGATTATCTTTTCCCACCATGTTGCCAAAACTTCTTGCAACATTTTGTCTGAAACGGTTATATATTGGTTCAGATAAGGGGCCATCATCATTTCATTTTTTACTGCTTCTTCAGCAAGAATCATGATTGGAACTCTTACAGAATTAGCTTTGAAAAATTATCTGCGAGATACCAGTAGCTTTTGTATCTCGTTTTTGTGTGTTTCGATTGTGTTTAGTTCCTCAGTTATCGAATCATTATCGCTGTCAATAACAACGATTTCAGGATCGAAAATGTTTTCCACGGTGGTTGCCATTATGTCCGTAAAAGGTCGTCGAGAAAAGACGATTTATAGACACTAATTTTGAAAATACAAAAAGGAAAATACCATAAAATATACTATTTCACAAATACCTCATTTCAATGCATTAGAATTTAATTTTCTCTTTGCTGGGCAACTTCATGTAAGTAACTAACTAGTCGATAAGGATATATATCAATATGTAACCATACTAATTACCGCACGCCGATGTTAACGATAAATATTAAAGTATAATTCAACGTACCATACTCGAAGAATAAATGGGGGAGAGTTGATAACGACCAGCTCTTTTGAATTGTCCCTCATTTAACGCCAGCGCATGATGACGTCACCAAGGAACATGACCTTTCCACAAAAGTTCCTCTCTCCCATCCAACAAACATTCGAATTTTTTAAAGTACGGGGTCTTTAATATTCATCATTTTGGTCCTCCATATATTAGTATTCATAATTCCATTAGATTAGAGCCATTAAAAATCCCTTTTTTATTCATCTGCTAATCAGCATTTTTTTTATATAAAAAAAGGCTCAGCGTTTCGGGAGAGAAAGACCTTTTTTCTTTGTCAAGACATTTTGAAGAACAGCAGTGTATTGAACACCATTAATCATTGTAAGAACGTTGTCATCCTCTTCTCCACGGACGTTCAATTGAACGCCACCGATGCCTGTTACATTCCAAGTGACTGATGTGGGAGTATAATTATGCATGTAAGATTCGTCATTACACATGTGATAGGTCGCCCCGGAATCTGCGTACCAGAGATGCTCACTCATAGGCGTCTGACTTGCTCCGAAGGCTAAAAAACTTACTCAATTTTTTTGGTTCTGGTGAATTTTACTGTTCAGGACGTTGTCTTTGATTCATTCTTTTCATCTCCAATGCTTTTGTGACATACGGCTTCTGAGTGATCGTAGGTTTCTACAGTAAGTGCATTTTTCGTCTGGATGTCTGGCCTCAGCATTAATTGGTCTGGAACACGTTGACTCAGAGTGATTGATTTTACCACAATAACCGCATTCTTCTCGTGGTCTGTTTTTTTCCGAGTTGAAGTTTCGTTTTTCCCGACTATGAGGTGGTCTAACTGATTCTGAGGTTCGTCTTTCCCAACTGTGAGTAGATCCTAAATCGGATTTGGCGGCGAATGCTTCCGTGTCGGTGTTGGCTTTAATGATCTTGCTGTTTAGATCTGGATGTATAAAAACGTTCTAATGTTGTTCATTCATTAATTTGGTAATCTTGGTCATGATCTGAGACTGAAAAATCGGGCTACCTAAGTTTTCAAGTTATTGAGCCAGTTCTTTAATGGAAGTGATGTGTGACATCATGCTGTGCACTTTCAGAAATTGATAGTGGAAGAATCTGGCTTGAAGCACGTGAGTACTTGCTGAAGCATTTTGCAGGTACTGAGCAGCTAGTTTAACCCAGATTGGGTTAAACTAGCAGTTTACAGTTCACAAATAATGCGTGCTGCTCTTTGGGAAAGATAGTCGTCATCAGGATTTCTCTGGCATCTGCATTCCTTGCTTTAGTTATTTATCGAGCTTGGAATTAGTTATCGAGCCAGAATTGACATTGAATTTACACAGATTAGAATTGAGTTCTGTCTCCTTCGACTTCCCCTGTTTAGGTTACATTATTAGAGTAAGTGGGTTAACGATCTGATAAACAAATGTTCTTTGCGTCGTTTTCAGTGTAATTACCTCTAGTATGTCTAGAAGATCATTTTTTTCAAGAATCAGCCAATAATTGTACTTCCATAGTTTAAAGTTCATTTGGCCGTTTCCTGGCCTGGCTTAGTTTTGATTTAAAGTCAGACATAGCGGAATATTTTATTTATCTCCGGGTCCATAACCTGTCAATATTAATAGTGAACACACATGGAAAAGATGAGATGATTGTGAGGGATAGATATTACCAGATTAAGATGATAAGTATTTCAAGTCTTTTATAGAGATAACGAGAAACAAGAGAACAAAAAGAACGTAGGAAACAGTAGAAGATACGTTTCTTTGGAAACGACATTTTATAGAAAACAGACGTCTGAGTAGGTTTACATGGATTAATGGCGGGAAGATTGCGATGTGTTAGGTCAACCTCAACATTTCAGTCATTAATGGAAACAAAACTTGTAAGATTGTGCAACTTCCCGTCGAAAGAAAAAGTCATTATGACAAAGTGGGTTCTTCATTACAAGCCAGGGTACAAAGATATTGAACCCCGATACAAGTCACGACTATTGTTGCTTGTGGCTATTCGCAGCTATTTGGCATCGACTATTTGGACATATGTACTAGTGGTGAATGAAAAATCTATTCAACTAGCTATCACCATCGTAACTGAAGGACCTCGAAATGGTTCAGCTTGAAATAAAAACAGCTTTTCTTTATGGAGAGTTGGAAGAAGAACTCTTACCTGCTGCAACAACCCGAAGGCTACGTCACTCCAAGTAAAGAAGGTAAAGAAAACTTAGTGTCGCCTCATAAATCCATTGTATGACCTCAAACAACAACCCACAGTGCCGACTCAGCAAGTTGATGATGCAATCCTGCAGTTAAATTTCAACCGATGTCTCTACGATCCATGTGTGTATTACCGCTCACTCCAGAAGGACAGTTCACTATTCTCGAAATATACTTCGACGACGGACTTGCTTGTAGTAACATAACCGGAGAATAAATCAGTGAGGAATGACGTTATTTTTGTCGAGAAGGTGATTAAGTTAACAGAAGATATGGTAAGGCTGATTTATTCCTGCTTGTTTTTATTATATCGTTTTTATTAAGAATTCTTTATATTATTTAGAGAACGTGGATGCCCTATCCGTTCAACGAGAGTGATGGTGAAAGCGAAACGTCTGGTATGGAGTTAACCGAAGAAAATAATAAAAAATTAAGAAAATGGTGCCCAGGTTAAATCGGAACACCGATTTCTTTGTTGGTGGGGAAAAATGATGAGCAAGAATAAAAATATATCTTTTTTAAATAAATGTTGGTTATTTCAATTCATTTAGAGAGTTATGATATGGGAAATAACGGAAATAAATCATGAAAAATTATTGAAAGTAAGGTAATATGGGCCCCAAAGTATATTATGGGAATATATAAGGTATAACGTGGAAATAATTTACGACGTAGATAGCAGGTGGCACCAGCCTCACTATGTGAGTTATGGCCATGATGTGGATAGGGCAATGTAGTCATAATGCGAATCCCGGGCACATGGTGGATATGACCAGGTTATCAAAAAAGGTAGGTAGAATAAAAAGGTAGAAAAATAGGTAGAATAAGGGTAGATTGCCAGTAGACGCAGGTCAAATGAGAGGGAGTTCCAAATACGAGAGGAAGTAACAGAAAAAGATTGGTTGCCATACATTTTGGAGCGTAAGTGAGGAGAATGAAGAAAATGTTGAGATGAAGAGCGGAGTTCTCGATAAGGGCGACGAATTGCTATTGCATCAATCAGGTACTGGGGCAACACCAATCAAACAACGAAACGCAAGGATAGCAATCTTGTTTGTGATCCGCTGTTTAATGGGGTATAAAACAACCGCAGGGGGATTTTAAACGTTTATTTGATTTCTCCTCTTCATCTTTTCACGTTCTTCTGTTTGTAGCAACTGATTGATGTGGTTCTTCCTATCTAGCCTTTGATTTCTCTTACGGTTCCTTAAGAGAGAGTTGGGCTATTTGGGGCAATTTTTTTCACTTACATCTCATTTTTTTGCTTTATCCAATTTCCAAATTGTTTTTTTCAATAATTTTTCCATCGTCTGCTATCCCTAGTATTTTTTTAATAAATTTTAGCGTCATTAGTTAACCCGCTGTAGCTCTTCGCAAATGCAAAAAAATAAAGTTTAAGTTACAAATTTGTGGGGTTATATGGTTCACGGGTGTGTAATCTGAACCATTCATTTTACCACTATAGGGGAAACCGGACCCATATCGGACAGTTCCGGTCCGCCCCCCATATCTCCCATTCCCTTACGCGAAAGAGAAAATTTTAAAATTTTAATTTAATAAATAAAATTTAATATAAAATTGAAAAATTCATAAAAATTAATTGAAAAAAAAATTGGCGGGATTAGATTTTCTGTCATTTATTTGTTATGAAAAATATTTGGGGGTATATTACCGTAAATTTACAAAAATTAAAATTAAAATTAATGATAAGAAACTAAATGCTTATCTTGTGTGGCAGTAGCAATACCACCATTAAGCTCCGTCTATTGGGTATCACCTTTCATGTACCAGTTCACCCCACGTTACCGTCACAAACATGCTATTATTACGTTTTTGAAGAAAAATATTATTTGTATGTATTATTAATTTGAAATGGTTAAACTATCACATGCTATTTAAATTTCCCATATGTTAATTCCGTTAACAACAAAAACAGTGAACTTTTTTTAAGAATTTTAGGGGACATTTTGTATTACCTTAATTATTAACTTACACAGAAACCAAACATGAATTTTTCTACAATAAAGTAGATACATACAAAGAATACCCTGTATGATTCTGAACTTTATAAAATCATATTAACGATTTAACGAACCGTTTCATTTTGTATGGCTTGCCGTATAACCCCAAACTATCCTACCAATAGAAAATCAGAAATAAACGATTTTTAAATACCAAAGGGAAAAATGAATATTACAATTGCTATTTTTAATTTGAAAGTACAAAAACATTTTTATACTAGTCCTTCGTTGTACTTTCGCTGTAATTTGAAATTCCCAGCTAAACTTTTGGTATACTGTACGCCGAATTGAGCTGATACATACATTAAAAATTGTTTTCCAACTCCAAATTGATGCCGAATAGATAGGGTCTTTGCATGAAATTTCGATTTGTTTAAAACATACCTGGTTAGAATCAGTTTTTTACGCTGATTCTCATGGTATTTTTTAAATATTTTTAAAATGACCTAACTATGTGTATTTCTAATTCAAAATTCAAATAAGCGCCTCCCATTTCAAAACGGGGTCTCAGCCATTTCTAGGGGCGGAGCTTAATTTCTGATGAATTTGTAGACGACGCTCACCAAAATCAACCTTTTCGTATTCCACGTTAAGGCCCTAAGGGCGAAAGAGGGTTGTAGTCAGCCGTAGGCAGTACGAAAAGGGTGATTTCGGTGAATTTGGTGAGCGTCGTCTACAAATTCATCAGAAATTAGGCTCTGCCCATGAAAAATGGCTGAGAGCCCGTTATGAAATGGGAGGTGCTTATTTGAACTTTGAATTAGAAATACACATAGTTAGGTTCATTTCAAAAATATTAAAAAAAATACCATGAGAATCAGCGTAAAAAACTGATTCTAACCAGGTAAGTTTTAAACAAATCGAAATTTCATGCAAAGACCCTACCCTATTGGGCAAAATTGACTTTACGATGGCACGTAACAGTCAGAGATAAGGAGATCGGTTACTCTATGTAAAATCCAGCAGTCGACGTTTTCCCCCCTCCTCCTCCCTAGCCGACGAATTCGACTGCCCTGCTCTTTTCGGCGAGCCCCGGAAGCTTTGCCTTACTTGGCGGTAGGAGCGGTCCTGAAGGGGGAGAACTACTGGGAAATGCTTCCGGAGCTTCGTCCCATTCTCCCTCTTCTCCCAGTTCTCGCTTCAAAAATTCTATTCGATTGGACTATTCGAACAAACTACCCTACCAGTTTAGTTTGTTTCTTTTACAATCCTGATAGTGGGTTTTTCCGTGTTTCTCTTGTTCTTCTTGTTCAAAATTATCAATTTAAGTCGGTTATAATGCAGTGAAGATTGGGGTTTAATTCATTATAATATCTAACATATGCGGGAAATGAAATCGAGACAAATCTGAAATTCTCATTCCCTTCGAATTCTGCTACAAATGTTTCGAAATTTGAAATAAGATTCCGAAAATATTGGATTTCTTTTCGTTATTGGCCGAGATATACGTATGTAGGTGAACGCTAATCGTTTCGTTAGGAACGATTTCCAAGCAATTTTACCCGATTTTACCAAACCCTGCCGTATGCGTTACTCTAGTATGTATTCCCTTGCCCCCTCGTCTCTTCCCTTCCTTTTTTTTGTCTCAAATAATATTGGTATCTTGTCTTTTTCAATAAAGATATGCGATAAATAAAGAATGGAGAGCGAAAGACTACAACAACGCAAACACAGATTTCAGCCTTTTTCATCGTATAAAAGAAAGGAACCATCAAACTTGAAAAATAGTTTATTTTTGGAAATAAATCATGAAATTAAATTGGTCTATTTAAAAATCTCGTCTTCTCTCACATAGAGGTAAGCTGGTAATAGGTCGGATTAAACAAAAAATATCCACGTAAGAAAATTTAAAAAAGACATGTCATCTGTAAATGTTATTGTGGGACGCACTTCGTAATATGCTGAAAGTATGCTTTTCTTCTGAATTCAAACAAAAGTGAAAGCAAAGATTTGTTGCACAATTTTGAATTTTCACGGCAACGATAAATTTTTTTAACATTCTTGATCAATCCGACGTGTTTATATTTTCTGGTTAAGGACGCTTCTTTGATATACATACAATTTTTGAAGCTAGATGAGTACTGTATAACTGTACTGTAAGTATTATGACTTTAATTTGGTGGCAACGTTTTTGCTGTTTTTTTTTTTCCAATTCCAGTCGTTAAAAGATCAAGGCGAAAAAACTTGGTACCACCATTACATAAAACTGTACTTTTTAAAGGATGAATTCAAGAGCTTTGTGAACGCTATGACGAGTTACTTTTTATACCATGAACCCCCTTGAGATGAACTCGGAGGGCGGAACGGAATCTAAAAGATTTTGTACACTGACTACATGGGAAAGGCTTATCTCCTGTATGAATACGTTGATGGGCATCGAGATCATGCTTACGATTGAAAGTTTTACGGCACACATTACATGCATGAGGTCGATCTCCGGTATGCGTCTTCTTATGACCAATAAGATTTGATTGATTTCTAAAAGCCTTGCCACAAACCTAATTGAAGAAAATATTTTACGTTAATTCAATTATTTTTAAATGCACAAAATAATTTATTCAGCGTACGTCACAAGCAAATGGGCGTTCATCTGTATGGGTTCTGAGGTGTTGTTCAAGTAGACTTCGTATAAGGAATGCCTTTCCACATCTTTCACATTGGTGAGGTTTATCATCAGCATGCAATCTCAGATGGGCTGTTAATGTTGCTATAGCAAATTCAGACAGTTTAGAAAATTCTTTAAGTAGATCAGTTTTAAAAATAACAAGTTTCTATTCACCTTTAACTGGATATGATTTTGAACAAAGTGGACATTTGAAAGGTCTTTCTCCTGTGTGCTTCAACATGTGATCATTAAGTTTGGATTGGCTTGAAAATACAGAAGAGCAGAGTTCACATGAAACTACAGTCTTCTTTTTGAAAATTGAGTCATCTTCCAGCAAAAGTTCAACTTCTGTGATTAGGTTGCCATCCAAAGATTCCTGAGTTTTCTCTGCCAGAATTTCCCCTGTTTTATGGTTCTGCCTCTGTTGCTGAGCTGGATGATGGAATGAACCATCAGCAGCATTGCAGGAATACATATTTTTATCAATAACAGGCACATTATCTGGTAAATCTGTTGGTGATGCTTCTGTTAGTTGTCTTGAAAGTGAGTCCTTTATATTACTATCCTCATCTGGTTTCTGTGAATGATATTAATACACAATGCAGTTATTTAAATTGTATTAACTCACTGTTTAGCAAACCTGAGATTCGTGGTCAGTGCAACCCTTTGCAATTTCTTCCAGGATTATTGCTGTATTTTCATCTGTACTGATTTGAAATTCGTAGACCAGTTGCTGAAAAACTTCGAATTCCTTTTCATTCAGTGATGTCTTACCGGTATATAAAAACCTTACAAGATTCTGTATATCCTTTCCACTTAAAACAATAATAAAATTACTTTGCTGCATTTATAACAAAATACAAAATATTTACTTGAAATCTGGCAGAATTATTGAAGCACCATGAAATGGATCCCAAGTCTCTGTAAGCACTAGTTTTAAGTAAGGTGAAACTATGGCTAACAAGGAAGAATGCGTCTTAACGATCAGACTGTCTTTGCATGACAATTCAACATCACAAAAATTCATGACGGAATTGTCGTAAATATCTTGTAATTCGGTTAGAAGGAATTCTCCCGGATCTTCATATCGAAGAAGCACTTCTTCTACTGGAGAATCCATGGGATGAAATTTGAAGAAAAAAAACAATAGTAATAAAAAAAAAACGAGAGAAATGTCAACCGTTCAAACAAATTCAACTGTCGTGATGCCTCAATACAAAATTCGTCTGTAAATGTTGAGTAAACACAAGATTCGACAAGGGTAAATACTGAACAGAGTCTATGGGAGTCGATTACATAAATTTGTTTATTACTTCTATTAATAATAGAAATAACTAAAGTATTTGTAAAATGTCTCAAAACAGCATCCTATCATGAAAAAAAATGTGGGTTTTCATTTTTGCGTTTATTTTGATTTCGGCCTCAGGGGAAAGCGGCGGCCAAGTCGCCAAGCAGGGCCTACGGGGGGAAGGAAGAGAGATTTTTGATACTAGCGCCAAGGCACCACAACGGAAGTTTTTTTTTAAATGGAGTTAGTTTCGAACGACCAGAGATAATAATAACAATAACATCTAACGTGAGAAACCAGAAATAATTACTTTTGACATTTTTCATAAAATATGTTGCCACTTTCGACATTTATTTCATGACTCGTGAATTCTAGCACCTAGCAGCATATTAGCTGGGTTGGTAGTAAATAAGTTTCATACTGTATCTACTTTGTAATTGAACGCTTGAGTATTGGAATGGACATTGTCGGGAAGCTCAAAACATAATTCTACTTTCCCTTTTTAAAATCGACAATATTGTCATAAAAATAATTGAAGTGACTATTTCTGTTTTTATTATTTTCGCCCGTTTACGAACATTTGATCATATTTGCACGGGACTTTTATTTTTTTTACGTGTTAACAAATCGGAAGTAGGACGCTATAAATGAGTTTCCTTTTTTGGCATCACTCCTATCAACTGAATTCCCGCTTGATTTTTTTTTTTTTTTTAAATACGAATTGGGTTGAGGTGTACGGTTTGGGTGTGACTGTGATCCGGATAATGCAACACATTTTTTTTCGTGAATTCTCTCGCCCGCCTCCCCTCGAATAGTTAAATACCTAACCGAATCTCGACGAAATGAAACTGTGAATGTAGAAGAATTCCCCGTTGTTAAGTTGTTAACCAATAGCAAGCGAATTAAATTTTTAGAAATCACTCCGAAGGTAATAACATTCTAATAGTACTAGTATTTACTATTAAGTAGCCTTTCGAATAAAAGTCTTTCAGGGATGATGGCGTGCCGCGTTCAAAATCGAAGTACAAGATGCGTAGCACAAAAAAAAGTAAAATTAAAATGGGATGTGGAGCACGAACTCGTAGCGATAGAGTCGGAGTGTAGAGACTAGCTAGCAGCTTAGGTCCTAAATTTAACTATCCTAGTACAGGCAGTCTCAAAAATAGGTTTTCCTTTGGATCAGTCGTGAGACACTGTTTGATGTGCACACATTTGCGGTCCGTATTTTGTAATATTGCGAGAGAAAACCTCTCTTTTTACGTTGTACAACGCAAACTTGCGATATGGCTGCAGCTTTGATAGCCTCTTGCCTGTTGATTGCAGCTTCCTGCCTATCATCCGAACTGTTACGCATCATCATTAATAAAAATGTCGAGACTCCCTTATCCAAACTTCTATGTCTGGAATTTATTGCTTCAGCCGAGCTTTGTGCCGTTTGTTTTGAGTTGATTGTGGGTAAACGAAATGTGCTAGCGGTCGTTCACAAAAATCATATAACTTAATTTTTTTGGTTCAAAAAGTTGCGGAGGAGTACGGAATTTGGATGTATGCCCTGGTTCTGTTTCTTCTTACTCTGTGGTGGGCAGCTCATTGGGGTGATGCGTCCGCTTGTCCTTATATTCATCTTGAAGCGTATCTCGATGGTTCTATCCATTTCAGTCAAGCTTTCCTTGCTTCTTTGGCAGAAATAGCCGGAGGATTAGCTATTTACAAGTACCTATTTCTTTTCTTCAATCCCCAAACTAAAATTCACATTTGTTGTGCATTTTTTTCTAATTATTATTTTAGATACGTACAATATACATGGGATTTAGAATTATCTGGCCACATAAATAGATCAGTCTGGGACTGCGACGCAGACCTACACGTAAAGATTCATTTTAAAGATTTCTTCAACAGGTATGTCTTCCCAATTTAACATCAGGTGACATAAATTGCAGGTTCCAGCATTTCAGGGAGCTTTGATCGAAGGTGTGGCAACTTTTCTGTGTCGAATTGTGTCAAAGCTTATCGCTGAGATTGAACCGCGGTTTGGAGGTGTTCTCGATGCATTTATTGGAACTTCTTTAGTTGTAGCAGGTAATATAAATTATTGGTAGTAATCTTAAGAAAATAATACAATATTTTTTTTTTAATTGAAATGAATTGTTGCAGCTTGTGACTATTCTGGTGGATATTTCAACCCAGTGTTGGCCACATCATTAAAGCTTAACTGTCGCGGTAATACTGTTGCAGAACACTTTGTCGTCTACTGGATTGGTTCGATTGCTGGATCAGTCGTTTCATGGCGGGTTTATCCTTTCATTAAAGAAAATCTATTTCCTAAACCATCGACAAATAAAAAAGACCAATAGAAAAAAAGCAATGTGTCTCCGGACTGGAAAAAAGTGTATTTAATAGATGAAAATTGACAGGAAACTAATAAGGAATTTTCAAAAATAAAAATAAAAAAGAAGTTTAAATCCCGAAATTACGACTTTTCGCTTTGGAACTCTTCCGTCAATAAATTATGTCATGGTCTCTCACATACCGTCAGACTTCTTCAGTAGTAATTACAGTCTCTTCAGTGATATGTTGTCCAACAACCGGCAAGACCAAGGTGACTAATTTGGCAGATTGACATTCATCGGTATTTGCAATGGACCTATAAAAAATTTTGTTTTTCAGAATTATTTTATAATCCTTAGAAAATAATAATATTGTAAAAATTACGGATGCTGTTTCATGTGTCTCCGCAACGCGTAGTTTGTGTTAAAGCGCTTATTGCAAAAATTACAAAGAAAAGCGCGGGGGTTTTGGTGTAAGTTTGCAATGTGCTTACGTTGAATCGAGCGCGTTTTGAATGACGCCCCGCAGATCTCACAAAGGAATGATCGTTCAGAAGAGTGGACCGTTTGGTGTTCTGTAAGATTGCGTTGAATACTGTAACCGTTAGTGTAGTTGTAAGGTTTAATGGAACGTAAAACTGGAGCAAAATTCATTAAATTTATTGTATAGAATTACTTCGCAAAGCGGAATCTGGCGGAATTGGTCCTTCTCTCCTCTTTTTCTTTCTCTAACATTTTTTATAAAGTCAAGGTGGAGCTTAAAACGATATGAGAAGAAGAGCGCAGTTAATTTGAGGCAGAAATACAATTTTGCGCCAGTTTTACGTTCCATAATGGCTTTAAGAAAAAAATACTCCTGTTAACTTCGTTACCATTTAAATGTGCTTTTGAATGACATTTCTTCAAACAACTTTTGACGAGGCACTGAAATGGAAATGAGCCATCTTTTTCCGGTGTCGAATGGAGTATGCTAAATAAATTTTTTACTTTTTTAACGTACGAAATAATTGGTTAATATTTAATGAAAGAAATACTTGTGTTGTTTCAATGCATCCGGTCTCTTGAATGCTTTTCCACACAAGTCACACAGGTACGGACGCCACTCACGATGAACATCACGGACGTGACGAACATAATGCATTTTCCTTGTTGTTCGATAGTCACACTAAGCCACAAAATAGAATCATTTCACAATAATAATGTTAACCAAACATTTGATATTTTACTTTTGTGCTATACCTGATTACAAATAAATAAATTGGGTCCACCTTTATTTTCTTCCGCAGAATGAATTTTCATATGTCGTTCATACAAGTAAAGACTCGTGGTTTTGTATGAACAAGCAGGGCAATTTCGAATAACTTGATCGGTACGCGAGGAAACAACCTATAAAATAAAAAAACAGTATTTAAGACATAAAATATTGCTGAAAGAATATAGCAGCTTTACTTTATGTTTCAAACGTTGATGTTTGATAAAAAGTTTTGCATTATCTGTACTGTAGCTACATGCAACAGTTGGGCACATAGTTGGTTTTGCACTGTGGGTAATCTGATGGTGTCTTAAATGGGTAAACCTTAAAGTGCTGAAATTACACTTGTCACAGTGGAAGATGGTTGAATTGGTTTCATGGAGATTCATATGCTTCTGATAATGACTTTCTCTTTGACTCTTAAAAGAGCAAAGAGAACATGAAAACTTAAATTCTTTCTTTTTAGCTTCTTGTTTTGATTTAGAATGCAAAACTTCTATGTTCAGACAATTCTCACTTCCTTCAACATCATTAAAGTCTGAAGAAATTTCATTCTCAAAGGATAGTTCCTCCAACTGTTGAATAGAACTGTTGGAATAGTTATTTGGTTCATCACTCACACCTGGAGTTTCAAGATTAATTTCAGTTCTGCCATCCTCTTCTTCATTTACCAAAATAAAATTGCTTAATGAATCCTTTACATAAATATGTAAACTAATAAAATTTTGAATGAATGAAATATAATTGCACTATCTTATTTGTTTACCTTGATAGATACCATTGCTTCTAAAGTTCCTACTATACATAGTTGTCCATCATTTTCTGATGCTCTGATTTCAAATCCTGACAAATGTTCAATAAAGTTCTGGAGTTCCTCCCGTGGAGGTAACCAGATGGTAAAATCACTATCAAAAGTAGCACAAACACTAGAAAATATTTTCTAAAAAGTAAAAACGAAGAACAAAAAATAAAATTAATACAATTTTCGGAGAAATTCTGGTGGTGCACAGTTGAAAATACTGAAACGATTAAATTACCATGATTAGTGTTTAATTGATGTTTTTGTCGATGCTTTTAGAAAATTTTCCAACAAAATTGAGTGATTTAATTATATTACTTTAACGAGTATGACACTTGGCTACTTTTTGATGCCATCACGATAACGTGTTAAAGAATTTCAAACAATCATGTGTTGTGAAATGTGATTTCTCTCTGTCTGTCGGGTGTGCCTAAAGTGAGGGATGTGGGATAGCACTCCCTAGAAATCTAGAATATGGGATACATCCGCATCCCGCACTCTGCAGATTTTAACCCGCAATTTAAGCATCTAACCCAGATGACTAAATTGCGGGATCACATAATCCTTTGGTAAAATATTTTTACATTATTCAAAAAATATTCATCATATTTTTGTACCATGTGATTAATAACTTTATGGATAGACGATAGACGAACTAGAGTAAAGTCGAGATCTTCTTTCGCATTTGATTCAATTTGAAACAAATCAAATTCCAATGGAAAAAACTAAAAAAGATGTCGCACTACGGCACAACCTCGGGCACAACCCCTTTAGTGGTCTTTATCTGTGCCAATTTCAAACGACAAATAATGAACTAAAATGTCGTTTTTCTATCAAAATATTATTTGAAATACAGTAAGTGTGTAAAAATCTAATAAATATGAATCAATTAAACATTTCGAGTTAAAAATTAACGAAAATGTTAAATTTTAAAATAACAATGGCTACTTAAACTTGCATAGCGCATTCAACTTATTCTTGTCTATATAAGTAGGTTGGAGGTTAGTAATAAATAGACTAATAAATAAATAAAAATATCTATGTTTCCAAATTCAAACCAACCGGACGGATCATCAACTAATAAAAATTCCAAAGACGAGGAATTAAGAAATGTAATAAAGAAAGCTGAAGAAGAAATGAAACGTCTTAAGGAAGACAAAACCTCCAAAAAGATATTTTTGTATCAAGGTAAAACATGGAATTATAACAACGGGACCTTGAATGATATACCAGGAGAAGAACTAGTCCTCGAACCGCGTTATTTATTCAAGTTTTTATGTACTGGTCGTATTTCCCCTCAAGCCAATATCGTTGAATTCAAAACCTACCATACTACATCAACTAGAAAAAAAAATGCATCCCGCATTTAATGTTTTCAAACTATTGGATGGAAGAAGATCTTTCTACGTTCCCGCCGAACGTCAAGTCAAAGGCGTTGTCGTCCAGTTCTCCAGCAACGAAAAATTTGTACTGAACAAACTCTCAGGTGTTCCCAGATGTGACGCAAAGGATTTGCACCTTCAGTGCACTAAAAAGGTTCGGCTAAGTGTTGAGCAGTTGATAAGGATCCTCACCGAAGAAGATTTTTTAGACAAGCCTTACTCGTTATCGACTAACAACAGCCAACAGTTCGTACAAAAATTAAACCATCTCGTTTCGATAGCGAATAGCGAAGTGAGTTAAACTGACTTTTGTTGATATGGCATTATAAGAGGTGGTTCATAATGGCTTCGGCTAACGAACGGCATCATTATTCTTGGAGGTGATGTAGTGCTTGTTTTCGCATGAATACACGATATTTCAGAACAGCCTGTTGTTGATAAAAGAAATAAAAACGGAAATAAATGTGGGATCATTTCAAAAATTGTAAAGACAATGTCTACTTTCCATTTTGTAAACCAATGTCAATCTCCTCGTAGACGTGACTTTCATCCTTTTCTTTCGCAGTGGCAGCGACCGAAATGTCCTTCTTTATTAGAGGATTAATACCTATTTCGTTTTCGATAATATTCCAAATCCAATATTTAGAATATTTATTTGAAAATTATGCAAAGTTACGATTTTTGAAAATATTTTTGATGCAAGTAGCATCATACACGAAAAATTATTGAAATATTAAGTTATATACAAGTGAATGCATAAAACATGCTTTACAATTGATCTTTTAAAAAATCCTATGCTTATTGCATTCTATTAAATGACATATATCATTGCTAGTAAAATAGATTAGAAAAGAATTGTGTCGAATTTCAAACATTCCGAAAGCTAAGCCCTGAAGGCCGAAAATAGAGGAAAAAAATCTTTTGTGAGGCCTGAGCGGGGAAGGAAATCCCTTTGAAGCTTTTTCAAAAAATTCTTAGACGGACAGTCTATCGATTTCTGACAATTTAGTTGTAGGGCGGTTACTTTTTACTTTTTTCAGTTTGCGCAAATTGATACACATAAACGGGACGAAGCGGGATCCATTTTCTTCCGATTGCTTTGCGGATCGCTGTTGGAACATGAGTGCGATCGATGACGTTGCGCCGGTATTCAATAAATCGAACCCACTCTTTCCAGAAAAACAGAGTTTTTAGGCCCTGAGATTTTTCTTGGTTATTTTCATTTTCAAATCCGTGCTGCTTGCTAGCGAAGCTCGAAAAAGGTTTTAGTTTTAACAAATTGTTAACATTCGTGGAAGAATCTGAAATTCTGTAGTTCCGTCTAATCCAAGTATCAATTTCATAGCAACCAGGATCTTAAAAATAAAAATATATAGTTTTTGATCGTGTTTTTATTAATTTAATTGATTTCGAACGCGAAATAAAACCTTCGTACACGGTACACCCCTCGAGACCACGTTGGTTTAAACATTTTCCTAAACCACAAAATGATAAAAATAATTATAAAAAACCTGATTATTTTCAAATTACAGTCATTCCTTACAATAGATAGTGTTTTTAAAATTAGATTATGGCAATAAAATTTGTTTGCATGAAATCATATTTGAACCACTATCCGGATGTCGTAGATATTGCTAACATTGGATACTTGATCTGGGAAAATCGAAAAAATTAAAAATGTTGGCAATAATAAATAAATTTATAAATAAATTTTCAAATAAATGATATTAAAAAAATTAATTTTCAATTAAATACAAAAATATGGATTCGAAGAGCGTTGGAAGACTTTCCCTATAGGAGGGATCTTGGCTCCCTATTCACTTCCAACGGGGCCCTAGTCTAGGCGTCTAACGTAGGTGTGATAAGAATTAACCACTCCTCGATCAGACGCTTGAATATCGGGTGCAGCGATGACTTACTCACTGATACCATCCATCAATTTGTTTAAATTCATAGTAAACAAGCCGACGCGCTAACCACTACACCGTGCGCGTTACATCTAAACAGTGATTTCTTGAAGGCAAGCTTTTGACTCGGCACTCGATTAATTTATTGTAATTTATCAATCAATTCCTTCAAAATTATTTTACTTTTTAAATATAGATCTACCTAAGGTTTCTTTTTAAAAAATAATAAAAGGATCATTCTAAAAAAATTATTTGAAATTCCCAATAGAATGTCGAGTCGTACATTCATCTCTAGATGGCATTCGTGTCGCATAGCACGTTCGAATTCGAAATTACCCGCCATTAAAACTTAGTCTGCTGTTTGTGCAACAGCAGATCGAACAGCACAAAATCACAATCACAATATCACATGTCACACAATCTGCTTCATGGTTTTCCCCTTTTCGGTCTAGATTTTTTGAAAATTGAATCAAATGAGTAGTGGCAAAGCGAAGAGTGGTACGTATTCTTAACTGTTAAAATGTTGCACATTGGCAATGTAACCGTAAATGTGATGTCTTCCTACCCTTTATTTTGTAGTACGACCTTCTCGCAAGATTTGAAAATGATGATTTTAAACTTACTGACTTCATCCAAAAGCAGGTAATAACTTTTACACTTTTAAAGTTATTCCTTAAACACAACCATGGTTTTATCTAGTAGAATAACAGGAACCAATGCACATACCATCACAATTGTTTTCCTCGCTACAACATAATTGTGAACAACATTGCATTTATGACATGAGCTTTAAAATCTTGAGATACTTGGTAGGTTATAATAAATATGCATGGAATTTGCATAGATTTCCTTAACTAATTAGTGATCACTGACAGATTGAAAATCAGCAAGTTGGAAAACAATTTTTGTGGAAAATGTTTGTAAATTTTCTACAGAAAGATTGTGCTTTTTTCCTGCCCTTGTTGTCGGAATTTTAAAATGTATTCCTCAAGCCGCTAAAAGTTCATCACAGTGAGTTGCTTCTATTTCACACAGTTCTCCTTTTAAACAAAGAAATGTATGATCAAGCTTACCAGGAAGCTTGCAATTTTACTGGTATTTGTTTCTTTTACTTTTTCTTCATTGAGATTAATATTAAGTATTAACAAATGATGAATTTTTATTTTTTTTTTAGCTAAGGAATCAGCATTTGAAACACATTTTTGTGAAACTGCTAAAGCTGCTTCATTGTCAGCTTTACTTAAATGGGATACAAGAACATTGTGGATTACCAGACTATGGATACTGGTGATGATTAGATGCTCCATGTAATTAAATACGGAGTCATTCCAACTGCTGTTTACAAAGAAACCCTTTGAGCTTTGTTTGCTGAACCCTACACTTACATTTTGATGAAGTTGAAATTACAAGAAGAAGCTGAAGCATTTCTTTAGAAGTATATTGTGATATACTTTGAAATAAAACATACATTGCTAATTAAAAAATTGTGATTTTGTCATAGGTATGTTGAAAAAGAGTCTAAACGAAATTTCGGAGTCTCTGGTGCCCTTCATGCCTTGAATATAATCAAGTTGCATATTCCAAAAGCCAGTCCAAATCTTACCATCTCCTTCCTTGAAATGATTGCAAAGAGAGATTTTGGAAATTCAAAGGTGTTTTTATTGAATGTCACATAAATATTTTAAAATTTCTTAAAGGAACCTCCCATTTTTTTCTTCCTTTTTTAGGTATTAGATCTATGTAAACACTACTTGCATACTCTTAATTCTGCGACTTGCAGTATCTCTGACAATGAATCCGACTTCGGTTCGGATGCAGTGCCCATTTCATTCGCCCCTGCACCCAACGGTGTGTGAACAAATGTCTAGAGTTGATTATGTGTATCCCAAAATGATGGCAACTTCAAAAATGGGGAAAAACCGATTACATCCGAACTGGCAAAATTCATCTAAATACGAGAAAGCTGTTAAAACTTGATATTAGCAATATGATAGCCAAGCGATATAAGAAGAGGAGGACAATGCGCGTCCAAAACAAAGCGCTCCGCATGACCCGTGCGTGAAGATCGGCTACAATATCAACTTGCTCTGTTAGATCTTTTGAATCACTGGATTCTTCCCTGGATGAATGGGAGCATGGCGACAACAACGTAATGACCGATGAGTCACTCTCGCAGGACGGTGGAAATGACAGCACTTCAAAATGGTGTGAACCAAATCCTTGTCAGCCGACTGTAAGTATGTTGGCGATAAAACCCGCTGGACAACGTTTGTCGAGCACGGAAGATGGGGATCATTCACCGTAGATGATGATGAAAGCGATGAGTGCACTCCTCCATCATCAGGTGATGAGCATTCGTATTCCGATGAACTTGATGACGAGTTCCAAGATAGTGATGAAGATAGCGATGGCGAAGGAGTTACGCCAGAAGTAATTTCTAACAATTATCCTGCATCAATACCTTGTAAGTTAATGCTTTTCTATAGTGTGGCAAAGTCAACTTTTTCATTGAATAATAACAATCTGTTTGTATTTATTATCTATAGCTTCTTATCCATCGGTATCACCAACTTCGTCTGTTTCCGGCTGTTTCACACCCGTCCTGCAGTTTTCTGATGTTCCGAATCCACCACGAGACGTTATCCCCAATGGAGATCACTGTCGTTTTGTGGAATTTGACAGTAAACATAAGATTTTATTATATAACATGTGCCGTTTCCTTTTTAATTTTTTTGTTGTTTTTGCAGGTTTTAGCGTTTGTAGCAACAGTATGAAAGGAGCAATTGATATTAGTGTCGCTCAAGCTATAAGAAAACTTGATATGGACATCCACGCGTCCACTTATCTAGCAGAGCCAGCCGAGATTGTGATACCCGAAGAAGCGTTGGTCCAATCACCTAACCGAAGTGCATCGAACTTTAACAATAGAAGTAATTCAACTACATCCATCTGCTTTCTAGGATTAAAATTTAATTTCTTGTGTGTCTGTTTCAAGGTTTTTCCCGGGATTTTGAGGTTTCAAGTCCAGACATGTTCGCATTTTTTTAGCGAAGACGAAGGTACACTAATCACATGTAGATTAGAATTTCAGATTATTTTTGTAGCTTGTTTGTTTAAATTTTAGACAAAGATATCTTCTGTGAAGTTCAAGAAGGCAATCGAAATAAAGATGACAACCACAGGGAGAAAATGAATTCAACGATTCACCAGGAAACATCTTCTCCTGTCGCATCTACGCCATATGTCGTCTCCACGCCTTTGGCCGTTTCTACTCCTATAACAGTAGGCACAAATAAAAACAAAATGAAAATCCTTAAGTCGAAAACCAAGCGACTACGAAACGCCTCCCAGAATAAAACAAATGAACAGTCCCATTCGAGTAAACGTTCTACACCAGGAAGGAAGAAAAAGAGCAAACACCGAGTTTCGAAATCGTACCGATGGGATATTTCGTTGGTGGATCGTGTGTTGAAAGAATCGCTGAAAGAGTCTCTGCTATCTCAAGATAAATCATCGTCAACTTCCAATTTCGCCCAGCTGCCAACAGTGGAGACTGAAACAGCCACGGAAGAAGAAGCGTGTAATCAGCCTGGTACCTACAATCATGGAATAGTAGAAGAAACTTTGCTCCCGATTGCTGGTCCTTCTACAGTGAAATCGAGTCCGCCCAAAGCCAAAAGGATGAGTTCCATACACTTGCCGTCTACTTCTGTATGGACATCTGATCTTGTCACCGCTCCATTAGCCGTTTCTTCTCCTAAAATCGTACGCAAGAGGAAAGAGGAGAAGAAAGTTGATGTCTAATCAAAAAAAGCGCGGTTAGAAAACGCTACCAAGAACGAAACCAACCAACAATCTGCCTCGGACAGCCGTTCATCCGTAAAAAAGAAGAAGAGTAAATCAGGAGTTTCCGAGTCTAGCGATTGGCAATTGGCATTGTTGGATCGTGTGCTAAAAGAGTCCCTGTTATCCGAAGATCAATCATCAACTTCTAATTCGAAACAGCCTACGACAAATGAAACTGGTCCACCTATCGCCGTTCCATCTACAAAGAAAAAAGGTCAAAATAAAACCAAAAAAGAAATCAAAATGCCGTCTGCTTCTGTTTCGACATCCGATCCCAATCCCATCGCTTCCAAAACGGTACGCAAGAAGAAAGAAGAGAAAAAAGTTGATGTCAAATCGAAAAAAAGTGCCTTTAGGAAACGCCACTCGGAACGAAACCAACCACCCATCAGCGTCGGACAGCCGTTCATCCAGAAGAAAGAAGAAGAGTGAACCCGGAGTCTCCGAATCGAGCGATTGGCAATTGGCATTGCTGGATCGTGTGTTAAAAGAGACCCTGACGTCCAAGGAGAAACCATCAACTTCTAAAAAATCGAAAAAGCCTTTGAAAGAAAAAAACTTTGCGACCTACTGCCGTTAATTCTTCCAAGAAAAAAAGTAAAACCAAAAAAGCGGCTGCCAAAGGACATTCGCTGGGTGATGCTAGCGCAGCTTTTGATGTTGAAAATGTGGGGATATCTTTGCAAATGAAACCAGGCGATTGTCAATCAAAACCTCGTCGTGTAACTACCAGAAAATGCCATGTTCGAGAGAGAGATCCTGATTACCTATCGGCGTCTGAAGGTGAAGCTGCCTAGACTTTGGAATCCTTGTCTCGTGTAATTAAGGCAAAGCCAATCTCATTGTTTAAACTCATTCATCTCCCGAAGAGAATGTAAATTATTCTACACCTGTAAGCTTATTATCGGAAGTGAGAAAGCGTATCGTGTGTACCCGGAAATCGTGGAAACACTCAACTCCGCCCTTGAAAAAGGTGAAGTTAATTCGCCTCATTCCACGGATTTACTTATTATTTTAGTGATCCGTTCTATGTATAGCGTGATTCTTGATCCAGAAATAAAAATGTCGCTCAAATTATAGTTTTATTTGACCTTTTTTACCTCAGTTCATCACGGTTAATGCATTACTAAGAATTTGTGTTGGTTTTCCGGATTGTTCATAGATGGCCGTTACTTTCCATTTTGATCTGCTTAATTTCTTACGGATCAAAGCAACATTTCGAGGTACAATTATTTAATATAGAAATATTTAGCGCATTAAAGTAGATTATGGAGATGCATTTTTAAGAAAATTTTTTGAATTCTGTTCTTAATGCGTTGTATAGTCGCTTCGTTAACTCCTTTTTGCCGGTAATGTTATATGTTTCACATCTGTGTGACCTATATGAAAACGATAGCCTCCAAAGCGTTAAAGACTGGGTAGAAATCTCTTGGGCTTTCTTCAGCAATGATGCTCTCACAGGTAAGTTGTAGCAACCAGAGAAATGAAGGCAACGAGGCGGAGAGCAAGTTCCAGTCGACAAAAGCCACCAATTTCAGACGGAGTGCGCTCAACCAGTAACCGTACGATGGGTCATGTAAAAGCAGACTACAGGTCGCGATTGACTAATATCGTAGAATTCAACAAGCTCTTCGGCGTCGTCAGATGAGGTGGAAACAGGTATTACTTCTGACTCCACTGTTACTATTTTCCAGCCGTAACGATCCATTTGACTTGAAGATTTCAAAATCCCACAACATGAAGTGATCAAAGGCATGACGAATTTTCTCTCCTGTAATGCGGGGCCCTTGTGAATATTTAAGCGATGTGGTGGATTCGCCTTCTTTAGAGCAGCTTCCAACAGCTTGGGCTTTCTGGAAAAAACCGGAAAAAACTAAAAACGAAGTTAAAAATTCTTGCTTGAGTTGTCCATAATCCGAGGGTTCGAATCGGTCGAAAAGCTGATCAGCCAAGCCCTGAAGGCCGAAAGTAGAGGAACGAAATCTTGGTATTCTTTTTGGAGGCGCGAGCGAGGAAGGAAATCTTTTCGAAGCTTTTCAAAAACTTCTAAGATGGACAGTCTATCGATATCTGACAGTTCAGATGTAGGACAGTTATAATGATAAAATCCTTCCGTTTTTGCAAATTGATATACATAAGCGGGATCCATTTTCTTCCATTTGATTTCATCATATTTTTGTACCATGTTTTTAGACAAGCCTTACTCGTTATTGACTAACAACGTCAACAGCCAACAGTTCGTACAAAAATCAAACCATCTCGTGTCAAAGGCGAAATGTTAAATTTACCATAAGAAAAAAAGATGAATTTGAATATCATGATTAAAAGGCCGTAAGAAGATGACTAGAGATAATGCAAGAAGATAGCTAGAAGAAAATGACCTGGACATCGATGACCGGAATGAGATGACCCCAAAAGTAAAATCAGGAGAAGATGACTACTAATTAGTAAATGACCAAAAGAAGATGAACAGAAGAAAATGAAGAAAATTACTAGTACTATAGTAGTGACTATTGATAAAAACACGATAAATTTCCTCCGTAAACAAATTTACTCGGCAACCAATGTTAACAGAAAATAAATAATTGACATCAAACGTTCCCCTAAATTTACTACTCTTCAGAATCGGGCTCGGGGCTTATATAGATGCCACTAAGGGAAGCACTGTCATCACCTAGATAATCGACAACAGAAAAATACCATATACAATCGCTGAAACGAAAGAATCTCAGGGCTGATCTCACCAGATTCGCTAGATTGCGGAAAGTAGGAGGGCGTTGAAAAAATGGATCCGCTGTTTCTTTCAAACAAAAAATATTTGTAAAAATTAGTTTCTCTTCCATTGCGTCAAAAAAGGGCGACATGAAACCTGCAACTGAAACAAGGACATGCCCGTCCATGTGATGGGTCTCGCAGAGGCTGATGAACACGGGAGGGCAACTGAGATCCCGAAACCAGAACTGATGTGGAGGACGGCTCAGGAGGTGACTTTTGTTGATATGGCATTATACGAGGTGGTTCATAATGGCTTCGGCTAACGAACGGCATAATTATTCTTGGAGGTGATGTGGTGCTTGTTTTCGCATGAATACACGATATTTCAGAACAGCCTGTTGTTGATAAAAGAAATAAAAACGGAAATAAATGTGGGATCCTTTCAAAAATTGTAAAGACAATTTGTGTACTTTCCATTTTGTAAACCAATGTCAATTTCCTCGTAGACGTGACTTTCATCCTTTTCTTTCGCATTGGCAGCGACCGAAATGTCCTTCTTTGTTAGAGGATTAATACCTATTTCGTTTTCGATAATATTCCAAATCCAATATTTAGAATATTTATTTGAAAATTATGCAAAGTTACGATTTTTGAAAATATTTTTGATGCAAGTAGCATCATACACGAAAAAGTATTGAAATATTAATTTATATACAAGTGAATGCATAAAACATGCTTTACAATTGATCTTATGAAAAATCCTATGCTTATTACATTCTATTAAATGACATATTGCTAGTAAAATAGATTAGAAAAGAATTGTGTCGAATTTCAATGAAAGTAAACATACTTTGCATGGATATAAAATCAACAGATGACGAACGAGGGTGATTTGACGAATGCCATTTCTCCAGTCGACGAGTTTGTTCCAAGTGACGAGAATCGCAAACCTGGACAGGAACTTTCACCCCATTCCTTGAGCGACGATATATGGACTCTATTTGCTGTTCTTCTAACCCCGGAATGCGACTAAATGGCGTCACAGATGACGATAAAATAGCTGTTGGTCTAGGGGATCTTGCTAAACTCGGGTGGTCTTCATTTGTTGGAGAGTTGTTTCCCCAGTAGCTTAAACAAAAATGCAGACAGAACTTGCGTAAGTTTCCTTTCCTTAAATATAAAATCGATTTAAATTATGACTGATTGGATTACTTTGAATTTACGCGCCTCACCAAACCCAAAGGAATAATGCGGTTATAACGGAAAACAGTATTGCGCAGCCAATCAGTACCCAGCGAACAACAGCAATATGATTTGACAACTGGACTGCAAGTAAATCAAACAGACAACATTAATCTCAGTTTGCTGAATAATAAGTACTAAACAACAGATTCATGCTGAAAACATTTGCAGTTCTACCAGAAGTAGGCCGGAAATGTAGTCATTAAAACTGCGTCGTATTTAGTAAACCAAAAAATTTACCTGCAGATACAAGGGAACATTCAGCTAAAAAGCCTTTTTTAGTGATGGCTTCCATCTTAAATGAATTCGCAGTAAATCGAATCAGAATACGATTTGAAAATATTGTTAGATTTCCTATTTAAAATTAAATATTTAAAATACAGTAAGATCCCGGAAGATGATTTAAAATATTTAAATGCGAGCTTACCTGGGCTGTAGCGGCCACAGAAACGCCCATCCAAAGCCATTTTGTTGATATCTTCGTGGTATGACATGACGTCAAGCGATCCCGATCGACAGGAGACATCATTTACTGACTAGCCATATTTCTTACATTACATACTTTCCAAACCAAATGTAATTGTAAATATTAAAAACGAAAATACAACCTCGTCATAGACAGGGCTAGGCAACTCGAACTGTTGAAACCTGATGAGCAACTTAAAGGGTTAAAAATGTTCCATTTTTTAAAGCGACGTTGTTTATCATGCAATTAAATGGTTCTTAAAAATAAATGGCAAGCTTACATTATTTTCCGGTATCGACGTGATGTTCCACTCACACACTACAAGTGGAATATAAACAGGGAAGCCAGGAGAGGCTAACGTTATTCGAGTTTCCTCTGTCATCAAGTACGAGCGTGAACAATCTTATTGAGGAAAATTTATGTCAAAAACATTTCACATCGAGTATTTAATTTCTATCAACTCACCACCGCATTCGATCGCCAGAATATGACTACATGAAGGCACAATAGGGCGCTGCCATTGACAATGGTCCACGAACTGTTCGTCTCCTCGACAATAAGCACTAAGACCGGTAGAGTTTAAATGCAGACCTACTGCTTCTTTGCTAATGCCAAACCATCTGAAATACAATTTATCATAATTATGCATAGCAACAACGAATTAATATCACATAAGCAAAATTCGAAAAAGAAAGTTTTTCAAAATCTTTTCAGAAATTATGATCCTTGCACCAATTAGAATATAGAACAACAAAACAAAAAGGCTATTAAAGCAGAATATTAATTTACTTCATAAAAATTACTGCTGGTCAGACTGACAAGCAGCTGAATAAATGCAAATGAGGCAAGGATAACAAAATGGATTAAATAAAGCACTGGTTATGTTATTCAGATCCATTTTGCTATGCTGTTGTTTCAATTGGATGAAAAGGAAACATAAGTAAAGCTATATAAAATAATTACTTGGTCACTGTCATGAACCCTAGTTGTCGGCATATAACATGAGCTAGCCTTACTACTCCAGCCTTTTGGTTAGGTGATTGATTGTAGCAAATTGGTAAAGTAGGGGGGGAATTGTGGGGAATTCCCACATGGTTTATCCATGGGACAATCATGGGACCATCTTCTGTGGGTTGTGTTTGAAAACTAAGATGGAATGAGCTCTGTTTGGCCAAATCATTATCTTCTTCGCCAGTATTATTATCATATTGTTCAATCTGTGATTCCTATGAGAAGAAAAAAGAGAAAATACAAACCATCACACAAAAAGTCAATAAAAAGACATGGCAGCTTGTTAAGGCTATATTAATAAAGCTGAAAATATCTTCGTAATGTCAGTTAAAAACCGGAAAATTTACAAAAATAGTTAGTCGTGAACGAAATATGAACCATAAAAACCTTCAGAAAACGTATATCCTCTGACACTACAACCAATTGAACTCGATGTATTGCTGCTGCAACTGCAATACATATGGCCCAATTTAGCACCATATTGTAGAAAACACTTTATCTAATCAATCGAATAAAGTTTTATTCGAAAGTATTTTGCTATGCTAACTTATTCCAAATTCAAACGTTCAAACTTACGTGAGCAGACAGATATTTAAAGTAAATACAGTCGTATCGCCATCTATCAATGGACAGGAAATTTAGTAAATTTTTTATTTTCATAGATTTTGGCGGTAGTTTCAAATATCACTGATAGGCTACGTACCAATCAAGTCAAAGAAAACATGTACAATAGCGAAAAATTATCTTATACTCTATCGGAGATGGTAAAAAAATGAATTGCTATTATGGCTAATTGACTACCGTTTCGTACCCTGTCTTTTCTAGCCGGTATAGACAGATAGTTAATGTATTCACACTTAAGAAACACTGTCTTTTTTTTTCATTAATTTTATAATCATTTGTGAAATAATCATGTTAAGATTTCTTGTAAAAACAGAACATCAAAGAAAATTGCAGAAATTTGTAAGAATGTTTTATTACATTTTCAGTGATTGCGCAATTGTATTTTGTTTGGAAGGCTGAAAATAAGCAATAAACAGTTAAACACATCCCGGTGTCATGAACTCATTTTCCAGTTAAAAGTCCGCCTGCTGAATAATATACGTACCAATATTGCCGATTATCAAACAATTGAGGCATATGTAAATATGTAGAGTTTATTAGCAGAGTAGCCAGGAGCTACGAAGTCTGTGTAACCATCGCCATCAAAATCACCTACCGCTGGTTTTCCTGAAGTAAATGATACTTCGTTCAGCTTGAATGCATATATACTAATTAATTTATGATGATAGAAACACTACGTGCCTGCTGTCTGGGCATTTGTATCAATTAGGATGGATTTTTCATAAGGAGTAAAATCATTGGCCGCCTCTGTTGTTGGCCGCAGAACGTAGATTTTACCGTCGTCATCCCCACTAACTAGGATCCACTTGCGGTGCTTTCTATAAAAATATACATATATTGATTAAAACTGTTTCACCATGTAGTTCAATTTGTGTCGTCGTATTCCACCTGCCATCGGGAAGAACTTCATTCGCATACGCAGCACTAGGATAGAAAGACTGGGGAGTTCCAGGAGACATTGTGTTAGTTCCGCCAGGAACGAAGCCATCAGCGATGATATGACGAACCCAAATGCCATTACTAAAAAAAAATACCATTATAATTATTAAAAGTAGAAAAATAAACAAGAAAGTTTTAATAGAAATAAATAGAAAATTTCCTACAAAAGATCATCGGGAATTTCGTAAATATAAACACTGCCAGATTTAACTCCAATTCTGTCGTCAAATGACGTGAGCAGAAAATCAATACGTCCATCATTGTCAAAATCTTCCAACAGCAGATCGAATGTTTGACCCACGGTATCGTCAATTACTCTCATTTGAATCTGTAATAAAATTACAAAATAAGTTATTTATAATGAGTTAAATTAATGAAAACAACGAATGGGCTAGTTACGTTTTGGGGATCATTCCAACCGTTGTTAGCTCCAAGCGGGATGCAGTAAATTGTGGCGCGTTTATTCCATAGTTCACCGGCTATAAAGCAGTCATAAGGAAGCCCAGACGAGTTCAACTGTATATTACGGAAGTGCACGTCAGGTCCTTGGTTGTAAATAATATGTTGATTCCAGCCTGTATAATAGCAAAAATGTTTTGACAAAATATTATGTATCCGTATTCAATGACTAACATATCGTTAATCGTGTTATTGCGTAATAAGCATTGATACCTGAGATAGCCTGTCCAGGATTTTCCATCCAAACAAAGTTTTGTTCTTCTACAGCTGTAAAAATTAAATCATTTTTGAAATTTATCGCAAAGCTAACACTTGGTTTGGATTTAAAATTGGTCATACTATTATGAAAACGAGCAGTTACAGCGTCTAGATCTCCATCACCATCCATATCCTTCCAGACGACACGGTGATAGGAATAGTCTTTAATCTTTAAACGTAAAACCAATTATTACAATTTGAGTCAAGTTCAAATGGTTAATTGTTTGTTTAATAAATGGTAAGTCAACTTACGTCACCACTGGCAATGTTGATTTCAGTTTCAGCCGGAACTGCAGCATTCATGTTGTACATCTGAAGTTGGCCTTTTGTTTTTCCAGGAACCAGAAATCCTGATGTTTGGATCATTCCCTCGTAGCCAGGAACAACAGTTTCTGTCCATAACAAAACGCATCAAATTAATACGGCTTAGAATGCACATAGGAACGTTTTCTTTTACGATTGATCAATGATGTTCATAACAAATAATAATTACGTATACAACATAATAACATTCTATAACATACGTATACGCAGCGTATACGTATGTTGTCGAATATGCAGGTTGGCTTACTTGGCAAAAGATCAGGATTATTGGGCCAGAGGGCGGTACTGGCCAGAACTTCAAGGGGCCAATTGGTTGTATCGTACAAATATTTTCCGGGAGAGCGCAAATAATAAACGGGATCCGGCTGAAACATTTAAAAAAATGTTATCGATACTTATTCCAATGGAAAAAATTAAAAAATTAATTAAAAATACCTTGAGTTGAAATGGTTTGAAAGTCGACAAATAAAGTGTAAATCGATCGGCGTAAGGCAACGAACTGTCACTTGACTCGTGAACGTCCGCAAACGCAGGGACTTCAATACTGCTGATTTCACCAACCTAATATACGAAAATCCCAACGATTTTAAAATTAAGTAAACCCAAATTTGATTTGGTTGGATTAGAAATTTTATTATATATTACCAGGTTCGGAAGAGTGGCTATCAGTGTTTGTCCATTTAGGCCTACTAGGCATTTAAGCGCAATTACGGACAGCAAGACCACTAGAAACTTCATGGTGATGGCCTTTTGAGGACGTTCATAAAACTGGAACATTTCAACGACTTTTATAAGCATAAGGTATAGGATATGGAATCGAGCGTCTAGTATTACATGACTATTTTCACATGTTAATGCACGTGATGTATAAGGTTATGATAGCAGTAGTATACCCAATAGACGGATGACTTTCTTTATCTCTTGTTCATTATGTAAATACTGGCACACGGTACGTGTTGGTAAAGTCTAATTGATAAGAGTAACAGAAGTTGAAAGTTATATGTTATCGGCAAAAATATTGAAGGAAATAGAAATCGACAGTAAAAATGCTAATGCCTCGTTTGCTCTCTTGTTGAATCTCTTGTTGAAGCGGAAGCGCTGTAACAAAAGTAAATTTTAAAAGTAAAATTCTGAACAATAAACGTAAAAATTAAATTAAAATACACAGATACATTTGGTTTTTGTCAATGAAGAAATAACACGCACGTAGAATTATAGATTATTATAACAAAATTGAAATATACCGTCGTCGTATTTTTTGGGTCTGTACAGTAGCATTTTGATTTCAAACATATTTTAAAGTGATAAAATAAAAAGTGTTCTATATTCAGATGTACTAGTAAATCCTATCTGATTTGTCTAATTAATTCGACGCAGATACGCAGGAGGAAATGAAAAGCGACGTCCGATAGCGACGTCGGCATTTTAATGGGGCCTTGAACGACGGCGATAGACGTCAGTTAAGGGTTCGAGAGAGAGCGTGACAGAATGGAAAATGGTCAGACACAGGGAGAAAAAGAAAGGGGAAAATGGGAGAAAGACTGGGAATAATAGACGGCGACAATCCGGCACGGCCGAGAGGAGGCTGGATGGAGTCATAAGCTATTTCTATTCGCTCTTCTTACATCCACACTTCTTTCCCGACTGGCAAGAGCCCCCTAAACCTAGCGCCATGACGACACATAAGCTGTGCATATGCGGAAAGGGGGGAAGGGGAAGGGGGAGGACGGGCCTTTGCTTCACCTTCCGTCAATAGGCTTCGCTACAGATCAAGCATTAGGGATTAGGGCGGGGAAGGAAATGGGGACGCGACTTATTTGCCCGACACAAAACAGACCGTAGCCGAGGCCATTTAAGCGGTGGGCCCAGCCCCGCACCCAAAGGAAATCCCGCTGCATCCACAGCTCCACAATCGCATGAGAAGTTTGGATTCTGGGGCAATACTTTGACCTGAACTCGATCCAACTCGATCCAAAGCTGCCTTGTCAAAAGAAATCGACTGCACAGTGCAATTTTGACTGCAAAAGTCAAACATAACCGCCAGCATAAATTGTTCAGTTCGTGCGGCAGTGTCGGCGGAGTCATATGCAGTCCACCTTACGGGTCATGCAGACTGTTTGTTAACAAACCCACACACAAAAAAACACGTAATAAGAACCGGTCACTACTGTTAAAGCAAATGGCAAACCAGCAAATGGCAAACGAATTCAGGGTCAAAGATAATCAGCAGCAAAGAGGAAAAAGATATGGACCTTGCTGCCGCCGCCACCTTTCGGATAGCCAACGAAGCCCAAACGGACCAAATGTGCACAGCAGCACTCTATTTGTCTGTACGTCACCGCTTCGTTCTTTTGACATTCCGGCGTGAAGAGTTTAGCTTAAAGCCTAAAACCAACTGCAGCTCCCGCCTCCCGCCTTGTCTCCCACCGTAGGGAGAAAATGGAATAAGAACGAGAGCCGCGCGTGACCGAGAAAAAACGGGCAAAATCCCGGTAACCGACGGGAGCGTCCTTGCGATGAAATAAATTCCGGGCGAGTTCAAAGCCGACCAACCACCTTCGCTAATAAGAAAATTCCATCACTCCCTTGCAACCTACAAGCGCAGACTTTTGAGTCTCAGAAGTTTTGAAAAGGAAATGTTTCCTCGGCTGCCGGGTCGTCGTCTTTTGTATCCAAAGTCGGAGGCGAGACATCCACTCCCACACTAATAACAAGAAAACTTAATCCCCCTGTATTAAAAGTTTCACGTTAATGGGTTATGATGATTCACAGGCTAGCGGCTATTGATTGAACGACTTCCGCATTTTAAACGGCACCCTATTCGTATTCTTCTTCTTTCCGATTGGCGGCGTATATGCATGATAGAAGTAAAATTAGCAAGGTTTCCGTCAGGTTAATGAAATATAAATCGGAAAAATTTTAGGACGTTTAGTTTTCAATTTTTTTAATACTTCTATAAATATTTTTATAAAACCCATACAACTATTTGATAGGGTTTTCTTTCTAGTTTAAGATGGTATTTTTATTTTATAAAAAATGTGTTTCTAAGTATTTGATAATTTAGTTTATTTGATGTTGTTAGGGTCAGGGTTAAATGGTACAGCCATCTGGTGCCAGGTAAACGACCAAAAAAGATCGAAAAAAGACATCTTTACTTTTTTTTATTTTATTTCTACTTATACTCAATAGAATGAATAAAATGACAGTACTTCTGAAAGAGAAATGAATTTCCTTTTCACTAGTGCGTCTTTTAATAAATTTAATCTATCCGTTTCAGAGAAAAATAGTGTTCAGTTTTTCCCCTGGCTCTGTTCCGTTTAACCCTAAGAAATTTTTTTTTCTTCATTTTTTCCTCTTGACATTTAATTTAATAACTATTGAATACGAAAAAAAAAAAATGAAAAAATAACCGAATGTAGAGAAATGCGTGGGGATCACTCCTATACTTTTTTTTTCTTAATTCTTATATTTAAAAAATTGGTAGTGTAAAGAAAAAAAGTGTCCCACATAGCCCCGGTCTCCACTATATTGTTGTCGACCCCGTCCCCCCTAAAAAATATTTTCGGCCATCTTTTTTCATCTCTTATCTACCATTCATCCTATTATTACCAACCTCGCCTTTATCAAAACTGATTAACTCACCAAAGCAACCGAGAATTTTTGGCCTTAAGTAAAGCTCGAGCAATTTTCTTGTGCGCGCGCAAATTTGTGTTTATTGGTTGGGTCGGAATTTGTTACATGAATTACAGTGAAATCAGGTATTTACATTTTTTCAAACTTCAAAGTCAATCGTCCCTTTGTTTTCTACAATTTCTTGTTAACAGGGTCGGAAATTGTTTACATGGAATTATTGTAAAATCAAATATTTACATTTTGTTTATTAAGAGTATTGGTTGCCCGTGGATCTTGTCTACCATGTCTTGTTAATTGGGTAGAGGGCATACATGGAGGAAGTCAGTTTTTGTGTGTGTTTCGTACTGCCTTCCCCTCTCTAAATTTCTCCGTCGATTGTTATGCTGCACATAAAACACCCACTTGGCGATTTCGTCTCCCTCCCTAGTGGCACATTTCCTCCCTTGGACGTCCATGGCACGTCTGTACATCCCAGCCATATCTACATCCAAATTGAAAATTTCCGATAAAGACAAGACAGCCATAGGATGTCTAGCAATGATAGCCTAAAGATGTCCTTTTTTTTGTCCTTGTTACCTCCAGGAGACATCCGTTAGGTAATCGTTTTTATCATTATTTTTAAATTATTATTTTATTTTATTTTATTTTATTTTATATATATATTTTTTAAATTTTGATTTTTTTTTTAATTTTTTTTCCTTATTAACAAACAATGATTCATGATCATTCAAATGATTCACTTTCAGTATAGGGTCTATGGCTAGAGTACTCGACTGACAATTACTGGGACGATGGTTCAAACTCACAGTCAGGCAAAAGTATTTCTTCAAAAATAAAACACACACTTACGAACACACACACGTACATAAAAATTCTTTAATCTTTGCGTGAGTGACGAAATATGATATCCATAGACAACCTCACGACGTGGCATGAAACGGTAATTAATTTGTGATGACCTGGCAATGTCGCCCCCTCCCCCCCCCCCCCCCCCCCCGAACTCAGTTAGGCCAGTTGGTCTCAGTACTCAGACGAGAATACACCTGTAACTCTCATCGATGTCCAAAAGACATCCAAAGAACATCATTTGGGATCAACCTAAGACCATGGGTGGACATCCAAAGGTCATCGTGTGCCACTAGGGCTAATTTTAAAAATTTATTTGTTTGTTAGTAAGGTAATTTAAGTAACGAAGCGACCGCGAATGTCCCGAGGAGACTGAGAAGAATAGGGTGTGGCGATGTGCGTGTCATGTCGTATGGTGGCGCATTGGTATTGCACGCTGATATAACAAGTTTGGATTTAAATCTATTTCTCTACTGTGAAATGGATTAAAACCCAATTAAGATGGCTGCGCATAATACAACTGTGAAAATTGACTTGATGACAATTCTTCTATGTTGCCAGATGTATCTGGATCAAGGCAAAGGTCTGAAAAACAAAAAGGATTCAATCCGATGCTGCACTCAGAGTAGGGCCTACTAAAAAAAGGGATCATAAATTAAAACGTTGTAACGGGACAATGGCACAACAGTGACTAGAGTATAATTAAAATACTTACATCGTGGGTCGACGTCGGAAGAGCCACTCAGATGATTGGGCACATCAGCAGCTAAATATTGGCCAAAGGCCAATCGTATGAACTGTCGTTCAACTATTAGACTGCACAAAGTATTATTCTGAGTTTAACTTAAGGCAATAAACAATCCTGATCGAGTTGGTGATTCTTAAAACACCTTGTCTCAATAAATGATTTAAAAATGCTTGGTTCAATGAACTTTCGTTCGTTGGATTGATAAATCTTTGGATCAATCATAAATTTGGATCGGTGTAGAAGCCGATTCTCTTGTACACCATGATAACTAGTTGGGAAACACAAATAACTATTAGGTATACATCCAATTATATTTTAATTATGCTTACTTTGGTCAGATCACTCGTCACTTTCTGATGACTTCATTTCAATTCCAAGTTTGTGTCTTTTTCAAAATGATCGCACAGTTTTTTACAGCCTTTTTAGTCTCGAACTCCAGCGCGGACAAGGACGCATTTTTGAACGCAATTTCCTCTATGAAAGCGTATTTAAGTAATTAGTACATGAGATAACAATAAATAAATTGTAATGTAAAAAAGCCAACGTAGCCAAGAACGTATCCTGTATACAACAGGATACGTTCAAGATTCTCGATGGTTGCATCGATTCCGTAATTGACTGGCCAATTATCATCCATTTTAGGGCTTTTTGCAGGTCCTCATCCGGTGGGATTTCTTCTGCCTTTCGTAAATTATAAAAATTGTAAAATTTGATTTTTTAAATTTACTGGAGCAGTCTTTTGTGTGTATGTTTTTGTGTGTGTTGTGTGTGTGATTTGCTGCATATCAATGTAAAAAGCTTTCAGTGGGGATAGAAACAAGATTTGGGAACTTGTTTCGGTTTAAGGATTGGATGTTGTTGGCTTCATTAAACGTAAACATAATAAATCACATGATGAATGGAGCGAGAACTCAATTCATAAGATTCCGAGTTCAACTCCCGTTTCGGGCAAACATTTTTAGCAAAATAGGGTCTCAGATACCGCGAAAAAAAGGGGGGTGATCCCTCATAGGACGAGGAATAGGCTCAGGGGTGGGCTAAGGGGCGACGAAAGATGCTACGGGAGCCCGGTAAACCAAAAACTTTAAAGTCGATTTACTCAGGGATGCGTTCATTTGCACAATTTTTCCCATACACCATTCGAATTGGCTTAACGAGCTCTATCGAATGGCGTTAAGCGATTATATTGGAGATTCCGTGCTACTCTAAGCCACTGCCAAAAAGAGGGTGTCGTGAAAGAATATTCGTGAAACGTTTCCAGTCAACAGAAGACAACTTATAATAATTTAATGTGAAAAGTGTTAGTATCAATTGTTGTTAAGTATTTAACAGAAAATCTGTTAAATTTAATTGTTTCCCCTGTTGTTTACTTCGCAACCGAATCCACAGAGAATCGGCCAGAGGGAAAAAAAGAGAGAAAAGGAAAGTATGGAAAAAGGGGGGCCCATACTTTCCTCTTTTCCCTTTTCTTCCCTCAGCCCGATTCTGGAATTGAAATTCGACCTGATCGCACGCTCCACGATTTCCGATCTCTATATTACATCCCGAAGCTGAGACACATTATAAAATCCGTCGTGGGAGATTGTGCAAAATGTTGGCTGTTACGGTCAAAACCAGCCCCGCCAATTATGGCTCCTGCCCCGTCTCATCGTCTCCGCCCGTTCACTTGACAATTTTCCGGAATGGGAATAGACTACTTTGGACCGATGACCATCACCATGCTCCGACGATCGCTGAAAAGATGGGGCGTGATGTTCACTTGCTTAACGACCAGAGCCGTCCACATCAAACTCCCCGAAATGCTTTGGACCGACTCGTTTCTTCTCGCTTTCTGGCGATTCGCAAATGTGCGTGGGTGCCCTGGCGTCGTTTATAGCAACAACGGCACAACTTTAGTCGCAGGCGAAAAAGAAATTCCCGAAGGTTTGGCGCTGTTCAATCAAGAAAGAAGCGGAACAAAATTGGCAAAACGCGGCATTTCTCTCCTCCCGTCGCGCCGCGCTTTGGTGGTTCATAGGAACGCCTCATTTAGTCCACAAAATCCGTACTACGCATTATTCTGGACGGCCAGACAGCGTCCAACGAAATTCTTCAGTCTACATTAGTTGGGGCAGCAACGCTAATGAATGGACGCCCCCTCGAATATGTTCCGGTTGACCCGAAAGATCCCATCCCGTTGACCCCCAAATATTTTCTTCTCCTCGAAGCTATTCCGAACGAACCTCTGGACGTCATCGATCTGGCAGAAAAACCGTCCACCAAAGGATGGAGAACAGCTCAAGATCTCGCCCCTCATTTCTGGGGTAGGTGGCTCCGCGAGATCGTCCGAAACTTAATTCTCGATCAAAATGGACAGCGCCAAATCGAAATATAGCAACATAAGCAACGTTCGCTCCGCATCCGTCGCAGTTTGGTCAGGAAAAGGCACCGAAACAAAACTTTGGACCCGAGCGGCTCATCAGCTGTGCGTGCTGGATACCGAAGAACGCTATGTTTCGGACATCCGAAACAGAGTCGGCTGTGTTACGGATGTAAATCTGACACCTCAGCGCACTTTTTTCATGTTTAATTTTCGTGTCAATACAAAGTGCTAGTTTTCCCCACACACTCTGATCACTCGATTTATCGAACCGTTATTTCACCCGTAACAAACGCCCATCCTAAGCCATTTTGTTGATATCTTCGTGGTATGACATGACGTCAAGCGATACCGATCGACAGGAGACATTTACTGACTGGCTATATTTCTTACATTACATACTTTCCAAAGCAAATGTATTTGTAAATATTAAAAATGAGCATACAACCTCGTCATAGACAGGGCTAGGCAACTCGAACTGTTGAAACCTGATGAGCAACTTAAAGGGTTAAAAATGTTCCTTTTTTAAAGCGAGGTTTGTTTATAATGCAATAAAATGGTTTTTCAAAATAAATGTCAAGCTTACATTATTTTCCGGTATCGACGTGATATTTCACTCACACACTACAAGATAAACAGGGAAGCCAGGAGAGGCTAACGTTATTCAAGTTTCCTCTGTCATCAAGTACGAGCATGGACAATCTTTTTGGGGAAAATTTATGTCTTGATTTATGTCAAAAATATTATTTTCACATTGAGTATTTAATTTCGGTCAACTCACCAGTCACCACCGCATTCGATAGCCAGAAAAGGACTCCACGAAGGCTCAATAGGACGCTGTCATTTACAATGGTCAACGAACTCTTCGTCTCCTCGACAATAAGCACTAATACCGGTAGAGTTTAAATGCAAACCGCTACTGCTTCTTTGCTAATGCCAAACAATCTGAAATAAAATTTATCATAAGTATCCATATATAATAAAAGAACAAGCTTTTGGGGTAGGAGCTTATTCATGTCACGGACATTTTGGGGAGGAGCTTATTCATGTCCCAATGCGAAGACGCTGTGATTGGTCAGTCGCAAATCACCACCAAATGTCTATAGCGTCGCCGTGATGACGCAATCTTTGATGACGCAACAACCAGATTTTATCACCACCAGATGTCTATAGCATCGCTGTGATAACGAAATCTTCAAGTAAGGTACTGACTGGGCAGATTTCCCACGATAAAATCTATTATGGGCAGATGAATAAGCTACAGAAAAGCGAATAACAAAAGAGTTCGACTTTACGCTAGACCAAAGTTCCCCGGATTTGACCGGGGCTCAGTCTCTAGTGAATACTAATAAAGAAATAATTCACGTAATCAAAATCCTAAAAAATAAAGTTTATTGATAAATATAAAACCTCATTCGCGGTCATTGTTTTTCAAAATCTTTTCAGAAATTATGATGCTTGCAGCAAGGATATATGGTTACAGAACAACATAGGGGAGAGTAGTACTAGTTGACACTTTATCCTTGAGGTATATTTATATACGAAGGTCCTTAACAATTAGGGTGTAGGTTAGTAGTAGCTAGTAGTGAAATTCAGAGGGTTTAATGTTTATTATGTTTTTGCATATACGTTTCTTCCCTGAATGACCAATCGTAACAAAATTTTTTACATAATTCGGTCAAAATTTGATACACAGAATCTTGGGGTTTTCATTTGTTTATATTACTGTTTCAAAAATTTAATTTGCGAATTTGTTACCTAGCTGGTTGCCGAATCCTAGGTAATCAATTCGCTTTGTTTGCGTAACCTTCCAACTGTCAGTGCAGTGAGTCTCAGCAGTGTAAAAAAAAAGAAAAAAAAAAAGTTTGGATCTCCCCTAGCAAGACAAGTTTTTTGCCATGGGAGTGGAGAGTATTTCTTATTTGATTTGATTTGGTTTTTATGTTCTTGTTCGATTTGGAATTATTCTTCTTTTTACTTTGTCCCACTATTACTTATTTAACTCTTTTGTTTTATTATTACCTCTTTTTGTTTACACTCTCAATTTTTATAGGATATTCTAATCTTATACGTTGGTTATCCGAGATTCGAATACCTCTTAGCTAGAATAGGTCTGGTAGATGGTCTTACCTATTCTAAATCTTCGACTATCTATAAGACAATCCTTATTCGAAATAGAATACCCTTCGTACCTCCGGGTATTCGAAGATCGAGTTTGAATAAAACGCCCCCTCCATTCGAATTCGAATACCAGGTATTCGAATTTTTGCATCAGCGTCAGTAAACGTTGCCATCCAAGAGATATTTATCAATAAAAATCATTTTAAAATACAGAATACTGGATAGAAATCCAACAAATAATTCTTAGACACCGGGATTTGATTTAATATAACAGATTTAGCAATATTGAAACAATAAATATTTTTTGTCAAATCTAATTTGAACTATGGCAAACATCCAGCATGCAAAAAAAGTTAATGACGGTCGTCAGTGCAGACTATTTTGACAGTTATATGATTGAGGGCTTTAATGGAATCTAAAACTTGTATCTCAACTTTATCTGCAGAAGACCTGCTGTTGCATCTCCTGTCGACTAGAAAACTGCCGGCTGGAATTCCAGAAAAATTGCTAGGTAATATCTATGTAGTAGGAATCTATTTTAAGTTGAACATTTTCTGTGCTGTGTGTTTGTTGGTTGGTGAGACCCTTTTCCAAAATGTCCATTGATTCTTTTAAATGCTTTTTATGTTCAGTTATAGTTAAAGGCAATTATTCTCAACTGACAAGTCACTTGAATCTTTTTCATGGCTTCCTTAAAACAACAGGTCATAGTAACAGAACTTTGTATTGTGGGAACGCTGACTGCAAGGCTGGCTTCAACAGTTTTGCTAAATATAGAGACCACGTTATCAATTGTTTAGTTAAAGATCCACAACCAGATGTTAGACAAGTACTTCCTGATGTTTCTTTTCAACATATCGAACCAGGAGTAACTGATTTCGATGTTAGTGATCCTTTACTAAGTCATAATGATTCATACATTTCAGATCCAGAACAGGACAGTTTTCACCAAGCGAATGCAACAGCAGATAAAACAACTCAGAGATTAGCTAGATTCTTTCTTGAATTGAGGGCCAAACACAATGTTAGTCATTCTGCCGTTGATTTCATTTGTAAAAATATTGATACTATCTTTAAAGATGTTGCTCAGTTTTGTGATTTAGAAACAAATTTGACATTAACCAACATTGAAAAAGCCACTAGCAAATTGAATTCTCACCATAAAAGGATTCGTTATTTTACCAGTAATATGGGATTTGTAGAACCAGTCGCGAAGTGCGTAGGCCATAACAATCAACCAGAACTGACTGTAAATAGTAGAGGGGAAACTCAGCCTAGAAAGAATACCTTCCGGTACATCTCTATTAGGAAAACGTTGAGTAGATTATTTTCTAATGCTGAATTTTACAATAAATATTTTAGTGAATCTCCTAGTACTGATGGTTTTCTTCGTGGGCATCGTGACAGTTCTCATTTCAGGAATCATAAATTGTTTTCCAAAGTAAAAAATGCCCTTCGTTTACAAATATTTTTTGATGAATGTGAATCAACTAATCCTTTGGGCTCCAAAACTAAGAAACATGAACTTGGAATGTTCAATTTTAAGATTTTAAACCTTCCTGAGTGCGAAAACTCCCTATTGAGTAATATACAGTGCTTTGCTGTTTGTAATAGTAAGGATTTAAAAGACTCTGAATTCCGGTTTGTTATTGATGAATTCATGAAAGAAATTAAATTACTAGAGTCTGACGAGGGAATGCTTCTTGATATTCCAAGCAAACCTGGTTTCAGGCTCCGAGGTGCTGTTGTAAATGTTTGTGCAGATTCAAAAGGTGCTCATCAACTCTTCGGGTTTGCTGGGACTTCTTCAGCCAAATTTGTCTTCTTTGTTTAATTTCTCGTTCAGATTTGATTAAAAGTTGGAAAGTTGGAATTTTAAGAACCAAGGAAAATTACAATGCAGCCATAGAGGAAGCAAAGATCAGCAAAGACAACATTCCGTTGAGTGGAGTACAATTCGACAGCCCTCTAAATCACTGTAGGTATTTGCATGTTGCAGAACATACCGTCCTTGATTGCATGCACGACTTTCTGGAAGGTATAGTTCCGTTTATAATTAAGCTTGTCCTTTTCGTTTACGTAACCAACTCTCATTATAAAATAACAGCAGACCTGCTAAATAGTAGACTGCAGAGGTTCGCGTTCAGTTTTTATGATCAAAGTAACAAACCTTCCCCAAAATTGAAGACCAATCTGTTGCGAAAAAAAGGTAACTATAACACGAAGCAACGGGCATCACAGAATTGGTGTTTAATTCGAATGCTTCCTCTTTTAATTGGTGATTTGATCCCGGAAGGAGACGAATATTTTTCCTTGATTCTCATTTTACTAGAAATAATGGATATTGTTTTTGCACCTAGTGTTTCAATTGAGCAGACTATTATTGTAGAAGATCTTATTAACCGAATGTATTCAAGGTTTTATTCATTATTTCCATTGACTAGACCTATTAACAAATTCCACCATATGGCACACTATCCAGCAGCTATCCGGACTTATGGTCCAGCTGTTGGATATTGGTGCATGAGATATGAGGCTTACCAAAATAGTTGTAAACGTGTTGCACATATAAACTGTAATTTTATTAACATTCCAAAATCAGTTGCTTATCATCTGCAAACGATTTCCTGTCACAATCTATTAACTAATGATTTATTTCACGATGATATTCCCACGGTCGGTCCCAGGTCAAAAAAAAACTTAGTTAACAGGCAAGAAGACTCAATCACTGACGGAAATAGTTCTTTAAATCTGGATTCAAACGCAACTGTTATAAGATGGGTAAAGTTTAAAGGCTGGCATTACCGACCAGGAACCGTAATATTACTAAAACACAGCTTTGAAAATCTTTCGGGGCATCCGGAATTCGGTAAAATAATAAAAATTTTGTCAGGAGGCCAGGCAATTTATTTTGTTGTTACAGTAGAGACCATTACTTTCAACCATCACTTTCATGCCTTTGAATTACAACCTTATTTTCCTGCTAAATCTATTCTGATTGCACATGATAATTTGAGACCAAATGTTGCTCCAACATGGTTATTAAAAAGTTTTAATGTTTCCGAAAATGTCTCTTACGTAACTGTTCGTTATTTTGTCTAAAATTAACATATTTCTCATTCCTTTTAAATAGCTGCTGATATTGATGGACAGTGCCTTCTCTGTTTAGATGAAACAAATGTTGAAGTACTTCAACTAACACTGGGACACAAGATGAAACTGCTTAGTTTCATAAAAACAATCAAAAGTCAGCAGCCCCAAGAGCAAAAAAAGGAATCTACTGGAATTGTGGCTTGTGATCCAACGATAGAATACGAACCAATCGTCAACGAGAATCAGATACTTGATATCATTGTGACGGACCAACCTTCAAATAACAATGTATTTCGTCGAGCTTTTTAAGATTAATTTTTCAAAAATGACAAACTTAGTTTTCCTTTCCGAATTGATCGAAATGGTTGAGTCTATTGCCACGACTTTCCGTCTGCTTTTTCGTTACGCGACGGACCTCACAGTCTATTACCACGAAATAGTTTTCTTGTCAATAAACAACAGATTGTCTATTGCCACGAAAGCCTAGCGTCCCTCTCTTTTCTTGGTAATTGTCTCAGATTTGTCTTTTTCTACGACATGCTCCGACATCTTTCGTTACGGTTTATAAGCGTTTGTCTATTGCCACGAAATTTTTTTAAATTTATATTTTTTATTTTCTAATTAGGTGCTTACCTAGGTTATTATTGTCATTATTAATCCTTCATTTAAGCCTAGCATTATTGGTATATTATATTTACCTAGAATTTGACGTTAAACTGATTTCACACCAAATTGAACACACGGCTTTTTTTATGGCAAACGTTCTACTCATTTCAATATGTGCGTGCGTGAAAGTGTACCTTATTAATGTTTTTATGTTTTCTAAACGAAAGATTTGCGAAAACGTTATTATATCTCGCTTTGAATAACGTTAGATCGCCATATTTGAAATAATTCGGAAATAATCAAAGAAATAATCAAATCTGAGCAGAGTTGATGGCTGAACAATTCGACAGAATTGAGGTGCTTTAAAGCAGGTGAGGTGGTAATCATTAAAATAATTGGTTTTAGTTTAATTAAATGGCAATTTTATGCAGGCGGCAATCGAGTGAATGTAGCCTATCGCCGAACATTGCCGTCACGCAAACCGTGATTTTGCGTGAACATAATCGAATTGCGGCGGATCTGAACGATTTGAATCCGCACTGAAGCGACGAGCGTCTTTATCAGGGGACTCCTCATTGGTCAATAGCTCGGCCTGTTGCTCCTCAAAAATGTTTAATCTAGGTTTACGATAAAAATGTCAATAGTTCCATTTTGAAGGAATTTTATAGGGCGCGGCTTTCCGTTACGGCCACTACCTGGTTCAAGAGAAAGATCGCCAACACTTTTTCAAGACGCAGCAAGAGGTTTTACTCTCCTGTTATGCTGTGTCCGGTGACCTTGCCCTTCTTAACATTGATAGCCTCTCCAGAGGTTACCTAATTACGTTACTTCCAAGAATTGATATGGAGGGATCAATCTCTGAGATTTATACAGTCTTCTACATCGCGCTGGGCTATGTCTGTGTCACCAATTTTGGCATACTGGGCTTGGTGTTATATTTTTTCCGTAATTTCATGTTTTTAAAGAATTCTTATTCTGATCACCCTACGTGCCTTTTTCTATAGTTGTAGTAGTAGCTTTGAATTCCAGATGGGAAAGTATCAAAAGGTCTTTTTTTTTCTAAATAAGCCCATCCGCAATATTTTTTTGTCTAAGTTATTTTGTACCTCCGATTGACTTAATTATTTTAAAGAAAATGAGTCAGGTTATTACTTATTAGTCCAAACTGTTTAAACAGTGTTTAAGATAGCATAAAAAGTTTCGAAAAACTGCGTTTTGTTATCTAACGTTATCTAATCAATTAATCATTTATGTCTTTGAAAATAAAACTGATTTTATAAAATAACGAATTTAATTCTTTTTTCAAATGAGGTACTTATTTCTATTTCTATGAAACGATATTAATGAAACTGCATATTTCGTGTTTTTTTTAATTTTCGTGGCAATAGCCATTTTACTATACGGCTACAACGATTTTGTAAGAAGGGTCTTTTCAAAAGGATAGCGTGCTTGCAAGTTACATGCCTCAGGCACAATTAATTTGAATTTTGACACTTGTACGCCATCTATCTGTTGTTATTTATTTTTTCGTGGCAATAGTCAACGGTTTGTTTATTGCAACGAAATGTCTTGGCAATAGCCATTTCAGACGAAAAATTGTCACGAAAACAGAGGACTAGTAGGCTTTCGTGGCAATAGACAAAGGGCTCTGATTTGACACGAAACAATATCGTCAGATTTCGTTGCAATAGTGAGTCGAACTTGTCGTGTCACGCAAACATTTTCGTGGCAATAGATTTAACCATCGAATTCGAACCACTAACCATACAAGTGGCAGACCGGGGTTGCTAACCATTAGCCCACCATTGAAACATAATTAAAAGGGAAAGCGTGGACCGGTTGGTGTGTTCACCAAACAATGTAACGAAAGACGAAGTAAAGCTATGGTAAAATCGCTAGCGACGCTACTATCGGTATCGATTTCAGAACCGGTCGTAAAACACTTAGGTTGTATGCCTTATTAAAGATTTTTTTCAGTGGCGGTGGTTTAATCTAACTGCTATAAGAGCACATCCATTTCTTTATAGTTTACATGTAACTAAAAAAATTTCTAATTCCATGTTACTATAGTAATACATGTTGCTATAACTTAATCTAAACATGAAGTGCGACGTGGGGTGGCAGGGCGAAGCCTCCGCCACACCTAAAATGCACCACTCATAATATTGACAGATTATTAGTCAATTAGTTATAAAGAATCAATTATGAAAGAGAAAAAAGGGAAACAGAATTTTCCAAACGTTACAGTATGCATTAATCTACTATAACCTTGATTTTCTGTCTCTTTAACGTTTAAAAAATTACCGAAGGACATTACCGAAGGAATCTTGTTTGTTTTTGAGCCCCCACTTCTTTATTTCTATATATTTTTTATCCCCACTAGCCTTAAAAAGAGGAAAAAATTAGCGATCAAAAGCGTATTTTGAGTTAATGACAATTTGCTTTGTTTAAAACCAAAAGCGCTTTGAAATGAAGGAGGTTGGGTTGAATCGGGGTGGGGGGGGGGGGCAACATGCTCATGTACGCGGGGAAGGATGGCCCATGCTATTCTTACGGGCTAAAAGAACACCTGGTGATGGCGTCATCAACTAAAATTTCTGAAAAATTTTCCTTCCCATCTCTAACCCAGCAATACAAGTTGCCCGAAGCAATACAAGGCCGGAAAATTAGTGTCGTTTCTATACACCACTGGCGCTCTGCTTCCTTTTTTACTTAAGGGGCGTATAGAAACGACACTAATTTTCCGGCCTACGGCAGGCGATAGAGGTTGAAAACCCTAAATGAACTCTTCTGTAGTCTCTTATTTTAGCAACTGGGGAAATTAATAAATCTGGGAAAATTCGGAAATGGTTCCGATCATAATGGAAATCTTACAGTTAATTTATAAAAGGGAAATGTAAAAAGGGTTTGAATATAAAAATTCCTTCTTAAAAATTAAATATATAAAAAGCAATATGAAAAGCCCATTTGCGCCATAAGACAACACGGCCGGCGTCGGAGTGATCCGATACTTTGTGCGCCACTTTTCTAGGCATAAAAAATAGGGGAAAAAATCTGAAAAAATTCAGACAATAGAAAAAACGTAAAATGACATAAATCCCAAGTTTGGTGAATTTATGTCATTTTTTCGATTTTTGCCACCCGAAAAACCCATATGAAAAATACACGCCGCCTTATGGAACGGCGCGGGGTGATCCCATACTTATGGAGGGGACTGTAAGTCCTTGCGAAAGAAAACAAATTAGGATTTTATTTTAAAAATGTGAAAAAACTCGCATTTTTTACAGAATCTAGGTAGTCTATCAATTTCGCCTTAAAAATATAGAAAAAAGGAAAATAAAAAAATAGTTTGATTAACGATTTAAACCTACATCGTCCTGCATGGAACTCGGCGCTCTTCCAACTTAGGTACCATTTTCTTGAAAATAAATAAAAATTTCTAATCATAAGCCGTTTTCGGAAGCACATTCAAGAAAACACTATTAAGTAACGCTACGCTTGGTGGCAGCACCATTTATCGTGGCAAAGGACTTTGGAAAAAAACATGAAAAACCGAGGATCTAACCTTATGGAAAAATTCTAGTGCGAGGACATACCATCCCCTCATATACCATGCTACAGCGTAATTGACTATCGTTTCGTACCCTGCCTTTTCTAGCCGGTATAGGGCCCTTTCGGATCTGTTTTCTTTAGCCGTTTTATTTGGCAACGCAGCATGGCTCTAGACTTTTTTAGCGCGAGAACGGGGAGAAGAGGGAGAATGGGACGAATGAAGGAGAAGGGGAAACGTGGGTCCCCTTTTTTCGTACGCCCTCCTCCTTCAACCCCGATTAGATAACATGTTTTTACATGTTATACTAAAAGAATTTTCAAATTAATTGATATTATCTATTTTTCCCCTCACTGTCCCTCTTGACCCGGTGTCCCGGTGTCCCGGCATACTCCAGTCTCCCCTACTTTTGAATTGCAATAAGATCTATAGGGCTCTTTCGGATCTGTTTTCTTTAGCCGTTTAATCTGGCAACGCAGCATGGCTCTAGACTTTTTTAGCGCGAGAACGGGGAGAAAAGGGAGAATGGGACGAATGGGAGGGAGGAGGGCGTACTTGTGTCGCGTACTTTTGAATTGCAATAAGATCTATAAGCCAGATAGCCTAGTTAATGTATTCAGATAGTCATTCACACTTAAGAAACACTGTCGTTTTTTTTTTCATTTGTGAGATAATCATGTTAAGATTTCTTGTAAAAACAGCAGAATATCAAAGAAAATTCCAAAAATTTGTAAGAATTTTGTATTAAATTTTCAGTGATTGCGCAATTGTATTTTGTTTGGAAGGCTGAAAATAAGCAATAAACAGTTAAACACATCCCGGTGTCATGAACTCATTTTCCAGTTAAAAGTCCGCCTGCTGAATAATATACGTACCAATATTGCCGATTATCAAACAATTGAGGCATATGTAAATATGTAGAGTTTATTAGCAGAGTAGCCAGGGGCTACGAAGTCTGTGTAACCATCGCCGTCAAAATCCCCTACCGCTGGTTTTCCTGAAGTAAGTGACACTTCGTTCAGCTTGAATGCATAGTTCCCAATTATTTTATGGTGATAGAAACACTACGTGCCTGCTGTCTGGGCATTTGTATCAATTAGGATCGATTTTTCATAAGGAGTAAAATCATTGGCCGCCTCTGTTGTTGGCCGCAGAATGTAGATTTTACCGTCGTCATCCCCACTAACTAGGATCCACTTGCGGTGCTTTCTATAGAAATATACATATATTTGTTAAACTGTTTCACCATGTGTGGGGAATGGCTTTAATTTGTGTCGTTATATTTCACCTGCCATCGGAAAGAACTTCATTTGCATACGCAGCACTAGGATAGAAAGACTGGGGAGTTCCAGGAGACATTGTGTTAGTTCCGCCAGGAACGAAGCTATCAGCGATGATATGACGAACCCAGATGCCGTTACTAAAATAAAATACCATTATAATTATTAAAAGTAGAAAAATAAACAAGAAAGTTTTAATAGAAATAAATAGAAAATTTCCTACAAAAGATCATCGGGAATTTCGTAAATATAAACACTGCCAGATTTAACTCCAATTCTGTCGTCAAATGACGTGAGCAGAAAATCAATACGTCCATCATTGTCAAAATCTTCCAAAAGCAGATCGAATGTTTGGCCCACGGTATCGTCAATTACTCTCATTTGAATCTGTAACAAAATTACAAAACAAGTTATTCATAATGAGTTAAATTAATGAAAAAAAAAAAACGAATGGGCTAGTTACGTTTTGGGGATCATTCCACCCGTTGTTGGCTCCAAGCGGGATGCAGTAAATTGTGGCGCGTTTATTCCATAGTTCACCGGCTAAAAAGCAGTCATAAGGAAGACCAGATGAGTTTAACTGTATACTACGGAAGCTCACGTCAGGTCCTTGGTTGTAAATAACATGCTGATTCCAGCCTGTATAGCAAAAATGTTTTGACAAAATATAATGTATCCGTTTATTCAATGACTAACATTTCGTCAATCGTTTCATTGCGTAATAAGCATTGATACCTGATATGGCCTGTCCAGGATTTTCCATCCAAACAAAGTTTTGTTCTTCTACAGCTGTAAAAATTAAATCATTTTTGAAATTTATCGCAAAGCTAACACTTGGTTTGGATTTAAAATTGGTCATACTATTATGAAAACGAGCAGTTACAGCGTCTAGATCTCCATCACCATCCATATCCTTCCAGACGACACGGTGATAGGAATAGTCTTTAATCTTTAAACGTAAAACCAATTATTACAATTTGAGTCAAGTTCAAATGGTTAATTGTTTGTTTAATAAATGGTAAGTCAACTTACGTCACCACTGGCAATGTTGATTTCAGTTTCAGCCGGAACTGCAGCATTCATGTTGTACATCTGAAGTTGGCCTTTTGTTTTTCCAGGAACCAGAAATCCTGATGTTTGGATCATTCCCTCGTAGCCAGGAACAACAGTTTCTGTCCATAACAAAACGCATCAAATTAATACGGCTTAGAATGCACATAGGAACGTTTTCTTTTACGATTGATCAATGATGTTCATAACAAATAATAATTACGTATACAACATAATAACATCCTATAACATACGTATACGCAGCGTATACGTATGTTGTCGAATATGCAGGTTGGCTTACTTGGCAAAAGATCAGGATTATTGGGCCAGAGGGCGGTACTGGCCAGAACTTCAAGGGGCCAATTGGTTGTATCGTACAAATATTTTCCGGGAGAGCGCAAATAATAAACGGGATCCGGCTGAAACATTTAAAAAAATGTTATCGATACTTATTCCAATGGAAAAAATTAAATAATTAATTTTAAATACCTTGAGTTGAAATGGTTTGAAAGTCGACAAATAAAGTGTAAATCGATCGGCGTAAGGCAACGAACTGTCACTTGATTCGTGAACGTCCGCAAACGCAGGGACTTCAATACTGCTGATTTCACCGACCTAATATAAGAAAATCCCAACGATTTTAAAATTAAGTAAATCAAAATTTGATTTGAGGTTGGATTAGAAATTTTATTATATATTACCAGGTTCGGAAGAGTGGCTATCAGTGTTTGGCTATTTACTAGACATTTAAGCGTAATTACGGACAGCAAGACCACTAGAAACTTCATGGTGATGGCCTTATGAGGACGTACATAAAACTGGCACATTTCAACGATTTTTATAAGCATAAGGTATAGGATATGGAATCGAGCGTCTATTTAGTATTACATGACCATTTTCACATGTTAATGCACGTGATGTATAAGGTTATGATAGCAGTAGTACCCGATAGACGGATGACTTTCTTTATCTCTTGTTCATTATGTAAATACTGGCACACGGTACGTGTTGGTAAAGTCTAATTGATAAGAGTAACAGAAGTTGAAAGTTATATGTTATCGGCAAAAATATTGAAGGAAATAGAAATTGACAGTAAAAATGCTAATGCCTCGTTTGCTCTCTTGTTGAATCTCTTGTTGAAGTGGAAGCGCTGTAACAAAAGTAAATTTTAAAAGTAAAATTCTGAACAATAAACGTAAAAATTAAATTAAAACACACAGATACATTTGGTTTTTGTCAATGAAGAAATAACACGCGCGTAGGATTATAGATTATTATAACAAAATTGAAATATACCGTCGTCGTATTTTTTGGGTCTGTACAGTAGCATTTTGATTTAAAACATATTTTAAAGTGATAAAATAAAAAGTGTTCCATATTCAGACGTACTATTAATTCCTGTCTGATTTGACTAATTTATTTATTTTATTTTTTTTTTTTTTGTTTTGTTTTGTTCCTTTTATTAAAGTGGGAAAATTGCCTTGGTGGATGAATAAACCATCTGATGTGTCTGGTATCCAATCTCAGTATAAAACTGGTTGTAGTACTATAATTCGTTGAGCTAACATTAAAAGAATTTCACTACGGGACATTGAGCTAGCTGTCTGGGTATGTCTTAGATAAATAGGCAAATCCACTCGATTGCCATCTTTTTTATGGCACTGCAAGAAAAATAGCCTTGAATATAACGCCACTTCACGTTTCCATGGCCAAATAGCCTATAGTTATTATAGGTACCCAGTATCTCAGCTCTGATATAACTTAGGAGTCTCATTACGCCAGAGAAATCCGGAGACACTTCTCGGAAAAAAACTGCATTCTTCTCAAAAGTAGTTCCAAGAGCTTTTTAGTTTCTCACACCCAGGAGGAAATAATTCGGCTGACTTGTTGTGTTATTCTCTTTCACGAACGAGCATGTTTCCAGCCAAAACGTGAGTAGCTCCTCGTGTGTGCATTAGAATGAACGAGAACGAGGCATTGCATATAATAGATGTACCAACGTGTTTCTGTCGCACCTGTTTCAACCGCGCCGCAACCGCAATACAGTCATCAGTAAAAACACATCCCCCGCTAGCATTATTACGCTGTAGTTTTGGCTCTATACCGTGCGTGGCGCCATGACCTTGTTGTCACCTCACGCCCATTCCCGTAATATGAAAAAAAAAATACATAAAACAAGTGGGGTCTGCTGTGCCTGTATTGCAAACAACCTTGGATACGCTATGGTTGAAAAAAAAAACCCATTTGCTTGTATAGTTCACGCAATAGGCACTATACACATACGCTACTTACGGCCTTATCCTTGAATATGTCCAGATTACCATGTGCTGCGTGCGACGGATAGCTCAGGTTTAGTCAGACTACATTTAGTCGGGCAAACAAAATCAACATTAAATTTTGGACGAATAGTTGAATGTCAGTTAAAGGCAATTTAAGTAACATACAATAGTTGACATATTATATAAGGGAGAGCCTAATATAAAAGTAATAATCGCCCAACAATAACAAGGCATTGACGTCAGCGCAAATTTGACTTGAACGCGCATTTGTGGTTCCGGGACGATGAGTGTTCGGCGCACAGCTGTTTACCTTCCTTTTATAAATGAACACGATTTCCGAGTGACGCTATTCATTTCCTAGTCGCCGACATTGAGAACGCGACGTAGAGCTGGACTGGATGTGTCCGCGCTGTTATGGAATCGCCGGCGTTTTCGTTTGACGAATCCATCAGCAATCGAACCAGTTCGACAAAGTGCTTCGTGCATTGGCTCTTGTTCTCGGATCGCTTGGAGATTGCCGACTGCTTCGGTTACAGTTCCTTCCTGGATTTCAGAGTGTCTAATCTCTTTCTAGCCGCCTTCGTCGTTGTCTGCTGCTTTTTCGTCTTCCTCATGCTCACCTCTATGTGCTGCTTGTTTTTCTGGTTGCAAAGGAAGAAAGCCAACAACCGCAAAATGTTGAATAAGAGTAACTTTATAGTCAAGCAGAAATCCACCGGAATTCATTCTAAAACACCCGTTATCCGAAGTGAAGACATCATCTCATTCGTTTTACCCGCGGTTCGTAAAGTACTGTATTTTATTTTGAAAAACTGTAATAGTCGAGTGTAATTAGTTGCGTCTCATTTTATTTTATTTTATTTACACGTCTGATATTCTTTTTTTTTAGCAAAAAAATTCTTTGATGGCAGTAGCTCGTCAGTCAAAAGATGTGGTAGAAACTAACACGTTCAAAACCGCGCCACCAACTCCCGGCACCGTCGGCTACTGCCGTGGCAACAATAATTTGGACCCGTCCAATTTGAACTTGAAACTCTACTCGCCCGGCCAGGAGACGAACGAAAACGTCAACATCTGCCGGGCGAAAATCGGTTTCTCAATACAAAAAGATTCCTCGCGCCAGTTGCTGATCCTCAAAATCCTGGGCGCTCTTAATCTGCCCGCCAGGAGCAAAAATATTCCTCCCGATCCATACGTCAAGGTGTTATCTACACTTTTTTTTTAATAATTTCATTCATATACTAGATTCAATTAAATTCAAATGATGTAATCTAATAATCGCTTTCGTGTACAGATCATTGTTCTTCCCGAAAGACAAATCAAATGCGTCACCAAAACGGTCAAGTCCAATCACAACCCGCTGTTCAACCAAATTTTCGAATTGGACATGTCCGGCTTGAATATGAACGAGACGGAAATTTTGCTGGCGGTCCGCGACCGTCCCGAGGTCTCCCGCTACGAAAGGTGCGTTTCCCGCTCGGTGACGCTCGGTCAAGCCATTTTCTGTGTGGCCGAATTCGACGACGGCAATGATCACCGACGCCAAGTGAGGTGGTGTCTGCTGGAAATTTCTCCGTCCATTTCGCCGCGCGCAGATGCCACGGTAATGTATTATTCAGCCTTTCCATCGAATATGATTCATAGATGATTGCGACAAACAACGAGCGCGCGCGCGCACAGTCGCACACACACACACCGAAATTCTGAATAGGCGGTCCCTAATCGTTTGTTGTAAAATGCTCATGATTGCACAGGTGGTTTGGCTTCAATTGAACATGTGTTGATGCAATTGCAAAGTCTATAGTTTGAGTAGCAGCTCATTTCTCTCTGTCTAGAATATCGGCCAAGCTATATACAGTACGTTGTGTGGTTTTTCACTGCCCTATATTATTATTATTATTATTATAGTGTTTATTTACAAGTTCCAATTTCGCTGATCGTTTATAGGTCAGCCAAATCTATACATGTGTGTCGCTTGGCAATTTATCAAATTCTGGAATAAATCGAATATAATCTTGGTTGCAGAACGCGCAGAGATGTTCCAAGGGCGAAATGCTAATTTCCTTGCTCTACCAGCCGCACCTGGGACGGATGATTTTGGAACTGTTGCAAATCCGCCCAATGCCAGTTTTAGTTTCGAATAACCAAGATAAAGAGAAAGGTACGAAGAAAAAGACGAATAAAAACTCCCGAGTTGTATTATAATATGCACACACGCGCTCATCAATTGTGTAACAGTGGGAAAGCTTCCAAAAATGTAGATGTATAGATATTTGACCGTTTTGTTCATCTAGTGACGATTAAGGTGTTGCTGTACGAACGCGGATATCTGACGTCTTCCCGAAGGACTAACAGCATCCGGAGGGATGAGGCCACGGCCGTTGTCCGGGAGAAGTTCGTCTTCGCCCTTCAGCCGCACATGCTGCACGAAGCTTCCTGCCAACTCGTCCTTGTCACCAAATCCACAATAGGTACAAAGTTCCTCACATCCGCAAGTGCCATACAAGTCTCGTTTCGCTCTCTCATTCCCGACCGTAACCCAATAGTTTTTCCTTTTTCTTTTTTAAAAAGAAATTTAGGTAATTGAATTTTTTTTTCTAACAAACAAATTCCGGAAATTTTCTAGGAACCAAAAGAACATTGGGACGGATCACTTTGGGACACCGTCACTTTTTTTCGACATGGGCCAATAGTACAGGCCTCACCACCGGCATTGATCACTGGCATGACATGGCACACCGGCCTGGAGTTTCCATCGAACGCTGGCATCCGATATTATAGCCAATCATGGCCCAGCGCTTTCTGCTTATCTGCTATTACAGAGCATAGCCAATCAAATTCTTGCTAAAAAAAAATTTCGATCGATTTGCAAATGATGTAGGCTTATTTATCTTGGATATTAGCGCGTTTCAAAATCCCTTCTTCCCGTTATTTGGGGTTAGATATATAACACTGGAAGTTTGAAAAAAAAAATAGTTTTGTAGGAAAGACGTACACACATATCACAGTTTTACAGCGGAGAAGGGGAGGGAGGAGGGGAAAGGGGCTAATGGGTCTTGACGTTAAAAATTGGGAAGCAAAATAAACTGCAACAATTTTTTTTTCATAAGTAGTATAAGGATATAGTGACGCAATAACTGAAAAATCGGCTTTTTCTTTGAAAAAACAAATAAATTCACCGACTACGAAAGTTTCTTTTTTTGTTTAATTGTTTTTGTTATTGTTGGTTTCTTTTTTTTTGTTTCGTTAATTTTCTTTCATAATGTATTACACAGAGTTAGTCGTCAACACATGGCGAGATGAGTCAAATATAATGCTTCTTCTTTTTTTTTAAATCTATAAATATGTGTTCATTTCTCAGAGGGGGGCTGCACGCACACAAAATTTTGAAAAACAAACAAGTTATATAATATATGGGCTGGGTGTGATGTCGGCGCTTATTTAGTGCGATCGCTCTCTAGACAGTGGACACGCGGGAAGACGGATGTAATATGCGTAAGGTGTGTATGTATATATATAAGAACGGATCCTGGAATTGGTTTTCCTTTTTTTGTTTTTGTTTTTGTTTTATTAGATTCCGCCGTTTAGATCGATGACTCGTTGGATCCAGCTGACGTAATTTGGCACTTTGGTGTAAATGCCGAACTTGCCGCGCTTGCCGCAACCCTCTCCAAAGCTGGTGATGCCGAAAATGGTCCACCTGTCGCCGACCGAGCAGAGAAGTGGGCCACCCGAGTCGCCGGCGCACGAGTCGATCCGCCCTTTGCGATAGCCAGCGCAAAACATGTTCTCCGTGATGAAGTAATCCTCGTACACTTCACGACACGCCGAGGTTTTCACAATGGGCACCTGCCAAATCAATTCAAAGTTATATAAGATAAGATTTTGGCCGTGCCCCGACATGATGTAATATATAGCGTGAAAGGAATAATTTTTATGATTTTATTTTTGGCATCCGCCCGTCACCTCGGCCTCGTGCAGGACTTCGGTACCGAAAACGTGTGAGCTTCTTTCTTTACCCCAACCGATGATGGTGCACTTTTGGGTGATGGGCAATGACTGGCCAGGTTGGGGCAAACAAGCCAGCCGAATGCCCTGCTGGCCCAGCTTGATGGCCTCAGGAAGCCGTAGCAAGGCCACGTCATTGTCAACCGTCTCCGGATCGTACTCTGGGTGAACAAACACCTCTTCCACCTGAATTGATATATCAACTTTAGTTGTAAAACAAAAACATCTGCGCTGGAATTAAATCTAATAACAAACTGACCCGGAAATCCATTTCAGTGCCATCGTCTTCCACTAGGTCGTACTCCCCGATGCGAACGTAGAGTCTCTTCCGGAGACAGTGGGCCGCCGTGAGGACCCAACGGGCTCCAATGAGAGTTCCTCCGCAAAAGGCTTCCTGGTGTGATTGATTATTGCCAAAAACAAAAATTATCAGTCATCCATTTTGCCGGGCTGTCAGACAGCCGAGAGTGGGTGTATTTATATAGCACCCGGCCCCACGTGACTGCATGTTACGTTACCTTGAAGCGGTTGAGGATAGCCACTTGCCACGGCCACCTACCCGGTGTCGCCTCCCTTCCGCCGATGATGCGCAGCTGCAAATTGTACGACAAGTTGCTGATACCACCGCTGCTACCGCCGCCGCCTCCGCTGCCACTCATAGAAACGCCACACTCTGGCTGGCTTCCCAACTCTTGCTCCTCTTTGGCTTTCTTGTGACCCTTGTTGTTGTTGTTGTTGTTGTTGTTGTTGTTGTTGTTGTTGTTGTTGCTGTTGTTGTTGCTATTACTACTACTGCTGCTTCCATTACTTCTTTCAGGGGCTGCCGTCGGACTGTGTTCATACTCTAAATAATTATTCATTATTGATTATTTCCAGGCCACTGGAAAAACGTTCAAGTCGATTGTGGGAACTCACTGTCGTCATCTTTGGTGTAGCGCGAGCGTCCGCTGTACCATTTTTCGCAGTCGGTGCCCTCCGTGTAGCAGTAGGCTTCCTCGTGAAGGACCGTGTTGCCGCAAACCACTTGAAAGCGGCACGTTCTGTCCAACAGAATGAGACCCATTCAATTTTTTCAATTCAACTAATTTTAAATAAATTAATAAAATTAGATATAGGCCTACCTGTAGCGAGTTGTGGTGCAGGCTTTGGTGCAAGGAGACCACCGACTCCACGACGAGTAGAAAATGGAATTGAGACTCAGCAGGACGCGCACGTCCGACTGTTGCTGGTTCTGCGCCGCCGAAGACGACGAAGAAGAAGAGGTCGAGGACGAGGCCGTGGTCGTCGGCTGCTTGTTGAGACTCTCCCGCTTCGGCGGCAGGACGACGTGGAAGGCCCGTCCGCCGCGCTTGCAGCGGCCCTTGCGACACGTCCGTTCCTGTTTGAGGATGTGATGCTGGGCGCATCGCTTCAGCGCCTCGGCGTCCGTCGACGAGATGCCGATGCACTTCCGCTGGCGATTTTGACGGCACTTTTTATTGCACCTGAGTGAACCAAATAAAAAATGACAAACATGACTCTTTAATTATGCGGTCATCATTTATGGATTTATCCATCAACGTCAGTTCGATCATATTTAAAGAGGCCATAAGGCTGCGCTGTTGCGTGTTTGACAAGGATAAACTGGAGGGTGCCAACAAATACACCGGGCCCCATTTTGGCGAACGTGCCGGAAAAGATAAACAAGAAAAGGGAAAAGCAAACGACGTCGAGGTTGCAGACAGTCAGCCAAATAATTAACAGCTGTGTAACACCGGGACATATACGGTACCGGTGTGTGTGTGTGTGATGCAGCACACATCCTGTTATAAGTTGTTGGCTATTTACGGCGATTTAAATCACATGCAAAGGTGTTCCAAACCGGCTCGTAAATCACGCCGCAAGTGGAGCCCCGGCAGCAGCTCGCGCGCGCCCGGCCTTCATCTACAGTCACACCGGGAGCATGCAGCACCCAAATGGCGGAAGCCGGGCAAGTGCCCGTGTGTATAGTATACGACCATGAATCTTTGTAACCTTTTTTTATTTTACAACAGGTTCCGGGGAATATCACAAGCCGTAAATTTTGTGTTGCACCGAAAATAAAATAGGAAATCTTACTTTGACCAGGGTGACCATGGAGATAATTCTTCGCTGTTATTGGTCGCGCTGCCAATTCTAGTCGCGTTTGCACTGGCGTCGGCGTTCTTGTTGCTACTCTCCCGGTGAAGAGCCGTCCGGTTCTGCTGCTGGAGTAGACTGGCTGGTTAAAACAAAATAAAACGAAATAAATTGTCGAATTAGAACGGCAGTTAATGAACGAAGTAAATCAATTGAATTTTAAATGATTATTCCGTGTTTTTTTTTCTTTTTGTTGCGTCATATACCTTCAACTCTGCTGTTGCGATGATGATTTCTGTGTTGATGTTGGCGAGGCGTTTTCGCCATCTGTTCACTCAAGCTGCTGCTGCTGGCCGTCGCGGTATGACTGATGGCGTTGGCTTTTCTTTTCCACTCGGTGCTATTCTGTACGAGGCAATAACAATCGACAAGAAGATGTCAAGTCAAGTTGATACACGTCGAGATGGAGGGAGGATACCAAAAACAGCAACACCTCTCAACTCATCAATTGAATGGCCATGTTAGAGATTTGCAGCTCGCAACGCCCAACGCTTCAATTGTTTTTGGTTTTTTACTTTATTCTTTAAAAACAAAATATATTTTTCGGCTGCAAATGGCGCAAGGGCTAGCACAGTTAAGGAATAGTGAGAGCACCCTCCCCAAAAATGGAAGCTGCTCCGATGAAATCAGTAGGAAATATCAAAAGAAACGGACACGGCAGAGTAGATTCGTATATAGAAAGTAGGTGTCTAAAGAGATTTTGTACAGAAGCAGTTGAATACAAAGGGTCTCGCAGCGTGTGCCCTAACGTGACTAGACTCATCTGAATTGGCTCAAGTTTGATCCCGGCTGGCTGGAGGAATAATAATTTGTAAAAAGAAAAAAAGAGGCAGCCAAGTCGAACGCAACTCGAGATGCCAGCGGGAATCTGTTGTTCACAAGGGGCTAGACGAAACTCTGCGAATGATTCGGCAAGAATATGACGCTTCGTCACTGTGCAATCATGACTCTGAAACACTTTTTTTTTGGCGCGGTTTCATCACTTAAAAAAAAAACCAAACAGACAAACAGATAAACAGAGACAGACTCTTTTAGAAATCTCAATTAGCTTATTCCATCTGTCATTGAAAGGTCGTGACATGGATGTTTAGATTTTAACTAAGAAACAGTAGCCAAATTCATTCAGTTTTTAAAGATTCAAATAAGATAATCAAAATAATCAGAATTTGAGTTAGAATTCTATTCGAACCAGAAATATTGTACAAAACTGTTGCACTCCAAACCAAATTCACTAGCAGCGCAAATATTTTTCTAAATCTAATTAAATCTAATATTCTCCCTTTTTTTTATTTTTCTCGGGCAGCATATGTAAGTGTGTACTTAATCGTGATGAATTATTTTTAAGAAGTTGGTAACGGGGACGGTTACAAGTCACTGTGAATTACGTGGCGACACAAAATGTACTCTAAAAAAATAAAAAAAGAGAAAATGCTTCATCACAGCCTCTTTCGATCTTTCCGTCTGGCCACCATCAGACAAGTTTGATTGTGTCAGCTGACTCTTCGTGATCGCAGCTTGCGCTGAGAGACTTACACAACAACAACAACAACAACAAAAAAACACGAGATATAATCTGAAATAAAAGATCTGTAAAAATACAAAATGCAATACAATTACGATAATAATAATAATAAAATTAAAGACACAAGAACATTCTCCCCTCCCATCTTTCCCTTTTTTCTTTTCTTCTTCTCTTCTTCTCTGCGCACGCCATCGCTGTCATTGGTTGTTGCCTCCTGGGCTCCAGGTGGAAAAAGGGCACCTTTAGCTGAGCTATCTCTTATAACCCAGCTCCCGTAAAAAAAGAAAAACACCACGGGCAATGCCTAATTAATTTGAATATTGCTCACAACCCCAGAAATCTGATCAAAATCATGCGTGTTATTTTAGACTAGTTATTCAAATTATCTTAACTCTGAGCTATCAACCAGAAACATAGCAGTTGGCCAATAATATGCGAAACAACAATTATAAATCAAACAAACGAGAAAAACAAATGTGTTCTTTTGTTATTTGCAAGTTGTATTTATCTGCTGCGCACCGATCTTTTATATATATACGTAAAATATATGTATCCATCGTATAGTGTGTAGTGCTCCTCCCGTTTCTCTTTTTTTTTTCAACGAAATTTTCGTTTTCCCCCCTCCAGTCATTCGAGGCGAAAACGACACGCACGTTCCTTTCCCTAAAAAAGAGACTCGTGAAAAAGTCTGTCGGGTCGATCCTTGTTGGGTGGGGGGGGGATATAACGAAAAGAATTAAAAGCAGAGCTACCGAAGATTTTGAAGAAAAGAAGAAATGGCAGCTTGACGAGAGAGAGATAGAAGAGGAGAAACTACTTATATAAAGAGGGGCAGGGTGGGCAGGCAGGGGGAGAGAGAGAGGAGAAGGTCGAATGTTATGGTTGCGTAACTCAGGTGGCTGTGCTTGCTGCCACAGAGTGCCACACGCTCTCATCTCGAGAGAGAGAGAGAGGTGTCAAGCCTTGGCTATCAATTTACGTTTCCAAAAGAGACCTAAAAGCACAACCCAACAAACCCGCCGAGAGTTGCTCCTTTTCGTCCCTCCCCTGACCAACTCAGATTGAATAATAGGGGGCAAAAGAAAAGAGGGAAGATGATGATTATCATCGTCATCATCCTAATGGCCGTGACATTAAGAAAGAAAAAAATAACCCCTCCTGAACTGTGTGTCATCACAAACCAGAGCTGCTGCTGTTACACCGTCGCGTTGCTGGGCACAGTTTATGTTTAGGTGAAAAATTAAACAAAAAAAAAAAAAAGCTGTGGATATAAGCGCGCGTGTGATATTGTCAAATACAAGGGTGACGTTGCACTTAACACACGAGCCGTTTCCCTCCATTTAAGCACGTGAAGACTGGCCGGAGAATATGAAGAGAGCAGAGAGAGAGAGATCTCATGGCAGATGGCCTTCACGTCCTTGCCCGGCCCGATGAATATCACATACACAATGACTGTACGCGGACCATCTTCTTCTTTATTTTTTCCTATTTACAAAATATACGTGTACACAACCGGCCAGCAACCGCGGGCAAAAGATGTATAATAGGAATAAGGAATCAAAAGATATCAAGAGAGAAAAAGGGAAAACAACATTTTGACAGATTTCTTTTCTTCTTTTTTTTTTAATTTTAATTCTTTTGACTTTTTCTGCCAAAAGATTTCCTATCGTCATATAGCAGCTGACAGTTTTTGTTTTTTCCTTTTCGTGATAAAATGGCGGGCGCAAAAACTCTATGCAGATTAGAGCTTGAACTTTGGAATTTTCCAAATCTTAAGGAAATGACGGCGGGAGAGAGAGTTGAGGTCAGTTTGTGTCGTGCGCCAATCGATTTGGCCTTCCGGGATTGCGGATGAATGGCTAAACGAGTGGCGGGAAACACAAAAAAACGAATTTCCGCGAATGCCAACCAGCCAAATATGTGGATCTAATACACCCAACATCCAGTCGTGGCAAATTCAGACAAGGACGCGCTGGTCATTGAGTGTGTGTGTCATAGTCTCGTATGTCTGCGCGCCAGAGAGTTGGCACTTGGTATATAGAGAGGTACAGCAACGAGCTGGCGCTGGCCAAAAGGAGAGAAAGGCCGAGAGAAATGGGGAGAGAGCGAGTTGAGAGGCCGACGGAAACAAGAAAGAAACAAGAAAGAAAAAAGAGAAAAGAGAGAACCATCAGCAACAGCATAGTGACGTGGTGGAAGAGAAGGCGTGCGCTTTTATGGAAATCCCGAATCATAAAAACCTATAGAAGCTCTCGCCAATGTATTCAAAACATTCTCAGTCGTCAGCTTGTATAGCTATACACAGCCGGCAAGGCCAGCAGGCGCTAGCAGCTGATTTTTTCCAGTTGTTCTCCCCTTGATTTCCAGCACACACACATACAGAGACCAAGAGAGCGAGCCCGCGCTCGCGCGCGCGCTTCCGACTTGCCTATCTATGGGCTTCGTGAATGAGTAACGCAACAGCCGCTTGCCGGGATTTGTTGGGGTTTCGTGTCCGGCTCGATTCGACTATACACATCCCCCCCTCTCTTCCATATCTCGGCAGAACGGAAAATCTAAGGTATATACCATTCGTCTTGTCATGTCGCGCCTGTCCAAATGATCTTTCCAAGAAAGAAAAAAGGAAAAGGAAAAAAAGAACCTTGTCTTTGATTTGTTTTGCGGTTTGCACCGTTCAAGAGATATATGGAGAATGTGTTTTCACGAGAACCTGTTTCTCTCTTTCTTCTTTGGCTCTCCAGCAAACTGCAACCTCAAACAAGTCTTTAAGACATCCTCCAACACACACAAGTACAGTATTTATAGCATACCTGCAGTCGCTACACGACCAAATTTCGTGTTTTTTTTCTTTTTTTCAAATTTGTTTAAAAAATAAAATCAAATAAAATGAAAAAGGTTCGTTTTTACCTGGGTTTTGGCAGACGAAGACGGCAGGATGCTCAAGCATGAGACGACGATGATCAACAAGTAAAAAAAACCCAGCCGGGCCACCACCGACATCCGGCGATGTTCATCTGTGCCGACACTTCTCGCCATGATTTTCACGCGGGAGAGCGCGCCAAACAAGAATTATTCCCGTCCGAAAACAAACAAAAAACTCAACCGACTGCGTTGGTATGTAGCGGATGATGATGAGCTGCTTCCTTATTAATCAATGATTTCAATCCGACGATCTCATACTTATTTCCCCGCCCCTATTATACAAACAACAGGTGACGATAATCAAACAATTTCGGCTAACTCAAATGTTGGTGGTCGTTGTCGCCGCGCTGCACTTCCGCTTCCGTTTTGCGAGCCGAGAAAATGTTTAAAATTTGCGTTCCTTATTCTTCTCCGGTTGAGCACCCAAAAAAAAGTCGTGACCCGGTCAGTCGAAAAAATCACGACACCATGTACGCACACACATGCACAACACACTCACGAAGAGAGTAGAGATGAGAGAGGAGAGAAGAAAAAAAACACAACGCACACGCAACACACACGCCAACTCACGCACCCAGGATTATAAAGGGGCAAGAGATGTTAGGCACACCTTAAGAAGAGGCCAAACAAGAAAAAACAAAAAAAAAAAACAAACGGAAGAAAGATGAGAGAGAATGGCCGAGAGAGAGAGAAAGAGAAAAAGGAGAAAAGAGACTGTCGACCAAACGAAACTCTAGGCTGGCTATCGCACACACGCAACACGGACGGGACGACGACGACGAGAGAACACGCACGGACGCAACTCGTTCGACTTGCGAATAGACGGCGGGAGGAAAAATGAAGCTATATCTCGTCGCGCCAAGGGCGAAACCTCAACTGAGAGGCCAACATTCAAAGCAGCTTGAGGTTATCTCTTCTCGGGTATTTTTTTTTTCTTTTTTTCTTTTCTTTTTTCTTCTTCTTTTATTTTTCTCTTTTGGGTGTAGTGTAGTATATCTACCTCTCTCTTTCTCTCTCTTTTTCTTTTCTTTTCCATCTCCACGACTTCGTCTATTCTGTTCTATCTTTCTCTCTCTCTCTTTTATTCTTCTTCTTCCTACCTACCTACCTACCTTACCTACCAAACAACCTGTTGCTTAGTTTTTCTTCTTCTTCTTCTTCTTCTTCTGGTGGGGAGCCCAATCTGACAAAAACAGAGTGAAGAACCGGGGGGGTTTGGTGCGCCGGAGTAGTGGGGAGGTGGCGACCCCCGACAGGTTAGACCATGAGAACATTAACAACCTCAGGAAGAAAACGAGGAAAAAGAGAAAAAAAAAAAAAAAGAAATAAGACTTTTGAAAAAGAAAAGAGACGTTTATAAATTTATATATTCCTTGTGGAAAAAAATATAAAAAAAATAAAAGGTTTGAATGTGTATAGAAATTAGAAAAGGAAAAAAAGAAAAGAAATAGCAGCAGCAACAGCAACAGCATCGAAAGGGACACTGGAAGAAAAGAGCCTGGCCCAGGTAGAGTTTGTATATATATCCACGGTAGAGTAGCAGCAACAACACACAGACATGGTACTCTTCTTTTTCACTATTATTCTGGCTTATATTTTTCTATCTCTTGTACCAAAAAAAAAGAAGAAAAATTACAATTAAAAAAACCAAACTAATGCACACTATATAGCTGTTCCCTCCCCCCTTACCATTTGTCTTCTTTTTCAGATAGAGAATAAATTAAATGTTTGGTTAGCAGTCTTGTTTTGACGGCCCGGTTGCTTTCGTGGCTATGTCTGGGCCAGCAGGTTATAATACAGAAGAAGAAAAAAAAATAATAAATAAAAGGGCAACAAAATCGTCTCGACTACTGCTTCTCCTGGAGGAGGTTGCCGGCCCAGTACATTTAGATAGATGTGAAGTCTATACCCTACTACTACAACAACAACTACTATACTATAACTCTACTCTCCATGCGTGCCGTATATACATATCTTTGACTGGCGAGGGAGGAGTCGATATCAATCAAAGCCCCCAAAAGGTCCCAGAAAAGACGAGAGGAACACCACCTCATCAAACTCTGAGCACGAGCCCTCGCTCCTTGTCTTCGGGCTATTTTCACCACTCACTATTTGTCATGCATTTTCTTTATTTTTATTTTATTTTATTTTTTCAAAAGGGGAAAAAAAAACACAAAAAAGAAGAGAAACAAAACAAAATGAAAAAAAAAAAGGGAAACGAGAGAGAGAGAGACCCAAAAAGTTTTAAGGAGTAGTAGAGGGAAAGAGCTTTTTGGTCTCTTCTGACAGCTTTAAATCAAGTAGATCGTGGTCTGGAACTCCTGCAGTGATGGACCATGAAACGTCCCGAGTTGTTTTCCCGTTTTTTTGTTTTTTTTTTATCCCCAGCACAGCCACCATTGGCACCTCCTTCTCCTTATTCCTCCATGTTCCACCTATATAGCTCTCAGTTTCGTCTTTTGTTTTGGTTTTTTATTTCAACTTTTTTAAGGAGGGAAAAAAAGGGGAAAAAACAAATTTACGAGTCAGTAATGAAATTTCAATGTGTTCGGATATAAAGAGAAAATTTGAAAGTTAGTATAAATATCTAGATAGATATAGATAGACAGACAGATGTTTTCTTTTTGCCTTTTTGCCTTGAGTTATTCTTCTTCTTCTTCTTCCAAATCAATCCATCACCGAAGGGGCCGGAACGACATCCCTTGTTCCACAGGTCGCCTTCCTCTCCCCCCCCCCCCCCTTTTATACTTAGATATATTTATAATATATGCCGTGCCCGCGCACACATAGAGACATATAGACGTACATACTGTATATTTTTGTTGACTTTCAGGACGAGCGCAGAGTAGGAGAGAGAGAGAGAGAGAGTAGGATAGAAGAGCCGTAATGTCTATCATTAGCATTTGGTAATGGAGACGCATCATCAAACGGGGAGGTTACTACCCACTACTCTCGGCCCAGCAGAGAAGAGGAGCTAGGAGCTAGAGAGAAAAGAGGAGGGCGCGAGAGGAGCAGATGAGTGCGGTCGTGGTGCTTGTTGTTGTCTGATGGTGGGAAAAGATGGCAAACAACAAATCAAGCGACCGTGCGCTGCAGCACGAAAAGGTGCAACTGATTGACGACATGAGAGAGAACATGTCAGCAAACGAGGAAGAGATGGCGCGGTTTCACCAGCCGGGCAAGCCAGGCCAGGCCAGGCAGGCAGGCAGGGGAGGTACCTACTATATAGGAACCGGGCAGACGGACAAATCACTAGGCGCCTGTCTGTCGTTGACTTTTCTTCTTCTTCTTCTTTAAGATTTATTTTCTTTTTGATTTATTTTTTGGCAGAGCTTATCTTTTTTTGGGGGTCTTTTCTTCTTCTTATGTCTATCTATTGCAACCGAGAATTGTATGTTTATTTATATAGCTGATGCGCTACTTACTGCGCTATAACCTTGTATTACAAGTCGCCTTTTGAATTTGAACGTTTCGTGTCGTCGCACTTGGATGTCTCGCTTCCCCTCCAGACATTGCGCTGAGCACTGTCAAATTTTGGTGTTTGTTTTTTCTTCTTCTTTTTGACTCCTTGTCCATCAGCGGAAATGGCAATCATCATTTCCTATAGGGCTGCGCGCACCACATAGTTTAGGTTATTGTTGTCTGTGAGTGTGGCTCGTTTGGTGTGTGTGTGTGAGAGAGACCTGGAGGAAACGATGATGATGTGGTTGAGAGAGAAAGACATGAACTCATTTGGAGGAGGGGGGGGGGGGCTCTTGTGTCATCACATTACCTCGTGTTATCTCTATATAAAGTCTGTTCCCTTATTTTTTCGTTGTTGTATAAACGTCCGGTAATGTTGTGTTGTGCGAGTTTTTATTTGGTTTCTCCCCGCTGTGATTCGCTTGCGGGAAAATAATTTGATGAAACCAACCAAATTGAACGTGACAAATGCCGGAATTCATATATTTCAGTCGTGTCACGACCCAAGTTTTTGTGTTCCCAATTAGTTTTTTTCTTCCGCATTTTCTATTTTTTTTTTCTGGCACTCAACGAATTTCCCCGCTGAACTTTTGATTTAATGCGCACGACGAATACTCACTTAGCCACGTCACGTTGATTGCTGTTCGTATGTGTATAGTCAAGGACGTCCATACGCACATTCCTGGTTGCGTAAGTTACTCTCTTCTCACACACACTACTCGGCGGCGGAGAGTATAATAAAAAAATAAACAGACGAGAGTCACAAAGTTCTATACACTCTAAGTGTCTTGTCTATATAATAGAGTAAATATTACAGTTGGGCCCCCGTATAAGGCAGCGTGTGGTTAAATTCAAAGTCAAAATAGTGTTGGGTCGGTGCGTTATTCGTGGCCTCTTCCGTCGACGGAATCGGCCAAGGTCCAAGGCGAAAAGAAAATAAAAAAATAAAAATAAACCAACACAGACGTATTATACATACGTAGAAAAGGTAGTAGATAGATAAAATAAAAAAAATTGTGTGTCATGTTTTTCTTTTCAATAGAAAAATTAGAACTCTTCAATCAAGAACTCGTCGTCGTCGTCGTCTTTGTTGCTCTTATCGAGGTCAACCTCTTGGATTTCAGACGCTGTTGCCGCCACTTGAATCACTTCCGGAGTCGGACTGAACTTGACGCCAGCAGTGTCCTCTAACTTGCTCTCGACATTCGTTTTCTGTTTCAAGAATGTTTTAGCGGTTTTTTATTTCAAGATTCCAATGTCAATCGGAAATGAGCACTCCCTTGCCAAATATACTCACCGGGTCACGTTTTCTAGACGGCCCGGTTTTATTTGATTTTTTTCAAAAATAAAAATTGGGTTTTTTTTTACCTGTTTGCTGCTCTTATCCGTGGTGCTGTTCGGATCTTTTAAAATGCTTTTCTTCGGCAGTGGGGTCGGTGGACAGTACGCTTCCTCTTCGACAGTCTTTGTCTGAGTCGGTTGCACAGTTTTATCAACAACAGGTTTTTCTATACTGAAGCGAATGACGGGTGTCGATGAAGCTTTGAAGGTTTCCCCATAAAATTCCCTGTAAAATTGAGATTCGCCAAAAATGTTAAGCGGCCAATCTAATTCGATTGGACGAAATTGTGAAAATAAAATAAGAAGCACGAATTTTTCACCTGTTGTAGATATCGACCTGCCCTTCGGATGCTTCATCATCTTGAACGCTCGATCGAGCAAACCTTAACACAAAAGTTTCGTGAATAACAAAAATAAAATAAAAAAAACGAATGTCGATTTTTTTTCGAGTTGAAAATTCTTACGATCGCTGGTCCCAGTGTTTCTTGTCTACGTCCAATGATGCGGCTCCGACAGCTTTGCTCCAAGGACGTTCCGCCTTGCTGTGAAATCGTGCGCAACCAATTATTCGAATTTGCATTTGATTTTTGAATCAGCGCAAATCATCAAAAATATATACTGGACCGTACAATTTCTTGACGTAAACCAAGTAGACGACGACGGCAACCAGGGCCAAGCCGAGCAATGCGCCCAAGACGGCGGTGGCGATCGTGTAACTTTGCACTTCTTGAGACAAGGTGTCGATCTTCGATTCGACTTGGTATTCTTGCGGGGCAGAAAGACCTAAATTCTCGTCCACGGTCCAGTTTAATCCCGCAACATTTGCTTGATTGAATTTTCTGTTGAACCCGTGAGAAAATTGTTAAATCAAATCCATTAACGTTCATAATTTTAACAATCAATTTTCTAATTATCGAACGTACTGAGTGAATTCGTCTCTCGTGATAAATGTCGTTTTATTAAGGGCGTAAAGAGTTATTTTGTAGTTGTAACCTTCGAGTGCTGATGGCGTGACACGAGCAGAAAGTGCGGGACTCTTTTCCATACGTAACACGACTACCTGACACCCGAGAATGCGGCTCATATCAGTGGCCACCGTCTCATCTGTCAGGGAATCTGATTGACTTTTGGCATTCATTAGCGTGATGAAATTATCGCTCAACGGTTTGACCTATAAAAATACGTGAAAAACGAGATGAAGTGTCTCAAGGGCGGCCAAAAAATTGAAATTTGTTCGTGTCCGTACAGTTATGTTGAGAGTCCCCTGCAGACCGTGTTTATCCCTGGCGGCGATTTGAACGGTGCGGCTCGTTTCCCAATTTAAAGTATCGACGCCTTTGACAAACAGAGAACCTGCCAGCAAATCCATGTCGAAGACTTCGAATTCGTTCATGACGTGATAAGTCAGAGTGGCATTTTCTACTTGGTCACCATCGTACGCCTATAGAGTTGTGCAAATGTAAAATTAATCATCCCAGCAAAAACTCCCACGAGAGAGGGAGTCAATTACTTTGACTGTGATGAGTGGCATTTGGACAGAAGGATCGAAATAGGTCCGGTCCGGATAGCCAATCAGGAGAGAAGAACCGTAACTGGTGAATTGCGGCGCTTCGTTGATATCCAACACGTCGATGTTGACGATAGTCGAAATGGGGGTCATCCTAGCATTGACTAGATTTTCGGCCGATATTGTCAGAACGATGCGCGTCCTGTCGTTTGTCCAATTGAACGGACTCACAACAACTACGTCTCCATTTTGGTTGACGTCGAAAGAATCTTGAAAATAATAATAAGGTCGATCAATTCACTTGTTTTTCGTCGAGTTTCACAAAAATAATGCGGTCAGGCGAGTCAAAAAATAAATTAAAAAATGTTGCGTGTTTGAGCTACCTGTCATGGACGGGGGGCTGCACGAACTGATAGACAGGGTGTAGTCGTCAGTATTGGTATCGGTCGATCGCAAATCAACGTGACCGACTATTCCTGTCGTGCGTTCCGCAACCGGGAAGTCGTAGAGAGGCGAGCCGAACTGGGTCCCATTGCACGAGATCCCCGCAACCACCGAGATGACGATCTTTTCGTAACGAAAACATGTCGCTCAGTTTTGTGACCATTGTGATTCGACTTTTGCCTATAAGATGTGGTATGAACAATGAACATACCCGAGCACGATCCTTGTCACCGCTAGGAATTTGAGCGATGGCGTCCACAAGGTAATCGCCGACTGGAAGAGATTGGGCGGTCGTGACAATTCCCGTTTTGGGATCAACTTGAAAATATTTTGCGTCGTAACCTTTTTTTTTCAGGCGAAAATTCATTGAAAAACATATGGAGTAGAATAGAGCGAGATAGAAGTAGCTATTGCGTTTAAAGATAATTATCTACTTTTTTATAACTTACTTTCCAAACTGTATTCCGGTTTTTCATTGGACGTGGTGGTCGTGGCACTTAGCTCGACAATAAAGGTGTTCACCGGAGAATTTTCTAAGATTTCAGACGCATATTGTTGTTTTTCGAAGTGGACCGTAGAATCCGCTGGCGGTGCGGTTGTAGTGGGGCACGTCGCTGAACAAGGAAAAACGAAAATTTAAATTGATTATCTACGTTTGGATTCATTTATCGGGGAATTATTTGATAAGTTGTCGTACAGTAGTCGTAAGCCTATTATATGTACCTGCAACAGGGGTTGTTGTACAGTCGCATATCAAAGGACTAGTCGTAGTATTGGGTGCTGGGCAAGTTACAATTGGGCATGAAGTTGAATCTTGAGCGGGCAAATCACGGCAAATCAAAAGAACACGAAGAGGGAAAAGAGTAACGTTTGTTAACCTATTTTCTCAATGAGATCACTCTGATATTTCGTCAGTATTACGTCAATAATACGTCAGTATGAGTCAAGCGTTTTACAGCGTCAATATAGTCATATAAGATAAGCAGCGCCTAATACATTTTTACTCTTTATCTTTACAGGCACATAGGGCCATCTAAACCATCTCCTTTTATGAAATTAGTATTTAATTGCCAAAAGTGTCCATTGCTATCTGTGTTGAGGTGAACATTATCTCAAATCTGCTTTGTGTGTGCAAAAGATTTAACGAGGCTAACAATCTTAGTTATAGTGCTTCGAATAAATTGAACGTGGACAACGATGACGCAATAAGAATTCTGCATTTTGCAATACTGCAATAGGCAAATAGCTACCTGTACTGGTCGGTGGGCTTGGTGTAGTAGGTGAAGATGTAACGGGGGTATTTTCTGTTGGACACGCAATCGTTGGACACGTTGTCGGAACTGTTGGATAGGTTGGACACTCTGTCTGAGTGGTTAAACACTCTGGAGTAGTTGGGCACTCTGACGGACAGGTTGGGCACTCTGTCGGACAGGTTGTTACCGACTCGGTTGTTACCGGACAAGCCGGACAATTGCTACTACTGCTAGTACCTGCCGGACAGACCAATAGAACAATGCCTTATTTCTAGTAACGAACAATTATTTCGCGCAAGTTTGATGGCAAATGATTTCGAGCAGATATAGGAGTCCCAAAGAGAAGGAAAAGGGGAGAGAGTTGTACCTGTTTCGGTAGTTGAATAAGTAGTCATGCATATAGTGGTTGTGGAAACATTAGGGTTATTGGTTGTGGGACTGTTTGGAGATGTTGAGGTTGGATTTACGGTAGTAGTCTGTACAAGATCGGTCGTCAATGGGGAAACTGTGTCGCTGGTTGGGCTACCTGTTGGACAGTCAGTAGTCGGATCGAATGTCGGGCAGGATGTTGAGATGTCGGTAGATACTGTGGTGCACGGCGGACAGGATGCACAAGTTTGTTGGGTGGTAGGAGTAGTAATCGGAGTTGTACACGATGGTGTAGTCGTAGTCTCACTTGGTGTGGTAGACGTCGGGCAAGTTGGTGGTGGGCAAGTTGCCAACGTTGACGTTATCGTAGTCGTAGTTACCACGGCTTGTGGAAGTTCGACGGCAAGGGCGACCGTTTCGGACCGACTGTCATCATCGGTTTGTATTGCCTGATATAACGGAAATGGATTAATCCATGCGTCGTATAAGGAAAGGATATCATTTCAATATGTGTACTTTAATCACGATGTATCGCATTTTGTCGGTTGGTGTTCCTTCCACTGCTGTAGTTAATTCAATTTCTATGGGAACTCCTTTATCGGGTTGCGTGTTTTTTAGTTTAACGTTGAGCCCACCTTTAATTAAAATGTTGTTGACAGTCAAATCAGGCGATAATTAAAAGAGAGCGCATTAGATTGATTGAAATATTACCTTTATCGACAATTTCATAACGTAGTTGGATGTCGATTATTGTATCTCCGTCTCTAGCGAGAATATTAGGTTTTACCGGAAGAATTCCTGTGAACTAAACACACGGAAAAGACTGCCTCAATTTACTATATAATAGAATATTGCTTTAAAGCAAGTATTAAGTACTGAAGAATCCGGGATGGCGGACGTATAATAGGGCTTTTCAAACTCGGGATCACGGACATCTTGAGGAACTATATTCACTGTAATGGGGAATAGACTTTCCTTTGAAGGATTCCCTGTGTCCTTTGGAACAAGAAGGTAAATCGTTCGTTTGCCATACAACATTTTTTAAATTAAACGTTTTCACCGTTGCAATTAAGTTGAATGTAATTGGACTTTCAGACGAATTTAACTGTGACTTGACAGCAATGCGAGGCTCATACGTGAATCGTAGATAGCCTTGCGTATCATTGTACTCTGTGCGTTTCGTCTCGTTCTCCAATACTTTGAATCGCTCATCGCTGACACCAAATTTAAGATTTTGAGAAGGGAGATCTTTGTCAGAGACGGTAAGCGGTCCACCAAGGGCTTCAACAATTAGATAACTAAAGTCTAACCCTTTAGGAAAATTTTCGTCCAAAGTCAATTCTACTGAACTGGCATTGAACTTTGGCGATTGGGTATTTACAGGAGTAATGGTGACAGCGATCTATAATTTACAATTAAAATAGTTCAGTATTTATGATTAAAGTTTTAACGTAAAATGGATTAAGTTCCGCCATACAAATAATAAGGTGGGGACGGTTACTTGGGGACAGGACAGTGTACACCGTCCTAGCAATACCCCTTCCTGTGATAAAATATGAAAAGCAAATGAAAAGTTAACACTTTTTTCATTGAGATCAAATAAAAAAGACAAGAAGAAATTAAAACAAAAATGAATCAAGTTGAGCTGATGACAGATTGCAAAGAAATCGTCTTACACATGCTTTCTTTTGCTATTCACCGGGGAAAATTGCGTTTAGAAAATTAGAAGACTTCCATAGTATTTGAAATAATCTAAACATGTGAAATCCAAAGTTTATTTATGTGGTTTATTAACTAAAAACACTGACGATAGCTTCAAAACAAAGACGAAAAGAGATGAAGCTTTCTTTTTGCCCGTGGACCCCACCCCAGACTCCACTAGACCACTACATTGTAAAAAAACAAACAAACAAACAAAAAAAAAAAACAAAAAAAACAAAAAACAAAAAAAAAACAAAAACAAAAAAAAAACACAAAAACAAACAAACAATATTTAAGGAAATGGATCACTACTTCACCTTATTTACGTTGCCGTCGTCAAGGTCGTCACCAATTTCCTTTTTTATGGAGAATTTCAAATTGGTATTTGCAGTGTGCAAATATTCAATATATTTAGAGAAAGGAGTTCCTTCATCCAAGCAACTAACGTCTAAAATATAATCAACAATTTTAATCCCATTTCAATTCGTCATTTTAGATATTCAAATAATTATAACCCTTACTTCCAGAAGAAGTTGTTAGACTCAAAATAACTTTGTCTTTTTGTTCAGTTTCATCGATTGTCACACTCTCCGTCTCTCCCGACGGTATTATGACCTGCATCTCAGAAATGAAAACGCAATCTGCAAAAAAATTATCGTTGCGCATTTCATTTATTGTTCATAAAATTTTACTCAAATTCCACGTCGCTCAACCCAATTCGTGTTACTTATATAAAACTGCAGTCCTTTGAAACCGGCGATCAACCTTTTACATTCTCTACTTTTTTAGCATTTTAGCATGCAAATAAAACGGAAGTTTTTGGCTTGTAATTTATCAAATAAAATTAAAAAACTGCAGATCAAAAATAAATTAGGAATTTAAATCGTGAATTTGGCCAATAAAGATTTAACATTTCATAATTGAAAATTTGTAAATCATAAGATTTGTCAAAGTAGGTGAGTCAGAATTGGTCAAACATTTTTTGAAATATACAAGGTAGGCGTATCACCTTGAGACTGGACTTCCGGCAGACTGGCGAGGGCAGCAATCATCAGTCCCGTTACCAAAACGTAAGCGTCACTTTTCATGGTAAACAAAAAAATAAAACAAAACGTAACGTGTTTGTACACTGAAAGCTGCGCAAGGCTTTTCTTTAATCACGATTCAGAAGGATAACCGCATGAAGATGGGCGTAAAAAACAACGCGCAAAGTTTCTAACGATATATCCAAAAGACAAAAACTAAATGATTGCAACGCACTTTTCCTCGCTATTATTCCTATATGTAGGCTTATCTTTATATCCTGGATAAAGAGTCAGTCCTAGGCCATTGCATGTAGATATAATCAGATAAGAATTAGATATGAAATTGAACTCGAAGGAATTTACTGGCATTTTGCAGCTATACCACCAACACTTGCCTCTTGCCAGCATTTCAATAAGATTTCCATGGTAACGCCATCTGTAGAAAAGGAGAAGAAAAAAACTTTTTTCTCAATTCTCTGAATGTTCAAAACTTCGGAACTAAACAAAACCCATTTTTTGGACGTATAGTCGTGATAAGGTGCGCGTAATAGGGTGAGAACTAGGCAAATTTAAATTTTATTTTTCAATCAGGGGAAGGCGTGTTTTTAATCCGAGCCCTAAGTATCGGAACACGCGAGAGAGCCTTATGGAAAAAGGCCTACTTTGGTGTACTCATAAGTACAGAATGGATTAAGCTAGGAAGATGGGGTTGGGTTTAAAAATTAGAACTTTGTTTGCTCTAGAACATGTTAAATTTTCAGAATTTTTGGATTAACAGAAATCTTGTGAATTTTTAATTAAAATTCCGTTTTTTTTATTTTAGTCGTTTTCTCCCCTTATTTAGTCATTTCCTCTCGTGCAGAGTTATCGACTTATCGCAAATACCCACGAACTGTATTAAAAAAAAGGAAAAATATAGGGTGGGAAAAAACAAAGGGAATTTTGTACCTCTAAAACTAAAAAGTACAGATTTGGGATGATGCGACAACTCTGCACGAGGGGTTTCTATGTTGGGAATTGGCAACTCTGGAGATGCCAAATCATGGTCGTCTTGAGAGGGCGGTAGATTGGGTATTTCGTCCGAGATTCTGCCCCAGATGAGTGGAGCATGATCTCTATTACTTCTGCGGGTGAATCGGTCTCAATTGGCTCTTCGACTATGGGAGCTAGGCGCTCTTCTGGTACAATCGAGGGAGTCTATACTGGATCCGCCAAAAATTGGTCCTCGTCTTCGATGAAACCCAAAGAGGTCGGCTACCAAATCTTCGTTGTCAATTGTAGGGAGAGAAGGGGCAGTGGATCTCCGCAATTATATCTTCGACGTCCTCAGTGTCTGCCTCAGTAGTTTGAGATCCAACTGGGTGGCTAGTGTTGGGTGCAGCGTAGGACTTGGCCCGCAGCGCCTTGCCAAGTAATAATAAGATCAAAGTTCTGTTTGACGGTTAATTTTACTTTCTTTGTCATGACTGATGATCGGGCTGAGCGGCGTAGCAATCGTAAAAGACTAGAAATAGGCTGTCACAATATCCATTGCCGGAAATCTGCAACCACCACTTATCCCGTCTAGTACTACTGTTAAAAAATCCAATAACAATCGATAAAAAAAACAGAGAAGAGTTAGGCGGGCTATTCGTCGCGAACAGCCCAAATTTGACTAGGCACTTACGAAATATAAATGAATACATATATATGTGTGTACTTACGGTGTTTCGGGTTTGCAATGGCTGGACTGGCCGGATGGCAAGTCAGTTAACGTTGGTTTGGCCCCGATGAGTTCTGAACGCTTTTATTCCGACGACGAAGGTTGGGGCTGTGTGTTCCTCTTGAGGTTGTGCGAACCAGACGGAAGACCATGCTCAACAGTTGCCTGTTTAACAGCATCGGGTTTGGTCAAAGCGGTCAGCAATCCCTTCGCTTTCGGAACATGTACGATTCGCTTCTTTGGTGCTGCTCCGCCGTATGACGAAGACGTACTGGGACCAGCAATCGGGGCGGGTAAGGACAAATTTTTCGGCTCTTTGTTGCTCTCGAATCGAGCAAGCATTTCCCTCTGTGGTTTCTAGAGATTACGGGTTTCACGAATGTTGTTATATTTAAGTTCCCTTCTTGAACTGCACGAACGTTCTGTCTGGTTTGGTAGTATGGACATCTGAAAATGACAAACATTAATTAACGTTCCTAAGCAATGCAGAGAATAAATAGTTTCTCACTACTTTGTTTACTTTGCCCGTAGGTGGAGTAGTTTCTTACCCATTCCTCCTCGGGTATTTTTACTATTTTTGACTTGAAAAGTATTTCAAGATCTGTGGCCATCACTACGACGTCATCCATGGGTTTGTTGTACTTTTTACAATTTGAGATCATTTTTTCGAAATCTCGAATACAATCTCTGGCACTCTGATAGTAGTTGTTTTCCAGTCGTTTTTATATAGTTCCTAGATCCATAGGATACTTGATAATATTGAAAAAATCCTATTTCATGGAAAAAAACACAATGTTAGTGGGAAGAAAAAAACTCTAACAATCAATTCCGGATCCCGCACCCGTTAGGGGGTATCCTCAAAATTTTCTTCCTCTCCTCTCCTTCCCGGAAGTCGCTCAAGCACCGGAAGAAGGGGATAGGTATGTCTTCCGTGATCCAGGGATGCCGTGTTCGGAAGACAACTTGTCTTCAAGTTAAAGACCAACAGTACAGGCTGGGAATTCTTTTTTTTAAAATTTGTCTGGTGTGGGAATATTTATTTTTTAAAATGAAGAATGATTAGTCGGAACAACTCATCAATTTCCACATTAGTACCCATTGGTTGTACGATGCTTTACACTTTTCCCCTTTGACTTTCAAATGGTAGGGCCCAATTTCATGATGGCACTTAAATGCTGCCGTACCAAGACACTTAAACAACTTTGTTTCAGGATGAATGTCAGGATCTGGAATATTTTCACTTTCCAATGAAATTAACTTTTGATCAAGTAACTTTTCGAATTCTAAATCAAATTCCTGAGATGACACAGAACGAGAAAACTCTTCCATTTCGAATGTACAACTAAAAACTTTGAATGTACGACTCAAAACTAGAAACTTGAATGTACGACTAAAAACTATAAACTTCAGACCACTCTTCACCAAGGCGTACAAGCGACAGAACAAAGACTATTGGCGCCAATTTTCTTACCCTCTCCCATCCGTCAGACGTTGCAATCTTTTTAGATCCCCCCCAAAAAAATTACAAAACCAAATTTCCGCCCGATACTGTTCGTGCGGAATTGAGTAACATTTTGTTAAATGACTTGATAAAGGAAACAAAATGGTAAGAAAATGAGAAGTAACATCTTCGGCAAACGTAATAAAAAACGTCAAACGATATAAGATAAAATAAAATAATATTCACATCTTCGAAAAGACTAAATACATGCAATGACTAGAACATGAATGATGAATCAATGAATGATGAATGATGAATGATGAATCAATTACTAGATACATGAATGACTAGAATGACTAGATTCTTTGTCTCTTTGAAAAACTGAGGGTTAAACTCCAGACGAGGCGCCTTTCCACCCTGAGTTGACCGTGGTGCCGTGCCGTGGCCGTATGCCCACAGGCTGCACGTCTGTGGCCTTCATGCCAGAGTAAGTTGACGTATGACTCCAGTGACGCAGGTATTTTCCGATTTTATGACCAATTACGGCGCTTTGGAGCTTCCGTAGTCGGCTCTTTCCTCCACCAAAATGATGGTAGATGACACTAGGAATATTCATGCCCTCTACGTGCAAAGTTGTGTAACTCATAAGCTTTAGCAGATGTTCCATCTCTTGCTTTCCACCCGTTTGCAATCTCCAAAGACGGAGTTGTGGGCAGTCCGGGTGCTTATTGCTATGCTTTTCACAAAAATAGCAGTACAGTTTACCTTCTGCTTTTATTTTTTAACTTCGTCTTTATTGAGGCAAACTTCGCCTTTATAACCCCATTTGTGGCAAACGCTACATTGAATTCCTGTAAAAATTTGAAAGTTTAAGTGCTAAAGGCTTTCTTTCTAAGAAACTATGTGACGTGGCAAAAATTCTTTAATCAGCGTGTTGACAACTGTTTTTTGAAAATTCCGCCAACATAAAAAGGCGCCAATCAGGATCAATTTCAAAAAAGAAAGGCGCAAAATTCAAACAAGTCACATGAAGAAAAGTTTAGAAGCGATTGAGTTGTCGAAAGTCCCGTAAACGTAAAACACAAATTATGACATTCAATAATTTTTCGACGTTAAAACAGGTATTTAAGGCGTTTCAAAAAGATCAATCTAAAGGTGCTCAAGTCGTGGTGCCGTCAGATCAAGAAGGGTCTCTACTTCCTCCATTCCATACACCAAACATATCATCCATCGTGATTTGAAGGTAATAAACGAGACCAACACAAAAAATGTTTGAATTAAAAACTTTTCATCTAACGACGTCTTATTGCGTGACAGTGCGACAACATCTTCATCACGGGGACGATTGGCTGCGTGAAAATTGGCGACTTGGGCTTGGCCACACTGAAGAATCGGTCGTTTGCCAAATCTGTGATTGGCAATCCCAAATTCATGGCCCCCGAAATGTACGAGGAGCACTACGACGAAGGCGTCAACGTCTACGCTTTTGGCATGTGCATGCTGAAAATGACCACCAGCGAGTACCCGTACAGCGAAAGCATGGGCGCAGCTCAGATCTACAAGAAAGTCATCAGCGTAAGTTTGGGCTCGCCCCCCATCTGTTTTCATAGGTTGTTATATAGGATTTCTGATGGCGGCCCAGCTGCTGCCAAACTCAATCCCGAAGGGGATTCCGTTCTACTATTCCTCTTTTTTTTCTTTTGGTTCGTTGAATTAACCCGGCGGCTTCTTCTTGTTTTACGACGACAGGGCGTCCGACCGCAGAGTTTCGATCAGGTGGAGAGCAGCGAGATTCGCGACATTATCGACCGTTGCAAGTGTAAAAAACGCGTAACTCAAACGCTTAACGCAAGGCCTTACGTTTGGCAGCGACACGAACTGTGTTTTGATAGATGCGCGTTGTGAAACAGTGCCTCCTCCGCTTCGTTCAGCTTCCTATGTAGATGCAACGGTAGCTGAGCTATGCTTCTACGCTGCCTCTCTACTCTCGTTTGTTGTACGATGAGCTAAGAGCGCGTATGAGGCTTGTGTGCCCAACAACTAAAAAACAGGAGCTCAAACAAATTGGCCAACAGGTCCCAGCCACCGCGTGAGTTTCGTGTCTCAACCTATTGGAGCACTTAAGCCCACTCTGCCTCGGGGTTGCCACACTGGTAATCGGGCGAAGCGGGGTTGTTGGTATCTTCAATTGCAAAGTAACATGAAGATTTGGTTAGTATTCGAACCTAGTTCTCTGTTGGTGTCGCTGCTACTTACTTCTGATGAAGACGTTATTGGCGATTGAACCAGAATTCGGCATTACAATCAAATTCAACGTCCACGCGAGGAAATGCTTTGAGGACTTTTTTAAAATTGCAAAATAGTGTTGCGGTTCCTCGGCCGGCGAGTGGTTTGACCCAAACAAACCGAATAAGAAAAGGGACTTATACTAGAATAATACACAACTAACAAATGACTAGGGAAGTGCAAATATATCCAACACTTACGCGGGGTAGCCAGCAATACAGAACAGCTTTCCCCTAAGGTCTAGTACTCACACACGTGCGACGAGATGACGTTACACGCGCACGTCAGTACGCATACACAGACTCTACTACCTCCGACACTCGACTATCTCTGGGGCGCTTTCGTTGGACGATGGACGGTCTGCTTCAATAGACTACTCAATTTTGAACTGAAAGCCATGACAATTCCCTAATAAAAGTGGATTAATGGGATGTTTAAGGGTGTAACCATCAAGTAGGTGCCAATAGAGCTGTACTACCCAAATGTACATTTTAATTCCCTGCTGGATTTGATGCTTTTCTCATCAGAGATTGCGGATTTTCTTTGAATTTCTGCTTGTTTCCACTTTATTTGAACTCCTAGTTGAATTTCTGCAAGAACTAATTAATTTTGGAGCTAGTTTAATTCCTTGGCTCCTTACTACAAACGGACGTGATCTTCCTTTAACAACGAGACTTTTTTTGTTTAGATGGCGCGACTTGCTGTAGTTCCACTAATCTAACGTGATAAAAAAGAGTTTTTTTGTTGTTGGAGGCACCGATTGCTCGAGCTCCAAATACTCCAATTGCGCAAGAAAGTTTTTTAAAAGGGAAGAAGGCGAATACCATTCCAAAGAATACACTATTGTTTCTTCATACTTTCCTAGGTTGATTTGGTTTCTCTTCCTCTTGATGCTATCCATTATCATATATATATTCTTATCCAGCCCCGCCACGCTGGTTCGATGATGAAGCATTCTTCCTCGTTTCTTGATCCCGTCGGAATGCTGTATTTTTGTCCAGCACATAGTTGAATCCTCTTTCGTCTTCGTCAGTTGACTCTATACAAGATACAGATGAGCCAGAAGAACTTGTCCAGCAGAGTTGAATCTGGTTTTCCTTAATCGACCTAGTTGGGCGATTTCATGGAGCCGCTGCTCCAGCGGGCAACCCACTCTTCTTCACTTTCGAAAACTGGGCAAATTTCTGGATTGGTTGGAGCCATATTGCTCCTGCTGCTGACTTCCGGGATTGGTGCCGGCAACAAGGAACTTGAGTCGGAATCGGTGCAGCAGCTGGAGCCCGTGTTGGCGGTACTATTTGAAGGAATTGAAGTCGGTACTGGTCGTGAAGCCGTGTATTCTACCAGTCAGTAGCGGATGTCACCGCAGTAGCGCGGGCGAGTGGATTTTTCCCGTAATGGTCCTATCGAAATAACTGCAGGGCGATGGGCAGAAAATTGTCCAGTGGAGTTTGAAGCTATGGGTCTTCTGGAACTAGCTGTCTGACCAACGCTGCTGCTCTTCTTCTGGCCGGTGAATGTGTCCTTGGCTTTACTGGTGGTTCCACCCAAGCGGGAAAGAAGCAGTCTTTGAAGGAGCAGCTGCGATCTCCTGATTCTTTGATTCTTCTTGCCTATTTTTCAGTTTGTTTTGGAGTACCTTTCGGTTCTCCGCTACTATGTGTTGGTGAGAAAGAAAGAAAAGAGAATTTTAAGCAGTTTTTTTATTACAGCTAAGGAGGAAGTGGGGGGGAAATCAAATGCAAGTGGCCGTTAAAAATGGCAATAAGAAAATGTATTGCTACCAGACTGAGAGGTGGTACACAAATTTTAATGTAATCGGCCTATAAGATAGGCGACACGCCAAAATTTTACTAAAATGGCAGCTTAGATAGACGGCTCACAAAGAGTTTATATTGATTAAGGCGGTACCAAATTATTTGTGACGAGAGAGGGAAAGAAGTTCTTTCACCACTTGAATTGATTGCTGGGCTTAGCTTGATAAAAAATGTTGGCAATCAATGTTACATGGAGCCTTCGGCTCACACAAGGGGTGCAGTAGCCCTCGGATGCTTCTTCCACTTTGTCAGAATTTTTTGCGGCGATTGTTAAGAATATGATAGAAGATGCCCTTACTGACGGCTCCAAACCAAAATACGAGTATCTGTACCTATGCAGATAGTCTTCCGGATGTGTGGGCGTAGTGGCGGCTGGATCGTGTTGTCATCGGTTGTTGGCCAATTATATTACCAGCACAGACGGGGGCACATCGTCAATCGAAGAGTCATCGCCATAATTTTCATCCTTGGTTTCAGGTGCTACCGGATCCTCGTCATCGCGTTCATCTTCGTTATCCAATTCGTTCTTTTTCTCATCATCATTTCCCTCACTGGAAAAAGCGAGCCCTGCACCAGGACTCTCACTCGATAGCTTTCAGTCGCCGTCAGTTCCTGGTCGTAGCACCCCTGAAGTTGATCCGCTTCCCCCTACAGTTTTGCCCGGCCTTGGAGATGAAGCCGTAAATTACTTCATTGAAAACCCTTTTTCGGTCGAGTCTTGATGGATCGAGTCTAGAGATCTGTCCATTAAACCGTCCCAAAGAAATTTTTTTCTTATAGTGATCTTAGTAGAATTATAATTCCTTATCCCGGGATCTATGTCACATCTATGTTGTTGCCTGTGTGTGAACCCAAACACATAAAAATAAAGTAAAAGAATGGTGTGACAAGAAAATCAACGTCAATAGTTCCTCACAATCAAAGACACCTCTTTCAATATCAAACAGTGGAAATTTTACAGCTGGATCATTGTCTGTAAATGATATTTCATCTCATAACATTTCATCTCACACTTATGGAAGTACTGCCATACCAGAAAGTGCAATTAGTTTACTTTCTTCAGACGGTATACTTTTAATTAAACTAAATTCACCATTATGATAATGAACTCTTTCATATCAGTAGTGAATGTAGAAGAGCATCACAGCACTGAACTTTTAGAGAAACTCCCCTTTCCCTGATTGCTCAGCTTGCCTTTCGAAGGTCAACTAAGCATTTTCATTGATTCTGCAACGTTTTTTGCTATGGATTTGCCAAAGGTTGCAATCTGTTCAGAAACACCGGAAGGTCGAAGAAGTTTGCTTGCACCAGAAGAAGATATCAATTTTTAATTAAATTGCAGTACCCAGTATTACAATTAAATGTCTTCTTTAATTGCAGTAGTGAATGTTGAGGAACTTCACGCCATTTCACTTACAGAGAAACTCTACTTGCTCAACCTGCCTCCTAATGAAGGACAACGAAGCGTGCTGATTGATTCTGAAATATTTAGTGCTGATGGATTGTTAAATTTCGAAATGTGTTCAGCAACGTCTGAAACTCAAACGTGTTTGCCTGCACCGAAAGGTAGCTACTTTTAGTTAAGTTACAATAAACAGTATTAAAAGGGATGGTTTTTTCAAAGTAAGACTTTGGCGAGGAGATTTTTTTCCAAGAAAGTTTAAGGATTGGCGTGATTTCACCATTGCTTAGTTTGATGTTGACCTTTTTACCGGATGGGGAAAGAATGCCATCGGTTAGTAGCTTGTCCACAGCATCAGCGGATCTAGCTAGAAATCTTGAGGGAATTTGCTGCCTTTTTGTTCGTCATTTAGGCATTGAGTGATTTATTTGATTACTTGCCCTATAAAATATCATTTAATTAACACTTACTTCAGTTAAAGGAATCAGACCATATGTATCGAACATGGTTATGTTACTGTTACCATAGTAAATTAAAATTTAATTGGAAAAATTTGTTTTGTGAATGCTTAGAAGTATTTACTACTGATTATGCACTACTGACTGTTCAAAACTGTTTTGAGCATCATCAGGATGGAGAATAGGTGATGTACTTTGTTCGTGATCAATTATTTCCTCTTGTCTAAAGTGCTGTAGGTATACAAAAATTAGAATTTAATCACCGTATCCATGTTATGTAAAACAACAATAATTTAAGCATGGTGATTTTAATTTTCATTTACTTCTCTCCTGAATTGTATATATGGAGAACTTGTTCTTTCAGCAAAATATTTGATTTTCTCTTCAACATTGCTAAATCTTTCTTCAATTGTAAATAAAAGAATTTGAGGCGATAATGTGACATATTTTATCATGTATGTGTATGTCGTGATGATGTGACCATATTTTACCTCGAGAATTGATAGTACTTTTCCTTGCAACATTACCAATCCTTCAACTACTAAAATATTACCCTCTTTCATTCATTTTCAAGTTGAGCATATTTTCTTTAAGCTGTTCTTGCTTTAGAAAATTTGCCTGACTGCTCTAATAAATGTTGCCTCCTTAGCTGACTCGCTCCCTGCTACGAATTCTGCTTCAGTCATGAAGATGGACGAGATACATTCTTGCCTGCGGTTGAAATACGAAGTGGCTCCTCCGTGGCAGAGAAAAACACACCCAGAAGTAGAGTTGCTGTCATGCAGGTCTCCACTAAGATCAGCATCCGTAAAGCCAGTTACCCTTCCTTCCTCCTTGGGAGAAAAGACAATGTAATAATTTTGGGTTCCTGCGAGATAACAGATTATTCAATTCAAAGTCCAGGGGCAAGTCAAGTGAGCAAACAGACGAATCAGGATTCGTCTGTTTCGTCTGTTTCGACTGATTTTGCACTTGACGGGCCTGATCGGTCTGATCTTTCTTTTTACTGAAGAGCAACGTTGCCATGTTTTCTTATGTTTAACGGAGTACTTCGAAGTTGTAAAATTTGTAATGTGAAAGTCAAAACTAACTTTAAAAAATTGAAAATGGAGGGACTACCCATGCTTCTTACTATAATTGCAGAAATGCTAACAGATGAAGATGTAGAGATTCAGGTGGGTATTGAAGAACTTGCTGCAATGTTACCTCAACGCGAATTATTTCTTGAACGCAATCGGGGGCCGACTGACTTTGTCGGTATCACAGAATACGTTCAATATACCGCGAATAGGTATACGGCTAGATTTTTTAAGCAACATTTTAGGATGTCCCGGTTGGCTTTTCAAGTATTACTATGCTGGTGTGTTTTCCTTGTTCCGAACTAACTTGTAACATTTCTAGGAGTTATTGAGACGATTTGATACCTTCCCCGAGGTTGCAAAAATGAGATCTTACGTCCCCAATGACGTTAAACTGTATTTAACTTTATGGACTTTGGGCAATCAAAATTCATTTCGTGAAATTGGTGATAGATTTGGAATGCTCAAAGGTACATAACATTAAAAATCAGTACTGGCTGTAGATTTTATACGAATTTGAAATTAAATAGGAGATGCTCATTTCATATTCCTAGCAACTTGCATCACACTCAAGAATCATTCAGCCGATTTCATTCATTGGCCGCAACGGCATGAATTACAAGAGATTAGCGAACAATTTGCTCTACCTTACTCAATTGGTAGGTTACATGCCGATGCCGCTAGCTATAAGTTAAGTAAATGAAATGGCTGAGAAGTATATTGTGAAATTCTTCATTCTAAAATAACAATCATTTCCCGTGATTTTTATTATTCTGTAATTTTTTCCTTTTCAGGTATCGTAGACAGTACCTATATAAAAATTTGCCAACCCTTTGAGCATTTTGCAGCATACACATGCCGAAAGAGTTATTGTGCTATGATTCTGCAATAAACTTGTAACAAAAATTTGAAGTTTATAAGTGTGAGTACGGGATTGCTAGGGTCAATGCATGACGCTCGTGTTTTTCAAAACAGTGCGATCGGTAGAAAAATACACCTAATACTAGAAGGTAACTAAAAATGTTCCCGACCCTCATCAAATTTTGAGTCAATTTCATGTTCCCGTAGAAAAATTGATCTAAATCGTGACTTATTCTTGAACTATATTGTCACGTTTCAATAACGTGGCAATTGATTGGTTCCCAGAACAGACATTTGGCTGTTCCAGGGCCGACGTTTCCCATTTGATTCTGATCCTGGGAAGTTGACGATTCCTCGACGCTTGACAATAATAGTTCTTGGAAACGAGACGACGTTGACGGAGGATACAAAAGGGGGAGCACGTTTCTCTTGTTTTTTTAGTTGTTCACTGTTCTTGTCTTTGTGTCGGTGGTGGAGTCGCGACCTTCAGTCTGTTTTCTTTTTCTTTTGTGAAACAGCTTCAAGTCGCACTTTCCAACCGAACATGTTAGTCCCTCTCCCTTGACATTTGGTGGAGATGCAGGGTATCCTCTAACACTGTTCGGTTCAACACTGTAACTTGTGCCTTTGCGTTCCGTTTTCCTGTGTTTGTCGGGGTCTGTTTCCCTTGATGAAAGAATGGCCGAACGAGGAGCTCGTAATGCGCGACGTGCTGCCATTGCCGCAGTAAACCCAGATCGCCCCGAAGACGTTGAACATCATCATCACCAAGGACCTGCACAACGAATTGGTAGTATTGCCCGTGAGGAAAATTTGGTAAGAAGAAAAGAACGTGAACCACCTCTTTTTCGGGGAGAAGCACATGAAGATGCGGTGGATTGGCTGTCGAGATACGAGGAGATTGCTCATTATAACGAGTGGAATGTTGACGAGCAGCTGCACAATTTTGGGATCCATTTGGAAGGAGTAGCGCGACGATGGTATTTGAGTCTTATACCAGCCCCACTAACGTTTCAAGATCTTCGGGCTCGATTCTTGGTGGCTTTTAAGCCCCCTAATTATGATTTGGACTTGGAAACCAAACTTCGCTCCCGCTATCAAGAAGAACACGAACCTGTCATGACTTATTGTCACGATGTGATTTACTTGTGTTCCCGCGTCGATAGAAATATGGACGAGGCCCTTAAAGTACAGCATCTTTTACGCGGTTTAAGACTCTCTCTTGTCCAAAAGGTTTATCCCTTCCTCGACCCCGAAGTTCATACCTCACAAGATTTTATGCGGTTGGTACAAATTCAATGCCAAGCTGACTTGTTAGCCAATCAACCACCGTTAGTGTCGTCATCTACACCTCCAGCAGTATTAATGATACCACCACAACCACCCATTCTACCACAAGCCTCCCCGTTCGTTACTGAAGATAGATTAAAGACATTCAAAAAAGAATTGGCAACTGAATTTCGATGCGAACTCAGTTCAACATTGAGTAGCATGAGGAAGGAAATCAGTAATGACGTTCGGGACGTTTTATGAGGGAGCCGGAATCCAAACCTTTTACGAACAAACGTTCTCGGGACGGACAACCAATATGTCGGCAGTGCCACCAGCCCGGCCAGATTGCGCGTGAATGTGACCAACGAAAGTGTTTTAAGTGTAACCTCCCCGGTCACCTTGCAAAAAGCTGCCCTACTCCTTCATCCTCAGTGAAGCCGTCAAGCTAGCTGCGGTGGTTGAGCGGAGTGACACCACCGATTCCGTCTTCTCCATTCCCCAACTAGATCGCACTAAATTAGTATTGAAGAATGTCTTATTTTCAAATCGTAACGTGGAAACCATCGTGGATACCGGAGCTGGCGTTACTGTTATTTCCCCCAACCTTTGTACAGCTTTAAAAATCCCAATAAGAAGATGGACTGGACAGGACGTGGTTTTAGCTGATGGTAAAAGAACGCGCCCAAAGGGTATGATTGATGCAGAATTTACAATTGACCACCGTTCTGTTACTGTCTCGGCTCTTGTGTTTGATATCAACGGATATGATATGTTGCTGGGAAATGATACTCTTCGTCAACTTCAGTCAATCCAAGTTGATTATTTTCCCGACATGGCTTCCTTAACAATAGGAGATCCAGACATTATGTGCAATAATAAAGACAATTATGTTTTTTGTAACAAATCCTGTATGGTGCCTGCTCATACTATGATGTCATCCCAATCAAACATGCACGTAGTCCTAAAACGGGTGCTGAAAAACTTGAAATGATAGAATTTTCTCTAAAAGTCATGAATGACAAGGGATTGTCAATTGGAAGATTTTGTTACTCATCTAGAGCCCCACCTGAAACTGTTCAACTTATAAATTTCTCCGACTCTCCCCAGTGGATCCAAGAAGGAGTGGCCTTGGGAAAGATTTTCGAAGTACAGGAAGCATCCGATACGTCAGTGGCAAAAACTGAAACAGAAGCCCTCGATTTCGATCGAAGTGTTAATCAAGATTTACCCCTGGTCGATCGAGTGAAATTCAAGAATTTGCTGGGCCGATACTCTTATTGTTTTTCCGCTCATGATGATGATCTCGGATCTTCTAATTTGGTCCAACATCGGATTGATATCGGCGATCATCTACCGACCCATCAAGCACCGTATCCCAGCTCATGGAAACAACGAGAAATAATAGGTACCCAAGTGCAGCGTATGCGTCGAGCGGGAATTATCGAGCCCTCCCAGAGTTCCTTCGCTGCTCCTGTGGTTTTGGTACGAAAACCTGATGGGTCACGGCGATTCTGTGTCGACTACCGAAAACTGAATGCGATCACGGTCAAAGATGTGTACCCTCTTCCTCGAATTGACGATGCCCTGAGCCGGCTGGAGGGGTCCAAGTATTTTTCGATCATAGATCTCCAGAGCGGCTATTGGCAAGTACAGATGGAACCAAGTTTCGAGTCATGCTTTTTGGCCTTACAAATGCCCCAAGTACGTTTCAGAGAATGATGGATGTTATGTTGGCCGGTCTGAAATGAAACACTTGTTTGGTTTATCTCGATGATATAGTGATATTCTCCGACTCAATCTCACAGCATTTACAACGTCTAGAAGTTATTCTGCAACGTTTGGCGCAAGTCAACCTAAAACTGAAACTGAATAAGTGTTCTTTCGCCGCCACGCAGTTAAAAATTCTTGGCTATATTGTGAGCGGAAATGGTCTTTCCCCTGACCCTTCAAAAGTTAATGCTGTCCAAGCTTTTCCCACCCCCACCACCGTCAAAAATGTACAGAGTTTTGTCGGGTTATGCTCTTATTACAGGCGGTTCATCAGAGATTTTGCCGTCATCGCCAGGCCGCTCACGGAACTAACCAGGAAAAATCAAATTTTTCGATGGACGGCCGAAAACGAGACCAGCTTCCACTCCCTTCAAGCTGCCTTGACGTCGCCTCCTGTTTTAGGACATCCTGATTACCGATTACCAATGGAGATCCACTGCGATGCATCTGATTACGGCATTGGCGCTGTTCTCGTGCAACAACAGACCGGCGGAGAGAGAGTATTGGCGTACGCCAGTCGCCTTTTGAGTCACGCTGAGTGCAACTCTTCCATCACGGAGAAAGAGTGTTTAGCCCTCATTTGGTCCACCCAAAAATGTAAGGTCTTCATTTGGGACATCAAACTCAAGGTAGTAACGGACCATCACGCCTTGTGTTGGCTAATGCGAAAGCGTGATTTAGCTGGGCGGCTAGCCCGCTGGAGCCTCCAATTACAAGATTTGGACATTGAAGTCGTTTATCGAAGTGGCCGACTTCATACGGACGCTGATGCACTTTCTCGTCACCCGATCGACCCACCTGAACCTGAAGCCGAAATTCCTATGTTGTTGATTAGTTCGGCCACTCATTCCAAACCAGCTGTGATCCAAACTTTGCAACTTGAGTGTGATTGATGTAATCCGATTATACAGGGACTAAAAGATGAACATCCGTGTCCCCGAGTTCGCCGTCTAATTCGACATTTTGTTCTAAAAAAAGATCTTCTATACCATCGGATTATCCGCAATGGGCGCGCTTACCTCCGATTGTGTCTACCGCCCACCCTCCAAAAACAAGTCTTATTAGCGTGCCATGATGATGTCACCGCTGGACATCTTGGTGTGACTCGGACCCAAGCCAAAATTAATCAACGCTTTTATTGGCCGAAAATGATCCAGATTGTCAGCCAATATGTTCGATCCTGTGAAGATTGCCAGACAAAGAAGAAGCCCAAGGAACGCCTGGCGGGATATCTAGAACCCGTCCAAGCCAAGCTGCCATTCGAGAAAATTGGAACTGATTTAATCGGACCGTTTCCACTCTCTACTCTTGGGAATCGCTACGTCATTATCGCCGTGGATTATTTAACCAAATGGGTGATCGCAAAGGCCATTCCAACGGCCACTAGTAAGGAGGTGGTTGAGTTTTTTGTACGGCGAATTGTTCTTCAACATGGCGCCCCCATCAATGTTATCTCCGACCGCGGTAAATGTCTAACCTCCAACTTCACCAAAAAGAGCTTTTCCGAGCATTGCAGTCAAATCATCTCGTTACTACGGCTTACCACCCCCAATGCAATGGACTTGTTGAAAGGTTTAATCACCCATTTGCCGAGATGATTTCAATGTTTGTGAATTCAAAGCATTCCAATTGGGACGACGTGATCGACCATGTCGTCTTTGCGTACAACACCAGTAAGCAAGAATCAACTGGAAAAACCCCTTTCCTTCTGGTGTATGGAAGAGAAGCTCTCCTACCCATCGACGCAGCTCTCGGTAATAATCCAAACCCTGACGCCAATCATATTCAGCTTTTACAACAACTTCCCGCTCTCCGAGAATAATTGATAAGGCGTCTAGCGTGGATTCAGCATCGTCAAAAGAAGAGGTATGACAAGCGCAGGCGTCTGAAGTCCTATTCCGTTGGAGATCTGGTATTAGTGTATCGACCTCTGCGCAAAAAAGGACGTTCAGAAAAATTGTTGCACTCCTACCATGGCCCTTTCCCTATTGTTAAACAGCTGTCGAACGTTACTTATGTGATCAAATGTAAAAATTCCCGTAAAAATAACCTTGACCGAGTCCATGTATGCAGTCTCAAGCCTTTCCATCCTCGCCTATCAAATCAAAACATAACTTTCCCATCCTGTGACCCTGTTTTACCTACAGAGAAAGGAAAGTCGAGGACTTTGCCGAAATCTCGAGAGCGGTCGGCAGTGAAAGGAAAGTCGAGGACTTTGCCGGAAATCCGGGAGGAGACAATTGTTAACGGTCGGAACCTCTCGGACAATTTCACTGACAGAGGCGAAAAAGATTATATCCCAAACCAGCCTCAAATCCCTTCTATGGCTACTAAACCCCCCCGTGTTATTTATGATAACTTGCGATCCAGACGAGAATTAAAAACTGTTGACCGACTTGGAATTACAAAGTAATCATTATGTAAACGTATTTTTTATTGGGTGATATTCGTGTGTTTAGATCAAGAGCCTCGTGGATGTATTCACTTAACCTGGAAAACGTCGAAACTTAATACATGTCAGTTACTAATTATTTATTCTACCCGCTTTTTCCTTACTCTGATAGATACCAAGCTAGCCATCTGAGAGCTCTCCATCATTGATGTCAATAATGCCATGATCGGGACGATCATTTACGTGGGTGGGGAAGATGCCACGTTTCAATAACGTGGCAATTGATTAGTTCCCAGAACAGACATTTGGCTGTTCCAGGGTCGACGTTTTCCATTCGATTCTGATCCTGGGAAGTTGACGATTCCTCGACGCTTGACAATAATAGTTCTTGGAAACGAGACAACGTTGACGGAGGATACAAAAGGGGGAGCATTTTTCTCTAGTTTTTTTTAGTTGTTCACTGTTCTTTTCTGTGTGTCGGTGGTGGAGTCGCGACCTTCAGTCTGTTTTCTTTTTCTTTTGTGAAACAGCTTCAAGTCGCACTTTCCAACCGAACGTGTTAGCCCCTCTCCCGTGACAATATATACATATATGTAGTTCAAGAATAAGTCTTACTATAATATTACTATAAATAAATATATATAGTTTATGAATAAGTCACGATGTAGCAAATTATAAGTTACGGCAAAATTGTAATTGTTTTATTGTTAGGTCCGAATTATCACATCTTGGGAGACCAGGCCTACCCACTTTCTCAATACTTATTAAAATCTTATCCAAAGAGAGGATTTAACGAGGTTAACTTTAAAAATTAACCAATAGCCCTATTAAGTGTATTAATTCTAAATTTGCAGCCCTGCAGACTTTTTAATCGTACATTAAATTCTGATCGTTCGAGTATAGAACGGGCATTTGGCCGATTGAAGAATAGCTTTCGTCTTTTTCTTTTCGTCGACTGAAGTTCTTACACACGATGTGCCTGGATCTTATTTCAAGTGTGATTTTTTCTTCATGTTGTCTACATAATTTCATACTTGAAGTTTATGGTACTGACGAAGATGATGAATACGACATAGAAGAAGAAGAAGAAGAAGAAGATGAAGATTTCGACCGCAACGAGCCATTCAGTGGTAAAGTGAAACGAGATAGAATATCGTCAATGCTGGAGTACTGACGTCAGCACTCCAGCATTCTGTCCATGTACATTTTGTAAGTCAAGGGGAAACGAAAAACCAATTACACCTTAATAAAATGTTTATTTGTCCGAATATTGAAATGAGCAAAAATAAACATTTGTTTGTGCAAACGATGGTTTTTTACTTTTTGGGTGCCTGTTGAGAAAGGTGTTTAACTGCTGCTGCGACCCGGCCGAAAACTAACGTCCTCTCTTGTTGAGCGCTCACTAAATCTTTAAATGTGCTGCCTTTCTCTATTTCCGCAGCCAAAAGTCGCTTAATGTAATCTTATTTTTTTTGTCGGGTAGCGGAGCCTTTAGACTTCTGAATAACGGACGTAACATCCTACATATAAAATAATAAATTAGACTCATTTCCGGTAATCTCTCCTAGTTTCCCTAAGAGAGATTCCAACACCTTAAAGTAACTACCTTGGACTTGGATGTAGATTCTTTCAATTCACCATTTACCACTTCTGTCACGTGTTCAAGCTTAACGGTTGGATTGTTTTTCAGTAGAAGATTCATTTTGTCCATTTAGGGCCATGGCACTGGCGGCTTCGATGATTTATTTTTAGTTATACGGGCCAGTAGTAGTAATTGATTGTAACGAGCTTTCATATTCCGCCATTTGGTGCTACAGTCACCGTCACTGCGGATTAAAACTTTCCCATCTTTCATCAACACTGCTACCAGACGAAATAAATATTTAGTATTAATATTATTTAACATGATGATATCAATATCATATGGTATGATATTGAATGGAAGGGTAGTGAAGTAAAAATTGGTTTACTTTTTTCCAGAGAGTTGCTTTAGGTAAATTGGGTTGAGCAAATTTCGGCAACATTTTTTCCATGACGTCTAACAAAATTTCCGAGTCAGTCCAATTTCTGTTGTCCAATATTTCCTCCACTTCACTATCTTTGACTTCTGCTGTTTTTAATTTTTTTCGAGAGGGAGATTCCATTTCTTCCAACATTCGAGTGACTTCAATCGCCCCGTTATCTTCATTGATTTGATCAGGATCTGGGTCCTCCTCATCTCCGTAGAAATTTGAGAAGTCCGGTCCTTCTGCTATTGATGTATCAATAGCAGCAGTTCTCTTCATTTTTCGGCTGGTATTACTAGGCTTATTGATTTGCTTTGCTGCTTGCAGAGGACCAGCTTTCTTTGGTAGAGCACTACCATGTTTGGCCGAGGTGGAAGGTGTAGCCGAATTCTCCCTCAACATGCACAGCAACTTTTGGTGCATTCCGTCATTTAAATCGTCGACATAAAGTTGGCCTGGAGATGTAAGCCAGAAATAACAATAAGACTATACAAATATTTTTTCTCTATGTGTACTTACAATTAGCACAATTCTCCAGCATGGCGTCCGTCACGTTGAGAAAAATTTTCCCTTCGTCATAAGAGAATTCTAAAACGTTGCTAGTTTTCCCACACTCCACTATTCTATCCATTGCTTGAAAGCAAAATAATTTATGGCAATAACTATTCAAAATAAGTTATTTCAATAATAATAAAATTAATAGTTAGTTTTAGAAAAAATTACTTATCAAATGGGCTCGCCTATTCTCCTATTTTCGTGTTGGTCGTCTGCTGCTATAAAAACAAATAGAAAATTAGGCCAAAAATTCTTGATTTGACTGATTTTCTGTAGCCCTCTGGTGGAAAACAGTACGCACTACACTTTACATGGAGTCTTATGGGAATCTCTGATTCGATTGTTTGCTCACTTGACTTGCCCCAGAGCAGGATCCCTGGATTTTTGCTAAACTGCGAAACTTTGCTTACTGCATGTGCGATGTCGGGTCTTGTTGTGGTGGAGAGGTAAAGTAGGGTTCCTACTGCTTTTTGAAACCTTTTTCATTTTACTACATCCTTTTCATTCTTTTGTGCCTTATCCGAACAGATTTTTAGACCTGGTTCAGCTGGGGTTCCTCTGGGATGAAGTTTTCCATTCGGAACCTTTTTATCAAAATAGTCAGGTTGTGAGATGCTGCGCTCCTTTTTGTTCCTTTTCCTATTAATTGTAAGGCAAAGGAAGCGTCCCGCAGGCAAAGTACGGATCTCGAGCTTTTTCTTCGGGTGATTGGCATGGCCATAAGGGCAAAAGAGGGGGTATAGGAAGCAAAAAAAGGTTGATTTAGATGAAGATCGTCTGAAAATTCATCACATTAGTTCGGCTTCACACCAACCCGAGTAGTCATCTTTAAAGACTACATAATATCGTGCTCCAGTCGGTGTGGCTACCTCCATGGGGCCACATACATCCAATTAATAACCTGGCCAACTCGGGTTGCTCTGGTGCGAGTGGAAGAGAAAGGAGCACGGTGCATCTTTCGTAGAAGGCATCCACGGCAGTGGGCAGCTGAGTGGGGTTTATTATTGAAGAGTGCCAGTCCGGTTGCGCTCCCAATCGATGCCATCTTAAGGAGTGTTTTATAGTTCAAGTGGCCGAAGCGTTTTTGCCAGAGAGACAAGGGCTCTACCTGCGTGGCACTTACCGCTCTTTCAGTTTGAGGATTATGCTTTTCGGCTTCTATATTCAGGCGATAGAGTGCCTTCTCCTCGAATCGCCTTCCTTCCATAATGAGAGGGAGACAATGTTGTTAGTGAAGAGCACATTAAAACAAGCAGCAGTAGCATGACCAATTGAGTATAGGTTGATACCTAATCCTGGGACATAAAGTACTCCCCTCATCGTTCCTGTAATTCAATAATTGGTTAATAAGCAGTCAGTCTTACTACATGGAGAGAACTGTTCATTTATACTAAAAAGGGTCTTTCCATTCACAATGGCGGTTACTATGACTTCTCCTTGCCCTGCAACAACGAGCCTTGCTTGAATTCCACACACAGTCCATTTGTCTACTCCGATAAGTACGAAGTTGGTGAGGAGAGATCTGTTATCTGTCATGTGCTGGCTAGCTCCACTGTGTACCACTCTGTTGGTCTTTAATAAAGAATGGTATAAAGCAGGGCAGAAAATAACGACTAAACTTCAGTTAAAAATACTCATTAGCATTATTTCTCGTAGATGATTTGTAGCTGAATCCTCTACGGTTACGGTCCTTCTTGCCATTCCGCCGGTATCTGTTATCTTTCTTTCTATTTCTGTCAACATTCTCCAATCCTTTTTTTCGTTATCAGTCCTTTGTAGTCTGTTGTCATCTCTCCGATCCCTCTCATCATATCTTCTCCCTTCTTTTCTTTTCTTTTCTTTTCTTTTCTTTTCTTTTCTTTTCTTTTCTTTTCTTTTCTTTTCTTTTCTTTTCTTTTCTTTTCTTTTCTTTTCTTTTCTTTTCTTTTCTTTTCTTTTCTTTTCTTTTCTTTTCTTTTCTTTTCTTTTCTTTTCTTTTCTTTTCTTTTCTTTTCTTTTCTTTTCTTTTCTTTTTTTTTCTTTTCTTTTTTTTTCTTATTTTTTTTTCTTTTCTTTTCTTTTCCAGGGTAGGGTCGAGGGGGATCCAAACCGTTTTCCTCCTCGATTATCCTGTCGATCTTTGTAGGACGGTGGATCCAACAATGGCGGAAGCCACCAAAGTTTGGGGAATTTCGGCCCTCGTTGGTAGAAAAATTGCACCCGTTACAACCAAAAACAGGCGAAGAATTTTTAGAGGCGGTGAAACGGTTTACTGATGCCAAGCTCTTGGCCATCAGACGAAACTGGCCAGACGCGGTGCTTTGTGGTGGCGGCGACCAGAGCGGCGGATTTTACAATTGATTTCATTTGGACATTTTCGAAACTAGCTCCAACCACGGCTGATACGGAATAATGGAAAGTAATTAAAGAATTGCAAATTGCGGTAGAAAGTTTGAAGATTCAAGCAACCCCCCACCGAAGAGACCAGGAAACGAGAAGACACGAGAAGAGTCGGAGAGAATCTACCGAACCAATAACGGAGTCCTAAATGTTACTGTTGTAACGGAACGGGACACATGGCCCGGAATTGTTAGGAAAATCTGCTCGTTTTCGGCAAAGGCCCTACTCAGGTCCTCCTAGCCCACAAAGGGGGGCGTTGGGTCCTCCCGCGCCAATCAACATCGTGTCCCAGCTAGCCGAGACAACAGCACATTCATCGACACAAGACGAGATAAAGGAGCAACCTATTCTCAGAATTTCAGCAAGCTGATCAGAGAAGAAGTCACTTGTGGAATACGACAAGTGATGGTGGTCGTCAACACCGGGGCGGCACTGAAAGTTATATTACCGGAGCTGCTACGTGAATCCAAGTTTGTGATGCGTCCATGAGATGGACCGCGGATGGTGATGGCTCATGGTGAGCAAGCAACGTTGATGGGAGCAGCCACCATTTCGGTTAATCACAAAATGGGAACGGCAACTGTTGAGGCGGTGGTCTTTGGGATGGACGGAATTGATTTGATTTTGGGAAATGATTTCCTGAAACAATATAGCAAAGTGCAAATCAATTATCGTGAACCGACGGCCTCCATTACTTTTGGAGACCAGCCTATTGCAGCCATTACGTCGCAGTGGAAAGATCACACTACACGGTCAGTTAAATTGATCTCCAACAATGATGTAACAATCCATTCTCTCTCAGTGGTCAACGTGGGTACAGTAGCGCCAGCTTCACAGGCGGAGAACTTCTGTTTCGAACCATCAGGAAAACTTTTAGAAACCAACGTTGTGTCGGTGGGACACGCGTTACTGGCAGCCAAAGTAAATTTCGTCCCGTTGGTCAATCTAACGTCAACTATCGTGTAGATTCCAAATGGGACGACATTGGGAGTCGTCAGTGGATAAGACGGAGAAGTGCTGAGCTGTGGCCTCACGACAAGAGAAGAGGACCCCCCAATGACCAGACCACCAACAAACGAAGAAGTGGATCGGCGGAAGACACTCATAGACGACCTAAAAAGCAAGTCAATCACGGCATTCCGAAAGAGAAACGAGAAAAAGTGTTCCAATTGCTAGAAGAGAATTTGGAATGTTTTGCGTCAAAGGCCCAAAACAAGAGCCTGGCGTCATCTTTGTTGAGATGTGATGATGATGATGATAGGGGATTCTTCTCTTCTCCACGACTCGCGCGTCGGCCCATTTATACTCCCTATACAAAAGATCCTTTTCGGATAATTCACATCCACGCCAGTCATGTTCTCTCATGGGAGGGGGTAGCATGTTACATTTAGCCGAGGCTGACTCTTTTCTTTACAGTAAATAGATTGTCTCGTCTATTCTTTTTTTTTCTTCGCCGCTTTTCCTTTCATTTTTTATTTGGTTGTCTTTTTACTCTTGTTGTCTGTACCGCTCAGACTGAACAAAACAAAAAAGGACCAAAGTTTATTAATATTCAATCTCCTTTTGTTGTCTGCTCCTTTTTCCCCCCTCCGTCGTTCGTGTATAGGTCTGCAGCGCTCAACTTTCCAGCAGCTTGTATAGCCTGTTCATTGTCAGATGGATATTTTGGGGTGAATAGCATTAGAAGTAAACGTCTTTATTGATTTTCCAATCACGCAACTTTGGCCGCTGACGGGCCTCTCTTCTCTCTCGCCTAATACACTCACCATCATAACTGTCCATTTGACTATGGGAGCTGATTTCATTTCCGCGCGTGTATAACTTTTCCGAGCTAATTCTATAATACGACATTGGCGAAATGGAAGAGGGCAAAAAAGTGATTTATCCGTGCAGTGATGAGGCACGGATAAATGCCGATGATGTGGCAAATGCGAACCTCTTGACACGAAAATGACTGCGACGCAACTCTCAATCGCAGTTGATCATTAACGCACGCAAACCCCACGTATAACACGCTGATACTCCTAGGATGTAGTAATTATGGACAACATTGAACTGTACCCTCTTCTGTGATATAGAAAGACCTTCTATGTTACCAATGTGCAATGAAAAAAAGCAATAAATAGTACTCTTACTTCCAAGAGAGGTGTCATTTAGGAACTTCCACAGTAAAGCTGAAATATTATGCCTGCTCCTTCCGAATTTCTCTTTAATTGGCAACATGGGGGACCTCTTGATTAAAATAAAATTTAAGTCTGAACAGTAGTCTTTTAGGAAAGGAAATTGCTTCATCATGAAGAACATGTGCTTCAAAACCTTTACAGAGGAAGATGAGTCTTGAGGGTTTGTCACAGTCACTCTGTGGAATGTGAATCCAGGGAACAAGTCTTGTTGAGCTGCCTTCATGATGTTACTGAAACTTGCTACTTTATTGAGAGGAAATCCTTAAGTTGAAAGTAGGGGACGAATGGGCTCGTCTCTAAAGTGTCTTTGTGGTTGTCTCTCGTGGTATTGACAGACATAATTTTTTATGCCATTGGCGGTTCCTTAAACTAATAGATGCTGGTACTGTTTCCATGGAGAATCATCTCCACTTCACTAGATTCAAAGGACTAAACAGAACGTAAGATTTTGATTCTCCGACATCAATCTTAGTGTTGTTCTTCCTGAATAAGATACCACTCAAGTTGCCCTCAATCCAGCCAAAGGACTGTGCATAATTGTCTAAGAAGGTACATTCCCAGTTTAATGGGGACATCAAATCTAATTCCTCTGATGTAAGCATATCTTAGTTATACACGTAATAGCATAAGAAAGCTTTCTGATGGCATTTACGTGTATTGACGAAATGAGAATTATGGTACAACACTCGAATTCATGGGACAAAAATGCTAATTAGGACAGAAATATTTTAAAAATTAATTGTTTCATTCAACGCAAACTTTTCTTCTGAATCGATTTGCTCATTACATCAAGTATGGGTCAATAGAAAAATATTAAGATAATTTCAATTAAAAATCCAAACATTGAGCTGTCAAAAAGCATTTTTCTATCTGATAAGCTTTTAGACCATGGATCAGAACAGTTCAACAACACAAATAATAATTTTTCAATTACTCGTCAAGCTCGAGATAACCTTATGTTTTAATGCAGTCAGAAATTATTTTTATTATGATGCAGCTATTACCCATAATTGAAAACTCTAATGTTTTGGGCATTGTACCAGTACATCGGTCATGATAGGGATTCATAAAATAAGTTTTTCGGGGAAAAGCATCATCCCAAACCAAGCAATGAGGCAATTGAAGGTCACAATACGGTAATTTTGTTCCGGGAAAATATTTATGGAATCATTTTCCAGTTGTTTGAATATAAAAGATGAACTAAAAATAGATTTATCATCTTCCTTCATATAGGCCCCTGGATCAAACATCGTAAACTTAAAGTTGGCATGACAAAGAGGCAATAGTATTATGCTCTCAAATTTTCTTCAATTTGGTATAAGGAACTTGAATTTTCTGGTTTCTGCATCCCAATAATCCCCAATAATCTTCTAGATTTTTTGCGTTATTAAAAATCAATGTTAAATTTCAAACGAGGCTTGTTGTTCTATATACTCTTTTTGAATCATATACTATCACACCTTTATTTGATTATATCATGTTAGCCTATGATATCCGTCTGTGTTATCGAAGTGGGAAATTATTTATTTAGAAACATTGCATAAGCAATGCATATTCCTTTTAACGTGATCTTAGTATCGCATGAAACACATCTCTTTTGATTATTATGATGATTTTTTATCTGATTTTTTAATTCAGATCCTTCCCATCATTAAAAACATCTCATGAAAACAACAGACAACACAACACAAAATTGTTCAAATAGAAAAACCTCCAGGGACAATAATTCTGTAATATAGGCAGATTGAGCCTCAGTTTTTGAAAATAAAATCATTAATCATCTAGATATGACATAAAATTCATACAGTTTTTTAATAATCTTTTAATAAACCAATAACTCATGATTAGTGATTCACCATGGTGATAACCATCACAATATCAGACAGTATTAAGTAAAGAAATGGCGTAAATTTTGCAGAATTTGAGAATGAAAAGATGTGTTGGAACATATCAGCAAACTGGAAAGTCGTCTGGCAAGAGAGGTGACCAGAAAGTCATAAGCCCATAAAAACTCACATATGAACACAAAATTGTAAAGAAAACAAAGACAATATAACAATATAATGTTCATATAATATTTAAGATTACTAACTTTTATCGTTATTCTACATTTCAAACATTTTGCTGTATGACGGACAACATATTTCCCATTTATTTCCCATAAGTAATTCGACCTTAAAAATAAATCTATTCAAACATAAATTTGAATAGCTATAAGTAACAAGCAGGTCACTAATTCAAGTAATAATCATCCAATCCATGGAAAACCCAGTTCTTCTCTTTTTCGTTTGCCACTACAACAAGCCACACGACAAGCCTTATCCGTGTGACAAGTCTGATGATGATACACAAAGACTGTTGTTGACTCAAGTGATTTGGGAGAGGATTCTGATGATTATTTCTTTTTTGGAATGTTCACGAAAATTAAATTATAGATTATGATGGTCAAGTGGAGAAAAATATCAGGACTACAACACATATCAATAATGCTAAAACCACGACCGGATTAATATTATTTCCACTTACTGAAGATGAAATTACTGAAGGACCCTAAAGTAAATGAAAAGGTCCATGCCATCGATAAGCCATCAGGGAAACCCCACAACGACAACTTCACGGCCTAAAGCCGGTCTATCAGATCTATTGGAGATGTACTGAAGCAGTAGTTGAATTTACCGATGTGTTTTTTTATTGTATACGCACATTGTGTGTCAAAAAATTGATTGTAATTGCATTCGTCATTGCAAAGTAGGAGTTAATAAAAAAATTACCTTTCATTGTAAATCCTTACCATCTAATACATAGCCACGATTAGTTGATCTTATTTAACAAATCCAAAATTCTGTTTTATCGTCCCTAAGATACCCACATTCATATTTTGGGGTTGTGACCCGCTTCAAACCCCAACATCCCTGTAGAACGACCTCGTAAGACACTATTTTCGATGAATCACAGGTTGACGGAGAAGACAAGATGGTAGGCAGCTCCAAGGCACAGAATTCTAGCAGAAACTGACGATTCAGTGGAGGAGTGGAACATGTTCACAACAAAACATTAAACAGATAGTGGTGACTGCAGATAAAATTAGCAGCTTAAAATAGGGTTGGCAGGTGTCTGAGAGGAGAATAGAGGTAGAGAGGCATTCTTGATGACTAAAACTACTACAATATCAGACGCAACCAATCAATAACTGACTTCACCTCCACCCCCCTACGGAGGGTTCAGATTTAGAACATGAGAAACCTTGGATCAAGCGAAAGCAAAGGAACCATGGCTCCAGATATAGTTGATTTGGAAAATTCATTCTCCATGGAGGTTGATCTGGCTGACTGAAAACAGTTATCAGACTAATTTTTATAGAGATTTAGAAAGCCGCTGTATGGATGTCCAGCAATATTATGGGTGAGGGAGGAAAGCAGTAACCAGGTTATATTCGATTGATACCTGTCCCTGCTTATTTCAGTAGTTGTATAATTAATTTCAGTCTGGCTAGTACAAGCAGCAATTCGGTCGGAGCAGTTTTGAAATAAAGAATAATGAGACGAGCGACGAAACGTTGGAAGGATTTTAAAGTTGTAATATGAAAAACATCCTAAGATATGCCTTACCGTCCGAGTTCCTAAAATTTATTGTATACTGATGTTCAACCTAGCTCCTCTCCCATTGTAGTCGATTTTAGTTCATTGTATAAAAAGGACAGACAGACACTGTTAGTATTCTAGCCATCGTTTTTTAAAAATACACATCCTTAAAATTGGTCTTAAACTGGTGTCAGAACAAGTTCGACCACGCAATTAAAAGGTATGGGACAATGTCCAAAAAAGAGGACGAGTAAAAGCATTTCATGCGGGAGACGATGAGGTGGAACGACGAACAGCTGGAGGGAGACGTACTCATGGTTGCGATTGTAAACTTGTCAACAAAGTGTGACGATACAAAAATCCTAAGCTATCCGAATCCAGCGACGGTTCCATCGGAATAAGCCAAATTGAGCAATATCCAATTCAGTAGTCATCTTGTTTATTTGTCATGGGTTATGATAAGCTACAAGAAGAAACAAAATAAATAAGTTAATTCACATCATTTGCACTTAATAAAGCTAGGCACATTAAAAATTACTGTCTACCTGTCTACTGTCTATTACTGAAGTACTGGAAAAAAATAAGGGCCATATTGATTTGAAGTTTTCTGACGCAGCTGGGATCAAAAGTTTATCTCCCGCGCCAAGAATTCAATTGTAAATCATCATAGCATAAAGATAAATTGAGAATTCCAGTTTAGAAACTGCTCATTATTAAAGGCCGGGTTCAAGCATAGAACTAAAGCCTTTACAAAGATGTCTAAGCATTCATTTTGCTATATTTTCTATTCCTATAGATGTCCTAGAACTGTCAACAAGATTCCTTCTTGCTAAAACTTTGGGTCTAAGTTTGCAAAAAATTCAGTTTTGGCCGTTCGCTTTATGATGTTCAGTGTCATTGTGGAGGTTAATAGATAGAAGTCTAATCTGTGACACTGATATACTAGAATTGAATTCTCGATTATATTGGAATCAGTAATTGAGTAAATATTTCTTTTATAAGAAAGTTTCTGGTTTGGTTGGACAATTTTTGTACAATTTTGACAAAATACTGAGACTTAATTTAAAGTTTTGATAGGATCCATTCTGCTTTTAAGTATAAAAAAACTATTCAAATATTTAGTGGAATTCATCAAAGAGTTTTTGAATGTGCAGTCGCTATAGGGATGTTAGACATATTTTCAAACAGTTGTTTATATCGTGCAACGGAGCATGCAGTTGAAGTAATTTTCCACCTGCTTAAATAGCCCGAGGCATTACACCTTGTTTTGTCAGACTTTGTCGCTTATTCACAAACTAAAAATACGTTATTGGTAGGCTTGCTAATTTTTCTTTTGTGTAAGCCTAGTGTGGATAAAAATATTGAGAAATAAGAAAGTGGTCGATCAAAAACAAAAAAACGCGCAAATTATTTCTAATTTACCCTGCAGACAAATTATAACTGGCAATGCTGTATATTTCGTCTGCAAAGTATAATACACGCCACATTGATTCTGCGAACGGTGGAGTAAAGAGCCTACAGATCTTGACACAGAGCTCCATTTTTAAGTCTTATCAGAGGTATAGAGGGATCCCTCTATATACCCATGGTCTCATATATATATAGTATATTTCAAAATGAACTCAACGATAAGATAGTCTTCTTTTGTTCATACCAAGGAAGAAATTAGCCGAAAAAGTTTATTGGAATTCATTATTTTAGTTCTTAAGTTGTGTATGACATTAAAAAAAGTATTGTAAATTTTTCAATAATAAAATAATAAAAGCAATAATTTTTCAATTTCAGTTATTTCCTTTTCAAAGGCAGTGATAACTTCAAAAAGTTTAGATTAACAAGCAAGATGATTAAAGAACAATGTGACGCTCCTCCTTGTCATCTGTAAAAATTTAATGATGGCATTTTAATGTTAAATGCTGAACCATTCCGTAAAAATGTTTTTTACACGTTTGACCATTTTGTCTTCCCATTCTGTTTTTGATTCCGCTTACGATTCTGATATTTAAGTAGCGTTTCCATTATTTCTAATTCACCTTACGTTTTTTGAACGGGGATTTTGAGCTGTATCCACGCTGTCCTTAGCCTTATTTTCTTCATCATCCTCGTTGTCTTTTGTCTGAGCTTCTCCATTATCCACATTGTCGTTAGACTTAGAATCCAATGATTTTGAAAAAGCGTTGACGACATTTACATAAGTGGTTATATGATGTAATCAGCGATCAACTCCAAGTAGATAGTTGACTTGGCCATTCTCCTCCCACGATTTGGCTTCGAAATCGTAAAGTCCCTAAGAATTCCAAAATTTTTAAGAAATGAATAGACTTGGCCTGGTAATACCTCTGCTGGGACTTTCTCCAGGATGCAAGACTTGTTTCTTTCTTCCATCGTCAACATATCCAGCTTGGTTCTTGAGAAAGGGAATTTTGTTTTCTGTGAGTCTTCCATGAAGGCGGCAAATTCCAATCTTCGAGCAAGATCGCGATATCTTTGGTCACGCATGTGTGTCAAATTCAATCTTATTAAGTTAAATTTAAATTTTTTTTTTAATTTAAATTTTCTAGAAACATTCAATAAGAAGCAAGAGACCACTTTCTAGAAAATAGAGAGCGGTCCTTTACTAATTTTGTTTGCATTCTAAGATTGAATTAAGAGACCGCTATCTAATTTCTGAAAGTATTCAATAAGAAGTAAGAGAGTGGTCTTATAGCTTTAAAAAAATTAGTTTTCACAATGTTATCCTCATTCGTGTTGAAAAAAGTTTGGAGAAGTAATCAAATGGAAACTAACCAAGCCGTCATTGAAGCAGAACATATAATGCAACAAGACAGAAAACATCCACTCTACTTCTGGAGGAAGCTTACGCTTGTGCGGTATATACGCGTAATCAAGTCATCATCACTGCGTCGCGAACAACTCTCTTCTCAGCCTGGCATAAGAGAAACCCCGTCTATCCCACCTGCGAGTATTTGAATCCTGGGGATATGTTTACATCCCAGCCATTGAACGTCAAAAACTGGACGCGACATTAATTGTATAGTACAAGCGATGCAGTCCCATTTTTACTGCTAGCACCGCGAAAGTACCGTTACAGGTGATCATTGACGTAAGATTAGCCAATTCTCCTTCTTCATAAGTAGGATATGTTTTGTAGCATTTTATCATGATCTAGGCGCCTAGTATTTAAAAAAAATACCAATTTAGTAAAAAACTATTTCGGGTGAAACATAAGAAAACAACCTAAAATTTTTTAATTACCTAGGAATTTATCCCCCAGCGATTCCAAACGGTCACTGTCTTTACTTGGGCACTTGGGGGGGGGGGGGGGGGGGGGGGGTGGGGTTCGAAGTTGTATGCGTAAGAGCAAGTTTTAGATTATCCTTATTCTGGAACTCGTAGCCAAGGATCTTTTCAAGGACGACCAGCGCGGCATCAGTTTCCGGTAAAGGATTTTCCACAGCAGTTGCCAGGATCTCGGGGTCTAGGAGAGGAACGGCTGACAGCGGGACAATTTCCACCCCAGAAATTTCTGTGTTCACTGTCGGTGCTAAAAGGTACAGCGATATCCGTCCAGTGAATCTCGAATTTCATTTGTGGGTTGCACCTGAACTTCAGCTGGCGGAATTTGTATTGCACGATCAACCGGCCTTAGATTTTTTTCTTTTTTGGTCCGCTGCATCCTTCTTTCTTGAGCTCTTTTAAATTCGACGTAAACTTCTGGTCGCCTAAACATTAGAAGGAAAAAATTTATTTATTATGTGAAACATTTAACATTCAAGTGTTTATACTTACTCGTTACGCACTTGTTCGAATATTCCTTTCAGGCCACCAGGGGCGCGTCGCTCTCTAACTCGCCTGCAACATTGATTGGTGAACTCAATCTGACCGATCTCTACTACTTCATTTCGATGGTTGTGTGACTCCAATGAATTGCGGTAAACACCGTCTCTGTAAATAAGACGGGCCGGGCAATGAAGCCGAAGCGATCTGTTACGCCGACACACAGATTCTCTCGATTCTCTCCTGAAACACAATTCATATATTTTATTTGAACATACATAAGTTAATAATAACAAGTATGCTAATAACGTACAATCTTCCAGCAGTGTGAAACAAATACAAGTCACCCGTCTTTAAAAGATGGCTATTTTTCTTCTTCCCCGTGATTCGAATCACGTTTACAATCTCTCCACGTACTACGTTCTAGTTCTCCACATTATGGTCCGAATGCTCGTCCTCACTTCCGCAAAGATTAAGCCAAGAGTGAGAGAAGAGAATAATGGGTCTTCGTCTAAACTAACTTACACACACGCACACTCACACGCAGATGCAGATGTAATCAAAAAGGTGTACATAACCAAGTGTACCATTGCACGATATTCCCGGAACTTCTTGATATTTGTTTGCGAACTGACGAATCCTTTAGAGCTCAGTCGGACAAAAACCAACACAAAAGATTCAGCCCGTTATTAGATTTAAATATCAACATGATCTCTTTTTTCCCTCATAACTACATGCATCTTGTTTTTCTGTGGGTTTTCAAGCGATTGCTGACAATTTGGATGGGAGACTTGAACACCAAACATGTCCAGCAGGTACCTGTATTTTTTTAGCAAAAATAAATTAAAACTTTGATATTCATACTTGTCGTTAGCCAACAACAGCTCTTGAAAGTTTTAAAACCTAATTTTGATGAAGGTCATAAAGCTGTGGTACATTCTAGTTAGAATGGAGTTGAGGATTATCTTTAAAATTGGCCTTCTACTCTGCTAGTAATTTCTCGCGACTGAATTTTCTTGGACTCTGTTTCCTAATGATGTCAATTTTCTTTTTTTTTTTGCATATGTAAACTTGGTTTACTACTTATTAATCAATTTTTTCTGAAACAACCATTGCATCCTAATCTCTCTTTTGAAACTCGTAGAACAAATCGTGATCGAAGTTCAACAACCAGCAACAATAACAATATACAAACGTTCACAACGTTCACAAGCACTATATCCATATAGGCAACAATAGTGGAACGGTGTTGTTGGCGTAGATAACATAAAAATCTCTTGTAGACCAGATTTAGCCATCAATTACCCAATGCAACCAACAAAACTCATCAATAAATGAAATCCACCTAATTTTAATTAATCTTTCGTGTAGCGCACGATATCAGTGCATTACTGACAACCATCATTGCTTTCCACCACAACGGCTTATCAAAGGTTAACACAGGTGAAAACCCATACCCATTACATTGCTGTGCTATGAAATAAATGGTGGAATAAATGCATGAGTCGTTACTAGCTGAAAATTCAATCATTGGTAGGAAAATAAATTCTGATTTTCCTGGATAATTCTCCGAAAATTAATTCAGATTGCGGGTAGTCTAACAATTGAGGTATTGAATTAGTGAAACACCAAGAACTCAACCAGAACAAATCTAGTTCTCTTGTTGAATCCTTTTCTTCATTCATAATGAGATCATCATAACATAACTTGCACAACACGTTTTGATCTATGTTATGACTGATTTTTGCAATTTCACCAGCCTTTATTATGTCAGCATCGGCAACCTATTCATCATAAGAAAAAAGTTAAAAATTTTTGAGGAACAATTTGCATATTTAACTATTATTTATACTTTAATTCTTGAAATCAAGGGATATTTCCGTTTGCTTGAATTGGCTACTGCTGCGATGATGCCCATACCATGGAACGTTCCTCTTCCGTCTAATGTGCAGAGGTCGTGATCAGCATTTTCAGCTACATATTGCACGAATGAATTGGCTTCCACTGGGATTTCAATGTTAAATGAAGTAGCTGAGCTACGTTCAAACTTCAAAACTTCTTCGTAAGAACAACAGAAACCAAGGCTTTGAAGTAATTCCATGATAATCCATGATGACCAGTGTAGATGTAGTTGAAAACCAAGTGATATCTAGAAATTTCGTTGTAGTAAGTTGTTATAATATAACACAATAGTATATATTATAAAATAGAGGTGTTTACAAATATCGAACTGGGAGATTGATATTACAAACGTTAGATAGCATTTAAAATAATTGCTGTTCAACATTTCCATAAGTTAAAAACATCAAGAAATACATGTTTTGAATACCTGTAATAGAGCAATGATGTAACGTGGAAATGTAGCTTGCATTAGCGCTTGTCCTAGAGAGAATATTAGTTTCTCACTTCTTTTTTCCAAAAGAAGATTTGATAGAAAAATTTGTAGTGAAACTGGCACGTAGCTTTATGCTTCTTTTGAACTGGAAATAGTTTCAAATACATCATACGTTTTCTTGTCTACTTCAATTTTCTTAACATCACTTCTAAGCATTTTTGCTACAGTTTCAAGAATTGAAAATTGTTCTGCTTCAATGTATCTTTCAGAGGTTTCTTTATTTTTCAATTGTTCTTTGTACCTTTTATCAAGGATAGAAGCAATAGATGATGAATTGAAAGCAACAAGGTCTGGTTTTTTCGGTGAACTTATAATGTTGATTGAATCACCAAACAGTTATATTAATTTTTCCTTCAGGTACCATCCTGAATATGGTTCTTATCCAAGTGATGCCATTTTATCACAGATGTATTGCATATTAACTGTTTCCAAGTTATCCACACTTTGTAGATTGTTTCCTTAAATCCAAGTAATTGAAAATTATCAACCAAGTTCGTCTGAGCAATTGTTATCTTTTCGGCAACATTTGATATTGACTTCAATGGCATCCTCCTTAAAGTACAGAAGTTATTGTAGCAATCTTTATGATAACCAACATCACTTAGAACATAATCCACAATTGAAGAGATTTTTGAGAATACTTCCAATCCCCAATCATCATTTCTTTTTTGACAAACTTCAATGATATTGTTTTTTAATGTATCTGCATAATTGTCCTTGGACAATTTTTTGAATCATTAAAGATTTTTTGGTGACAAAATAAACATGCGTCGTTGCTAGACGCATGTTTCCTCTTTTCATGGGTAGGCGTAATGTTTTCTTTGTTCATAAGAAACTGACAAATTCGTTTTTTGTTGACGTAATTTTTACGACAACTCTCGTGCACTAAAGTATTTTGATTGTGATGCTGTAATAATTTATCGTGTTTGCCTATTGAAATAGCTGCACTTTGTGAAGACTTCATTCCTTTAGCACCAATACTTATCAACGCCTCACTTGTATTGATTTCATCATACAGTATACATTTTAATTCTAAATTTGTTCTACTCATTTTTTTCAGTCGCACTTAATTTCCTCACACAGAAACACTTCTAAAATAACAAACTGTTGAAATGAAAACTTAAACAAATCATAAATTTTAAAATCGTTTGCTTTGTTGTGACGACAATTTTGAGCACAAAGTGGCGTACCAGAGACAAGTATGATTTCTTCACAGACAGTTTCAGATACAATTTTCCCGAACAACAGGAGTTTGGACCATCCGCACGTTGTTACTCACTACGGGTAGGGCAACCAGCCATTGTAGAGTACAATTCGCTCATTAAAAACGATTTCCTGCACATTAAGCTAGTTGCAACTTGGTCGGAAAATTTGAGACGTCAAGGCGCGCTGGATCTTCAAAATTAAGCCTGGTTCAAATTACGACGCCCAACGCTACAAGGTCAGAATGGTGGGAAAAGGTTTTACGCAGTGGCCTTGAGTTGACTTCAAAGAAAAGAATGCTTCAGTCGTAAAACTAAACCAACCAAGATCCGTTCTGTCACTAGTCGCAGCACACACAATATAAATTATGCAACTACCTAATATGAGAGTCTAACGAGTAGCCTTGAATCTCAACGTCTGGGTCCATCGAAGCGATTTCTTGAAATGACTTGAAATCCACTATACACTGTGATAAAATATTACCTGCCTCTTCAAGCGGCCAATCTATTCGAACGAGATCTAAAACAATATCTTTGCCAAAAAAAGTTCTGTATCTCATGTAATTCCTAAAGCGAAAAGCCGTAGCTTCAAAAAGTCAAGTGATTTATTTAAATGTTTAGATTCTTTTCTACTATGGGCAGAATGACAGTTCCTCTCTTATTCTTTTATATCAGTCCATCAATTTTATTTGAGTGCAAAGAAACGGTTGACTATTATTTAAAAATTGCTGGTTGACGCCTTGGAATTACAAAAAGAAACTGGTTAGTATGGCTAAAGAGCTGGCTGGGCATCACTGGGCAGAAGAAATGTCTCAAAAACATTGCGCTTAACAACATATAACTTTCAAGGAATATGAATGAAATTTAAAGAAGTGCGAATTAAGACAGACTCAATTTGGCTGAATGATCAACCGAAATAACCAAAACATATCGGGCTATGGTTGCTTATTTCTTTATCATCATCATCATCAACATCATCATTATCCTTATCATCAACTAGACGTACCAACGGCGCGCCTTCTGCGCACTCTCCCCGTGCATTGTCGAGACGAAGTCATGGATGACCGAGAATCTCATTAAGTTCGATGAGTCCAAAACTGACGCGGTTATAGTCTACTCCAAGTCCAGTATACGTAAGCCTGCTGCACTACCACTCCCATTGGCGATGCGTCAATCTTTCCTTCCGACTTCGCAATCTTGGAGTCATCATCGATAATCATCTAAACATGGAGAAGCACATCAACAAAACCCACCGTACTGCGCTCTACCACTTGAGAAAGATTTTTAAAGTCCGGAAATTCCAGACGCGACCCGCTGCTTGTCAGCTTACCTCTGCGCTGGATCTTCATTGACTAAAGTAACTCGTTATTAGTCGGTCTGCCTGCCAAGAGTCTCCATCCGCTTAAAAAAGTCCAGAATGCCGCCGCCCGTGTGATTACTTGTGGTCGTATGCGTGAGTCGATGACGCCTCATCTCCGCGACCTTCACTGGCTACCAGTCCCCTACCGGATTGATTTCAAGATAGCCGTCATCACGTACCGCTGTGTAACTGGTTGCGCCCCTTCATACCTGTCTAGTCTCCTCCGTCTTACAACTTCAGTCAGTTACTCCGTTCGCTCTTTTAGATCCTTGTCGTCCCCTTCCGCTCCTTATGACCTAGTCCCTCAATCGGCCAGAGTGAAAGCGTATGGTAGCCGAGCGTATATTTATGACCTTTTCTTTCAAAGTGCGACCTTGTGATCTACAATGGTATTCATATAGACTTGACTTGACCACGACGCGGCGTCAATGTTGTGATGGAACTGATCCCAGTACACATCGATAGGACAAACATTTTTCACTACATCATTTCTTTCATCTTAAAAGATTATTATGAGTCTGCTAGACTTACCGGCGGTGGACATGATGTTATAGATGTCACAGAACGGCCATCATTTTAAATCAGCAGATTTTGATATTGTCATTCTGCGATCAAATATTGGAAACTACAAAAAACGTATAAGAGAAACACGATTAAAAACATTTGAAAAACAAAAGTCCTGATATAAAAGAGTGTTTATTAAGATTGACAAGGGAAGAAAGTCAACATTGTAAGTCTTTGTATTTGATCGGAGGAAGAGATCTTTCACTCTTACCTCTCATGAATCCGTCTTATAATCAGGAAGAGGGTTTAACACACATGCAAATAGAATAACAAAAATCACCTTACATTTGAGAAGTTCATCGATATAGATGGATGCAACAAAACGAACAGGTGAAGAAAGGAAAACTTGCTTATAGTGAAACGAACTAATAATCGCAGACGCTAGCTACACGAAATGGGCGACGAAAACTACAGAGAGGCAAAACGTCGTGCTTACGAGAACGTACTTTGTTATCAAGAACTGCACAAAGAGGGAGACGTACTAAATTTGGGATTGTAAACTTGTAAACAAAGAGTGACGATACAAAAATCCTAAACTATCCGAATTGAGTGATGTTTCCATCACAACAAGCCAAATCGAGCAACATTCAATTCAGTAGAGTCATCTTCTGTATTTTGTCATAGGGCATAATAAGCGAAAAGAAGAAACGAAATTAATAAGTTAAACGCACATTTTTTCACTTTATAAATCTAGGCACATAAAAAATTACTGTTTACCCATTCACTGAAGTAATGGAAAAAAAACAATGGTCATATTGATTTGAAGTTTTTTTACGCAGCTTGGATCAAAAGTTTAGCTCCCACGCCAAGAATTCAAATGTAAATCATCATAGTATAAAGATAAAATGAGAATTCTAGTTTCAAAGCTGCTCATTATAAACAGCCGGGTTCAAGCATAGAACCTCATTAGGATCATTCCTTTTTGCAGTATTTCCTAGTCCTATAGTTGTCCTAAAACTGTCTACTAGATGCCTTCATGCTAAACCATCGGGTCTAAGTTTTCAAAAAAATTCAGTTGTGGCTGTTCACTTGATGTTCAGTGTCAATGATGTTCAGTGTCACTTTTTAGCGTAATAGATAGCAGTCTAAACTATGACATTTATAGACTAGAATTCAAATCTCGATTATATTGGAATCAGTAATTGAGTAAAGTAATTTTTTATAGAAAAGTTTCTGTTATCCGGACAATTTTTAAACAATTTTGAGGAAATATTGAGACTGACTCTATAGTTTTGATATCACCTATTCTGCTTTCATGTCTCAAAATAAACAATTCAAATATCGAGCCCGAGTTAATCAAGAAAATGTTGAGTGTTCAGTCGCTAAAGGGCTGTTTGAAATTTTTTAAACAGTTGTTTACATTGCAACGGAGCATGCAGTTGAAGTAATTTTCCGCCTGCTAGAAGAGTCTAAGGCATTGCGCCTTGTTTTGTTTGACTTTGTCGGACACAAGAGCTTTGTCACAAACTTAAAAATACTTTATTGGTAGGCTAGCAAATTTTTACATTTTTTAAGCATAGCGGGGATAAAAAATACTGAGAAAAAAAGAAGTGAGGAATAAAAAAAGAAACGCGCAAATTATTTCAAATCTGGAGATATTTGAAATAGTTTGCGCAATGCATTTACTGGCAATGCTGTATATTTCGTCTGCAAACTACACTACACCACAGTTGATTCTCAGAATGATCGAGTAATGAGCTCACAGATCTTGACATATAACTCCTTTATTAAGTCTCATCGAGGGTAATGAGGTCTATATATCCATGGTCTCATATATTTGAAAAAGAGCTCAACAATACTATAGTCTACTTTTGTTCATACCAAGGAACAAAAAAGCTGAAACTAATTATATAAATTTTTTTTTAAAGTTGGGTAGCCAGAACAGAACAGTATACAGGAATTCACAATTATAGTTTTTAAGTTTGTTGTAACATTACAAAATGTATTGTCAATTTAGCAATAATCAGATGATAAAAGCAATGATTTCTTAATTTCAGCCTTTTCTTAGCAAGTGGTACCTGCAAAAAGTTTAGATTAAAAAGAAAGATGGTTAGAGAACAAGGTGAGGGTCCTCTTTACTATCTGTAAAAAAAAGTGACGGCATTGTATTTTTTTAATGTTGATCGATTTCGTGAAAACGTTTTTTACACGTTTGACCATTTCAGTCAGAAAAAGGGGAATAAAGAAAAATAATAATGGCGAGGCCAATGGATGACTACGACACACGCCCTTGAAAGGGCGTGGCATTCATTGAAAAGGCGGCCGCTATATTCCCTGTGTCTAGCGGAACCAATTTCCATCCAACAAAAGTCAAAGAAAATAGAAAAAGGACGACAAGGTACCACATTCGATACATCATATAGAGACATATACATCCATCTGCAAGAAGTGGAACAGACGAAGCACAATTTTCAATCATCTCTTCAAAAAACGATTCACAAAGGTGTGCAGTCTGTCGGTTCATTCCCCCCCCCCATTCCCTCAGTGTTGATAGAGTCCTGGCAGACCCACCGTGAAAAGGGCTAATGCACCGTGCCACATGAAAAAATAGGAGAAGCAAATATAAATGTTGCGGAACGTATTTGATAGTCTATGTCTATGACTGAATAAGTCGTACACTTATTCACGGCACGTTTATCTAGCACACGCTAGTCAGAAATCAGTCCCGTTGGATGTGATACCGGCCCCCCTATTTTTTTTAAAACAGATTTTCTCTTTGATAATATTGCATCGTTCAATTTCACTAAACATTTCCGTCCGAAAAAATTGGGTAAACAGGAAATCAATCTCTATACGATGGTGTAAATAGGCGGGTGGAAATGTCAAATGCTACACATCTATATTGGAAGACTCGTCTTTGCCAAATGATTGGATTATCTAGTCCAAGAAAATTGGAATCTATACAACATTTTCTCGCGGGTCGGCAGCAGTCCGATAATAAAAGCCGTGCAGATCTACCTCCTCCTCTTCCGGTCGTTTATTTTTTCAGCTTTCGCTATCGACAGCAGGAGTGGGTGTGACGTCAAGTGTGACGTCAAGTGAATCCTCTAAATTTGTCATTAATAAATAAACAAAGAGAGAAACAGAAGAAGAATCATTACGTATATAACTGTATATAGGGCGTAAAGCAAAGGTTCAATTGGACCCGACTGGTCACCTTAACCTAACCTAACCTAACCTAACCCATCACTTTGCGATGATCCCACCCAAAAAATACTCGTGATTGTTTCAGACTCTGCCGATGGATGGATTTCACGGACGGCTAATCTAATCGCAATATTCCAGAAAAAGCCCGCGAATCAGTTGAATGTGGACAAAATTCTAGCCAGAAATCAAAGTTTATACAATTCGTATTCAAAAGTTTCGGTCGTCGGCGTGTAAAATCGTGTCTACACACATGACTTGAAAAAACGGGAAAAAAATAAAATTATTGGACTGACCTTTTTATACATTTGTGGGGCGGAAGAAAAAGAAAAACGAATAAGACTAGACCCAAGAGAAGGGCCATCCCCCAGACAAATCAAAAGTGACCCTGTGATATGGCGTCGTGTAAAGGCAGTTGTGCTCGACGTTGTGAGAAAAGGTCCCGAGCCCATCCACCACACCATCGACATGTCCATTTTTATTATTTTTTTTTTGCAAGCCACCCGAAAAGAAAAAAAGAAATTTTTTGGCAAAGAAACACGGAGGTGGGTCCCTGCTGCTGTGGCTCGTGCTGATTTCCCTCAAGCCCCCAAAAACTCGCTCGCAAAAAATGAGGGGAAATCAAAATTTACCTCAGCATTTTAAAATTACCCCGCTCCAAAATTAGACAAAAAATGACTTTTTTACATACCAGATTTGCTAACTGTTGCTTGAGGTATATTGATTCCTCGGTTTCCACCTCTTCCACTTCTTCAACGATGTCGGTGACAAATCTGCCCCCATCACCACATTCTGCCAGTCGAGGCAGAAAATTGTCGATCGAGGGTTGTGGTGGATCTGGAGATCCTACACCATATCGCACAACAGTAGCACATGTTGGACCCTTAAGTAAAAAAAAAACAAATTATTATATAAATATTAAAGAAAGAAGAAATGAATTAAAAAAAAACAATAGGCCTACCTTGTGCATTTTTGCATGATAACAAAATCCAGATTCAGTCTTGAACACTGGTTTCGAAGGACAACGATCACATATCCTGTCAACCAAACAATTTTTGTAGTGATTGGACTGTTTCACTTTTGTTTCAAATGTTTTTTAACATTTGACGAAATGTGGACAATCAAACATTTTTGAATGAATGTAGACAAACACACGTGAGCAAAACACAGAAGATTAAAACTGGAAAGGGAATTTTAAGATAGCGCTCCCATGCGGCAGCGTCACCAACTATAGGGAGAAGGTAGGTATGAGGGTAGTCGCCATTAATTTCAAAAGGGCACTTTTTCATAGACGTCTGCTATGACACTTGTCCAAAATTATTGTTGTTTACACACTCGTATGAAAATTTGTGTGAATCAAGTTGAGTTCAAACAACAAGGAGGAATATAATTTGGTTCGAAATAAGTGATTCTAAAGGTGGGTCATCAATTCTCTAAGAAAACTTCAATTGAATCATCCATTATGTAAAAACAACTTTTTCCCCTCCATGCATTCTATTCTAGATAACCTTTTCTGGATGTCTTGGCTTTTTTTTTATTGAATTGTTAGAAAATTGTTGGTTAACTTCACTGGTTAATTTGTCGAAAGAAGGTGTTTGACTTATCCGTTTATTTCACTGTTCAAACCAGATAAAGGAAAAAGGTTTAGCATGGCTTCTGAATGTCATACAACTTCATTCTTTTTATCGTGCTTTTCTACATAAATAGGTCACATTTCCAGACATGGATGCAGAAGAATTCTGTTTGCGGTGGAATAACCATCACCATGTTTTAGTTATTGTTTGGAAAAGGAATCTATGTGTGATGTGACTCTTGCCGCTGACCATCAATATGTTAGAGATCACCGACTAGTGTTTGCGCTTGTAGCAACTACTTTGAGGTAAGCTAAATATTATTTTCGTAGATGCTGATGGCAATTTGTATTGGTCAGTTGTATCGACTCCCCGCAATTCTCAACAACCATAAAATGACAACATTTCACACACTCCTTCTCAGAACCAATCATCCTCTAGACCAAATCCGCCTCCTCCCAAGAAAGCTCATGTTGTACCATCGGAATCTCCTACACATCCAGCGGACACAGACTCAGATGACCTCTTTGTTGTAGTTGATACAAAAATGGAATCGGAATTAGACTCTGACCAAATGGAAGACCAACTAGATAATAACGGACCAGAATGGGCATCACGGGTATGTGATAAAGAGTGGCAGAACTTTTCTTAGTAATGTTAATTTCAATTTTGAAAAATCCCAGGACTGTGACGACGACTGGAGCACATCTGACAACGGCATGATATCCATTGTACCCAACTCGACCCGTGAAATTACCTTTGGTAATATATAAACTACCAGTCATAGTTTCTAACACACACCTATGTTTAAAAATGTATTCTTTTTTTATTCCAAGGCCCCTCTACATCAGACACGCGAATGGGAGACAATGTTGCCGGACCATCAGGAACACAACCCAAGGCTAACAATTCATTTAGCGGTGCAGCATCTCGAGGTAGGCATTCCTCTTCAATATTAGTCCTCTACTTAGAAATAGATTCTTCTCGTACCGTAGTATGCTCTCTTTTTGATCCGCCTTCCTTCTGCCCCTTTTGAAATACGCTCTGGTGAAGTTGTTCACGACATTCATGTGGATAAACCTGCATTAGTGACCAACGTCATGCACGTCAACGTGCCACGTCATGCACGTCAACGTGCCACGTCATGCACTTTCAGTGCTAGCAGCAACATTTCAACTCCCTTCTCGGTCGCGAACATAGAAGATGGGCCAATGGGCTTGTCTTACTACACCACACTAGCGCCATACTACATCAGCGCCGCTTATGCGACTCTCAGTTACTACACCAAGACTCCAGAATACTACCCTACTGCTGATCCGCCAAAATTATGTAGAATGATTGTTTTCTGGTGGAGGACGGCGTTTACTATAGATCGGTGGTAGCTATATAGACTGGCAGAGTAATATCACGGCTGAACATGACCTGACACATGGCGTACAATAATAGCTGGGTGGAGACAAATTTTACAGACAGGGAGGGAGAAGAAATACGATCAAACGGTAGGGAAAAAGAAGAAGAAGAATGACGACTTTTGCCAGGCTCAGCCGAATCATCGAATTAAAACAGCGCATTAGGGATAAATAAACAACATTTTCCGGCTTGTCTGGTCCTCTTTGAGCACATCCAGTAATTTTTGTTTTCAACAAACAAAGCAGGCGGGTTTCCGTGGCACTGGCAAAGTAAATTTCCTCTCCTATCTGTTAGATATTATTGGAAATCTACTTGTTCCTTCGATCGTTTTAGGTAGTCGTTGATGTTGACATTTGTTCCACGTACCACTTCCAATCGTTTGTTTTGAACTTGAATCTGATTTTTTCTGAAATTATCTTCGAGTTCCAAACGCAAGCGTTTTTCTTGTACCAATTGGCGTTCTAGGAAAGTAACCCTCTCGTTTAACTGCGAGTAACCAGAAGCTTGAAAACTGGGCGGCTGGTAGGCAAACGCGTTGCTATTCTCAAACATCTTGAAAGAAATTAATTTTGTCAGATTAACAAACAGTGTAATAGAAAAGATGGGAAACTTACGGGCGCTTTGGGCTCTTCCAATCTTCGTACTCGTGTCGCTTCATCCGCGCTGGATGCAGAAGGTGCCGCTGGACGTCTGTCTCCGTTGGGATCATCACGACAATCAGCTCCACCACTGGGTTGGGGTGGACGATATTCATTTCCTCCTCCGCTGCTCCCACAACCACCGGGCTCCGCAAGATTTGCCGAATTTGATTTATAAAAAAACGACGTAATTTTCTGTTGTGAGCGGGATGCCAAGTTCAGTTGATTGGACGCAGACGATGTGCGATTGGCGCCGTTGCGCTCAGTCAAGCTGCTGGATGTAAAGTTCAGTTGATTGGGCGCAGACGAAGTGCGCTGAGCGCCGTTGCGCTCAGTCGAGCTGCTGGATGTAAAGTTCAGTTGATTGGACGCAGACGATGTGCGATTGGTGCCGTTGCGCTCAGTCGAGCTGCCGGATGCCAAGTTCAGTTGATTGGACGCAGACGAGGTGCGATTGGCGCCGTTGCGCTCATTCAAGCTGCTTGATGTAAAGTTCAGTTGATTGGGCGCAGACGAAGTGCGCTGGGCGCCGTTGCGCTCATTCTAGCTGCTGGATGTAAAGTTCAGTTGATTGGGCGCAGACGAAGTGCGCTGGGCGCCGTTGCGCTCAGTCGAGCTGCTGGATGCCAAGTTCAGTTGATTGGACGCAGACGATGTGCGATTGGCGCCGTTGAACTCAGTCGAGTAGCGCGCTGTCAGGTTCTGTTGGCCATCGTTGGGCGCCGACGAGGTGCGCTGGGCGCCGTGGCGCTCGGTGTCGTTGCGCTCCGCGATTATACGAACGTGTTGATCAAGGATGTTCTAGGAAAAAAGCGTTAATATTTTCTTTATAAAAATAAAAATTAATAGTTATACCAGCAATACTGGATCCAATAAGAGTTATAATTGGTCTAATCCAAAAACGCTAGTTTTCATCAAGCGCAAAGCAGCTTGGACGTTTGGAGTAGCCAATTTGGTCGCAATGGAATAGTATTGTGTAACAGCTTTTACAAATTCCATCGGGTGTTGGCTTTTGATGTGTCTACTTCAAGGTGAAGAGCCATCGAAATAATTATCACAGAATTGACAGTACGATTTCTGGAAATGGTTAAAACTGTCATAGATTTTGTGATGAACGACTTGCCCACCAGAATGAAATTCATCTGGATTAATTTTCGTGATGTTTTCTATTATGAAAAAGTTTTATTAGTGGTTATAATTATGTTTGATTAAATTTAAAAATTACCAAGGATTCCTTCAGCAATTTTTACTTTTCCGTCCAATTGTAGAAATTTCACTTTTTTCCTATAAAAGGCATCTACCGCGCTTGCAAAAGCCAATTTTTCGAAACAAATTTGCGCTTTTGGTTCAATATTCTTAATTTTAAAAAAATAACAGTTACTGTATTTTAGAGAAATTCCTAATCATATACCTCATATTCTTTGCGAAAACCTCTTGACATGGTATTTGAATTGTAGAAAAAGAATCAAAATGTTTCACATAGCGTTTCTGCACACCAAATAGGTGTAAAAGCGACAATAGAATTTATTTGTTTCAATATAAGTTCTATTTCACTTCTCGTTTTTTTATATTGTTCTAGAAGGATTTCCATCTGTTAAGGCAAAATTTATTTTAATTTATTTTATTTTTTTAAATTTATTTGTATTTTAAAAGGGTAAAAACTATTTCGGAATCAAATAATATTAAAGATCCTTTTTGTTTGTTGCGTTGCAGATCACTATTTTCTCTTTGGTGGATGCCACCGGCATATCCGCACCGCTACATCTGGTCTACCCGCACACATTTCCGTTTCCAGCAGCCTATCCATCTCCGGTAGGCCTACATGTCGTTCACGCTACTCCAACCGTTGAGACCAGAGTTCACTACGCTGACACTCCCGTCGTGGTCGGCCATTCTGCCACAATCCTGAAACTGAATTTGACTCCATTCGTCGTCGCTCCTCTGGCCGCTTTAATAGCAGTCGCCGTCGCTCCCTCGGACGACTATGTCGGCGTCGAGACCAAAAAAGCAGATGGGACTGTCGCCGATCCTGATGTTATTCCCGTGGCCAAGAAAGAAGAACCCACGGAAAAGGCCGTCCCATTAACGTAATAGCTCATAATAGCATTCGCGGTCGATTTGTCCAACCGGAATTGAATTCAGCTCCTCTCGTCACGCCTAAAATTCCCGCCAGGCCGGCCGTCCGGTTGCCTTCCTTCTCGTTGAACAAAGTCCAGCTGCCGGCCTCGCCACCGTCGCATCAAAACTCACGACCGCAGACGCCTCAAACGCCTCCTACTGCCAAGGTAACGGCCTTGACTCTCCAGCAGCCGGCACGGCCTCTACAGAAACAGAAACAACCCGAACGGCCTGTGCAGAAACAAGTTCAATCAGAGCGGCCAGTGCAGAAACAACAACAACAACCCGAACGGCCCGTTGTCCAGTTGAAACAACCAGAACGGCCAGTTGACAAACAACAAAAACCGGTTGAACGGCCAGTCGAACGGCCGGTGGAAAAACAGAAACAACCGGAAAAGGTAATGGAAAAGCAGCCGGAAGAAATCAAGAATTCGGATTCTTCCAGCAGTCTCAGCAACAGTAGCCGGAATAAGAGCAACAACAATTCCAACGTTCCCTGGAAGGTGAAATTGGCTAAAAAGAAAGTGGAACGATCTCAAACGACGACCGGAATGGACGAACAAGTCAGCGTCGATTTGAGGAAATTCATCCGCCTGTCGGCGGGAATCCGAAAATCGATGGAAGACATCCGAGCGGAAGCGGATGGCACAAATCGCCGCCGGCTTCATTCAAATTGAAAATGTCGGAGCCGTCGTCCTATCCGCTGCTGAAACAAAAATCGCTGGGCGAATTGTACGCGCCCAGGTTGCTGAAACCTTTTATGTAGAGTGAAAGCATCGGCGCCGCTGGATCATCTCCGTTCAACACGCCGAAAATCAAGTCGATTTCGCTGAGGAAATTCAACTGGAACTGCAGCAGCCGCAGCTCGTCAGTCGACCGGATCGGATCCATCGATTTGTCATCCGCACCGCAGACTCCGCTCTCACCTGATCCGCCGTCACCTGTCGTCATGGCGGCCGGTCTCATGCCCAGCAAATCGGGACTCAGTTGGGTCCTCTCCATGAAGCCCTCCCAAACAGCCGCTGCTGACAGCCCCAAAGTGCAACAACCAATCCAGGCGGAAGAGAAGCAAGTGGAGAAACTGGTCCAGCAGGTCAAAGCTGAAGAGAAGTTAGTTCCTAAGGAGCCGGAGGAGAGCGAGGAGGTAGAATATGAGGAGGAAGTGGAGGAAGTGGTGACGTTTGGCGTTTTGAATTTAGGAGCCAAAGAGGCCGAACAGGTCAAGGCTCCTGAACCATCCGCATCGTCGGTGCCATAAGAGGATTGCCAGACGAGTTCTGATTTGAAAATGGATCCTTCGGCCGTTTTGTTCACCCCGGGGAAACGTTGCAGATCGCCATCCACAAGGCGGCCATTAAAGCCGAATCTCGAATCTCGATCTCGAATCGCCAGCAAATTGCCTCAGCCGGAAGAGCAGAAACCTGCCATCAACATGCGGATGATGCCGACTGCATTGCCGCAGGCCAGTCAGATCAACGGAGCCATCAGAAGTTCTTCCGTTGGGGGGACATCGGCACTGTCTCCGCTGGTCATTCGCAAGCGACCGGAAGAAATGAAAGAAACTCCAATCCAGCACGTCCGCATGACGGTCCAACCGTCCACCCAATCGCCAACCAAAGCGGCGGCCCCTGCAGGAAAAGGTCCTTGCACCAGTCCGTAACATCTCCGAAGTGACTACCCAGGTGACCGTCCAGCATCTTACAAAAGTCAACATCGACAAAGTTGCTGTCCAGGTACAAGTGGCAACGCCATACGCTTTCCTTGTCCCAGTTCCAGTGGCTCCCCATTACGAGATCCATCATGTTCACACTCCGGCATTGACCGTAGTAGCTTAGTATGATTCCTTTCTCTTATGCATTCCACCCACCTCCCGCCTTCTACGTATTGGAAACATCATTTTGGAATACTTACAGAAAATAAAGTTTTGGTCTTTCGGTTTATTGAAGATAGAATTTTTGATAAAAATTTGTCTAGTCTTAAATCACGCAACAGGGGAAAAAAAGGGAAAACAAATCCTGTGGGCCGGATGGATCCAGCTGCCCCATCCAAGGATGAATGGAGGAGACGAGGAGTGAAGGAAGGAACATTCGAAATCGATTAGCGGTTGAGTTAGTCTAATGTCAAAATTGCAATCGAATACATCACGCTATTGTGCACTTCATATGGCAAAGCGGAAACAGAGGCAGAAAAGAGACGGCCACTCCTCCGAATGGGGAAAAGGCAAAAAGCGCAAATAAAGCGGACATAAATCCTCCCACCTTCCTCCTTCACGGGATTCCTTCCGGAAGCGGCGGCGGCACTTACATGTCTTTACATGTCATTAACAGCAATGAGTTGGGGGCTAAAAAGAAAAGCATTTCCCTCCTCTCTTCCGCCTTCTGCTTATTACAAAATTTCACACAAGAGACGTCAAATCGAGAAGCGACTGTCGGGGTTCCCTCCTTTTCTCGCAGCCGCAAAGTACCGCAACTTTTTAAGAAGAGGCAAAAAGAGCCAGAGAGGCGGATGATCGGAGCGCGCGCGCGGAATCGCGATGGATGGATGAGTCGCAGATCCTCCAACACTATGAGCACATGCGCCTGCACCAACTCCTAGCCAACGTGATTCTGGCTCAAAACTCACCTCGCTCTATCTGTCTGCGTGTACTGCGTTAGTCGTCCACAAACGTTCTATTCAGGATCAACAGAAACGATCCGACAGTGTTCCCCCTCCATCCATCCAGCCACTAGACAAAACTTGACCATTGGCGCTCGTCCCCTTTTCTCTCCCTCGATCTCTCTCTCTCTCCCATTCTGCTGGAGCTGGAAACTTTGCGTGGGTGTGTGCATGTGTGTTGGTTCTTTTACAGCCGGATCGCCACCACCAACCCAAGTCCTAACGCGTCTCTGTCCATTAGAGTGTGTAAAAACTCTACATACATTACAAGCAACTAACGAGCGGTGGTGGCAGAGATAACCCTCCCACCCCACCAAACAAAAAAACAAGGTCACCCAACAAATAGAGTGAACGTGATTGATTGATTGCAACTATGAGCTCGAAAAAAACAAAACAACAAAAAAAACCAGGGGGTGAAACCAGAAATTTCCGAAGAAAAAGAAGAAAATGATTATCGGTTCTAATTTGCGATTTGGTGGCAGCTGCGATACGAAAAATTGAAGGAGGACTTTCAACTGTCCGACAAGCAGTTCAATCGAAGCCAGCCTACTCTATCTGATCGCCGTTCTAGGCGTCGTGACTAACGTGGCCGTCATGTTGCTTATCTTGGACGTCTTCCAGAGTATACAAAAACACACCAATAAAGTGGGTATGTGGTTTTCCTTACTTGTGCGTCGACATTTTGGAGAGATGGTTGTTGCGTTGAAGCTAGATTGCCTGGATTAATGTTCGTTTCACCAGAGTCGAGCAATAGATGACGGTCCTGGACGTAAACATCGGGCTGTCGAACAGCATTGTATTGGCAACTCTCGCCTTGGACTCCGATGCCTCCGCTCCATCCTCCCGATGGGTTGTCAACGTAAATCTGGCAACGTCCAAAATGCAGACGAAAAAAATCAGAGAAAGATCAAGACTCGAAGTGTGAAAACTAGTGAACAAACTGTGTTTGTTGTGATAAAATCATGTGTGTGACCAATTGTGACTGTGAATTGTGACCGATTTTGTGAGATTATTTATTTTAGCGAAAAAGTGTGTGCGAAAGTTGGCTAATATTCCAACATTGATATTCTTCGATCTGAATCAGCAGTGCCGTTGGGTTGGTGATTTGTGTTCGCAATTTCAATTTTTCAAGTGTGTGTGGACAAGTGACAAGTGGACAAGTGTAGACAAGTGTGTGTGGACAAGGTTGTGTGTGTGACACACACAAAGTGTGTATGAAATTTTGTTAATATTCCAACATGGATATTCATCATTGAGTGTGTGAGAGTGTGTATGTGTATGTGTGAAAGTTTGCCATAGTCCTACATGTACATTCATCATACAACATTGATATATAAATAGAGCAAAAGGTAAAGGGCACTTACATTATCTCCAACTACTGCGGTCAGTGTATCTGTAATTTCCATGAAATCATCTGCAAGTTCTAATTCAAAATTGCAATGAAATTTGGAAGCCATGGTAAAAACGACGTTCTTTTTCGCGACCAGAACAAAAACTAATGTGCTTCTTTGTCTTCCTTTGTCTTTTTCAGGAAATTCTGAAAATGTTCTTTGGCCATAGAACACTTTGAATTTGGAGCGATCTGATTCGACGACAAATCCATCTTTCCCCGTCAGAAAAGGCTTCGTCTGGCCAGTAGTTGTTTATGACAGCTATCGGCCATTGCCGATTTCGTACTAGACGAAAGCCTCAAAATACTAATTCGCTTTCATTATTTAAATGGTGTTTTCAGTTCTATTAAACGATTCTGTTTTCAGGAGTGATGTTGACCCATACAATGCTCAACATGAACAGTCTGCTGCGTCTGTTTTGGGTTCCCTGATCCAAGAACTTGAGTCCAAGGCCCAGATTTTAACCACAGAAGAATTTTTTCTAACAAAAATTAATCTTCAAGGTTGTTTCTGAGATTTTTCGAGTAAGTTGTTACATTTTTACATATTAATAATCAAGACTAAAACTTTTGTTCATTGTGCAGCAACGGTACAACCAAAATCCCCTTGCCCTGCTGAGAATCAGTCGACATTGTTTGTGTTAATTGGATCGAGTCATACGCTGGTATTGTTTCAGACTCTCATGGATAATTATTTGGACTGAAAAATTTAACTAAATTTTGCTTGTTTCAAGTCCGTTATTCCAGTGATGGAGAGACCTGGTGCACTGTACTCAACGACGACAGTACTCAGCGTGTGGTCCATGGCAACATGGACGTCAATACGCAAACCACGAACGAGATGATCGTTGTTCCATAACCAGCAGTGCTGCCACTTCTGAAATAGCAAAGTCGTGCAGGGTTGCCTAAAAAAGCCCGAAAATCCGTTTTTTTTTTAAATCCTGCACTTTATCTTGCACGATTTTCTTCAAAATCCCGCAAAAATCTTGCAAAAAAAAACCCCCCGCATAAATCCGACGCGATTCAACATAATTTCCTAGTTATCCTTATTTGAAGTCTTTTCTTGTCAGACAGGTAAAACATTATTTTGATACTGTTGACCGACAGTTAAAAGCTACACAGCAGCTCGGTAGGATGCTTATTTTAGTCCTATTTTAGCACTTTAAGATTACTTAACACGTTACGCTTTTTGGTAAGAATTATAAACAAACTGAAAAGCAAAATTTCATGCTTCTTCGAAGTGTAACATGCTTACAAAAAAATAAGTATGTTTATAAAATGAAATTAAGTATGTTTACAGAACAAGTACTTTTAGCAACACACTTATCATAGATTTAACGTACTTGAGAATCAGCGTCATTAAGAACTTGGCCAACGGTAATGTATTCCTAATATCTGACGTTTTTTTTACCCGCCTTCTCTCCGACATTTTCTCCGATGGCTTTCTCCTAGCTTTTACCGACTACGTTCCCAGAGTCATCTCATCAGCCATCGTTTCCGTATCGTCTACACTTCATGCGAGGTGTGATGTCACAAATTGAAAGTATTAAAATCTGGATTTTTGATACAATAAAATTTCTATATGCAAGGTTCAGGTGATTTGAAGCAATCTGGCGATCACCTGAACAACAAAAGAACGTGACATATCATTTATGAGCGAGAATTTTGGAACCGTGTTGAACTCGAAGAACTTCAAAAAGAAATTATCTGGAGAATCCCCTTTAATGACGTGGAAAACAATGAATCCCCTTATCCTAGCCTGAAACTAATTCATTTCGTTCAATTCACAACGATAAAAAAAACTAGCCACATCTTTTGGCCTCTTGTACTCCAAGAAAATAGTTTTTCAGTGAATTTTTTTTTACTCTCTTAGGTTTCGAAATCAATAAGTTCCTTATTGATCCAAATTTTTTAACAAATAAATAAATTGCACTAGGTTGTACCACTGATGAGACTTTTTCCAGGGAAAAAAATTTCTCCTTTCATCCAGGCAAATTCCAACCTTCGACCGTGATCTTGGTATCTTTGAAGACGTATGTTGGGCAATTTGAATAACTGATCTCTGAATAACATAAAATTTATGAATATGCAAAATGTATTTGAGTGTGCAATCTCAAACTGTTTCAACATGTAAAGAGAATTCAAATATAAAATGTTATGTCCATGAAACATAATTGACAAGTTGGGAGATTTGTTAATTTTTTCTGATTGCTCGTCACACTGGCGAATATCTGGCCGATTGTCTTTAAATTTTTAGAGACCTATGAAATTTATGTAATGGAATGTCGTATTACAATGCTTCCGATATGTCTGGCCAGTACAACGGTCTGCAAGCTCGCATCAAAGCGTTAAATGAAAAAGCGAAATATGTGCCGTGTGGTGGACATTCTCTAAATGTGGTCGGTTTAAAAGCTAAAAAGTATTGCTTCGACTGGTGTATTTTTTGGTCAACGGTATCATTAACGATGTCTGTCACCGTTTCGTCCAGAGTAAGACCTTCGGCAACCATATGTTATTTTATCCGCCTTCTCTCCGACATTTATCCAATTGCTTTTCATAAGCTTTCACCAACTAAGTTCCCAAAGTCATCTCCCAAAAAATCTTACCTTTTCAAAAGAACACAATCATCTGATCTCAAAGAAAAATAATAACAAGTTAGTTACCAACATGTTTGCCTTTTCAGTACAAAACAAAAGCTTTCTTAAGGAGATTTTGATAAGAAATGTAAAATATGACAAGAAAACTTCTGGTGGGAAGTAGAAAAATAGAAATCATTAAAAACATAGCAATTTTTTTTTAATTGACTGATAAGAAAAGTTCCGGCAAAGTTGTGATTCATGATCTGTTACGTTGAATCATATTATCAGTCATACATGTAATACATGCATGTGCATGTGCATGTATTAAATTTTGGTTAAAGTCTATTATGATGTCATACATGACTGTTATGGAAATAAAAAGATTATGCATGCTTATTTTTATTTAGATATTTATATTCAATTTATTACCTCTTCAATGTTGCTTTCATCATCGCTGTCTTTATCTTTGGATTGGTTATTGATTGTTTCACTTGACTATATTTTTAAAAGAATTTTAAAATCTGTATTATGTAATTTTTATTACTCATTTATTACCCATGTTGTTTCACCGTCATCTCCCATTACTCCCTCATCTGAAAAAGAACTATCACTTGCCACCAATACTTTTAAATTAACATTTTCAACGGTACTTGAGCTCATTGAACTTTCCTATAAATATTTAGAAAGATGTTATCAAAATATAGGTTTAGTATAATAATATTTATTGGTATTACTGGTCTCGTTGAGTCTTGATTTGTAAATTGATCATGATCGCCTAGCCTGAGTTTGGGGTTTAGCATTTCCTCAATTAAGGTTTTGTTTTTTTTCCTTCACAAAAACCAAAATATAGTATCCTCAAAATATATAAGTGCAATCAAACGGCTTTTACCCTTTCTGCTAATAATTCTGCTTTAAATTTAGCACAATCTGATTTGAATTTCTGTAAAGACACGTCAATACGATTAATGTAATTAAAAAAGTAATGGTATAAGATTAAAATTGAACTTAACTAAACTTACTTACAACTTAACTAACATTAACTTCAACGTTAATAGTCCTTTTATACGCCAAATATCGTATCACTAGTTGTTTTTTGTTAAATTCATTAACTTTGTTTCTGTAACACCTTCCATTTTAATTCAACTAGCTACTATGTTCTGATACTATAGTATACTGTGTTTTCTAATTTTGAAATAATTCTTAGTTAAAACAAATGTTTTAATTTTAAAATTTTAACTGATATTTAATGCCAGTCATATTTATATTTTCATAATTTTTTTTATATACGTAATTTACCAAAGTTTTAAAGTTAGTGAGTGTTTGTGGTTCTCAGGTTTCAATTAGTGAAGCATGCAACATGTAAAAAATTCTGTAGCATACGAAGGCTCATTGTCACTGAATTAGTTTGATATTTGTCCGAGATAGTGTAGGATCTCACACAAGTAAAATATGACTTAATTTTCTGCTCAAGAAATAGTGCCAAACAAGCAAAACATTATACTAAGTGTTGGCAAAAGATAATTTGATACAACCTTGCACTGACAAGGTTGTATACAACGTATCCGGTACGTAACGTATAAGGTACTTATTGTAAGGAATGCATCAGCTCACTTTTTCTTGGAAAAATATCCTCTTCCTCTTTTCTTGAAACAAGTCATTTTCCTTTCCATCCTTTAATTACGCTCACCTTGCGTTAATGATCGCGTTGACTTTGTTTGTCATATAAAACCCCATCGATTGTAGTTCTTTCTTCAGTCAACGCTGGGCTGTTCACCCAGTCTAGTGTTGATTCACCCTTTCGCGAGTCAAGTGTCAAGCCGTTAATTCGACCTGCTACTGACCTGCTCGTGCCCCGTTTTTAACTTGTTGCGTTTGTGTTTTCTTATGCTTGACGCTGGCTACACGGCTACGGCTGTGTGTATGCCTCCAACCCTTTGAGGCATGTATCGTCTTGTTATTTAAAATTATGTTGACGTTGTACGGGAATATACCATCAAACGAAGAGTGCAGCTTCCCTGTGAGAAAAGGTTCTCACATTATACTACAATCTGCACATTAAAGACTGGAATTTTCCAAATTGTTCAGGAGCAACTGATTGTTGCTATTAAGAGTCAGGCCCAATCAGTTTTTGACTAATATAACTACAAGTAATTTTTTAGTAGGCCTATCATATTCAGTATGTGATTCAAAGTATAATTTCACCCTCATTGATTTTGTGGTAAGGAAAGCGACAAGACGGTTTATCTGTCTGAAATACCAAATTCCGTAGTTTTCTTTAGTTTTTGTGTGTTAGTCTTGCACACACTTGTTACATATAGTTTATAGAAATTCGTTCGTTCACCCAAAATTTACACTGGAATCCATCTATCAACACCATAGTAGTGAGGATGTCTTATATATATTCATTATTTTACTCGTATTAATTCATTTTTGGAAAAGCCATTAACTGTAGATTCTAATTACGATCACGAGGAGTCAGACGATAATAACCAACCAGATATTGTTAGTGTAAGTGAATTATTGCAGTACATTAAAAAGTTTTCGTGTAGAAGTGTATCAATTTTCGTTATTTAACGTGTTCAATACTTCAACCACGATCTGGGGAATCAGTGAACAAAGATGGTGGTTCAGGGAGATCGGTATACGCGTACATTAAATACAAATATTCAAAGTTAATTAAAATTTTAAAATTTAAATTATAGGAAGAAGATATGGATAAAATGTCAGAACAAGAGTTGAACCGTATAAAAAACTACAAACGTATCATATTAAGTCCTTTTTAGTGTGGAACATTTTTATTGCGTTCAATTTTCGGAGTCTTGATTACTGTTGCTATAGCAATAATTAAGCTATGTATGGATCTACCAGACGAAAACGAAGCTGAAGTTGCAAGCAATAGTTCATCAACAGACAACCAATCTAGAAATTATATTCCAGAAATAATCAATTAAATAGCTTCGGAACTGGTTTCGGAAGAGTATGATCTCAACTACTTTTTGCAATTAGCGATCCAAATGCAAAACGAAGCGAAAATGGCTCTCAGAAATTAGCCAAAATAAAGTAGAAGCTTCCGTTCTCGTATTAAAAATGCTTAAAAGTGAAAAACGTTTCAATCAAACATTGGACTTCCTGTTGAAGGATTTCCCACTACACCTCATTTAAAAGAATCCAAAGGAAAAAAAACTAAGTATACATCCCTTAACGCTAGCGTTCATTCTATCATTTGAATAATTTAAATTTTGTAATATTTCATGAAATGAAAAATATATAATAAATATTTATGATATCATCATATTTATGATATTTCTTTTTTCATTTGAAACATTTTATCACGTTACTTCGTCGTTATTACAATAACATATTTTTTAGCGAATTCTGCCTTTCAAGTGTTTATTCAATGTGTTAAATTTTCTCAGTTCATCTGCGGTGAGATGAGAGAAAAGTGCAAACTTCATATTGATGACCAGAAGAAATTGAACTCACAGTTCGACCACCACTGTGGGAGTTATTAAGGGAAATGAAAAGTTTATCCATAACTTTATCCCCAAGTCTTCCACGACGTAATTCACGTCACTCAAAACATCGGCCACGGTTTCATCCACGGTATCAGTTGCAACTATAGACATATCCTCGGACACATCCTTAGCCACAGACTCCCCACAGCCGCGCCCACAGTCTTTCCCACAAATTTGCCTAAGCCGTCACCGATAATATCTCTTTTTCCACCGCCTTAGACTTTTCTTATAATGTCACGGACATTTTTGTCCATCAATCAAAGTGCACGAACATCTATAGATCATTTTGAATTCATTTTCTCTGTTTGAGGTTTGATATCTAAGGCGGACGTCACGAACGTTCCCAGGCAAGTCTGAGCTATACTCTTGTGGTGTAACTTTTTTTACCCATACCATTCCGTTCAAACGAAAATCCGTCAAAATATTTGATTTTGGGTTCTAGTTTTAGCTTTTAGTTTTTTTTTATTTAGTTCTCGTTTTAGAAGTAGCCTAAAAACTTATTCCAATCTTTTTGAAAGCGACAGTAAAAATTTCGTAACGACTATGAAACATGGGATGGGAGATGACATGGGGAAAACCAATGGAAGGTTTATTTACGATGGAGAAAAAGTTTTAAATTAAAGTTGTGAGTCTCCGATGCCACATATTATTGGTAAATGTTTTAATTAATAGTGACCTGGTTTTGAAATAGATTTTTCTTTTTAGGTGTGACCATTCAAGAATATCAAGGGATACGACTCTGTGTGCAAAAATCAGATAAAATAATCATTGTTGAGCAATAATCATATTGAAAGGTGGTTCATATTTAAAATGTTTCTGAGGAGTTTTAACCTAATCAAAAACGATAATATATGGCCTTTCTGAAATTGTATCGAAAAACAACAAAACCAAAAGGAAATAAAGAAAAAAAAAAGGTTTTCGCTTCATATTTTACCTAGTCAATTGTGAATTGAAAACAGTTTTTATTTTATTGCCCGTTTTTGTCCCTTTCTTCCCCGTCCATTCCCACCCACGCCGGGTTGTCACCCCCTGATAAGCGCGCGATTTCTATGTTTAACAGAGAAGCGCGGGGTGGAAATGAGGGGGAAGAAAGGGACAAACACGGGCAATAAAATAAAAACTATTTTCAATTCACAATTGACTAGAATAAATATGAAGCGAAAAATCTGAAAATGAAGACTTCTGTTGAGCTTGCCATGTTCTTCATTTCAGAGTTTTTCGCGAATGAAGAATAGAGGCAGTGTTTTGGTCAGTCCTTTGGTAAATCTTAGCTGAGAGTCACCTCGTGACCCCGTGACCCTGAGATTTCGTCACATCTGACATGCATGGAAAGAGATTTATAGCAACATTATCCTGAGTCCTTTGAATTTTCATTCATGCTTGATTTATTGAGGCAGCTTACAGGCACCACTCGGCACACTGTGGAGGGATGCTTTTAATGTGAGTTCGTTCACCCAGAGCTGCAAGGACCTTGGTTGACATTTTCGGTGAGAAAGAAGATGCAGCAATACGTAAAGCGTCGGCCAGGGGTTTACATGACTGAATTCTTAAAAGGCTAATAAGGAAGCACCATGGACGTGTTCACAAAAAAAACGCCCTTGCTTAGCTGGAAAAAACTGGGAATCTAGACCTCGGCAGTACAGTCAACTTATGGAAATCTTTGCAGACACTTTTCGAGGACACATTGGTGACGAAACATTGGCAAATTTTTAAAATTCACATAACGGGCTAATTATTCCCAGCCAACAGTCAAAACAACTGGTGGGTATTTTTTATTCCATTTCATTTGTATAATTTTAAAATGTCACTTTTCTCATATTTACAGGCATCTCACGGTGTTGCTGAACACCTTCACGCCATTCCTTATTAATTCACTTGCAATTTTGCCAGGGATAAATATAACTGTGCTGATGCTTGGGCAAGTCTTGAGCTATACAGTCTTGCATGTTGTGGATCTCAGTTTCCAATTATTACCTATATTGTCATCATCCATATGCAGCTTCAAAACTTTTGGATTGTGTAAGTCTTCAGAGGGTTTTTAAAATCACTTTCTTTTTTATCCTTAGTGTACCACCATCATTTGCCTCAAGGTTCGTCAATCTATTCAAGATTGTTTCTAGAATTTCGCCCCGAAACATGATACCATCCCCCATCTAATAGCTGTGGCGGCTTGAGTGCCTTCGACCTTTCTGCGATTTGAAATTCATTGTGAACTTAACTTCTGGTGGCGTGATGTATGTTTTTAGTAAAGGTATATTCATTTCAAAATTATAACCATAAAGGAAAAAAAAATTAATCTGTATGAAGACTTTAACAATCTTGACATTAATTACCTATATATTGTTATGAAAACGGGGACTCGGGCATAGAAAACAAATACAATAACTCTCAGTATCTCGGTCTTTATTCCTGACACAAATCTTAACAAGTCCTTTACCGGCCACACTACACCGTGTCTGCCTGGACTCGCCCCACCGGCCATAGTTATGGTATTCCGGCTCTTCACACATGCATAGAATAATACTGGTCATGTATGTGACATCCAGTTACCAGCAAATACACATATGCGTTTTAAACAATAAGCAACACGAAGACAGACAAATAAAGGTAAGGTACTCACACACGAAAGAACACGAGATAACCTGGCTATTGGGAGGAGTACCGAGCTGATGGCGACGTCGTCTTGGTTCCAAAGGGTACACAAGAGTGGCCTCAAATCAATTGAAAGGAACAAAAAGAGGAAACTCCAACTCAACGTCAGAGAGACGTGAAAGGGAAGAAGAACTCACTCGACGATCTTATATCGTCGAGTTCCGTCGAACAAGGTGAAACAAATACAAATATAATAGGGAAGCAGAAAGGGCAGAAAGGGAGGTAATTCCGGGAAATCCGTCGAGGTGTGAACGTCGACAAGTCGGCGACGATCATAACAATATTATTGCGGGAATCGATCCTGCATCTCTTTGAATAGAAGAAAAAGCCAAAATTCCTAGAATTCAACTCACTTCTGAAGAGCCTGCCCCTCAAAGGCCTAAAACTGCCTAGACTGCCACCCAAAACAACCTAAAACCCCTGTAAATACCAAAATTTTGTAAAAAAACAAAAAACAACAACAAATCTTCTAAAGAGCCACCAAATTTTGCCAATGCGACATTCGCAATGTTTGATCGAAGATTGCCGTCCTGAAAAAAAAACAATCGGATCTTTAAACCGGAAGACTACTCGGTGTACACCGAAGTCCTGATAAAAAACAGGCAGATCTTCAGCCAGTGGAGTACTCAGTTTACACCGAAATTCGTGCGGAAACCAAGTTTCCCGGATTCGTGTTTGCACGCTGGAAACAGAAAAAACATATTACGATGAGCTTTTTCGACCAAAAAGTGATCGTTCCAGGTAAGGTGGGGTTGGATACGTCGCTGATGGAGTGCTGGACCATGTATGAAAGTCTTCGCTGCAATGAACAGCCGATGGAAATCACCAAAAACAAACTTGTGTTCGATCAAGAACCGACAGAAAATGGTTGGTGGCTTAGCACTGTGGTGCTATAAACTGTTAACTCTGTAGTGGACAAAATTCAGCTGTTTCAGGAAACAGAAGGGGACACCTTTCCTACCCTATTGGAACAGCTTCTGCAGCTGCTGGAAGTTTATTATACAACACATCACTTTGGTTTGGGATAAATCATTTACGCAGAAGTCAAATCCAAGGTCACGCCTGCTAGAATCTGGTGTTGGAACTATATTTTCGCTTGGTTCATGAGGAAAATTACATCTTCATGACGAGGAAAAAGAGTTAGAATTCCACCTAATGTAAACACAACGATGCCTCCTTCCTAAAATCGAGTGCGATAAAAAAAGTGGACTCGTATGACGTGATAGGTCAGTCTTAGTTGTTTGTGATAGTGAAAGCGACTACTAGTGCAAAACAATCTTCTTGCACTGTCTTCAAATCTCCCCAACTGTTTAAACCAGTTGGGAACGTCGACGTTATCGCAAACATACCGTTTATTAAAGATCAGCTGATCGACTATTCCAATTTTGCAATGCGATTCGCAAAAAGCAATGCACGAAAGGTTCATTTCAACCACGCAGTACAACGGGTGGCTGGCCGCGTCATTTTTTCGCCTACCCAAATCTACAAAACTAACTGCATATGGAAAAACTGTTTTAGCCATTTCATGCAAAGCGACGGAAGTTGATTTCAGTGTTGAACTGCCGGCTTGCGGGCCACAACCAAAATATAAAAACTTTACTATCAAATGGGATGGACGGGAGCTAGTGCCGTTCGCTCCTTGTTATTTGACGACAGGGTTTGTCAACTTCCACGACAAGCCCTATGGGTACCGTAACAATACATGGTACCCCATAGAAGCGAAAATTTATATTCGGTATTTTGATTACCTTCATCAGACCAATCCCGCTTATAACAAGATGATCTTGGACAGCATGAATGTGCTGGCTGAGATCGCCGCAACAATCAACGATCATCCGTCCGGGAATTTCATCTCTTCCCATCTACCACGGACGAAAAGCGTCTTGATAGCGGCGCAAGACATCTCGGAGTATCCGAGATTTCATTTTCGGAGGAAGAGTAAATATCGCCTACTAGAGCAAAGGCGAAAATTACCCACCTCCGAAAATGAAACAAAGGAGAAATCGCGACAACACCGCGGGGTGGGATAGAAGGGGAGAAATGGGCAAAAATGACAAATCTCACTTTCAATTTAAAATTCATTATATTAAATGAAACTCAAAAAATTTGAAAATGACACTTGTCATAGAACTAACGAAGCTCTTTATTTTGCTTTTTTTGGCGTCTTTGTAAGGTTATTTTTTCCCTAATTAGAGAGGGGCAAAGTAGTCACTTTTTAATACGCTTCTACAGCGTGTTTCCAAATTTTTAGATCCATTTGTAGCTACCCTCCCCTTAGATATAAAATCTGAAAAAAATTCAGGAAGTAGCCAACCATTATGGTTACTTTCAAAAAAAATTTCAACACCCTCCGTCAAAAACCCGATTTTTTGGGAACGCGGCGAAAATCGGATTTTTACATAAGCTTCTCTCCGCTTCTCTCGCGCGTTTCCAAACTTCTGGTAGGTACTGTATTTTGAAAAAAAACTGAATTCTCTGAGAATACTCGACCGGTGTTGGCAATGAAACTCAAATCGCAGAAAGCAAAGAAAATTATTCTGCGCTTTCTTCGACTTGACTCGCCGCCACTGGCCGAGTAGAATGAATCGATTACCCATTCGACGAGTCAATATAATATACACAACACACGATTGACACGAACAGCACTTTGGGCCCCCCAGTTAGTCACGCCTGTGATGAAATTGGAGCGCACACAGTTGTTAGAGTTAAGGCTTTGCACCTAGCATGGTGATTTTCTTTAGTTTCTTGTTTCACCTCGATGCTAACAACCAGCTGACATCCGACACTCGTCCACCAGCTCTTTTTTTTTAACCTTGTTAATGTTTTCGTAGATTTTTTTTTGTTTTTTAAATATTTGTCGGCTATTTTCCCAAATTGCGAACAAAAGTTTTGCAAGCCTATGGTAACAGCCTTATTTTTTAAAACTGTATTACTTATTTATTTTTCAATGCAGTTCATGCGTTCGTGTGTTGGCGCGCATACGAAAAATCTTCTATTTAGCAGCACCAAATTTGCTGGCCGGTTGCTATGGTAACCCTAGTAATCTTGCTTTACAATTTACATTCTTGTTTTGACGCCTTTTTGACGGCTTTTTGACGCTGTTAAAGCTCTCCTGTGTATGCATGAACTTATAATTTCGTTTTTGAAAACGTTTTCTGGTTTTCAAGAGCCGATTTAAGTTTATTGTTTCAACCATGAAGCGAAGTCCGTCCAGGCCGAGTAAAACTCGTAACGTCATTCTTGGGATATCTTCTGGTATTCATTTAACCTCTGGTCTTGCAGTTATCATCTTTCAAGTATGTTTTTATTTGTATTATTTTTATGATTCACCCCCTGAATTTCTAAGTTATCAAAAAAGTTTAATTAATACACCCAACTTAAAACTGCATTAGGTTTAAATTATTAATTTTACATTAGATTATGCTAATCTATGCTAATTCGCTATACCACGACATTGGAGGAGGGCTATGGGCAGGACCAGTTTTCTTCATTCAAGGAGTCCTTGGATTCATTTGCTTGTGTGATGTATTAATGTGCAGGTAACCAACAACTTTAAGTCAACAACAATTGAAAGAATCACAGATTTAATCACAAACTTTTTATTTGTAGTGTGGTATCATTTTTAGTGTCGTCTGTCATTGGAGCTCTGCTAACTGTTGCATTAGCAGCTATTGCCGCTGTAGATTTAGGCTCTATCTCTAAATGTCCCAAAGAGGACTTCAGAACCTCACCATTTTATCCAGGATATTGCAGTAAGTTGTGTTGATTATTTTAAAGATATTATAACCTCTGATGTATACTGTAATCTATATATCTGAAAGAAAATAACTTAACATTTTTTGTCTAGACCCTCACAATGCTCCAAGGATTGTTCAAGCTTCTTGGGGAATTATAATAACATCTTGTATTCAGCTGATAGCTTCAGCCTGTTCCATCTATATTTGCATGAGAATAATATATAGCAGTGATTCCTCACCGACACCAGCGGTAAAATTATACACCCGCCTAAAAAATTTATAGATAAATTGACACACTTCTTCTTTTACAGATGTCGAATCCTTATTTGTACGATGAAATTCCGTCCCCCAGCCAAACAAGATTTCGTGGGTCCTTGCAGTCTGCACAAGAAAAGGTTCAAACATTCCGTAGCAAATCTACTTACAGTCTAAATTCAACTCTTCCGGTGAGGAGGAGTAAATCGGTTGATCGTTTTTCAGATGACAACGATTCGTTTTCCGATCAAAATATGATCATGTATTCTACCAATTCGGTAAATGTGGTCCCCAGTGGAGCCCGATACAAAAAACCGTCTGCGAAAGTATCGAACGCGAATTCGATGTATAGCGTTATGTACCCTTCTGGTCGTCCACTTCGCGTCGCACCTCGACCTCCCTCGACTCGTTCACTGAATCTAAACGGCGAGTTACCCGGATATATGAAACACACCGCTGTTTAACTAGATTATGAAGCTTCTAAATGTCGATAGAGAGAGGAAACTTGCTACTTTAGGCTTACTTGACCGTCAAATGTATGAACCGTCGTTATAACCTGCTAGTCGCGATGACAAATTCCGTTTCGCTTATTTACATCAACACTCATTTTGCAATTCTCGTTCGTCATTTCGTGTTGAATTCGTGAGTGTTGTTTTTCATGCCATCCAACAATCATCTTGTATATTAGGAACGCTGAGGCCTATACTTAATTTGTGCTCATCTATTTTGTGACGGGATGTGATTCAACAAGTGCCTGCGGAATTTTTTTTTATTTCAGTGACTGGTCTCATCGTTTGTCCACTTTTTTTATACATCAATTTTAATGACATCAACTGTAGTTTTATTACCGAAAACTTAATAAGACACGCAGATCATCGGTATAAGGCCGATCAAGAAGGAAAATAAAAAACATTTTAGCTAGGTTTACGAAGTTCTTGCCTCTGTCGCTAGGAGCCAGTACCAGTATTGTAGTAGCCTACCGTTTACATAGGCAATTCGTTTTGCTTCTTTTATGCTACCCTTTTGGGAGAAGGAGTCTAAGCTATCAACCAGAGTTTAGTTCAGTAACTGCAGTTTGCGTCACAGTCCCGCACACAGCGAAAATATTGTTAGATTTGAACTTCCACCTAAAGGCGAACACGGTTTCACTACGATAATTTACGTAAGTCTATATATTTGAAATGTAGCCTATCACGTCAACGTCATACTGTGTGAATACAATGAGTCCATAATGTCAACTATTGAGTTGTAAGACCCATCTATGTGTAAAATTAAATGTTCTTAATCAAATCTACTCTATTGAGGGATGCAAGAAATATAGCATTTCCAAATTACCCTTTATTAGTGGATTAGTAATTTAGTATAGGTATAACATGAAATCAAGATCCCACTCTGTCAAAGTTGGATCACCGCGCCCATTATAGCCCAAGGCTGAAGTGTTATGGGTGGGTTATATTGTTGCCGTTAGATATGCCATTTATTTTGTTTACGTAGAGCTTATAAAATGACTTGTACGAATTTCCGTACCGACTATGCGGACTAGTATTATTTTTCAAGTTGTCCTTCTGTTGTTCTGCATGTGAGTCGATCGTGTATGCGTCATAAACTCATAATACATGTGGCGACACATTGTTGCTAACGTTGGTAAGAATCTTTTGGAACTTCTATTTTCAAATCAATCTTCAAAAAAAGATAATAGTCCGAAATTGAGTGCTCAGATAACGTGCTGTGTTTCTAACTTTTGGGAGAATTACGAGACTTAAAATGTGTACCTTTGTCGCCTTGCCAGTTTTATCTTGATTGGTTAATTTTAAGTCTGATAGTGCTCATACAAGCTGACTCATGTCTCAACATAACACAACAATAAGATAGCAAGTGTGATATTTTATTTGTTAAATTATGTTATGATGCTTTTGTTACGCTATTTGCGCTATTCAACTAGTTGAATCACTTATTGCGCTCAATTGTTTCCGCTAGCCTTAACAGAAAGCTTAAATTTAATTTTCCGTATAACACTAAAATTACAAGCATGCTATAAGTCGACGATTTTAAGTTGTAGACAACATGGTTTATTCTTGATAACTGGTAATTTACCAAGCATTTTGTCATTTTTATCTTTGTATTGCAAATTAAAACCTGCTATTTTTTTTAGAAAGTATCTCTTATTCTAACGCACACATTTTATCAAATACGGAATGTTTTCAAATTGTGACCTATTTCCAGGTAGTGTTTACTAGATGGCGGGAAAAGTAGAACATCCAAGCACTTGGGTAAGAACCCTTGACAAAGAAACTGAATCGCCCGTTGATGGAATCATTATTGGTGGGATTTCATTTATGTAGCTCTTTTTCTCATTCTGAGACTTTTTCCTAATATTATTTTCGCGTTTCTCAGGCAAGATTCCAGAATGGTTACAAGGTTCATTAATGCGCAATGGAAGCGGGATATTTGAAATCGGAGAAACGAAGATGGATCATTTGTTCGATGGATTGTCAGTAATTAACCGCTTCGCCATTGATGGCCAAGGCGAAGGAAAAGCAACTTACCAAAATTGTATCCTCAAGAGTGATACATATAAAGATTCGAAAGCTGCTAATCGACTGACTGTGCATCAGTTTGGTAAGATTGAATTGCTGTTGATTTTAAACATCAAACTGTGTTAGTTATTCATTGGTTTATTTCTACCTAAATAGGTACCTTTGCGTATCCTGATCCTTGCAAATCTCTTTTGGGAAAGTATGCATGTTTTTTTTAAGCAGCTATTGATTGCCTTTGTATTTTTTTTTCTTGATTGGTGGAATAGGTTTACGGCACGCTTCGAGCCTGTTACCAAAACTGAACGAACAGATAACTGCTCTGTTAATCTCTGTTATTTTGGGGATAAACTATACGCTCTGACTGAATCTCCCTTTATACGCCAAATTGATTCAGAAACTCTCGATATCATCGGCGAAAAAGTATACAGTATGATATGTGAAATTATGTGTACACTTCAATTATTAACGTAGTTGGAATATTGTTTCTAGTGCGATATAAGTAAACTTGTAGCTGTCAATCATGCTACTGCACATCCTCACGTGAATAAAGATGGAACCGTTTATAATATGGGGAATTCCGTTGGATCAAAAGGACCCGCTTATAATGTGATTGAATTTCCCGCAGGTACGTCGAACAGAGCATTCAACAAATATAATAAATATTTTTTTATTTTTGTTTTTTTTATTAAGGGGATGGAGCATTTTGTAGACCAAAAATTGTTGCTACCTTTCCGTCACGTTGGAAGATGAGTCATTCCTACTACCATAGTTTTGGCATTACAGAAAACTACTTTGTTTTTATTGAATATCCGCTGATTGCAAATACTGCAGTAATTTATTCAATTTATCTACCTTACAATTTTGAATGTCCGTTGCTGGAATTGTGAACTAAAAATGTATTTACCTGGTACCGTTCTTTTCGCCTGATTTCACAGAAACTTCTAACACTGAACTTACGACAGAAAGCATTTGATTCATCGTTGGACTGGTCACCGACAGAACACGTAGAAAAACACCTTTATTAGTTAAGAATTTTTTTAATAACTAAAATTGTATTTAATAGACTCGAATCATTCTTTGCGAGAGAAAAACTGGTGAACTAGTCGAAACTGTTTACGAAACTCCACCATTTTTCTCCTTTCATATTGGAAACTGTTACGAGAAAGACGGTTATCTCGTTATGGATCTTTCACACTGCAAGGATGACACAGTAAGTTATCTATAGAATTCGTTAAAGTGTTCATTTCTTAAATAATATGTTTTTGTTTTCGTTCCAAGGTTATGTCTGGTTTGAGTGTGAGAAGCTTGCGCGAAAATAAGGGTGATTTTACCAATACATATTACACTCGTTTCGTACTACCATTAGCGGGAATTGAGGTAGCTAGTTCTAAATTTAACTCATTCATATAATTTAGTTTTAATTTAATATTTTTCAAATATTTCTGTAGCCTCCTGTAGACAAGAATTTTCAGAAACGTGAAAATTTAATAAAATTAGAAGGATCAAAATGCATTTCTTACTGGATATCAGACAAGATAATATTTTGTGAACCTGATCGTTTGTCAGATCTAAGTTTGGAACTTCCACGAATAAATTACTCTCGAAATGGATTAGAGTATCGATTTGCTTATGGAATCTCGCAAACGGACGGTTACGCCGAATCAGAAAAGGTAATTTTCCGAGCATAGATTCCCCCTCCGTTATTTGAAATATTTTACTTTTGATTTCCACAGATCTTGAAACTTGATGTGAATTCCAGAGATGTTAAAATATGGGCAAAAACTGAATTCAGTCCATCTGAACCTGTTTACGTTTCACGCCCTGGATCGACAGATGAAGATGACGGAGTTATCTTGTTTTCTGCAGTACATCAAGTTGATGTTAAGAAAGTTTTACTCGTGATTTTAAATGCAGCTACCTTTGAAGAAGAAGCTGTCGTAGAGTATGTTGCTTCTGGAGTGGTGACGAAAGATTTTCATGGCCTTTTCTCTCGAACTGGCGATGCATTGCATGGTTACTGATATGAAATGAACTCTTATTAAACACAAGGGAATTTTTCTCCCAAATTATGTACTCTCTAATCAAACTAAGGTATTTCAATTTTGTGGGCTTTTAAATTCCAAAGAAAAAATGCTTGTAACTATTGATTCCACTTAAATTACAAAGAAATACAAATACAATATCTAAATACTTGTTCTGCAGTTTATTTTTTTTTTTTTTTTTAATTGTGAATAGCGCTTCTGGTAAAGATTTTTGAATACCACAAGTGAATGTGAATTGTTGAATAATCAGTTTACCTAGTGTTCCGAGTAGGTAAACTGGGTCTGTGATATCACCAATGCCGCACATGTCGCAGGACGCAAACGTGTTTCGTTTTCAGACTGCCAACAAAAATTCTCCCTAAACCACATTTCAGACGAGTCGATTGCAAACGTTTAGTTGATTGCTTTGAGAAAGTGGCAAATAAAAGCACGATTCATTTTTCACCACATATGATAAAAACTCATCATATACAATAAAGGCCGCTATGTATATTTTCGATATTTGGGTATCGATTTATTTTTGTTACATCCAGGATCTAGGTTGTTCGTACGAGTGTTCCGTTTGGCAACAACCTATTAAATTATTTTAATTTGTTGAAAAAAGTTTTTTTTTTTTTTCATTGATTTAAATTTCTAATAAATCAATCGAAATCATTTAAAAATTGAAATTAAATATGAAATATATAGATGAGATAAAAAATGTGCTTTGATTTTACTGTGTTTGACTATTATATAAAGTACTGCTGCAAACTACATGAAGCCATGAATAAAATTTTCCGTTTCAAGCCGAACCGAACAAAATCCGACCCAACCTATTGAGTTCGTAGGTTTGCCGCCTTTTGCCGCTCCGAATACGACTAAGGGGTGATTCAAACAAAGACTCGCGCTCCGAGTTTCACTTGTTTTTTAATAACCTATGGCGCTGATTCGCGGGTTAAGTCGCCTGCTCTTGTACTCTTCTTGTATATTCTGAATGCACGAGGATTTAGAAAAATAACCATCGATGCAAGAAGGAAAATCTTGCAAATTGCTAAACAAATTATTTTTATCCACAGTCTAATACGCTAAATAGGTAAGTTTATTCAAGAACTCGTAAACTTAAAGCGCCAGCTAGCCGACTTTTTTGGATGGGACTTTTTGGCTCTTGTTTTCTCCCGGTTCGTTTTGGTGGTCGTTTCTAACGGTAACGTTGGCTTTGTGTCCCGCACTGTCGTAATCAGATCGTCTCTCGTATAGGATTGTGTCATTCATCTGGGACTATTACTAGTCGATCTTTTCCTTCACATTTCTTATTAAAAGTTACCAAAAGATGATCATTTTGTCTTACTGACATTTGTTGTTGAGATTTGTTTTGGCATTCTGTTCTCATCTCTTATACTGGTTCCTCTAAACTTCAGTGCACAGTGTGTATGATCAAACGCCATGCCGCTTCTACGTCGTCAACCGTTCGTTCCTCAGCCACCTCCACTTGATATTCGTCCAGAAGAGGAAATATTCTATTTCCCTGTGACTAATGAAATCTTCAGAGACTATGAGTATGTATTTGCTTTTATCCAACATAAGCTTGTTAGTGATCACAGTCAAGCATGTTTGCATATTGTGAATCTTATATGTTACCGTTTTAATGCAACTTTACTACTGATAGCATTCTATGTTATCAGACGGTTTGTGCTGTTTTTCATCATCCCTGTGTTTGTTTACTTTCAGAGCATTTTTTGAGAGGACCATTCTTTGCAATTCTTTGGTTTGGTCATGTTCATTGACAGCTAAAAGCAATTTGACTTACCAAGAAGCCATTGAAAGTGAAAAACGAGCACTGCAGTCTGTTAGTGACATTCCATTAGAGGTACTCATTCAATTTTTGTATTTATCTCAGATCACTGATTAACATTTCTTTATCACTAGTTGAGGCAACCTCTACTTCTCATTGCTTCCCTCACATGCAGAGGAAAAGTAAATGAAACATGTGATGATGTTTATTACTTTATGAAAGATCGTTATTTCAAAAATGAACATGTGGAAGCAATTCTACGCTCTAAGTGGTATCCTGCACAAGTAATACGGGTTGTACCTCCTACTATTGAAGAACTTGAACAGTACAAACAAGAACTTGATGATGAGCTCAGCACAGAGGATAAACTATTGATGCTAGATCAATATGGGCCTCCACCTGAATTATTTAAATATGAAGTTAAAGAAGAATTCAACAGCAAAGATGGATCTGTTGGTCCCATTCACACGGTATTTCGGATTTTAATATGATAACTTTATACCATTGCGCGTCTAAATTATCAACGCTTTCATTTCTAGGTCACAGTAGATTGCATTAGAAGAGAAAAAGGCTTTTACTCTCGAGAAAGGGTACGGTTGTACTTGCGATACTGCTTGCAGTTTGATGAATGCGAGGGTATCTGGGTTGTTAAGGTCAGTTTAGACTACGATTGATAATATTGAAAATTATCTTAATCACTCATTAAAAATTGTTTTTCTTAGCCTGAAGCATGGAACAAATTGAATATGGATTCTATCAAATACTCTGAATTTTTTACGGGCGAAAAGCCGAGGTTTGAAGAAAAACGAGCTCCAAAGAAAGTCAATAAAAGCTTGTCAACTAGTAAGGGAGGTGAGACGCCCAAAGCGTCTAAAACACCCAGAACACCTAAAACACCATCCAATGACAAAGACAGCAACGGGAAGGGCACTCCGGTAAAAGGTACCCCAAGTAAAAGAGGGCAGCCGGACGCAGTTCGGAATGCAAAATCCGCCACCAAAAGTCCTAAGTTAGATGCTGAAGCGTTGGCGAAGGAATTCATAAAGTAATTGAAATTTTTATTCGTTCTGTTTCTTTAATACTAAAATGTCAATTTCAATGATAGGATTCGTGAAGAACGCGAAACTCTTAGGCAAATGGCTGATCAGCGAAAGCAACAAAAGGTCGACGAGAAGTTGCTGGCTAAAGAAAAGAAAAAAGAAGAAAAACGTGTTATGGCTGAATACGTCAAAGTATGGTTGAAACATAATATAAATAGAGGCAATTTATTTTAACAAATTTAATCCATTTTAGGAATGGAGCAAAATCCGTGAGGATTTAGAATGCGACGATCTTAAAGATTTGCCTTCGCCCACTCCTATTCAATGTGCCATCCCTAACGGTATCTTTGGAGACTTCGTTATGGTGTTGGAGTTCTTCTTGGGATTCGGCGAAGAATTACAATTGAAAGATGCTTTTCCAGGAGGGCTTACTTTTGAACTCTTAGAACGCGCCGTCGTAGAAAACGAAGTGTCTGGTCCTCTTAGCGATATTTTACAAACATTGCTTAGCTCTTTGTTCGAATTTCAAGACGCTGAATCTGAAGAAGTTAAAGAAGCTGGAAGTACGACAAGTGGTGTTCAGGAGTCAGAAGTCGAAGGCGGATTAACTTACCAGGTAGGTGACTCGCATACTATTTCATTTGATGGCTTTAACCTATAAGTTTTTATAATATACATATTTTTATTTGAAGGGTACTCCTCTTAAGAAGCTGTCTATGGATTCCTTAACCGTATCAGAAATATTACGACTTCACTTAATATCGTCTGGTGGCGGTAGTAGTGAACTTCGTACAAAGTGGCGGTATCAACAAAGAGGTGGATATAGTGCTGCTGATGATCCTGGTGTTCAGTTGCGTCAGGAAGATCCTCATATTCTACATGCCTTGTCTCACAGCACGGTATACGAATTGCCCGTCGGTGATAAAATGAAAGTTATCAAATGCCTTTGTCATCAAATACTCACATATGCATCAATAAGAGACATACTCGAAGAAAAGAGTACTAAATTAATCCATTTACGTCAAGAACTGAAAGCTCTGCATGCCAATGAGAGACGTATGAGAAAAGAAGATATCATTAATCGAGCCAAATTACGCTCTGAAGAGAACGGTAACACCGAAGATGGAACAGAGTTAGAAAGGTTGCTACAAGAAACTGCCAAAAGAAAAGGGGAGGTTCTCAAGAAGGAGCAGCAACTTCGCCAACAAATTCTCAGGATGACAGCCATGACTCATTTGGCACCTCTTGGACAAGATCGTGCTTTCAGGTATTTAGTGCATTGGTGTGGAATGAGACTAATCAAATCAAAAAACTAAATATTCATTTCTTTTTTAGGAGGTTTTGGGTTTTTGAATCACTTCCCGGGTTGTTTGTGGAACATGATGATGACTACGTTGGGACTTGTTTACCCGAACCCACGCCCTATTCCATGCCAAAACCAAACGGATTGCCGATTGATCCCAGCAAATGCAAAGAAGACATTAGGAAATTTTTTAAAGCAGCGAATAAAGAAAATGATATCTCAACCGAACCTGTCTGCGAAAAGTGAGTATTGCATTTCATTTTACATTTTATATTATTACGTATAATCATTTTAACAGTTCTTTGAAAATTAGGCCCAAAATTTTTGGTGTTTGCACTTCTAATCCGACGAACTGCCCTGTCCACGCCACCTACCTTTCACGAACAAAATGGTCATTCTATGAAAATGTCGATTTCGTTGATCAAATCCTACTGAGCCTTAATGAACGAGGGCAACGTGAAAGTGTATTGAAGAATGCAATGGTTCGAGAAAAGGAAAGAATCGTAGAAGGAATCACAAAGTGCTTTGTCCACCGTTTGGATAATTCAAGGCCTGAAGTTAAACTCGAAGGTGAAACTCGCAAATCCACCAGACAAATACGAAAGGAGAAAGAATACGATATCAACCTTTACTTTCCTGCCGGTACTCCCGTCGAGGAGATCATGGAGCGAACACTAGTTGATATGGTTCTTGAGACTGAAGAGAAAATTTTTGTTGGCGGCTTGGGATCCTTGAAGGTACAGTAGATTAAATGATTAATTTACATCAATAACATCTTTGTGTGTTTAAAAACAAATCCAATTTCATCTACATATAAATATTTTACTAGGTCAAAGACCGAAACGCATGGAGAACGTCTTTAGAAGAAAGGAAGTTTGTTTCGCAGGTTGAAACTCTAACTTGGGGTGGAAAACTGGAAACGAAGACACACCCAAAGCTTGAACACAATGATGCCGAGGATGAAGATAACCGCTCCGAAACAAGCTCTTCGGTGGAAGCAGAAACCACTGCTAATGCCGTTGCCAGAAAGTGCGTTGTGGATCTAGCATGTTCCTTACTTCAGTTAGCTCAAAGTGTCGAAACCAAGTATCTGAAGAAACCTCTAGGTAAGTCAGTATTTTATTAGCTGGATTTGGTTTGATTGAGATTTACTTAGTAGTCGAAGTGATTAATTTAAAAATTATTTTCAGGAGAAGATGAGAAAGAAAGAAAAAAACGACTAAAAGCCGAAGAAGCGATGAAAAAATGGGAAGACCACAAGGAGCCGGATCACAAGACGGATGCCAAAAGTAAGATAACGTCTTATGACATGTCATAACAAAAATAGCTGATTTTAATACTATTTCTAGCGGAACCGAAAACAGTACGAACGCCGTTAGAAAAATGGGAGTTGTCTCTACATGCATGCACGAGTTTGTCACAGTTGTACGTTCACTTAGCGCTATTAGGTGAGTTAGATATATATTTACGTATTTATGTGCAATATATATTCTACTAAATGCTTTGAATATTTAAAGATAACAGTATTACATGGAATCGCTCAGCGTTGAATGCTCGATGCCGTATTTGTCGTCGTAAAGGAGATCCGGAAAAGATGTTGCTCTGCGATGGATGTGATAAAGGACACCACATGTATTGCTTGAAACCTTTGCTCACCGTTGTACCAGAAGGAGATTGGTAAATTTAATAAGCGTTAACATGTTCGTTGAACTCATTTCAAATAACCTTATTATTATTCAAGGTTCTGTGCCGAGTGCAAACCCCGTGAAAAGCCTCGAACGCCTCGTAAAGCACGTCGCGTCTTTTCTGAAGAATCCGAGGACGAGGCTGTTGAAGAAGAAGAAGCGGATGCTGGCGAAGAGGAAGCCGAAGTTGAAGCGGAGGAGGGTGAAAGTGATGTAGAATCAGTAGATAATGAAATCTGCCCAGTTTGCCAAGAAGGTGGAGAGGTTATTTGCTGTGACACATGCCCAGCCGTCTATCACTTAGAATGCATCAACCCGCCTCTGAGAAAGGTCCCAAGAGGCAAATGGTCTTGTCCGCAGTGCAAGACACCTCCCCAGGATAGAGAAAGAGGCAAACTACGAGAAAAAAGTAGAAACTATTTCATGTGCTCTTCAATGTTAAGCTGTTACTATAATTTTTCTCTGTTGATCAGATTCTGACGGTCGGACCGGTTCTGCCCGAATCTCACGAACCCGTCATGCGATCGATTTTGATGAAGAAGTGAAGGATATGGGGAGGCATGCTGGTGCGCGTAAGCGTACGCAAACCGAGCCTGTACGATCCAAGTCACCCGCTGACTTGGCCCTAGGCAAACGCCGTTCGGCAGCAGAAGCTGTTGACAAAATTGCTCAATCCTCCAAGCGACTCAGAGGGGACAGCAACGATGGTAAGAGATTTCTTTACCGCAAGTAAACGCCTATTTAAATCAAATAACGAACACTACTACCGCGTTTCACGCTTCCTCCTACCGTGCACAACGACTACTTTTACTTCATCTTACCTTGCACAACGACTACTTTTTCTTTATATCAGTTCCCCCCCACTACCCCAGGTTGTTCCGCTCATCATCTTAACCTCTCGGCCTTGACTTTGACACTGCCTTGTGACGTACTTTTTTGTTTCATTTTTTGGAAGATGTCAGTTGTGAAGCCTCGCCGCTTCCTGCTATTTTTCGTAATAAAAGGATCAACCACTTTTACCTGACTGATTTATTTTTTCCTTCGTACAAAAACAATGGACTTGCGATGTCATTATAGGTTTCCCTTGACGACAAAGTAAACTTAGGTGTCTGTTCACGTCTAGTTAAAAACTGCTCGAAATGAAATTTAGTTCGGAACCCAGCTTTAATTTCAAGTAGATTCAATCTAATCAAGACACTAGATTTGCCGCACAAATTTCCTTATTCATAGCTTATTACCAAATCCCATCCTACAAATATTGTTACGACTGAATGTTTTGACGCCTGGTTACAAATCTTAAATTGTTCATTTCTATTTAGACGAAAGCGGTAATAGTGACAACAACAGCAAGTGGAATGCAGCAGCACATCGGAAAAGGAGTCGTCCATTGCCATTGCCTTCCGCAACTTCTCCTTCCGGGTTTGTTGACTTGGCTGATTTACTACAGCTATTGGCCGATTTGAGCAGTCATGTCGATAGTTGGCCTTTCCTCAAACCCGTCACCAGAGCAGAGGTAAAATATTGATAAGATTTATAGCCGTTTTATAGTTCACGCCAAGAGTTTGCCCTATCGTATTTCTCGTAACGTGACTTTTTCTGAGATCATTGTGACTGTAACTTGAAACAAATGAAACCGTTTCAAAGAATTCATAATTACGTATCATTTTCCCTATTCGTTAATTTGAAAATATTCCAGTAATTTGATTTGTGTGTAATTTTTCTCAGGCTCCGGACTATCATCATGTTATTAAACAAGCTATGGATCTTGGTACAATGAAGTACAAACTCAACAGTATAAAGTACAAGACGGCGGAAGATTTCGTCAAGGATTTGCAGTTGATATTCACGAACTGCTATACTTACAATAACGACGCTGCCGATGAATACAAGTAAGTTAATATTTCTTTTGATCAGCAGTTTTTAAATTGTTGGCTTTTACAAATGTGTTTGTCTGTACCAGATGTGGTCGCAACCTGAGTCGATACGCTGAGAAGCAGTTAGAAAAACTAGGTATCAAGATGATGCCAACGGATTAACATTTGAACCAATTTTCCTACAAATCCAACTCTCCCTACCACCCCCTAAAAAGTCATTCATTCGACAACCCCGATGGAAATATTGGATAAAACCGTGTCTCTTTTATGTTAAAATTCTGGCGACCGTCAATGGGTTGTCGATTGCGTTTCCAATTAAAACAGTAAGAAGTTCGGAAATTTGAATAACAGTGAAATACACTTGAAATCGATTAGCTATATGTAACAATGCTAAATGAGATTCATTTAAGTTTAATCAACAGCCCAATGGTTCCATTTACTGACATTTAAAAAAGAAAATATTTTTATTTTTTTTAAATAAAAGAATTGTTTGGAAATTTCATATAAGCCTTGTCAAGGCCGTGAAAGTTTAAACATTTTAGCCTCTAGACATTTTTCATTCCTTCCTTGAAAATGAACAACTGCGCGAGTCCTACAAAACTCAACGATCGCCTTCATGTTGGAAAAAGTTAATGTTGTCGAAAGTCAAATTATTTCTATAATTCAATCCGAAGTTTCCGAACGTCGTTGGTATTAGTTCTTTTATTTATTAATTATTTTCAAATGATTGAACAATTTATTCATTCATGCCAATAAAATTATTTAAAGGATGCTTTTTTCGTTATCTGAAATCTGTTATCAACACCTTAAGTAAATTTCTCATTTGAAATTATCTGAAATATTCCAATGTATTCCAATGAAAAACTGCAAAAACAACTGCGATATCAGCATTTTGCTATCGGTCACTAACCATTGACATCGCTCTCCAGATGGAACTGCTTGCAATGGTAGGAGACTCAAGTCGATCCACTGGTTTGAGATTACTTTTTTAAAAAGGGGGAGTCGTCGCTGACGGGTCGATGATGTCGAAACCCACACAGGACATCGGGAGCTGGGGACATGGCGGGAATCCGTGTTGTGTCCACTGTCCACGTAGTACGCATATGCTGAAGCCCGAATACGAGTTGGCGCGTTGAATGTAGTTGGTGAAACCAGCACCCAGCACTATGGGAAGAGCTATAGAAAGCTACCCTCCTACCGCATATGGGCTCGGGAGTTTAGTATCCTTCCGTGTGTGCTGTGAGCTGGGCGCGTTGGTGCATCGTCGGACTAATATATTTCTCTTTCCGTAAGTAGCCAACTAAGCTTTTTTTCTTGCAAATCCAACTTACTAGATTCTATTTCAACTATTTGATTTCTATTTATTTGATTATATTTATTGAATGTACATTTTTTTAATTACGGACTTAGAGGGCGTTTATTTAGAGTTGTTTGTTTATTCGTCGAAGGTTAAGTCTTTCAGACTACAGCCTTTCGGAAGCGTTTTATGTATCGTGAAGGGTTTAAGCAACAGTTTTCTCACAACGGAAAACTTGTGGCCTTCCAGATTATGGTTGCTTAAACAAAAAAAAAAAAACTTTAGACGTAATACGCAAAAGCTGTATTCTGAACGACACTTTTTTTAGTCAACAAATCTATTCAAGGACGAAGATAATGAATATCGTGGAAATAGATGTTGAAATGCAGGAGAGGCAATAAACAAGAACGCTTGCTATCACATATCAGTAATAGGCTGAGGTCAACCACAAAATCATAAAGATAGACTAACGTGCATATTCAGTACATGTCAAAAATAGTATTTGCAAATTGCGATCGAAATGAATTGGTTGAATAATAAATGTTAATATTTTATTTAACTATATTTTCTTTTGACAAGGTTGAGTATAAGAAACCTTGGTTGTCGCGACAAACAACATGGCTTCAATCAATAGCAACGTGTCAGAATCGGCAACTCCTGTCGAATTTGTTCGTCCCGATTTACCCAGCCGTTGCACGTGGCATCGCAACGCAGACCCTGCCACTTCGCCGCACACCCTCAAACCTCCGTTAGTTAATTTTTTTTTTATTATTTTCTTTCAACATAATGATTCAGTTAATTTTTTTTTTTTTAATTTTATTTTTAGACAGCCGCGAAAGAAAATTATGACAACAATTTTGGACAACATTGGAAATACCCCACTTGGTATTTATACACAGTTGACTATTGATTCGTTAAATTTTATTATATCCTTAACTATATTTATTTTTTCACTTCCAGTTCAATTGAATTCTATACCAAAAAGCTGCGGTTTGAAGTGCGAAATTCGTACGTATTTTATATGATCGTAGCATTTAGAAATTCATCTTAATTGTTTATAATCTCAAATTACAAAATAGTTGCGAAATGCGAATTTTTCAACGCTGGTGGAAGCGTTAAGGATCGTATTGGATTGAGGATGGTAGAAGATGCCGAAAAAGCTGGTAAAATTAAACCCGGAGACGTGCTTATCGAACCAACTTCAGGAAACACTGGTACGCATTTTAACCCAAAGCGTAGCTTACATGAGCTATTTTTACTCTATATATTGATATATTTTTGTACAGGCATCGGAATCGCATTGGCAGCCGCTGTGAAAGGTTATCGTTGCATCATTGTCCTACCGGAAAAAATGTCCAACGAAAAGGTTGATACCTTGAAAGCACTTGGAGCCGAAATTGTGCGAACACCAACGTCTGCGACTTTTGACTCACCTGAAAGTCACATTTCGGTGGCCCAGCGCCTCAATCGCGATATCCCAAATTCTATGATTCTAGATCAGGTACTGCAAACGAATTAAATTCATTAAAAAGTATGAATGGTTTGGGCCATTGTAAATAAATTATTAAAGTTTTTTTAGCGTTAGTCAGGAATTATAGCGCAATTAATCAATGTTTTTTTATTACAGTACCGTAACCCTGGCAATCCTTTGGCTCACTACGACATCACGGCCGAAGAAATTATTGATCAATGCGATGGCAAATTAGATATGATTGTCGTAAGTTTTTGCTTTATAAAAAACTAACAAAAAAAAAAAGAAAAAAATATGATAATAGTTGATTAATTATCAAAATTAGTTGTCAGCGGGAACTGGAGGAACGGCTACAGGCATTGGTCGAAAGATTAAAGAGAAACTTCCGAATTGTATTGTAGTCGGCGTCGATCCGGAGGGTTCCATCTTAGCTGAACCAGAAGAAATTAATAAAACCGATAATTCCGGATTTTACGAAGTGGAAGGCATAGGATATGACTTTATTCCTACTGTTCTTGGTTTGTTTGAAGACAAAAATTACGTCCGCAAAGTTATGATTCATTTCTAATTTCGTTTATACAGATCGCTCAGTAGTTGACAAATGGTTCAAATCTAACGATAAGGATTCATTGACCATGTCGAGAAAGCTCATTCGAGAAGAAGGTCTTCTGTGCGGTCAGTATGATCAACTGATTAAAACGATTTTTTTTCTTCACTTTATTTTTCTTATTTAGGTGGCAGCTGTGGAGCGGCTATGTCAGCAGCTGTAAAAGCTGCGCAAGAGCTTAAAGAAGGACAACGATGCGTCGTCCTTCTTCCCGATGGATTGAGGAACTACATGAGCAAATTCCTTTCTGATCAGTGGATGATGGAACGCGACTTGCTTGACAGCTCTGGAGATGTTTCTGAGAACCATTGGTAACAATCCTTGTATTCAAGTTTGATTCAGATGGTAGACCTCCATTTAACATGTAAACTGATAGGTGGTCCAACTTGTTGGTGTCTGCTCTTAATTTACAAGCTCCGTTGTCAATTGTTCCTTCGGTTACATGCCAGGAAGCCATAGACATCATGAAAAAGGAAGGATTTGATCAACTCCCCGTTGTAGACAAAGAAGGGTATACAAAAAAGTTTAAATTAAAATATTAAGGTATGTTTTAAAAAATAAATTTTTGTTTTTTGGTTGTTTAGATCAATTAAAGGAATGGTAACGCTTGGGTCTTTAATGACTCGATTGCTGGCTAAAAAAGCTGATCCAAAAACACCAGTGGAAGATGTACTTTATGGTCAATTTAAACGAGTCACGCTCAACACTCCGCTTGCCAAGGTTTCAAGGATTCTCGATCGCGACCATTATTGTCTGGTTGTTCACAATCAACGTCTCTGTACGTAACGCATTTGAAATCTTTTTTTTTTTTTTTTCAATTACATTTTATCAGCATAACGTTTAATTTGTTTCTCCCCAGCAGATACCAGTGACACTGTTGAAGAACGTACCGTGGTTGTTGGCATTGTTACCCAGATCGATCTTCTAAACTATATTACCAACCATATCCAGATTTAAGGAATTAATCCAAAGACCAAAGGAAAAATGCGGCTATATTTAATCGCATAAAGTCTAATAGATTCCGGACCATTTATTAGTTTAAACGGTTGTTAATCGGTGTTTCATCCATGAATGCAATTTTCAGACGGCAAGAGGAAACTGGGAATGGGAATAAAATTTGTATTCATTCAATTAAGTGGTGGTTCCATCTTCATTAATTACACTTAAGCATGCTGATATTAGATTCGATATCTCTTGATCTACCGAATTGTTTGTTTTTGTTGAAAATACTGCAGCTGCTTCCCAATGAATAGCGGCTGAGCAGTATTGGTGTAGGGATGCAAAAACCAGTCCCAAGTTGAACAATGTTTCACTTGACGTTGGATCGACATCGCGTGCTTTTAGCAAACACGTGAGTGCCTGTAATAAAAAAAATAAATTATGTTGTCATCTCGTTATTGTTCATAACGTCGATAGTACCAGGACAAATTTATCTTTGTAGAAATAGCACATTCCCAAATTATTGTAGATACTTGCTGACTCCATATCACGATTAAGAATATTTCGATAGAAACTGATGGCCTCCTCGATCTCATCTTGCTTCTAGCATGACAGAAATAGATATTGTTATTGCTTGTTAGTTGTTACGTATGCGAAAAATGTATAAATGAGAAAATACCTGATGTAATACCGCCAGTTCGTTTAATGCGACAACGTTGTTGTCATTTAATTTAATTGCCGCTTTCAGAGTTTTTAATGCGTCATCGTCGAAATTCATATCCGCACACAGTTTACCAAAAGTGGTATAAAGTTGACTGCTCTTGGGAAATAGTCTACTTACATATTCGCGTTAGCTGTTGTGAATATAATAAATATCATAACTCAAGTAATTTTTATATTGACCTCAATGATAAGCGAAAAACTTCAATAGCGTCTCCAATTTTGTTTTGATGAATAAGGCAAGCGGCAAGCAGTTTATAGACGGCTTTGCTTTTACAAATTCTTAAGGCTTCTCTGCAACTTTCTTCAGCCAAATCATATTGCTTGAGGTTGGCATTGCAGCAAGCTAAGTCATACAGAATTAAAAAATCGGGTTGTTTCGCCAAAAGTTTCGCATGCGTGAGTGCTTCAATCGCTTTTTTGTAGCGACCTTGCGCAATTCTAAAAACACATTTTAAATAAATAATTCAAAATTGTTATCTTGGTTTTGCAGAAACTTACAAACATTTTGCGATTTCTTGTAGCGTTCCGGAATTATTCGGATTTTGAGCATAACACGTTTGAAACAGTTGAATCGCCTCTTGGATTTTTCCCTCCGCATAGTACATTCGTGCCTTCATAATTTATTAAAGAAACAGACATTTAAAAAAATGAGTCTTAGTCTCTTACCATGTCAAGTAAATTATACTAGGATATATGTAGAGAACTCGGTCGGACGATTTCCATTCTTTTTTGACAAATCTTCTATAATTTTCTTACACAATATAAAGTCCCCACGCACAAAATGAAATTCTAGAAGCCAGTTTGTTTTCATGTTACCTATCAATACACTGAAGAATAAGCTGAGTGAAATTATTGTATTTTCTGAGATATAGTATTTGAAAAAGAAAATGTCAACAGCTATTTTTCATAACCAAAATCGAAACCTGAACGCCTGAACCTAGAATTCTTTGTTATGTTTAAGGAATGTCCGTGTTTCTATGGTTACCAAAATGGTAAATTTAAGAGGGAGGAGGGGAAACGTAAGAGAACAAACTTTAACTAACGCTCCAAAATGAAGAAGACGTGTAAATCTAGAAAATTTATAAAGTTATAAAAAATCTTTGGTTGTTTTTGATGATTTTTTTTTAAATTAAAATTTTATCGATGTAGTTGCTCATAAAGTCAATAGATGGATTTTACCGGTTTGCCGTTCGGGATTGTGCGCGCTGCAGTCGTACTGAAGTGACAAGCGAAAATTGAAAAATTTGTGTTCATTACTACCTAACGAAACATTCGGTAGCTGATCATTGAAACTGACAATATGGTAAATCCACTTATTTATTCAAGTTTTTAATGTGTGTGTATGTCTCATTCTTACTTTATTCTTAGTCTATTCTATCATACAATGGTGGATGTGTTCTTGCAATGAAAGGCAAGGGATGCGTGGCAATTGCCTCTGATCGTCGTTTTGGAGTCCAAACTTCCACATTGGCTATGGATTTTCAGAGAATGTTTGAAATGGGTCCCCATCTCTACATTGGTCTTCCTGGCTTAGCAACTGATACTTTGACGGTCCATGAAAGACTTCGCTTCCGTCTCAATCTCTATGAGCTCAGAGAAAGCCGTAAAATCAAACCACAAACATTTTCTGCTATGGTGTCCAATCTTTTGTATGAGAGACGCTTTGGACCTTACTTTGTTGAGCCTGTCATTGCAGGTTAGTTCTTTAATGGCCTCTTGGTTAAAATGTGGTAATTATATTTTATTTTTCTGAATGTCTGTTTTAGGGCTTGATCCGGTTACCTGGGAACCATTTATTTCTGCCATGGATCTTATTGGTTGTCCTAACATGCCTGAAGATTTTGTTGTAGCTGGAACATGTGCTGAACAACTCTTTGGAATGTGTGAAGCCTTGTGGGAACCAAACCTAGAACCTGATGATCTTTTTGAAACCATCAGCCAGGCACTAATGAATGCATTTGATAGAGATGCTATTTCTGGATGGGGAGGTGTTGTTCACATCATGTAAGTTAATTTTTTCATAAATTTGTGTTTTGTGCTAATAATGTTTTCTTTTACAGTGAAAAAGACAAAGTGACAACTAGGATGCTCAAGACCAGGATGGATTGAAATTTTTACTTTCATTATCAATGTATTTTGGAACTGATCATACACCATTTAAAAAATTCAGTTATAGTGTGTATTGTTTGCATCAAGCCAATTACAATGGACAGAAAAGGAAAACAGAAGAATCCAACGTTTTCAAAGACGCTTCAAAAAGAGATACTTGTCGGCAAAAATGTACTCGCACTTTTCTTTTTTTCGTCCAAATTTCCAACCGAAAACTTCCCGTTCAGAAAAACAGTTTACACAATGCTTTCGAAAACACTAATGACGTTCATAGGCAACATGAATTTCACTTTTCATCTTCCTCCTCCTCATCTTCTTCGTCATCTTCATCGTCGTCGAATCCAAAACAATTAGCCACGTCCTTGCTAGTATCCTGAGCTTTAGCAACCTGAGAGCTACGACGAACGCGAGGGGTGGCTTGCATGGAATCTTCAATTTCATCTTTAGAATAAATAAAATTCGATGTAGTAACTTAACGAAATTAACGTAATAACTAGTAGTTTACCATCCAAGGAGGTCATAGTATTTCCTTCTCCTTCCATCAGGGAACCATCCATTTCGGTAGCTCCTTCTACTTCCATCATGGTGGCCTCATCTTCGTCTCCACCTTCACCCTGTATTTTTAAATACGCTATAGTATATCGTACAAAATGCAAAGATTGGGAAAACATTTTTTTACCTCTAATTGAATCACTTCAAGGACAACATACTGCTGTCCATCTTGACCTTGTACCGAGACCAGCTCTTCATTAGAGTTGAGACCAAGGCTAATGTCTTCATCCTCCATATCAGTCTCTTCGCCTTCAGTAAGACCTTCTAAACTCTGGCCATCTAATTTTCATCAATCGAATCGATTAAAAATACGCCATAAAATGAGAAAAATGCTGTAAACAAACCCTTAATTCGCTGTTTACGAGCCGCGCGGAATGCTCGCAATTCTTGCTGAGCGGCATCAGGATCGTGGAGAGCTAAATGGCGAATCAGATTGCCTTTGTGGCGGAAGGGTTTTCCACATTCAGGGCACTCATGCCGTTTCTCTCCAGGCGGTGGGGGCACGTAGTCGGGATTGTGATACAAATTTTGATGGCGACGTAACAACTGCTTTTGCCGGAAGCACTGATCGCACTGATCGCACTGGTAAGGTTTCTGGTCCGTGTGAATCAGCATATGTGATTCCAAATGGCGTTGAGAGATCGATGCGTAAGCACAAAGATCGCACTTGAAGCATTTTTCTCCTTCGTGAGTTTTGCTGTGCAACTGCAATAGAACAAAAGGAATACAAAAATTAATTCCATGCAATAAAAATAATGCAACATTAATTCTAGAACAAACATTCGCTATTAAAAAAGAAATCATACTTTGAAAGTATAACGATCGGGGAACGATTTGCCACATCTTTTGCATTTTAAAGGCTTTTCAGAGGTGTGCAATTTCTGAACGTGGATCCGTAAGTCAGTCTTTCGGCCACAAGTGGTTGGACATAGTTCACACTGGAAAATTGGTTTGTTGCCTGTGTGAATGAGTTTGTGAGCCTGCAAATAAAAACAGTACATTTTAACAAATCACAAGTGAACTTAACAGTAAAATTTTATTCATACCTTGAGACTGTTGGATTGTGTGAATCGCGCATGGCAAATATCGCACTCGTAGGGTTTTTCGCCAGTATGGATGCGCAAGTGGCGCTTCAACTTGAAGGTGTCCGGGCTGGCATACGTACAGTGAGGGCACTGGTAGGGTCGCTCACCCGTATGGCACCGCATATGACGCTTGAGCTTGCTTAGTTCAACGGAAGCGTAGTCGCACTCGGTGCAACGATGTGGTTTCTCGTGTGTGTGGCGGTAACGTACGTGACGGACAAGCTCACCTGAAGTTGTGAACGAACTGTGGCAATGTTTGCATCGATGTGGCTTAGTGCCCGTGTGAGTGTTGACATGGTTCTGTAGCGAAGCCAACGTCTTGAATCCCCGATCACATACACTGCACTTGTGCGGACGCTCTTCTGAGTGACACTTCATGTGTCGAGACAGCAGATATCTTAAAATATAACAATGAAAAGGATCAACTCCAACTGATCTTCCATTTACAAAAGGGAATCAAAAGTTACCGCTTTGGGCTAGTGTAGTTGCAGTAGTTACACATATGCGCCTGGGAGACGGTCTGTGTGACCTTTTTGGAGCCACCTTTACTCATCCTTGGCTTAATATCTTCATCTTCGGAATCCTGACCATCAGCACTACCACCTTCTTCGCCTTCGTCGAAATCATAAACCGCTAGGTTTTGGTCCTCGTCTTTATCCTCATCACCATCAAAGTTCTCGTCATCTTCGCCTTCTTCATCTTCTATTTCCATTAAAATTGTTGTTTATAGATGCAGTGTATAAAATGTGAATAGATCAATTTATAAACTATAATTTTACCTTGTATAACTTCACCTTCAGTACCATCAAGAACTTCAGATGAAATGACAGCTTGTTCAGCACCATCAGGCTGCTGGACAATCAAAACATAGCTAACTTCACCAGAAGATGATTCTGGGGGTAATATAGTGACAGTTTGGTAGCCACCTTCTCCCTGTGCAAGCACTACCCCTTCATCGGCTGAAGTCTGTGAAAGAAAGGCATCAAGATTTGTTTGCAGCATGATAAATAAGAATAGTTAGAACTTACCCCATTATTGGGAATGGATACCATAGTACCTCCATCTTGGGCGACAAGCGTTGCTGTACCATCTCCTCCATCAACATCATTACTTTGATAGTAATACTGTCCACTTTGGTCTACAAAATAGGTTCCACCATCTTCAGGTGCATCAGCAGCTTCTACTTCGTTTGAAACAACAGCTTCCTTGTTGGCTAGCTGGGAACCAGGTATCTGATTGGGATCTTCAATTTCCTTGTTGAATGTGTCGAGATAATTTTGGATCTCACTTATAGATTCTTCTTCTTGCTTCAAGGCCGCCATGGCTAGCTCTTAACTATTGAAGAAGAAATCGAAAAATTGTAATCTAGTTTTGTGACACGACAAAACGGCAGACGAAGAACGTCATCGAGCTGTAGAAAGTTGGGGGCTTGGCAAAAGGTCTGTACAATGAGGAATGGGCGGGAAATGCTATGTCTGACCCATCGCCATATTGTCGAAACACGTCGCCATTTCAGTTGGAAATTGTAACAAAACGATACGTTTAGTGGAAACAAATCACGACGCCAAAATCATCACGAACGGATTCGAAAAATAACGATTAAATTCAGTGCGATGCGCTCTCTGGCGGTCACAGAAAAGAACCGTCATTTCATGAAGAAGGAGACAGGGGGCATTGGAGTTGGGAAAATTGCGCCATATTGACAAGTGAGGCGCTGACGGCCATTGCAACCGGGATGTCTTTCACCAAGCCGCTAAAGGAGCAAGCGACTTTTCCCTTAAAATTAAAATCATACCTCTTCTATCAAAGGATAAAAATGAAGCAAAACACCTCCCGCTTGCTTCCAGTACAAGAACATGAATTCAAAACACAATATTGAGATTTAAATGAATGAATTAAAGTGACATACCGTTGGTTCATTAGTCGATCGTTGAGGGCGCGTTGGGAACGAAAAACCGTCGTGTGGCGGTGGCGTCGGGAAACGAAAAAGCTTTCCCCTTCCTTCTCCGTACTCACTTATCGATATGGTATATATCGATACATTTCAATCGAATCGTCTGCTAACCAACATTTCAAGTTTTCAACACATGCTTTGTGACTTGTACGAGTTATATCCAATATAAATTAGAAAATTTAAAAAGTTAGTTCATTCAATCATGGTTTCAAATTTAACTTTTGATTTCATGAGACTGGTTAAGTGTGCGTCAAATAAAAAATGTAATGGGCTTCTTGAATTTAATCGGTTTTATGCAAGAGGGTCTCGTTATTTTCCCACTGATCGGCTTTCCAATGATGTTGACAGTGAAGAAAAACAAGACAATAATAAATCTAGTGATGCAGATGGATCTCAAATGGAAAGAGCACCCAGAACACTTGGTGAATCCCCCAAACAATTGCTTGAAAACGCGGCGTCTTTCCGAGAGGCGAAATCACATAACAAACCTAAAGAAAGAATAGAAGATATTTGGAATTCTAACCCATATCCTAAAATCAGCAACTGGAAACAAAGCCAAGCCAAACATTCAATTAGACCTTATCGGGACCCTAGAGGAACTTCCATAATACTTTTTCCTGGTCAAGGTAAATGGGAGGTGTTGAATCAAAGCTTAACTAAACCCTTTTTCATTTTTTTTACTCAGGTACCCAATTTGTTGGTATGGGAAAAGAACTATTACAGTATCCACTTGTAAAACAAATGTTTGATTTGGCAAGCTCAGTTCTTGGATACAATTTGTTATCTCTATGCTTAAATGGCCCTAGAGATACACTGAACCAGACATTTTTTTGCCAACCAGCAGTTGTGAGTACTTTTTATTTTCATTATGTTTGGTTTCATTCTATTTATTTTTGTATTAGTTTGTCACCTCACTAGCTTGCCTTGAAAAGCTTAAAGCTACAAATCCAGATGCCATCAATAATTGTATAGCTACTGCTGGTTTCAGTGTTGGTGAAATAGCTGCTCTGGTTTTTTCCAAAGCTCTGACATTTGAAAATGGTAGTAGGGCTAATTTTCTTTGCGTATTTTTATTTATGGTTGGAAAATAATCTATATTTTTTTTAAGCTGTAAGGCTAGTAAAAGTACGGGCGGAAGCAATGCAATTAGCCTCTGATATGACAAAATCCGGAATGATGACCGTATTTTTGGGTCCAGATTCAAAATTAAATTCTGCTTGTGCAGAAGCAAGAAAACATTGTGAAACACTAGGATTAGAAAACATTGAATGCAGAACTGCCAATTATCTTTACCCAGAATGTAAAGTAATTGCTGGAAATAAAGAGGTTTGAATTTTCCATGATAATGTCTAAGGGTAATTTTCGTATGGTTTCATAAATGTTTTTTCCATTCATCTTAGGCGCTTGATTTCATTGAAAAACACGCAGCCACTTTCGCATTAAGGCGATTGAAACGACTGCCGGTAAGCGGAGCCTTCCATACGAAGTTAATGGAGCCGGCAGCTGCGGTCGTGGGAAAAGCATTGAAGAAAATTCCAATCCAACAACCGACCATTTCAGTTCATTCAAACATTGACGGGAAGCGCTATCGGAATTCAGATCAGATCTTAAAGCGTCTGCCCCAACAAGTAGTGAAGCCAGTTTGCTGGGAACAAACAATGCACGTGCTATATGAAAGGAACCAAGATCAACATTACCCTATGTCTTTTGAATGTGGGCCAGGGAGTTCCCTTAAGAGTATCCTAAGAATGGTAAATGCCAAAGCAGCTGTAACGTGTACGACTGTCTCAGTTTGATAAAAGTATGTTACGTGTAATTATAGATTCAATTTAGAATAAACTGATCTTCAACGTTTTCTAGTATATTAAAGGAAATCAAACGACGTGAAAATTCTTTTTCTTATAATTCTACTTAATTGAATATTTCGATATTACTAGTATTTTCAAAATTGTATGATCTTAAAAAAGAAATTTCAAGTGAATTTATCTCGCAATTTCTATTCCTGGAATGGCAGTTACTCTAAAAACCGAAAAAGTAACGTGGATTTAATTCGCCCGTTTTCATTCGAATGCGGTCTATTCACCATTTTTTTTTTTTAATTTCTGGCTGCATTAGTGGGGAAGGCGATTGATTGGCTCTAGCTAATCCTTGGCTTAACGTTGTAAATACAAATGTCATTTTCGGTTGGCTGCACTTGGTTCAATGGCTAGTGCACACTTGCATGGACTCTAATATTTGTTAAATATTTGCTATTTTCCGAAAATAGCCGACAAATATTTAGAAAACCAAAAAGTCTACGAAAACATTAACGAGGTTTTAAAAAATATCGTCCAAACGGCAGGTCTGGTAAAAGCGATCGAATTGTCGTAGATAATTTCATGTTTCTTAATAATACAGAAAAATTGCCTCGCTATGAGAGATTGAAATTTAATCTAATTTGCATTTGTTCGTGTTAAGAGCTGGTGGACGAGTGTAAGATATCAGCTGGTTGTCAGCATCGAGGTGAAACAAGTAACTAAAGAAAATCCGATGTGCTAAGTCTTAACTCTAACAACAACTGTGTGCGTTCCAATTTCATCGCAGGCGTGACTGCAACTAACTGGATAGCGACTCGTCGAATGGGTAATCGATTCAGTCTACTCGGCCAGTGGCGGCGAGTCAAGTCGAAGAAAGCGCAGCATAATTTTCTTTACTTTCTGCGATTTGAGTTTTATTGCAATAACACCGGTCGAGTATTCTCTTAGAGAATTTCAAAAATTTTGAAATTTTATATTATTTTTATACGTTTGAAAAAAAAATTCTCGTCAATCTGAATCTAAATTTTCTTTTCAATCTGAATCTAAATCTACTTTTTTTAAAGTTTAAAATAAAATACATGGGGCAAATTGTTGACCGCAATGACTAATGATTGCTGGGAATAATTGGGTTTTTCTGTCAGCGCCGGTAGAGCACAGTAGTCTCCGCAGACAATAGATGGGGATGATGAAGTGGGGGGGGGGGGGCTGGTGTCATGGATGGGTGATTTGCACAACTTGGTCTCCAAACTTGGCTAAATACTAGGCTAAATATTTGGCTCTAAAAACTTGGCTATGGGAGCTCACAACCGCTACTTTTTCAATCTAAAAATTTTTCGAAATATTTTTATAACATTTTGAAAACAATATAAAACTAAAATAATTCAATACAAAAACTGGTAAAAAGTATAAGTATTAAAAACCAAAAAGAGTTTAATATAAAAAGAAAAAATTTAATATTAAATCCCCCAAAAAGTTCAATATAAAATTGGAAGTTGTTAAAAACGGCAGCAACCTAGCGGTTAAAAATAAGAACTTCTTGCCACATCTTTTATAGCCAGTTTGAATAGAAACGGGAGATTCTTGCGCGACGCGCTAAATTTTGAGAATTTTCTTTAATCATATAATTAAAAAACACGCAAGCGCTTCAATAACGCTACTTAATCCGCATCGCTCTAAATTTAATTTGAAGGAAGCGACGCGAAGGAAACCATTGCGGCGACTGGTCTGACGAGTAACGCGAGCCCTTCCGTTATTTCAGCGCTTATCGCTGATCCGTCCGCTTTTTTAGTGCTGTCGCCCCCGCCAGTTCGCTGTTTTCGGCAGCTCATTACGCGAATAATAATTAATTCAAATGTTTCAAGCTAGATCTAGCGCTAATATCTAAGCATGCGGCGATGTGGCACTAGCGATGTATTTGCGATTAACTTTCGCGTGATGCGCTTTTATTTAGAGCAATTTATTTAATCGCATTAGCTACGAAATCAGTTGGTGGTGTAGCACTTGAGTAAAGCACTACTCAAGAATACTAAAGGTAGGTGTTCGAACGTTGGTGGGTAAGTATTTTTATTTTCTATTTAACTATTTTACCTTAAAATTTTCCTTATATACCATTAAATTTCTATGTAGCGATCTCCTACAGGGATTTTAAATAGTCATTTATTAGTTTACATTACGATTATGGTTATTCGCTTTTACATGAATACATATTAACGATATACTAAATACGTGTTAACTTTTACGTATTTAATGCATGCCTATTACGTATTTACCTGTATTTACTACATAGTTAATTACATACTAAAATGACCCATGCTAACTATGTACTTAAATTATGTATAGGGGGGAGAGGGGGGCTAGTTGGCAGGTGCTTTTTTCCTGAATTTTTCTGAATTTTTTTAGTACACTACAGTTACGGCGTACACTGACGGCCATCCGTCTGGTTCGAGGACGCGGCTGCAATTAAAGTTTCCGAGCGGCTGTCAATCGCAGCTACGACGAGTCGGGCCAGCCAACTGACGGCACCAACAAAGAGCCCATGGAGACACGTAAGCCACCCGGAAGCGTTTACAGACGTTGAACGTTGAAATGTTGAATCGATTAATGATTAAAAATGTCGAATTTCATGAAACTCTCGGGATTTATTCCGGATTAGTAGACTGGAACAGCACTCTTTTTTTAATTTCTCTATTTATATTCTCTTTGCGTTTTAGTGGATGAAGTGTCGGAAGTCGAGGTGAATGAAATGATGCCACCGCATGCCACGCTCACCATCGGATATCGGAATTCCCATGTTGAACAACAAGAACGAGACGCCGCAAGGCGCAAGAGCATCAAAAAGAAGAACGCCAACGCGGCCGGACTCCTTTTGAAAGGCTTGGGCTCCATTTTCTTTTCGGCAAGCACCGCAAATCCACACCAAACAGCAAGTCCAGAATCCGGTCATCAGTCATCCGGATCGGTTCCGACAGTTTCGGGTCATCATTCCATGGCCGGCGGCCACATGATTATGCCTTCATCCGGAAACCAGTTTCATGCACCATCACCACCAGAGCGAGCGGATGATATCTTCTTCCGGTCATTCCGGAAGCATTGGCAGGCCGTCTGCCGTGAGCGAAGTGGATGTTGCCATCACGTCCTCAGACGAACTGTTCCGCCGGATGAATGTGACCGTGCAAAACTCGGACGCCAAATGGCCTCATTAACAACTTCTGAAGAATTTAATAAGCGCAACCGAATTTTGTCCCAGAAAAATTCCCAAAAAAGGATAAGTGAAATTCACTTACTTGAGCAACTTTTTCTCCCATCTTCTGAGGATGGATGTCATTCTGAAAAGGAGAAAATTTTTGAGAGAGTGCACAGGCAAAAATAAATCAAATAAAAAAATCTAGACCCACAGACCCATAAGAAAATAATAAATTAAATTAAAAAATAATGTAGAAAAAAGCAACCCCCGATGCAAAGAAAGAGAGAAAATGAAAAATAAATAAACACACTGTTTCAACTTTCACGATGTATGATGTACCTCGATCATCCCTACAGCTCTGTTTTAAACAACAGAGCTGTAGGGATGATCGATGTAAATCGATGTAAATCTTTTACGATATTTTTCACGTAATTTTTTTTTCAACCTTATTTCGTCTTTTCTTCCTTTTAGTGTTCTTTACTTCAGTTATTCTTTTGTTTTTCTGGATGAAGTTGTAGGAGGGAGGGGGGACTTAGAAGACATTTGGAAACAGAAAAAGATAGGAAGCGGAAAAATAAAAATTTTAAAATCGTTTAAAATAGAATTGGAAATTAAAATGTGATAAGGAAAGGCTCGTTGAATTCTCATGGAAGGGGAAAAAGCTTGCCAAATTCTTTTTTTTATTTTGCAAAGATGAAAGAGTAAAAGATTGTGTTCCGATATGAGGATGCAGATGCCAAAATAAAAGGACGAGGAAGAAGATTATGCTGTTCTACTAACAAAAAGAGTCGGATTTGGTATTGGTATGTGTGAGAGCGCTAATAAGAGCCAGCAAAATAAAGCAGCGGCCATCTAGCCTACCAAGCTGCGAATTTATTTAGTAGTTTAAGTTAAAAAAAAATCTGTATGTACTTGACTGTGTACCCAAATACACTACATTAGGTTGGCAATCGGCCAGATGAAAAAATTAATTTCTGTGTGTTGTAAGGGAAGAAAATGGATATGATGATGGCAAGAAGTTTGGTTTTGGCAATCTCAATCAGCATGACGATGTGTGATCAACATGTGTATCTTTGCCAGTAAGAAACAAATATCATAAACCTTACAACCGATATTTTTTACCTTGAAAGCCATAATTGAATTGAGGTAGTCCCACAAGTCGAAGAAAACTAAAGCCAACTCGTGACACCCGTCAAATCCACACGCACCAAAGGCTATCATGAAAAACCAAAAACGCCGTGATTTTCTTCGCGCTTCCGCGAGGAACTCTTGAATTGAATTATCAATCCGAAATAAACAATCAACCAGCTTATTTACTCACACACCATTTTTATTTGTTTTTATCACACAAGGATATTTGCTGTTCTTGTGGTTTGCTGCTGGTAACCTACTTTTCTTAATGTGTCACGGATAATTTTTTCAATAAGCGTATTTACACAACTCATAAAGGAAAAATGGAAAAAAAAAGAAAAAATGTATACAAGAGACTTACTTACTAACAGAATATCCGTCGAAAAGAATTAAGAAATTAAATAAACGATAGTTGATGAAATTTTGAAAAGGATACCTTCAGCCGATTTCCGAATAAGTAAATTGATGCCGTTCGGGTTTTTCATGTTGACCAGACTTTGTATATAACAGTAGCAATAGGTTTACCTGTGAGGGACCATTGTGAGCATCCACTTCGAAGTCATTAAAATTACTAAACGAACGTATAGAGAAAACAGTCGTCACGACTTCTGGCTCCTACAAAGAAGCGTAAATTATTGGGAGAGAGACAAGAAGAGGCGGAAAGTGGCTGCTGTTTTCCATAAATTCCTTTGGCTGGGCTTGTAATATTACATTGAAAAAGGTATACACAGCAAACAGGCAGAGTCGCTGCTGGTGTCACCTGAAAAACAACAACGAAAAAAATTCCAGGCAGGAGGCGAAGAAGAAAAAAACAAACAAACAATCGATGGCGTTGTGTGAACATCCGAGAGTTCATCCGGAAGTCTGCTGGGACGTGACGTGTGTTACACACTTTCACACCGAGCACAGAAAGGGTAGACTGTCAACTATTTTACCGCCACCAGTTGTTGTATTACGGTTTATTGTTGACGTTGTGTCAAATGCGCTGCTGATCAGTTATCGAGACGGAAAAAGAAACAAAAAAATAAAAACATAAAACAAAAAAAATGTTCGGTCGGCTCCCGCTCGGCGGCCGAGATTGAAATCGGATAAGTATGTTTTTTTATGATGAATTGCTTCGTGTTCTGTCATGCATTATTTCAATTCCAACTTGGCCTGCCCACTTAACCATGCATGTTGGACATACTAGACGGACACATGATAGCTTTCCCCTCGTCGTGCTACTAGGGCTACCCGTTACCTTTTCGAGCGTGCCTATAGATACACAAAAGCTTGCGTTGCGTCGCTTGGTCTCTTTTCATATATATCCTCAGTTGCTCCTTATTATTCGGGGTCATTTGACCCATCTCGGAGTCTCTCTCGCTCCTAGATTTTTGGCTCACAGCATCATGACCGAAGCGGACGACACTCGTTGCGAGGTCAATCAGGTCATCGATCACGGTCGCCGCTCCCTCAAACTTAAAAATAGCTAGGATCGATCCCTCTAGAGCACACGTTTTCTCGAGGTGCCCGTCCCGTCGGCCAGAGGCGGACGACGCCATCCCACATCCACGCCGATTCTAAAGGGTGTCTGCTATATGTGCAGGCTATTTATTACATTATTTCCGGCGAATATTTTTTAGTACATTATACTCTGTTGGAGCGACAAGAAGGCGCCAAAAAAGGTTACGTTTGAACGTCGTCAAAAAAGACTCGACGAGTTGATACGCGAAATCGTGGTCGGAAACCTCCGGTGGCGGCTGTAAGATGGGCCCGAGAGGGATGCGAAGCTAAATAGGTCGGCGTTTAACGAATAAGCACGCGGATGAGAATGGATGAGAAGAAGACTATATCCTGAGCGGAAACGTATCGAGGAGGGAAAGGGGGGCAAAAAGGAGGGCACGGGTGCGCCCGCTTTCAAAACGGTGGCGACATCAAACGTGCCATCAAGGTCAGGCTGATTGGCTCAGCCTACCGCAGCCTACTCTGTATATTATAATATATACAGATGAAATGAAGCAGCTCGACTGCCTGCATGCGTCCACGACCATCGCCTTCACTTAATTTGTTTCCACAGCAACACTGTCGATGATCTAAATAAATGGCATAGCGCGCTTTCCATTAAGATCCATCGGGGATTTGCCGGGAGGATCGTCGTGGAATTGGCCTAATAATATAGACACACTTGGCTTGCTTGCTTTTTGCTCTCTCTCACCCTCGCTGGCTATCATGATATGATTCTTCTCATCAACGAAATCAGTTGCCTCCCTTTAAGTTCTTGATAGGTTTTGGTTGATTTGTTTGTACAGCTGGGAAGGTCTTTGTGCCGTCCATATGAAGAGAGACGCAAATAGGAGAAAAGAAAAAGAAGGACAAGGAGTGCCAGTTAGGCTACTTATCATCACTTACCATCTTTTCTTGTAGTAGAGTATATCGATCTGTTTCTCTTCGGCACTAGACATCAGGACGTCTCGAAACTGGTTGCTGATGCTGTCGGCCGAAGTGAGCGGTCCGTTTAAGAACTCGGTAACGGCCGGTTTCTGCATAATCTCGGGGCCCGGCTGTAACCCAACCATTTGGCAGAAACCCTCATTGAATAAATGAATAGTATATAATCTGGGAGCTGGGCGACCAAAAAATGTTTTTTATTTAGCAAAAGGTTTGAGGCTAAAATATGGTTAGGGGGGTATTACACACACGAAAAGCCAAGTCTGTCGACTGGCGGCCTGGGCGTTCAAGCGTGACGCGATCCCGAAGTCGGCGAGGACCGTAAAAAAATCAACTTTGTTTAGCAAGCCCAAATTATATCTTGGAAGCAAGCTAACATTATGTTGATCAATAATCCCGCAAGACAGACGTCAAATTACGGGACTATTATGTCAACAGACCATCTTAAAAATTAACAAAACCGTAAATTTTTTCAACTTTGTTTAGAAAATCAAATTTTTACATTAAAAAATATAGAAACATTTGATTTATCGTAATCCCGGTAGACAGACGTCGATATGTGAGCCCTTGGGGGCACCAGACGTCGGCGTGCAAGGGTTTTTCATGAACTTTCAGTCGTTATTTTATACCGGCAACGCTGTTTTGGATACCGGCAATGCTGTATCCAAGGCGCTTATTTTTAAATAATTGGCGTTTCTGGAGGTTAATAGGCCTAATGACTATGAATTCATTGAAACTGGTTATTTAACACTTATAAATAAATTTAGTAATTGGTTTATATATTTAATTAATAATTAGCTGCTATGGCAGCATAAAAGCGATATGGTGGCAGCTTTTTTCACGTCCAACGACGGACCGATCCTTTCTCCTCACTCCGTCGAACGAAATAATCTTTATTATAATTTTTTTTTATGGGGAGAGAATCTTTTCGATACATAATTAGCGACAGCACCAGTCGACCCTCCCAGGTGTTATTTCGATAGACGGGAAATTAAAAATTGATCGCCATCGTTGTCGTGAGTGATGCTTGTGAAAGTTGCTGCCGGCATATATAACTCGCGCTCGCGCATCAGATTTCTAATAAGTCCTCTCCAGTAGGCTACGTCTACACAATGGCAACAACAGCAACGACCAGCTTCATTGAAAAAAGAAGCGAAAAAAATACACGAGGTCCACATAGTCGCTGGGGATAAATATCTAATTAATAATATAGGAAACGTCTTTTTTTCTTTTCAGTATATATCCCGACCGGATCTCTGTTATACTACTGTTATATTTGGCCTTGTTTCTTTTTTAACTGCACAGGATAACCCCACTGCCAATTGGTGGCCATTCATTTGTTTGTTTTCACCGACAATTTTTTTTAAAGAAAAAAAAATATGAAGGGGCCTAATTATTATTTGAAGCCGGAGGCTATTTTTGCGCTGATGTTATTTTTTATTTTATTAATGGTTGATCGGTGTGTGTAATCGTCGAGGCCCCGATGATTTTCGATGCGCGGAGCTAGTGGTCGCGCGGTTTTGGCGCACAATTCAAACAGCTGGAAAATTGGCAGTTTTTTTCGGGGTTTTGTTGGTTTGCCCTTCAAGAAGAAAACCAAATTTATGTATTCTCTCTTTTTTTCGCTGTGACGGGCTCTGACCATCTTCCGGGGGACACTTTCAAAATTTAAGGTTTTCCAAATGAATGCAGGTTCTAGTTGTCCAACAAAAGAAAAAAAAAATAGCATTTTTGAAAAAAAAAAAAAAAAAATGGCGGGAGATTTGAAAATTTTATTTTAAAAAAAAAAAAAAAAGATAAAGTCGGTCTGAACTAGCGGTCCGCGTGTGTTTATCATTGTAATGACGTCTCATTACCACAGAAAGGTGTGTGATTGATAATAGTATGTAGGCCTACATACGGGAGAAAGCGGCGGTCATCATCAGTAGTCCCAATACAGGCGCTTATACGGGACAGTCCTAACTTATTCAGAAGAAGATGTGGCCAGAGAATAAAAAATCTAAAAAATAGAAGAAGAAAGTAAGAAAGTGAATTATTCCACATATTTCATTTGCATTAAACAAGAAGCCGACTGCTGCCGACCACAAACAAAGAAATCGGAAAAGACCTCAAGATTATACATATTAGTACACAGTAGTAGTAATTGTAGGCTATAGACTATATTGTAACTATAGACAAAATAAACTTGAAAAAAAAATTTTCCAAGTGATAAAAAAAAGAGAAATTCATCGATCGACAGCTCACAGAAGGAACTAAACGCGCACATCTCCCGCAGAGAGATATAGCTCCCATGTAGAAGAAAAATGATTTGTTCCGACTGTGAACACCAGCTAGGCTTCTAGATAATCTCCCATTTCTGGCGAGAGACGATTTGTTTTCTTCTTCTTTTTACAGCGGCCGAATCAATTAATCATCATCTCTTTTTTCTTGCCCTTCTAGACCTTTACCATCACCAACACCACTCACACACGGGGCGATATAAAACACAATCAAATCAAAAAGTCGGTCCGCTATTTATTTACTCCCTTCATTCAAATAAATCATCAGCGGCGGTGAAAAGACGATGACAGGTCATTTCGAAACATTTGAAAGAAACAAAAAGTTAAAAGAAAAGAGAGACTCTACATACGCTACATACTTTAGTACAACGACATGTGAGAAACTTAATAACAATCGAAAAGAATAGCTCATCAACACAATTTCGGTAGGTAGAAAAAAGAAAAATTGTCCATTTTATTTTCGCGGTCAAATTTTCAGATCAATTTCGAGCGGGAAATTTAAAATGCGTTGCTGCGGCTAAAATACGAGGTCTTTGTAAAAACCAGCAAGGTTAAAAACTTAAATAATAATCTTAATTTTATTTCATGCAACGGCTCTTGCCACCAATTTTTTCAACACTTTTTTCAATATTTTTTCAACAATACGGAGAAATTGAAGCAATTCTACTCACTGGGTTAGTGTTTCTTAAAAAATTAATGGTTTTGTCAAGTTTTTATGACTTTATTATTCTTTTACTAAGATATGCCCAGCCCACTTAGCGATAATCGTTTCAGACTGGTTTGCCGGCGAGACGTTTTAACAACACTGAGTAATAAAAATTGTGTGGTTATCATTTAGTCCTGGCCTCAACCAAATTGAGAATTTTTGGGGGTGGATGGTTATAATTGATTGGGATTGATTGATATTCAAGAGGGCTTATTGGACTGGGTTACACAATGCTGAGAAGAAATGAGATATGCCTATGGGAGCATTTGGTAGACTAAATACCTGATTACTGGAACTTGGGGGAGATATGACAAAATATTAAACCTTATTTGCCTGCTGACTTCGCGTTTTTTTTTTATTTATTTAACAACCACAAATGAAAAATTATAAATAACAAGCAGTTGTGCAAACCGTACTTAACACGCTAAAAGGGTGTGGTAAATTAGGTGGGAAACTGAAAAAGGAGAATGAAGAAAAAGAAGAAGAGAGAAAGAAAAGGCGATAAAGGGGACTTTAAAATGGGGTATAGTTCAATTATTATTATATAATTCGTCAACTTGAAATTAAATCATACAGAGCAGTTAATCCGCAAAAGAAAATTTCAGGCATGACTGTTAAAAACGCGAATAATTGGTCCAGTTTTCCCGTTATTTTCAGTTGGTTCTATCCGATAGATGGGTTTTGTCTACATGTTCCGGAACGATCACGTACAAAGCCAGGCGGGCATGGAGCAGATTGAAGGGAACCTGGACCTGAGGCACCAAACAAATTTTGGGTGCAATCAGCTAATTTCGGGTCACAAGGTTCATCAGCTTTACTGTTTCATAATACAAAATTATAATGACATAGGAAGTGAAAAAAAACGAATATACACGATAAATGTTTAATACCCTGTCCCGAAGTACTGTGGAATGCAAAGTATTTGAGCAAAAAGGAAAACGAATAAAGCAATAGTTAAGATAGTTGAACTAGGAATCGTTGCAGACTTCATGACGAGAGAGTTCTGGTGCTCGCGAAGTCGATGTTAAAACTAAAATGCTAACGTGTCATGTGACTCTTCTTTCAAGGTGAGATCTCAGCAGGTCTTTCTGTTGACCGAATATGGAGAATTGCAGATATGCCACGTAGAGAAATGCGACGTTGCGAAGTTTTCCCATTATTCGCATAAGTTTTTGAAACTTATCTTGTGGCTTTACCTTGAATGCGGTATATAAGAGATATAAGCTGATGCAATATAGGCCGATACTTTTGCCGTTTCGAGACGCTGCTCACACATCGAGGAATTATTTTTTAAAATGTGAATAACTTTTGCGAGGATCTTCCAATCCGTTAAAAGAAGCACAGAAGTGTTGTTGTAAAACGCAATTTGTTTATAAGGCCTAAAATTGAACATGATAATCGTTGCTTCCTTATTTCGTCTTTATTGCATTTGATTTTTACCCAAAAAGCCAAGGTTACATGGACCCAAACGATATCGTAGTGTAACCACCCTATACTGGTTAAGTAATACGAAAGCGTTAGGGAGGCTGAAGAACTGTTTAAGATAAAGGAGTTTTGAAATAAATGATTAAGTCATCCACAAAATTAAGAATGCTAAAGATAAAAGATTTGGTCCCTTAAATCCAATTGCCCAACACTTTTTGTACGCCAAATCAACCGAGCCCCTGTAGAAGTGCTGTCCACCAGATGGACTTACTTCTGGAACCGGTTCTCCCTACGGCATTTTCTTGAGCACAAACCACTGACCTTCTTTGCAATGGAAACAGTTTTTGGATGTAGAATTCAAACTCGCTCAAGGGAAATTCAACCTAAAAAACCAGTCGATGGCACGCTAAAAATTGAGATTTTTATACAAATTGGAGTGTGCAATGAACAATACACTAAGAATTGTCAAATTTTTAGATTTTTCATGTAATTAGTTTCAGAGTTATTGCTATTTATAAATTGTATTTTTTTTTAAATTTTTCTGTAAAGGCAGAAAAAACGAAAACATGTTCAATTTTCACGTTTTTTCAATTTTTACAAAAGGTTTTTAATAAGTAACAGGTACACTCTCGCGCTATCCCAGTTTCTTGGGAGAAACGGCGGGTGTTCAGTAAAGGGTCCCAAGATTCCCCTCCAGGTTCGCTAGTATAGGAGGCCCATCGTCTCTCGGGGGTATATGCAAAATTGGGGTTTTCGTTTTTTATCTGTAAAATTACCAATCAATGTGTCCAGAAATTGATTTAGTTTAAGCTTTATGTGATTCCCTATCCTTAAATACCTTCATCTAGATTAGGCAATGTTTTATATGTTTATTTTGTGATTGAAATTCACAATTTTTTAAAATTTGCGCCAAAAAATCAAACAAATGTATTTTTTATTACTTATATTTGTTTATTCTGTTTTAAAATATTAAATATTTATTTGAAAATATTAAAAATGAATTTGAAAATTCATTAAAATAGAATAAACAAAACCTTTTTCTACCTGTAAGGTTCGAAAAAGCTTATCACCTTGCCGAATCATGCTACCGTATTCAAATTTCTTTTTATTTCTTATTGTTTTATTAAACGACCAATTATCGAAACGTTTCTCATAGTTGAATATCTTTCGAACATCATGGGCGTTTTTTGTTTTGTTTTTGTTTTTGCAAACATGCACGGGACTTTTCTTTCACCTTTTCATTATTTTTTATGGACTCGGCAATTTCTTTAGAGTGGTAGTTACAACGAAATCAAAGTTACATTGAGGATCATGTCATACATTTTAAATTAACTCATACGTCAATTTTCACAGTTTTTCTTTTTTTCTTCATATTTTTGGAGATAGAAGGCATATTTACAAGCAGCCAGTTTATTTTTACGCTCTGTGGGTTCCCACTCCCTTGTATGTCTCTTTCCCAATCGTAACGGTGTATGCATTGCATACGACCCACCGGCCAGTTTGTTTTCACTAATAAAAAAAAAATTTTGTGTTTAGTAAAATTATGGTTTAAATAAGATTAATTTTACCGGGGACGGCGTATCCTAGGAATTTGAGTCATTCGCAGTTCTTAGAGTTGAGGTGACGGTGTTTCAAAGCTTCTAAAATAAATCTTGATTTGTGAATGAGTATTGTAGAGTTTTCTCGAAATTCTTGATAGATGACTGAGTCCGCACTTCAAAGGCCAACATTGATCCATCAGGGTGCTTTGTAGATGAAGGATCCGTTGGGGGTTTTGTAGCCTTCCAAAATTATTTTAAAATTTAACATCCAATTGTTTTCTTATTTTCAGATTCAAAAATGCTAGCAGCTTCAAAAACGTAATGTTAAGACGTGTATCTAATATGTGTGAAACACACAATTTCGTGTGATTTAGAGTAGTGGGGTGTGCCACACAATGTAAAATTCCTACCAATTCCTTAATTTCTCATTACAGTCAATTGTTTTTATTTATCCTTCAATCAAAGCACTGGGGAAAATTTTATTATCTTGGAAGGACTCTGAACTGGGTATATATAGAAGGCTAGACTTTGCATTTCTTCAGATTTGTTTAATTGGTGTTTTAAGTCTGGATGTAATCTTCGAAGAAAATATGTTGAAAATCGAAATTTACTGCCGAAAAGAACCATTGCACGTAATAGCTGATCAGTAACGTTTTTATTCTGATGGGGTTTATTCTTCTGATTTCAGAAAAAGATCAGTGCTGGATGTTACAATTCCTAAAAATAAACGTTTTACTATATAATTTTTTGTTAGCTTTGTTTGTTAGGTTATTTTAACTATACTGATAATTGAATCTCTATGAGATTCCAAACGTTCGTAGCTGGTTGCATTTCTCTATTGATGCGTAAGTGCTTCAGTGAGAAGTGACCCGTTTTTAATGTGTATAGCATTCGTGTACTCTTTAACTGTCCCTACTTTCGTATGTTTCGTCTACTTTGTACACCACAGTTGGGCTTCTTATGTATGTCCCTTGATATGTATGTATGGATGAAAGTGTCCTTGATATAGATTGCTGCTTGCTGTTTGCGATGTGCTGAGTTACTACAAGCAGGTATCAGCATCCTAATCACTGGCTGTTGAATTCTGTGAATCAAACGACAAAAACTTCATCAAGAGCAAAGTGGGAACGCTCTCATTCGCTCTTCAACTTTATTTCATCTGAAATTGCTGAAAGGTGCCAGCTGGCTCACGAGTTTGTCAAACAAACGAATTTCAATCTTTTTATCTGGTTGTTTGTACTTAACATTATTTCTTATTGTGTGCATAAAATTTTTAAGGTAACCTGCGAAGGCGGATAAACCAAAAGCTGGTCGGCCTTCGACCCCCTGACTATTATCTATTATATATCAGAGGATTCTCGCCCTGGATCGAGTATGGCACCACCATCTCCTGGCCCTTCCCCACGATAAAGTCGAGGGACTCCCTGCCTGACGGCGTTTTTTTTCGGGAGAGAACGTCCTCAATCCTAATACGTTCTCTTACTACGTGGCAATACACCCCGAACGGGTTGTAGAAACTGCATCACTGGCCAGTGTTGCTCCGGCCAATTTGAGGTACAACCTCAATTTACCGGACAAAACCATCGACAGCGGGTCGCTTTCTAAAATTTAAGAGCAGCTGTGGAAAAATGGAGCTATGCTGGATTTATCTACATGTGGTCAAGAAGACATTCTTCTCCTGTTTTACAACTGCTTAAGAGAAGGTCTTGAAAGATTGTTCTTAATTTTCAAAATAAATTTTATTTTATTTTCAAAACTTAAATACAAATTTTTTCCCTTTTTTCTAGATTGTTCGATTGCGTAGTGGAGGAAATGGAATTTATGTTCCAGGTCGTTGTGTTCCACAGATATTGAGTTGCTGACAAAAGATTCTGAAAGTGTCAGCGAGAGAGATTTCTAAATCATGTGCATTCATTTCATGTTTGTTGCCCAGTTCTGTTTGGTTTTTTTCAACCCAAGTCCGAAGGTTTTGTACTTCAGTACTTCGGTATTTGTGGAATTCATTTAGTCTCGGTTTTTTGTAAACCGATTTGGTTTTTTTATTATTTTTTAAAAATCTTAAATTCTTTTGCGTGTTCAACTTTTAAAACATGAAAAAATGTGTGTGCGTCAACAGTTCGGTTAATGAAACACAATTTACCTGCCTCTCGTTTTAGTTTGCAGCTCTTGTTGAATAGAAAGATTCTGGGATTTTTTTTACGCGAGAAAGACCCAGAGTAACAATAGATTCATTTTTTTTCGTAATCTTCAAAGTTTTTAAGTGTTTTTTCTCTTTATTAGGTCCCTCGAACAAATACTCATCGTTGATCCTGACTAATCATCTTATATCTAGACCTACACTTTATTAAAACGATTTATGATAAGCAATTGAATATCCACTGATTTTCTGATTTTTCAAATTAATTAGTCAACGTAAGTCAAAACAATATCATGTCCCAATTTGCCGTTGAAAAATAAGCACGAACAATTCTTCGGGTATTGCTAATGTGGTTGTTAGCAGACTTCCATTTACCATTTCTTATTGATTCTATTATTCACTCATTACTTTTTTACCCTGCTGAACTGCAATTCCTGCTGGTTATTCTCGTGTCCTTCATCACTGGTAAGTTTTTTTATCACGTTGGCTACAAATGTATACAAAGGTATCAGTTTTATTTTAAATAAGTTTAAAAATTAACCATATCATATGTGTTTACCTAAATCTTTCAGGAGCTCGGCGATTTGTCTCCTATTTATTTGTTCCAGTTCCAGCTTCCCCCTTGCCCGCTTCTTCTTCCTCCTGTTCAGTCTGGCCAGCATAGTTTCCTGTCACTCAGGTAAATTTGCTGTTTTTTTCCCATTATTTCTCTTTCTAATCCAACCTGTCGAGTATACACTTCACTTTCCCTTAATGGCTTCTTTCTTCTTCCTGGAATTTATATTCTTTCTCTTGCAATTATACCCGTTCCCTTTTATTGTATTCTTATTTACCTACTTCCCGAAACCTCTCCTTGCGATTACACTTAAGTAAAAAATTCAATTAAAATTTCGATTAATTTTCGTTTTCTTTTTTAAGGATCTGACAATTAGTTACTATTTGGCTTTTTTAGTTTTTTTTATTTGTTAAGCAACGATTACATTAAAAAATTAAACTATTACAATTAGAAAATAAACACAGTTAGGTAGTACTTCACTTAGAATTAGAGTATACATCAACAATTCCAGTGAATCCAATCTCTGGCAAAACTGTTGTTAAGGCTCGTATTTGAAAAAAAATGTCAGCAAGAATAATAGGTTATCAGGTCATAATAGGTAATCAAGGAAAAAGGTAATCAGTTATAAAAACTTTCCACAAAAACTGTCTATAAATCTTAACGTGTGTGCTTAATGTGCAAAGTACTATAAACTGACTATTATGACCGATGAAAATTTTTCAAGACTAATGCAAGGGATGTAGTGCTAAACATGAACCTTTATGAAAAAGCAATTCGTTTGCGACTAATAAGACAGGTTCAATTCACGAATTCATCATACCCAAACAAAAGACATTTTTGATTATGTCACTGAACGAGTAAATCACACAGCCAAATACCTAGGTTTGAAATAGACAGTGAGGGTTCAATAGAATGTGGTATTACGTTTTAACTTACATTTGTCAGTGATGACATTCACATTACACAAGATGTCAGATGGACTTATTACGCTTGATAAAATTTGTCACCAGTGCCTGTTCACTTGGACAAAAAACTAAAGCTATGGACAAACGAAAGCTATGCTACCTCTTTCTGAAATTGAGGTATATGGATAACATAAAATTTTCTTAAAAATGATGCTTATTATAAATACTATTTTCAAGAAAAAACATTTCTGAGTGGTTTTATTTAAAGTTTATTTCATGGATGAAATGATTTCCAAAAAAATTTCAATTACTGCTAACTAGCAAGACATTATTTACCCAAAAAAGCAGTTGTTTTACTAAACAGGAATCCTAAATAATGCATCTTCATAATCTATTCACTACGTAGTATGGAAAATAACTCTAGCCAAACGAGCTCTCTAGTAATTCCACTGGTGTACTTAAACAATGCATAGACAAAAAGAAAAAGAACGATAATATAAAAATAATAAATGCACTTCCTCAAACCCTGAAGGTTCCCTCTGTGAAAAATGTTTTAATTTTGTTTTTAACGAGCAAGTAATTTTGCATCCAATATAGAAAAAAAAACAATCATTTCGTCAAGATATGCTTTTTTCATTATCTAAGTACTATCTTTCTGTATTGTAGAACTGGATCGGATGATGAGTTGCATATTTTTACAATAGTGCTGTTTGAGATCTTTTTTAACATTTTTTTACATCGCGCAACTAAACAGTTGAAGGAACTTTTTGTCTGCTAGAAGAGCCTCAGGTTTTTTTGACTTGGTGGTGGATGAATCGGTGGACGGATCGGATGCGTCAGACGTCAAGAAAAGAGACAAATAATTTTGGAGGAATTCGAGAAAACGAGTTAAGCATCGAGTTAAACCTCTTTCATTGTTAATCATAAGCGACAAGAAATATAGAATCGTAAGCAGCTTACTCTAAAACGTTGGTAAAACTTGTTATCAATGAGTTAAGCAACTTAATTTGTAGGTTAATCAGAAACAGCTGGAAACCTAGCCTACAAACAATTAAGACACATAAAAATGTAAATGATTTGAGAGAAACTAGTACCATCAAGAATAAACAGCTTTACAGGTTAATTCATCCGCAAACTAAAAAAAAATATCACCATGATATGTTAGCAATGATTCATGAATTAGGAATTTGTTCTTGAAAATACGACGAATCACTCGCTCGACGTGAATTCGTATCCAGTGCTTACTCGACCACTAAATACCTGTTTTTTGGGAGTTTGTTACCTTTGCTCACATTGGTCGGAGGAACTATTTCACACCGTTTTTCCAACATCATATTGGTGTATTTTCTTTTGAAAAAGTGTGTCAAGTATAATAATTACCATACCTTTATTCAACAAGTCGAAGAATCCAGGAATCCGCGTCCGTTGTCCTACCGCAAGATATCCCGATACATGAATAAGCCATTAGGTGTGATCACAACATAATATATGAAATCTTGCATAATTTTTTTTGTAATCTGACCATATAACTTGATTTAGTCTTGGAAAATCTTGCTTTAGTTATGGCTGATTATTTTTTATTCTAGCGCAATGAATTCAACTATTAGCTAACTTTCATCAAGAAATTAGCTAATTTTTTTAACCTTTTTTTTATATTACAATAGATATTTGGACGATCCAATGGTTATGTGAAATCGAAGAGCGGGTCGTGCATGGCTGTGCAAGGTTCATGTGATTTTTCTTAACCTGACGTGCCACCGTTTGAACTAGAAAAATTGATTCTAAAATGTAACGTTTTCATCCACGTTATTTGAAAAAGGAAGTTGCCATGTCAATCTATCCTTCTAACTTCTTTTCTTATCGAAGCACGCAACGAGCTGAGATACATTTTTTTCCAGATGCATGGGTTTTTCTTATTCGTTAAATATCAACATGCAATATGATATAGACATTTTTGCGTTAACGTCAATTTTTTTCTTACCTCTTCCTCTCACATTTAATTGCATTTTGCATTCGTTTCATCATTGACTCAAATGGAAAATTTGCTCAAGCCTAACGTGTGAGTTACCAGCCCTTTTATCTGACTTATAGATTGCGACACTTGTCCGTGCCGCCCGTGTCGTTCCGAAGAGTCCGGAAAGCGCATGCATGAATCCCGATGCGGAGAAAAATTATTTCCTGATGAAGTAACTACGAATCCCAGGTTTATCGGCTTTTCTGGTGTTGAGAATTTTGACGTTACACATTATGGGAGTGTTTCGTTCGTACACAGGGTGGTAATATGATGTCAGCGTGTTATCTAGTCAATTTTTTAAATATATTATCTTTTGGAATATGTTATTCAGACTGTCAATTATACCGGTCTAAACCTTAATATTACTGGAGTCTCTGCTGGCCTACAAAAATTCCGTAACAATTTGCCGGTAAAATGGAGTACATTATGGATACATCTCCATTGTCGTTAAGTTCCTAGCAGGATAACGGTAAAATACACTTTATCTTCGTTTTTCTGCAACAAGGTCGACGATATTAAGGATGAGCTCATTCGCTCGAGGGCCGATATCGATCCAACCAGTGTCATATGCTCAATTTCTTTTTTGGACACACGGACCGATGCTGATTTGCTCACTGAGTTCACCTTCGTCAGCACGGAGGATGTCAGTTGGGCCTCCCCCACCAAGTCATGTAGTTTGGATCCGATCCCAACCCGCATTCTCAAAGAAGGTTTCACTTCTCCTTGTTCCAGCCATCACATCCATCGTTAACCTTTCTCTCCAGACCGGTGTATTTCCTCATGTTTTTAAGCATGGCCTGATAACACCTCTTCTAAAGAAGCCAACACTGGACAACTCCAACTATCGACCCGTCACAAACCTCCTCTTCGTTTCCAAAGTCCTGGAGCGAATTGTCGCAAAACAGCTGGACATTCATTTTTCCACCCACGGCATTCTCTCACCTGCTCAGTCTGCGTACCGTCCACATCACTCAACCGAGACTGCTCTTCTGGCGGTTCAAAATGATCTGCTTCAAGACGCGAGCCATGGCCATGGCTGTGTGGTTCTCCTCCTTGATCTGAGCGCAGCATTCGACACGATCGATCACGTAATTCTTCTGGGCCGACTCTCCGCTCATTGTGGCATTCGAGGAAAGCCCCTGGAGTGGATTGCTTCCTATTTGACGACCAGAACGCAGTCGGTCGTCATCGACGGCGTTGCATCCGAACCGGTCGAAGTAAAATATGGTGTCCCCCAGGGTTCCGTACTGGGGCCAAAACTATACTCCATTTACGTCAACTGCCTGCGCCTTGTGGCGGAAGAGTACGGCGTGAGCATCGAGCAGTACTCGGACGACACTGCTATTTACTTCGAATTTGGATTCTCGCGGGAATGCCTCGACCAGTTCGAAGCACTTAGGATCTTGTCAATGTGCGCTGGCGACTTAATCGACTGGTTTTCATACAACTGGGTCAAATTAAACCCACAAAAGAGCGAATTTCTCTACTTTGCCCCCTCTGAACTCGCCAACAGGCTAATCTCGCTTCCCCTACGTGTCAGTGTTAACCTCCTCGAACCTTTAACATCAGCCAGAGTCCTAGGTGTTCAGCTTAGCTCTGACATGACAATGGATCGACAGATCTCCGCCATTGTGAGGGCCACCAACTTCAATCTCTATCGGTTGGGCAAGGTAAGAGGTCACCTGACAACCGAAGCCACCAAGATTCTCGTTCACTCCCTTGTCATCACACACCTGGACTATGCCAACTCCTTGTTAGCCGGCCTTCCACAGATGAAACTAAGACCACTTCAATCAGTACAGGACTCTGCTGCCCGTCTCATCTACCGTGGCGCAATATCCACAGAGCTATCAAGATTTCTCCTGCATTGGCTCCCCATTAAATTCAGGGTCCTCTACAAGATCCTACTCCTCGTCTTCGACTGCCTGCAAGGAACTGCACCAGTTGAAGTGCACCACGGAAGTGCATTCAACTCCACGTCCCTGGTCATTCCGGTATTCGCACCGGGGCCAGAAGCCTCGGAATTATGTCTTTAACCACGAGAAGAAGGAAGAAGAAGAGCACCACACCAAAGCCGGCCTGCCAGAAGAGGTCTTTCACAACTTTCGCCCCGCATCACTGGAACAAACTTCCACCGGCGATTCGCTCCACAAACATCAGACTTGATTTCAAGAAACTCCTCAAGACACACCTTTTTACTTTGTCATATCTTACTTTAACTGCACGTCACTGAGTCATAGCTCCCCTTGTATAACCGTCATTTGAACGTATTTTAGTATATGAGAAAATGCGGTATAGAAATTTTAATATACATACATACATACATACACAGATAAAGACCACTGTGATCTTTATCTGTGCTCTAACATGCTGGGCTTTTCTATAAGTTATTCTTCCTCTTCAAATTTGAGCATCATTTTCTTCATTTTAGTAGCTTGAGCTGTAGAGCAACATCTTCAACACGAATGCCAATACAATAAATCCGCTTAGTGTTGTTTTTGCATATTACTTTTTCATTAACGCGAATACTTCTTCCCGCTCATTATTTGAATTTTAAGAAATGTGTTCGGCTGTAGGGTACTTCAAGACCAGGGGAAAGGGCTAGAATGAACGCACCGTTCCTTTTGGGATCAACTTTATTCAACATCTAATACCCCTTTCCAGTTAGTTGTATTTCAACACGCTATCAACTAATTGTCAAGATGAATGAAAAAAGAGATTAGAACCCGTTGTCGTTTTTTTTACTCAGTTGGCATTAAGCATTTGACAGGTGCGTAGGTTTCCATTTGTGTATACTTATTTTGTACGGCCGAATCCGAACTCGCTTTCATGGGTGCTTATGCAGAAATGATTATGATTCCTATAAAAATTTCAAGAAGCATTATAATGAGTTATCTAAAGACAAAGTGGTATTGATGAAACAATATGAATCCACAAGTGTTGATGGCTTGGACAACCATATTGTTCACCAAATACTTATCCAACAAATAATGCCGGAAGAATATTCTGGCTCTGTCTGAGAAGATCCAATGTTTTGATACATAAAATTACGTAAAAAAACAATATTTAGACCAAACTTTACATTTTTATGCATTACTTCTTAGGAATCACATTGCTGTGTTACATAGTATAACAGCAAACACTGTTGTAATATTAACTAGGACATTGCTGAGTTACGTTTGCAGGCGGGTATTTTGACTGCAAATAACCATCACATCCAAATAGCATCAATAGAACACGACAAATTTAAATCTCAGAGGGTAAAAAATTGTTTAAATATATGGTTGTGAATATTAAAAACAATTTTTCAATGTGTTGATAATTAGGGAAAAGAGGAGACCTTATCACCAGATGAAAACGTTTAATCAGAGATTTCGGCCAATGGAGAATAGTGCTCCGTTGTATACGTTATAGAAAGTATGCACAAGCAATATTCCAGAAAGAGAAGATGTTCATCGAAAAGGAAAGGTCGACAACAGGGTAGAAGTATTGATGGACTGCAAGGCGGAAATGTTTATTTACATGATGGTGAAAGTCTGTGACAACAGCAAGGTGGAAGTGTTTATTTGCGTCAAAGTGGAAGTCTGGGACAGCAGCAAGGTGGAAGTATTGGTCGACAACCCGTCAACTTTTACGCACATGGAGTAAATCACAAATTTGGTGACGTGTACAGCAAAAAAATGCTACATGAACGGCAACTGTACACATATTTGGAAACCAAAAATTTAAAATTGATTTGCGTCCCGGACGATGGTTTTAAGTATTGATAAAATTTTAAATTTATTTCCTAAAAATTTTTATATCCTTTTATGTCCAGAAATTGTTTATTTTGTGCATCAAAGTGTGCATTAAGCATTTTCGCATCAAGTATACGAACACATGGAATACCACATTTCCGCACGACAACTTATTATAGAGTATGCAGACTACTATATGGAGGAGAATAAATATTTCTTCAAAGATTTCAACGAAACCGAACTTTCCTTTACTCAACACGGTATTTTCTTTTATGAATTTGTTAAAACTAAATAAGGGCAAATTATTTAAAATTTTATATTTTAATTGAAAATAGTAAGACAACTACGCAAGCTAGGCTGTTTTAATGATTATGATGCATTGCTACATTTTCTAAAGTGTTTCTTTCTTAAAGTGTTCAACATACCTAGTTTAGTGTTGGAGTATTTGAGTGTTAGAGTTACTACAACATAGTATGTTGTAGTAACTCAAGTAAAGATCACTTAGTTAACAGCTTCTGAATTTTAGACACTAAGCGTAAAAGGCAAGGACGCTGCATACAAAATGCCAATGTTTTCAATGATTGCAGCCTACGTAAGGTTAGGTTAATTGAATGTAGAATTGAAAAACAAAACAGAAGAAGCCAAATTGATTATGGGTACACCAGATATTTAGTCAATTATTTTGGTAATGTAAACGTAATATATGATTGAAATCTCAGATACATTGCAAGCAATAGTGCCTGGAATACCTACTTCACGAATTGTTAAGTATGACATGCCCATAAAACCAACTTTGAGAAGAAAGACATGAAACATACACTTCTGTGGGTTTTTTGAAGAGCAATTTCTTCATTCCTCTTCACTATGCAAACACGAAAGCAAAGTTCATGCAATGGAATATGAAAAATCTATAAATTCATATTATCCACTTGTTAACGAGCTTTCCGATCCACAAATGCAAAATTTACTAGAAAGTACAGTACCTACCAGAAGTTTGGAAACGCCCGAGAGAAGCTTATCTAGAAATCTCATTTTCGTGGCGTTCCCAAAAATCCATTTTTTCACGGGGGACAACCAAATTTTTTTTGGAAGTAGCCATAATGGTCGGCTACTTCCTGAATTTTTTTCAGATTTTTAAAACTAAGGGGAGGGCAGCTAAAAATGCATGTAAGAGTTTGGAAACATGCTGTAGGGGCTTATTAGAAATCGGCTGCTTTGACGGTCTCTAAATAGGGGACAAATACACTTACAACGACGCGAAAAGTTGTGAAAAAAAGAGCTTCGTAAGCTCTACAACACGCGTCATGATTTGAATTTTTCAAAACACATGTAGTATAACTAATTTTTAATTCAAAACGGGATTTATTATTTTATCTTTTTTCTCCCCTATTTTCCAACCAAACAGTGTTGCCGCTTTTTCCCTATTGTCGTGTTATCCGAGGAAGGGAAATATAGCCTGAATTTATTCAAGTGCCGCAAGGGGCGCTGCATACGACAAGTTGAGTGTTTGTTTGTTGAAGCAGACGTGTGTCAGAGTTGGTTCGATCACAGTATTATTTCAAATTTCTTGGCTTGGTAAGGAAGTATTGTTTACTGAAAATATTTGCGAATTATAGCGAATTATGTCCCAATTTTGGACGTGGAAACTAGAAATCAACGCAAGTCATTCGCTGAGAAATATTTAAACTTGCATGATGCAAATTATTGGAGTGCTGCTGTGTTCTCAGACGAACAACGTTTTGTGTAACTTTTTTTTCTACATTTAAAGTGGTTCAAACTGAATGAATTTTTAATTCTTATGTTTCTTTTACAGCTTTAATGGTAGTGGTTAAATTTCACTATATGCTGGTTTGCATCATGTTAACATACCCAACAGTGTATGTGTATGGGGATGTCTATCGAGCAAATGCAAGAGTGTATTGAAGGAACTTGATGGGCGTTTGTATTCCGGACAGTACATTGAAGTACTTCATATGCGAATGTCATTCCCTTCTGCCAGGACAGCCCTCTAATTCATGATCACTATCCAGTTCACACCGCACAGGCAGTCAGGAAGTTTTTGCAGTCCCATGGTGTAGCTGTAATAGAAGATTGGCCGAAAAAATCTGGTGATATTATGCCTTTGGAAACTGTTTGGTTTCATCTAATTGACAAACTAAATGAATTTAACATCTTGGCATTCGACAAGGCTGGTTTATGGTCAGAATTGTCTCAATTGTGGAAAAGTCTAGATGTTGATGGCTACTTCACCCAACTTATTTCTGATATGCCCGAGCGTTTGAAAATATCATTCACAAAGATGGAGCTTAGACTCGATAGTTATGTAATAAAAACTAAATCCCTGATTCCTTGTGAAGACTGGCCAAAATAAATATTTTTCAACATGGGTCCTCATTTCATTTGTTTATTTAATAAGATGTATGGCCACCTTTAGCACGTATCACAGCTTCGCATCGATTTCTCATTGAAAAAATGTATTTTCGCAATATTTTCTTTGGAATGCTATTCCAGGTGTGTCGTAGGTTAGTCCACATATGATCTTTAGAAGTCCGACTACTTTTTCGCAGTCTGCAGTCGACGTTATCCCAGATAGATTCTATAGGATTAAGGTCCGGACTCTGCGGGGACCATACCATCCTCACTACATCTCCTTTAAGCAAACCAGTACAACAACTTTAGCAAATACAATTCCTTATAAATAAAAGAACAGGAGATGGAACACAAATCATTGATATGCTTATCAGATTTCTCTTTCTTCGTAAGATAATTTCTGCACAAATTTGAAGAATGTTTTGGATCATTAGCCTCCTGGAAGATGAATCCTTTGCCAATCTATTTCTTTCCTTCGGGAAGAGCACGTCGCACGAGGATTGTGTGATAAACGGTTTTGTCCATGATTCCTTCGATTCTTTTAACTGGGTTACTCCATTCGCACATATTCCTCCCCAAACCATAACGCTTCCACCTCCATGTTTCATAGTCGGAGTAATATATTCTTTAATAAAGCGCTCGTTTTTCATCCTACGAACAAAGGTTTTGCGGTTGTTTCCAAAAAGTTCAAATTTTGACTCGTCAGTGAATAAAACTTTTTTCCACTTCTTCTTCGACCACTTAACATGCTTCTTGGCGAAACGCAGCCTTTTTATGATATTTCTGGCACTTAGTAAGGGTTTGCGGCATGCCACTCGTCCAATCCTGCCCCAAGAGTGGAGGAAATGATTAATTGCCGACTGGCTGACAGGGATGTTTCTACTTGAATTAAAATCTTCGGTTAAAACCGATAAAGTTGCACGGCGATTCCTTACAGCGCATAACTTCAAATAATGCCGGTGAGACTCGTTAAGAACCCTTGGTCGCCAACTTCTCGGTAAGCTTTGGTTGGTCTTTCATTTATTGAAACGCTGGATAGTTTTACAGATGGTCGATAAAGCATGGCCAGTTAGGACAGCAATGGTACGCATACTTTTTTTGGGAAAACTGTCAGTGAACAGTGCAACTATTTTTGCTCGCTCTTCAACGGAGAGTTCTTTTTTTACACCCATCGTAACACCAATGACGCGATCCGCGGGGAACAGCACAACAGGACATTCAGGGAACGACTAAGGATTACTGAATTCTTTTCATTGTGTGGAAGAGTCAAAAAGAGGAAAATATACAAATAGTATTGACAGCGAAAAGCATTTCAGTTCGTTTTCGAAAAACAAAATTTGGTTTTTGAAAATTTTTCTAACCATCCCTCCAACGGCAGACCCGGATGGCCCCGGCGGCCTTAGGATATTAGGGACAAAAAGGGGAGGATTCTAAAACAAAGGATGTCCTTCCGTTTTTCCACCCCATATTCTTAGGTAATGCCGTGTGGTAGGGGCATGCCTTGCAACATATTTTTGGGTGATGTAACATTTAAAAACGATACAATAAAATACAGATCCCTTTCACCTTTTTCAAAATAAAAAATCATGGATATAGAGAATTTATTTGTCTTTTCGAGGAAAAAAATGAAACTCGTAATCACTACTTTTGGACCGGGGTGATCCAATACCTGGCGCGGGTACGACTGTGTATATCTGCTATAGATAAAAAAACAACATTCAATTTTCCCAACCTTTTCAAACCAACATTATCAAAAACTTTTTATTTTGACCGAATCATATTTATTTGTTTTGGCCGGATCATACCTAAAGAAAAAAACGTACCGAATAAACAAAAGATAACATGTTTTGGCCAAATGCATTTTTTTTAATTCTTCGATTTGACTTTTTGACAAATACAACATAAATAAATGTAGACTTCGGCCGACGGCCAAATCAAAGAATTCTTTTGATACGTAGTGTATAGCTCGGAGTAGAGAATAGCTTCATTCTTTACCTATTTCATCTGCCATTACGGGATCCAAGAGTAAAGTTTGATGAACAAAGACGAACTTGATCAAATTATTTGACAAGTAAATCTTAGTTACCACCCACCTAACATGACTTGGGGTCCATTTTAAAGTAGCGGGAGCTTATTCCAACTTTAATTGTTATTTACTCTCTAAGATTCATTTACTAAACACTAAATAACAAATATCACTTGAAAAACTGAGTCGACTGAAATGTTTTTAATCAAATCCCTTATTTATGCAACGACCCTATTGTATAAGCCAATTGGTAACGTCTTGGCTGCCAGCTCCTGTTCAGATATTCTGACAGTAATATATTTGTCGGAAAAGAAGCCAATAGAATACTCATCATAGATAACGACTATGATATATTATACTTTAGATGATGACTTACTATAGAACTTTAGAACAATAACTTTAAAAAGAAAAAACAAGTTTGGGTCGTAGAAATCGGGAGTAAAGGTAAAAAATCACTTTTGGTTTTATCTCACAAGAAACGAGAAAATTATTTACTATGCGTTACTTTAACATTAACTGGAAGCTAAAACGAAAAGCTAAAACATGAATTTGAATCTTATAAATTGTAATTTATTTTGGCTGCTACGATTGTCACGAGCATCGTGGCTGTCTGGTCCGATTTCTTGAAAGGGGCACTATACACACAAACGACATTGACCGAAACATAACAATTGAGTCATACACTGATTAATTTTTCTTGTGTCAGTGTACATACTTTTCATAAAGATACACAGTATAACCAGAAAAATCTCGTGTAAATAGTAATGGTATTTATTTTGAGTATAGGTTTCTGCTGTCTGCCCATTAGATCATCCCTTGACATGAGGGCCAAAGAGAAAACATGGAGTCGTGGGCTCAGGTATACCCAGAAAACCTGTTTGAAAGGGAACTGCCAAATTTTGTGTATTGTAAACGTATGTATTTTGAGCATAAGTTCATGAAACTACTCAAAATTTAAATTTATAAGCTAGGTGTTATAAAATGTGAATATTGGCCAATTTTCCCGGTATTTTCAATTGTTTTTATCCGATACTTCCTCCTCGTCTACATTTTCCGCCATGATCACGTGTAAAACCCGTTGGGCATGGAAACCATTTTCCACTCGATGATGATGCTGCATAATAGACTGACCCTGGCACTGAGGTGCAATCACCAGATTCCGGGTAACAAGGTTGACTTTTACGTTACGTAAAAATATTTTGATAAGGGAAGTGAAAAAAATGAATATACACGATGAAATTTTATTACCTTGTCCAGTGGTACTGGGGCAAGCACAGTACTTCGGTGAAAAGCAAAAGGAATAAAACAGTGGTTAAGAAGGTCGAACTAGGAATCGTTGTAGACTTCATGACGAGAGTTCTGGTGCTCGGGAAGTCGATTTTAACACTAAAATACTAACGTCATGTAACTCTTCTATCAAGGTGGAACTCAGCAGGTCTTTCTGTTGACCGAATATGGAGACATACCAAATCAAAGAGTCATCCCATTATTTGCATAAGTTTTGGAAACTTACCTTGGGGCTGTTCCTCAGATGTTTTTAGCTACATTGCAGTTACTACCAAAACCTTTGGTCATGTTGAAACCGTAAAAAAAGTTTCTTCTATTATGATTCACACATTGAGTATTTTTTTATGCGAATTACTTTTTCGGAGATCTTTCAATCAGTTAAAAGAAGTCAAAAGTGTTACTGTAAAACGAAACTGGTTTAGGAGAGAGTTGGGTGAGTCGAGACGCGTTTTATTTTTGAGATATGACTCCCAAAAAAATTAACCGATTTAATCTTTTGTTTTCATTTTTTCTGTGCCTTTCTCCATTCCCATTATTTATTTATTTTAATTTTAAAACAAATGGTTTACCTTGTATCAATTTGTAAAGTTTTGAGAAAATTTGGGATATTAGCCTCTATGATATGGGGTGAATTGACGGTGGATGATGTGAGCCTCAGTTTAGTCTATTAAACACCAGGAAAAAATATTTAAAAATGAATTTCTATCCGCTTTTATGATATCTGTTCGTTAGAAAAGTTTTTATTTGAATATACCTATATAAGTTTTCTTTAAAAGCAAAAGAAACTGCTTTATTACAAATGGGGGAAAATTAAATGGGCTTGGTTTCGGGTGATTGATTTACGAGATCTCTTCTGATGTCCAAGACAATCCCATCATCGAAATGGCTCTAGACCATGAGAGCTCTGATCGATGAGCCTAGCTTTGGGTATATTTTAATTTGTATGGGTGACATACGGGCGTTTTATCGTATTTTTTAACACAAACGCACCATTAGTCTTCGGCACACTTAAATTCAAATAGAAAATTTATTTTAATTTTCGAGGACAGAAAGTTTTCATAATTTTTATTGTTATTTTAAGTTTATAATGTTTAATTAAAGACGCCTTTCAATTTACTTGGAAAGCATGACTAAAGCGTGTTTACATAATGAGTCAGTGCCGTTGCCCCCTCCCATCAGTTACTCATACTTCCTTATCAAATTAATTTACTTCACATGTGGCAAAAAATAGCCAAATTATTGATGTGATTTATTAATAACATAGCATTAAGTTGAAACTTAATGCATAAAAGTTAAGCCTGAAACTTTAGGGAACCATGAGGATTGTGCAATTAAAGAAAAATTGACAAAAAATGTCGCGCGACTATTTTTGGTGGTAAATTCAAACTCACTTTACTTCTGATGACGCCAGGTATACATATTGCAAACAATTCTTGAAAGTATTGGTCATCCTTTTTTTGAATTAATGAAAAATCAAACTCGTTATAGGGACATTCCACGCAAAAAAAAACATTTAAGCCATTTTGGGATATCCCATGATATGGGAAATCACTCATGGGGGTGAATGAAGGGGGAATCACAAATCCCAAAATGACCGACTATGAGGTAGGAGAATGCTATGCGACTAAAAAAACGGCGATATGTATGAAAAGAGCCCTTTACAAAAGGAATTAAATCTCAAATTTAAGGAAAAGAGGATTTTGATCAAAATCAAAATTTTGTAAACAACAAGATACAGATTTTGAAATTGATATAATTTTGTTTTTTCTTTAAACTACATTGAATTAAAAAAAAATAATTCGTCAGCTTTATAAACAAACAAATATGGAATCGATTGACCTTTTTAAATTGCAATCGAGTGAAGAAAAGAGGCAGGAATAAGAGCTTTTTTGTATTTCGCCTTTAATCCCTAAGGGCAAAATATGGTTATAGGAACACGAAATGTAAATTAATCCCTCTTAAAGGACCACCCACCAAACATGGCGGGGGTCCGTTTTAATCCAGGAGGGGCTTATCTAAAATTTTAAGAGAAACTACGTCGGGAAATTATAATTTTAAAAATAAAATAGAAATATAGTGTGAGAATCAGCCTAAAAAACTTTATTATAACTAGAATTATTTTGATTTTCACCCATTCCTTATTCGTACAAGGACCCTATTGGTGGAGGCTCTTTTGGGAAAAGAAACCGAAAGAGGCGGAATAACTCTGGATTAGGTCCATCCCAATATTTATCCAATCAAACTACCACTACAATGACCGAAACGATTACGTAGAGTACCCGGCCGACAGGAAGATTGAAATCCAATAGAGGTTAAAAAACCGGCCTCACAGTTGGGACAGAAAGACTTGCATTTCATCGTCAATTCTCCAATACCATCTTCAATAAGCAAAATTTCACGAGTTGGGCAAGGTCCTTGTGTCCGTAATTCCCAACACTCTTTGACCGCTGCTTCATCTAGGCTTCCGAAAAAGTGCTTCCCATCAACAGGACATCCTTCTGGAACAGGTTCACATTGGGGTTCATTGTTTTTAAGAACGAACCATTCACTGTCTAAGCAAGGACCCTGTGGTCAGAGAGTAAACACTTTTATATTTCGAATTTAAAATTAATTCAAACAAATGCCATTTTAAGACCTGAGTGTTGTGAAAATAACATTCACCGATTTCATCTGAATAAAATGCTGGCCGATCGTCAATGTCTACGCAATCACAAAATCCATCTTGGTTAGGTCCGTCAAATAATTGCATGTTTTTTGGACATTGTTCGGTATTGCCAATCGGGAAACATTTTCCATTAAAAAATGTTTCTTCCGTAGACGCACAGTAGCTATAAAAATTTGAATGACGTATTAGGATATGGATATGAATAGATGATATAAAAAAATACCTGTTGCCCTGTGGCAAACAGAATACTCCAGTGAATTTGCAAACGAATAAAACAGAATTTGTTAAGAAAATCAAACTGGGAATCTTTGCAGACATGACGAGAGAAGTCTGGTGCTAGCCAAGTCGATTTGAACACTAAAACACTTTAAATCATGTGGCCTCCTTTTAAGATTATATGCTGAAGGCCAAAAAAGACGCGTGCAGCCATAAATGGAAAGCATTTACATTGTCCATAAGAAAAGTATACGAATGGAAAGACAAAGGGAGAGTGAAAAAAGAGGAACCGACCCCTTTCTTCCCCACTATTCTTCTCTTCCTTAACTTTCCTTCCATTCGTACACTTTTCTTATGAACAATGAATTCTGGTGCTCGTGAAGTCAATTTTAACACTAAAATTCTAAAGCGCCATGTGACTCTTCTTTCAAGGTGAGACTCAGCAAGTCTTTCTGTTGACCGAATATGGAGAATTGCAGATATACCACGTAAAAAGATGCGACGTTGCGAAGTTTTCCCATTATTCACATAAGTTTTTGAAACTTACCTTGTGGCTATTCCTTGAATAAAGGTATATAAGAGATATAAGGTGATGCAATATTGGCCGATACTTTTGCCGTTTCCAGACGCTGCTCACACACTGAGGAATTGTTTTCCAATGTGAATAACTTTCGCGAGGATCTTTCGATTCGTTAAAAGAAGCCAGAAGTGTTTTGTGAAACGTTATTCGGTTATAGATCTAACATTGAACATGATCATTTTCTTCTGTTTTTCGTCTTTATTGCATTTCACTATTACCCCAAAAGCCGCGGTTACATTGACCCAAACAATTTTGCAATGTAAACATTCTATGAGAGGGAGAATACGTAAGCGTAAGGGAGGCTGGAGAAATCACTAAGATAAAAAAGAGTTCTGCAATAAATAATTAAGTAATCAACAGATTGCTCCAGATATCAAATTTGGTCCAGGGGACAAGGCCTCTAAAATCCGATTTCCCAACCCTTTTTGTACGCCAAATCATCCGAGCCCCAGTAGACGTGTTTTCCATCAGCTGGACTTATTTCTGGAAGCTGTTCGCACTACCGTGTGATCTTGAACACCAATCACTGACCTTCTTTGCAAGAGAAAGTATTTTTGGAGGTAGAAATCAAACTTGCTCTTCTTTTGATGGCGCCAGGCATATTCAGGGTAGGTTCCAATATGTATCCTTAAGATATAGTGGTATCCGAACTTCAGGTAAGTTCCGCTCTTTGGTAGTAGCCGCTATTATCTGCTCAGAAACCACTTGCATCGACAAAGTTAGTTACAGCTTCTTGTATTTTTTTGTAATATTAAAGTTTGAATATAGCAACTTCGTAAACAAAAATTTCGCTTTGGATATCGTTAGTTTTCTTATTGGATTTTATTCGTGGTTAAGAGCACATGAAAACTGCACTGAAGGAAATGTCTATGCTCCTGGGTCCGTAGACAGAGACGAAAACGATTCCCCTTTTGGAGATGTTTTCGCTTTATTTTCTTATTATTTTTTATAATAAGCTTAAAGCAGACGTCGATGTTTTCATGAAGAGTCCAAGTTTGTCCTGTTTGGTGGCTTAGACCGAGAAGATTTTTGAGTAGTTTTTACCATGCTCTTCAGTTTCCTTGAACTTAATCGTTTGACATCTTTACTGGAAGTTGCCCGCGAGATCTCAACTTTCACTGGTCGTGGTTGAATACGGTTTACAAAATTGACTCAATCAAAGGTCTGTTCTAATGACTTGATGGCTATGAAAAAGGCCAGAAGCACAGGGTAATTTTTTTAGTTTAAGTGGCAAAGTCAAAATCGGTGGGTGACATTGATATCCAAGAATATGGTATTTCCTTTTTTCCTAGCCATGCATGTTAAACCAAACTGGTAATAACAAAAATGTTAAATTCTCTTATACATTTTTTATATAATATTATTGTGCAGTTGAATGGGCCTCAAGGGCTTGCCCAAAGTGATTCATATCAAGAGAACGATCTGTGCTGTAAGTATACTGTTGTGTGAACTGTTATAAAAATTTATTTACATATAATTGCATTTTGAAGTAGATTTGGTGAATCCTGTTGGGGAAAGTTGTGGTGATAACATAATGTGTGATGGGTTAATGGTACAAAATGGGTTGGATAAAAGAGTTTTGGGATACGAGTCCCAGAACAGCACAATGCCAATAGTATTACTGTTCAATCATCAAAAAGTAATGTTATCTTACCACATGTATTATTGTATTGTTAATTTATTCTCATATTGTGTTGCCTTATTTCACAGGGAAGTCAACCAGAAAGGATTGCAACGTAATACTAATACTTACAAGTGCCATTCCAGACAAGAAATTTGTACGAGCAGCCTACACTCTATACCAATTTTTTTCAGTCAGTCTGTTGAGCTTGTTCTTCTGAAAATTGTAACGTTACCCAAAACTTCACTCCTAACAAGTTAAATCCATCCTTTCTTATTATGGATCTATCAGACTTTGGTAATTATAGTAGCAAATTTATTGCAAATTATCTTCATTATTAACGGTTTTCAATTTCAGAACAAAGTCCTCACATCACTGGAGTTGCTGTTGCTCCCACAATTAATTTTAGCTGGAAGACGTAGGAAGAACATTCGTCAATATTTCATTGATTGCAGAGAGCCAGAGAGCCAGAGAGATATAAAATTTTAATGATAAGAGTGTTTTCTTGTTGTGTAACGTTTAACATAATGCTGTTGGTATTAATTGATAGGATTCTGTGGATATTGCAACAGCAATACAAGAAATAGATCTTTCAGCTCCTTTTCTATTGAAGTATGACAGTTCGTTTCACGTTATTGCTAGGAAGGCCCCCTTTGTCAGCGCCCAAGAATCTAACGATGGCTGAATAAGTTTATTGGCTGTATTTGATCTAAAATGGTGTAAGGAGGTCGAATCTGTCCTTCTGTCGAGGAGGAAAAGTTATTGAAAAGATCACTGAACAATTAAAATCATGTGGTACCGCAAGCATTTTTCGTAATATGATACTGACACCATCAGTCAAAAGTTGTTATACATGCTGTTCTGTTTTTGCCACCTTGTTCCATTCAAGTATAAAATAAACAAAAACAGTTTGCATTGATAAATAGAATTTTATTTGTTATATAGTTCAGGATCATAGAAAAAATTTTTAATTCGGTTCAGAAAACGTTCCAGACAAATATTATTGGGGTTGCACAACCAAATACCAAAATGCTGTTATCAATTTTAAAACCTTCATTTTTAACAAGTTTAAACGTTCTAAAACATTATATCAAACTTGTTATAACTGTAGGTTACATATCTTACTAAAATAGAAACCTGCAAAAAACAGCAGGTTATAACTTACTAAAAAACCTAACTTAACCTAACCTAACATAACCTTTTTCGTTTTTCAACTTAAAATTCAACTGAGATAATATAAAAGAAAAAAAATTGAAAATAAGACCTGATATAAAGCTAAAGCAGGCCGATTTTTAAAAAAAAAAGTCGCGTTTCCCTAGCCCTAGTCGTTCAACTGCAAAAAAAGGCAAAAGTGGTATAATTTGCATAAGGTCCTCTCGGCATTCCAAAGACTTTTAGAACCGGCTAAAAGTACTTCAGGAAATGTAAACAAAAATATGAAAAAAAATCAAAGGTGTTCTCACTACCTCTTGCTATGTACATACCAAATTTGAAAGCATTTGGTTAAAAACTGTAGTAGGGGAGACCGGGGCTATCGCAAGTAGAACCAGTTATCTTGTAGATATCTTAAAGATATCAACATGTCTATCTGCTGTTTTACATTTCTAAGATATCTACAAGATACCGTTAAGATAAATCAAACTATATACAGTGGGTACCGAAAGTATCCGTACGGCTGAGAGGATCAGTAGGGAAAACACGTTTTTCAAAACGCTCCCAAAAATAGAATTCTCGGTGGAATTCAATAAAAATTTTTTCAAAGGTTAACATTAAGGCGGGGTATCATGTGATTTTTTTGGGAATTTTTCAACAACGCGATAGGTGGTTTTTATCGCGTTGCGTAAGTATCCGTACGGCCGAGAGGCCCAGTAGGGAATGGGCTTACTTTGGAGGCCTGTTATTCAGTAACTACGTAATATTATAGGGTGGGAAATTTCTTAAAAAAAAAGAGCTGCATTAGCTCTATCTGTGGTCATAAGATCACATTTTTTAAGTTTCATTTATAGTAATGAAATCAAAAATGAAAACACGAATTATAAGTTTTCCGTTTTCTTCCCCTCGATTCCCCATCACCAGTGTTGCCATATCAAAAAATATTTACCCTTTCTCTTTCTCCCTCTTCCGTCCAAGGGAAGAGGGAGATTTTGGGATATGGCAACACTGGTGATGGGGAATCGAGGGGAAGAAAACGGAAAACTTATAATTCGTGTTTTCATTTTTGATTTCATTACTATAAATGAAACTTAAAAAATGTGATCTTATGACCACAGATAGAGCTAATGCAGCTCTTTTTTTTAAGAAATTTCCCACCCTATAATATTACGTAGTTACTGAATAACAGGCCTCCAAAGTAAGCCCATTCCCTACTGGGCCTCTCGGCCGTACGGATACTTACGCAACGCGATAAAAACCACCTATCGTGTTGTTGAAAAATTCCCAAAAAAAATCACATGATACCCCGCCTTAATGTTAACCTTTGAAAAAAATTTTATTGAATTCCACCGAGAATTCTATTTTTGGGAGCGTTTTGAAAAACGCGTTTTCCCTACTGATCCTCTCAGCCGTACGGATACTTTCGGTACCCACTGTATCCAAGAGATACATGCGATTCTATCTTAGAGATATTTTGTAGATAACTTGGATTTACATCTTTTTAGAGATATATTTTTCTACTAGGGAAGACTCTTTCCGTCAAAAAGAAGCGCCCCTTTTTCTTTCATTTTCATTTCACACGATACTGTAATTAAATAAAACAAAAATATAAGGTTAGGTTATTTTTATATGTACGTAGGTATTGAAAAATCCACGAGCGAAAATGCTATTTATGTGTTACGTAAGTGCGCTTTACGTTTAACCGGCATATTTTATCTTTAATTAAGACCTGATTACATTACTAGTTATGGTAGTTACTTTTGCACTTGAGAGCCTAGAATGCTCCCCAAAACTTGTTAGACAAGTTTGAGATTTTTGGCAAGATATTTTAACCAAATTCTTTGAAAGTTGTTGATCTCAAAATCTAATTTCTACATTTTTATAGATGAGTCAGAATAGCTGAAGGGACGAATATTTATCATTCTTTTTTAGGCGAATTTTTCCGTTGAAGTTTCGATTCGTTGTTACAGTAGAATATTTTGTATGTTAAATTTATACATTTTTCTTTCCCCAGCATGTTTTTGTGCGGTTTGCTTCTTCTTCCCAACATTTTATTTTCCGTTTGTACCCGCCAGGGGTGCTCCATGTCGTTGCCCCCCTTTATTTTCTTATTCTAACATATTTACTCAAGTTAATCTATTATCTATATATGAAAAAAAACTCGCAAAATTTGTACGTGCACGTTGACCTTACACAGTGTGATATGGTTTACGCGCTATCTCATCAATCAACAAGGTAACAAACTACTCTAATAAAACTGAATTATATTTTATATAATTCAGTAGTGGCGTGCTGGTATCGCACGTGATTGCCACTCAGACAATCCGGGTTCAAATCCCGAGAAATGCAGAGCTTCTATATATGGCAAATGCCTTAAAATGTGTGCAATATCGTCTAATACGATAGAAAATCGAAGTATACAGAGAATGAGGAATATTAGGAAGGTGTGAAGAAGCGAAAAATACTTTATTAATATATTAATTTATTTAAGATGTCTTGGGCAAGATCTTGGAGAGATGACATTTGGCAACTGTATAGCTTGTACAAAGATATCATTAGTTATCTTTACAGTAGATGTAAATATATCTAGAAGATATCCGCAAGATATTTTGTTCTACTTGGGATGTGGGACATTTTTTTTCTTTACGCTGCCATTTATAAAAAAATGAGAATTATGAAAAAATAAAAACACAGGGGTGATTCCCTGGCATTCATTTACATTTGGTAATTTTTTCTATTTTTTCCATTGAATATTTGTATAGTTATGGGATGAAATGCAAAAATGCCGAAAAATAAAAAGTTTAGGGTTAAACGGAACAGAGCCAGGGGTAAAATTGAACATCGTTTTTCTCTGCAACGACTGAATTATATTTATTAAATAATGCACTGGTGAAAAGGAAATTCATTTCCCTTTCAGAAGTGCTGAATTTTTATTTATTTCACAAAGTAGAAGTGGAGATAATATCAAAAAAGTATTTTTCGATCAGTTTTCCTTTATTTTGTCGCCAGGGGGCGTTTTTTGGAATTAACATTGATCTGGCAATACCTGTTTTACCCCGTTTTCCATGTTCCGTTTAACCCGAACCCAAACAACATAAAAAAGTTAATTTTGACATACTTAGGAACACATTTCTTCTAAAAATTAAATACCATCTTAAACTAGGAAAAAAAACCTATCAAACAGCCATCTGGGTTTTATAAAAATATAAATAAAAGTATTACAAAAATGAAAAACTAAACGTCAGAAATTTTTTTCCGATTCCGATTTTTTGGTTTTTCCCATAAAACTCGACAAACTCATCGAAATTTCAGGAAAAAAAGTTTACAAGATTAACATAACATAATTTAACATACGATTTATTTATTTCATAATTTTTAGACAAATCGTTCATATTTAATTTTCCCTGTACATTTTAGCCCCTAGTCCCACATAGCCCCGGTCTCCCCTACTGAGAGGACTGCAAAAACAGCGTTTCTGCATAAGGTCCTCTCGGGCTTCCAAAGACTTTCGGTAGGTACTGTATATATGTTCACTTTTTCCCAAAAAGCTTTCCTAAGTGCTGAAGCACTTAAATTAGAGATGGAAGTAAATTAAATAGGTAAGTTCAAAACAAAAATAAGGTGTACAATAAGGTGTATCTACACCTTATACGTTTATATTTTATATATTATTATACATCTTTTTTTACGTTGTTTTTTAAACGACCTTAACATGAAAAAACTAAAAAATCCCTTCGGGTACTTTGCTAACGCAGAAGCAGATAGCATGGTATAGGATTGCATGGTACGCGTAGATGAGAGGGCGCAAATAGGGCTTTGGCCCGGGACGTTTTTAGCGGGGTTTTTTTTATGGGTTTTTTAGACGGGTTTTTCTTCTTCCGCGGGTCGTAGCGGGTTGGGCCAACTGAGTGAACGGGTTTGGCCCGGGCCAACCCATGGGTCAAAAAATTTTTACCGGTCCGGTAACGGCCCGGGTAAAAAATCGGGTCAAACAAACTTTTTTTTTACAGACTTAAAAAAATTCCCTAAATTTCTTAATTATCTTCTTCTTCCAACAGTGACACGTCAATTCTGTCTTCTGAACACCCCTGAACGCCCTTTTCTACCACTTATCCTACTTTTCATGCTACGAAATTATCGTAGAGCATTTGGCGGCAATATTTTGAGGCCGCAGGCATAGAGAATAACGAGCTTCTCTATGTGACTACTAGATGGCGCCACCACTCGGGTTGGCCCGCGGACCCGGGGGTTCAACCCGTCGCCCGCCCCGTTAAAAAAAATGCCTCGGTGGGTCGAGTCGGGTTGGGTTTTTTTTCGTTCAGCCCGGGCGGTGGCCCGGGTTTTCATCGCCCGGGCCACAGCCCTAGGCGCAAATGGACCGAAAACTGGAATCTTCAACTATCGGCAACTCTGGCCGGGTGTGTAACTAGAGGGCCCATTTTAACATGGAGTCTCATGGGACTACCCCCTTTGAGGCCCTAAATTTTTGCGTTAAAAAAAAGTTTTTAACTTGTTACATTTTTTATTATGTGTAGAATAATTTTTAATACAAAGTTCATGTAATTAATTTTAAGAAAAAAATGTCGAAGTATTTTTTTAAAAATAAAGAAAGTGGCGAAATCGCCGCCGCCAAGAAAAAAGGGGGTGGACTTCCTTGTCATTTTGGCGCTTGGTGCCTGGGGCATCGCGCGTCCCAGAATCAGGCACTGCGCGCCAAAAAGAAAAGAAAGTCCACCCCCCTTTTTTGTTGGCGACGGCGATTTCGCCACTTTCTTTATTTTTTAAAAAATACTTCGACATTCTTAACTAAAAATAAATTACATGAACTTTGTATATAAATTTATTCTACATACAATAAAAAATGTTACAAATTGAAAAAAAAATTCAAACACAGATATGCAGGGCTTCAAAAGAGGTAGTCCCATAAGACTCCATGTTAAAATGGGCCCTCTAGTTACGCACCCGGCCAGAGTTGCCGATAGTTGACGATTCCAGTTTTCGGTCCGGTTTGGCAGTCGACGGCTCTGGGAAGAACGCGTACCATAGAATCCTATACCATGCAGATAGCTGACAATTATTTTTTTATTATTGGTGGAGATAGAAAGAACTACCGCTAGATGGCCCCGACTGCTACGAATGCTTAAAAAGAAGCACCAAATACTAGTTTACTGGTATTTATGAAAATAAAGGGGGCCATTGCTCATTGACGTTCCGTAGTATATTTTTAGTCTATCGTGACGCATTCATTGTAAGCTTTTAAACGTTATAAAAAATGCAAGGAACAAATGGAAAATTCATAAAGCTTTCCACAATCACCATTACTATAGCCTATCATATTACATACATGGTGAAATTTTTGCATATTTGCCAGTGTGCGCTACATGATCGTATAGTTATCTAATCAACTCTTATATAGCAAATATTGATTGCACAGAGCTAGTCACACTTGTGCCCAAAAATGAATATCCCGCAATATAGGTTTAAAAGAATAAATGCGTAATGTACGTTATTCCTAATTTATTGTGTTTTTTTTAAAGAGAGGATCAACAAGAGAGATAGAAGAAAAAGGAAGGAAAGAGTAATGATCCAAAGGTAATTGCTTTTTCAAAGCCTCCCAGAGAGACAGCCAGTCACTGTCGCTACTTTCGCCTCCTGAACCCGAGATCCATCAACATAAATATTCGTCGTGTTCCAAATGATATACTGTAGCCGATCCAAATTAATCATCACAAATTGAAGCTATCGCGTGTTTAAAAAAAAAACCTGGGTCATCCTCGGGTTTGCGGTAGCCTACCGCGTAGTATATAATTTACATTTGAATTGAATTGGAGAGCCGTGGAGAGCTCACTTTTCCCCATATGGAGCCCTAAATTGCAAACAAAAACGTTTCTGTTTAACTGCGCTAAAGAGAGGGGTTTTTTTTTGTACATATGTTGGTGGTATATTCCCTAATGTGCGGTTTGCGTTTAAAAGCGTGAGTATAATCTGTCAAGCTGACTTCAAAATGACCGAGTTATGTAATTGATCGAGTCCCCTCTACTCTCCTTCCTTACAGCGATCCTGAACTGAACGGTTCCAGAAAATTTAAAATGCTAATCGATCCACTGCTCAACATCTGGCCGATTTTATTTCTAGAAAATATTTTTCCCCCTCACTTGTTATAGGCCTATCAACCAACATCAGCATTTCACTATTTTAACAAAAATCGAGATCATCTATTAAATGTTTAAAATAGATGACGCTCTCACTATTCCACACTGAAAGTATTATATAAGACTTTGTTTTTATGCAGAGAATGTTGGTATAAACGACATTGCTGAATGGATCTCGTGGTTTTTATTTTCTTTTGTTCAAAATTCTGTCCAAGTAGGCGTGTCAGAGGGTGTGACTATATACACAAAAGGATCTCGCAGTGCCATCCGCTTCCCGTCTCATTGTTGCTACTGTCCTTGAATCTCAACACATTATGATTCTTGTCGGACACAGTGTTATAGCACGACACGCCTACAAGTATTGGAGATGAGCTGAAATCATAAATTAAATTGGGGGTTTGTGTCTGAGGGTTGGTCTGCATAGCATAGAAAAAACCTCCGAAATATGAATGGGCGATGTTTTACTTATGCTCAACATTAAGTTCTATACCGTACAGCCTTCATGTGAGTTCTATATCATAAAAAGAGCATAACATAATGTATTTACGTATACAGAAGAGAGAGAGAGAGAGAGAGAGAGAGAGAGAGAGACAACGACGGAAGACAATTCGGAACGGAGATTGATGTGCTTTCCAAAGTGTCCAGGTGGTCCATTCTGCGGCTGCTGGGAGCAGATTTTTAACGAGGAAAAACACAACCCGCCCGCGCGCAAAGCCAAGTTGATCCGTCCAGGGATTAAGAGCGATGGCTGGAAATGGTAGGGGGGTAGCTTTCGTCTATATACAGTATAGTATGTACGCACATATCACGCGCGGCTACTGAAACTTAAATGAAACATCGATATTCTTATTAAAAGAGAAAAACGTTGCCTTGCTGTAGATTGTAAGACGATCTGCATGAGAATAAATTTTGCTAACCGTCTACAAATAACAGCTCAGCCCAAAAATTGGTTGGACCCTCGTTGCTTACTGCCCAATGGCTTTTAACTAGCTGTAAGTAAAATTACAAAAGAACCGACGGGAAGCCCTATATGCGTTTCTCCAATGTCAGTGTGTCATTAGCCCGATTGACAAAGTATAAGTTGAAAGGAAGTTTTTTTTAATTTTTTTTTACCGTCCTATATAGGCAAGGACGAATAAAAATAATTTTGAAATCGGGGTAATTTTTGGGATTGATATACCTAATTATTATTGATAAAAATGTCGCAAAACAATATTTTAGGATAGGCCTATAATATGATCCTATAGCTTTAAAAGATTACTTTAAATGGGATCTCAAAAGCCTTTTGACAAGTTTGCGACAAAACGACAGGATTTATAGTTAAACCTTAGAGATGAAGATGATCTCGGAAGAACTTGAGGATATCCTTATATACTTACGATGAGGTCTAGTTCCAGTGTTATGAAGAAACGACATGTCGTGAAAGGAGCTTACGTGGCAAAGCCCTTAAAACAGGCGCAATCACGATCCTTTAAGGAATGTATGAGGTAATATTTGCAGATGTATAAACTGCAACAGTATAACGTTGAAAAAGAGAACGATTGTCGCGCGAGTCATCGTCTCGATGAGGTCTTAACGAAATATTTCTAATAGCTTATGGAAGGTGCATAAATTTCAATGCCTTTCATAAGTTCATTGCAGAAGAATTGATCGGTGAAGTTGACCACTAAAAAAGTCCCGTCTGCCACGCAGCGCCAAATGATCCGACCTTTAGTAGCCTATTAGCTATTAATTATCTTGAGTGTTTGATACTATATTTTGAGGTGCTGAAATAGACCACCGAACCGAAGTGTAGGTATATATGATGTACTATACATATTGCATTTGGATACCATGATTGTTACTTAAGAGAGATTACCAACGGATAAAGGGCGCTTGTAAAATATATAAGATCACCTTGTCGCAACGCGCGCGGTCTCCACTATTTTTATGGCCGTGTTTATCTATACAACATCAGTGCGCCGAGTTGGATTACACAAGACGGAAAACCAAATATAATATGCTCTATTTGTTCACACAAAATGCGAACGACCATTTCTCCAGTGTTTTTCCGAAGGTTTTGGGAGAGAAAAAAAAGAAAACGCGTGTACCGCTTCACCTCGATTGTAAATTATCCTCACGCGTCATCGCCCAACACTATTGATCGGTCAACACACCAATCTTGTCGTGGGAAGACATTAAACGAATAGGCGCTGATGGGAAATGTTGGACTGTGAAGTACTATTTTCATAAAATTGTTTCGTCTTGAGCTTTCAAAAACTTGTGCATATGAGAAGGGTGTGACGAAAGCGATAGAAAATATAATACAAGAGAGCGCGATACGGATTTCAAATAAGTTGTTCACAATGGAATGAAAACCAAAGTATTAAAAAACCTAGCTATGCCAACAAGATTTGTTTTTACAACGGCGCGTGCTCGGCGGCCGAAAGAGTGGCATTTACAGAATAAACCAGCAGCAGCATGCAGCCACCACCCGTGTATAGAGCTCGGCACTCAACGCACTTAACATTTTCCTGCGTTGAAGATGTTTGAATAGGGTTTTGTTTGCACCCCACTTTGCTCTTTCGACGATCGCTCTTTCAATCTCTTTTCCGATCTTCAAATCTTATAGTCACCAATTCTGAATTAGCTACATCACTTTCCCGTGTAGTATGGACTAATATATTTGATTATAGTACATTGAGTTATTTTTAAAAACAAAACTTGGCCATTTGGAGGAATCTGAAAGTGTGATATATATCAACCCCTTACGTGTCTTTATAGCTGATAAAGAAATTCGTTATCTTTTTAATTTTTCTTCAATAAAAAACGAGTAAAGTCTAAAGTAGACGTACAAAATAATCATAGTCGTATAACTGCTGAATATATAGTTTTCCTTATTATTATACATTAGGCCAACATTGCAAAACAGACTGGGAAAATAAAATAGACTAGTCGTGAATAGAGCTCAATTAGTGGACGTTGACGAATGATGTCTTCTGGCAAAACCTGAAATGAAAAAAAAATGAAAATGAAAATATTCGGATATATTGTATAAGAAAAATGATCGGCTACTGTTGTAAGACACCCCCCTATCATTTTTTTTTTTTTTTTTTTTTTTTAGCTGCTGCCGTTGCTACTGTGGGTCGCTTTGGGAACGTAGCAAGTGTCGGCCATTTTCCACTCGGATACACGCGCAGTACATGCTCTCTCCCGCCCCTCTTGGCTCTCTCTCTCTCCCCCCTTCCACCCTCCTCCCATCATCCGCCATTCTTCGGCGCTACTGACTGATAACGCGCAGTCACAGCTATAGAGTTTTGGGAGCAGCATAGCGTTGAACTGACGGACATACAGCCTCCGCAGGGAAAAAAAGATATATTCATGCGCAGCACGTTAAATCATTCAAATGTAATCGGTTGCATTTCACCTGCACAGCTGATTAACCCTGACAGTTGCTGACAGTTGCGACACAGAAAACATTGCGTAATGACATGTCAAAGGCGGACCTCTACATAACACCCCCTATTTCCTAGGCCGGTCTCCGACAATGTACTGTGTAGGTGATGTTGGGAACGTCCCAGCATGCGCTCCGAGGAACGATGGCCCTTTCTCTACGTCGATATCATCCCATCATTTTCTTTCCGCTATTCAATCAAAAAGCTTTGCTGTCATCGCTGTATCCTTATACAACTGCAGACATTGTGTCACTCAACCAAGATTTTCATTTATCATCGCGGACGCAGAATTCAGTCGCAGCATCTGCCAGTTTCTCTGGGACAACGAACGAGTTTATTGTCTCTTTCATGCCGCTTCAATACAAGTGTAACGCCATTCATTATTCATCCATAGCATATTTCTTTTCCAGTAGTCAAATTAATGAAATTAGGTTAGATTTGGTGTCAGATCTCATTGACGCCTTTATTGTCATCTCATTTATTCCAAGATTTATTCACTGCATACGAAGAAAAAAAAAATTTTGTACAGCTTCTACTTCGCCAGTAATAAAAAAATGTCTAAAATTTTCTCAATTCCAATTTTTCTTTGCTTTTTTTTTATTAAGAACAATCGTGTGGATAAGCTGTAGGCCAGTGGTTTGTGGAAGAAAACGAAGCACTTGAATAATAATGGACGGAAGGTCGAACCCTCTGGATGGTTTTCGTTATTTACTCGGTTATTTAGGCCCTTAAATAAGCCTATTTTCGGAAGGTTAGGTTAGGTTAGGTTAGGTTAGGTTAGGTTAGGTTAGGTTAGGTTAGGTTAGGTTAGGTTAGGTTAGGCATTATATCAACTTTTACATACCGTAGCCATAATTTAGAGAACAATTTAGATGCTGTCGTCATAAAAATTGGAAGAGCTCTGCTCGCCGCCTTATTGAAATATTGAAAATCGAAAATTCTTGGCGCTCAATCGCTCATAACTGTCGGATTTCATCCCATCCCGGATTGCAGATGTCTATTACTTCGCATTTTCATACGCGCTCGGTTAATACATTTACGGGATTTCTTAAATTTAATATCCAGATTTTTAGACCTAATCATATCTTATTCATTACAGGGGGTTAAATAGTCACTTCAGTTTACTAATTAGAATGAATATAAGAAAAATTCGTTTTACAATCGGTGCAATCTTCCAATCTAATATATTATGTAGGCCTAGCTATGGATATTATGTATACGCTTATACTAATTATTACCACCTGAATTGGTGGTGCAAAATTAAAAATAGAGACTAGACAAATTGTTGTCGATTTGTTGAGCTGTAGACTATAGATTTTCTCTTGTTTGGTGCTAAAAAAATAAGCAAAGAAATATCGTTTAAAAAGTCCCATGCTGCAGGGCATGTCTACAAAAATGATGTTGATAAATACCACAATTTTAGACATATTTTCAGAATCACGCAATTCTGTTAGATGATTTGATTTTAGCGGCTCAAGTTCTCCCACTTTTTTCATTTGCATATTCGGGAGCAGCGTCCTACTAAATCTTTGCGAGGATAAAGAAATGACTGAACTTCCTTTACTAGAACTTCACATTGGCTGCTGGGTTCGTTTGGATTTTTCCTCAAAAGAACGTCGACGAAATGAGGGTTGTTTGAATATTGCTCGTTTTGACGTGCTATAAAAAAAACCCTTAAAAATGCATTCATATCGTGTGTGTAAGGCTAAAAATACTATTTCATAAATGTACACACATATAGCAAGCTTACGCTAGAGAGTAATACTTTCGATATGCCAAAATCAAAAGAATTAATACGTGGGGATTTCCGGGTATGTCGTGGAAGGTTATAACAAACTGTTCAACATGTAAATGAAAACCGGATTCTCTAGCTGGTTTAAAAAAAAAGGAATTTCTTTCATTTAAAACAACTCAAATTGGCGATCTACCCGTGACTCTGATGGAACGCCAGTACAGCTAACAAATCCGCCAAACAGCATATTAGCAATTTGGATGCGCATCTTTCGCTTCATCAAACTGCCCATAAATATAAAACCGAAAAGCTGAAACTATGAGCCCGTGCGAGAAGTTCGCTATAAATATTTTGTCTTCGATATTTAACTGCAGCGCTACCCTGCGACACACTTCCTTGAGCTGTATAACTATTGATTTTCGCCCAGCTTTATAGTTAACTGCTAAAGGTATATGCGGCGGAGCATCTTGAAACTTTCAGTTGTTTTTTTTTTTATCCAAGACGGCTGGTGCTTTGCTCGAATCGAGAAGTATGACACGCCTCAACGCGGCTATATAATACGTAACAGCGTTCAGTAAATAATAACTGAAGAATAAAGAGACGGAGGAAGAACTATACACTTATAGAGAAAAGCAGTCGAGTGTATGTGCTGCTGAGGGCAGTGGGACGAAAGAGAAGCCCATCCGACAGACACACACATATATGTATAGGGCCTATAGTAGCAGTATATATATATATGTGTGCGATGTGTGTGTATGTGAAAGACGATGAGGGGAGGCAGGAAAAGATCGTCGGCGAATGTCTGGTTCTAAATCCCACTAGATCCCGCTTTCCGTTCTCTGTCGCGTGCTGCTAAGGCCATGAATAACAGAGAGAAAGAGAGAGAGAGGGACCAGCAGGAGCAAGGCGTTGTAACTCTGATGATATATATATCTAAAAGAATATAGCGCGCAGCAGCAGAAAGAAGAAGAAGAAGAAGCAGAAGCAGTCAAATCCACAGGGCTATAAGAAAAGCTCTAGGGGATTACAGAATGAAAACCGTCTACACAGTCTCCGCCCACTCAATGGCCTCTGCTCCGGCAGCGATTGGTCGACCGGTCGAGCGAGCGGGAGCGTCGGGGAGGCGACCAGAGTCGAACGGTTCACACGGATGGCGACGGGGGGTTGCATCAGCCCCATACCAGAGGCTGTGAGCAATGGGCGGAGCCGAAATTCGGGAGTGGCTTAGATCCTTTGCGCTTATTTCTACGCCGGAGTCGATATGGGCCATGGCTCTGCCCACCAGCACCACCACCACCCCCAAAACTTCGTCTATTCCCGGCAACTGGGGTGTATGTATGTGTGTGTGTGTGCAGTAAATGTCTGCGAGTGTATGCATATGCGGCGGGTGGGGGGTATAGCCAGCCAGCCCAGCCGGAGAAGGTGGGCATGATATATTAGCTGCGTCTCGCTTCTAAATCGCAGCCAGAGCCCAGTCAGATTAGAGAGTGAGCTCGCCTCTAATCCGTCGCATTCGAAGCACAGCTTCGCCTCATCACTGGTGTGTGTGTGTGCATGTGCTTGGTTTGGCTTGCCCCGCGTGTGTGTGTGTGTATGCGTGTGTGTATGTGTGTGTGTCTCTTTCTATAGGCCGCTATACAGACTCTCTCTCTCTTTGGCTCACGCTCACGCAGGTCTTACGGTCCTCCATGTTTGCAGTGGGACCCTGTGGCTAGAAATTGACACACTCTCGCCAAATATCCAAGCTGATTTTTTTGGTCTTGATTCCGACTTCCGGTCCGAATTTGACATTATTCGATTTTTCTTGGAGGTTTACGTCAACGTTGAGTTGAAAAGGGATCGTGTGGCGCCGGAGCAAGGGCGGTCGATCTCTGCTGCTTGTTCTTCTTCTTCTTCTTCTTTGAGTTGTGCGAGTCATTTCGACGACGACGCAACAAGCTCCTCCCTCTCCGTCAGCCGTTTCATCCGGCAGAGGCCCACAAACTCCCATCGCCGGTCGACTCTCTCTCTCCTCGCGTCTTGCCCGCGCGCGTTTGCCTGTACAAGAGTAGCTACTGTTGACTGCTGCTCCAGTTCTATACTTGCTACACTCTTTGGCTGCTGCCTGACCGTCAAGGCGCAATCCCGCTTAATTCCGGCCGTGAGGGGGGCTTTGTGGGTGAGTTGAACCCGAGATTCCGACCCAAAGATCCACCGAAAAGCTTTTCGAGGGTCTTATTTCTAAAGTCCTTCTTGATCGGCATTGAATTGCTGCTGCGTGCTTCTACATCACTACTCTTGAATCCCGACCGACCACACACACAGCACAGCACACCGAACTAAAGGAGGAAAGAGAGAGAACAATAAAGTCGACGAGAAACAAAAAAAACAAAACAATCTTTCACACCAATCCCCCACCCCCTACAAAACAAGAAGAAGAAAGAGATTTAGATCCTTGTGGCGGCTCTAAGTGCAACTGTTTCCTTCTTCTTCTTCTTCTTTTTTGTTTTTCCTTTTTGTTTTGTTGGAAAAGCGACTGCGTCGTGATGGAACTGGCAAATAATTCTTCAAACGGCGGCGGAGGTGGCGGCAACTTGACGTCCGACCCGTCGTTGTGCCTCCAAGATTTGGTGGCCGGAGTCGGAGGTGGCGGATCGGTGGATCATCACCGGTCCATCCCGGTCTCGTACGCTCAACACGCGCCGGCCCATCACCACCACCACCAGCTGAGCCATCACCATCACCTGCAGAGCATCCAGCACCACCATCACCAGCTCCATCATCACCACCTGACGGGTGCGGGCGTTCACCAGGGCGCCGAGTCGTCGCTGGATCTCAACCAGCACCATGTCCTGAATCCTCCGCACCATCACTCGGCCGCCGCCCGTCATCTGTCGGCCGCTATGAACGGCGGCGAAGTCCCGTCCTTCATGACGTCCACCTCGTCGTCGCCGTTCCTCTCGGCCGGATCCGGACACCACCACCATCATCATCCCCAGCATCTGATGGTGACCGCAGCGGCCGCAGCGGCCGCCGCCAATCACTCCCGGAGGCCCATTCAAAGCGGATCGCTAGGAGGTCCCGCGCCTACCGCAGCCTCCGGATCGTCAATCGACAAAATCAAACGTGGTATGTGTTCTCATCTGATAACCGAAATTTGACTCTCATTTTTAAGTAAAAATCGTTTCGTAATGATTGGCAAATTTAATTTAATTATTTTAATATTCATTTTTGGAAGACCATGTTTGTTGGCGAAACATTTTTTAAAAATTGATTAAGTCTCTACTTGTATTAATTTGACCCAGAAAATCGAATAGCTTAATCAACAATCGAAAAATTTATGGCCGGATGGATACGTATATTCATTTCTAACTGAAAAATATGTTATCTGCCAAAAATTGCTGATAGAGAAATATCAATTTGTCACTCCGCGATACTAATGAACTAATGTGTGGGTCTTATAGCCATCAGGCCGGTATGTATAGGGCCTATCGATTTCAATTTAGTGCTCTGATGAAAGGTATAGAGCAAAAATCCTACATCATTAGGCGCGCAGGTCAAACTGAATGGATCATGAATATGGCCGTCGGCAAGCTCGTCAGGTTTGGAACTAAAGTCTAGGCCACAGCTGATTGGAGACAAGCTGAGCGAGTATATAGTCAAGATTTCAATACATTGGGAAGGCCTGACCCGACGGTGACTTGTTGTAAAACTCTGCGGTATTGAGATAAATGAATTTTATTTCGAAAAAAAAAAGGCATCGTACACCAGTTAAGAACTTGAACTTTAAATGAAAGAGAACAAGTCAGTTGAGCTAGGCTAGATTTCAAGGGTTTATTCTTTCCCCCCCAAATGGTATCCTAATTTTGGACTGCAATAAAAACCACAAAGTTCTAGAATGGACTGGGCCGTTAAGAACTTCCTTAATCTAATGTTTTCGAAACAGTTATTGGTGACAACGGAAGCTACATTCATCATCCATACAGCACAACTGCGTTGTTAAATTTATTTCTCTTTTTGAACCTTGGAAATAAAATTTTTGCTAAACGTTTCGTTGATTGAAAAACCAGCAGCCGTTCGCCAAAGTCCCTTTTTTCCGTCGTGAAATGTAATAGAGAAAAAGACAAGCAATGTAATGGCGAGTCAATATAGTATAGCTTGAAGTGGGTATAGCCCAGTGTGACATGTGTTCGCGCGTGTTCTTCCCAACGTTGAAGAGGATTACACTGAGCAGTTACAGACTTGTGTGTTATATAGTACAGCAGCAGAAGAAACGTAACTCTCCCCGGGTATTTCCCTCTCTTTTTTTCTTTTCTCTCCTGTCGCCGCTCGCGTCCAAGAGGCGGTCGCCGGTGTTCAGCTGTTCGCCCCCGGTTGACAATTTGACAAATGCGCCCAACAAAGGCCGGCACCTCTTATATTCCCAGCAGCAGCGGCAGCGGCAGTAGCAGCAGCAGTCGTCAAGTCAAAGACGTAATAGGAACCGCTAATGGTTTTCTCACACCAGCCGGGAATGAGGGCCAGCACAACAGTTCAGTATAGTATAGAGACAAAAAGATCATGATACAACACCTCCCTCGTCCTTTTCTTTCGCCGGTTTTCAGGAGAAGGAAATAAATTGACGAAATACTTAAGCGATTCTCAGTAAGGTTCTTCCGTTACAGGGAATATTTGTTTTCCCCCTTCCTGGAATCAGAGCCCGCATTGTCGATTAGCGATCGGAAATAAGAATTTTTTTAACGTGTACGTATCGACTTATTTCATTTTTGTCTGTCAGCGTCAGCGTCAGAGTATCGAGTGTCGCGTGTCTCGGCTAATTTATTTTTGCCAGGTATATTCTAGAATTAAATTGGTTCCTCTGTCGTCTCTTTGTCAAGCAAAATAAGAAATATGGGGGGTTATAAGACGGGCTATATGCAGCCATAAAACTGTTGTTGAAGATGTATAGTAGCTGTAGTTGTTGTACTACCACTTAATGAGTTTTGAATGGTCCAACTCTGATATAAAAGTGAGAGGCTGCTATACTTTGGCAACTTTATTGGGTTTCGAACACGGCCAGTTGCTTGTGTGCGCACACGCCAACTATTCATTTTCTCATTTGCTGGAACTCACCTTTTCCGCCCGTGTAGACGTGCTTTTTTAGATGGTCAAATAAAAATGTGACCCTTCGTGCACTCAACCCGAGGAGATGTTTGTCAAACCGATTCGACAGCAGCTGGTCAGTGGTCAGCAAAGGGGGAGAATGACTAAATAGATTGGTGACAGTATATAGACAACTTTTGGGATCTATTTCCTGCTATAGACTGTCAAAGAGTTGATCTTATACGTATATAGCCTGGCAGTATACAGCAACAACCCCTTCGGGGTGTTCTTCTTTAGCCTATTGGACTATACAATGTCGAGTATCTTGATTGCTAGTTGACACGCGTTTCCCCCCCTTTATTCTTTCATCGTCGATGTAACATTGATGGATTGTGTTTGCTTTCGACAGAGGTGGATAAGAGCGGCGGATCAGCGGGACTGCAGCACCAGCACCACCACCATCATCAGCAGCAGCAGTCGCAACAGCAGCAGCAGCCCTCACATTTGGTGGCCGATTCCAACGAGCAGACGGCGGTGGCCTCGGGAGCCGAGGAGACGGACAAGGATGGGCGCAAGACGAGCAAACGCCAAAGACGCCAGAGGACTCACTTCACCTCGCAGCAACTGCAAGAGCTGGAGGCCACTTTTACTCGCAATCGCTATCCGGACATGAGCACCCGCGAAGAGATTGCCATGTGGACAAACCTGACCGAACCCAGAGTTAGGGTAAGAACATCAAATATTCTAAAAAAAAAAAATACGTTACATAACAATAATACCCAAGCGTATTTTACTCATTAAAGAAAACAGTACTTAGACATTTAAGAATTTAGTTTCAATTCGAATTTTAATTTTGGTCGCCTATAAAGAAAAATATGAATTGAATGTTTCTGATGAGCATTATATGCGCATCTGTACTGTAGCCTATAGTTGACCCCCGTCCGGAAAAGAGGTGACAAACTGGCGATTGACAGCTTCATTCTCTCTCCCCCCAAATGTTGTCAAAAGTAAAGGGCGGTTCGTTTCCTTTGAGCTCTACAGCCTAAAGATAACAAAAGAGAGAAAGTAAAAAAGGGAAGAAAACAAGAGGCGAGAGAAAAATAAGGAGATTTAGGTTACACCGAACATTGGAAACATGTTGGGCTACCGAACTCTATCCCCTGCTGCCCTCCTTCGTCACTCCTATATAGTAGTATAAGAGAGTCAACTAGCTAGATACACAAAGCGAGTTTTCTTATTGACCAAGTTGTGTGTGTGTGTGTTTGGGGGGCTCAGACTGTCTGTTCGGCAAACTGTTGGATTAACTGTAGCATTCTTCATTCGTTGTGAACGTCGAGTGGGTAATGACTGATGACGCGCTTATCGACTGATTTTTAAAAACTATTTAGAACGCCAACATAACACCATAATAGGCGACTACTGTGTATAGATTTTGGTCGGATTTTATACAAGTCGAATGTGATGTCATCGGGTCCGCGAGGTTGGGAAAAACGTCTACAAGTTCAATAGACTTTTGGCGATTACCAATGTAAATGAAAAACTATAAATATGAGTTTGAATGGGACAGTGCTGCTGCTGTGTAATAAAAACGTAATGCTGCGCAAATTGCGGTCTCTGCTCTCTCGTCTCTCTCTCCTCTCGCGGGGCTGTTGAACACACAGCAGCAACACCGTAAATATAGGCTCGTATTTTCATACATGCAGAGGTCCCCAGAGTGTCGTCAGAGAGGAACCAGTAAGAGCTCTGCCACTTTGACGCTGCCTTTTGTTCGCTGTGTCTATACCGCCAGCTATACTGTACACACACATAAGAAAAGAAGAATATACGCAGAGGGTGTGGGGGGGGGGATATAATGCTCCTGACTATATTGTGTCGGTTGCAATCACAGCACGTAGATATATATTCGAATCCTCCCTTCCTCGGAACACCCTATTCGAATTTCTCCCCCCCTCCCAGCCCAAGTATGTTAGACTTCTATTATATATATATATATAAATAAATACAGATTTACAGATGGTTAGTGACTTGGAAAAACAAGATCACAAGTCATTGATGTGGGTGGTTGGGTTGGTTAGTCGAAACAGACTGTTATGGTGATGAGATTGTGCGGCGTGAAACTAGATCAATCTGCTCTTATATTTGGCCCCCCTCCCTTTTTTCCATCTCGTTTGATTTGTTGTGATTAGTTTAACGAGACGGAAAGATGCTCGGGGAATTCTTGTTGGCACTCTGACATGTAGACCAGAATTTGTACAACTTCCACGGCCCATCTGCGAATAAATAATTTCAGGTTTTCTTATTCCGTCTATTTACAAATGAGCGATTATAGAGCTCATGTGGGTTCTTGTAGGAGTTTTTAAGCTTTAAAAATAAACTAAATCTCTTGAAGACTAAGATCGTGTAATAAAGAAAGCCGGACGTCACATATTTTCTCCAATACGCAATTGTTTTAATACCATATTAAGCTACAAGATTCCCTTCCATTGTTGGACATAGTCAGAGCTAATAGAGCTGTAGATTACGTTGACTTTTGTTCCAACTAATCACGATGAGGTAATATTTAGCTTATTATTAGATGCGTGTCAACATTAGGGGTTATAAGGCTTAGCAGAGGCGTGCAGTATTTTTATTTAGAACAGCGTTTTACTTTTGTGCTGGGCAACTTCTGGTGGTGGCCCACTTAGAGCGGATGCCAACGCACAGCAGTTATTTTGTCAACCCACGCATGTAGTCCATGTCCACTTAACTTGGTGGCAAGAGCCTAAAACTCTCGTCTATCTGTCAAAACACAGTTGTAACTGATAAGACCGGAGCCCAGCCTAGTACAACTCTAAACATTTCTGCTCCCCATTTCATTTATTCAAATTATTAGATTATTCAAAAAAATTTGAATGATCTCTTCAATTGACAATAACTCGCAGGTATAATCACGTTCGATAAAAATGACTCTCCGTTATGATAAAATATGGCATAGGCCTATAACTGGGCTATGGCCTACATGATTTTTGCCTACATCCTATATACATCCTATTATATATCTTACATACAAAGTGATACAGCACACAACTCGTTGTTTGAAGTTCTGCCCCCCTCTCTCTCTCTCCTGTTGAAATAGATTAGCCTTGCACCTATTCAACTGTGGTGGCGACTGAGATGGTGCAATTGTAGACGCCATCATTCATAAATCATATAGTAATAGAAAACAAAGGTGATGAAATGATAAAGTTCCGCCTATAAAGCCCCGACGAACGACCAGTCAACACGGAGTTATTTTCTTTTTGGGTTTGTAATCGTCCAAGTGAAACAAAGTGCGCATTCGTCGTCCGATATTCTGTTATTTCTTTTGTCTTCCTGTCGTACAGTATGTATTGACACTCTATCCTTCCTACAGGCTAAATGTCGTCACTAACATGAGCTCCTGCCATTGCTGTCCGTGTCGTGTTGTGTGTGTACGTGTATGTTTTAGAGCCGTGTTGACCATGGAATCATTGATAGTGGGCCCTTATTCTAATCTTATCTGTTTGCTGACAAAACGCGCACGCCGGGCCTCTCCGGCCGCTTGTTGGTGCCAACTCGCACACAAAAAAGTGACGCTGCTGTGCGCGCTCAAGTTCCCAGCACATGATTTATATACCGCGCCGGCCGTCGGCGCTTCATCAAAGAGCATTCCCCAACACTCGCTGACAGACTCAAGAGAAAACAAGACGGACAAGTAAATCCTCTTGTTATTTACTGATTGCGATCGTCAAATCAGCCCAACAGAAAGGACTGCTCACGCTTTTCTTTACATCTCTATCAAGATTATCAAGAACGTTATATACACTTTGACTTACATTACATGTGTATAGCACAATCATCGCCGTGTGGCGATCAACACAATTGATCCGGCTCTCTATTTTTAAACTGCGCTGACGTCAAACGTCAGCAGCAAATGAAATGTAGCGCTGCTCTTTATCGTAGGCCTCAAGAATTTTTGCCGAAAATATCAATCAAATTTGAATACTATCATTCTAAACGTCCTGTTGTGTGTATCATTTCTTACAGGTTTGGTTCAAAAATCGCCGGGCTAAATGGAGGAAACGGGAGCGCAACGCCATGAACGCGGCTGCTGCCGCCGCTGCCGACTTCAAGTCGTCGTTCACTCCGCAATTCAACGGCCTGATGCAGCCGTTCGGATCGGCCGCAGCGGACGAAGCGGCTCTCTACGCCGCCGGCTACGCTCCGCCGACGTACAACAGCTGGGCCGGCAAAGTGCCGAGTCCCTTGGCCGGCACGGCCAAAAATTTCCCGTGGGGGCTCAACTCGGTGAACATGTCGCCGCTGAGCGCGGCCGGATTCAATCCGGTGGCTCCCGTCAGTCAAATGGTCAACAGCAGCGCCATCGGAATGTCGACGATGGCCACCATGTCCAACTCTTTGGGAATGGCTAGTCAGGCAGCTGGACCTTGCATGCAGCACTACAGCAGCCCGTCCAACCACTACGCATCCTACCGGGACCAGTGCGGACCTCCGCCGCCGCCTCCCCCGTCGGTGACTCCGTCGACCGCCGCCCCGACGTCGGCCAGCTCGGCGGCCTTGCGCTTCAACAGCAACAAGTCCAACAACAGCAACAGCGTTGCCAAAACGAGCAGCAACAGCAGCTCGAGCAGCAGCACGAGCAGCAGCGGGAGCGGGAGCAGCAACGGCTCTGCCGGCCTGCTCTCCGGCTACGGCCAGCCGGGCAGTCCACGTTCGAATGCCGCCATGACGGCCTGCCAATACGCAGGCGCTGACCGCTCACCTGTCTAAATCCAAATTCTTATTCAACATAATCCAGTCGGTAAAATTCGCGATTGTTTGTGGAGGGGGAAAAAAAATGAATAAGGATTTTTGAATTTTCTAAATTTGACTCGGTCATTTTTAATGGATTAAACCTATATACTTCTTTCTTTATTAGTCATATAATAGAGAATCGAAGTTTCTGTAACGGTCATATCCAATCAACTATAAAGGCTGTACATACACGTAGCTCTCCTCGTCTACACCCTCTCCTCCCCCCTCCCTCCTCCTGGCACCTGCGTTTGATATTGTTTTCTGTATGTAGAAAAAATCTGCCATGCAAATGCGTTGTGAATTTTCTGAATGAAGCGTATTTCATCGTGCAACTAAAAAAAAACAATTCCCGTGCAATTGAGTGTCTATACATTTAAAATACGTTTTTTTTTAGAAGCATAACCATTATGGCTGTATTTTGACCGACTTGTCTTGTCAATCGTTTCGTTTTGTAATAGTTTTCCCTTCGACCTGATTTCATTTTTTCTCCTTATAAAACGAAAATCAGAAAAAAGCAAACAAAAACAAATAATAATAATAATAATAATAATAATAAAAACTATCGCATGTCTAATCATATGATATCGACCTCTTCGATCGTTTTATGATATATGCAGTCCTACAATGCTGCGCAAATGCAAAAAAACAAAAAACTAAAAAATAACACAAAAAATATAACTGTCCATTATTTCATCGTATTTGAATGACGAAAAATAATAAAATCCATTCGGAAACCAATCTATACAAAGGCACACGTCGGCACTGTTTTGTCTGATTTCATTAGCATATCGCACACGTAGTATATATATTAGCCTACTTCTAGATGATCAATGGCGAAGACTGTGTGTATGCTCCGCGTCCATCGAATATTATATATACACAGCCAAAAAGTTCCAGTCGAAGCAATAAATATAGTCCTAAATTGAAAACGTCAAAGAAGCCAGCGCAGCCGAAGCCTTTATTCCGCTGCGCTGTATACAGGCTGACAGGAGCTGAGCGAAAGAAGATCTGACGGCAGCCCGCCCTGGACGTCACCCGACGTCTACATTTTCCTGATTTAATGAAACTTTGATTCCCGTATGATTTTTCTCTCTCGACTCTCTGCGGGATAGATCTGGCAAACGCTGCTGCCGTACACACAAGGCCAAAGCGCGTGCAGCTTTCTATATTAGATGTTTGCAGTGATGAAGTGCGCCGGGAATCAAAGGTGACAGCTTTTATATTGACATAATCCCGCGCCCCGCAGCAGCACACCACCACCCTACCCCAGCCCCCTTTGCTCCGGGCTATATGCTGCACACATACGTAGGCCATCTCGCCACATAGAAGAAAGAGAGAGAGCGAGCTCGAATGTGTTTTCTCCCTCGTGTGATCAAAAGGGATCAGACATACATCCGCACGCGCCCCCCCCCCCCTTTATATAATGTATGCTGATTTGAGGCTGTGTAACCTTCTCCCCTATATATTTATATTCTGCCGTATACTTTTTCCACCGAGTATTATTTTTATTTATTTATTTGATTTTTTTTTTCCGGGTTACAGACACAATATTATTCTTTTGCCACCCTCTCATCTCCGATGCGGCTAGTGCTACATTCCCACCCTCGATGACCGTGGTTCGACACACGCCCCCGAGCCCCATACCAGTCGTAATATGAGGAAAATCACAATTCACAATTGACTCAATGGCGGCGGCCAAAACAGCATCCCCCTTCACCGTGTGTTGACTGTTCCACTTTATTAAGCTGCTGATTCGGCTTATAATGGACTGGTAACGGGACTCACTAGTGAAAGCAACGCTTATGTTTTAACTCTGAGTTCAATCAGATTATCTACGCAGGTTGGCAGATAATCAGATTTTGTTCATTGCCTAATTAAAACGTGTTAGTGTCTTGTTGAAAAATTCTGTATGGAAGAGATGAAATCTAAAGAATTAGTTATGGCTCTGAATTCCACCCGCAATCAATTTTCAGCATCGGATGATAACATCGCGTCGAAGCAATCTAAGTATCTTATTAACCATCCAATCCAGCTAGTAGTATTTGAAATTTTGCACAGCTTTTATAAAATTTTAATACCGTGAGTGACTCGAGCGAGTATTTAAATAAGTACAGATTGAACTTCAATTTTATATTTTAACCCAACTGATCTGTTGAATTTTTTTCCGTTATAATCTTTATATAGAAAAGTGACTGTATATCCCTTCTTGTATTCCAGAAGCATCCAATAGGCATGAGAAAATAGGGCCTAAAAATTATATTTACCACGCACGTAATACATAGTTTCCGCATATTAATATTGTACGCTGAAGAAAGGATCAAACTGAAGAAAGACTTCGTTTAAATCACAAGTTTATGTCGAAGCCGCGTTGTAACAAAATCTTACGCTGAGGCTGAGCTTACCACTTTTGAAACACTATTAAGATTTTCGAAACAAATAACTATTTTCTGGATTTTGCATAGATGAGATAACGCAATTGATTTATACAATTTCCTTCCGAAACTAAAATTTGATTATTTGAAACATAAAGCTTGTAATATGCAGGTATCACTTTTGTAGTGAATTAGTGATTCAGTTATATTACTTCTAGGAAAAACAGCACAATTTAATAACTACTTTATAAGTTATAATACAATAAAAAAAAAAGCTTTTAATTTGAAGTGTATTTCTGAGAGTTTTTTTCTGGATGATGCATCGAGCATAAAACGTCTTATTGGGAATGACTTTGGAGACAAACGTTTAATAAAGGTAGGTATCTTCCACGACTAGAAGATACTTGTCAGTATATGGCTTAGCCCGTTTTCCCGCACGCATCGACTACTTGTAGTTCACATAGTTTATCGATAACTTCACTTTCATCTTTTGATTCAGAATGTTTTTTCTCATTTTCCTCTTCATCGTCTTTGTCACTTTCTTCATTAGCTTCGTCACTTTCATCACTCGTCCCTTCCTCATCCGGCAAGTTTTGATTCTGCTCTAAAATTCTTTGAGCTTCTTCAAATGCATCCTTGAATAATTTAGCATCTAGGGATTTTTAATAAAATCAAAATTAGAATTTTTATTTGAAATGAAACAGTTTGAACTCTTACAGAATACTTACTTTCTGCATTTGCAAACCGAACAGCAAGAAGCTCAGGTTTGGGAGTCTCATCTGCAAAATCAGCAGGAACACTCCAGATCCATGCCCGATCACTGTCACAATTGGGTTTTAATTCCATCACAGGAGTAACTAGGAATAGGATAACGTTTTGGAATTAAGTATGAAAATGTAAATTGTGGTTTAACATCATGAGTCATTACTGTAATGATTAGCACAAATTTTCCATGTTCTATCTCTCCTCATTAAAACTCTTGCAGTATTCTGTTTCAGATGACACAAAATCTTAATTTCCCCTGTGCCTCGTTCTTTCCACTGATGAGGATCTTCTGAGGTATCATACCTGTATAGCTTGGCACGTCTGGAAATAAATTAACTTAGGTTACATGCAAAATATAAATTCAACAAATAAACCATCATACAGTTTCACTAGATCCTCTTCATCTTCTTCCATGGAATATATGTGCACTTCTGGAAGATGAATAATTGGTTCAAAATATGGATCATGTTCCTCATGCTCTTCATTTTCAACATCATCTTTGTGGTCTTTATTGTTTTGGATTTCTACCTGAGTAAAAAAGACAAATCTAAACATATTGTGCAGTCATACATTGTTAATTCATTATTATTTACTTACAGATGTATCAGTCATTTTCATGTAAAATAAAGAGGGGAATGCAGTGAATTCAAAAATCCTCTTTACAATTCTATTTTAAGCAATGATCGAGGTGTCGATAGCGACGTTAGAGTTTCGAAGAAATACTGAACTTAAACCAGTTTTTTTTGTTGAGCCCCTTCAGTTTTTATTCTCTTTCTTTTCTTTTAAAGGCGCTAGGGCGAATGTCAAGTAGATCTGCAGTTGTACCAATTGTATATTTAAAAAAAAAATCATCTTCTCTCCAGAGTCACCAGACAGACTCCAGATGCAGTTATATTAGTGGTTATAGCATAGGCCATGGACCATGGTTATTAATATAGTATTTTTTATTTTAAGTCAGGCGAAAAGGGTTAAAATTTTATATATTTTTTACATGTTAATATGAAGTTTGTTGTTATGAAATAAAAATATTACCCAATCATAACATCCAGTGCAATTTATTTTTTTTATGATGTAAATAAATCATCTCCAACCCCCAACCCCTAACCCTAAAACAGAACAAAACCGACAAAACAAAAAAATATAAAAATATCGACAGTGGAACACCATGGTAAAATCTTGTATTGACTCACTGCATTTTCTGAGACGATGGAAAAGACGGTACGGTACTACCAAGAAGATTCAAACTTTGTATCTACCAGTTTTAGAACCTTGATAGGAGGTAGAACTGGCCAATCGAAGCATTTCTTCCTTTAGAATACGGACAATTTCTTTTCGTGCTTTTGAAACTGCCATTTCACTCGTGCTCTCGATGGCTAAATATAATTTTCTCTCTTCGTCAGCGATCTTCTTTCCCGGTGCGCAATATGTTCCTCGGACAAAAACGCCAGCTTCTGAAAATTCGCTTACCTGGGCCAAAGCCTCCTGAAAAAATAAAAGATGATATAAAAAAAAAACGCTACAGTCATTAACCGTATTCGTAAGCTAACCCTAGACGTGATTTTCCAGCGAACAGGTTGTGGGAAGTCGTTAATTTCTAACTCTTCCTCGAACTTCTGAATGACGTCCGAGCTAGATGGAGTATTTTCTCCGCCTTCTTCTACTGATCCTTCCATAGGTTCTTCACTTTCAACAGGGGCATAATTGAGTCGTGTATTGAGTTTTGCCGCCAACTGCTCTGCAACATTTCTAGCCTGATTGAAAAAACAAGATTGAGTTTTGAAATCCGAATTCATATTGAAATATTTTGCATATTTACCGAAATTGCTCCTATGGATGTTTCGGGAATGGCTGGAACGGGACCAGTCGATTGCTTGGCAAGATTAATCCTTGAAGCTAACCGTTTGGCCAATTCCAGCTTGTCGGTAGCCGTTTTGCTTGGAATGCTCGCGGCAACAGAACCGCCACCCCCAGACACCAGTGTTGAAGCTTGAACTTCACGCACAATACGTTTTGCAGCCATTAAAGTTTCGATTTGTTCATCCAAATCATTTTCTATATCTTCTTCATCTGAATCTTGCAGACCTGAATAATAATAAAAAAATTAATATACTCAGCCGAAATGCACACCAAAACCAACTCTTAATATACCCAAAGCGGCTTTCTGGAATTTTTTCTTTTCTGACACAGCCATAGCTTCAGATTCATCAAATTTGAACCCTTTACCAGAAAATCCACCACCTCCTGAGCGGACAGTTTTCCCTTCCTAAGAAAGAAAGAAAGAAACAAATTATTTGATTGAAAGGGTTTTTAATCTTCTGCTAAATTTACCGCAGCAAGCTTGGATTTGTATTGGTCCCAAAGAGTTTGTAATTCAACTGGCACTGGCGTTTCAGATTGTTCCATTGCTTTAATAATATCCCCTGCAGCCCTTTGCTGATCTGGAGTAATAAAAGTGTAGGCAAATCCTTTATTGCCTGCTCTTCCGGTGCGTCCACATCTATGAATGTAGTCTTCATGGTGGTTGGGGCAATCGTAGTTGACGACCAAAATAAGGTGCTTCACATCTAAACCACGAGCGGCAACAGATGTGGCAATCTGATCAAACAAAAGTATAGAAAACGGCGAACATCAAGCAAAATCTTTTTAAAATTTTCTATTACCATCAATTTGATTTTTCCATTTTTGAAGTCAACTACAGCTGAATCACGATCGTACTGATCAATACCACCATGAAGGGAAATGCAATCGTATCCAGCTTTCATCAAATCTTTGAGCAGGTCATCAGCACTTTCTTGTTTCTCAACAAATACAAGAACACTTCCTTGTTCCTGATAAACCCCCAATAACTCTAAAAGCTACCAAAATAAATTAGTTTATAAACAAAAATTCATTGTTAATTTAAGAAAAAAGCTAACTTTCAAAAATTTTTGTTCGTCTTCCATAACAAGAACATGCTGTTCGACGTCAGCACAAACAACGCTACGACCTCCAACCGTGATTTCAACAGGTTTGTTTAGGATTCTACGAGCCAAGGCCTCCATTTGACGGGGAAATGTAGCACTAAACATAACAGTTTGTCGATCAGGGCGAGTGTTATCAATGATTCGCATTACCTATATAAAAGGAATAAATATTTCTAGTCACCCGACGAAGTATTACTATCTTGCTTACTTGTGGCTCAAAACCCATGTCGAACATGCGATCAGCTTCATCCAAAACTATGTAAGTCACACGCCGCAAATTGGTGACACGTCCTATTTCAAAGACTAAAATTAAGACACTTTTTTAATAGTTAATCTATAGGTAAATTTTACCGTTGTTGGCAGCTAACATATCAATCATTCTTCCGGGTGTGCACACAATAATTTCAGCGCCACGTTTTAGTTCAGCTATTTGCTCTGATATTCCCGTTCCTCCGTAGACCGTCACCACACGCAAATTCAATGACTTGGTGAATCTTTTACATTCTTTGCCGATTTGTAAGCACAATTCTCGGGTAGGAGACATTATGATAGCTAAAACAGTGGAATATTTATGAAGGTAAAATAATAATAATAATAAAAAAAAATAAAATAAATACATCGATGATATTAAACACTACGTACCGATTGGCCCATCAGTCTCTTCTAATGCAGGCTGGTCTAAAATATGCCTAAACATAGGCAGCAAAAATGCCAGTGTTTTGCCACTGCCAGTTTTGGCAATACCTATTATGTCCCTGCCTATATATTTTAATAATAGTATTTTTTAAAATTTATACAACAAAAAAGTGTTCGTTGTTGTGTACCAGACATGATTGCAGGGATTGTCTGCGTTTGAATGGGGGTTGGTTTTTCATATGCTAATTTTTTTAGAATTTCCATTTCCTTTTTACTAACACCACATTGTGCCCATGCTTTTATAGGTCTCGGACACCCTTTTCCTTTAACTTTAATGCCTTCAAGTTCCTATATGTTAAACAATTTTTTTTTAACGTCCTGGGGCACTAGCAATTGTATCAGTCATACACACCTGTCGGTATTCATCTACTTCTTCTTGGGTCATACGTGCTATGTCGGGTACTTCCACGTAAAAGTTCTTCCGGAAAGGAAAATAGTTGATTTTGTTGTGATCAATTTTAAAAACTTTTTCTTTCTGTTTTATGTTGCTATTCGCCAGTCCGGACATTGCTGATGCCAAGTCTTCTGACTCTTCTTCTGAGGAATATTCCAAAGCGTCCTGATTTTGTTCCACAAGCTCACCTTTCTTTTTAGCAGCTTTCTTTGCTACTCCGGTCATTACCATCACGCCAGATCCTTTTGATTTTTGAACGTCAAGTTTCTGAACCTTTCGAACTTCACTTTGAATGTCCTATTTTTTTTTTTTAAATTAAATAGATGTTGATTTAAAAATACTAGTGTAAGCAGTAAGGTACGAATCCATGTCGATTCGGCAAAACCAAATCGGCACATGTAGATATTCTGAAGTACCTGCATAAAAGCATCTAAAGGGTCAACTTCTTCCTCTGCTTCTTGAACTTCAATTTCTTCGTTGATCGTTTCAATTGCTTCAACTTTAGCAGATTCAGTTTTCAATTTTCCATCTTCCTCTTCCTCTTCTTCATCATCTTCAAGTGACCATTTTTTCCCAGCTCTTTGATTGGCTGTTTAAAAGGATGGCAATATTATGAAGTATATAAGACAGTCAGTTTTTTTAAAAAGTTATTTCTAGATTATTACCTAGATCAGATTTAACTTGAGCAATTTCCTGCATCTTTCGTTCTAAACGCCATTTTTCTATTCGTTCTCGGCGTTTCTGCATTTCCAAGTCCAAAGTTTTCTGCTCCTCTTCCTATATGCAAGAAAAGAGACAAACAAACAATGTACACCCTTTCAAAATATTAAAAAATAGAACAACTTACTTTGGCAATCATGGCTGCAACAGCTGCTTCCTCCTTTAGCTCTGATTCAGATTTCAAAACAGGTTTAATTTCTTCGACTAAAGTTGGTTTTCTATCAGGGGATTTTGAAATTCTTCGTTCTGAAGTTGTTGTTGATCTTTTAGATTTATCATGATCTCTATCTTTTGATCTGCTTCTTCTCCTGGAAAATGTTACAAAAAGGTAGTTTTTACTTCTTAACATGGATCAGACTATCTTTTGTAAACATGAAAAATTAATTACTTGTCACGCTCCCTGTCCCGATCTCTATCTCTTTCACGTTCCCTGTCTCTTTGCCTGTGTTCCCCATCTCTATCTCGTTCTCGAAGTTTTTTAGAACGAGGACTACTGGATCTGCTTCGGCTTCTGGATCGTTTATTATGCCTAGCGTAGATGAGAAATGTAAATAAAATAATAATATTAAGCAATGAAAAACTGTAAACAAAAAATTTACATAATCTATATCGTTATTATAATCTGCATATTATTTTACTTAATAAATGAATTAATAAGTTAAATAAAAATAACAATTATACTTGTGTCCGTCACGAGCCATCGAAAAGACGTTTAATTTCGGAATACTTAATAAATTTTGCAATGAAATGAGTTAAATACAAAATGCACATGAGTGCGTCAATTTTGATACACAGATACAGGCAACATTGCCATGTTTAAAATGAATTTTACTTCAAACAAATTGAAATTGCCAACTGCTAGCTCAGGGCTCTGCTCAGGCTACTAGCTGCTGCTAGCTTTTTGCAAAATGAACTTTGTCCTGTCCTGTCTTTTCCATATCCATGTTTATAAATAATATCTAGATTTTGAAAATGCAAGGGAAATTTCTTCTCCCGGCTATTCAGATTTTTGTCCTACACACCAGAGGGTTTTCAAAATCGGCCGGTAGATGGCTTGCAAAATGAAGTGGGATGATTACGAAAATCGTTAGAAAATGGCGGAAAATTTTCCAGATTTTAAATCCCTTATATCTCTGCCAATAAAGCTTAGATAAAAAACGGGGCAAGACGTCTGTGGAAAGGGGCAAAATCTTCTGAAAAATCCGTTTTTTAAACGGCCTGGTTCACCCGAAAACTGATGTAAAAAACCCGAAAAAACGCTACAATTTCTGGTGGGCCCTCATAGTTTTTCGTGAAGAATTCAAAACTATAACAACAAAAAACAGTAAAATTCCGATAAAATGGTTTATTTGGGGATGTACTGCGATGCCTTGTCACCAATTCCCCAAAAATGATAAGCCCCCCAGACCCCCAAATCCGGCCTCCTTGACTGGTGGACTCGATGTTAGAAGTATAATGGTTGCAACCCAGAAAAGAAAGAAATAATTGTCTGTAGACCTCCTTGGCAGAGTAGTAGATAATGGTGTAGCCACTAGGACAGGAGGCCTTCCATTTCCTTTTTCCCTAAAAGTGTTTCTAGCTTTCCACTTCCCAGCTCTTAAAATTAGCGCCACAGCAGGTGTGGTGGGAAATGGGGAATGGTTTTGCCGAAGGTTTCGCTCGGTAGCAAGAGGCGTTGGTGATAGAGGATAAACATAGATACCTAAGCTCAGTTTTCACTATCGAGTCGTGATGTTCGCTGCAGCTCTAGGAAAAATTTCCGAGAGGAGGAGTTAACATGGTAGTGGGTACACCATTATCTATTACTCTGTCCTTGGAGTAATGGAAGCCAAAACCACGATATAATAGGAAAGGTACAGTATCCTTCAAAAAAATCCGAACGGCGATTTTTTTTCAAATAGCCACCTATCCATATGGCGGGGAACTGGGTTTGGTTTATAGGCCGAATTTGGGGGGGTAAGGAACAAAGCGAAAGGTGGGAAGAAAGAAAAAGGAGTAATTAGCCATTGGCCATGTCTCCCCCCTCCCCCCCCAAAAAGAAATACGAATGAAATCAGACAGGCTGTCTGGAATTTTCATGGCGCGAAAAGTTTATTTAACCGACTTAAACTCATTGCCGATTATTAAACAAATGACTTAAGGCGATTCCTTTGAACTTTCCCGCTTTTTAATGCTAGATTTGGTAGCTTCTGGTTTTCTCGTCACTTGTCGAAAAAATGACAGTGAGCCTGCGGCTATTCCAACCAGCCTGTCTGGTTTTGTTTCACACTTTTTATTTCGGAGGGGGAGGGTTTCTTTCTTCCCACCTTTCGCTTCGTTCTTTACCCCCAAAATTCAGCCTATTAACCAAACCCAGTTTCCCGCATTATGGATAGGTGGCTATTTAAATAAAAATCGCCGTTCGGATTTTTTTGAAGGATACTGTACACTCTCGGCTATCCCCAAGACCGGCGGGTGTTTAGTAAAGGATCTCAAAATTCCCCGCCAGGTTCGCTATAGGTTAGGAGGCCCCTCGCCTCTCGGAGGTATAGCAAAAATAGAGGTTTTTCGTTCTTAATATAGAAAGTTACGAATCTAATTCATCTAGATTAGTCAATTTTATATATGTTAAATTCGTGATTGAAATTCACATTTTTTTGAAATTTGCGCCAAAAAAATCAAATCAAATTTTATTACTGATTTTAGTTTATTCTATTTTAAAATATTAAACATGAATTTATAATATTAAAAATGAATTTTCTTAATTCATTAACAAAGAAATTACACGGTTTTTTATTTGTGTTTATGTTAAAGGGATAGTTCTTCTTTCTATTAGAAGCAATCGCATTCTCTAATTTTTTGGCAAGCTATCTTCCATTTGTTATTGAAGTTTTCTCTTTTTTTGGTGTTTTTCCCCCATAACAATTATAAAAATTCATCATTATATATATAAACCGTCATTCTACGTCGAATGCGATAGGTCGCGTCGTGATCGGTGGATCACGATAGCGTTAAAGTCCCAAAAACCGTCTTCGTTTTTCCCCGCCCAATTCCCCAGGGACCTTTCATGGTTAATAGTATTTGGAGGACTGTCGGAAAAATCTCGGCCTTAAAAGGCGGTAAGCCTTCGGCTTTTTAAAATAAGAATTTTAAAAACCTCTCAGGGAAAATTTTGGCAACGTTGCAAAAACTATCGGCGATTATCGCACCGATACTTTTTTTATTAGTTTCGTCGTTCGATAGTCAGGAACGCTCCGCCAAAATGAGGGGCGGACGGTGGAGAAAATATCCACTCGATATTATGAGCGCCCAGCTCGTTGGCGATGGCCGTTTGATTAATACGATCCAGTCTGATTTTCAGTTCTTTTTCACCAGCTTTAAGGTTAGTGCCGTTGTCTGAATATATCAGGTCTGGCCGAATTCTTCTGCGCGTGAACCTCGAAAATGCCAAAAGGAACCAGGAAGTGTCTAGGTGATTCGCCATGTCGAAGTGCACAGATATGCTCACCAAGCACGTATAGATTATTCCCCACCTCTTTTCCGTTCGTCGGTCGACAGTCGTCATGATTGGCCCGAAGTAATATATTCCTGTGTTGGAAAATGTGGATCGGTCGTCTTCAAGCCTGTGGATTGGAAGAGCGCGATTGGAATGTCCAGTTTTGCACGGAAACGCCGGCAATCAAAACTTTTCTTGAGGATGCGGTAGATTTACGATCTGCATCGCGGGATCTAATATTTTCATGTAGTTCTGTAACAGTTCTCTCGACCGTCACGTGCCTAAGGAAAATATACTACCTATTTACGATTAATTTAGTTACAAGGTGGTCCGCTGATAATGACAGCGAATGCTTGATGGCCAGTGGAAAGTTACTGGAGCCCAGTTGTCATCCTACGCGGATCGAGTTTGCTTCTGCATAGAAGAAAGGGGTTAGTGTGATGATATTTGAACCTGATTCCAACTTTTTTTCTTCACTGAGTCCTTTGAATTCCCTTCCGTACTCTTCACGCTGGGCGAGGCGGACAAGAATTGTGATGTATTGAATGCGATCACAGATGGCGCACGAAAGGCTCACGCCAGAAGGCCAGGGGGTGAACGGCATTCGAGCCAAGAGTAGAGTGGAGGAAGGTCTTGTTCCCGTCTTGTGTATTTCATACGCCTTGTGTACTTCGAATACAGTGCTTAACGCAGACATAACAAGAATCATTTCGGCTTCTACAAGAATCTTTTAGCCGGCATATACTGTAGCTTGGCTGAATTATGAGAAGAAGCGGATGAGTTGTAGGAGCGGAAATATTTCCGGCCCATTTCGAAGAGTTGATTTCAGGTCATTGACTGGCTGGAAGAAATATTTTGGCATTGCTGGTCAGCTCACCCGGGACTGAAGAAGAAAATCTGGGCCAGCCCACAATTAATAATTTTCCGTCAAGACGGACGCCTCAACACCACGGCTGTAGTCGTCGGTGGGGTTTCGACTTGTGACAAGTGCCCGGCACATATAACCACTGCTATGGAATCGCGATGGTAAGAATTTCGCCGACTCAGTTGGCCACCATGGTGTGGTCGGGTGTGGTACCAAAAATTGCGTCATGTTAATCCAACGCAGTACAGTAGAAGAGTCCAACCAAAATATTTCGCTATCTATTTTCAACCGGAGCTCGGACTTCATGGTTCGGGCCAGACGGGAACCAAGCAGGGTGGCCATTCTTCTATCCGTGGCTCTACACTTGAACATCACAAACATGGTAGAGTTGCTTTTCTTATTTTGCAACAACAGGTAAGCCAGAGGCGCCGTAATCCAATTCACTGGCGTCTACGAACACGTGAAGTTAGATGAGCGTTGGAGAGAAGGGTAGAAAACACCTCGCACAGTCACGAACTCAAGATGATGCAGATCGGAGACCCAGTAAGGCACTTCTATCGGAATGACGGACGCGGACTTTAAAAATTAAAAACCATGGTTGAGCTGTCATCTTCACTAAGCTCAACTGTGATCTCTCCTAATCCAGCAGCATTCAATTCAATGACCTTCGTTGCTGTTGGCTTAGGCTTGCTAATCAGGTCAAAATTTTTTGAAACCACAGTTAACACCTTAAAAAATAGTTCAGGTTCGAATTCTCCATCTAATAAAACAGAAAATCTATGACAAATTTTCTAATCTTTTTTTAGTCATATTTTTTACCGTCAATAGCGCGCGGTCACCGAGTATTCGCAAGAAAGGCAGTCTGTCTCTCCATGCTGGAGCTTGATCTATTATGTCGTCTAGTAGTAGGTCTGCCTACTAAATTTATAAGTGCAAAAGATAGAAAAATTACATTTTTTAATTAATAACATGCAGAAAACGGGGGGGGGCATATTATAAGACGAATAATTAAATAAAAACGAATTCTGAAACAAAAAAATGGCATAACAATATAAATGCCATAAATGGATGACAATAATTTTAAGATTTGATGGTGTATTTAAGTCAGTTACCTGTAGATGATCTTGTGTACCGTCGACTATATGGTTCGGTCCCAGTGGTTTCTCGTGGCATTGGACTAGCCTCGCTTACTTGCGCTTGCAGAACGCGCACTTGCGCTGATAACTGCTCCAAAATTTGCTGGTTCTCTAAGGAACTCATTTTGCACGCACGTGTCAAAATGTAAATGAAGACTGGTCTCAAAAATTCTGCTGTTAGACTTTTTAAAGTCTGCTAGTCTGCAAAAGTATGGGCGGTAACATAAAATTTAAGACTACTAGATATTCCCGAGTTGATGGGCATTTATAAGTTCATTAAACTCTATAGCCCTGCCCTGCCCTCTGAACCTGCGCCATACAGCACATGTAAGCAAGGTCATAAGAATATATAATGAGCCAAAAGTCAATAACCTGAATTCAAAGTCAATAACCGGCGGATTGAGCCGGGACCGTTTTCCTATTGTCGATTTTGGATTTCACAAAAGGAAATTCTTTCTTCGCTCCGGGGAGTTTTCGAATTTGTTGAGAATTCATTTCCGTTTTGGAAATTCGTAGGTTAATACGTAAATTCAGAATGCATCATGAGAATTGGTGACTTTATTGTCACCTGAAATGGCTATCGGCCCTTCTCGCAGGCGTACAGCACGTCTACTAAGCTCGTCAACAGGTCTGGATTGGTCAGTAGACAATTATTAAGGGAGATTATGTGGAACGTGGCGACACCGTCAAAAACTACCCGGCATTATCCAGGTTTGTCCGGATGAAAAACTGCATGATGTGGGAGGTACCACGTGAGCCCGACTGGTCCTTCCAAGGGGGATTTCTTCCAACTTCGAAATTGCGTGTGGAACCGAGACAATGCTACAGCATAGTTGTCAGGCAGATTGGGTTGGTTCATCTTCCATAAAAGCGGCGCCTCATAGCGTTTACCTAAGTAGCTGACATTTTCTTCGAGTAGCTTTAAAGATCTTGCGTTTTCTCTGCTGATTGGCGCCTTCACATCCGGATGTGTACCAAAAGATTCGATCGACCATAATTGGTTGACTGTCTCGTTTAAATTGGATTGGATGGAGGTTGTTGGTTGCGGATGATGTTGAAAGAGGGCGGAGCCTTGTGGCCGGCTGCTTGCAGTAGGGGGTCTTAAAAACACCACCCAAACACAGTTTTGATTGCCCATGGGCCTGGTGAATCTGGAGTTAGTTTTCGTTTCTCTAGTTCTTTCAATGCTTCTTGATAGTCTAGGAAGAACCCCAGGAATATCGTAACCTTGGAGAAGTCGATCAGGTTGAATTCTAGATCGGCGAGTTGCGTGTAATTTAGTTTTCTTTCAGCCAATTGACCGTCCTGGGATGAAGATTGAATCCCTTTATCTTTAGTAATTCCATTGCGACGAAAGAAAAGGAGTTGTCGAGCGACGATATCGTGACGTCTTCCCGTTGTACAGCCATCAAAGCATCTCCGTGCAGGGTTACCATAAATAATTCCTTGGGGCGGTTCAATTTTAGTGCTCGGAGCGCTTCACGTGACATCATACTGAGTTCTGAGCCTGGATCAACCAAAGCATAGGTGACGAACAAGAGGCCAATTTTTCGACCTTCAGCTTCACCACGGTTAACTGGACCTCTCCAGTCGAGGCTCGCTTAATGCAATAGCTTTTTCCCCCTTTCAGAATTGGGAGTGGAAACGAGACTTGTTGGCGTCTCAGATGCAGGCGTTATATATTCGGGCGTCGTCTATTTCTCCGGAACCAGTCCGTTCTTGGTGCTCCGTGCATAATCGGGTGATGAAATGAGTTGCAGTTTTCGTGGGTGCAGGTCTTTTTCTTGGTACAGCCTTTGCTCGGATGGCCGGGTAGTAGACAACGGAAACACTTTTTGTTGACGATCAGCTCCACTCTCTGTTTGAGATCTCATCTTGACAATTTTCCGCAATTCGGTAATGTGGTCGGCCCTGAAAAGAGTACCCATTGGCTCGGCTGAGTCGTGTTGAAAATCCTTGGTGGACGAGTGAACACTGGAGGCCTTTCTTCTTTTTCTTTGGTAAATCTTTTTTCTTCGGTATTCAAACTTGACAGCCGGTTCTGCCCATGTCCCCGCCATAATTTAGTCGAGCCAATGATAAAAATCAGTGAGAGCGACTGCCTTTGGTTAAAGTTGGCACACGATCCCCCCCCCCATATCTGCTTCAGAGCGAATGGGAACTTTGATGTGACTCGATAACGTAATACTTGCGCCTACAGATGGTGGACGTGTCCGCCGTTTTAAAGATCGGCAACGGCGGAAAGAAAAAGGCTGTAGGCTAAAGAAACAGATTTAGTTTCCAGACCAAGAAAAAGTTTAACTTGGTGAAATCGGAAAAAGCCCTTTTAGCATTCCACTGCCTTGTTTTAAGGTGAGACATAGCCTAGAGTGCTAACAGTGCGTATTTTTACGATTTTCAGCAAATTTCTGTTTTTCTTGCTCTGAAAAGTGCATCATTTTCTTCATTCTTCAGCCTTTAAAAAAAAACAGAGACTTCAATTTCTCTGACCAGCCACTTGGTGGTTTAGGACAGAAAAATCGCTGTCTCAGTTTCTGTCCAGGATACTGTAGATAGGCAGAATGACTAACAGCTACAGAAGTCGGTGGGCCAACAGTTACGTAGGCCGGATGTCCAGCAGCAACTGAAGTAGGCGGGCAAACAGGTACAAAGGCCGGATGGCCAGCAGCAGCAGAAGGCGGTGGGCCAACGGGTACAAAGGCCGGTTAGCCAGCAGATACAGAATTAAGCGGGCCAACAGTTTTAAAGGCCGGATGACCAGCAGCAACAGAAGTCGGCGGGCAAACAGGTACAAGGGCCGGATGGCCAACAGCAACAGAAGGCGGTGGACCAACGGGTACAAAGGCCGGTTAGCCAGCAGATACAGAATTAAGCGGGCCAACAGTTTCAAAGGCCGGATTGGCAGCAGCAACAGAAGTTGGCGGGCCAACAGGTACAAATTCCTAGCCAGCAGTAACAGACGAAGTTGCTCCAACAGGAACGAAGACAGAATAGCCGGCTGCGACTGAAGTCAGAGGGCCAGCAGGCCTAAAGACCAAGTAGCCAGTAGCAGATGAGATGGGAGGGCTAGAAAAGGCAAAGGCCAAGTGTCCAGCAGAAACAGTAGTCAGTGGGTCAGTAAAAGCAAAGGCCGAGTGGCCAGAAGCAACGGCAGTCGGTGGGCCAGGAGGAACAGAAACCGAGTGGTTAGGCTCTGACTCTGATTCGCTGCTCGAGTCAATCTTCCTCCTCGACTGGCTCAGGGTCGGGATTGGCAGTTGGATAGGTACTGCCGGGGCTGGAACTTACATTTGCTGCAGTTGCTGGTGTTGTGGTCTGAGTCGCGGCCAGAATGAGCATAGGTTGTTCCTTGAGGAGTTCGTACTCTCCGCTCTCCAATGGATCCATTGAATCAACATCGGATTATCAATTTTTTGAGTTTTTTATCACTCAATTGTTTTGGTGTCTTATTGTTACTCCCTGATGGCACCAGGAATATTATTTTTTGGAAGTAGCTAGAGTATCATTATTGGTCTGGAAAATAGTTTTTCAAAAACATTGCTTACAAGCCGGTTGTTAAGATTAATAAACAGACATATGTTTATTGGCAATGCTGTACAAGCTGGTTGTTAAGATTAATAAACTGACATACAGTACCTACCGGCACAAGAATAAGCCAATCTTCATTTTAAGTAATTAAATTAATTTTTTTGTTAAAGTTTAGGGGTGTAAAAAAAATAAAAATAAAAAATCCAATAATGCAATGCAATAAGATAAAGACGAGGAACCTTCTTCGGCATACCTGCTTCAATTTCTTCTCTGGTTTCTTCGGTCCAATTAATATCTTCTTCCTCGTCTTACAACTTCTCTTGGGTTTCCGATACCTCCAAACAATAAACAAAAAAAACAAACAAAAAAAAACAAACAAAAAAAAACAAAAACAAAAAAAAAACAAACAAAAAAAAACAAAACAAAAAAAAAACAACAAAAAAATACAGAAAGAAATATGCAGAATGTGAAAACTTACTTTATCCAGTTCTACATCTTCTTTTATTTTAGTTCTAGCTAGTTAACACGTTTTCTTTTTGGGTTGAGTCAGCAAAGCTGAAATTATTTGCTAAAATCCCGTAAACTTCGTCGTCTCTTAGTGGATTTTTTGGGACAAAAATCTTGAGAAAACAAAGCGATGGGGGGGGGGAGAAAAAGATAGGTCTAGCATGAAGAAAAAAATTACGAAAATTATGAATTAAAAATTAATAACACAAGAAATACAATGCATAACAATAAATAGGTAGACTTACCAGGGTAATGTAAGAAATTTTGAAAACTTACTTTTTCCTATTTTTCTTCATCTTCTCATATTTTAGAGTAAGCTGGGTAACACTTATGCTATTTTCCTTGCACCTGCAAACAAGCATTCGAATTTGAGATATTGCCAAGGATGGGGTGAGTGACAAAGATGGTGAAGAGGGTGGAGTCAGCAAATATTTGTCAACATTTGCCAAAATCCCGTCATTTTGTTGTCACTCAGTGGATTTTCGGCAACAACAATCTTGAGGAGACAAAGCGACGGAGGGAGGGAAGAAACAGACAGGTCTAAAATAGAAAAAACAAAACAATGAACACAAGAAAGACAATGCATAACATTTTATTTGTAGACTAACCAGAGACATGTTGTCAGGTAAGCGGCAACGGAATGTGAAAAAAACTATATAATATTCATTGACTTGCAAGCAAAACAATAAGGCGACAAACAATAAAGCATAAAAAAAAAACTTTCCTGTCCTACTTCTGTTCATCAATAAGGAAATAACTTATATTTCTGTGCTGCGAGGCTTCTTGTAAATCATAATACAAGAAAAACACAATGGCACACAATTGCAATTGCTCAAAACAATTGGTGTGCATGATTGATAATTACCTTGCGGCCGAGCTCCACAGAACAAACAATAGAACACAGAAAAAAAACAGAAAATTCACAAATCTAATATTGGGCTGCTGAACAATCAGGTTGCAAGCTGTCAGAGAAGAACACAGAAGAAGAAAATTCTGTCTGCTACATAGCGCCCAGCTGGAAGAAAAAGGCCTACCGATAAGGTGTAGGGTTTATGCTCCACTCGTTCTTTCCTGACGCCAAAATAAAAAAAAGAAACAATCTGCTCCTTCTCGAACATAAGGAGAAAGAAGTTGTTAAATTTAATTATGCTGAACTGTAACAATTCCCATCAGCTTTCTCTAGGCGGAGAACGAGGATTGGGTAAAGGTTTTCTTAGACTGCCAGTTGACAATCGGTGGAAATGTACTGCACGTCGATATCTCCAGCTTCTTGGCGTTATCGAACAAAGTAGTATCGAACTTTGATATGCTTGCTCCTTTGATGGTGAACAGGATTCTTGATAAGGGCAATGACGGATTAATTTTCGCACATTATGCGGATTGGACTTCCAAAACTGGGTAAGACATCTTTCATTAGTCGTCTGAGCCAGACACCCTCTCTTGCTGTCTTGGATGAGGTGATGAACTCTGCCTCCGTGATAGATAAGGAAACGGATGCTTGTCGACGGCTGCTTCAGGAAACTGGTCCTCCATGAAAAAGGAAAACGAATCCGGAGGTTGATCGCCGAGAATTTCGGTTACAGCGTAGTCAGATTCGCAGTAGCCGGAGTACGTCGTCACTTTGGCCAAAACAGATACCATGATGACCCTTGAGATAGGCTAGGATCCTAAGCACTGCGGACAAATGATCCGGTCCGGGATCTTCGCAGAATTGAGAGAGCTGCCCAACGGCAAAGGATATGTCCGGTATCGATGCCAATCCTAGATACCTTAGGCTTCCTACAGCCTCTCTATACGGGAATTTTTCAGTGGAACTCTTATCGATTTTTCTTTGAAGGCGCGCTCCGGGATCAGCTGGCAGGTTTCTGGGGACACAATCCATCATGTTGAACCGCTTTAAAATCTTTTGTATGTAGTTCGGCTGCGTGACATACAGAGTTCTGTCTTGGCGATTCATTGAGATAGACAAATCAACAAAATTATTAGCTGTCCCTTGACGCATATCAAAATATTTTCCGAGGTAGCAGATGATTTCTCGATCAGGGACTTGTTGTTGCTGGCCAAAAGGCCGTCGTCCACCCAGATGGCTACGGACACAAATTCTTCTTCGTGATGACGTAAGTATTAGCATGGATCAGCATTGCTTGGGCGTTGTCCAAATTTTCTGAGGGACGCATCGAAGGTGGCGTTCCATACTCTCGACGCCTGTTTGAGCCCGTAGAGGCACTTGTATAGACGGCAGACTCATGTTTCTTGGCCGGAAATGATATTCTTCCGATTGTTGGAGATTAATCCTTTTTCTAAAAACAAAGGACCAGCCACTAGGTGGTTTTGGACAGAAAAATCACTGTCCCAATTTCTGTGCAGGATACTGTACATCCCGATCGTTTAATTGGCGTGGATCTAGTGATGTCCGACTACGAGTCAGCAATTCAGGGGTCACTGACTGCAGCATTCTATGGTAGTCAAGCTGTCTAATTTTTATTTCATTATTCTCAGGCATGGATTTATTCAAATAGCTCGTCGGTACGATTGTCTTTCACAATTTAATCTAGTCTTTAACACAATTAACATCTATTTTCTCTTCTACTGGATCGGCGAAGTTTTTCCGGAGGAATTTTGTGTTTTTGGCTTGATCCATTGGACTAATAATTTGGTGGAATCATAATACTTTTGGCTGAACAAACGTATGGGCGGATTGCACCTGAACGTGTGGGCTAACTTATGTTAGTACACAATCTACTGTTAAACAGTTACATCTTTACTCACTCGATATTATTTAATCTTAGCTTTCCTCAAAGAAGCCGAAAATTCTAAAGCTCGGGACTATGAGGCCGAATCAGCAACCAGGTGATACACGTGGCCTAAACCAATTTGGGTGCGGAAAAGAGACGAATTCATTGATAAAAATGAGCTTGACTTCATCTGGGGAACTATCAGTTTGGGACTTTCTTTTTTATCTCAAAAAATCTCACGGAACCGTATGCAAATATAATTATAAAGTTCATACATGAATACGTAAATTAACACCTCTTTAATATTTTTTTTACAGCATGATACTTGTAGTCATACAGATCTTAATGACTCTTACAATAATGATACTGCCAATCAAAAACGACCGGCGGTCCGATCTAGGCGAAGATTTTTGGCTGGATCAGTCAGGGCAGTTCTGCCTCCTACTCCTTCCGAGGTTCGTCTACCCACTGCTGAGGTTCAGACACGGTCTGACCGACGCCGCTATACACCTCGGGTCATTCGCTCTCCTATTATAAGACCTACTCGCCGACCCCGTCTTAATCCCCAACCTTAAACTTAGAATGTTCTTTTGTGTGTGTCTAATTAGCTTGTTGATCAATTTTTTTTGCTTCGTGATAGTAGTTACGTTGTCTTCGTTTTTTACCTCATTTTTAATTGATTTATTACACAAAATGTTTTTCCCAGTCAAGTCTTATTTCAAAATATAAAAAATTAAATAAAGGGGTAACATTTGAAGGGGGGGGGGGCTATAGTCATCCACTCGGGGGGGCATTAGTTAAAGGGGGATATCGTAGAACAGCAAAGTAATTTTGTTTATTTTGAAAGTGCTGAGCCTCGTTTTTTTGCTACAGAATTGCCTTATCGTTGGGAAAACGAAACTTGTCACATTCGACACTGGCTAACCTGACACTGTCTATCTATAGAAGGCGACACTGGCTTCCTCCCAATTAGATACCTTTGTGAAATTGTGCGTAAACAACAAGAATCGTCTGACTTTTTATTTTTTGGCCAACCTCAACAAGATTCCAGAACCGTCGACTGCACAAATGAAAAGAAAACATGAATCATCTGCATCAGCAACTCCAGCTGGGTGTGTAGTAGAAGACATCCTTTAACATGGGGTCCTATGGGACAATGTTTTTTATTGAAAAATCATGTTTCTAATTTTCGGGTAAAAATGCCAAAATAATTGTTTTTATAAAGAAAGTAACGAAATTGATATGGTTTGTGTATGATCCTCGTCAGACAAGAAATTCACACCTTTTTTTCTTGGCCATTTCAATTTCGTTTCTTTATTTTTTGCGTCGAAAAAGGGTTTAATCATCTTTGTTATGTTACAATTACTGATTTTACAATTCAAATGGGTGTTGGTTTAAAAAAATGAAACTCTTTGTTACTTTGTCTTGGTTGCAATCTGATGAGTTAATCACTCAAAGGGTACATGGTTTTGTTGTACGACTACTTTCGTTTAAGGTACACATTTTAAAGAAAAATACTAAAGATATGAATCCACGATTGAAGACAAAATGTTTTATTTTATTTATTGATTTTTTTCGTTCTGGTATACGTTTGGATATGAGTTAAACTCTCAAATTCATCATCCATATGTGATTTGGTATTGTTCCAATCATTGTAGTGTTCTTCTGATCGGATATGATCTTTTTTGCATACTGTACACGCAACGAGAAAACATGTAGAAGAAACGAAATATAAAATCTACGAAAAAAGGGAAAACGACGTTGAATAATGAATCTTAGAACAAAGCTGTTTAAAAAAACTTATAACATAAAAGTGGAATTATTCCCATCTGAAATACACCTTCAAGAGTTATTTTATTTCACGGAAATTTACTGAGCTTTAGTCAACCCAGGACCAGAATTGATAATAAAGAGATGAAGGTCATCGAATAAAATCCGACAAGATATACAGTTACTTTGCATTGAAAGAAGTGCGGACGTGTCGCCGGGTTGTCCAAACCGGTACCCATATACAAAACAATCTCTTTGAATACTGGTAAGTTCTTGTCAGACAAGAAAATCCGCACCCTTTTTCTTGGCCGTGTCAATTTCGTTACTTAATATTTTCTCATTAATTTTCATTTTTATCTTAAGATACAATACTAATTGATTTTAAACATGACAAAATTTCGAAAATTGCAAACAAAAATTAACAGCATATTCTAAGACTCAAGAGTCTAAATTGGCAAGTAATCACAAAGATGAATCACTTAGACTGTGTGACGTGGGGGGGCATGAAAAAACTGGGCATTAGAAACTGATAAACTTGGGTTCGATGGCCAATGCAAATTCCAAGGCAAGAAAAAAATCGAAATTCTCTCTGATTGTTGTATAATGCGATAAAATAAAACATTTAAGTAGAATTGAGTCAATTTATACAAGTTTTCCATGATAGACAGTGCAAACTGTTGGAAGCTCTATACGGAAATGGTTTGTTTTGCCGACGTTATAATATCAGAGGAAAAAATAGAAAGACGAAGCCGTTTGAAAAAAGCCTTTTTCTTCCTCTATTCTTTCCGCTTTGAGCTTGGTCATTGGTTGAAACTGCTGAGCAAAAACCACACTAGCGCCATGTATAAATGAAATCATTTGCTGGAAACTATATATCTCATTACTAAAATTTCCTCAGATTTATCAAATACTACAAAGACGTCAACGATCTAGAGAATTGTGTTTCTCGTCACTTGAGTTTCAAACTACATTAAATTATAAAACTCATTTTAAAGCTTCAAGCAGTTTACCCATTGAGTTAGCCACAAAGAAAATTAGTTGCTGTCCACACAATTCCATTAATATTTCTCTGGCTCCTAAATCAAAGAAATTACGTAACGGTAAATGTGATGAAGAATAGCACGCTTCGAAAATTGACGTTGATGCAACTTTTAAACCAATATTTGTTGTCTATCACTAACAATTTAGATTTGTACTTGCATTAAGGTGTTAAGTAGAAGTTTGAGGTCGTTTCATTCAATTAGGAACATACGCCTAACAAATAAATGTTTAAAGACCAACACAAATCAGGGTTTATTGCACAATATTCCGGTCCTCTGACATTCAATAGTTTTTGTCACCTTCCAACCGTTGTGCCGTAATGGCCGCATTCGAGATGATATCAGATGCCAAACGTCTTTTTGGTAATGTTGAAGCGACGTGGACATTCTTGATCGATTGATCCTTAAGATTGAGATTTAGTCAAAACCCCTTATTAACTTTTATAAATTAAAAACAACTGAGAAAAAGCGAGGTGCAATAAGATGTATTGAAGAGAACATGACAAGCCTTACAATTTCAATACCCAAGGTTAGTTGTTTTGGTTGGGTTGTTAACAGTTTCCAGTGGGGGAGAAACACGATTTGGGAATTTGTGTCGGTTTAAGTTTTGGATATTTTTGGCTTCATTTAACTTAATCATAAACAACTTCTTAAGAACTGTTGATCACCCATGTCCTAAAGCGTTTAGGAAACAGGTGATCCTCAGTTCTCCTGTTTCTTGAAAGCTCTTGACATTGATGTGCAGCAAATCACAAACACACACACACACACAAACACACAGCACTCACACACACAAAAGGCTGCTCCACTAAATAAAAAATATTAAATGTTACAATTTCTGTAATTTAGCGAAAGGCAGAAGAAATCTTACCGGATGAGCCGCTCACAAAGTGTCCAAAAATGGATAAAAATTGGCCAGTCAACTATGGAATCGATGCAACCATCGTGAATCTTGAACGTATATTTGAATTCCTCGTTCAAAAACCGAGTATTGTTGAAGGAGGCACGTACACATCGCTATCTCAGGGCTTTAAACTATGAAAGACTCGAATTTTTGGGAGATTTCGTCCTAGGTCATTCTACTCTAACCACGAAGGAGGAATGGAGGAGGCAATAACCTGGAATAAGTGTTCCAAACGCCAATGCTAATTTTTCTTTCCATGGTAGCACCTCCTCTATTCCACCTTCATTTTTAAAATTATAAAAAAAAAAATTATAAATTGATAGAAGTACAGGCCCGACGAATTCACTTGCCACAGATCGGCGCTTACATGGTACGACTGCTTTGGGGTCTTGGCAGCTAAGTTTGGAATGCACAGATTCTTACTTTGCCTGCCACAACCTTATTACACAATATCAACAACTTTGCGAAGAATCAGAAAGAGGCATCTCATCCATTTTCCAATATGGCAAAATCCCCCTTTTTAATGACCATAGAATGTAACATTAACAATGAATTGATTCAGTCTTAAAATTTGACGCGTTCAACACCTGAGTTCCCTGTAGGAGCAAGATGCATCAAGGTGCCAGACGTACTGGCGGATGTTTTTGAATCCATTGCAGGCGTGGTTTTATTGACTTTAGAAGGTTCTCTTACAGCTGTACAGAAATCTTGTCAACCCTTCTTTGGCGACGCGAACGGTAATAAAAAAGTAATTTTAAACCTCCCACTCCAAAAATAAATACAAAATATTTCCATCATACTTCGTCTCATGTCACCGGCTAGTGAAATTCTACCATGTCTAAAAAAAAAGACAACGAAGTGAAGTCCGCTTACCCATATCCCCCTGTAGGTGATACGTGTGTCATACCGTATAGTAGCGCTGGCGTGTCGTACGCTGACACAATAAGTTTGGGTTTTAATCCATTTCGCAGAAGAGAAATGAATTAAAATCCAAACTTTTTTTATCAGCGTGCAATACCGATGCGCCACCGTAATGGTGATTGATCGTTAATGAATTTAATTTAATAAGCAAATTAATTGTTTTAATTAATTTCAGATTTCACGAATTGATAACGGTGTTTGTCAAATCATTTTCAAAACACATTTGATCATGGCTTTGGCTGGCAGCATTGTGCCTGTTGCCAAAGGATTTATCTTTCGTTTAGTTGTGTGATTTCGTCAGGTATAATTGAAACATCGTAGAATTTTATTTTAATTATAAAGGAGTACATGAAACTTCCCAAAAATATGCTCACTTTAAAAATGTTGTTTTTTTTCGAATAATAGATCAAGATACTCAAGAACACGATGTTTGGGTTTCGATGATTTCTATATATTGCGATACGTCATGACACGCACGTCGCTACCACCCCATATTCCTCTCAGCCCCTGGGCGCATTCGCGGTCTTCCACTTCGTTACTTAAATTAACTTACTAACAAACAAATAAATTTTAAAAATTAGGGAGACGGAATCGCCGAGTGGATGTTTTATATTCAGAATAACAATCAACGGAGAAATATACAGGGGCGAAGGCAATCCGAAACACAAAGCAAAATTGGATACCTCCAAGTAGACCCTCTGCCCAATTAATAAGACATGGTAGACAAGATCAACGAACGAATCGATATTCTTGATAATCAAAATGTAAATACTTGATAATTCCATGTAAAAATTTTCTGACCCCGCGAAAAAGAAATTGTAGAAAAAAAGGGACGATCGACATTGAATTTTAAAACAAAAGATGTCAATACTTGATTTCACTGTAATTCATGTAAAAAAATCCCACCCAACAAATAAACACAAATTTCCGCGCGGATTTACACATGAAAATTGTTCGAGCTATACTTTAGGCCAAAAATTCTCGGTTGCCTTGGTGAGCATATCAGTCCTGATGAAAACGAGGTAGAAAATAATAAGATGAATCGTGGATAAGGGATGAAAAAAGATGACAGAAAATATATTTTTTTGGAGGGAGGGAGGGGGTTGACAAAAATACACACTGTAGCTTTGGGTATGGGATTTTCAACGTGTGCGTGTACAAGTTGTTCCGTGTTTGTGTCCGAGACACGAGCAAAAATGTAAAAGGGTACACAAACAACAACAACCACTTTTCTTTTTTAGAACACACAGCGAAGCCGTAAACATCTGGATCATTGCCAATTCCAACATTTTCAATTGGGAGCCTTCGATTAGCCAAAAAATCTTCTGCATTTCAGAACGCCGATAAATCAGCCAATCCATAATATAAAGGAGTATTTCGATGATTTGTCTTGCTTCAAGTGTTCGCTCGGGAGTAGTCTCGTGAAATCTCCGAATTTACTGATAGTATGTAAAAAAATTCAAATCAGTATTTTATTCGATTTTTATTGATGACTTCAATTCTTATAGAATCTCATCGGCTGGGAGGGAGAAATTGTCTAAAATAAGAAACAAATTTTATTAGAAGAATTTTTTTGTTTGTCATTTGGTTTGCAAGTGCACCAGTCCCAGATAGACGTATTTCCAATAAATATTGATAAATATTATGATAAATATCATTCATAAACGTTTAAGAGGAGGACTAACGCTTGCAGAAATAAAAGAGTTTGAAAATATTCTACGATACAGATTCGTCAACAAATCGCTTCTTATCGAAAGCGTAATCCATCGAGCGAGCGGTATCGTAAACTACAAACGCCCTGAATTCCTCGGGGATTCAATTGCCGGAAAGCATTAACTAAACCATGGTATAATAGCTCTAAGGTAGGCGGACTCTTTCCGTTTACCTTGTGCAACTCATGATTCCTAGGTGGCACTTGCTGGGCACCAAAATTGATTATTCAAATTATTCTAAGATCTAGGCAAATTCCAAATAAACAACTTCCATTATTACAATGCCTCATAAGTTTATGAATCAACATCTATATTTCTGAATCAAAAGAGGAATTAGGAATCGGAGTCAATGTAAAAAAAAAATTGTAAAACAGAAAAAGAAAAAAATTAATTTTGGATGTTCATGGCTATTATACCAACGATTAACTAAACAAACTGTCTTAAAAAATCTTTATTTAAGGTTTGCTGGTATCGACCCACCTGTTCGACTATTTAGCAGACTACACCCCGTCGCATCTATCAAGATTTCGGTCAGAAATTACTTGCAACGATTCATTTGGCGTTTTGGCCGTTAAATTCGGCTTCCTTAAATTTTTGCGTGGAATGCCAATTGAGGTACAGTAAAGAGTAAATTAATTCGCCGATCGTCAAATTAAAGAGGGGCATCCGTTTGCCAGCAGAGTAAGAGAGAAGAGATGCAATAAGCTCTGTTGAAGTTGAAGTTGAAGAAGTTTTTTAAACTAATTTTCTTTCTTTCAGTTTTTTTTGCGACTGAAAGCAACTCCTGGTAATGGGAACGCGACAGCCAAATCGCTCCTGGTGCCCGGTATTTTATCCGATCTTTTCAAAGCCGTGGCAGGAGCAATTTACAAGGATTTTGGCTTTTCCAGGATTGCGGTTTTGAGATCTTTCAATAGTTTTCTTCGCCATGCTAACGGTAACAAATTAAAATTCCCAGCGTTTCCGCCCGCTCCCGATTCTCTTTATCTCATATAGACGTATTTCCAATTGCTTCGTACCCCTTGGGAGACTGCTCTCTCCCAACGCAAGCAAAACACAGTCGCGCACCATCCGTGTGTGCACCTCGTTATACGCTACGATGACCAATGGACAAAACGGCATGGTTTAAAAAAAAGTCTATAAAAATAAGAGGTGGAACATCGAAAATCCATCGCCGCCTTAATTCGGTTTCGTGGATGGTTTGAATTTATGGATGTTTTGTTTTTATGGATTTTAAAAATTTATTCCATGGGCTCAAAATTGACACAGGCCAACTCCCTTAGTACTTCGAAAAGAAATGTAAAACTTGGGGCTTGTAAGTTGGCACTTAGCGAACTTGCAGAGTAACACTAAAAAGTGACAAAAATTTTAAAATTTCACTCATATGACCAGTCTATTTTAACAGTTTCGTCTTTATTTGCCTAATTCCTCTTGAAAAAGTCTCTTACTGCGTGAGCATAACGTCTATGTAAATTAACTTAAGTATGGCAATATTTTTGTAAATCTTGGAAAAAGCAAATAAAAGTGTGTGTATCTTTAAACTGGTGTGTTGGGTAAGGCAAACGAAAAGGATTTTCAAAATTTCACTCTTTGATCCCATTAGTACAAAAAACTCAATGCGAATTCATCAATTCCACACAAAAAATTTACAAATTTATTTGATTACGTATTAAAATTATATCTGGATTGTTTAAGAGACAGGAGAATGACAGCCCATGCAAGGGAAAGTTATTTTCCCCCTCCATATCACTCGTTTCTCCTGTCATCCACACGACAACCGCAGTCTATCCTCTTCACTGTACGCACAATTTTTTTTTGTAAATGCTATTTAAAAAACGGCTTTTTTCCCCCTTCTATTTTCTTGTGTGAATAAAAATATTGCCGAGATCCCAACAGCTGCTACGTTGGCACTCCCTCGACCAGAGGCCAAAAAATAATTGGTCGGTGTGAAGACAAAATAAAAAAAAATGACGGGAGATAAAAGATAAGTCCATCCTCCAAGCTTGGAAAAAAAGTCGGAGTAACTTTATTTTTTAAATGCAGAAAATTAGAAGAAATGCTGGCTTACAATAAGATAAATGTTTTTTCCCGTCTTCTCTTTTCTTTTGTGTATATATGCTACAAAAAGGATTACAGAAAAAGGGAGAATGAAAAGAAGGAAGAAGAGGTAAAGGTAAAAGTCTATTTTAACAACCCACTTTTTATTATACTTTTACTTTAACATAAATCTTTTATTTAAATAACAGGATTCTGATGTGTCAAATAATAGCGTAAACAAGTCTAGTGATAAAGTCAATGAACATTCCAGAGAAGAAGTAAGCGAGCCAGAAAGTCAAATTGAAGAGGTACTTTAAGTAACATAAATAAGTAATATCAAATAACAATGCATAAATATTTTACTATATAACAGTCTTCTGAAGCGTCAAATAGTCCTATGAAAAAGTCAAGTGAATCAGTAAATGAAAAGTCAAGGGAAGAAGTCAGCGAGTCAGATATTCAAATGGAGGAGGTAATTGAATAAACATAAATATGTAATATAGTAACAATGCATAAATATTTTTCTATATAACAGGATTATGAAGAATCAAATAGTCACATGAAGAAGTCCAATGAAAAAGTCCATGAAAAGTCAAGTGAAGAAGACAGCGAAAATGAAACCCCCTTGGGAGAAGCAAGAATAAGAAGAGAAAAAACGAAAACATCTAAAGTGAAAAAGAGGAGCTCTTATTTGCTTGATTATTCTATTGAGCTTTTATTCTATTCTATTATTCTTTTGAGCTTCCCTCCTATTGGCCACCTGGTGCCCTTCAACCAATACACACACACACAAAATAAATAAAATTCTACATTATTTTCTTTAAAAAAAGTTCTTCAGCGTGTCCGCAGTGAAGCTCGGCGATCACGCGACTGAAGGATAGACAAGAGTCTAGAATAGCAGAGAAGCTACGAACAATAGAGTGGTGGTGGCGTGGTGAAGTTGTTCGGAAACATACACTAGCGCAAATGGCAGCCTGAAAGGTGAAAAGAAATGGCTTTTTCAGGCCAATGGCCTAAAGTGTATTGAGGGTGGCCTAAAGGAGTTTATTGCATCACAATAATTTAAAGGATTCAGTGTCATGGTGTTATGTGATGGTTATCCGGCTCACTCTGTTCTTGCGTCCAAAAAAACCTAAAGGCGCGTATCGCAGCTATATTTACAATCTTACTTTTTTTCTCCCTGTTGTCAACAATCTGACATTGCGTATTGTTTCAAACTGTGTTTTTTCTTCTTCTTCTCTCCTTTTCTTTCCTTGCCATCGGGGGTTGGACGGAGCTAGAGAGAGAATAAAATTTGAAACGGCTAAGACGCTGCATGCACACATGGGTTGTGTAGCGTAGCCTTTGGGTTTCTCTCGTCCTTACACTCTTGAGTAGACTACTAATAAATCTGTCTGAATATCTCATTACTAAAAGATGCTCAGATGTATCCAAATACTACAAAGACGTCAACGATCTAGAGAATTTTTTGCTCGTCATTTGAGTTTCAAACTACATTATATGATTTTAACTCATTTTTAAAGCTTCAAGCAGTTTACCCATTGAGTTGGCCACAAAGAAAATTAGTTGCTGTTCACACAATTCCATTAATATTCCTCTGGCTCCTAAACCAAAGAAATTTTGTAATGGTAAATGTGATGAAGAATGCCACGCTTCGAAAATTGACGTTGATTCAACTTCAAACCAAAAACTGTTGTCAATCACTAACAATTTAGATTTATATTGGCATTAAGGTGTTAAGCAGAAGTATGTAGAATGTTAGATTCAATTATGAACATAGGCCTAACAAATAAATGTTCAAAGGGCAACACAAATTAGGGTTTATTTCACACAATTTCAGGCCTCTGACATTTAATAGTTTTTGTATGCTTCGAATCGTTATGCCGTAATGGACAACAAGGCCAGTGTTTAGGGGGATCCAGTCGGACTCTCCAGTATACAATGCTTCGCCCACGCTGCAATCCTCGAATCACCTGTACAACAATTAAATTATTTGTAATTTTCACTTAATTTAACTTAACTCACTCAAAAATGAAGATAAAAAGGAATGAAATTGAGAATACAACAGGGTTTAAGATCAACAAACTCTTGTGAAAGCAGTTTGTGACAAAACAAACCACTGCTGCGGAAATTGGGTTTAAAAAACTGAAGTAAAAAGGAAAGGAATTGAGAATACAACAGGGTTTAATATCAACAAACTCTTGTGAAAGCAGTTTGTGACAAAACAAACCACTGCTGCAGAAATTGGGAAAAATTAAAAAGAGCGAAGAGAGCTGAGGAGCAGTTATTATGAGAGCAGTGTATCATAGTAGGCTTCCGGCTTAGACGCATGACCCTCCAACAGATTTCATCGAATCATGCGCCTTGCAAGTCCCCGTTTGACCAAACATCTCCCTTCCTCCTGGCTGTCGCAGCGAGTGAGTGACCACCGGCGGACGTTGGTTAGTGGTTATTTAGGGAAACGGGGCCACTGAAGAAGGGAGCCCAGATATGCACTAATAATTTTTCAACATCTACATAACTTATTGACGAGTCTTGAATTTCAGCAACCTCTCCTCAGCTTTACCAATAGATCAAGTCTATTGAACGGCAGCAAACGATTAAACTGAAAAACGAATAGAGATTAATTAATATAAAAGTCAATTTTTACGATTATTTTTTACAATTATTTCTCTTTCTTTTCTTCTCTTTTGTAAACGTTCTCTAAGTTCATTTCTTTTTGATTTGACAGCTTGGATCTCTTCCCACGCGTCAGACATTTTTTAACAAAACGAAATAAATGTGAGGGATTATATAAGAACAACAAAACAAACCGGCATATGATAGAAAATTTCAGACAAGCAGCTAGATTGTTTTCATTCTGCTTTCAGTGTATATTATTTTAGACGGCCGCTAGATGGCCCTTTTAATTTTATATTAAGAACAGGAATACTTCATTCTCCTAAAAGAGAAATGTCATTTTGATCGACATTGAGATACTGTACCATTTGAAAAAAAAAAGAATGTAAATTTTTTTTTGAAAAATACAGCCTTTTTACTTTAACACAAAATGAAATCTGATAAGCTCACCGTGTACGCTGTACGAAGTGGTTTTATTTCAATGAGATGGCAGTAGCACCAATTGGCATTCAAAAAAATAAAGAAAAAGAAGATGATAGAAGGTGGAGGTGCTGATTTAGGAGATCCCCCACGTATTCATACCAAATGTAATTTTATAAAAACTTGTTTCTCGGTTAATTGAGTCTGTCTCACTCGTGTCGGCGTTTACTTCCGCTGGATTCTTGATGCCGGTCATTGTGCAGTCAGTGCGATTTCTCTTCTGGAACCAAATCGCAATAGCGGGCAGTTCCGCTGGATAAACAAGACGAAGACTGGTCCGAAATGGTATTGTTTATGGAGCTCTCTTCCGTTTCTCGGCTTAAATGGGCTCTGTGTTTGATTTTTGGGGGGTTAAAGGAAATCATTAGTCTTGTTGGCCATAGACGTTGACATCACCATGGAATACCTTGTTAGATGTGGAATTTCAACGACCAAATTCGGAAATTGATCGATCTTCATTTTCTTATTTTTGGCAGACTCCTTGTGAGAATTAACTCTTTTGCCAGGGGTACTTCCTTTCTTAAGAACTCCTCCAAGAGAAGATGAAGAACTGGCTTCGTTTCGCACCGACTCTTTCTCCCGTTCCTCATCAGAATCAGAAAGCGTTATCAACAAGGGGGAAGAGGGGCGGATTACTTCCACAATATCCTTTTTGGTAGGTCTCCATCCTGAACTGGAAGGTCCCGGCATTGCGGAGTGACTAGGCATATCGTCGATAACCACTGTAGGCAAACTTCGACCAATACCACTACTAGTGCCCGGCTGGGGAGGAGTCAACGGATTATCACGGTATGCCTGATTGAAAAAATGTTATTTTTAAATTAGGCTAAATCACGTTTTGGAATTAAAATTTGTTTACCGAGCGAGCATTCAGCTGTAGATTATTTTTGGTCACGTAGACGGCGTTATCATCAAACTCGGCAATATTATAGGGTGAGTGGGAAAAGTTTTAGAACTCGTGAATGAAGTGATTTGTTTTTTGAATTGAGCCAAAGTAAGATTGAATGGCTTTTTTGAAGGGTCGACCACGGATAGGATATTTAGTAATTAGTACTAGAATCTTCTCCATCACGTCCGACAATCGAATCTCGGGGTCGTCTATTAAAATGTTTAATTCACGGTCCAACCAGGGAATGAGCCGATAAGTCATGTCGGGATTTTGTTGGAAAACCGCTGGTGTCGTTTCACGAAAGCGTTCCGTAATGACGAATGGCTCCACCCACAAATTATCTTGATAAATTCGGCGACGAAAGTTGATTATCCCATGAAATTGACGGGAAATGATTCCTCCATTAGATTGAATAATGGTGTAGAGTCTCCTAAGTGCCAAAGCTCTAGGGTTATCTGGTGTAACTGTTGTTCTGTTATTAAACATAGTTAATGAAAAAGATTAGAAAAAACATGGGTTTACTCTCTTAGTTTTACGTGTACCTTTGATCAAAGGCATTAGGAGCATTAGGATCTGGAACTGGTAATTTATACTCTTCGTAATCCTGTTTCGACTTTACATTGTGAATGATGGATGTAAATGGATGCTTACAATACGGACACACTGGATTCATCTAAAAGTTTTGGGGTAATTATTATCTCACCAAAATTTTGAATTCTTTTTAAGTAACTGCTAATTTGGATACCTTAGACCATTCTAGCAAGCAAGCAAAGCAAAATTCATGCCGGCAATTGTTAGTTGTTGATTTGTTGTCGCATTCTTCTAGACATATAGAACAGGGGTCTAGCGAAGCTCTTCCAGATTAAGGGAAGGATGGACAAGAAGCCATGGCAAAGGAAAGTGGTGGGTCTATGACGGCACCGAGAATGAACCTACACGGTTGATATATTGAATAGAGACATATATAAATTTATTGTTTATTTCGATTGTCTGAATTAAATAATGCGTAATACTACAGGTAGTACTTGCTGGTAGTGGCACGGCTGCACCAATTAATTAAAAAAAGTAGCATTAAAAGAGGGAAGTAGCAGAGAGAACTTTTACAAAAAGTAAACGAAAAACAGATCGCATGAATTTGTAAATGTCGCCCATCACGACTGTCCAAAAAAAGTGTTACACAATAGGAAAGTTGGCTAATTCAATTAAATGCAAAAATTTCGGCCAATAAAAGATCGTAAACAGCCGTGCGTTAATGACGGGCTCAAAAATAGTTTTTTTAGGCCCGCGTTAATCAAAAACTATCCCGAAGGAAGGAGAAGAAAGAGAGGAAGAAGATGCTGCGGAAATTGGGAATAAATTAAAAAGACAAAGGAGAAGAAGAAGGAAGAAGACAACAGTGCGGTTTAAAGTTAACAAAAGAAAGAAAAAACATTCCCTCTTTCTCGGGGATTGTTGAGCTGAATGCTAGCCCTGCCGAGAGGCTTGCTTTCCGAGAGATGAACGGCACGGAGTATCTCCGTTTTTCACGCAACAGGTCTGTTATTGAGATTCACAGGAAAGGTAAATGACATGCAGCTTACCCGACTGGATGCAAGTGTAGAATGGATAGCTGAAATTCCATTGACCATTCATGAATCCATTCCAAAGATGCCTGTGATAAAAAATTAGAAATGTCAGAACTAATTTCAATCACTTTAATCAATAACTTAACCAGACATTGCACATGGAAAATGTTATTGCAAGGAAAATGGGATAATGTCGAGGAAAATGTTTTTGCAAGCCAATCTACAAAGTAACTCGGGATTATCTACAACATTTTATATATTAAAAATCAGCTAATATAAATAAGTTTCCGCACAGGAATCCAGAACCAGGCCATGCGTGACCTAACCAAGAAAATGTTGGAACCCAATCCCGAAAAAAGAATGACATCGTCGGATGTCGCTAAAAAATTAGAACAAATCAGGGTAGAATCAAAGTTCTGTTATTAAGAATTATTCTAAAAATAAAATTAAAATAACATTTTCAAGGCGAAGGACAGGCCATACCAATTCGCCACCTCAGTGGCAGATGATAATACTTCAAATTTGAAACAAATCAAAGTTAATTAAAAAAAGGAATTGGGAAGTGGAGGTTATGGAATAGTTTTCCAAGGCGAGTGGAATAACATTCAAGTGGCAGTCAAACAAATTCTTTCATCCAAAGTCGAAAGTAACAAACTAGAGGAAGAAGCGTTACAAAAGCTGAATCATCCGAATGTTATCAAACTTTTCTACGTGGAAAGCAACTCGGAGAATAGGTATTTAATAAAACAGGAAAGAATAAATTTTTATGTTAACAAATGACACTTTCCATGAACGGCTATATAACGTAATATTTCTTAGACATTATGCGATGGAATTGTGCGCTGCTTCACTAGACGAATTATTTTTGAATGAGAAGGAACAAAAAAAATTTCTAGTACCAATGCCACCAGAAACTAAAGTTTTCCTCCAGCTGGCCGAAGGGCTCCAATACATCCACGAAAAAAGTCTGATCCATCGCGACATTAAACCCCCAAATGTTCTGATTCACGTCAAGCTGTCGGATAAATGGTTCCCACCGGTAATATTGAAATTAATGGACGACACAGAAGCTAATTTAACTGAATGTCAAGCAAAATAAAGAGGAACTATTAAAAGCGACGTCTTCAGCGAAGGGCTCGTCTTCGGCTACTATCTTTTGAATGGTCAACAATGATGGTTTAAACTGTCTCTGGCCAATTTCCAAATCAACTAGGATAATAACTTCCGATATAGATTGGTAAATTACCACGGACTTCATTATCTTTCAATAAGTGACTGAGCAGTGAAGGTTTTCTTCGCCGGATCCTCAAATGGCGGACCTTAAATGCTTCCGGACGAAAAATGTAATTTCTTGCACCGAGTTTTATCTATGAGAACCGAAATTTTATCCAGCCGAGCAAATGGCACGACGTTCCAAACTCAACATCGTTTCACCGAAGTTCAAATGTTTAAAAAATTTAAAGTAACAAAAGGAAATCGGATTGAATTTTTATAGTACCGATGGTCCGAGAACACTCTGGCAATTTGAAACGTCTCTTGTGATCCTTCCTAATAACCTAGGAGGAAAAAAACCATAAAAATAATAGCTAGCTACGACAAATATTATAAGGTTGTTTACAAATCAATGGTAATTTGAACGGTGTTCCCTAGTAAAGAAAAACTAATCAATTCCTCTACGCTTAATCGTTTTTCTTTAAAAGGTTGAAAATGTTTGCAAAAACTGTTTGAAAATTCTTACCAAGCGATTAATCTAAAATGTTTAGTATTAAATTTACCATTAAATAAATGAATAAAAAGAGCTCTCAACAGCTCAGTCTTTGGAGTTTACTGCTTTCGGGTCCTTTGTGATCGCTACTGTCACCACAGCTGATGGGCAAACTGCTGACGGAAGCCCGTCTCTGCAAAATGGCGCTAGGCAGCTGGGCAACTCGGCATCATCGGGGTAATCCTATTCCGAAAAAAAAATCGCGTGTAGGCTGTGTTTCATCGGAAGTTTACGCAGGTATATCTCTCTATCTCAGAGATAAGCTATTCCTCCCACTTCTTTTCCAAGAAAACACGACAAAAAATGAGAGGCACCTGCTGCTGTGGTCAAAAATAGAAATTCCCATAATCCTTGCCGTCGTTAATTGCTAAGTGGAAAGAGATGAGTCTAAAGTTTATTCTTCAGTTTTTTAAATAATTTCATTTAGTGGACTTTAAAACTTAATGAAGAAGTCTACAGTAAATTCATATAATTTCATGGCGTGACGACCTGACCATGCCCATCCAGCAGATTGAAGAGGAAGGCTCAATCGGATGTAATGTAATGACCAATATTACTCATGTGAGGTTTTCTGGCCGGGGAATCCCCCCGTTCAGGGGGGAGCCAAGTCCAGGGAACGTCAGTAAATTCCACGAAAACACCTAGAAAGACAAGTTCATCATCTACCGATATCATTGTATTCCGGGAGGATCGTTTACCTTTTTGAGCAACCTGTAGTCCATTCGTACCGATTCAAACGACTCGCAGAGCCGTGACGGATGCAACCGCAACAAAGGAAACAGTAAATGATTTTAAGAAATAAATGTACGTGGATGATTATTTGGGATCAGCGCCTACTGCAGCCACCGGACTCAAAGAAGCCATCATCGTAAAATCGTTTTGACCTCGGCTGACCTTCACCTGCAAGGATTGAGATCCAACTCCAAGGCATTTATTGAAGAAATCCATAAGAATATGAAGCCCGCAAATTCATCGACTCCCTCTCTTATATCGGAAGAAGGAATCGTTAATTCAAATTCCATAATTTCGCTTAATATGGGCAGAAACTGTGGGCTTTGTAAAAAATTATGCCGGAAGGAATATAATAAGTAAAAATTAACTAATACTTTTGATATTTATATCAATATACATAGAGCATAGAAATTTATATAACATTATTTTGTCAATTTTTTTAGAATTTTTCCAAATATTGCAATACCAGGAACCGGATAAAAAATATTCATTTTGAGATAGCAGTCGGGAAATAGGAAAACATATTAAAGATGTTTTTCTATATATATATGTATAATATTTGCCTTATTTTCCAATATCTGTAAATCAATTAACGCATAAAATGTAACGGAATTATCTGGAATGATTTAAAATTTGTATTTATAAATTTCATTTAACAAAGCTGCAACATTCATCTCAAAACACATATAAGATAAAAATGTTATAATACCATAGGATAGTGAATCGGCTAAAAATAAATGTTTATGGTTCCAATCCAATCCTTGCACAAATGATCACAAATGATCTTGCTTTTAATAAGGGTATGCGAGACTAAAAACACTAAGGTCAACAGAAGGAATTTTATTTGAAGTACAATCAAGGTATATTAAATTAAATCAATTACACAAACATCCTCCCTCCTAGCAGCCTCCCTTTCTAACACTTAAGAAAAAAGTTTCAATTCGAAGTTCAATAGTTCAGTTATATTCCATATTCAACAAGAAACCAGAAACAAAAGAATCAAAGAAACAAGAACAAGAAATCAATAAACATAATAAACTGCTGCCAAACTTCAAAATTTTGACTGCTTCCACTACATGTCCACACTTTTTTTTAGTGGAATGAGGGAAGCTCCTTTTTGGCCAGTGCCTATCATTCCGTAAAAATTTTTTACGGCAAAAAAGTTTACACAGAAATAAATTGTGAAAACTTAGTTAAACCGGTTTTTCTTCACCTCATCATTTTTTAGTTGAAGCTGGGTAGCACCTCTTCTGTTTTCTCTTCACCTGACAACAATCCTTCGACGTTCAGATATTGCCCAGGATGTGGGGAATGACACAGAAGGCCCTGGTGAAGAGGGTCAGCAAAGCTTCGTTTGCCAAAATCCCTTCGTCGACTTCGTCGTCACCTAGTGATTTTTTTGCGACAATAATATTGTGGAGACAAAGCGACGGGGGGAGGAAGGGAGAAAAAACAGACAGATCTAAAACCAAAAAAACGAACACAAGAAAGACACCATAACATTATATTAGTAGACTTACCAGAGTTCAACATGTTGCCTGGTGAAAGCTGCAAACGAATGTGAAAAATCAATATTCATTGACTTGCAAGCAAAACAATGAGGCGACAAACAATAAAGCAACAAAAAAATAGCCTGTCCAATACCACACCTGGTGAATACAATTACTATTGTTGATACAAACACTTCAAAGCGTACGTAAACAATCTTAGCCTCGCATTTCAGAATTAAACTGTTTCTCAGGCAGTAGTTTAGTTGAACTCGTGAAAAGCCACCTCATCAAATATTTAACCCGATTCTAATTAGCCGTACACGTTAGTAACGCTAAATCCACTATAAATTGAACTTTTGAATTGCAACAATACCCAACAACAAAAACCTTGAGAGCGTTGCGATGATTTCACTTTTACCAAGATTCCTAGCCAAAATTCATCAATTGTATTTCAGAATTTAATGTACACAAAATATTACTTTGATCCTTTACCATCTTCTGTTGTTCAACAATTGCATTCATATTCCGATGGATCATAAACCAAATAAAAGTCGTAATGGTAAATGTGACAAAGAATGTCACGTTTGGGAAATCAACGTTAATTCAGCCTCAAAACACCAAATCCTGTCTATCACCAACAATTCAGCTTTGTATTAGCATTAAGGTGTTAAAATGAAGTGTGTAGGATGTTCAATTCTATTGTAATGAAAGACCAGAGAATGCACTACGAATAACTTTCTTCTTCAGTGGAGTTGCAAGCACTCCTCCTACACAAGTACAAATATAAATTTCACTCGCTTTTATCGTCAAAAACGAATATGTTATCCTTATAGAATCAGAAGTACGGTCAGCATTGTTCTAGACACTCATCAGGATAGCCGTTGACGTTGGATGGGTGGTTTGTAACGAGCAGGTAAGAATCGACTGTAGAAAAAAAAGGTTCAAAAGAAGAATCAGCAAGATATCGATTAGAGCATCTTATTTGCTCGGCGGACCGATTGTTGAAATACTTGCATATTAACCTGTAGTTTAAGGTGAAACCAAGAAACCATAACCAGAGAACGGAAGAGTTACTTTAGAATTTATGAATAGTTTGAGATTAGGCAGCACGTCAGTCTTTTTCTAAATAGAACGAATTCCGTTTTCGCAACAGTCCATAACATTATGAGCTCCCATAAGATTGACTATCCCTCTTAACATCATTTGGAGATTGGGCTGTTTATGATCTTTGAGCTCTGTGGCAACTGTCAGATCGTCAGTTGAGAGAACGAGAACGTACGCCTCACGACCTGGGTGGTTAGAAAAACTCATAAGAATGAAAAAGAATCTTCATTGTAGACAGACCAAGATAATGTTGTGTCAAAAGATCACCTCTTCATGTGACAGGATTACACGACGCTTTTCAAAAAAATAAGCCACGATTCGTACCAAACAATATAGGAGCAGTTTTTGTTGATTATAAGGAGGCGAGTATGCCCAGGTGTCAGGCTGTGTCAAACGTTGACTATAAGTCTAATAATACCAAAGCAGTGTAATGCATTACTTCCATGGTTCCCTTGATGTCGGTATGACAGGCACGGTAGAATAACTGTTTCTTTGATTTTTACGAGGTAGGAAACTAGTCCATAAGTGGGACAAAGCTCAACAAAATTCAAATTTTAGTAAAAAAACAAAAAAAAATGAGACGAATAATCATTTTCAAATTGTTTTTTCACCAAACCATTAAAATAAAAAAAGATTCTAATAGCTCACAACAAAAATGTAAACAAATCATTTAAGTCAAATATGTTAACAGCACAATGAAAAAGGAGAAATATTATTTTACAAATGTAATTGATCGAAATGACTGTAAACGGATTTTTGTGAGGGGGAATTTCAGCTATTGGTATGGTTATAGTAGAAAGTGACGAAGAATATGTGAGCGTTTTTTTGGTTTTGTGGAGGTTGAACATTGGGGTGGGTCTATTGGTCTATGTATTCGTTGTATGTAAATTTTGATTGGAAATATTAGGCCGGGATAATGTAAAATTTGTGATTTGGACTATGTATAGCCTAATCGCTTTGGAAGCCCCTTAACTAGTAACCTAATAAAGGTATTTTCGATTTGTTTCCTCGACATTTCTGTCAGGAATATGAACATTGGAGTGCAATTTTTTTTTAGTTTTGTAAATTTTGTTGGCGATTGATTGACTCATTGTCCAATTTTCCATATCTCTGTTACTGAGTTCTCTTCCTTTGCTGTTTGGCGGACAGGGCCGATTCCTAGTCCCCGCTAGCTACCCGAGTAGCATTTTGGGGTTGAACCAATCTTAATACCGCTTCATCAATTTGTTAAAGTTCAGTAAAATAGTAACACATATTTTAGTTAAACTTATTCCTTTCATTTCTTCAGGGCATCTCATTCTTTCAGTATAGAGACAGTTATATTCAACATGACAATGATGTAAAATTATGTCATATACTTATACCTAGAGCACTTGTTACTTACACCAAAGATATTACGAGAAGAAGCTATCCACTGTCAGATAAGAAAAGAGAAGACAGTTGAGAGGCTAAACAGTAACCTCCCTTGGGTGTTTATACAGCCTCTTGTAAAGGGGTGAAAACTGTAGCTAATTGTCTTACGCATGGTATGAGATTGATCCGCAACAAAATTGAATGCTGATACCACTCATCCGACAATTCACGGGTCTGTATTGTACCCAATGTTTGTTTTTTATCGCTGTTGTATGTTGGCTGGATATTCTTTTCCAACTTTCGTGGTCAATATTGGGTCATTTTATAACCAACATCAATGTGATTCATGATCAATGACATGATGATGTGACATGACAATGTGTACAACATCAATGATCCACCAACGTCAATGGATAGTTCCAACAATTAGCCAAAGTTACAGTGGGCCAGAACAAGCGTTTGGCCAGGCAACCATTTAATATTTCGGACAATCAATAATATTTCAAAAACAGACAATATTAGTACTATGCCATTAATTAACGATGGATGATAACGATATGATGGTAAATAACGTTAGACTTTATTCGTGTAGCAATATTGCTGCTAAATTCTAATAAATATGTTAGATTTTTACTGGTGCTGACTCGTAGCCTACTTCTAACATTCATGATTGGTGTAATTCTGGTCTTATTAAACTAGTACACTAATGCACAACCATTGAGGCATACTAATATTGGTGTACCAATATTATGATTTACGACAGTCGAACAGAACAAAGAAAACAAGGCAAATGTGCAGTTAAAAGCAGTTTATTGGTATTCATCGATACAAATTAATTACAATAAACTACTAAACCAGGTCTTCTTCAGCAAGAACCCTAGCTATTGCTGCTTTCCTCCTTAGGTTTTTGCTGCTTGAAACCTTCGCCTCGTCAGCGGCATTTACGACAACCACCGTTTCTTTAAAAAATGGTTTCTTTAGTGAAAGCATCACTTTTGGCCCCAGATCACGATCAAACGATATTTAAACAATAAAATAGATATTTAAAAACAGAAAAAATATGAAATATATAACATAATAAGAACTCATTTAACAAGCAATCCACCACTCAACCGCACCAAATCCATGGACCCCACTTTTTTTCCGATTCCGCTATAGGACCTAAAAATCTGAAATAATTCAGGCATATATAGTTTTCTACTTCGGATTCATCTGTTTTTGCAGACATTAAATATTCCCTGGCGTTCAGGAGATATTTAATGTTAAAGTTTAGGTTTTTTCAAATTTTAACAATTTTGGGGGGTCTTTGGTATCGCTTTTTGGGAAAATGCTAACCTTAAAAAAAAAAATTCTTCCAAAAGTTTGCTAGGCCATCCCTCAATACCAATCCAAAAGGAATTTACATTCCGGATTAGATTGGTCGAGTTATTCCCAATCTAGTAAAGTGTAATTTTGACCAGTTTCCCACCCAGCCTAGTCGTCATTTTTTATTAATCTCTCTCGCGTTCCTGGCGGATGACAGCCGAAACATACGAGTTCTCTGCACCTCGGGCTTCATATTGCTGGCCACTAGACTATATGAAAGGGCCTACAGTATGTCTCCCGTTCTAAAGTGAAGGCCAGGAAAGCGTAACTTCGGCTGTCATCCGCCAGGAACGCGAGAGAGAGTAATAAAAAATGGCGACTAGCGCGTCGATCTGGCTCTGATACTGACGTGATCCTTTTTTCTCGGTTTTGTTGGCGATGGGAAACGTGCTTCAGGTTTTGAAAAAAAACCTCGGCCGTATTATTTTAAAAAATATTATGGAAATGATAAACCATAAAGAACCTAGGAATAAAAATATATTAATGAAAATAACACAATGAATCAATTGTTTCAACATTCGTTTGTTTGTAATCTTATTTCATGGAGATTCTTCCAAAATTAAAAAATTTTCAACGGACAGTGTATAAATATTTTTTGGCCCAAACGCTTCTCATCATTCAAACACATTATGACAACAACACACAACAAAACACACAATTTCCCGGAAGGAAACGAAGCAAGAGATTAAGACAATGTCAATAGTGATAAAGAGTATTGAAAAGTACTGGTGTGGGATGAAATAATTTTTATATGCTGGAGACTTGTTAGAAAGTAGTGTGGTTCTAAACGTTTTTAAAAAGGATTGAAAATGATAAAATTGAACATTGCGCAAGGGCACTGAGCCATGTCAGGATTTTCTCTTAAGAGCAGGTACCCTATGTACATGTTAACTAACTTTTTTTCTTGAAGAGGTACACTCCTCTGAATTGTGTACACTGCAAAAACTATGGCTTTTCTTCAGGAGAAAGCTTAAAAGCCCAAATAAGAAATTCTTTCGTTCGCTTTTCAATTATCCTTAATGTGCAGTGATTCCACTTTTTACATGTTGAAAAGAGATAACCCATCAAAATCAAAATTTTTAAAAATCTATCAGTATCGTTTTAATTATTGGATTCGACAAAACTTATTTTTATGATTTTGGGAGGGGCCATGTCTACGTGAACAACGGGGTTGGCCACGCCATCAGCATCTATGGAACAAATTTGTATTAAGAAACATTTCATTACTTGAAAATAGAAATTTTTACCTAATACGATGACGTTTTCAAAGTCGGTGACTAACTGCTCTGCTGGCTCCCCGTCTCTTCCGTATACAGCAACCACAGTGGCAGGGTTAAGTGTGCTCAGCAATTCAATTCCTCTACTAACATCTTCTGCTTTGTTTTCTTCATTGTTGTTCATTGTCTCTGTCATTTTCTTCTTCTTTTCCTTCCTCTCCTTATTATTCTTGATTGGTTAACAAAGTTTACAACAGCAATTGAATACGGTGGTCCAGCAAGAACAAACGCCAAGTGGCCAGTGGGGACTGAAATCGGTGGGCAAACAGAAGCAGGAGCCATAGACCCAGCGAGAACCGAAGTTCGAGGGCCAACAAGAACTGAGGTCGAAAGACCAGCTGTAGCTGAAGGCGTTGTACAAGCAATCACATAGGCTGAGTGAGCAGTTCAGAATGTAGTTCGATAGCCAATAGCAGCTGATGAGGGTCCTTTGTATAAATTAGGTCTTCTTGCCCACCACCTACTGAAGGTCCCTCCCAATGTGTGAGGGTGGCTAGAAAGGCTAGGTGCCGGGCCGAGACCCAACAGCGACCATTCTGAGCTGCAGCTATGACCTGCCTGGTCATCTACGTGGTTGAACAACACCTTGTTCCGATTTGGATCATCACTAGACCTCGGCCAAACCGGCTCGTTGTACTTGGGAACCTCGTGGTATAAGACTTTTTGGGTAATAGCATAGCCACGGTGGCTGATTCCATAAGTGGAACAGGTCGTCGTCTCTTTAAGAAGAAAGTACGGTTACCCTTGGTCTAGCTCCATAATGACCGTCGTCTGTGTCTTGATATTGGGTCGGCGCTTAAGGAGGTCTTGGTTATGGGTGCGGTGGTGAAAGGCCTGGACGTAGGCTTGGGCTGTCAGAGTACCCATGCAATCCTTGAAGCGTTTGTGAACGGACGGATGATCTACTTGAAATTGACTCACCCACTCTACTGAGCAGATGCTCCTCGATGATATTGAGCCAAAATTCGTCGTCGTCTCAAACGTAGTAATCTAGATGGCACTCGTCCCATCGTTGGGGCAGATTGTGATATAACAATCGTTGTGGTGATTGCATTCCTGAAAGGTGACGATAAGATCTTCTCTCCTATTCGTTATTGATGTCTGACTGCCATGATCGGCCATCAAAATCTTGAGCGACTTTTATTAAATTTGCGAATCTCCGTTTCGCATTGTCTCGAAGCACCTTAAGTGTTCTTAGGTCTTCTGTTTGCAACTCTTCTTCTTCTTCAATGGCGTTGAAGTCAATTTTTATGGGTGAACGCAGATGAATTTGATTAATTTCGTAGGCGTGGCTTGATTGGTGAGCACGGCCGCTAATCATCCTAGCGGCCCGCTAAGATGATTAAGAACATTGACGTGCGAGATAGAGCGAGACTATCGATACGAGTCCGAACTACACGAGAAAGCTGACAGTGACGGACCACACGAGGTAGGAAACCGTTGAAGATAAATGAGTTTTAATCTAGTTGATTTAATGAATCCACGATAGTATACAAGGCAACACAAACGAGCACAAAATGGCAATTGCACGGTACTTACAGTTACTAATAACCATTTGCTTGGGTCCTGACACGTGGGACTTCGGTGAAACAGTAGTTATCACTAGGATAGGCTTACAGATTTATTTACTGGTCGGTGCACCATTATTTTCCCTTTGAAACATCATGAAGAGACACTTCTTCCGATATAACTTTCAGTTTTTTATCTTGTCCTTGTCTATTTTTTCACACACTCAAAAGTTTCAGTCACATAGTACCATCACATATAGAATCAAGTACACTTCAGACACACAATCAGAAATGGAGATGCAAACAAAGAATTACAATAGAGAGTGAGTCAGCTAGTCTCTGCAAGAGTGTAGCCATGTAACTGCTTTTTTGCCCAAAAGGCAATTTCAACAAGAGAGAAAGGGGGAAGGGGCTACCAAGAGTTCAATTGACATATATGAAAGGAAAACAGAATATGCTTTAGGAATTATCTAATCCTTTGCTGTATAGGCGGAAACAAAAAAGGTTAAAGGTCGGATTACTTAAGAAATTTTGCAATGAAATGAGTTAAATACAAAATGCACACGAGTGCGTCCATTTCGATACTGGAAACATTCCCATGTTTACAATGAATTTTACTTCCCAAACCAATTGACATTGCCAACTGCTAGCTTTTTTAAAAATGAACTTTGCCCTGTCCTGTTCATATCCATGCTTATAAATAATATAAAGATTTTGAAAACGCAAGGGAAATTTCTTCTCCCGGCTATTAAGATTTTTTCCTATACACAGCCGGTGCCAGGGGGTTTTGAAAATCGACCGCTAGACGGCGTGCAAAATGAATTGGGATGATGGCGAAAATCATTCGAAAATGGCGTAAAATTTTCCAGATTTTCAATCCCTTATATCTCTGCTAATAAAGCTTAGATAATAAAAGGGCGAGATGTCTGTGCACAAACATCTCCATGGAGAGAGGCAAAATCATTGATTCTGAAATATGTTTTTTTTTTAACGGTCTGGTTCGCCCAAAAACTAATGTAAACAATTCTACAATTTCTTGTGGGCTCCCTTAGTTTTTCATAAAAAATTTAAAAATATAACAGCCGAATCGTGGTTTTTTTATTCGTTTTTTCGCAAAATTCCGAATAAAATGGTTTATTTGGAGCGATGCCTAGTCATCGATTCCCAACAAATTATAACCCTCCAAACCATCGCATAAAATTCTGGTGTTAAGATTAATAAACAGACATATGTTCATTGGCAATGCTGTAAATTTCGTCTGCGATAACCTCTTGTTGATTTTTTGCATATGGTTGGGCAAAGAGCTCACGGATCTTGACTAAGAATACCATTTTGTCATTTTCAAATCTTCTTTATAATAACCCAAAATATGATGCATTACTAACGTAACGCATACTAACTCTACTAACTACTCTACTACTCTACTAACTACTCTACACTCTACTAACTAAGAAACAAATAACAAAAAAGTATGCAAAATATAATTATTGTTTAGTGAATTGTGATTGCAAGAATGAAGTAGTTTGCTAAAGGGGAACAGATCAAATTTTGAAAATTGTACATTTGAATTGTGTTTTGCTTCCAGAAGTTTCTTCCTTTATTTTAAAAGATAAGAAATTGAAGAGAAGTTTAATTAGGTAGTAAGACATTTTGAGTCTCTGAAGAAAGTTCACCTACAATTGGCCTTCAAGGCTGAATGCTGTATTATGGTATTGGTTGTGAGCTAGTTTTCTCGTCATCTTTAGGTGATTTTCTCTTCTGATTGTTCAATGCTAAGGGATCAGGATAATCAGCAGACTCAACATCACTGCTGTCCTTCACTGTTCTTTTTCTTCGAGAGTTGGGCTGGTTTCTCTTTTGAGGAGGTTTTCTTTTCTCTTTGTCTTTCTTCGACAGATGGTCTGGGCATCCTGAAAGAAATAAATAGATGTAAGAATAAGTCTTTATTAATTGTTAATATAAACATAATATACCAGGCCATAAAAGAGGCACAGGCCCAGGTCTTAATTTATTGCTTACTCTTTTCAGTGCAGTGACATCACGTGGGACTCCATTACACAATCCAGAGAATGTGTTTTTTATAGCCTCTGGAAGAAAATGCAGCTCACATACATAAGAGCTGTTCCTTAACACAAATTATTTCCTCAGTATTTTCTTTTAGCACTTCTTAAACTAGTCAGGGTCTTTGGAGGCTTCAAACAGTGCTGGTTGTGGTCCAACTTTTTGGCTTTCACCTTTCTTTAGAGGATATCCAGTTCTGAAGCCAGGTGCCCAACACGTCCTACCCATTTCTAAGAAATATTCAAAAAGAAAAACTATACAACTTCATATCGAAAACACTAATTTATACATAAAAACAGCTAGATTATTCAGATGTCACATTCAAGTGCGTAGGAATAGGAAGAAAAACTTCCCCTCTACCTTATTGCGCTGCCAACTAGCAGGGGCTTCCACTCCCCGGACAGCTATGGGCTACAGCGGGAGATAGGACTGCTTTCTCCTCTATACTCCTCCCTCATCTCGTCATCACGATCTACTGCGTTATTTATCTGTGTAGCATCTATGGTTAACTAGCCACAAACCAGTCAGGTGCCAAAAGAAGCAAAGTGTTTTTCAGTAATAAAGGCCAAAGCAAAACAAAACAAAAAACTCATCCGTTCAACACAACCATAACGCGGGCTAAATGCGGTAAATTTCACCTCCCCTCCCATAATGTTCGTTAGCCCCCTCAAGGGTCGCCGCTGGAAAATTCGTTCTCACTAGTCTGGTTTTGTATGACTAATGTATTCCATAAAACGTTTTCTCGCTAAATGTTCCGTCCCTACCAACCTGTAACTCTTCAAACACACACTCTTGGCAGTACGAAAAATTCAAGCAACATAAAGTACAAACTGAGCCGCACAGTCGACGTAATCAGTCACCCTACACCACTCCCTCTGCAGAGTGTGGCTCCCAAGCGTACCGACATTGGGTGTCTTAGTGGTCGTCCTGTGGAGCGTGCCTATCATTGAATTTGGTCTATACAAAAATAACCGGAAAAGTCCAAAATCGTGCAAGTATTACCTGATTTTTTTTTCTTTTCCTTGGGTGGTCGCCAATCCTTAGACGTTGCACCGCAATACTCCTAGCCGTCTTCATTTGTTTTTTTTTTCGGGTTTAAACCTGTTGCAGGCACTTTGCCAACGGCATCCCCGTGCACCTCCGTGGCCACCGCCGCCACGTCTACCACCGCCTCCACGGGTCCGGGCGTCATATCTACTCCCGCCATTATAATCGGAGGCAAATCGGACACTACATCAACTGGCGTGTTCTTGGCCTTGGCGATTGCCACGTCCTCGATCGGAGAAATTTCTGTCCTGGTGCTCACAACCCGGCTGGTACTAGTAATCACCTTCAAAGACTTGTTTTCTCCAATCGGCAAAGTGTCATACTGGGTGGGTGGTGCAGGAAGAGTCGCCGGGAGAGTCATTACAGTCGGCGCACACGCAGTCCTGTTTGTAGCAACCTGCGCGACCGCAGACGTCGACGGAACGTATTCCTCGCGGCAATCGGTTTCAGGCACAGTCTCCGCTTCTGAATCCACGTAAGGCACATTCTCCGCCCAGCGATGCCATTCAGCCCCGTTGGTACGAGTCTGCGTGACCGCAGACGTCGCCGGCTCGAGTTCCTCTCGAAAGTCTGTCACGGGCACAGTCTCTGCATCCGAATCCGTGTAAGACACATTCGCCGCCTCACACTGCCAATCAACCACTTTTCGGACGCTCGACTCTCCTGTCTCATGTAACACGACCTCCAAAACACGGCTGCGTTATCGTTCCTGTAAACTCGTCATCGAGGGCGTCTTCAGTATTTCTAAACAACCGTCTTCTAAACAACCGTCTAAAAATTATGTTACCTAAGCGTAGCTGTACGATTTCCTTCAGCAGGTCCCTCATCTTAAGGCCATAGTCGACTTGGGTTAGTGATTCCACACTTAGTTGTCCAACGGCGACGGTTATTTCACGCTAAAGAATGCGTTGTAACACGCAAAACAATGATTATAACACAAAGTTGTATAGGCGACACGACTACAAGGAACACAACGCCAGAACCACTTATTTCTCACCGTAATAATTTTAAATGCGTAATAGATGACAAACGCACCGCAATCCAGCGATCCTGAACTTTGCCTAGGCACATTTGCATAGTCGACCAGAACGTTGGCGTCCCGGCAGTGGTCCTCTGCGCCACTAGTTTTGCGCATCGCCCGCTGTACGTAGTCCATCACAGTAGCAATTATGTGTCTCCGTGGCTCCATTACCGATGTAGCAGAGTCGAAAACAAGGAGTCTCACCCTACCGCAAAGTACAAGCGTTACCATGGAATCAAACACCACACACCCAATCACCTCAAACATAAACAAAAGTTCTCGATCAATAGACGACAAACAATCGTTAGTCTTGTCCTACTTACCCGCTCACAGTGACACTGTGAATGACAAAGAGTATCCAATGGTCATCATCAGACATTAGCACGTTAGTAAAATCCAACAGACCCAGCCCCTGATCCGTACCGGCCGTCATGTCGAGGTTGGGAGGAACGACCGCCACGTTGCCGGTAGACTGCAACGCTCTGAATAAAAAATGAAAAATGAGAATCCATTGCAATACGAGTTGGTGTAGCAATGCGCCATTTGGATGATACCTTTTAAACTTTCTATAGAGAAACGAAGAGAAGATAAATGATAAAATACGAGGATCCTTCTTCGGCATACCTGCTTCAATTTCATAGTTTCTTCGGTCCAATCAATATCTTCTTCCTCGTCTTACAATTGCTATTGGGTTTCCGATACCTCCAAAAAATAAACAAAAATACACAAAATACAGAAAAAATACAGAAATCAATTGTGAAAACTTACTTTATCCTGTTCTTCATCTTCTTTTTTTTTAATTGTAGCTGGGTAACACGTATTCAATTTTCCCTGCACCTGCCAAAAATCCTTGGACGTTCAGATATTGAGAGGGATAAGGCGAATGACACAGGTGGTTAAGAGGGTGGAAAGCTTCGGCATTATTTTCCAAAATCCCGTCAACTTCGTCGTCCGTCAGTGGATTCTCGGCGATCACAATCTTAAGAAACAAAGCAAGGGGGAAGAGAAGAAACAGACGGGTCTAAAATGAAATAAACAAAACAAAAACTATGAGCACAAGAAAGACAATGCATAACACTCAATAGGTAGACTTACCAGAGTTATGTAATAAATTGATAAGAACTTTCTTTATCCTGTTTTTATTTTTTTTAGTTGATGCTGGGTAACACATATGCTATTTTCCCTGCGCCTGCAAAAAATCCTTCGACTTTCAGATATTGCCCGGGATGCGGTGAATGACACTGGTGGTGAAGAGGGTGGAGTCAGCAAAGATTCGTAAATATTTGCCAAAATCCCGTCAACTTCGTTGTCACTCAATGATTTTCGGCAACAACAATCTTGAGGAGACAAAACGATTGAGGGAGGGAAGAAACAGACAGGTCTAACATGAAAAAAAAGAACACAAGAAAGACAATACAAAAACAAATGAAAATGAATGACAAAGTGTAGCAGCAATAAACATGTAAGCTTCAATGCGCGCAATTACTTTCTTATAACTCACATGAATGATATCCTTATAATATAGGATAATTAAATATTTCTTAAATTTTTAGAAATAATATAGATTTACCCCGTCCGTATACAGTGAACGAAATCTCACATTTGTTGAACTAATTTTTGGAAAAGTTAATTTTTCTTTTTGGTGTTTCATGACACCAAATCTGAGGAAACTATCGAGGAATCACCACAAGTATGACGATTTAGGAGTGTAAGCCGCCATCCACATCAAAAAATTTTCGTATCTTTTTCTGGTAGTTATGGAATTGACTTCCAGTTAAAAAATTTCATAAGGATTATTAAAATTAAAATGTTAATTTGAATTAGATATTTGATTTATTATTGAAATTTGAAACAAAGTCTAGAGAATTAAATCTTAGTTACACAACCTAAGATATCAAAATAAATCATTAGAATTAGTTTGAGGAACGTTTCGCTATAATTTGGCATTTTGAGACTAAACTTTCCGAGGACGAAGAGTTTTAGGAATTAAGACGGCTTCGTTACTTTTAACTGTGGTACGCGAAATATTTCCCCTGATGCTATTTTTCTGTCTCCAACTTTCTTTTTAGCGATTGTCGTTTTTCCTGATCTTGTTCGTGCTTTTTTTTCTTGCAAGGCAATTTTGTATCGATTTTAAGCTTAACGTGCTTTTCTTATCATCTGGCGATCAATACCGACCTTATTTTGCCTTCATAATATAGCCGTAGACTAATCTGCAAAAAAAAAATTGAAAAAAAATTGAAAAAACTAATCAATCGCAAAAAAAGGAAATAATTGTAACCTTTGATTCACAATGCTTTCTTTCTCCATATTTTCTTTTAGCATGTTTCATTTACTGAGATTTATATTTCTACGGGAGCGTTCCCCGTGGGAGAAAGTAAGTGCATGCTGAAGTAATCTGTAGAGCTCCTGCTAAAGTACTTTGCTAAAGGGGGAGATATCAAATTTTGAAAATTCAATCGAAAATTCGGTAATGGAATGAACTTTCCAGAAGTTTTGAAAGACAAGATATTGAAGAGGAATTTAATTAGGTAGCAGGCCATTTCCAGTCTGTGAAGAAAGTTCGCCTCCAACTGGCTTTCCAGTCTTAATGGTGTATGCTGGTATATAACCACGTGGATCCTTCTTTGGCCTGTCTGCCTCAATTTCTCTTTCAAGTTTCTTCGGTTAAATCAATATCTTCTTCCTTGTCTTAAAACTGCTATTGAGTTTCAGATACCTCATTGTCATCAACAATATTCTGGGGACGAGCATCTACCAACAAACTTGAACCTCTAATTCTTCCTCTATCTCTTCTTATTGCTTGCCCTTTTTAACTACTTTACAGACAGAGCCTTTCCGTCTTTTGTTCCATGTTGAGAAAATTACATTTTACCTTATCATTTTTTTCTTCATCTTCTCAAATTTTAGTTGAAGCTGGGTAACACCTATTCTATTTTCCCTGCGCCTTCCAACAATCCTTTGACGTTCAGATATTGACTAAGATGGGATGAATGAAACAAGGGGTGAGAAGGGTGGATTGAGCCAAGCTTCATCAATATTTGCCAAAATTCCGTCAACCTTATCGTCAATCCGTGCTGGATCAGTAAAAACATTCTTGAGGAGACAAAGCGATGGGGAATGGGGAAGAACAGACAGGTAATACATGACATAAAACAAACAATGAACACAAGAAAGACAATGTATAACACTAAATAGATGGACTTACCAGAGAGTTCGACAAGTTAGGTTAAAGCTGCAACGGCAAAAAAATGTGGAAAATCAATATTCAACTACTTGCAAGCAAAACAATAAGGCGACAAAGAATAAAGCACACAAAATAAAACTTACCGCTTTTGGCGGTAGAAAAATCAGGTCCCAAAGAAGAAACAGCAGCTCACAATTGAGCATCTTCTTGGCCGCGGTGGACCGATTGAAATGCGACGTATATATTAATAATGTAGTCCAGGATGAACCAAAAAACTGAAAAAACCAAAAACCCAGTAAACGGAAGGATGACTATCATTTATGAACAGTTTGAGATTAGGCAGCACATCAGTCTCTTTCTAAACAGCAATAATCCTGGTTTTGTAGTGGCTGATATATTGTGAGCTCTGGGCAGATCGACGCTATCTCACTTTACATCATATTGAGTTTGTTAGTGGCTTGTGGATGTCGGTATTACAGGCACGCTAGAATAACGTTTTCTTCGATATTTACGAAGTAGGCAACTAGTCAAAAATGGGGAAAAGCTCAAAAAAATTTAAGGCTTGATGAAAACACTATAAAAAAGAAATAAAACGAATAATCATTTTCAAATTGTTTTTTCATCAAAACTCAAACCAAAAATGTTAACGAAGCATTTTAAGTTAAAAATATAAACTGCACAATGACAACACAAGAAAAATTATTTTAGCAATGTAAATCGATCGTAAAGACGATTAACTGTTTTTTGTGAAGGGAAAAGGAATTTAAATTTTTTGAATGGCTATAGTAGAAAATGACGAAGAATATGTGGAAATTTTTTTTGGTTTAGTGGAGAATATGAATTTCGAGATGCTTAAATTAACATTAAGTTCGTTTTCACGTATTTATATAAAAGTTTTGGATTATGTACAAGGTTTATGTATTTCTCGTAAGTTAGTTTTGATTAGAAATATCAGAGAAAGTGTGAAATGTGCGACTACACCCATGAAAAGCCAAATCACTTTAGCACTTCAGCTGGTAACCTAATAATTAAGGTATTTTGAAATATTTTCCTCGACATTTCTGTCTGGAATTTGGACATTGGAGTAAAATTTTATTTCATTTTTTTTTCAATTTTGTGGGCGAGTGATTGACCTCCTTTCTTTGTCTCCATAGTTCCGTTACTGAGTTTTTTCCCTTTGTCTGTTGGGTGGACGGAGCCAATTTCTCGTCATCGGTTGTACCCGGGCAGCATTTTTGGTCTGGACCAATTCTGATACCTCTTCTAATCACTTTCATGCAACGATTCACGGTTCTGTATTGTACCATATGTTTTTTTTATCACTGGCGTTTGTTGTTTAGAAATTAATTTCCAAACTTTCGTAGGCCATTTCCCACCAACATCAATGTGGGACAGTACGAACCTTTAGACAATGTTCAACCAAAGTTACATTGGGTCAGAAGAAGCGTTATGCCAGGCGACAATTTCACATTTAGGACAAACATATATATCTTAAATAACAGTCAATATTAGTAATACGTCATTAATTAATTAAAGAGATGTAACGTTAGACTTCATTTTGTAGAAATATTAAGACTGCTATATTCTAATTAATTTTGTTAGGTTTATATTTGTGCTGATACTTGGGCTACATCTGACATAAACGATTGGTGTAATGATGGTCTGATAATACTAGAACAATAATGTACTACTATTGAGGCATACTTATATTGGTGTACTATTATTCTTTACGACAGTCGAAAAAAACAAAGAAGACATAGAGGAATTTGCAGATAAAAGCAGTTTATTGGTTTTTGATACAAATTTATTCCAATAAATTACTATAAACTTGATCTTCCTCAGCATGAACCACTATTAATTGTTGCTTTTCTCCTCACAATTTTTATCTTTCGCTGCTCAACACCTCCACCTCGTCAGCGTCATTTTAGAAAACCTCAAGACCCATATCTGTAAGAATAGTTTCTTCTGTGACAGCCTCACCTTTGGTCCCAGATCGCGACCGAATGCTCTCTAAACAGTAAAAGAGAAATTTTAAAACAGGAAAAATATGAAATAAATAACATAATAACTTACTCAAAAATAAATAAGGGGTGAGTTTGTGCTAGTTGAAAAAATGTTTCCCCTTCATGGCTTTTCTTACTACGTATGTCATCAGGAAATTTTTACTCGTTAAATTTCGCATAACATCTTTGTGATTGATTTGAGATTCTTGTTGCTACCTACAAGGCTTTGAAAACAGCCTTCAGTTTAGTTACAGGCACAGAATTATTGTCTAATTTCGTTTCGAGTTCACAAAGAGGTTCGTGTGCTTCGGTTGGAAACTTGGAATTGAAATGAGACGTGGCATCATAAACCAGGCTGCTTTCAAGCTTAATTTTGATCTAAAATGGCCTTTACTTTTATCCCTGGGTTGAGAACCATTTCTATTAGACACTGCACATCCGATTTCAGTTCAATGAGAGCCTTTGCCACGTCAACATGAACAACTGTATTGGTAAAAACGACAAAATGATTCAGCATTAATGAGAATGTCATTAATTTAAAATCAGATTCATTACCTAATATGATGACATTGTCAAATTTGGTGACTACCTGCTGTGGCTGATCGTAAATCGTACTCAAATGGTCTAGGGTAGTCAGCAATTTTGGTTTCTATTCTAGGTTCCGGTTATTTTGGCGCTACTCGGAGTGCTGTACGGCGATTTTTATGGTGCCGAAACACACGCTTCAATCAACATTTCTTGTTTTTCGAAATATTTGAAAAATAATTAATTTCTTTTGAATTTTGAGCTTTATCGATCGCCGTTTTCTCAGCTCTAGTGTATAATATAGCAAAGTTGTCTATTCAAGATAAAAGAAATCATTGATGACGTTGTAAGCAAAATTACTCAACGCAAATGTAGATCCAATAAAGGAATGCCAAGTTCCTTTTTACAACTGTCAACCGCGAGCTGCTCCTCTATTTACAATTACATTTAGTTGTTTGATTGCGTTACTTGTGTGATTATGTCGGAACTCTGGTAGCCGATAACCCCCACCACGGGCTTCTTGGGACTGGTGAGTTTCGCCAGCAAATCGTCCCTTGATCCAGCTGAATCCGCTATTCTTTTTCTATCCTTATCACGAAACCTATATAATAAACAACATTAGTTATGCACTTAAAATTTTCAAAAAGCTTATTTTGTAATTTGTAAAACAAGTCAGAATAGTTCGAAGTTGATCTTGTTAAAAAAAATCCTTCTTTTAAAACGAAAATTAATTCCATTTTCAAAGTCCAAAATTTATGAATGAAAAGCCAAAGGTTTCACACGCTCATATATATTTAGAAAATAAAAATAAAAAAATCAATCACAATACAATTTTGAAATTTTTCACGTTTCACTCTACCTCTCGCCTTTGACTCTATTTTGGCAACGAAGACGTTTCGTTCGCCATTTTTAGTTTTTCGTGTGATCTCTCATTGCTCGTACAGCAGTTTTGTTTTGCAACGTCTGTAATTGCTCACCTCGCAGCAGTTAAGTTTACGTGATTTGTCAGGTAAGCAATATAATCATAACATTGTGCAGTTGGAACATTTAACAAGTTGTAATTCCTTTTTATGTTTTAGGACCCAAATTTCTCGTAACTTCCACCATGTCGACTCGACCATCTGAGAGCCAAGTCTCTTCAAAGGGTAAGTGTTTTTCATTTCGTTCAACCTTCACGTCTTTCCCTTCTCACCTGAATTCATTGTATGTGAGTGTAAAAAAGAATGTTTGAGGAGAAGAAGAGAGAATGGAAAAAGGATTCCCCCAAGACGGCCATGATGTGGTAGTCACCCAACGGGTGTGGAATTCGGGCAGCTCGAGAAGAGTGGCTCGCTAATCTCTTTTTTTCACTTCTATACATTTTGGTGAGAATGGAAAAAGGATTCCCCCAAGACGGCCATGCTGTGGTAGTCACCAAACGGGCGTGGAATTCGGGCAGCTCGAGAAGAGTGGCTCGCCAATCTCACCATTCCTTTAACACTTTCAAAATTCAATTGTTTTCAGTTTCCTTGACTTTACCTTCTGCCTCCCCCTTCCATATTGACTTTTTATTAATTCATGTTGTTTGAGTTTCAGATAGCTGCCTTCCGTCCACCAGCTCGCAGGGTCAAGTTCCTGATGTCCAGGTTTGGATGGGATTGAATGGTCAACTTGGATTGCAACCACCAAAAGCTACGAAAGGTAGAGCCATTTTATTTTTTTCAAGTGTCGTGTCTGAACCGAGTTCCGATCAGTTGACTGCCGACCTCTCGTTCGGTGTGGTTGTGCCGTCTCCCCAATTGTTTCTTTCACGTCGAGTTTCCATTCACATTTTTCTCATTCTTCCTTTTCGAGTTGTTGTGTGTCGGTTTCGAGCGCTGCTTTAACAGTAGTGACCGGTTCTTATTACGAGTGGGTTGATTGACAAACAGACTACAAGACTGATTGACAAACAGACTACACGACCCCTGGTTAACTGCATAACTCTTCCGACAGATTTAGCTGCTCGGACTGGACAATCTTATGCTGTCGTTTTTACAAAATTACAGTGTGTGCAGTACATTTCTTTTGACGAGGCAATTTTCTCATCGAGTTGGATCGAGTTCAAGTCAAACTATTCGCCCCACCCGTATCTTATGCGATTGTGGAGCGGCGGGATTTCCTTTGGGTGCGTTATTATTGCCTCGACTCTCTCTGGCCTGTTTGTGACGGACAAAGTCGCGTCCCCATTTCCTTCCCCGCCCAATCTGACATGCAAATTTTGTAGCAAAAGGCCCTGTTGACGGCAGATGAAGCAAAGGCTCTCCCCCAGCCCTTCTGAGCATACATATGCACAGCTATATGCCATGGCATTAAGGTTTACGGGGGCTTTTGCCAGTCGAGAAAGAAGTGCGGATGTAGGAAGAGCGAACAGAAATAGCTTATGGCTCCGTCCAGCCCACCTCTCGGCCGTGCCGGATTGTCGCCCTCTATTCCAGTCTCTCCCTTTTATTTCTCCCCGTGTCTGACCGTTTTTTCCCATTCTGTCACGCTCTCACACGCCCCCTTATCAGTACCCGAGGTAGATGGCCCTTCTGAATAAATTTAATTTAATTAAAACGAATAGTTTTTTCTCCCCTCTCTCTTCCCCCCCCTGTTACCCTCTCTCTATGTTCCCCTCTCTTACCCTCCCTCTCTGCCCCCCCTCTTGTTACCCTCTCTCTATGTTCCCCCTCTTACCCTCCTTCTCTGTCCCTATTGTGTAACGTTTGACTGGATTTGATTTTGTTTTGTTCTACGATGGATTAGTGTTGTGTCGCATGGCAGCAGAACAACCTCAAGTTATGGCCAACTATACAGTGTGTATTAGATACACCGGCGACCAGTGCTCTATGAAGAGCAGACAGAGACTGACCTATAGGGAGGGGGTTCTCTACTATATATGGAGCCGACGGGTGCTGTGTTTCCAGATGGCGTCATCACAATTTGATCGAATACCGACTGGACGCACACACTGAATCCTCACACGAAGCAACGTTGCCAAATGAGAATATATATTTTTTCTGCGTTGATTTATATGTCTTTGGCAACACTGTTTGATGAGAGAGCTGTATCAGAATGTTGTGAAACTGTCACGCACTCCCACTGAAGAGTCAGAGTCCACCGTAGAGTAGAGACCGGACTGCTCGTCTCTAGGGGTGGAGTCAATTTAATCACGATTGCGTGTCAATTTCTTTTTGAGGGAAACAATTAGGGGTCACAAGATGACATTTTCTTAGCGTCGATGGCATTCTTAAAGATGACCTAATAGTTTAGGGGGCCAGTAGTAGGGAATTTCGGCTGTTTTACATTCTGGGACCAAATAAGAAGACCAAACGTTTGCTGAGAGGAAAAGAAAAGTTTTGATTATGGAGTTCGGCTGATGCTCATCTCCCGTTGTGTGTAAGAAATTTTTTTTTTATTGATTATATTAGACTAAATTTATGGAAGAGAGACACATCCTGTATTTATCGTTTAACACGACATTCCTTGAACACAGTGATGCGAGTGGAACAATGAAGGGAAATTAATTTTCTTCTTGTTGCTCCGCCAGTCTTCTAATCCAACCGATCCTGGAAGTGGATCTTTCTCTGGGTCTCTCTCTGAGGCTCTCTTTCGAGTACATCAATACTCCTCTTCCTCTTGATCGGCCTTGCCGTGTTGGCTCTGTTGGTTTAGGTGCTGGCGGGATGGGATTTTGTGTTGGCTCTTCGATTGACAGACTTTCGTAGAGGAACTGCAGGGCCTCCTCTTCCTCGCTGTCCTCACCTCCAACGGCTCCTTCTTCTTTTTTGTCTTCTCCGCCAACGGCTCCTTCTTCTTCTTCTTCGGCGGCAACGGCTCCTTCTTCCTGCGGGACTGCCTGGACTGGTTCGTTTGTTTGACGTTGTCTGGGGCCGTGTAACGGCCCCCTGTTTATCCGGAAGTCCTGGACGTCGGGTGCTGATATTAGTCTGTCGAATTCGGCTCTCTCAGCCGGCGTCGTAAAATATCGTCTTGGAGGAAGGTCAGTTGCGGCAAATCGATCCAAGACCCGACGGAAGTTGATTTCACGCTGCTCAGGTGACGGACCTATGAGGACTGAACCAATTGACGGGACTGCGCACGGGACGATTGGCCGGTTACGATATTCTTCACGCCGACCTTCCCTGGTGTTTTTGTAGAGCTTATATCGGATTGGGCCTTTCCATGGAGCAATTTCTCCGCGGAGGCGGGCCAAATTCCGCTTTTTCTTTTGCTCGGGCCGAATGATGCTAGTTAAAGGGGCCCGACTTGGAGCTCCACTAGAGTGGAGCGTGAGGAAGAGAAAAGAAAAGGTTAAATTGCGGAAATAAGATGCGGGAATGAGCAAAAAAAAATTTAATGCAAGAAGAGCTCGGAAGAATTAATTATCTACTTTCCGAATTTAATATTTAGTTGAGATCAGGGAGAGAGAGAGAAGGAAAGAATGTACAATTGCTTTCAATTCCTTGTCCTATTTGACAAGGAATATTTATTCCTTGTCAAAATGTCAATCACAAACACAAAGTGTGTGTAAACTGTAAGAAGTGCGAAACCCCCGATGAATTATCGCAACTACTGATGCGGAACTTGGAACCCGTATTTGCTGTTGACCAACCCAAGAAAAAAAGAAAATCAAAAGATGAAGAAATAGCCAAAGTAGCGGCAGCTCTTGACTTCTTAGACTTTAATATTTAGCATGTGGAAATTTAGAGCAAAAACAAAATGACGAAAACTTCTGTTCTGCAGAACAAAATCAACACGAGTTGGTTAAAGTTGAGCATTGAATTGACTGCTCAATTTCTAGTGGGCATAGTTTTAGAATTCAACAATCGAAACATGAGCCCCATTTTCTATTTCACATTGTCGCCAAATTTAAACCAAAACTGTGGAAATGCGAATTCCTTTTGCTAGAAATCGAACAGCGGATTCAATATCAATTTAGTTATGACGAAAAAAGTACCTGAATAAAAAACTATCTTTAATTTTTGAAGGATCGCATGATATTCTTACTCCAAGAACGAATCCTGGCAATGGACCAACAAAATCTTTTAGTTTTCGAATCAAAAGAAAAGAAACTGGACAAAATCTTGGTTATGCTGGCCAATGATTTGAATGACTTGACAGAAGACAAAGTAAACCAGCTCGGCAAACTAACGCTCAGCGATTGGTATTACGATCAGTGTTGCAAAGTGTGGCAGAAAAAAATCGATTCAACTTGCTCAAGTTCGATAAATCGAAAAGAAAAAATTAGTCTCAAGAGAAGGGCAGTACATTTGCTACTAGATCGTAAAATGAAGCACGGAGAAACGCACTGCTCTCAATTGATCGATGGAATCAAGGATTTCAAGAAAGTCCTAAGAAAACTCAAAGAAAAGGCGATTCCAACGAATCCGAAAAACACAGCAACAAACAAGCGACCAGATCACGCAGAAAGAAAAGTGGCTGAAATCATCTTCAGTATGAAAAATGATCCAGAAAATATGTCACCTGATAGAAAATGTAGGCTAGAAGCCATAAGACTAAAGGGAGAGGAATAAAAAAAGATGCAACTCACCGGAAACGAAATCACCGATTTAATTTCAAACGAGTGGCAAGGAAAAGGAATAGATCTGGCAGACGGACCATCATTGGAGAAATTTCTCTACGTTTTTTATTACGCATTTCAGAAAACCTTTCAGAGGGAATGACTGAAGGTGCCATTTCAGCTCCGCGACACCCAAAAAATTGCCATCATGACATTGCTGATGGACTACACCGAAAAAAAATTCACTGAATCACCAAAGGGCACGTTAGTTCAGGTAGCCACTTGAGAAGGCAAATCGCTAATCGTAGCCGGAGTGGCTATCACATTCCCTCTTTCTCGTCTAACAAGCGCAGACAAGAACAAAAACAGAAACAAAGTCGACGTCATATCAAGTAACAATATCCTATTCTATCGTGACTCGCACTATTGACCACTGCCGTCATCTTCATCGCCATTTGCACTACATTTATCAAACGATAAATTGAATTAGGCATATAATTTTACACATATATATGCTACATAAATATAAATAATAATAATATATATATACATTGACATCCGTTTTGGTCGAAGAATTCTTGTCAAAAATTGGAGGATGTTGAATAAACCGTTTGTTATAATAACTCACATGATTGACAGAAATCACTTAGGACACAATATTTCCTCCTTGGTATGTGAATCCTTGTTTACCGTCATCAAAGCTGGCTGATTTTTGTGGACAAATTTTGTGGCAAAATCTTCATCGTCGACTGTTTCTGGTTCTGGTGGCCATGTATGCTAGAAGTCTTCCCCAGATTCATCGACTTCCTGCAGCGTATCATTCAGCAAAGAGATAACTTATTTTTCATCATCAAGGCCTGATGCGATGGTATTTAAAAAAAAAACTGTTGTCGTTCTTGATTTGACGAAAGAAATTGAGGATTATTTACCAGTGTACACTTTGTACACGTCTAATCATAGAAGACCATTTTTGTATGACGTCCAATTTCATTTTACGAATGTCATCTGGCCACTTGTTATTGGCGTCAACTTTGCCCTTTGCCAAACACATGTACCTATTTTTTATAAACAATTTGAATTAACATAGATATAATAATTTTTTTCACGTACCAAACCACTGGGTTTAACACGAAATTCATATCAGTCTTCACATCTTTTCTGTGGAAAGTTTTCCTCCAACTCTTTTTGTGATTATTAAGCAATCGATTCCCTTCACCTCACGGTCGATGGAAATATAGTTTTTCTTCATCAAAATTCTAAACCTTTTTTTCTTCTTCATTTGTTTCATCTGTGGCGAGTGAAAAAAGTTAATGTTTACCATAATTTCCGTTATGTGTATCAATTTTTTTTACCTTCCAGCTTGATCCACAATGGTCAATGAATCTCTTGTCGTTTTTTTCCTACTAAATTCTTTTTCGCAACACTTAAGAACAACTTCGTGGTGTGCCAAATTCAGTTTGTTTACTCATTAACAAATTCCAACGTCTTTTTTTAATAATTGGTACAGAACAAATCTTTTACTTCCATTTCAAAGTTGTATTTATGCTTAGCACAGTCTCGGCGTTTGTTCACACGAACTTCAAGACTAGGAGGTAATTGAAAGTAAAAAAGAGTGAACCATGAGATACTAGAAACCAAAATAGACTTGCAGACTTCAGACAAGTGGGCTGGGTGCAATTCACGCTCACGCACCTAGCACTCTCGATTTCGAATCATCTTACGCTGTTGCTCCTTCAGCTCTCGCTCCTTCTCTTGCTCTTGTTCTTGATCTTGTTCCAGTTCTCCAAAAAGCTCCCACTGTTCCTCCAGCTGTTCCTGTTGAATTTTTTGTTCCAAATCCTTATACAATTTGCTAATTAAACGTCATGTTGTGTAACTTCAAGTTGGCCAACATCGACATAGACTTCTCCCGTCAAAGTTCTTAAAATATTATCATCCATTGTATTAAAAATGTAAAACATAATTTTATTAGTTTTCCAAATTCATTAAAAACCTTAAAAATAAATACCTCTCTATGTTCCCCATCAGTAGAGGGTAATACTTGCAATTTTCATACAGCTCCCAAGTATTAAATTCTGCATCGTACCCATTGTAATATAAATTATACCTCATTTTCCTCCTTAAATCTAATTTTAAAAAACACGAAATGGAGAAAATTATATTAAGATTTCATTATTCACATTTTTTAAATTTATGTTCGAGACGGTGTTTATCGGTTCAGCATTACATTAACAAGTAAACATTACAAACTAAGTAAAAGTGAGCACCAACTGCCTCAAACTGGATTTTATTCAAGGTAGCTACTTTCTACAATTGAAAGTCATTGTCTCATACCAGCGAAAAGTTAGTATCTTTTTTCGTTCGAGCTACTCAATTTATCGAATCATCTCCTCATAAAAATCCTTTTAATTGTTTTATCTTTTCCCTTTCGACTTAAATTTTTATTTTTAAATTAAACGAACAGAAAAGTCCGTGAAACCAATGGTTCAGTGTTGGTCCACTGCCTAGCCAGTATCTCCCTCTCTCCCACGGTGGCCATCGCTTATACGTCATGCGCCACTTGGAGCTGACGTTCGACGACGTGTTCCGTCACGTCACATTGAAACGCTCGTCCATTTCAGGTAACCTCAAATCAGAGCTGCTGTTCGTTTGCTAATAAGCGATGAGCTTTGAATGATTAAAAAAAAGAACGACGTAAATCAAGGTGAAGGGCCGTCTAACGGAGCTGGTGAACAAAAAAAAACAAAGATTTAACGAAATAAACAACGGAAACGAAATGCAACTGAACGAATTGGTGCAGTTTGTTGCGCTGCAGTACATTTTCTGAATTCCGGAAGTAGCCGTCAACAACTAAAGAAATAAAGTTTTTTTTCCTGTATAATTTGATTGACAGTGACGAAAAAAATGTTCACCACGCAATACCATCTGTGCGCTCTTTTCAAGTGTTTTACATTATGTTAAAGTAGTTAAGAGGGAAAGTCCCACTCGATTCTGTTTAAATTTGTTGTTTCGGTCAACGTTGAAACCAAAAATTCGTTCCTGACAGAAAATATTTAATAATCTAAAAAACAAGTGATGTTTCATGGTAATCCTTATTTTTAAGCAAAAATTGTTGTCCATTTTATAGGGTATAGTCAGGGGCTATAAAGTTTTAGCAAGACATCTTCCTCTTGAGGTAATGTACTATCAAGTTTCCCTGTGATCTAATGGACTAAATCAAGATTTTTTCCACAGACTGCCGATCTGGACCATTTTCTATATTACTTGGATAACGAAGACCCTGGTGTGTAAATAAATGGCAGACTCATTATGGCTGGCTTCTTTGGCTCAGCATTGCAGTTAAAACCCCATTTCACCTTCAGCGCTTTGACACTAGCACTTCAGTGCCAATCATGGAAAGGTATGAAGAATATTTAACAATATTGATGTCTTTTGAATAAGGATGAGACATTTATTTTTTAATTCTGAATGACAGTAAGAAATACATGGCTGGTAAAACAATCGGCAATCTATCTTAAAGAGCCTGGTGTCATAGATTCCTATCTACCAGTATTTATCAATTGGGCTCATGAGGTGTGCTACAAGATGGTGTTATGAGATGAATAGAACATCATTTAACGTACGCTGTATTTATTTCAGAATTTTTAGACAAATTTACATATTAAAATTGCCCTGTACATTTTAGCCCCTAGTCCCACATAGCCCCGGTCTCCCTTATATTATGGCAGGTGTATAGCATAACGGTCGACAACGGCGCAAATATGTTGAAAGTATGTCGTATTCTAGCTCAAACTGAGTCAACATACGATAACAAAGAAGAAACTGATAGCTGAGATCACTTAAACGAAGAAGAATTAATACGCCAAATGGAAGAGGGAAAATTGAATGCGAAGAGGGAGGAGAGGAGAGCACGGAAGTGCAAACTATGTTGCAAGGTGTGCGCTGTGCTGTTCAAATTCTTCAACTCACCATTCTTGACGCACTGGACGAGCCAGGCATAACAATTATTGCCAAAGCAAGAGTTGTTTGCTAGGTCTTAAGGAGCAAAACGTTTATGGCAACACTTGCCGGAAAAAAGAAGCCAATAATCGATGGCCACACTTGCTGGTGTTCAACATGTTTGATGCTAGAAAGACTGAATTTATTGCTGAATAAGCAAGAAACAAGGAAAAGAAACCAGTTTAAAGCTTACATTTCCGGAGTGAAATGTATTTTATTGGTCTATCGGTCGAACTTAACTTATTCATGGGCTAATTATCTGTTTTGTGTTTGTTGCTGTGTTTTAAAATCTAAACAGTACTGAAAAAAAACAGTGAAGCACCTGCGGCTAAAATACGAGGTCGCTATGCAAAAACCTGCAAGGATAAAAACTTATATATAAGCGACAAGAAATATAGAACCGTAAAAAGCTTGCTCTAAAGCGTTGATAAAACTTGTTATCAATGAGTTACGCAACTTATTTTGTAGGTTAATCAGAAGCAGCTGGAAACCTAGCCTACAAACAATTAAGACACAGAGAAATGTAAATGATTTGAGAGAAAATAGTACCACCAAGAATAAACAGCTTTACAGGTTAATTCATCCGCAAACTAAAAAAAATATCACCATGATATGTTAGCAATGACTCATGAATTAGGAATTTGTACTTGAAAATACGACGAATCACTCGCTCGACGTGAATAAGTACCCAGTGATTATTCGACCACTAAATACCGTTTTTTTGGTAGTTTGTTACCTTTGCTCACATTGGTCGGAGGAACTATTTCGCACAGTTTTTCCAACACCTTTTTGGCGTATTTTCTTTTGAAAAAGTGTGTCAAGCATAATAATTACCATACCTTTATTCAAAAAGTCAAAGAATCCAAGAATCCGCATCCGTTGTCCTACAGTAAGATATCCCTATGAACAGTACATGAGTAAGCCATTAGGTGTGATCACAACATAATATATGAAATCTTGCATTATTTTTTTTTTGTAATCTGACCATATAACTTGATTTAGTCTTGACAAATCTTGCTTTAGTTATTGGCTGATTATTTTGTATTCTAGCGCAATGAATTCAACTATTAGCTAACTTTCATCAAGAAATTAGCTAATTTTTTTTACAATATTACAATAGATATTTGGACGTTCCAATGGTTATGTGAAATCGAACAGCGGGTCGTGCATGGCTGTGCAAGGTTCATGTGATTTTTCTTAAACTGACGTGCCACCGTTCGAACTAGAAAAATTGATCTAAAATGTAATGTTTTCATCCACGTTATTTGAAAAAGGAAGTTGCCATGTCAATCTATCCTTCTACCTTCTTATCGAAGCACGCAACGGGCTGAGATACATTTTTTTTCAAGATGAGTGGGTTTTTCTTATTTTTTAAATATCAACATGCAATATGATATGGACATTTTTGCGTTAACGTCATTTTTTTCTTACCTCTTCCCCCCATATTTAATTGCATTTTAAATTCGTTTCATCATTGATTCAAATGGAAAATTTGCTCAAGCCTAACGTGTGAGTTACTAGCCTTTTTATCTGATTTAAAGATTGCGACACTTGTCCGTGCCAACCGTGTCGTTCCAAAGAGTCCGGAAAGCGCATGCATGACTCCCGATGCGGAGAAAAATTAATTCCTGATCGAGTAACTACGAATCCCAGTTTTTTCGGCTTTTCCGGTGTTGAGAATTTTGACGTTTCACATTATGGGAGTGTTTCGTGTGTGTTTCGTTCGTACACAGCGTGGTAATATGATGTCAGCGTATTATCTAGTCAATTTGTTAAATATATTATCTTTTGGAATATGTTATTCAGATTGTGGATTATACCGGTCTAAACCTTAATATTACTGGAGTCTCTGCTGGCCTACAAAAATTCCCGAAAAAACTTTCCGTAAAAATTTGCCGGTAAAATGGAGTACATTCCCTGTGATGTATCTCCATTGTCCTTAAGTTCCTAGCAGGATAACGGTAAAATTGACGTTTCTTTTCTGAAAGAAACGTCATCTGCTGCACATTTGTGGTCATCAAATCTAGTGTCTGTCCTGAAACACACTCTTACCACAGATAAAGACCACTGTGATCTTTATCTGTGCTATAACATGCTGGGATTTTCTAAGTTATTCTTAATCTTCGAATTTGAGCATCATTTTCTTCATTATAGTAGCTTGAGCTGTAGAGTAACATCTGCAACACGAAAATGCCAATACAATAAATCCGCTTAGTGTTGTTTTTGCATATTACTTTTTCATTAACGCGAATACTTCTTCCCGCTCAATATTTGAATTTCAAGAAAGGGGTTCGGCTGTATGAATGAATCCATAATGGCCGCCGAACCTTTTTGGAGAAACTTTATTCAACATCTAATACCCCTTTCCAGTCCGTTGCATTTCAACACGTTATCAACTAATTGTCAAGATGAATAAAAAAAGAGATTAGAACCTGCGGTCCTGTTTTTGTTTACTCAGTTGCTCGCCCAAAGTATTTGACAGGTGCGTAGGTTTCCATTTGTGTATACTTATTTTTGACGGCCGAATCCGAACTCGCTTTCATGGGTGCTTATGCAGAAATGTGATTAAATTGGTTTTCTCTTCCTTTTGAATTGTATTGCAGTTTTAATTTACATTTTTTTTCTGCCTCACAGTTTGATCGTTAGGGAAATTTTTTATTGCAGCAGCAAAAAGCCAGCGAAGGAAGTGAATGGTAGCCGAACATCTGAAATCAGAATTAAATTTCTTGTTAGCAGAGTCTATTATAGAAAGAATATTTTTGAATTTAAGCCCAAGCAAGGCGTGGCCTCGTCCGAAGCTTAAAAACAAATCATAAAATGAAATTTTAAACTCCTTTTCGGAAACAATTCGACCGCTATTTTTACATAGAAATTGGTGATAACTATGCTCGATTCTGCTGCTCATGGACTTTTCCATTTGTTTATTGGCATGGCTTCTCTGTTCCTGCCATAATCAGAAGTTCAACATCGAGAGAAATAGGAATATATTTAAACGGTGAAAAAAATTTTAAAATTTCTGCAGAGTGAAGTGTATGGTGTTGATTGAACATCATCAAATCCGATCCAAGTCTGGAAAGCTTTTGAACAGATAGTTTTTTTTAAATGGTTGTGAATTATGCAGAAGGGGTTATTAGATCATTACCAGGATCGCTTATTTTCCCAAAACCATAGAAAACGGCGCAACGATGAAATATTTTCCGCTTAATATTTGGCCCATAGTTTTAAAATCCGCATGGGTCGTAAAATCATTGAATTTCCTTGACTGGGAGCCTTGCCATTACCTGCTTTAATTGTGGTCCGTTTGTCAGTTAAAGTTTCTCTCTGCATGGAACTTATAATCCGACTCTTTTTGCTGAACCCCAATCTTCAATTCCTACAGCGCAGAGTCACTTGCGCTTCAAACATTTCTTGCATTTTGACATGGATAATTCCTAATTTCACTATTAAATCTCAGTCAGAAAAATAAAGAAATTGGTCATTTTGCTTCGTTTTCACTTAGCAGTTCAGCTATTTCTGTTTAGCTAGGCAAACGTGAACGTGATGTAATATGGTCACGTTACTGTAATTACTGTCGAACCTCGTTATCAGAAGACGTCTTTTCATTTTTGGTAGCTCATGCGTAAACTCCGTAGCCTAAACTAATTTTTAAAATGCTTTAAGTAATGATATGCCTTTTTAATTATAATATTTTTTTCACTTTCGATTATATTTCATTTAGCGTAAAGCTTTCGTAGCTTTCGAGAGAAATGGAATGTGAAAGGTAGCTGACAGTTTTAAACGTAGTTCCTATATGCAAGACTTGTTCGAAAGGAGTGATTGGTTTCTGAATATTTATTTTCGGGCAATCTACAACACCAGTTACATTTATGAAAAACTTACGGAAGCCAATGGGCATTGCTCGATGAATCACGTTCATAGATAAGCTAAAATTTAGTGAAAAAAAAATTGAAAAGTCTTAAATGTTGTGAATTGAAAGGGAAAAAACGTTGGAATTATCTTAAATCTCGGCTTTTTGGTATTTAAAATTCGTGCTTAATTACGAAGAACGATTCATTCATAGAATTTTTTCTTATATTTAATAATGGCGCTCACAAATATTGTTAAAAAAAAATGCCCTGTGCCTAGAAAAGGGTGAACGATGACGACTACTACCAACCGCCATCGCACATTCGAATTTCATTAGGTTACCCTTCGGGTGAACGGCAATTCACAAACTACTCGGGGAATTTCTCCCTAAGCAACTTTGGCAGCTGTTCCCCGTACTTTTCGGCAACGCTGAAAACGTTAAAAAAATTACGATACAAATTTTGAAGACAGATTTGAAATAACATCAACTAACCAAAGACAACTCAACGCAATCCAATGTTAGTCTTCGCCGTGGTACATGTAATTCATAAAATCCGAAAATAGAGGTTCTTGACGTGCCAACAGGTGAAGCTTTGAGGCTTGTGGAACAGCAGGTGAGTAGACGTGATGCCGCATCGCGCGGCTTAACGTATGGTTCGAAGGTCCTTTTCAACTGCCTTAAATTCCTGGGTAAAAAATGTAAAAATAAACCTCACCTGTTGTAGTTCTGCGTAAATGAAAACAGCATAGAGGAGCGCACCATTCGTTGCCACCTTCCGGAATTAGTGACTTACTGGAAACGTAGGCTGGGTTTAGGTACCTTAACAGAGAAATTACGAAATAAGTCGAGCATAGCTCGCCAGAGCGGCTTCATTATGCCGAAAGGTACATGACACCATATATATGTCTGCCTATGTGATGTTACCGTTTTTGGCAAATGGTTGTAGTCTTCCCACGTTTTTCGTATGCTTGGTAAGTGGGATGACGAAGACCCCACCCCCCTCCCCCTATAATAGGGTAAGCGGCTACCATACGCATGACTCACCAACGACTCGACATCCATGAATTCCTCGACATATAGCGATATGGTGACAACGTTGTGTTGACTCATATGCCTTTATGCCTTCAAGAAGTAACACAAAATTCTACTTCTGTCGGAGAAAAGTTTGAAACTTTCATTTCATTTCCATTGTAATTAAATTGTTCGAACTGCTTTTAGATCTTGATCATAAGCTTGCCTGTGACTGAGACATAATCACGTCATGTCAAAATCTCCTACCAAATCCACTTCACAAATTTTTTTGTTAAATTTTTTTACAATTATCTAGTTTTGTAACGTTTGGAAAATGTCCCTTGTAACCGCCATTTCATTTTACAGAAAAGCTAGAGCATCACGCACTATTTAAATAGAATATGTTTAAGCTTTTGCCGGGGAATATGTTCAAAATTGTGGCTTTTTATTGCACAAATTTTTCGGTTAAATTTTTCAACAATTATTTAGTATTTTAACGTTTGGACAATGGCCCCTTGTAAACGCTATTTCATTTTACAGAAAAGCTAGAGCATCACACACCGCACTTTTCCCAAAGAATATGTTTTAGGTTGTGTCGGGGACATTGTTAGCGTTGAAAACTTTATTTTCATTTTTAAACATTGCGTTAGACAACTTTATTTTTCAAATTGTTTTTTATTTAAGTATGTCAATCACTACAGTTTCTTATTGTTCTAACGTATTCCAAAAATTCAAAGTACAAACACACTAAGATGACTTTTAATAAAATTAGAAGAAAAGTTTTCGGTCCAATCTCTAGTTATTGGTGCATTTCTGTATGTACTTTATAATTGCTGCTTTAAACAAAAAATATTTGGCCGGCAAAGGCGAAATCCCAAAAATTCCTTGATCAAAAATCAAAAATCAAAAATGCTTGATCTATTATGTCGTCTACTAGTAGGTCTGCCTACTAAATTTATAAGTGCATAAGATAGAAAAATTAAATTTTAATATTTAATTAATAACATGCAAAAAACGGGGGGGGGCATATTATAAGACGAATAATTAAATAAAAACGAATTCTGAAACAAATAAATGGCATAACAATATAAATGCCATAAATGGATGACAATAATTTTAAGATTTGATGGTGTATTTAAGTCAGTTACCTGTAGATGATCTTGTGTACCGTCGACTATATGGTTCGGTCCCAGTGGTTTCTCGTGGCGTTGGACTAGCCTCACTTACTTGCGCTTGCACAACGCGCACTTGCGCTGATAACTGCTCCAAAATTTGCTGGTTCTCTAAGGAACTCATTTTGCACGCACGTGTCAAAATGTAAAAGACTGGTCTCAAAAATTCTGCTGCTAGACTTTTTATAGTCTGCTGGTCTGCAAAAGTATGGGCGGTAACATAAAATTTAAGACAACTAGGTATTCCCGATTTGATGGGCGTTTATAAGTTCATAAAACTCTATAGCCCTGCCCTGCCCTCTGAACCTGCGTCATACAGCACATGTAAGCAAGGTCATAAGAATATCTAATAAGCCAAAAGTCAATACCCTGAATAAAAAGTCATCAACCGGCGGATTGAGCCGGGACCGTTTTCCTATTGTCGATTTTGGATTTGACAAAAGGAAATTCTTTCTTCGCTCCGGGGAGTTTTCGAATTTGTTGAGAATTCATTTCCGTTTTGGAAATTCGTAGGTTAATACGTAAATTCAGAATGCATCATGAGAATTGGTGACTTTATTGTCACCTGAAATGGCTATCGGCCCTTCTCGCAGGCGTACAGCACGTCTACTAAGCTCGTCAACAGGTCTGGATTGGTCAGTAGACAATTATTAAGGGAGATTATGTGGAACGTGGTGACACCGTCAAAAAATTATTATCCAGGTTTGTCCGGATGAAAAACTGCATGATGTGGGAGGTACCACGTGAGCCCGACTGGTCCTTCCAAGGGGGATTTCTTCCAACTTCGATCTTGCGTGTGGAACCGAGACAATGCTACAGCATAGTTGTCAGGCAGATTGGATTGGTTCATCTTCCATAAAAGCGGTGCCTCATAGCGTTCACCTAAGTAGCTGAGCGTTTTCTCTGCTGATTGGCGCCTTCACATCCGGATGTGTACCAAAGATTCGATCGACCATAATTGGTGGACTGTCTCGTTTAAATTGGATTGGATGGAGGTTGTTGGTTGCGGATGATGTTGAAAGAGGGCGGAGCCTTGTGGCCGGCTGCTTGCAGAAGGGGGCCTTAAAAACACCACCCAAACACAGTTTTGATTGCCCATGGGCCTGGTGAATCTGGAGTTAGTTTTCGTTTCTCTAGTTCTTTCAATGCTTCTTGATAGTCTAGGAAGGACCCCAGGAATATCGTAACCTTGGAGAAGTCGATCAGGTTGAATTCTAGATCGGCGAGTTGCGTGTAATTTAGTTTTCTTTCAGCCAATTGACCGCCCTGGGATGAAGATTGAATCCCTTTATCTTTAGTAATTCCATTGCGACGAAAGAAAAGGAATTGTCGAGCGACGATATCGTGACGTCTTCCCGTTGTACAGCCATCAAAGCATCTCCGTGCAGGGTTACCATAAATAATTCCTTGGGGCGGTTCAATTTTAGTGCTCGGAGCGCTTCACGTGACATCATACTGAGTTCTGAGCCTGGATCAACCAAAGCATAGGTGACGAACGAGAGGCCAATTTTTCGACCTTCAGCTTCACCACGGTTAACTGGACCTCTCCAGTCGAGGCTTGCTTAATGCAATAGCTTTTTCCCCCTTTCAGAATTGGAAGTGGAAACGAGACTTGTTGGCGTCTCAGATGCAGGCGTTATATATTCGGGCGTCGTCTATTTCTCCGGTTGGGGTGAAGGCAACCAGTCCGTTCTTGGTGCTCCGTGCATCATCGGGTGATGAAATGAGTTGCAGTTTTCGTGGGTACATGTCTTTTTCTTGGTACAGCCTTTGCTCGGATGGCCGGGTAGTAGACAACGGAAACACTTCTTGTTGACGATCAGCTCCACTCTCTGTTTGAGATCTCATCTTGACAATTTTCCGCAATTCGGTAATGTGGTCGGCCCTGAAAAGAGTACCCATTGGCTCGGCTGAGTCGTGTTGAAAATCCTTGGTGGACGAGTGAACACTGGAGGCCTTTCTTCTTTTTCTTTGGTAAATCTTTTTTCTTCGGTATTCAAACTTGACAGCCGGTTCTGCCCATGTCCCCGCCATAATTTAGTCGAGCCAATGATAAAAATCAGTGAGAGCGACTGCCTTTGGTTAAAGTTGGCACACGATCCCCCCCCCCATTTCTGCTTCAGAAGGAATGGGAGCTTAGATGTGACTCGATAACGTAATACTTGCGCCTACAGATGGTGGACGTGTCCGCCGTTTTAAAGATCGGCAACGGCGGAAAGAAAAAGGCTGTAGGCTAAAGAAACACATTTAATTTCCAGACCAAGAAAAAGTTTAACTTGGTGAAATCGGAAAAAAGCCCTTTTAGCATTCCACTGCCTTGTTTTAAGGTGAGACATAGCCTAGAGTGCTTACAGTGCGTATTTTTACGATTTTCAGCAAATTTCTGTTTTTCTTGCTCTGAAAAGTGCATCATTTTCTTCATTCTTCAGCCTTTAAAAAAAAACAGAGACTTCAATTTCTCTGACCAGCCACTAGGTGGTTTAGGACAGAAAAATCGCTGTCTCAGTTTCTGTCCAGGATACTGTAGATAGGCAGGATGACTAACAGCTACAGAAGTCAGTGGGCCAACAGTTACGTAGGCCGGATGTCCAGAAGCAACTGAAGTAGGCGGGCAAACAGGTACAAAGGCCGGATGGCCAGCAGCAGCAGAAGGCGGTGGGCCAACGGGTACAAAGGCCGGTTAGCCAGCAGATACAGAATTAAGCGGGCCAACAGTTTTAAAGGCAGGATGGCCAGCAGCAACAGAAGTCGGCGGGCAAACAGGTACAAGGGCCGGATGGCCAGCAGCAACAGAAGGCGGTGGGCCAACGGGTACAAAGGCCGGTTAGCCAGCAGATACAGAATTAAGCGGGCCAACAGTATTAAATGCTGGATGGCCAGCAGCAACAGAAGTCGGCGGGCCAACAGGTACAAATTTCTGGTAGCTAGCAGTAACAGACGAAGTTGGTCCAACAGGAACGAATACAGAATAGCCGGCTGCGACTGAAGTCAGATGTCCAGCAGACCTAAAGACCAAGTAGGCAGTAGCAGCTGAGATGGGAGGGCCAGAAAAGGCAAAAGCCAAGTGTCCAGCAGCAACAGTAGTCAGTTGGTCAGAGAAAGCAAAGGTCGAGTGGCCAGCAGTAATGGCAGTCGGTGGGCCAGGAGGAACAGAGACCGAGTGGCTAGGCTCTGACTCTGATTCTCTGCGCGAGCCAATCCTCCTCCTCGACTTGCTCAGGGTCGGGATTGGCAGTGGGATAGGTACTGCCAGGGCTGGAACTTACAGTTGCTGCAGTTGCTGGTGTTGAGGCCTGAGTCATGGCCGGAATGAGCATGTTGTTCCTTGAGGAGTTCGTACTCTCCGCTCTCCAATGGATCCATTGGATCAACATCGGATTATCAATTTTTTGGAGAGTGCTATCACTCAATTGTTTTGGAGTCTTGTTGTTTATCCCGGAAAGCTCCAGGAGTATTATTTTTTGAAATTAGCTAGAGTATCATTATTGGTCTGGGAAATAGTTTTTCAAAACCATTGCTTACAAGCCGGTTGTTAAGATTAATAAACAGACATATGTTTATTGGAAATGCTGTACAAGCCGGTTTTTAAGATTAATAAACAGACATAAGTTTATTGGCAATGCTCTAAATTTCGTCTGCAATGACCTCTTGTTGATTTTTGCATATGATTGGGTAAAGAACTCAAGGATCTTGACTAAGAATATCATTTTGTCATTTTCAACTCTTCTTTAAAAGAACCCAAAATATTATGGATTACTAACGTTCAAACCAAGAAACAAATAACAGACAATTATACAAAATATATTTATTGTTTAGTGAATTATGACTGAAATTTGCAACAATGAAGTAGTTTGCTAAAGGGGAAATGATCAAATTTTGAAAATTGTATATTTGAATTGGGTTTTGCTTCCAGAAGTTTCTTCGTTTATTTTGAAAAATAAGAAATTGAAGAAAAATTTAATTAGGTTTTGTTCTATTTTGAGTCTGTGAGGAAAATTGGCCTACAATTGGCCTTCAAGGCTTAATGGTTTATAGTGGTATAAGATAAATACGAGGAGCTTCTTCGGCATACCTGCTTCAATTTCTTCTCTGATTTCTTCGGACCAATCAATATCTTCTTCCTCGTCTTACAACTTCTCTTGGGTTTCCAATACCTCCAAACGATAAACAAAAAAAATATGCAGAAATAAATTGTGAAAACTTACTTTATCCTGTGCTTAATCTTCTTTTATTTTAGTTTTAGCTAGGTAACACGTTTTCTATTTTCCCTGCACCTGCTAACAATCCTTTGACGTTCAGATATTGCTTGGGATAGCGCTAATGACATAGATAGTGAAGAGGGTGGAGTCACTATAGCTGACATTATTTGCTAAAATCCCGTCAATTTCGTCGTTTCTTAGTGGATTTTGGCGACAAAAATATTGAGAAAACAAAAAGATGAGGGAAGGGGAGAAAAAAATAGGTCTAAGATGAAGAAAAAAATAACGCAAAATACAATGCATAACACTTAATAGGTAGACTAACCAGGGTTATGTAATAAATTGTGAAAACTTACTTTATCTTGTTTTTCTTCATCTTCTTATATTTTAGCTGAAGCTGGGTAACACGTATGCTATTTTCCCTGCGCCTGCAAACAATCATTCGACTTTGAGATATTGCCCAGGATGGGTTGAATGACACAGGTGGTGAAGAGGGTGGAGTCAGCAAATATTAGTCAACATTTGCCAAAATACCGTCATTTTTCGTTATCACTCAGTGGATTTTCGGCGACAACAATCTTGAGGAGACAAAGCGACGGAGAGAGGGAAGAAACAGAGAGGTCTAACATAAAAAAAAACAATGAACACAAGAAACACAAGCAGAACACAAGAACACAAGGCATAACATTTTATTTGTAGACTTACCAGAAACATATTTTCAGGTAAGCGGCAAAGGAATGTGAAAAAAACTATATAATATTCATTGACTTGCAAGCAAAACAATAAGGCGACAAACAATAATGCATCCAAAACAAAAACTTCCCTGTCCCTACTTCTGTTAATCAACAAGGAAGTAACTTATATTTCTGTGGTGCGAGACTTCTTGTACATCATAATACAAGGAATACACAATGGCACACAATTGCAATTGCACAATACAATTGGTGTGCATGATTGATAATTACCTTGTGGCCGAGCTCCACAGAACACACAATAGAACACAGGACAAAAGAAGAAAATTCACAAATCTAATTCTGGGCTGCTGAAAAATCAGGTTGCACGCTGTCAGAGAAGAACGTAGAAGAAGAGAATTCTGTCTGCTACATAGCGCCCAGCTGGAAGAAAAAGGCACACCGATAAGGTGTACGGTTTATGCTCAACTCGTTCTTTCCTGACGCCAAAATAAAAAAAGAAACAATCTGCTCCTTCTTGAACATAAGAAGAAAGAAATTTTTAAATTAAATTATGTGGAACTGTAACAATTCCCATCAGCTTTCTCAAGGCGGAAAAACGAGGATTGGGTAAGGGTTTGCTTAGACTATCTACCAGTTGAATATCGGTGGAAATGTACTGCACTTCGATATCTCCAGCTTCTTGGCGTTCTTGAACAAAGTAGTATCGTACTTTGATATGCTTGCTCCTTTGATGGTGAACAGGATTCTTGATAAGGGCAATGACGGATTTATTATCGAAAATTATGCGGATTGGATTTCCAAAACTTGATAAGATATCTTTTATTAGTCGTCTGAGCCAGACACCGTCTCTTGCTGCCTTGGATGAGGCGATGAACTCTGCCTCCGTGTCAGATAAGGAAACGGATGCTTGTCGACGGCTGCTCCAGGAATCTGATCCTCCATAAAGAAGGAAGACGAATCAGGAGGTTTATCGCCGATAATTTTGGTCACCGCCGAAGTCGGAGTCGCAGTAGCCGAGGAGTAAGTCGTCACTTTGGCCAAAATAGATACCATGATTTTGCGTTCCCTTGAGATAGGCTAGGATCCTGGGCAGTGCTGACAAATGATCCGGTCCGGGATCTTCGCAGAATTAAGAGAGCTTCCCAACGGCAAAGGATATGTCCGGTCTCGATGCCAATCCTAGATACCTTAGGCTTCCTACAGCCTCTCTATACTGGAATTTTTCAGTGGAACTCTTATCGATTTTTCTTTGAAGGCGCGCTCCGGGATCAGCTGGCAGGTTTCTGGGGACACAATCCATCATGTTGAAACGCTTTAAAATCTTTTGTATGTAGTCCGGTTGCGTGACATACAGAGTTCTGTTTTGGTGATTCATTGAGATAGACAAACCAACAAAATGATTAGCTGTCCCTTGACGCATATCAGAATGTTTGCCGAGATAAGAGATGATTTCTTCGATCAGGGACTTGTTGTTGCTGGCTACAAGGCCGTCGTCCACCCAGATAGCTACGGACACAAATTCTTCTTCGTGATGACGTAAGTATAAGCATGGATCAGCGTTGCTTAGGCGTTGTCCAAATTTTCTGAGGAACGCATCGAAGGTGGCGTTCCATACTCTCGACGCCTGTTTGAGCCCGTAGAGGCACTTGTATAAATGGCAGACTGATGTTTCTTTGACGGAAATGATGAATCCTTCCGGTTGTTGGTGATAAATCTCCCCGTCCAGCTCTCCATAAAGAAAAGCAGTTTTTATGTCTAACTGTGACAGCTTTAAATTTTGTGCAGCGACGAAAGATAGAATTATTCTCAATGTGTCGTATTTTACTACAGTTTTCCCGTAGTCGATTCCGGAACGTTGTGAAAATCGTTTGGCCACCTGCACTGCTTTGTAGCGAGTGCTCGAGTCGCGTACTCCCGGTTTGATCTCAAAAACCCAACGAGATTTTATGGCTGTGCGTCCAGGGTGTAATTTTGAGATAGACAGGCATGACCGAATTGTACTCAACTTTGATTGCTGCTTCCCATCGAGAAGCTTCGGTTGATTAGATGGCATCTGCATAGCTATGCGGTTCGTATAGCTCTTCGGTCACGGTGGAATGCATGAACTCCCATGGACTCCATTAGGTATGCGTATCCGCAATGGATATGGTGAGATGCGTACAGGTATTTTGGGAGCTGATTGAACCAATGCTGGTGGATAAGATGCTGTCGGATCCATTGGTTGTAGAGACGTTTTGGGTTGATTGTCCGTTGAGGTGGATACATCAGTTACGGAAGTAGGAGTGTCGGTTGATTCAAATTGGACATCTGGTGTAGGCAATTCAGCTTGAATTGATGGCTCGAATTGGGCATCCGGGTCTGACTTTTTGATTTCCCTCTCAATTTGAGACGTATCGGCTGAAGGCTGTAAAATTTATTTTTCGAAGAAAAATAGATTAGTTGGCTCCGATGGAGAGAAAGGATTGCAGTTAATTTGTTTGTCGAAGATCACGTTTCTTCTAATCTTAATTTTTCTTTCGGTGGGGCTCCAACAGCGGTAGGCTGTTTGAATGGTTGCGTTGCCAACAAAGAGGCATTTTACGCTTTTGGGGTCTAGCTTTTGTCTATTTACCTTTGGGATATGAACAAAGGCGACTAAGCCAAAAATCCGCAGGTGGGAAATGTTTGGTGTTTCTCCACACCAAAGTTGGTGGGGTGTGGTTGTGGATTTGCTGTTGCTCAATCAATTCAGAGTGTAGACGGCACACGCGATTGCCTCTCCCCATAGTTCAAGATGGATATGCTTAGCATATAGGAGACTGCGACCAGTTTCAAAAACCGTCCGATTGGCCCGTTCCGCCACGCCGTTCTGCTCTGGTGTGTGTGGTGCCGATGATTCAAAGCGGATACTTTGGTCTGATAGCCACGATTTGAATGCAGAACTAATGAATTCACCTCCGTTGTCTGATCGGAGGGTATGGATGAGATTACCAGTTTCACTGCGTAGGAAGCTGGCGTATTCTTTGAAATATTCCGGGACTTCAGACTTGTGTTTTAGGAAACAAACATGGCGCCATCCAGAGAATTTGTCCGTGAAAAGTACGAAGTAGCGTGCTCCACTTGGTGTGGGTAATGCATGGGCCCACAAACGTCTGCGTGAATGAGTTGTCCAATTTGATTGGCCCTTGTTCTTCTAATTGGGAATGGTAGACGATGCATCTTCCCTGATAGGCAGACTAGGCAGTGATGATTGGGAGTGGCCTTGTTGTTTGGTAGATTCAGTTCATAAACTTCTTCGTTATTGGCCATCTTGGAAACTATCCTGTAGCTCGTATGGGCGAGCCGTTGGTGCCAGAGCGCCATGGAGCATGACGAGGGGACAGCGAAGCAGGCAGAGTATTTTTTTTTGTGGTTGTTGGAAAGTTGTGGATAAATATTATCGGTAAGATAAATCACATCTCGCCAACCATTAGAGTCGTCTGATTCTGAGAGATGAATACTCGAGTCTCAATGAAGTGCACCGATAAGCCCACGTCAATTTTGGTGGTACATAAAGGATATCTTCTACGCTGAAAGTATTTTCGATTCCATTGACTGTGGTTAAGAAAACAATGGTTCCACGGCCGCGTACATATAGGCGAGATGACCCAATATCTTACAAGGTCCATGTGTCGTGTAGAACTGGAGTAAAAGATCGAAAGAAGTGGCGTTGATCAGTCATGTGCCAGTTGCGCGGGAATCTGCAAACCAGTCATGAGCGTGTCTTGATAAGAACATGTTGCTGATATGTAGGCGGAATCTTCCGTGGCATCGTCTCTCTTGGCTGAGGTATCTTCTTTTTCAAAAATGATTGCTGGTGCAGCTTAAGTGTCAGGGATCTTGGCATCTCTTTCATCTCTGATCCTCAAGCGGCATACTTCAACGGTGTGTCCAGCACGGAAACAACGGTGATAAGTGCAGGTTCTATAGGGTTGTCGTCTGCTGGGATGATTGTTTTTCCATGATCCTCGTCCGTTCCTACCACGTCCACGACCACGTGGTGCATTAGAATCAGGCCATCTGCTTGGTGGAAAATTTTAAGTAAAGAAGGCAGCGTCTTGGTGGTCTATCTTCCCTCTATTCCATTGTTTCGTCAAGCATTCTTCCTTCAGTAGACGGGCAATTACTTTGTTGTAACTCACATGGATGATATTAAAATAATTAAAAACATTTAAATATTTATAAAATTTTAGAAATAATATAGTTTTACAAATGTTAATTGGAATAATCTAAGTAATTAAAAAAATTATTAAATACCAAGTCATAATTTTGTTGGTGTTAATGTAATTCAAATACTCTGTTGGAAGCATTGCAGCTTGTAATTATTTGAATAACGATGTCTAGAAGATCTGATTACTAAATCATCTTTATTGGAATACAAAAAAAATGTTAAAATCTATTTTCAAATAAATAAAACAAAAATGACCGTATACACGGAGGTAGATGACGTTAAACCTTGATCGTTTTTTGTTGATTTCATGACGTATGACGTACAGTATCCTGCACAGAAATCGGTACAGCAATTTTTCTGTCCAAAACCACGGCTGGTCATTTTTTCTTGATTTATTGCAACAAATTTTTTTCCCAGTCAAGTCTTATATCAAAATATAAAAAATTAAAATAAAGGGGTAACAGTCGAAGGGCTATAGTCATCCACTCGGGGGCATTAGTTACAGGGGGAGTATCGTAGAACAGAAAAGTAATTTTGATTATTTTGAAAGTGCTGAGCCTCGTTTTTTTGCAGCAGAATTGCCTTATCGTTGGGAAAACGAAAATTGTTACATTCGACACTGGCTAACCTGACACTGTCTACCTAGAAGGTGAAACTGGCTTCCTCCCAATTATATACCTTTGTGAAATTGTGCGTTAACAACAAGAATCGTCTGACTTTTTGTTTTTTGGGCTACCTCAACAAGATTCCAGAACTGTCGACTGCAAAAATGAGAAGAAAACATGAATCATCTGCATCGGCAACTCCAGCTGGGTGTGAAGTAGAAGACCTGCTTTAACATGGGGTCTTATGGGACAGTGTTTTTTATTGATAAATCATGTTTCTAATTTTTGGTTAAAAATGCAAAAATAATTGTTTTTATAAAGAAAGTAACGAAACTGATATGGTTTGTGTATGATCCTTGTCAGACAAGAAATTCACACCCCTTTTTCTTGGCCATTTCAATTTCGTTTCTTTATGTTTTGCCTGGAAAAAGGGTTTAATCATCTTTGTGATGTTACAATTACTGATTTTACAATTCGAATGGGTGTTGGTTTAAAAAAATGAAACTCTTGGTTACTTTGTCTTGGTTGCAATCAATTTGAGTTTATTACTCAAAGGGTACATGGTTTTGTTGTACGACCACTTTCGTTTAAGGTACACATTTTAAAGGAAACTACTAAAGACATGAATCCACGATTGAAGACAAAATCTTTTTTTTTCGTTCTGGTATACGTTTGGATATGAGTTAAACTCTCAAATTCATCATCCACATGTGATTTGGTATATTGTTCCAATCATTGCAGTGTTGTTCTGATCGGATATGATCTTTTGTGCATACTGTACTTGCAACGAGAAAACATGTAGAAGAAACGGAATTTAAAATCTACGAAAAAAGGGAAGACGACGTTGAATGATGAATCTGAGAACGAAGCTGTTCAAAACTTTTCACATAAAAGTGGAATTATTCCCATCTAAAATACACCTTCAATTTCACGGAATATTCCACGGAAATTTACTGAGCTTTAGTCAACCCAGGACCAGAATTGATAATATGTGATGAAGGTCATCGAATAAAATCCGACAAGATATACAGTTCCGTTGAATTGAAAGAAGTGCGGACGTGTCGGCGGGATGTCCTAACTGGTACCCATATACAAAAAAATATATTTGAATACTGGTAAGTTCTTGGATAAAAACCTTTTGAGACAAGAAAATCCGCACCCTTTTTCTTGGCCGTGTCAATTTCGTTACTTTATATTTTCTCTATAATTTTCATTTTTTTCTTAAGATACAATACTAATTGATTTTAAGCATGACAAAATTACGAAAATTGCAAACAAAAATTAACAGCATATTCTTAGACTCAAGAGTCCGAATTGGCAAGTAATCACAAAGATGAATCACTTAGACTATGTGACGTGGGGTGGCATGAAAATACTGGGCATTAGAAACTGATAAACTTGGGTTCGATGGCCAATGCAAATGGCCAAGGCAAGAAAACAATCGAAATTCTCTCTGATGTTTGTATCATGCGATCAAATAAAACATTTAAGTAGAATTGAGACAACTTATACAAGTTTTCCATGATACACAGTGAAACAGTTGGATGCTCTATACGGAGATGTTCTGTTTTGCCGACGGTATAATATCAGAGGAAGACGAAGAAAGAAAGACGAAGCCGTTTGAAAAAAAAAACTTTTTCTTCCTCTTTTCTTTCCGCTTTGAGCTTGAGCATGGGTTGGGACTGCTGAGCGAAAATCACACTGGCACCATGTATAAATGAAATCATTTGCTTAAAATCATTGAAACTGAATATCTCATTACTAAAATAGGCTCAGATTTATCAAAATACTACAAATACTACAAAGACGTCAACGATCTAGAAAATTGTGTTGCTCCGAGCAACTGTGTTGCTCAAAGGACGAGCAACTTGCTCGTCATTTGAGTTTCAAACTACATTAAATTATAAAACTCATTTTTTAAGCTTCAAGCAGTTAACCCATTGATTTAGCCACAAAGAAAGTTAGTTGCTGTTCAAACAATTCGATTCATATTCCCCTCCTGGCTCCTAAACCAAAGAAAATTCGTAATGATAAATGTGATGAAGAATGCCACGCTTCGGAAATTGACGTTGATTCAACTTCAAAACAATTTTTTTGTCTATCACTAAAAATTTAGATTTGTATTTGCATTAAGGTGTTAAGTAGAAGTGTGGAGGATGTTCAATTCTATTAGGTACACAGGCATAACAAATAAAATGTTTAAAGGCCAACACAAATTACGGTTTATTACACACAATTTCGGGACTCGGACATTTAATAGTTTTTGTAACCTTCCAACCGTTATGCCGTAATGGCCGCATTTTCTATACCCAAGAACTTGTTAACAGCTTCCGGAGGGAGAAGAAACACGATTTGGGAATTTGTGTCGGTTTAAGGTTTGGATATTTTTGGCTTCATTAAACTTAAACATAATAAATCCCATGATGAAACAACTTCTTTAGAACTGTTGATCAACCATGTCCTAAAGCATTTAGGAAACAGGTGATCCTCAGTTCTCTTGTTTCTTCCCCCACTGAAAGCTTTTAACATTGATATGCAGCAAATCACAAACGCACGCACACACACACACACACACACACACACTCATTACTCACATAAACAAACAAAAGGCTGTTCCATTAAATAAAAAATATTAAATGTTACAATTTCTGTAATTTAGCGAAAGGCAGAAGAAATCCCACCGGATGAGCCACCTGAAAAGTGCCCTAAAATGAATAAAAATTGGCTAGTCAACTATGGAATCGATGTAACCATCGAGAATGTTGAACGTATATTGAATTACTCTTTAAAAAATCGAGCATATTTGTTGAAGGAGGCACTTACACATCGCTTTCTCAAGGCTTTAAACTATGAATGACTCGAATTTCTGGGAGATGTCGTCCTAGGTAATTTTACTGTATCCACATAGGAGGAATGGAGGAAGCACTAACCTGGAATAAGTGTTCCAAACGCCAATGCTGATCGACCTATTTTTCTTTGCATGGTAGCACATCCTCCATTCCACCTTTCTTTCTTCCGTTCTTAAAATTATTTTTTAAAACTATAAATTGATAGTAAATAATTACATTTTTAGGCTTGCTTGTGTCCATTGAGCTGTGTAAAACTTTTATAAAGTACAGGCCCGACGAATTAACTCGCCACAGATCGGCGATTACCTGTAACGACTGCTTTGGGGTCTTTGCAATTAAGTTTGGGATGCACAGATTCTTACTTTGCCTGCCACCAGCCTTGTTATTACAAGCAAGTTGTTACACAATATCAATAACTTTGCGGAGAATCAGAAAGAGGCACCTCATTCATTTGCCAATATGGTAATACCCTTTTTTAATGACCATAAAATGAAACATTAACAATGTATTTATTCAGTCTTAAAGTTTGACGCGTTCGATACCTGAGTCCCCTGTAGCAGCACGATGCATCAAGGTGCCAGACGTACTGGCGGATGTTTTTGAATCCATTGCAGGAGTGGTTTTTATTGACTTTCTAAGGTTCCCTTACATCTGTTCAAAAATCTTTTCATCTTTTCTTTGACGATGCTAATGGTAATAAAAAAGTAATTTTAGAACTCGCACTCCAATGATAAAATTTGAAAAAAATATTTCCATCATATCTCATCTCATGTCACCGGCTAGTGAAATTCGGCCATGTCTAAAAATAAAGACAACGAAGTGAAGTCCGCTTACGCTAATTTCCGCCTTTAGGTCATACGTGTGTCATACCATAGTGGCGCTGGCGCGTCATACGCTGACACAATAACTTTGGGTATTAATCCATTATTCACAGAAGAGAAATGGATTAAAATCCAAACTTGTTATACAAGCGTGCAATACCAATGCGCCACCATAATAGCGATTGATCGTTACTGAATTAAATTTAATTTGCAAGTTAATTGTTTTAATTAATTTCAGATTTCACAAATTGATAACAGTGTTTGTCAAATCATTTTCAAGAAACATTTTATCTTAGCTCTGGCTGGCAGCATTGTGTCTGTTGCCAAAGGATTTCATTTTCGTTTAGTTGTGCGATTTCGTCAGGTATAATTGAAATAACGACAGAGTTTTAAAATTATTACTAAGGAATACAAGACACTTCCCAAAAATGTGCTCAACTTAAAAATGTTTTATTTTTGAATAATAGGTCAAGAAACTCAAGAACACGATGTTTGGGTTTTGATGATTTCAATTTATTCCGATAAGACATGACACGCACATTGCTACACCTCCCCCCCCCCCTTATTCCTCTCAGACTCCTGGGCACCTTCGTGATCTTCCACTTCGTTACTTAAATTACCTCACTTAAAAAACAAATAAGTTTTAAAAATTAGGGAGACGAAATCGCCGAGTGGATGTTTTATATGCAGCATAACAATCAACGGATAAATCTACAGGGGCGAAGGCAATCCGAAACACAAAGCAAAACTGGCTGCCTCCAAGTATCTCCTCTACCCAATTAACAAGATCTGGTGGACAAGATCAATGGACGAACCAATATTCTTGATAATCAAAATGTAAATAATTGATAATTCCATGTAAAAAATTTCTGACCCCGTTAAAAAGAAATTGTAGAAAAAAAGGGACGATCGACATTGAATTTTAAAACAAAAAATGTCAATACTTGATTTCACTGTAATTCATGTAAAAAAATTTTGACCCAAAAAACAAACGCAAATTTCCGCGCGGATTTACACATCAAAATTGTTCGAGCTTTACTTTAGGCCAAAAATTATCGGTTGCTGTGGTGAGCTCATCTGATCTGATAAAAAGGAGGTTGAAAATAATAGGATGAATGGTGGATAAGGGATGAAAAAGATGGCCGGAAATACATATTTTTTTTTGGGGGGGGGGGGGGGGGGTCGACAACAATACACACCGTAGCTATGGATATGGGATTTTCAACGTATGTGTGTACAAGTTGTTCCGTGTGTGTCTCCGAGACACGGGCAAAAATGTAAAAATTACACACAAAACAACAACCACTTTTCTTTTTTGGAACACACAGCGAAGCCGTAAGCATTTCAATCTTTGCCAAACCCAACATTTTCAATTGGGAGCCTTTGATTAGCCAAAAAATCTTCTCCATTTCAGAACGTTGATGAATCAGCCAATCCATAATATAACGGAGTATTTTATTTTATTTATTAGTACTTCTTAAGGAGCTCTACCAAATAACAGAACTGGCCTATAGCGCCTAGAAATTGAGGAAATATTTCAAGATGGGCAATTTTCCAAGGAATCAATTCCTGCTCTATCCACAAATTGGTGGATTCGTCGGTGCCTTTTTCCTTCTCTTTCCCCTAACCCATGACGACTTTTAGTGTTGGCAAATGTGTTAAAAAAAGTAGGTGTTGATGTGTGTACATCTTTACATGTGTGTACATTTTTGCAACTTTTGCACACACACGTTGAAAATCTACCGTGCCTACAGTTACTTTGTGACGGTGTGCATTGTTGTCTCCCCTCCCCAAAAAAAAATTTTGTCGGCCATGTTTTTTTTCATCCCTTCATTTTTCAAAAGAAGGGGGTGGGGGTGGGGCGGGGTCAAGAAAAGAATGGCCGTTGGTTTAAAATATAAGTTTTGTTGTTTCGACCAACTTTAAGGAATCTTTCACGCTGCAGATTTTTAGAGAGGGGACCATTGCTGGGAAAATTGATTGAATTTTTTCACTTGCTGATCCTGCTCTAATTTCCCATTGAAAAAAATCTCTTCGTATTTCGTTCAGTCTAGATTCTTTTATTTCTTCTTTTCTCCCCAACAGTTGTATTCCTAAACACAACCAAAGAAGATTCGCTGGACGGATATCGCTGTACCTTTTAGCACCGACAGTGAACACAGAAATGTCTGGGGTGGAAATTGCCCCGCCGTCAGCCGTTCCTCTCCTAGACCCCGAGATCCTGGCAACTGCTGTGGAAAATCCTTAACCGGAAACTGATGCCACGCTGGTCGTCCTTGAAAAAGATCCTTGGCTACGAGTTCCAGAATAAGGATAATCTAAAACTTGCTCTTACGCATACAACTTCGAACCCCATCAAGTGCCCAAGTAAAGACAGTGACCGTTTGGAAACGCTGGGGGATAAATTCCTAGGTAATTAAAATTTTTTGGGTTGTTTTCTTATGTTTCACCCGAAATAGTTTTTTACTAAATTGTTCTTTTTTTTTAATAGTAGGCGCCATGATCATGGTAAAATACTACAAAACATATCCTACTTATGGGGCAGAAGAATTGGCTAATCTTACGTCAATGATCACCTGTAACGGTACGTTTGCGGTGCTAGCAGTAAAAATGGGACTGCATGGCCACTTAAACCATAACATGAATCCATCAAATGTGCTGGCTTTAAATGAATTTGTTCGACGTCGAAACCTAAACGGACATCTGTATCCGCACGAATACGTAAGATTTTTGAATTTTTAGCGGAAAGGATATTATAACATATTTTAATCATATTTGATATATATTTTACTAAATAAATATTTAATGTGTACCATGATTAAAAATTAATTGATCTTAATACATATGTATTTAGGTTCCTGCAGTAATCCAAACAACCATTCCAGAAGAAGGATTTCAATTGGGATTGATTATCCGAAGGTTTACGCTGATCTTTTCGTGGCGGTTGCAGCGTCTATTTACGTTGACTGCAATGAAGACTTTAATACTTTTCGCCGTGTCTTTTTTTAAATCATGAGAGAAACTATATGTAAATATTTTATGTCGTTAAAGTGACATTCACTCTAAGAGGTTTCGATTAACTTCAAATATATTATGAATTTAATAACCCTTTTTTAGATAACTTCATGACCAACAATCTGAGATGCCCTGTAAGCCTAAGTTTTGCAAATGCACGCGGAAAAAAAAACATTTATAAGTAATAGCAATGAATTAAAAGTTTATATACATCATGTATAAAATGTGATATTATTGTTTTATTTTTTATGTTAAATGTTCCATTTTTCACAACAACACCAAAAAACCACTGGCGGATGGAAGAACCTGTGTTTTTGATGAAAATCGGAAAAAAATTCTTCAAAGGAACCGGGCCAACATTCAAATCGGCAAAAATTGCGGCCACTTAATTTGCCCTGGCTTCCTTGCCCTGAATGAAGTGTGTTCAAGAAAACGAACCCAAAGAGAAGCAGTACCGAGTACTAGTGGGTCGGAGGAAAATCTCAAAAGGTCAAGGAACAAAAGTGGATGTTAAAAGTGTAATTTTTTCATACTCCTTCACAAAATTCACTGACAAATGTAAAACAAATTATCGAAATTTATGAGGCAGTTGCACAAAAATCTCCGACAGCGGTCCGAAAAATCACTTATCTTCTGAATTTGTGAAGGGAAAATAAAAATAAGAAAACTCTACGCCAAATCTAAAACATTCAACTCTTTCTTTCTGGAAAAAAACAACAACTAATCTATCTCATTGTGCTGCGAGGAAAAACACAAACACACACACAAATTCGAGTGCTTGCGTGTGTGATGATAAATTTTTTTGGGGTGGAAAAAATTTTCCCTCACAAAATCAGTCGAAAGAAAAGACAATCAGTGTTTTTTTGTGTTTTTTTTTTCTCCTGTGTGTGCATAACTTCAATGGGATACGCGATTCGAGATAATAATACCTGACTGTCTCTCAAACGTTCAGTACCCTACAAAAAAATCCGAACAGCGAATTTTGTTTTAAGCCACCTATCCATACATCTGGAAACTGTGTTTGGCTTTTTTAAATAAATTTAGGGGGCTAGGAACAAGGCGAAAGGTGGGAAGAAAGTAATGTATGGAATAGCCTTAGGCTCGTTGTTAATTTTTGGCTTTTGACGAGAAAACCTAAAAGCTGCGGGAATAGTTCGTTGTTCATTTTTTCACGCCATGACAATTCCAGACAGCCTGTCTGATTTTGTTCATATTTTTGGGGGGGGGGATGGGGTGGTGACATGGCCATGGGCTAATTTAGCCTATAACTCCTTTTTTCATTCTTCCCAGTTCCACCATTCGCTTTGTTCCTTCCCTTCCGAATTTAAGTCTAAAGCCAAACACGGTTTCCCGAAATATGGATAGGTGGCTCAAAACAAAAAAATCGCCGTTCGGATTTTTTTGTAGGATACTGTACTACCAATGAGGCATACAAATATCGGTACACCAATATTATGCTTTACAATGTTAGAAAAAGAAAACAAACAAACAAGGCAAATTAAAGATAGCATTTTATTGGTGTTCGACACACGTTACTTCACATAAACTGCCTAATCTCATCTTTTTCAGCAAGAATCTTGGCTAATGCTGCTTTTCTCCTTGCCGTTTCAGCTTTCGCACTTTTACCCCTCCACCCTCATAGGCAGCATTGTCGAAAACCGCAGAACCCATTTCTTTCTAAATGGTTTCTTCGGTGAGATCCTCATCTTTTGCGCCAGACCAAACCCGAATGATGTCTGAAGAATAAAAGAGAATTATTACACCATGAACTTCTAAATTTATAGAATGAGACCTTACTGAGAACTAATTTAGAGAAGAGTTTATGTTTAATGAAAACATTTTTGCCTTTGGTGGCCTTTCTCACCACGTAAGTGGTTCGTAGGTTTTTGCTCATTATATTTCGCGTAAAAGCTCTTATGACAGATTTTAGATCCTTTTTGCTGCCAACAAGGCTTAAAAAAGCCTTCAGTTCAGTTGCTACCGCAGGATTGTTGTGTAAATTTGTTTCTAGTTTACACATCGCTTCATGTGTTTCAACCGGCAAGTCAAAATCGAAAATTGACGCGGCAGCATCAACGGAGGGCTGATTTCCGGCTTTTTGGTCTAAAATGGCCTGTGCTGTAATGCCCAACTGCTCTGCTGGCTCCCCGTCTCTGTCGTATACAGCAACTGCAGTGGCAGGGTTAAGTGTGCTAAGCAATTAAATTTCTCTTCTCACATCTTCTGCTTTATCATTCCATTGTCTCGGTTATTTTCAGTTTATTTCTTCTTCTTTTTCTTCCTCTCTGTATTTTTCTTTCTCTTCCTCTTCGTTTGTGTCTTCGTCATTATGTTCTACATTTTCTTCGTCTGTGTCTTCATCTTCGGTCTCTTTTTTTCTTCGTCATCAACTGCTGAATTGATAAATGCTGTTGTTACACTAATAGGGCTGAATGGTGAACTTCTGGACCATTGCTATCTTGACTGTTGTAATTAACGCCCTTAGAAAATGTAGGCAGTGGTGCTTTATAAACTGAAGTTTTCTCACTGGCACGAGCAACGGACTGTGAGGCTGGATTTTTTTGAGCTTTAGTTTTCCCTTCTAAATAAAATAAATATAATATAGATACAGTGTCATAATTACTCAATATTGTAGCTGGAAACGTGTGAAAATTTCTCTCTCCTTTACCGTCTGCTTCTACAGTGCGGCATACTAGAATTTAGCAAATAACTAACGTAATTAAAGTCGCCATTTCATTTCAGTCAACTTCACGATTTCATGACATGTCCAACAGAATTGAATAGAGACGTAACTTACCACGAATCACATTAGCAACATCTCGGCAAAACACGAAGAAAAAGTAAGCTGATTGCGTAATTTTTACTGGAAAAACCTAAGCGAAAATTCAACTAGCGTGCCGCATTCCAGACGTAGGAATTATTCCATTAACTAAGAACAATCACCAGCCTACCCAACAAAGGCAAGATTGCTTTAGCCTTTAAAAAACCTGAAGTTATTTGCATACACATACGATGCAGATTCTTGAGTCCGATTCAACTGACAGGTTGACACGGGTCAGAAAGATTTCCCTGTCAGTGTACCTATGTGGATATTAATTTCTCGTATTTAGTTCAGATCCCTGCTTATAGTAATCAAAGGAAAACTTTCTCTTGCAATTTACTAGGACGAGAGAGGTCTGATATGTATACTCTGCAATGAATTTGTTTCTACTACTTTGAAAGTATGTTGCTTAAGAGGGCCACATTTTACATTGGGACGTAAAACTAACGGCATAACTCCCCGAAATAGCCACCCCCATCTAAGAGAAAATATTTTTTGGCAGCACTTCTTTAGAATGATTTGTTTTAAACGTACCATTTAGTTCACCAATTTCGCCAATGTAGGGGGGGTGGGGTTGAAAAGGTTGAGATATTTGTGAATGTTTTCGAAAAGGCATTGCAAGTCTTCTAATGAAAGATTGAGCGTGATAGATCCTTAATGACTTCTTTATTTTCAGATAGCCGTAAAAGCCGACAGCAAAAAGTAGGTCAAAGTGCTGAGACTGTGACCATTTCAGTGTTCAAGAACCCAATCAGTCACTCAATTTCTGTTGACTTTCTGACGTCCTTTTGTAACTGCAACACCAGGGATATCCCTCCAAAGCAATCACAGCTATACCAAAACTACCAAATAAAAATAACGCGTTAGGTGCAATGTCAATTCAACTTGTGGACGACGCCTGAAAAACTTAATTAACTGGCAGAGATCACTACGCAAAATGCGGGACGTGAGATAAAGCTAGGCAAATCTTGTAGAATGTAGTAAAAGATAGAGAGTAAGTAAGTAAGTAAGAGAGTGGGAAACTTGCCAAGAGGAAAACAGACGACAGGTATTTCAGCTTGCGAATCAAGCAGAGTGTTATAAGAAATATCGTTATGATTGCAATGAAGAATGACATGACACTGGGCATGTTGTGAGCCACCACCTGAACAGGATCAAACTAATCAGCTGTTTAGACTGATTTCCTTTACAGGAGATTTAAATTCACGTTTTTAAAATTCGTTGCTGCCAAAAACATGTAAACACAACACTCCAAATTGTGTAATGCATGGGAAAGAATTCATCAGCTGCTTTTTTAATCATAAAAAAATAACGTGGTTCTAACTTCAATATTTTTCACATCTATACCTTGAAATATAGCTGTAATAAACTCACGGACGTGTCTCCTCAACTGCTGCTGTGCTTTGTATATTGTTATTGTTGCTGGTTGTTTAACTTCGCTCACGATTTCTTCTACGAGTTTCAAAAGAGAGATTAGGATGCAAAGGCTGTTTCAGAAAAAAGTGATTAATAAGTAGTAAACCAAGTTTACATATGCAAAAGAAGAAAATTGACATCATTAGGATACAGAGTCCAAGAAAATTCAGTCGCGAGAAATTACTAGCAGAGTAGAAGGCCAATTTTGAAGATAATCCTCAACTCCATTCTAACTATAATTTACCACAGCTTTCTGACCTTCATCATAATTAGGTTTAAAAAATTTCAAGAGCTGTTGTCGGTTTACGACAAGTATGAATATCAAAGTTTTGATTTATTTTTACTAAAAAATACAGGTACCTGCTGGACATGTTTTGTGTTCAAGTCTCCCGTCAAATCTTCTGCAATCGCTTGAAAACCCCCAGAAAAACAAGATGCATGTAGTTAAGGCGGAAACAAGAGATCATGTTGATATTTAAATAAAAAAATGGTCTGAATCCTTTGTGGTGGTTTTTGTCCAACTGAGCTCTAAAGGATTCGTCAGTTCGCAAACAAATATCAAGAAGTTCCGGGAATATCGTGCAATGGTACACTTGGTTATGTTCACCTTTTTTATTACATCGTTCACAAGCAATATATCCTTATGTCCGGTGATAGCCTAAAGAAGTTTTCTAGCAGGTGAGTCACAAATGAAAGATGTTATCTCGATTTTATACATATTTCCGTCAAAATCGTCAAGAAGATCTCCGTGTTAAAATTGAATTAATTCATCAAGAAGAGGTCTAAGAAATTATTCAACCTTGGAAGTTTTTCCCTTCCCAGCAAAAAAAATTATAACCGGCTGTGTGTCAACGGAATAAGTCACCCGACAAGAGATTACCCACAAATTCACCAAATTGGTTTTGAAGACAAAAGTCCCGTCAATGTTAATTTGCATTTTTATGAGGTGAATATCGTTGCTCTGCAAGCCTTTCTTCAACTTGGACAAGAGACCCTTTTTTAAACCGAAATGATGGAATGTTCTACTACGTATGGGAGTACTCGTAGTGCGAAGAATTGTTCTTGGATCAGTCAAAATGTCACGCCCCATTTTTTTATCAGTTTAGCAACCTCTCCTAGTGAACTAAGACTCATCAGTTTTTTCTTGCATACAATAAAGCCAGTTCACTAAAAAAGGCCTTCTTTGTTTTCAATTTGACGAACTGATTTAGCACTCGTAATACTACACAGATCGTTTTCGTCTGTAGTAGTTGCAAGATTTCCATTTACTGTAGGGACTTCAACAAAAACACCACATGCAGAATCCATGTTACATGAAATGCTTCATTATTAGCAAAAAAAAAGTAACCAATGCATTTCTTTCGATTTCGCAATACCATATTACGGGGCTTGTCAGCAGTTGTTGGTTTGCTTTGACTTGGATTCCGGGTTGGCCTTAAGTTTCCAACAGTTAAGAAAGTTCTTTATAAACAGCAAGTTTTCTGGCGAATCTTGATAGGGTTGTCATCCTGATGAACGTAACAAATACAGAAATGCGCAGCAAACAGTAGCAAGAATAAAAGTTATTTATGCGAAATAGCAACGATTACCTTAAAGTTTTGCTACAATATTGAGAATGTGATGTAGATGGAGTCTGGTCTTCGCTTTAGTCTTGTTACTATGACTACCTTGAAATATTGCTAATATTGGAAATGTGATTTTGACGACAGCCTGGCCTTGACGGTGCATATACATAGCAGTTATTGGTTTTCAATCAATAATTACAATTTGAAATTGGTATCAGACACCTACATTTTGTCGTTCAATGTCATGATACGTCTTTCATGTACTTGGTGAATCCAACAATATGGAGGCAGACAACGGTTTTTATATGCTCGTATCATTTAACGCAAGATTAGATTTCAAAGGATAACATTTTACTGAAAGCAATCTTATTGTTTATTTAGCTGTCGTAGTTCAGTTGGGTAACGTACATATCATAAACAGTACTTAGATCTTTGCAGTACAGCGTGTTCATGAAATAAATTAGTCCAGGATATTGAATCAATCCTCGTCAACGGAAAGTAATGGCACACTGAAGAATTCATTTTTAGATATTCCGCTTTAGAATGGGTATAATACCTGGATACATGACAAAATTAATAAATGTTGTTTTGAAGAATGAAATTTATGGACATACCCCGTCTGGTTGCTTACCAATAACCAAGAGGTTACGCTTTCCTTCAACGACATCAAATCCTTGTTTGATGGTCCAGCAATGAGCGAGTTGATAAAGTCACCCGCATGTTTTTCTTAAATAATTTTCAAAATGAGAGGCTCTGGAAAGAGCTAAAAGAACTCTACATTTTACTGCACACCATCAGATAACAAGTAATGGTCAACTTACTTCTTCCGACGAGTAACAATTCATGTTAGTAACTTGACGTTTTGGTGTATCTTCTGTATCTGTGTTGTTCCTGTTTATCGTGGTAGAATGTTTGTTAAATGTTGGTGGAACATTGGTTGAATAGGGCAACTGACTACATAGATCCAAAATTGGACCTCACTCTTTACGACGTTTATATGGTAGTATAGTATGAGCAAATGAGCCAACATTCGTTTGCAACGAGATAAGAAGTATGTACTTTTCAATACAACTTTGAACCAATATTTGCCAGATGAGTGGCCACATATTGCAGTCGAGATACGATTGCTAATATCGCAAATTTATTGGGCAAGACTGAAAATGCGTTTAGAAACTCAGTAAATTCTCAATTCAGTTCAAAACTTGTAGAGCAAATATCCATTTACTTGTAGGGTAATAGATTGTTCAATGATGGTGGCCTTTGGTGAAATATAGTTAGATAAACAAGCATTTCACAAACCAAAGCTTATGTCTGATATGATGAAATAAGTGTTAATATTTACCTTTGACAGTTTAGATAGCGATGAAATACTCATTCATGTCTCAATATTCAATATTCAATTCAATGTCCGTTGTGTATCTCAATATGAAAATTGGAGGATAGAGGGGACTTTGTTTATGTTTCCAGTCTAACGGTACAAAAATAGGTGCAAAACTATTAATAAAAAAATAATGGTAAGCCTATAAAGATTCACAGTGAAATACCAAAGCGTTATAAGGGGAAATATATAATGGATATATAATGCATTATACGAAACATCACGGTGTAATGAAAATTTTAATCTGATATAGAATGTTAGAATGTCGAATAAGTTAGAATACTGGCACAGTTACGGACTTACCGATGCAAAACCAAACATAAAAATTGAAATTGTTTCCATAATGGAGCAATATTGGCAATATGTTAATGGGTTGTGATATGTTGTGATACATAGCGTGGGAACTGAAATTTTGAAAATTGAATACCAGCCTTGTACCGAGAAAAAGCTGAAGCTGACATTTAAAGAAAACATTCCAAATATTGGCCCCTCCCTGGTACAAAAACATATTCTTAATACATGAAATTCATCATTAACCCGATTTTCAACAACATTGGCTTAAAAAGCTCTATCAAATGGCGTTAAGTTTGATTAGATTTTAGATTCCGTGCTACTCTAGGTTACATAAATGATATTTCGTTTGTTATTTTTGTATGTTAAGGTTGTGCTTAAATAAATTTTTTAAAATGTAATATCACATTAAAAATCACAAAATCAATGTCCGTCTCGCTAAATTCGTCAATCATTACTTAAAAGGAAAGATTGATAACGTCAAATATTTCTTTCAAAATTTTGATAAGTAAATAATGCCCTTGCCTAATCAAAAATGCCCAATTTACAATATAACATTTGTTTACTTTATTTTACTTTTTATCCATACAACACTATTTTAAATTATATATTTGTATTAGAGATAATTAAGCATATTCATATAAAATTACATACAGAAAAATTACCTATGATAAGGTCTTAAACCAAACTAACACGAGAATCTTTTAATAAAAGTGGGAAGGGGGTAATTTCAACTAAAATATCTGTAACACTATCATTTTTAAATCCGAAAAATTTTTAGCAGTCAAGATAATTACAAAAAAATGACAACAACGATTATCACAACTTCTCCGAGAAATAATAATCAGTAACCTCCTCAATCATTTGTGTCAATTAAAACATAAAACATCTAACAGCATATACAGCAAAAATGAGGAAGCTGCTGATGCTCGTGCCAGTACTAAGGCTGTTGCTGATGCTAACTTCAATTCGAGACGTTCTTTCGTCAAAGCAAACAAAAAATACAACACTTTAGTTATTGGACAAAATTCCTTACAAGAAGTAATTTGACAAAGTAAGAACCAAGGTTTAATGTACAATTTTTATAATTCATTTTTGACTTGTTTCTTAACTTGATTTGTTCTGTGCACCTAACTAGGCTTATGTCAATTTTCTGAAAATGTCTAATGTGATAGACGAAAGCACTTTCCAGTCCAATTTTGAGGGACTCGTCGCTTATCTTAGACGTTACATACTTTCAGCTAAAGGCTAAAATTATGTATAAGTAAATCAAGGAACTATTTTACTCCTTATGGATATAAAAGAGTTGTGTGCATCTAAGCAGGGAGCAAAGGGCATCACGTCATTATTGTGCGAAGAATTGGTACGTCTAGATTGATTACTTACAAAAAAAAGTAAGAAGAAGTAAGAGTAAACTCGGTTGTTTACTTTTCAGAAAGGACACCCGATCACTGTAAATTATTCTAGGTTGAACCTTAGTGCTGTATTGATTATTCACTCTGAAAAGAAAAATCTTCGTTCCATGTTAATGGTAAATGGAGAAGTGATCAACTACAAAAACATCAGGGTTATTTGTCAAGCAACGATGAACTTGCTCAGCATATATTACGTATTTGATCGTAACTACCCCGCAAGATACGGCTTGCTGTTGTTGCTGGAATAATACTGCCTTATCAGAACGGGAACTCCTGCTGCTGCTAAAGGAGGAAGAAAAGCGATCCAGGAAATTTCAAGAAACCCGTCAACAGTTTCGAAGATTATTTACTAGTACCATTACGAGTGAAAAATCCTATAATACATTGTGTAGTTTTCAAATACTGATTTGACAACTTTTATTTCTAAAATTGATAACAGTGAAGGGGGTATTTTTATATTTAATCCGATGGAAATTCAAGGCAAATTTATAATTATTCTTTTTCCAATGTTTCTCTAGCTTTTCCCATAGCTTCACGTTTTGAAATGGATTAGTTGTACCTTTTTATAAAAATATATATCTTTTAACTTATAAAATGAACAGTTGTAGTACAATTTTTTTTTTATTTACGTACAGAAGTACAGCATGTTTCCTCATATATCAAATAAGAAATAATGAATGAAAAGATGTCTTTTCAAATACTTCTAGCAGATATTTATAAGACACCAGTACATAAACTTCTAAATAAGATGTCTAAAGAAGGACTCAAAGATATCTTAGCTAAGCAAACACAATAGCAAGACAAATTGATATCTTTAAGATGTCCAAAAGATAGCATGTTCTACTAGGGTAGTCGTCTAGTTTTTTATTGTTCTTTTTTCACTTGAACTTGAATTTTGTGGAATTTTTACCCATTATAGACCAGTTGCCACTTTCGTAAAAACCTTTCAAAAACTTATTCTAGCATGCAGCAAAAAAGTCCTCATCTTAGGTTCTGGTCGCAGACGACTAGTCCATAAGTTGCGACAAATGGCGTCGTCACTTTCTAGTAGTGGATGTTGATGCTTTTTCACTAGTCGATGCCTATAGACTAGACGATGATTGCGGTAAAACTTACTTTACGCAGCTTTACAATAAATGTACAAAGGGCGCATTAAAAAACCCTGAAGTAAGATAAGAAAATTACAAAAAAACCGGAATTTGTAAACATAAATTGACGACTAAAGCCTCATTTTTCTACTACTGGGTCAACTTCATACAAAGGTTCGCACTTATCGATCATTATTTTTGTCAACATGATACATTTTTCATGGAGTAAAATTGTTTAACTCTTTTGTTTACTGTTTCGTGTCTTGCTAGAATGTTTTTTTTTTATCTGATCTCCATTGGGATTTACAAAACAATTATTATCTCGGTAGCTCGATCTTTTCAGCCAGGGCATTTTCGCTAATTTCAAGATGATTGATGAAAGAATCACGAGATAATCTCAAATCAGGCCATTCGACGAAATGGTATCCACCGGGGCCCAAACAATATTCTCCGTTCTTATGCAAAGTCCAATTTCATAGCGAAGGTCAGGTCCTCTGAATATATGCGAAAACCAATTTTGGTCGAATTCTGTGGGCTCCAATATTGGAAAGTTAGTGCAGTCAAGAGAAACTAACGTAGTGGTGCCTGCAGGCACGTGTTCAAGACGCTTTTCGAAATCAAGCTAATAAATTTAAGTAAAAATATATTTTTATCTCTGAATGTGTAAACATTTTTTAAAAATCGTTACCACGGGAAGATTGGCTATAATTTGAATATAAAGTAGGCACCAAAAGTATACGGACACCCGAGAGAACCTTATAGGAAAACGCTGTTTTAGCAATGCGAAAAAGTACTCAAATTTTCATTCAATTTGAATGAAAATTTTTTTGTAGGTTTTCTCTAGTGCCAGGAACAATCCTAATTTGTTTTTGTTTTTTTTATTTTAAAATAATGTTCGAGGCAATTTTAAGTATCCGGACAGAAGAGAGGCCCATATGGAAATGGGCTTACTTTAAGTTAAAATTGTGACTCACTGAGAAATGCTAGAGAAACGCAAACGGTCATAAAAACAATTGTTTTTTTACAATTAGAATTCTTGTTGGACCCATTTCAAAATTGATTCCGTTAAGATATCTGGTTATAAGAGCCATGCAATGCTGCCGGGTCTACGGAATTGTCTACTCTCCCCCCCAGTCCCTACTAACCCCTTTGTTTCAGAAAAACGGGGGGGGGGAGTAAGCAATTCCGTAATTCCTACTTTTCTTTTTATTCCAAGAAACATGATCCAACTCACAATTGAATTGAATATCATATACACTTTAATTAATTGAACACTTTAATGCCAATGAATAGCTGAATTGTTAGTGATAGAAAAGAGCTGTCGTTTTGATGCTAAATCAGCGTCAATTTCCGAAACGTGGCATTTATCACATTAACCATCACGATTTTCGTTCTTTGGTTTACAAAACATGTGAATATGAATGCAATTTGTGTAACAACAACCAATTTAATTCGTTGCAAACTTATCTGGTTAACTGCTTGAAGGTTTAAAAAAAAGTTTTAATCATTGGTCGATTGAAATCATAGTGACAATCAGAAATATTATTTTTATCGTAAAATTCTGCGTCTTCTTTTGATAAATCTGAGCATCTTTTTGGTAATGAGACATTCAGTTTAAATCAAATAATTGATAACATTGCTGACCGTTAGATGGTACTAATTATGGGAGAGCTTCCGCTAAGCAGTCTCCGCTTAAGCTCAAAGCTCGCGTTTTTTTTAATAGAGCGGTTTATTGCTTGTCGCTCAGTGAAAATCACGAACCATATTTTTTCGCAGAAGCGCAGAGCAGTGCAACAAAAGCTCAAAAGTATTGGTTTGGATCTTTTTAGTTTAGCAGTCAGCCAGAGGGTAGAATACAGGGGGAAGAAAGTTTTTTTTTTTTTCAAACGGCATCGTCTTTCTGATCTTTCCTCTGATATTAAACCGTCGACAGAATAGAACCTCTCCGTATAGAACTCCCATCAAGCAGGCTATGGTTGAGGTAACCAGGGAATATTGGATAACATGGACTTTTGAGAAATATTGTGAACTGGTTTGCAGAGATGGGAATGTCTTGTCAGTCAACCATGATGCCTTATATTTATCGAACAGATCGGCAATGACGGCGTATCTGGTGTACCTGCAACTCGTGTCACGAATATATCAAATATTTTAAGAATGCTTAGAAATGTTTGTGTTTTATCAACATTATTATATAAAAAGATCTCTGAGTTTATTGCATATTTCAATTTCAAAGATGTATGTTTTTCTTGTTGAGTTAGTTGTGTAATACTTATTTTTCAGATCAAATGAGACGAGATAAGACTGCATTGATTTAATGTTATCTTTATGAGACGAAAACTGCTTATAAATATCCTGCATTATGGAAAACTCCTATCCACTAACTCAATTCTACTTTAATTTATTTCATTTTATTTTCTTTACAACTAAATGATCAAATGACGCTTTAGGTAGTGAATGCCGGGTTATGTTGGACGTGTTCAAGGTATGACAAACCAATTTATTATAAAACTAGTAGGAATTAATTATTTTAAAAAATATAGGTGTGTTAGAATTTATATTTTTAAGTAATCTCCAATAATAAAAAGTGTGGCTTTCTTTCGAAGAATATTTTTTTACATTATTTTGGTATAGATTAGGGGAACTTCCGAAGTTGCCAGTTCTATTAAAGCCACCCTAAAAATTTGTGCACTAACTGGAAGTTGGTCTTGCAAGGCGGCTTATGGAGTTTTCGCCGGTTTCGAAGAAAAATTCAGTTTGTAGTATTGGTTGATTCTGTCTAGAAACGTCTGCTACAGGAAGCAACAACAAAACCATTCACAAACAAAAATTAAATAAAAATTAACTAGATTGAGTTTGGGCTCGAAATAAAAATAAGATAATAATGAAATGAATAAAGTATTCACTGTTAGGAGAAAAAGGGGGTAAAATCAAAGTTATATATAAGAAAACAACTTTTTAACGAGAAGAAGTTTGTTTCTCCATTAGACGCTGTAGGCGAAACAGACCAACTCGAACACCAATTTGATTTTCGCATTCGCGGAGAATGCACAACGCAGGATGTCCAACTGCTCCGTGGATTTCCAATTTCATCTCCTTTAAAATTTACGATGAAATTATTCAGGTGTTTGAGTAGTAGGTTCTGAGCTCTGAGGGATGTAGCCTACCGATGTAGCCTACCGTAGAATAAACGAAGAAAATTCCTTTATTATTATTATTAATTTTACCGTTAATATTAATATTAAGAAAATTTATTTCTATTTTTTTCCAATTTCATCTCCTTTAAAAATTAAAATGAAATGATTCAGTTTTTAGTAGGTGGCTCTGAGCTCTGAGGCATGTAGCCTACCGAAGAATAAGCGAAGAAAATTTCCGCGGTTGGGGCAAGAAAAGGGAATTTTTGCATGTAGTTCTATATTTGACCGCTAGATGGCGCGCAACTTTTTTTACCCTTTCGGCGTGCCATAAATGTCTACATGCCCAAATTCAGTTGATTCTAGGCCATCTAGTTGCCACTTAACAACAGAATACGAATTACAACAGTTTATTTCGGAACAAGAATTTCGGAACCGTGCTGTGCTGGACTCAAAGACCTAAGTAAGATATTTTCTGGAGTATCCCCTTTGATGGCGTGGAATAATGTGATTCAGTGGATGGATTTTCCCAGCCTGAAACAAATTCACTTCGTTCAATCCACAATGGTAAAAAATTATGGTCCAGCATCTTCTGGTCTCTCGAACTCCACGAACATAACCATTTTCTTTCTGCTATTACGCTCCAAAATCGAGAAGTCCCTCAAATGGATCCAAAATTTTTAGAACGAAATAAACTGTGCTGGGCAGTACAGTACCTTTAAAAAAACGACTCGCGTCAGCTGTTCTGAATAATTTCTTGGTCTTGGCACCAGGTGGCCAAATCCTATCTTTCTTTCTTTGCCGAAAAGAAGAAGCGGAATTCCCATATTTTACTGTTCTGCATTTTAGTGCCCAATGTTGTTCTCGTTGTCAGTTTGTGGTGGGTCGGCCGTGTTATTGGACGATATCGAGATAACATTTCAGAACTGCAGACTGCATATAGAGATGAAATTGCAATGTGAAGCAAATGTGGACATTGCTGGCCTCCATGACCAGACTAGCAGGAAAAGTGCCAACACCCCCGAAAGATATTTTAAAGATCTAAATTGTGTAGCATTATTGAACTAAAGTCTTTCAGTACGAAACATTATTGAATTCAACTACATTGCTTTCAACCCCTTTTTTAAATTTTTCTAGGTTGAGGTTTGCCCCTAAATTGGGATTCATTGTTTGACGTGCCAAATGTGTGAGAAACACATGCAGGACCTTGAGGCTTCAGGTGGACTGCAGATTATCGATCACACTTCACCTCCTACTGTAAGGGCACTGTTGAGTTTACATCCCTTCTACATTTGCTAAAGCAACTTTCTTTGGGCTATTTGCAGATCCACGGTATTTCCCTAAGACATCGCTATGACTATGGCGGGTGTCAAGCCGACGACGGCTCACAACAACAGCCCACAACAACGGCCAACAACAACGGCGATGGCAGAGGAGGCAACAATCACAGCAATGGTAGGACGGTCGTCAAAAGAAATGCGAAAATGCCGTGCGGGCCATCCAGTCGACTCGCTCGTTTTTGGAAAAGCCCAACGAACCGATTAACGACATGTCTTACGTATTTTGAATGCTTGGACACGATCATGGAGAAATCTAAGAGCCCGGGCGATGGAATGACCGGCATCGCTAACAATGCCAAGAAATCCGAACACGAGCCATTTGGCGAAGCTGTCAAAGACGTTTCGAATGCCATTACTGGACTTGTCGAGGCTGCTCTAACAAGCCGCGTACCTAGTTGGTGTCTCTGATCCGTCAAGCGTAGCCGGAGGATCTGGTTTGGGCGATCAAACAGCCTTTGCCAGAGCTTCACAGGTAACGATTCTTGAATATTTTCCATGACAATTGCATTTTCTAATTTTTTTATTATTGCAATTTTGTATCAATTTAGGCCATTCAGTCAGCCTGTCACGCACTGTCCACGTCCAGTCCCAGCAGCACACAGCAACAAGTTCTGTCTGCCGCTACGGTTATCACCAAGCACACCAGCTCTCTGTGCCACGCCTGCAGAGTGGCCAAAGACGACGAATCCGGTGGCCAAAAAACACTTCGTCCAATCAGCCAAGGATGGGGCCAATTCGACGGCTAAATTGGTCAAGGAAATCAAAGCCCTGGACCAGGATTACAGCCAGCGCAATCGCGATAACTGCGCCGCTGCAACTCAGCCTCTCATCGGAGTGGTCGAGAATTTGTGCACGTTCGTCAACTCACCCGACTTTGCCTCCATCCCGGCTAAAATTTCACCAACCGCCTGCCAGGCCCAAGAACCCATTACTTCAGCCGGTAAAATCATTTTTAAATGCCTTGCCAAGTTTTTCCTAATATTTATCTCTTTGTATGTTTTTATTCCAGGCAAATCCATCATTGACGGTTCCTGCTCGATGATTTCGGCAGCCAAGTCGCTGGCCCTCAACCCCAAAGATCCACCCACTTGGCAAGCTTTGGCCAATCACAGCAAGAGCGTCTCCGATTCGATCAATAAACTGGTATCTTCCATCCATGATAAGTTGCCAGGATAGAAGGAGTGCGATGATGGCATCTCCATCATGTCGAATTGTGTCCATCAGCTGGATCAAGCTTCGCTGTCTGCCATATCTCAGAATCTGAGCCCCCGTCGAGAGAAATCGGCCCAGGCCTTTGCTGAACAGACAACCAACTGCGCTATGGAAATCGCGGATCGCATCGACAGCGTCCGCTCTGCCGCTAAAGGAGAAGCCAAAAAACTTGGTCACGCGGTAAGCATTTCCAGTCATTCCAAGTACAAATTCTTAAAGATCCATTTCAACCACGGGAAACTTAATCTACGTTAGGTCACCCAAATATCCCATTACTTTAAGCCGATGGTGATCGCCGCCACTGGATCTGCACAGCAAATGATGATGCTTGATCAATCCAAGACAGTCAGTGAATGCGCCGTTCAGCTTGTTCTCGTCGCCAAGGAAGCCGGAGGAAATCCCAAAGTAATTTTTTTCGGCTGTTTTTAGTGATTATGTGACGCGAATTAACTAAAATGTGCGTTTGTGAAGGCTGTTCAAGTTAATACGGATCTTGACGAATCTGCCGAGTCCATGAAGGAGGATCAACGGGACTTGCTGTCGACAGTCCAGACGGTGGCCACCGAGTCCGGTGTGATTTCTGGGCTCGTCTACTCAATTACTGCTTCCATGAATCAAATGGAGAGCCGGGCGCAAACGGTAATCCAATTATCCGGTCATTCAAGCCTCGTGTTTCAAATATCTTGAATTGTGCTCCTAATTTTAGGGCTCTTCTGGGGATGAAGCCGACGGTACTAGTTTTGTTGATTACCAAACACGAATGGTTCAGGCCACCAAAGAAATTGCTCGACTATCCATATAGACACCGTTATGACTTTTTATATTATAAATTCTATAAAATTTCACTGTCAATTCAATGTATTTCTTGTTGTCATGTAATACAAATGTTTCATTTAAAATTAAAATAAAACGAGTTACTGAAACAAAAAACCAAACAGAATGCGCCTTCGACATGATAAACAAACACAAAAAATAACACTAATAAGGCACCTGATTGTAGTAATTGGCCATCATTTCTCCCTCCATTCTTTCGCCACGTAAAGCAGCGATGACCCGCAATTTGCTCTGCATATTGAAGATTGCACCTCTCCAATATACGGGTCTGTCGCTCATTCTCCCCCACACCATTTCAATCAGGTTTCACAGCTCTACCGGATCTTCTGGCTGGAAACGCTGGATTCTAATAGTTTTATCTATTCTGTGCCATACAGTGAAGAACGGGGAAAGGTGGCTGGAATTGCATGACCATTTGATTTCTTTAATGTTGATTTTGCTCTCCAATTTCTTGAAACACTCGAACGACGATGTTGTCAAGGCACAGCCACTGTCGTCCACGAACCTGAGTGGACCAATCCCGAAAAGAGCTGCTGCTTTCGCAACGAGATAGTTGTCCACCAGGTCTGTGATGTCTGCATCGTCGTCAAGGAGGGCGATTTCTCTAGCACCATGAATAGAAAACCAGGCCCAAACGCGGATGCTCCCGACTGTTTTTTTAGGTGCACTCATGCGGTTGTTGGACCCGAGAAACACGTAACCTGCCTGGTGAATACTGATGATGAAAAAATGGGAATTTAAAATTGAAACAGTGAAAATAAATAAATAAAACAACTCTCACCTGAATATTTGGATGTCGACAAAAATTACGTCGTCCCAGGAACGACAGGAATGTTCCGTAGCGAAAGAAAAGCGCTTCTCTACTTCGTACTTGTTTAAAAACCACGAGGCCATTTATACTATGGAGACGTCTTCACAGGATTATTGTTAGAAGGAAATGAGGAAGAAATTAGCTTTCTGAACAAAGGAAAAATTGTCTGTGGGACCAAAAGGCTGGGTGAGCAATTGATGAAGGTCGCATTGGTATCCTTAAAGCGCTCATGTTACGCAGGGCTGGGTAAGTATTTTAAGGACTTAGCAGTTGACCAAATGAGAAATGGTTTTTGTAATTTTCTAGATATGAATTTAAGGGGAGGGAATGGTAATATTCCTTACAATATGCGACTATCATTACAAGGTTAGGGGACATAGTCTAAAGCCTAAGGATCTAAGAATAGAAGTGGGAGGAACGACATTTATCTTGTAGAATTCATTTGAGAAACATGTTTCAACTGCCCGCTGGTGGCCACTTGTCTTTGCAGCAAAAGTCTGCAATAATTACTCTTCATGAAAGGAATGTTTCTAAAAATGACATTGCGCTTCAAATGCAATGCCATATTACCACGGTGAGGAAATGGATTAGGCGTTATGAAGAAACCCTGGACTTTCATCGAAAAGGGGGATCCGGAAGGCCGTTGAAAACCACTCCAGCGCAAGACATGCGGATATTTCAAGCTATCAGAGCGCGGCCTATCACATCGCTGCAAGAAATAAAAGGTAAATATAATTCATCATCTTGTAATAATTATGGTGACTACACTGTAGCCACATGGCCAGCGATTCTCATATTTTTAGCATAATCTTTATTATAGATACATGCCAATTGCCGATTTCCCTTTCGACTGTTTCCTGGAGATTAAATAAAGCGGGAGTCTACGGAAGAGTTGCGGCCGTAAAAGAATTCCTCATCCCCGCTCAAAAACAAGCAAGGTTGGCATTCGCGCAAGAATATGTTGGCAGAAATCAGCGATGGTGGAATTCAGTTACCTTTAGCGATGAAAAGACATCTCTAGTTTGGAACGGTATATTTTAATTCACCACCACTTTTAATTTACATGGTATATTTTAACTCGCCTCTAATTAGGTATATTTTCAAATGTTGTCTGCTGGGACCTCGGATCTCGTTAGTCTTTAACAGTTAAACTCTCGGTTCTATAAGCCTCACTAAAGCTGTGTTCGTTAGGATAAACGATCAAGTCAAATTCTGATCAAGTTTTAGTGTGTCGACTGTCGAGTCTCATTTCAATTAATTATTTTTAGACCACAGAAGATAATGAAAGATGAGCTCTCTTCTTAATCGGGTGACAAGAAAGGCAAAAAGTTCCTCATCCCAGCCACCAGTTTCTGATTCTATTATTATATTGTAAGTACAGACATCCAAATAATTGAAGTTGAACTCGATAGTGAAAAATCAAATACTGAGAGTGCTTCAGCCTCAACATGTGCAACTCAACGAGCAGAAGTCCTTACACTTGAATCACCTTATGTTGGAATTGAGAAATTACAGCCTAAAAGTAATATGCCTACAGAACAAACAGCAGTATCGAAGAGTGTATCTGAATCAGTAGCTCTATCCTGTGATTCTGATGTTGAAATCTTTGACACCGAAAGTGTATGTAATCAAGAGGCGAGTAGTAAGATCAAAAGGAATTCAAATTCCTCATCTTCAAAAGATGGAGCTCACGAGAAAAGAGGAAAGTTTCCCCCAAAGAAAAAGTCCACCAAAACTAACAAAAATGAGCCATACAAACAAAGATTTCGGACCAATAGTTAACTGACCCAGAATGCTCAGGATGGTAGAAAAAAGAATAGTTGGTATCAACAAAAAACCTGTTGCATACTGTACGTCATGTTCTGAATATTTCAAAGGAGGAACTGGCTTATCAGAACTGAAAAGACACAAGGCGACATCAAAGCATGAAAAAAGGGCGCATTTGGAAACTTTAATTGAGGAGCAAAGAAAAAAAAACGCTGAAGCTTGTTCCAATTCCTCAGACAACAGTGTTGTCATTCAAGCAACTAGGATGTGTATTTTTCTTGCGGAAAACAATTTGTCACTAAGTTTAATCGACAAATTCATTCCTCTTCTACGATGTTGTTTTCCCAATGATGAATGCTGACGAAAACTGAAATTGGCGAAACAGAAAGCTAGCAACATAATAAGATTTGGTGAGCACTTATTTTATGAATTATTTATTATTCAATGATACTATATTTGAACAATAAAATTAAACTAAGTATGTTGTTTATCTTCATAGGTATTGGAGCTCATCTAGAAAGTGAATTGATCCAACAGCTCATGACAATTTTTTTTTTCAATCATCATTGATGAGACTACTGATGTTCACTACAACGACACAAATTGCTGTTATGGTTAAGTATTGGAGTTCGTTACAACAAAAGCTGATTATCGATATCCTGGATCTGGTTCAGTGTCAATATGCAACAGCAAATGGCCTCACTTCAGCAGTAGTTAATATTTTAACTAAATTTGCTATAAGCTTTTAAAAGGTAGACTGCGATTGCCTTTAATTCTGTCCGTTTTTTCTCAATTAACCAATTTTTTGTTAGGGTTGTGGGATTTTCAGCTGATACTTTTGAAAGTATTGATGCCAAATCTGTTGACAGTTCCATGTTCATCCCATTCTGCACATTTGTGTGCTTCGCACGCATGCAAACGTCTTCCAAAGAAAATGGAGGATGTGATGCGTGGAATTAACAACCAGTTCAGTCGAATTTCTGCCAGGAAAAGGGAGTTCGCAAAGTTTCAAGAGTTTGTTCATGCCGCAGAACACACCATTTTGTCACCAGGCCAAACAAGATGGCTTTCAGAAGAAGCCTGTGTAAATCGAGCAGAGAGAAGCCTTAATATTATATTTTCAGGTAGAATCAGTGGAGGATCCAACTGCAGCTAATAACTTGATCCACACAATGTTAAGTAACGAAATGACGGTCCCTTTTTTAGAATTCACGTAATATGCTTAACATTGTTTTAACGAGTTCAATACCCTGTTTCAATCAGCCTCACCGAAGCTGCATTTGTTGCAAGAAAGAGTGTCAAGTCTTATCAAGGACTTCGCCCAAAATTTCATGCATTTTAGATATGTAGTTGATTGTAGCCCAACAAAAATCGATCCTTATTTGTCAACCGAATACGTTCCTCTAGAAAAAGTCTATCTTGGGATGGCTGCTCCTGAATCAATCAAAAAACTTTCGCTGGATGGTTCGGCGGATGCTGTTTAGCCTTTGTTAATTTTAATGGCGCCACTTGTCCGACCACTGTTTAGCCCTATTTCCCCCTTTCCCCTGTCAATCAAAGTCATCTTCTTTGTGATATCGTCCTTTCCAATTTTTCTGAACTGAAGTGACTCTTGCCCTGACAGGTATTTTTAGTTGTGACCATGTTATTCCTAACCAATATTGATTTACCATGTCTGTGCTCCCTTTTAGATAATTACTTGTATTCGCGTTTTGAGTATTGTGACCAAATTGTGCTGACGTGCAGTCTCAGACGTCGTCGACACATGCAGTTTGTGACAAGGTGGCAATTCCCACACCTCCTCTTTTATGTATTACCTTCATTGTGTGTTCTCTGTCGACTTCACTAAGTTTTATTGCTACTCCCAGGTTGTGTGTGTGTTGTGCCCTATATGTGCATGAGTGTGTCCAGGACGGACCACTCTTATTTCCATTTCCCCATCGAAGACTGGTCCCCAGGTATTTTTATCTCTCGTGCTTTACTTGAATTGTTAGTGACTCCCTTTTACTCGAATAGGATTGATGATGATGGATGCCTGATTATGTGTCGATGTTCTGATTCTGACAGTGACTTGATGTTACACGACAGACATTGAATGTTTTAAATACAGTCCACTACTACTTGTCCAGACCGAGTTATCATCTGGTCCTTCGAGCCGGAGCTGAACCGGCATCGTTTCTGAATTACGCTGTTCAGCATTTGATTCGACTTCGACTGGCGTTGTAGCAGACCTGCCCACGCCTTCAGCGTTTTGATTCGACTTCGACTGGCGTTGTAGCAGACCTGCCTACGCCTTCCAGCATTTGATTTTGATTTGCCTGCCGTTAAAACCGACCGGCCACGCTGATCAGCGTTGAATTGACCTGCGCTGTGGCGCCTTGACAAAGATTGTCTGCCGTTAAGCAGACCCGACCAAGCCAACGAGAACCAAGTTGGAAGGAACTGACCAGTTCCAGCTAAGAGGATCCTTGCCCGTCAAGCAGAGCCGACTACTCGACGAGAACCAAGTTGGGGAGTTCAGCTATAGACAGACGGTGTTCCAGGATCCTAATTTTACCCTCATTTGAACTGACTAAGAGTCTGCCGTTAAGCAGGCAACCCAGGAGACGAAGATTCTCCATCGACGAGCAGAGCTGCCATCCACTACGTTGCTGTTAGCTCTGATCCTTCGCTTTCTTCTAGCCCTTTTCATCATGGCGGAGGATATTGCAGCATTCACCATCGACCAATGCAGGGCCCGCCAGAAGGTACTGCGCTTGAAGATAACCGGATGCTGCACCCGTATGCGGAAAGTTATAACCAACAAGCTTTCACGCCGTGAAGCCACGCGCCTCCTGGATGAGGCTCGCACTCTCCTTGGTGATTCCGGCCCGATTAATGACCGTTTATTGGAGCTGTTGGAGGAGGCTGAAGGAGAGCAACAACAAGAATCATTCCTGCGTTACGGAGGAGATGTTGACGCAGTGGCGGACGAGGTGGCTGCTTATATCTCTAGCTGAGAGGGGGATTCAGCTTCCGTCCCTGGATGGGATCCTACAGATCCGGAAGTAATCGCAGCCCGACAACGAGCCCAAGACGCCACGAAGGTTTACGAGGAGGCCGCCAAAGCAGCCGAAGAAGCATTGAAGGAGATGGAGGCAGCAAAGCAGTCCGTTCAGGACCTAGGGGAGGAGGAGGACTTAAATGGAGATCGAAAGGACGATTTTAAGTCGATTATCTCCGTACCCCCGTACAAACCGGTAGCACGAGTTCATGCTCCGGATGAATGGATCACCAACTATTGCAGTGGAAGAGAGAAGCCCTTCGTTTATTCCGGTGATCATCGCCATACATCGGTTCGAGTTAATTTGGAGGTTTACTCTGGGCGCGCTCTGGATTGGTTTGAGTGGATCGACCTCTTTCACTCACTCGTACACCAGACCGGCAAGGCACCTGGAGAGAAGCTGGCGATTTTGAAGAGGAAAGTACGGGGAGAGACGGCCGATTTAGTTTACGGATTAGGTGGAGGTGAGCTGGCCTACAAGGAGTCTCTCCGACGTTTGAAGGAGACATGTGGCAGCCGTGCAGTTATCCGTGCAGCACATCTTCAAGCCTTGGATCGAGTCGAGCCTCAAACGCCCGCTACATTCCGTAGATTTGCCGAAAAGGTGAGGACTCACCTCTTCAATCTCACTTGGATCGGGGAGACCGGCCATGCTGATTTGATCGAGCGGCTCACGCAGAAGCTCCAGCCCCAGGATCGGTTGCACTGGAATGACGGCCAGCGTGGAGGATTGGAGCGTCGCACCATGAACGAGTTTGGCCACTGGCTATGTACGCGAGCGGCTGCCTACCAGAATGCATACTCCATTGCCGCCGAACAGCACCAGAGAAGCAATTCAAAATAGCTTCAATGTAAACAGCATTATTACAATCCAGCAAGGCCACCCCAGACAACAACCCGCATCATCAGAAGAGGCATTCACGGGCCCACCAGGCCTCCACCAATCACCGAGCTGGACCGGCTCGAGGGGCTCCTGCCCCTACGCCTCGTGAAGGAACGACACCAGTATCCAAGCCTCCATATTGTTTTAAATGTGAGGGTGAGCATCGGTTGGCTGATTGCCAATTCTTCAAGAATATGCCCGTGGCCTGACGAATGACCTTCATCATGGTGCGTGGCCTGTGTTACTGTTGCTTCGGCGTACGACATGGAGCTGGCAACTGTAGTTTCAAGAAAGAATGCGGCAAGGACGGATGCAAGACGTTCCACCACCCTCTGATCCACACTGACCGGGGACTTCCGGAGAGAACGGGCACCTCACATTCGGCCAGAGCAACGTCCGGTACCATCGCCTTTGGTGTGATCCGCCTCGACGCCATGAATGCTGACGGGGAGCTGGTTCCCATCAATGTCATGTTGGACGCCGGGAGCAACACAACTTTCATCCGTGAGGGATTGGTTCGTTCGCTACGGATTTCAGGCGAGCGACAGACACTTCGGATCCAGGGAGTAGCTGATGCGGCTTCAACGCATCCGAATTCAGAAGAATTGTTTCTCCAGCTGAAAACGGCCTTCGGTGACATGGTGACTCTGAAGGGCTCGACCTTAAAGACCGTGACACAGCCAGTTCCCGTGCACAATTGGGAGCAGCTTCGCCACCGTTGGACCCACCTTAACGACTTGCTGCCGCTACGCAGCTCCGGCGGAAGAATTGACGTCCTGATTGGTTTAAACCATACAACTCTCATCACACCGACAGATTATCGACTTGGAGCCGACGACGAGCCAGCAGCTATCAAGACCAGGCTAGGATGGACAATCCTTGGTGTGCTGAGATCAGGATCGACGACGGAGGCCCTCTGCCACCGTTCCTTTGCCTCATCAGACGTACACATCACAGCGGAGCTGGTGGAACAACTACGACGGTTCTGCGACACCGAATCATTCGGTACCGAGTACCAGGGTGCCGGAATGTCCACCGAAGATCGACGGGCAGTCGCGAGGCTGGACGCTGAGACCAAGAAGCTGGATGTGGGTTACCAGGCCCCAATTCTCTGGAAGGATGAAGAGCCTCCATTGCTGCCCGACAACCGGAGTGTAGCTGATTCCCGTATTCGTCCGCTTTTGAACAAATTTGCAAGAGATCCAGCCTATGAGAAACACTATCGAGAGTCGATGGCCAAGAACTTTGCTGAAGGTTATGCAAGGCGGCTGTCTACCACAGAGGTCGAGGAGCGGCCAACTCGATATTGGCTACCCCATTTTGCAGTACCCAAGGTTGCCGGCCATCCTGAGCTGCGGTTGGTGTTCGACGCAGCTGCCAAGTACCGTGGGAGGAGCCTTAATGATTACGTCACACCTGGTCCAGCACTTCAAAATCCGCTGCCAGCGGTAATTCTACACTTCCGGGAAGGAGAGGTGGCGTGGTTGGCAGACATAGGAGCCATGTTCAGCCGGATCCGACTAGACGACGTGGATCGACGCTACCTTCGATTCCTCTGGCCGGAAGAGGACGGAACATTGACAACGTGTGAGATGACACGGGTGACCTTTGGTGTCTCATGTTCGCCCTATACGGCTATTCGAACGACCTGGAGAGCAGCAGACGACGCCGCCGTAGACACGGGTGAGGCAGCAGCCGCCATCCGGAGGTACCTCTACGTGGACGATTACCTGGATTCCAGCAAGACCACTGACGAGGCATTGCGCCGGGCGACAGCAGTCAACAAGGCTCTGAGCAGTGGCGACTTCCACCTGAACCATTGGGTGACCAACGATGCACGCCTGCTGGAGCAGCTTTCGATTCCGGACCCAAAGGAGAGCGGCGTCAACACGGTCAACCTTGGCGCTGACGACGCCGAGATGGTCCTTGGCGTCACCTGGAGGCCCGCCACTGATGTTTTAGGGTTTCGTGTCCGGTTGGCAGAGATCAACTATACCCGTGCCGGCCTCCTTTCGAAAGTTGCCGGATTGTTTGATCCCCTCGGCGCCGCAGCCCCAATCACCGTTAAGGCCAAGATACGTCTTCGCCACCTTGGCGTGAAAGGCCTGAAATGGGAGGATTCGGTGACTGGACCGGACCGTGAATGGTGGGAGAGCTATTTTGACACAATGCAGCAGCTAAAGACGGTGGAATTTGCCCGCTGCCTCTTTCCGGATGAAGACCGAATCGTCCGGACCGAACTGGACACGTTCGTGGACGCCTCTGAGGAGGCCTGCGCCACCGTATGTTTTATCCGTAATGTTTACCGTGACCACCGAGTGATCGTGCGCTTCATCAAGGCCGTGACAAAGTTGGCGCCGCTGAAAACAGTGTCCGTGTGCAAGTTGGAGCTGAACGCTGGACTTCTTGGAGCGCGTTTGGCCCGTTTTGTGGAATCTTCATTGACCCGGAAGATCGCAGCGCGTCGTTTCTGGACCGATAGCAGTACGGTGCGCAACTGGGTTCGAGCGTTATCTGGTGACTACCAGGTCTACGTGAGCAATCGTATCGGTGAAATCCAGACCCTATCGGACCCTTCAGAGTGGCGTTTCGTCCCGGGAGTCCTAAACCCAGCGGATGCGGCGACCCGCTCTCAACTGGATGACCGGGCAATCCCAGCGTGTTGGTTGGACGGACCACCCTTCTTGTATCAAGAGGAGACGGCCTGGCCGCAAGACCTCCCCTGGACCTTGGAGAAGGCGGAAATGCGTGGGGCCCGCGCCCATGTGAGTGATGTCGTGTCGGAGAAAATAGTGCCATTCGACTGGAAGACGGTGAAGATAGCTGCCAGCGACGTGCCTACTCTCATCAGATTAGAGAATGACTATCTCGATCTCGTCCGACGGTGCCAGAGGGAGACCTATCCCGAGGAGATAAGCAGACTGGAGCGTGGAAAAGTGATTCGCCCTACATCACCCTTGCAGCCCTTGACCCCCTTTCTGGATGCTGACAAGGTGTTGCGGCTTGGAGGCCGTCTCAGCAGAGCGAATTTACCGTACGAGGTTCTCCACCCGCCGATTCTGAATGGCCGACATCTGTTAGCGCGAGCAATCATCCACGCCTTTCATGAGCAGCTTCATCATTCCGGAACCGACATGGTGCTTGCCCAGGTGCGACAACATTTCTGGATCACAGCAGGAAGAGAGGCGGTCAAGAGAGCTCGCAACGAGTGTCTAGCGTGTCGGCGTTTCCGACCAAAAGCAGCGCTACAGATGATGGCGGACGTTCACAGGGCCCGGCTAGGTGCTCATCAGCCTCCGTTCACCTACACCTCCGTCGACTATTTCGGCCCCATTGACATCGCCTACCACAGAGGGATGGCCAAGCGATGGGGCGTCCTGTTTACGTGTTTAGTGACGCGTGCCGTGTACGTCGACGTGGCGATCTCTCTATCAGCCAACGATTTCTTGCTGGTTTTGCGCCGCTTCGTTTCTATCTACCGCAAGCCAGCTGAGATGTTCTCCGACAACGGAACTAATTTGACCGGGGCGGAGCGACTATTACGTGAAGAGCTAGAGAGACTAAAGGAGAGTTCGGCGTTGGAGACGGAGCTCAAAGCTTTCGGGATTCGATGGTGGTTCCAGCCAGCCCAGACAACCCACTTTGGTGGAGCTCACGAATCACTGGTGCGTTCGGTCAAGCGAGCGCTCTACCCCGTGCTGGAGAAGGAGTTGAACGGTCAGCGTAATCCGAGCGAGGAGATTCTTCGGACGCTCCTGTTTGAGGTGTCAGGACTGCTCAATTCCCGCCCACTGACTTATGTCAGCTCAGATGCGGACGAGGCAGTATCCCACGGACGAGGCGGATGAGGCAGTATCCCAATTTGGAAAAACAGTTGAAAAGTAGCCAGTCTGACCGAAAGTGGAGGAGTCACTCTCTTTTGGAACCGATCTTGTTGCGTTGTGACTCCAAAGATGAGGTTAGAGTTCTTGACACCGAAACGTATTGGAACAGAGTGTTGTCTTTAAAGATCGACGGAAAGCCGCTAGATTTCCCAATCTCAGCATTTGTATTGAATTTCTGTTTTCCATGCCGTTCAGCAATGTTATAGCTGAACGGGAATTAAGTGCTTTTAAACTGATCAAAACCGATCATCGTAATCTGCTTCACAATCTAACTGTTTGTTCTCTCCTTCGAATCAAGCATTGATGGTCTAACGAAGATCATTCTGCTTCTAGTGTCGTTATCCCTAAAAACTTGTCGATAAAGTTAAGTCCGTTAAGGCTAATGTATCCATTGCAAATGGAATGTTGAAGGGTTTTTAACCTTTTACATGTTCTTACCGTTAACTTCCAACAACCTCCCAAAAAATGTGAAAACTTTTTCAATGTGAGAATGTTATTCGGAAATGTTCAGTCAAACACTAGTCAAAAAGCAATAAAGAAATTCGTTTTGTTTTTTCAATTTCTTTTCTTTTTCTTTTTTTTTCATTGAAATGACCAGGGTTTTTTGGGGGTTTTCCCTCAAAAAAAACTTTAAATAAGGTTTTCTGGCAACACCACAGGGTATCCCAGAAACAAGAAGTGGAAGCACTGATTGTCATGGAAAATATTCAAGGATCGTTACCTGTGAAGCTCTGGCAAAGGCTGTTTGATCGACCAAACCAGATCCTCCGGCTACGCTTGACGGATCAGAGACGCCGACTAGGTACGTGGCTTGTTAGAGCAGCCTCGACAAGTCCAGTAATGGTATTCGAAACGTCTTTGACAGCTTCGCCAACGCTTTGTTGGCATTGTTAGCGGTGCCGGTCATGCCATCGCCCAGGCTCTTAGATTTCTCCATGATCGTGTCTAGGCATTCAAAGTAAGACATGTCGTTAACCGGTTCGTTGGGCTTTTCCAAAAGCGAGCGAGTTCCCACTGGATGGCCCGCAAGACATTTTCGCATTTCTTTTGACGACCGTCCTACCATTGCTGTGATTGTTGCCTCCTCTGCCATCGCCGTTGTTGTGGGCCGTTGTTGTGGGCTGTTGTTGTGAGCCGTCGTCGGCTTGACACCCGCCATAGTCATAGCGGTGTCTTAGGGAAATACCGTGGATCTGAAATAGCCCAAAGAAATTTGCTTTAGCAAATGTAGAAGGGATGTAAACTCAACAGTGCCCTTACAGTAGGAGGTGAAGTGTGATCGATAATCTGCAGTCCACCTGAAGCCTCAAGGTCCCGCATAGTTTCTCACACATCTGGCACGCCAAACAATGAATCCCAATTTAGGGGCAAACCTCAACCTAGAAAAATTTAAAAAAGGGGTTGAAAGCAAATTGCAAAAAGCAATGTAGTTGAATTCAATAATGTTTCGTACTGAAAGACTTTAGTTCAATAATGCATTTATTTAGATCTTTAAAATATCTTACGGGGGTGTTGGCACTTTTCCTGCTAGTCTGGTCATGGAGGCCAGCAATGTCCACATTTGCTTCACATTGCAATTTCATCTCTATATGCAGTCTGCAGTTCTGAAATGTTATCTTGATATCGTCCAATAACTGAAATAGAAAGTTTACAATGAAATATGTTCTAGAAGCACACACACGACGTTTAGCTACTCACTCACTCAAACCAGGTTTCTTGAAAAAAAAAATTTCAGTGCTGAAAGAAGCAAGGTTAATTAGTGAAGGCAGCAACTTTAACACAGTTTTCTCCAACTTCACACTTCACTGAAAACAGAAAAGAAAACAAGACGTTCGAAGCGGCCGACACACCACAAACTGCCAACGAGAACAACATTGGACACTAAAATGCAGAACAGTAAAATATGGGAATTCCGCTTCTTCTTTTCGGCAAATAAAGAGAGATAGGATTTGGCCACCTGGTGCCAAGACCAAGAAATTATTCAGGACAGCTGACGCGAGTTTTTTTTTTTTTTTTAAGTACTGTACCTCTGCTGGGACTCTTTCCAAGAGGAAAGATTTTACCCTTTCATCCATGGTCAACATATCCAGTATTGTTTTTGAGATCGTAAATCATGTTCTGTTCTCCTCCATGAAGGCGACAAATTCCAACCTTCGAGCGCGAACGGGTCATGGACGTTCAGGCCCCGGCGTTCAGCAGGCCCTACTTTCTATGTGGGCGCGAACGAGATATCTCTGAAGACGCGTGTTGACCAACTTGAATCTGAATAACACTCAATTCATAAATTTTATAAAATTAATTTTCTTAATTGCACAATCTCTCTCAGACACTTCCCTCACTCTCAGAATCGAAGACTTTTTTGCATTTCAAGAAAGTAAGAGACCGCATTCTATTTTCTGAAATCAGTCAGTAAGAAGTAAGAGGCAGTTTTCTATAAAATAGAAAGTGGTCTCTTATTAATTTTGTTTGCATTCTAAGATTGAATTGTGAGAACGCTACCATAAGCGTCATTATCATTCGCTATCTTAGCCAAGTTTTTCACAACAATCCCACGTCACCCCAGTCCAAGTGTCTCATCTTTGTGTTAACTTGCCACTTGGGACTTTTGAAGTCTTGGAATATGCTGTAATTTTTTTGCAATTTCCGAAAGTTATATCATGTGTAAAATCAATTAACATTTATTTAAATAAAAAATTCCGAAATGGTTTAAAAAATATAAAAAAAGGAAATAGACCTGGCCAAGAAAAAAGGGTGTGGAGTTCCTTGCCTGGCAAGGTTTTCTTTCAAGAACTTACCAGTATTCAAATAGAATTGTTTTGCTAAAGGTAATCGGCAATAATCATTGCAACAGTCAATGATCAGCCGGCCACAATAGGGCTCTTTGGGATCTGTTTTCTTTAGCCGTTTTATCTGGCAACGCAGCATGGCTGGGCGTTTTGGTAGGGCGAGAAAGGGGAGAAGAGGGAGAATGGGAGGAATGGGAGGGAGGAGGGCGTCCTCCCATTCTCCCTCTTCTCCCCTTTCTCTCCTCCCAAAGAGAAGATCCCAAAGAGCCCTATACACATGGCCAGGAGAGTATTCTGTTTAGCTACCGTTTTCCAGGGGTAGCAAATTGGGGATAGCCAGTGTCAGGTAGCCGGTGTCGGGGTAGTCAGTGTCGGCCTTCTGGGTAGCCAGTTTCGGGTAGCCAGTGTCGGGGTAGCCAGTGTTGACCCCCCGGGTAGCCAGTGTCGAAGGTAGCAGGTGTCGTTTTCGCCCACCGGAAGAAGATGTCTTGTCGTTTTTTATACAATGACTTTCATCACATATTATCAATTCCGGTCCTGTTTTAACTAAAGCTCAGTAAATTTCTGTGATAAACAGAGAAAACGCGCGCTTATGAGGGGGCGACAACTCGGCGTGGGTGGGAATGGAGGGAGGGGAGAAGGGGACTAGAACGGGCCAAAAAATAAAATTTATTTTAAATTTACAATTGACTATATATGACGCGAAAAGTCTGAAAATGAAGTCTGTTGTTGAGTTAGTAAAGTTCTTCATTTCATAGTTTTCCGCGTCTTCCTAGCTTAACCCATTTTATTGTTATCCCCCCTTAAAGTACCCTAATTTGCATGGAGCTCTATGCATGGTGTTCCCATTTTCCAAATCTTAGGGATTCATTTAAAATCTACCCTTCCATTGATCGAAAAAATCTAAAAAAGAAATAGCTTAATGCTCTCCATAATGGCTACGGCCAAAAAAAATTCGTCTCGTTCCGACGAAAATTTGATTTTTGGGAACGCCGAGAAAAAACGCCTTTCTCCACAAGGTTCTCTCGCGTGTTCCCAAACTTTAGGTAGGTACAGTATCGTCCAAAAAAATCCGAACGCACCTCTTTTTCAAAAGCCCAGTTTAGTGTATATTTTTTGTTTTTAGCTTTCAAGACTTCATATTATGTGTAGAATGAATTGTTTTACAAAGTTCATTTTTTAGGATTAAGAAAAAAATCTCGAAGAATTTTAAAAAAAGAAAGAAAGAGACCATGGTGTTCGGATTTTTTTGGACGATACTGTACTGTATTTACAAAATAATTACAAAAGATATTGACCGTAATGGAAGATGCTTTAGAATGCATTTTATGTAGTATATTAGCGTATTAGATCACGGGTAATCTCTCTTGCCTGTTGCCTTCTTATAACAAATATCGACTACATGAAACGTCCCAAATCAGACACTAGGTAAGGTTTTTGCTTTAGTTTTAGGTTTATGCTTATGCGAGTGCTCGTACGTTATACAGCTATTATTGCATTACTTTTAGGTTTGTGCGTTCCCTGAAAAGTGCCGCGAACGGCTTGCCATAATTTCTTGAAGCCTACATTAGAATACTTTAACAAAAACAATGTAGAAAAATAGGCTGTTCGCACACACGAGACTGAAAGTTTATTTAGACGTCTTATATAAAGAACATACATAAAAGACAGTCATCACAATTACTTAACAGTAGGCCCTGACCCGAACAACGAGGCAAACAGCTCATTTTTGGCAATGTCATTCCATGAAGCCTCAGGATACGGAGCCATGAAGGAAACAAGTTTAGGATGCACCTGATATCGAAGTCTTCGTCCTTTGCTTGCCTTTGAATCGACTTTTCGTTTGGCTTTCGATCGCAACTTTTGAATTTCTAACCATTGCCTGCATTTAAAGTTCACACTTAGAAACAACATGTATTAGATACAACACCAAACGCTACTAACCTTCCAAGAGCAATTTGATTTGAGCCAGCTTCGCCAGTTTTTTTTTCAATTAACTCACGAAGTAATTGATGATAGAAATCATCGTCATCATAAATTTCAGGATCGAATTCTTCATAATCGACTTCTTTAGTTTCGGGTAAATGTTGGTCATCCTAAGGAGAATTACTCAATAATTACTTGAACATATTAAGGGGTAAAAAACGATTGTTAGCTATCAAATTACTTGTATGTGTTCCTCTCCTTTTCCATTAATTGTATTTTCCTTGGGACTGAGTTTAGAAATAGATCCCAGTATGCGATAGGTAGATCTCTTTATCCGTGTACGATTTATCAACCGTTGCTTGTCGCTAAGGATACCCTCAATTTGTTTCAAGATAGATTGATCAAAAGCCCCAAATCCGGCTTTGCTTCCAGACCCCGTTCTCCCTGATGCTAATCTTGTTTTTTCATTCCACATGTTCAGTGTACGATGCCAAAAACCGCGCAATTTTTCGTGTCTTTCTCCAATCTCGGATTCATATCCGACTATTTTTTGTTTTTTGCGCTTTGGTCCTCCATCATCAATGTCCTCGTCGTCTTCTCCAGCTTCTTCGTCAGTGTCACTTGGAATTTCTTCATCACTATTTGACAAGGAAACACTTTTAAATTTTAATTAATGCCTTTTAAACTGAAAAATTAACATTTAATACCTGCCCTCTTCGTTAGACTTTCGTTGCGTTAATGCTTTTGTTTGTGGATTAGATTTAAGAAGAAGCTCCTGAATTTTTAATTTTTTTATTATTTTAAGTAATTTAAAATACAATAAAACAGGAATTACCTCTAGCTCAAGGCAGTTGTCCAATAATGATTTAATAGCTGCCTGAGCACCTTGACCTGCTGCAACAAAATGGTTTTCTCCACTTGCTTTAGTAAAAAGCTTGTAATTTGAAGGAGCTTGAGGTAACTGATTACATAAATTTATTCCTTTATGCATCTTTATACGACACTCAAGAAGATGATCCCATAATGAGAGTTGATTTTGGATAGATTTTCCCTTGTTTATATCATTATCATGAGAATTTTTTGACATTTTTTTAACTTTTTCATTTTCTTCTCCTTCACTGTCATCTACACTTCCAATGTCTCCTTCCTCTTCTTCCTCCTCTTCTCCCTCCTCTTCACCCTCCTCTTCACCCTCCTCTTCACCCTCCTCTTCACCCTCTCCTTCTTCAAAATCAGCTTCTTCGTCATCTTCAGATTTATTCAATTCACTTTCATTACTATCTTCTTCATGAATATCAGATTTCAATGAACCACTTTCGTCTTCTGATTCCTGGAAGATGTTGGGTTTCTCTGATTTGTTGTTTGTTTCTTTCATGAATTTGTTCTTAAATTCCAGAATATTTTCTTCCCCACTTTCATTATCAGATTCTAAAGATGACTCAGAACTTTTGTAGCCTTCTCCTACAGGAGAATTTAGATCTTTGCGACTGACACGCTTCCCAGCATATCGGCTATCTGAAACAGCTAATAATTCCACATTCTTTTGGCGTAGATTAGATTTATTTTTTGGTGCTTTATTCTTAACCACCTGAGTGTTATCATACGACTCATATTGGTCATCAAAGGACTCCAGCCTTGCTTTACTTTCTAGAAAGATTAGAAACACTTTAAGAAAAACAAGTAGGTGTTATTTTGTTTCAATTTGTTACCTTCGTTATATTCATCTTCTGGATCAGCAAACTGAGGTGTTGGATTGGCAAGTTCGGCTAATCTTTCACTTAGGGATTTGCCTTTCGACATTTCATAAATAAATGTTTCACAATGTATACATTTAAGTTTCAGTATTCTAAAATAATTGATACCGCGTGTCGCGTGTTTTACTACCAATACACGTTGCAGACGAATTCGAACAATCGTACTTCTTTTGTTTTTCTTTCAAACCAATGCAGTTAATATCTTTCTACAGTAGATGGCATTACTTACTAGACAGAAGAAACATTAGGGCCTTAAAATGTCACTCGGGTCTCAGATTTTGTAACTTATCGTTTGGTTTCAGATTCAGCTCTGCTCATCACTGACTCATTCCTCTCAGCTGTTATTAGGGGGCGAGACGAAATCAGTTTGACAGCACACAGCAGCAGGGGTATTGTAAAAAGCTGAGTTTTTATTCTTCGAGATGGCTGGTCAGGTAACTTTTGAGTTTTGATTCCGGTTTTTCTAATTATCAGTTTCGTCTTCTAGTTAGAACTATAAATTTTCTCACTCCTGTAACTGCTGTTACCATTTCATTAACCATATCCGGTTTCGAAACCAGTTTAATTTACAAAATGAATCGTTTTTCTAGGCGCGCGTCCTTTATGATTTTGAAGGCCAGCCTGGCACATCTGAACTATCTATTGTTACTGGTGAAGTTCTAACTGTCACTAGTAAGGATGTTGGTGAAGGATGGTGGGAAGGTAGTAATCAACGTGGAGTTAGTGGAATATTTCCTGCAGCCTACGTTGAGGTATGAATTTCTTCCTACTCCTGTTATGTCATGCATGCTAGTGTAAAACCAGAAAAGAATTTTGTATCATTTGGATTTTTCTGTATTAATAACATGTAAATTGAATTATTTTAAACCTCAAAAAACCATTTTATTGTATTAATTCAACAGGCTATTGAACAAAATTACAATGCACCTCCTGCTATGCCTCCTCCTCCATTGCCCCAGATATACGTAGAGGAAAATGTAGCTCCAGCGATTCAACAGCAACAATCACAGGTATTCCAAAAACATTGTGGAGATTCCTGGTAACTGTATTAATAAGGTATTTTCAATCTACTTCCAGTACGACGATGATTGGGATGACGACTGGGATGATGACGTTTCTGAAGCCAACCAAGGTAGCAATCCGGGAAACCCTGCTGCAGGTGGGAGAAGCAATAGCGACGTTGGTAGTGCGCTTGATGTCAACATGGCAGGGTTGAAATTGGGAGACGGTAAAGGAACCGTTCGTAAAAATTTGAACCGGTTTTCTCACTTCGTTAAAACTGGCGGAGAAGCTTACATTCTGGGGGCAAACAAAGTGACGTCCACTGATAGTGACCAAATCCACATCATCGAAACCAACAACGGTATCACATGGGCTCCGAATCCTCAACCTTACTCGTGTGTAGTGGCTTCACCAAAGAAAGAATCAAAATTGAAAGGTAATATTTTTACAACCTAGTCGACTAATTTTTAAATATAATTTAATGTGTCAACTTGTTTCTATGTTTTCATCGTAGGCCTAAAAAGTTTCATTGCCTACCAGTTGACACCGTCGTTAAACAATATCCAGGTTTCTAGGCGATACAAACATTTCGATTGGCTTCACGAAAGACTTGTGGAAAAATTTTGCATCATTCCCATTCCTCCCCTTCCAGACAAGCAAATTTCTGGTGATTTCTTATATTTGTAGAATTTTTGGTTGAAGTCGATTTGCTGAACTTGTGTACTTAAAATAGGTCGGTATGAAGAACAATTTATCGAGCGAAGACGTCTACAGTTGCAATCATTTGTTAGCCGTGTGTGTGACCACCCAATTCTCTCACGCTCCGATGTCTGGTTGCACTTTTTAACGTGCACAGATGCCAAACGATGGAAAACGGGCAAGCGGAAAGCTGAAAAAGACGAAGTAATTGGCGCCGCAATCTTTGGTGTTGTACAAGTACCAGAAAAGTCGCTTGACCCACTACAACTGTAAGTTTTTGTTGTTGTTTTTTTTTTTTTCAACTGTTTATTTGATCGCTTTTACATTTTTCTTGATCATAGTGACTCTCAGACCGAAGCTTTTGGGCGTTTCGTGCAGTCGTTTGATACAGCTGTCCGCATGATGCAAAGCAACTTTGCCGAACAAGTAAAACGGCAGCAAGGTCCATATAAACGCGACTATCAACGTGTTGGCCAATCATTCAGGTAGGTTTCAAAGAGAAGTGCTCCGCCCTTGTATTGTTGTTAACCAACTGTTTGTCTCTGTAGAACTCTTGGCACGGCTATGGAATTGCTAGAGACAGCTCCTCTGACCAGAGCACTTTCCCATACTGCTGACACGTATGATCAGATAGCTCTTCTTTGTGAGGACCAACCACGATTGGATTTCGAGCCGATGGGAGATTTACTACACGATTATCGTGGACTACTTGCCTCATTTCCCGACATCATTACCGTCCACAAGGTAACCCAGCAATTTCGGCAATTTTTAAAACAATACTAATTTTTAATTTATAGGGGGCCCTTCAAAAGCGGCGCGAGTTGGAACGCTCCGCATCTGAGGGTAAAACGGAAAGCACCGTTGTAGTTCGTGCTCAACAACGAACAGATGTTGTTTCCTACACGCTACTGGCTGAAATGTCCTATTTCCATCAACAACGTGTTCACGATTTTAATGCAGCCGCAAAAATCTTCCTACAGGAACAGATCACTTACTATCAAAAGGTTATTATTTATTTTTCCTTTTTTTTCTTTTTGCAACTTCTCTACTAATACCAGATGTTTGAAATGTATTTCATTTAGATTGTCGATCATCTGCAGTCCACCTTATCCCAGTACAAGGATGTCTAAGAAAAAACAACAACCGCAGTACTCGGATTTTAAAAGTCGCATTATTTTTTTTTAATTCCATTCCTTCATGCGAATGAACGAAGTTTCTCCTAATTACTTTGGAATCCTGGCCGCCACGGATTTTATCTTTTGTTTTCTTTCTTACGGGAAACATTCCCTCAGATGGTTTGAAAATAGTCGCATGTTAAAATTCTTTTTGCTTACTTTGTTGTTTCGCTTTTTCTTCTACGTAGCTACGTTGTCTATCTTCATGAGCGGGCAACCGATTTACGAAGCCATTCTTCCAAATTGGCAAGAACGAAGGCTATCAAGTGCAAACAGTGTCATAGTCAGACTGTGTTTCTGTGTGCAGCTCACTGCCGAGTTTTCGTTACACGAGAGTTGTCGTTATTCAGAGAGAAACGGTAGAGTTGTGTAGATGAGAAAAATGGTTTAACGTGCACATTGCTCGCGAGTCTTAAAAGTTTATGTGCTGTTAATAAGTTGAGAAGCACAAGAACCATAACAGTGAGCTTCTATGTCATTTACATTTTCCTATTCAATTGTCATTCAAGTTTGTCATCTCCATCGATGGTGCGCTTAGCCAGCCTTACTTTTCAAATGGTACGGAATACATAAAATTTGTATCGATAATATCATAACCTGACAGAATATTGTGTATGAATTTTTATTAATGATTAGCCGGTGAAAAAGAAGAACAATTATGTGAGCCTAGAATTGATACAGTCATAGTCATTTACACAACAATGAGCAGAAGAAAGCGTGAAGAGCCTTAAGGCTACTACTGCCTTTTGATGGATTCGATGAAGTGTGGAATGAAAATCTATTGGATCGGCTGGACTCCAACAACATTAGTCCCGTTAAGCGTCTTTTCGGGGTTTGACTTCCGCCATCTTGAGTCGCTGCTGGCGCCTAACAGCCCGTGTGCGGATGGAAAAGAGACCGTACCAGGCGACGCGTTCAACGACCGGTCGCACGAAACTCAGTGCCACGTTGTAAAAGCCGATCTAAAATAATTCCCAACCAGTAAAAGATTAGATATACACAATAAAAATAAATCAAAGCTGATAAGAAAAAACACGTTATACCTGAATCTTGTGAACCCAGTAACCGGGAGAAGATACTTCAAGCCCAAGTGTGTTCATGTGACCCCGGACAAACTGGGTAGGACTGGGTACGGTCAGACTGGACTTGAATTTGCTCATGTTTGTGGCCACAAAGCTGGGCAGCACGCATTGCACCGTCACACCAAAATGTTGAGTTTCCAGTGACAGATCACGACTGAATTTCTCGACGAATGCCTGAAAATCCAACAAAACCGCCAGTATGAAAGACCCGCCGGGCATCGAATTAAGACTGCGTGACGTAATTGGTTACAAAAGCAACCCACAACATTTTTTTTTTCGTTGATGATTTCAGTCTTCATTCGGTGCCTGAAGCTATTTTGTCCAAACACGCCTATAATTTTCAAGGTTTTTCGCAAAATCCTACCAGTTGCTGCGTGTATACTTCCAGCAGTTAAAACATGATAAGTGACTGGAAAATAAATTTTTTCTAATAAACAATAAAATATCCCATTTTCAAGGTCCTGAGTCACATCTTTGTAAAGAACTAAACATAGTCTCGCAAATGATGACCAGGAAAAATGCAGAACTGTTTTAGATTTTCATTTCATTTTCCTCTTTTTGAAATTAAACTTGTCGAATATTTATCCCTATTGTTATCTGTATAAAGCCGAAGGCCATCACTCGATTATAGACCTAAAGAAAGGCCCGACTACCTAATTAAAATGCTGTACCAACATCGACAGATTATTCCTACAAAGGGTGATTATCTGATTTGCTACTATCTAACATCCTCATTTACCCCGAATCCGCCTTCCCCATAGATTCCCATGATGAAAAGATATTCTATGAGGGTCAATAGGTTAATGTTCTCCATAGTGGCACAGGGCCAAACGTGATACTTTCCCAACTCCCTTTACCTTGGTGCTGGAGTACATGGAGAGTAGCGGGGACGGTAGAACAGCAGATGCGGATGAGACGTTGAGGATAAGGCCTTTACGCTTCTCGGCCATTTTGGGCAACAAGAGGAGCGTCATGCCAGTGACCGACAGAATATTGCAGTGCATCAATCTTGTGCAAAAGGCTCCCGCATCGGGGAGATAGCAGAGGAATTCCGGATAATTATAGGACATGCCGACATTGTTGACCAATACGCCAATATCCAAGTCTTGCAGTTGTGCACCGATGCGGTCGTAGATCTCCCGTCCGCTGGTGAAGTCCACGTCTATAACGCGAGTCTTGACTCCGTATTGGGTTTCTGCAGAGACAAGTCAACGCATACCAATTAGTTGTGTATAGCGGAGACAACGACCAAGAAAAGTAAACGAACGAAGCGAATTAGGACCGTAACGTACTCGGGGCAACACACTCGTCTTTTAGTTTATTGACCGTACTTCTCACACTCGTATAGAAAGAGAGAGAGCGAAGCAGTCAAGCACAAACTTCGTTGTCTTTCCAAAATGGCCTCATATGTGTTCCAGGTTCTCGAGGAGAACCCATTGGGTCATTGCCCTTTGGGCCTGGGTTGAAATGACCTGCTATACCAACTCTTCAGTCGGGGGCTTCCTGACTATTTTCTCCTAGACTACTTAAGAATTTCTCCCCTCCGATTGTTTTAAATTAAAATAGAAAAGGGGGGAGAAAGAGAGCCAGCGGGGATCTAGACTTACCAATCTCACGTGCAACATTTTGGAGCTTGAAGAGCGACCGGCTGACAAGTACAACATTCAAACCTTGTCTGGCAAACTGGATAAATAAAAATATTCCAATGTCCTTATTATTTGACAATTTATTCTTTGAATTAATAAAATACGGAAAATTACCTCTTCGGCGTATGCTCGTCCAATTCCATCAGTTGCCCCGGTGATGACTAAAATAATAAAAACAAATTCAAAATGTTACCGACAGGTTTTGTTACAACTTAATAAACTGGTAGTTCGTTTAATGACAAGTTTGGTATTAAAGTATCTTTGGTCGGCGTAATGTAGGTCAGAAATGTAGGTAAACAGGTTGGGGGGGGGGGGAAACATTTTTTAGTTAGGACGGTGGCCTGAATCTTCCTTCTTTCGTAACCGTGGCGAAAAATGAGGAACAGTTCAGTAAGGCACTTTTACCTGGATATAATGGAAAGAAGCCAAGATGCCTTTTTGGGTTTTTTTTAGTGGGATACACAAGAGGAAGTAGAGGGGTTTTAAAAAAGTACAGTTGTGACCCATAGACTGGTGTGCAACTATGAGGTAAGAGAAAATGTAAGGGTCGAGGGCAATGAACTCACCAGCCCACGAGCCTAGTTTCTTGACGTCGATGGAACGGCCTAACGCATTTCCCAAGTAGCACGTGTATAGCAAGTTGAACAAGGCACTGACGATGCTCCAGAGTAAATAGATGCAGAAGAGAAAACCAATCACTTCCAAAGCACTCATTTTTCTTTGGCTTTCACAACCGTAATATCAGCCGGTGCAGCAAAAATGTCAAACGTCAGATGCCCAACTGTCAAAAAACGAGAAATTATAGTTTTTCACTTTGCAAAAACGTCAAACTGGCATTCGAAATCAGAGCTCAACAATCTAAGAAATATCCAAATAATTCTCGACACTGCCAATAATTGTTTTAATATGGACGTATCAATAAGACTCGGAAGCCTCCATCGTCAACTTTTGACTGTATTGAGGAACAACAACTGGCTGGATTATACAGAACGGAAAGTATCCCTGGCGTCAAGTGTAGACGAAGCAGTAAATCGTGCCAGGAAAACGCCCACAAGTTGGGCGTCTGTTGGCAATTTCTACAGATAGTATCTCTATCAAAATAACATCAGATACGCATACAAATCAAATTGTGATTCCGACTAAATAAATAAATGTGAAGTCAAAACTGTTTTTCCTTTCAGGAAAGTGGAGTTCGGTCACTGACATTTCGGGATAAAAAGCCATGGTATATTTGTTCTGTTTAGCAACAACTTTTGAAACCGACAAGGTAAAAAGAGAGATGCAAAAATCTTCACATTTTGCCGCATTCTGCACGACTGCTCGTGAAATCGATTGCAAAACTTTATCGTATGAGAAAAAGCTGTCCTTCTCCTATGACCACCTTATGACGGTTTTCTTTTATTGGCCAAGAATTTAACCATCACATTTCTACATTATTAGAGGTGGGAAACTTTTATTGAAAGTGTTTTACAACAGTCATCGTTGCACACGAGTTGTCGTTCATTTTTACAGAAATGGGACACTTCGTGTGATAATCGTCTACCTCAAACATGCATGTCTTATGACGTGAATATCTTTTAAAGTTAATAAATCCCAAAACAAAACAAAAAACAGGCCATAACTAATAAAAATAATAAAATGTTGGATATTTGTTTGTAATACAAGGTCCCTTTGAGACAGAGTTAGCAAGTCTTTGGTTGGCTCAAACTCTTGGAATAATGACGAGCCAAAAAGAAGACAAAACAGTCATTAACTTTTTTTTGTTCTTAATCTAGTTACTGCAAATTTGCAAAATAAATCTAAGAAATCATTAACTCATAGTCGGTGGATAACGCAAGCACACCACACGCATTGATCGATCCTCCGAGGACTTGGCCGAGCCAGTCAATCATGCCATTGGCCAATATCCTTTCTCTTCTTTGCATGCTTCTTTGTAACGATCTCAATTATAAAGGACCAAATCTAATGAGCTATCATTAGAAATATACAACAAATCGATGTGTTATTTATTGATACATATATGCCGTTTAAATATTCAGTAGCCAGATGTTGCAGAAATATTATCATATGGCTATTCTATAATCCCCGTCATAAACAATGGATAGCCACCGTCAGATGACCGGATTCTAAATTGTAAAGCTATTGACAGGAAATGCGTCGTTACAGTACAGCAATCGAGCAGTCGACCAGAATTTCCCTTTGATGTCGATAAAGACCTTGATGCTATGTGCTCGGAAGTCAAACCCGTTCTCATGCTGGCGAGACGTTGACTGACGCATGCAGTGTTCTTGAAATAGTCAAATGTGCGTGTATAAAAAAAATACCTTGTATTGAATTAAGCGAAATCAAGGCGTTTTCAGTTTTATGTAAAAGGGTATTCATTTCACAATGCGTGGCATTATTTGAGCTCGCATTTGCGGAAGAACGAAAACTAAATTAGCGAAATTGAAAATTCAATGGGTGTTTATTATTTACAAGGAATTCCGTAAAGCGTTAAATTGAATTGGATGGATGGGCTGTGCGGCACAGCCGCTGTGCCGTTTGATTGATTAATCATTTGCGTCTTTGGCATGTACCATACCCAAAACTTCAACAACATATATGTTCACAAACAGGTTTCCTCTTTTCTTTCTTTCTTTTTTCATATATAAGCATCTAATATACAGAAGCATGATACAAAAAGTCAGGTGCAAGGTCAGGTGGTACAGAAGTTATTATAGCCTAATGCATGTTGGCATCCTCGAATGTTGATGATGAATTCCGTCAAAGCCTAATTCTAGCAATCTTCTAAGTAACCAAGCCGCCTTCGTCCAATTGTCACGTAACAGCAATTAGCCTGCCTTTGAGCAAAAGAAGGTTTGTTAGCCTATGGCAGAACTTTTTTTTTTCAAATAATACAAGTGCGCATTTATAGGCCTTTGGGTAGAAATTCAATCAACAAAAGCCGGCGTTAATCTATAGGTACCCAACCAACCATTTTGTAAAATTAAGAACGCGTCGTTAAGCTCAGTATATAAACCTTTCAAACCCAATGGTAATGCCTTGCGTGGAATAGCGCTTTCTTATTGGCCAACAACTCTGAATTCGTCGAGTTTCCTTTTTGTTGATCATGTTTTTGTTATGCGATGATTTTTTTAACGAATTGCGACTGAATTTCCGTCTCTGCCTTGAAACGCAAGTAGACGATCCTTCGTTATAGCATTATTTCTTCAAGGGTAAGTGGCAATATTGAATAGCCACACCATGAAGAAGAGAATAAAATTCGAAGCAAACAAAAAGTAGATTTTGTAATCGCGGTTAACCACTGATCTTTACCATAGAGAAAACAAGTAAACAACCAGCGCGGTAGCGATTGTGCTGTATGGGGCTCTTCGGGATCTGTTTTATTTAGCCGATTTATCTGGCAACGCAGCATGGCGCCAGTCTTTTTTGAGGGAAGAACGGGGAGAAGAGGGAGAATGGGACGAGTGGGAGGGAGGAGGGCGTACGAAAAAAAAGGGGACCCACGTTTCCTCTTCTCCCCCATTCGTCCCATTCTCCCTCTTCTCCCCGTTCTTCCCTCAAAAAAGACTGGCGCCATGCTGCGTTGCCAGATAAATCGGCTAAATAAAACAGATCCCGAAGAGCCCCATATTCGGTACGCAACAGTGCAGCTGTTGAATCTGAGAACTCTAATTCGGAAGGATAAAAATTTTCTCTTCAATGTAAAAGCAGCACTATTAAAGGGTTTTGCAAACAAAAATCGCCCCGGATTTCCCAGACGTCTATTGTTTAGAACTCTTCGTTTAGAATATCTAGTACGTTCGGTCTCCACTTTCTTGTTACGGAAGTTTTCTTTTCAGCGTCTTGGTAGAACGAATCTATTTTGAAACAGTGCAAAATAATAAAGGAATTTCTTAAGTGCAATTAAGAAAGTGATTTTGAAAGGCGTTTCTTAATTGCACTTAAGAAATTCTTTTCAAAATTACTTTACTATATATCATTTGAGCGTCTGAAGGTGTCACACTGCGTATTAGTCATATCGAGTTTCAATTTTAAAAAATTCGGTCCAAGTCATTTTTGCCGTATTGTTTCGACCAAAAAACTCACCAATGCTCTTTGCTGAGTCTCTATATTCCTTGAGATAATAATTACATGTTTTATGTTTTGAAATTTAAAAGGCCAAGGTGAAGTGTACTATTAACTAGAGGATGTATGGTTGTAAACAAAGAAACACGCAAAGATGCGCACAGTAAATTATGGTGCGTCCTTGTTCCATTCACCATACACATAATATTACGCCGTGGCCGTGGAGTTTGTTTCTATGCAAAAAAGAATATAAATGTGTTTATTTCTTTTTAGACTGAAAATATTTTTCTGGTTTACTTTTATTTCTTTAAAAATAAAGTTGATATTAAAAAAAAAATGAGAATGTTGATGAGTTACACCGGCAGTAGTCTCGTGGTCGTTTCTCCACGTGATTACGCACTTCAACAGGTTTATCGGAACTCGGAAGGTCATGAACACGCTCAACCGGTTTTCATACAAACAACAATTCAGTACCCGAACGTGCTATCATATTTCAACTAACCAAAGGGAAAATCTTGTTTTTGTAAACAAACAATAGCTAAACTTAATGAATCAATCGAAATACTATTGTGAAACTGAAATTATAAAAGTATTTACCATTATTTTGGTATGTTGGAGTCCCAGTTTTTTTTAAAGAAAAGTTTCAAAATAAATATGCAAATCAAGCTGGCTTTCAGGCCGTTGAAGAAAAATGTCTCGTACCAAAGATGGCAATCATAGTGCACGAAGCACGAAGTGTGCTACAACACCTGCTGGCCAGCTGCCTAAGGCTTCCTCTTTTAGTGCGGTTTTTTTCTTTTTTGCTGTCTCGCTGCCAAGTATTTTTCTTTTTATTAATTTTTAAGCGTGGCCTATTTAAAGGTTAGAAGCGTGCACATCTCTGCACAGTGACTCGGGACTTTTGGGATAAGATATTGTATGCAATGCGACGTTTCGAAAATGCTGAAAGACTGTTGGTAAACTTTCTAAGTAAGTAAGGTTTTATTGTAAAATGTGGAAAATCAAATAATTCTTTTTTCTACTTTTTCCAACAGACTCTTTTATGTTTCATTGACAATATAAAAGAGCATTAGATAGAGAAAGGGGAATACCCTAAATCGTGCAGTAACTTTTGCATTTAAGATAATTTGCATTTGGTTATTATTAGGAAGTTTATTTCGAATTACAGTGATTTTACTAACGATGTGAGAACGCATAAGCAAACTTCATTAAAAAGAAATGTCTATCGGTGAGTCTAGCAGATACAAACTTTGACCGCTTTGGCAATTTTCAGCAATTTTTGATTTTTTGGCGGATGTTGAAAATGGACTCTCGGATTTTTAAAAGAAAAGAATTGATCTACGAACGACTTAATCTTCGGTTTTACTTTAAATGTAAAGAAGACGCGCAATAAGCTACAGCGTACTTGTTTTAGTTGTTTTTTATTTGGCCAAGTCTAAAAAATCAATGGCGACATGCAGATTGCTGCAGAATTCAGTAGTTTTTTGGCCACGAAAATTAAAATTGTCCACGTCGAAAGAAAAAGAGCATTCTTCTATGGCGACCGTTAGATGGCGAAAGTAGTTGTTGTTGTGGGAGAACTTTTTATTTTTTTTTATTTTTTGACATGTGCCTCTACCGGGACGTGCACACTGCACAGATATCACAGATATCGTTTAGCGGTTCAAGGTTTCGGTCAAGTCTCTTGGGGGGTAAGACGCATATCGCCACACGGAACTACGTGAATCATCCCTTGATCACACCTCCGAAGTCAATCAATCAGTAGTAACCTTCAGATTTCTACCACAAGCGACGTTATGCAATCTGTAAGTCAATTTTTAGGCTGTCAAGTCTGTTACTAGGTAATCAACTTAGAACACAACCAAATGCGCAGTAGGAGATAGAGGTATGTAGTATCAGTCAAAGACAACACGTAGACCAGTCGGGTGAGTTTGAAAATCTACAGATAATATCTTATTATGTGTAATTGTGTACGGACAATGCCTTATTATTGTCATATTTTTATGGTAACATTTTTAATTCACGTAACATCAATTCCTCGCATTTCCGCTGCATTGTTGGGAATTCCTACTCGATGAAGCCGGAATAATAACAAAATATTACCCCGGGAAATATTGTTTTACGCGTGAATCGAGTTACTCGGTAACTAGTAAGTCTTGACATTTCGGCGTCGACTTGAGGAGGGTTCAGCCATGTTTTCGTGGGGAATGAGGGTAAAGCCTGGAGGGATAAGAAACTCTAAAACTGGAAAGATCTAGTATATACTGGTTTATTCTTGTGTTAAAACCTTTTTGTTTTTCTTTCTTCCGTTTCCTCCCGCTTCTGCTTCTCAGGGGAAAGAAACCTTACACGTCGCCATCATCGGCCAGAGTCTCTTCGCCGTCGAAGTTTACAAAGCCGTCAAATCTAATGGACATCGCATTGTCGGAGTCTTTACTATTCCTGACCAAGGAAGCAAAGAGGATCCGCTTGGTAATACATTTAGTTGATTTAGATTGACATAGAGTAAATTTACGAAATTTACAATATTAAAGGACAATAAAGGTATTGATTCGGATAAAAACCGCAGTTTTTCTTTTTTTAAAAGAAAAATTATTTGAAATTAAAGGAAAACATTAAAAAGCTAAATTTCCACACTGAATTCAAACCAATTTTTTAAACAAAAATTTTAGCTTTGAAAATCGAATTACTCTTTGTGAAATGCACCTATTATGTATCCTCGATAGTATAGTGGTGAGTATCCCCGCCTGTCACGCGGGAGACCGGGGTTCAATTCCCCGTCGGGGAGGATTTCTTTTTTTCGTGTTATTTTTATTTTTTAATCAGTTTATTATTTAGAAGTGCATGTTATAACGATTTCTTAAATTGCAACTTTTTATTCTTGCAAAGTCAGCAGTTATTTTTATATTTACAAACATTTCTGTTTTTCACTTTTTACTAGCAACAACTGCTAGTCAAGATGGCGTGCCTGTTTTTAAGTTCAAGGCTTGGAGACAAAAAGGTCAAATCATTCCGGAGGTGCTGGAGCAATACAAATCAGTCGGGGCCAATCTGAACGTTCTTCCGTTTTGCTCACAATTCATTCCTATGGAAGTAATTGACTATCCGCAGCATAAGAGTATTGTTTATCATCCGTCTATCCTTCCCCGTCACCGAGGCGCTAACGCAATCGCTTGGTATGGATTCCACTTAATTACTTAAATTTCAATCCATTTAATAATTTTTAATCTAAAATATTATTCCATGTCTTTCATAGGACTCTGATCGAAGGAGATGCTAAAGCTGGGTTATCTATTTTCTGGGCCGACGATGTAAGTTAATGGAAATTTCTGGTCAATCGAAGTTGCGCACCGCTTTATTTATGTTTCTATCTTTAAGGGACTTGACACCGGACCGGTGCTGCTTCAAAGAGAATGTGATGTTCTCGAAGACGATACCCTGGATTCTTTGTATAAAAGATTCATGTATCCTGAAGGAATCAAAGCCACGGTAAACTTAAAATTCCATTTTTAAAAAGAGGTCGACGAACTAGATCGTATATAGACCATTGACCTTGTCTGAAATTTGACTTTTTCTTGAAGGCTACATATAGGTCAGTTTTTTTTTACCTGTACATTTCTTAGTTCTATCTTTATTTTTTCAAAGTCAAATCTCTTAGTTTGTGGTACAGCCCACAAAATATGTTCACGTTCAGAAATGAGGTCCCGTGAGAGGAAACCTTGAAACCTCCTCTTTGGGCATTTACGAGAAATGAGGTTAATAAGTTTTCAAAAAGGTCCTTTCAATAGTTTTGCAGAGAAATCTTATATTTAACGACCATAAAGATAAGACAACCAAATTTAAAGAAAAGTAAAGTAAACCTGACCTCACATCATAACATTTTTTTCAAGATAGCCACAAATGATTCTTCCTCCCCTCGCAAAAAAGTAACAGCTGTGTTGTAGAGTTTGCTCTTTAGTGATTTTCAAATTTAGAAGCCATATCGCTGATATTGTGATACTGACTATCAATAATCTGTCGACAGGTGGATGCCGTAGAACTCATTGCCATGGGAACTGCTCCCTTCCTTGTGCAACCATTAGAAGGAGCCACTTATGATCCCGCGCTCAACAAAAAAGATCTTCAACAGGTAATATTCTAATAATTCGGAATTTGACCTCTTTGATGTTAATTCGAAAGAATCAATCTAAGAAGTCGAGTACGGTAAACTTTATCGGCAATTTTCAATTAGAATTGGTTTGTTATTATTACTATTTTGTTTAGGTCAAATTTACTTTAAGCGGCCAACAATTGCACAATTTTATCCGTGGCTTGGATAGTTCACCTGGCGCTTGGACTTGCGTCTCTTTGGAAGAGCCTAATGAATCAACCGTCTGGCAAGAAATCCGTCTTTACGGTTCCCAACTTTTTAAGGAAGCTTCCGTGCCTTCCGGACGACCGATTTATTTCCAAGGAAACGACAAAGCTGGCATACAGTGGGATAATGGAGTGCTTATTCAAGGCCAAGATGGCAAATGGGTAAGAGTTTGTCTATATTGAGATTCAGATTACGTTTGTCTTCAATTTCGGTTTCCTCCAGGTAAATGTGCAACGCATCAGCGTCGAAGGTAAAGTTATGAAGGCGGCCAATTATGGCCAACAAGCGGACAGTTCCGCTTCGGCTGCTGTTGAACTGACGGAAGACGAAAAGGCCAAACAAGAGGTCATTCGTCAAGTGTGGAAGAGCATTTTGAGTGCTGACGTTAGCGACGACACCGATTTTTTCGGTGCCGGAGCAGGTTCGATGGATGTTGTACGACTGGTGGAAGAGCTCAAAGACAAAATTGGCGTCACCTTGGAAAATGAGGACGTATTTATGGCCACTAAATTCAGTGAGCTCATCCAGTGCGTTATCTCTAAGCTACGAGGAGACGGGTCTGATGGATCCGGAAAAATTGAATACGATCCCGTCATTTTGACAGTTAATAACAGGGAAATTCGCTTTCCTCACCAACAATTTATCAACGGAAAATTCATGGATGCCGCCAGTGGGAAAACTACGGCCATCATAAACCCAAACGACGAGTCCGTCATTTGTCATGTAATCATAATCAATTACTTTTTGAAATTCAAGGTGTTACCAGCTGCTTATGTTTTTATTCTTACGTTTCAGGTGTCTAGTGGCGGAGTTGAGGATGTACAAAAAGCCGTGGAAGCTGCCCGATTAGCTTTTGAGGAAGGTGAATGGGGAAAAATGAACGCCCGAGATCGCGGACGTCTTCTTTTCAAGTAAAACATTCCAACGATAGACGATCAAGTTTTTAATCTCAATTCAAATCTCAATAAATTTTTTTCCCAAAAATTTCAGATTGGCTGACTTAATGGAAGAACACAAAGAAGAGTTGGCCACTATCGAATCAATTGATTCGGGTGCCGTGTACACGTTAGCGCTGAAAACTCATGTCGGCATGTCTATCGATACTTGGCGCTACTTTGCAGGTAAGAACGAACATGAAAATGTCATTTTCTTTATTTAGAAACTGTCATTAATTTGTTTTGGTAAGGTTGGGCTGACAAGATTCATGGTTCCACAATCCCAGTGAACAATGCGCGACCAAACAAGAATTTCACCTTTACCAGACGAGAACCTGTTGGGTTTGTTGCATAATTTAGAATTTTCCGACTAGCTACTATAGACTTATCAATAATATCCTTATCTTTTTTTAAACATAGTGTTTGCGGCTTAGTTACACCTTGGAAGTAAGTTTTATTTTATTAATACATCACATATTTTATCCAAATAATCATTGAATTTTTTAAATAATATTAAGTTATCCCCTGATGATGCTTTCGTGGAAAATGGCAGCTTGCTTAGCAGCGGGAAATACAGTGGTTCATAAGCCGGCTGAAGTTTGTCCCTTAACAGCTTTGAAGTTCGCTGAATTGGCTGCTAGAGCTGGAATCCCTCCCGGTGTCATCAATATCGTCACAGGAAAAGGTACGATTTGATTTAAAAACAATTTCTTGGCAGCATGAAAATTTATGTTTTTCCACTTTCAGGAAGTATTATCGGACAAGCATTGGCTGAACATCCGGTGGTAAGGAAACTGGGTTTCACTGGAAGCACAGAAACGGGCAAAATTGTCATGCGTGCCTGTGCCGATTCCAATTTGAAAAAGACTTCATTAGAACTCGGAGGTAAATCTCCGTTCATCATTTTCTCCGACTGCGACATCGATCGAGCTGTCCGCTTGGTAAATTGACTAAAATTCAGAAAAATTCAGAATAACCAAACAATAAATTTCTTTAATTTTTCTTCCAGGGTATGAGTAGCGTGTTTTTCAACAAGGGTGAAAATTGCATCGCTGCCGGTCGTTTGTTTGTGGAGAGAAGCATTCACGACGAATTTGTTAAACGAGTGTTGGTTGAAATCAGCAAAATGGTTTGTAGCTAATAAAGTAAAAAATGCATACAAAAACTAAATCGAGATTTGTGGTAATTGATAGTCTATCGGCGATCCATTGGACCGTGGAACGCAACACGGTCCTCAGAATCACAAAGCGCATTTGGATAAGCTGGTGGAATATTGCGACACTGGTGTGAAAGAAGGAGCGACATTAGTCACTGGAGGCAAACGGGCCGACAGACCGGGCTTCTTCTTTCTCCCGACCGTGTTTACTGATGTGCAAGATCATATGTATATCGCCAAAGAGGAGTCATTTGGACCAGTCATGATCGTTTCTCCATTCGAAAATGGGTAGAAGCCTATTATTCCCATCAATGTTTTCACGTTAATCTGTTTTGTTAATGTTGTTCCAGGGATGTGGATGGTGTTTTGCGTCGTGCCAACGCATCCGAATACGGTTTAGCATCCGGTGTAATCACCCGAGACCTGAGTAAAGCTCTATACGTCACGGAAAAGCTGCAGGCAGGTACCGTGTTCGTCAATACTTATAACAAAACAGACGTGGCAGCTCCATTTGGCGGTTTCAAACAATCTGGATTCGGGAAAGATTTGGGTATGTAAACATATGGTTAGGTCAAATTCGTATCGAGTCAATAATGTTGTTTGCTCTCTATACCTTACAGGTGAAGAAGCGCTGAACGAATACCTAAAGACCAAGTGTGTGACTATTGAATATTGATAGTTTCCATGATATTCCCTACCCCATTATTATTATCTAGCGTAGTCCCTCTAGTAGCTTGTGCAAATTAATGCCCCATCCCATATAGCTGTGCCATTGGTAATTCATATCTATCCAACAGTTCAATAAATGGAGTTTGGTAAAATTCGGATAAAGCGTGGGTAGATTTCTTATGCGGATGACAAGGGATCTCAAGGATATATGCTATATGCATGATGCGGACGGCTCTATATAACTGTCTACTATTGATTTTCCGATGTCGAATACATGACACTGTATATGTATATATAGATGACACAGGCATCGTGCAGTTCGACATCAACAGAATACTTTTCTCTCAAAAACAGCTTTTATTTACATAATATATATGTTCTGGTCACTTGACAACATCTGCGCAAGTTCAGTCTCGTTCGTCGTGGCACCGAGCGTGATCCATTTTCATTCTATTTCCCTGTTTGTCAGTCCTTTAGTTGTCTAACGCGTCCGTTGCTTTACATGGTACTCGCCGTCAAGAGCAACCTAGCACCAAAACCTGTTGATTAACAGGGTTTCTACTGTGAGGAAAAAACGCGGGTAAGGGCTCCGAATAGTGTTAGAGATGTAAATATTACATGCATCAATATTGACCGATGGGAAGAAACTACAATTTTAGATTATCTTTAAAAATTAGCTTTAGATGTATGCTGATGTTATTTAGTTTCCATTTATTTTTAAAATATAAAAAGGAAATTCGCCATTCCGTGGGGCCATGTTGTCTTCTTCTGATTCGTTTCTGCAGTGTTTTTGTTTGTGACTCTTAGATGGCGCTAGTTGTTTAGCGTTTTTGGCTGCCTGAAAAAGCACTAAAGCAGGTGTCGTTTCTTCTCTGATCCCAATGTCGTTATTACTTTTTTTTCTGATTGAAAGATTGTAAATATTACATCCGAAAGGTTTTTCAGTGAGTCTACGCCATTTGGAATGTTTAATTGTATTCATTAAAAGTATACGAGGAGGAGTTCGTCTACTTTGTGTGTGTTTCGATCCTCATCACAGCATTATTTGTTGCCATGAGTGATGAGCTTGTGTGCTTCTTTATTCGTTTGTGCCTCACTTGAATCTGTTTTCCATCGCCTACTAATATAAGAGAAACTGCTTGTTGTCCCAAGCGAGCTGAATTTAGGCACCGTGTCGATTATCCTAGGTGCTGAGATGAGAGTTGAAGAAGCTGAAGATGAAGATGTTGCAGCTGGTGAGGCCTTATTAGGTATGTGACAGGAAACTAGATAAACACTTGAAAGACCAATTTCTCTTATTCTAAAGAATTCTATCAGAGACGAAGTCTTTTTTTCAATTTCTATCTCAACTACTGGGTTTTCCTGTGTGATTCCCTTTGGCAGGAAGGGACCTATTGAGCCAATTACTACAGTCATGGATGGGTCTTTAAATGAAACTTATTGATGTCTCCAGGCACTTGAAAGGTTTTAGCTTCATTCAGGATCCAGCCAGTCTATTCTCTCTCCCTTATTTCTTTTTTTTTGTCTTCCTTTCTTCCCATCTAAGAATTTGTCCAATTCCATCTTTCTGCTTAGTCCTGTTTAGCTTTCCGTTGCACATGTGTGTGTGTTGTCTGCAATGTTGTATCAATACTTCCAATCAGGCATCAGGTGAAGTTTGATTCTGAGGACTATTGATGTACATGGTGTAAACAACAAGTTATTCCACTCGGTGTTAATGAGTTATTCTTTTGTTTCAGGTTTTCCAGGTGCTTCAAATGCAATGAGCCAAAGTAGTAGTTTGAACCCGCTGAGCAGTGGAAGTGGTGCAATAGCTTCAGACTCCAATGTGACATTATGGCAGTTTCTTTTGGAGTTGTTGTTGGGTGGATCACAGCATGCTCATCTCATATCATGGACGGGAGAGGAAGGCGAATTCAAACTTTTGGATGCCGAAGCCGTTGCTCGCCTCTGGGGTCAGCGCAAAAACAAAGCCAACATGAATTACGACAAATTAAGCAGAGCTCTCCGATATTACTATGACAAAAATATCATTCGGAAAGTCATGGGTCAGAAATTTGTCTACAGGTAAATATTTCACACTTTATTTGATTTACTTGTTTGTATTCAGTAAATTGAGTAGAGTGCCAGTAAAATAGTAAAGCTATGCATTTTAAAAAGTCAACAGGAAATCATTGAAATGTCAATAACCTCTTTGTACAACATGTCACGTGACTGTCGTAATTCCCTCGAACTAGTCGTGTACGATTTACTCTAAATCTACTTTTTGTTTTATTAGATTCGTGTCATATCCGGAAGTGATGAAAGCGGATAAGTTATCATATTCCTCGCCCTCGTTGGCAAATCGAATGATAATGAAATCTGAGAAGCAGGAGGAAGAAGAGATCGCCGCTGCTCTTCGTGACAGCAACAAACAACATGCCGAGAAAGTGTGTTCATCCAACCCACAGGCAATGGGCCTACCGGGTTTCTATCTCAATGGAATGGGAATGCAGTCCATTGCTAGATTAGGTAATGCGACCCTATGCATTTATGGTATGTCTTGGATTGAAAACAGATATTTTTATTCTGGTAGCGTACGCATCAAGCGGCGAGGTCCCCGGGTTAGTTCGGCCCATCTCCACTACAGCGCCTCTACAGTTCAATAACAACAACAGTGTCCATGTTGTTAATCCATCGCTACCTGCCTATACACTGCCATCTGATTATGGACTCAATTTAAGCTCCAAAATCGCAGACTCCAAATCGAATGATGCAAAAGATTCGGCCAAAAGAAACAGTGAGGAAGAAACAGCGGCTCGTCAAAATAGTGCCAATTCTGGTGAGATTATTCCATTCGTATTTGGCTTTTAAACACAGACTTGTAATGCAATTATTTCCAAATACGCAGCTTATCCAGATGGGGGACAGAACTCAAACGAAAGAGTCGACAGAGATGCAACCGTACCACTCAATTTAAGTGCCGACACGGCTGATGACAAGAAAGCCAAGCGTGTAGCGAACGATGCCGAAAACATAGAAATGGATCGAATGAAACGGGTCAAAAGTGAACAGACCGAAGCCACGGATTTAAGCATGAAAAACACTGCAACTGCTTCACAGGGCCGCCTTAGCAGCCATTCGGTAACAGTTTTTCATTGGGTTGTAATTGTATTGTTACTTAATGGTCTTTTGTTGTTGTTGAATGCTAAGCAGGAGGCGAGCAACGAATTCGTCGGCAATCGGCTTTCTCGACCGAAAGCCAGACCCAAACCTCGGCCGTTGGTTCTTCCTGATTCATCTCTTTCCCATTTTCGGGGTGGGAATATGCCACCCGTTTCCAGTCCACTGAGCTCTTCGCCGTGTTCTTCGTTGTCGCCATCCACCTTGAATTCACCCGCCCCTTCTTCATCCCCATCAGTCTCTTCGCACAATCACGCCACTATGAGCAAACCTCCTCATTCGCCCTCGCTGCAGACACCGTTCTTCAGCAACTTTCCAGCTCCACTTCCGTCGCCTAGTCTTTTTCCAAACTACCCTTCTCCGTTTATTCCGCTGCAGACACCGCTGCCTCATCCGCACAGTCACGCCCTAAACACGGCTCAACTTCATTTTTGGAGCTCGCTCAGTCCCTTGGCGGTCGCCAGTAGCCCCCGTTATCCCATCAACAGTAAAGGTTCGTCCGGAAGCGTGAGTGGAGAGAGCGGAAGTGAAGGGCCTCCTTCTTCGGCCGCAATGCTCAGTGCCTTCCCTAGTTCGTCCGCTCTCCCGTCACTCTCGCCTTCTCATTTTACTTTTCCCGTACCAGCTTTCCCGTTTACTGCACCGCTTTCGTTCTCCAATCCATTGCGGTCTCCCCTTTTCACTCCTGGGCCTCATATGAACCTCAGCAACCACCGGAAAGAGCGGGAAAAGGTCAAAGAGGAACCCAGAGACGAAATGGGTCATGCTGATAATGAGGAATTGGACGAAAAATCCAAATCTGTTGTAAAAAGGGAAGAAGAAGGTGATGTTGCAGACAAAAGTGATGAGACAACTTCCGCGCGGACACGGTCCGTTTCATCTTCCCCTTCTGAATCTTGATTCATAGGATTGTCGTCTTCTATTTTCTATTTTTAATGGTTGTTTAGTTGGTTTTTTTCATTATTACTTTTTGAGTGAGTTTCGGCCGATCAGACTTGGTGTCTGGACGATTTTATTTCAATTTTTTTCTTTCGTTTCTATAGCCTTATCAACAACAAAGTCCTGCGGTCTTCCATTCTTTTCTCTTTCTTTTTTTTTGTCATTCACATTAAGTTGGATTTTTCCCCTTTCCCAAAATTACAACGATTGGTTTGTAATTATGGTCAAATTGAAATTTTCATTGCGACACTTTTTTTTAAAACTAGAAACTGTTTCAGACATCCATCAGATAGCCGATTCTAGTTCCTGCTAGAAGGTTCTTTTTTCTCGTTGTTGCTTTTATCGTTGATAATAGCGTATAACTTACGTTAGTTTCCTTTTGTGTTTGCCTGCATTTGTTGTCGTTTTTAGAAATCACCGATTTTCTTTTTTTTTTCAATCTTGATTTGGAGTGGGTGGCGAATGTATCAAGATGTAACTTGTTTAGTGTGTTAAGTTGTATATTGACGTGCCTTGACTCGACGGTTCAATCTTTCACCTATTTGGGATATGAAATCGCGATGCGTTTCTATAGCTTGGCATTATGGTACGCTAGAGAATGTGAGGATGTGCCGATCAAGAGGAAATACCTGAGGGATCTTCCCCAATTTTTAAAACAAGAAAAAAAATTCTGAATGTTGCCAATTATTGAATGACTTATTATAATAAGTGCCATCGCGTTCCGATGTTGCGGACTGCGTTTTTTCCCCCTCTTCTTACTATCATCGCTCCTTTCTATAATATTTTTTTCTCTTTTTTCAAAGCTAGATTGATGAAAGCTTAGTTGAAATTATGGATAACTGTTTAAAACGCCAAATTTTTTGAAAATTCATCGTAAAAGGGGACACCAATCTGTTCTTATATCCCAGAAAACCACCAGCTCAAACTATCCGAGGGTTCATTGCTGTGATAGTTAGGCGACTTGTTTTTGATTGATCGCAAGAGGAGAGAAAAAAAACTACAAAAGCTGTTTCATCCTCGTTTTGAAGAAAAACAAAAAAATTATTCTTTTCAGAAATCGGGGGTCATTTGAAAACATCATTTTGATCGGTGTCGAACGTACGCCTCTTCCTCGAATACCTGCTCCGTCTCTCCCACCCCTCTCTCCTTTGATTGTTTTTAAAAACTCGTTTGCAAAATACGGTTAATTCCTCATCATCTTTTATATTGTCTTGCTGATTGGAATGTGAAGAAAGAAACCCGACGGCTTAGCCGGTGTGGTGTTTCCGTTTTCTCTTCGAATCGATGAGTGTCAAATGAACGTACTCAACAATACACCATCATTACGCGGTACAATTTTCTTTATTACACGACGGCTATTAACCACCTGCATTTTATTTCATTCGTAATCGGCTTAAATCTAGTTTGAATTTATGGTATCGTTGCTAGAGATAACTAAGGCGCCATGGCGCCTACCTAAAAAACAATTACGTATCGCAGACAGACGTTAAGCGCCATGAACAAATTTATATCGAGACCGTTTTCTCCACATTTTTCTTTCGTTTTTTCTAACCTATTTGCCAAGTTGAACTGGGCAATCGGTGGTCAAATAATATCCTGACTGCCTTACTCATAGGTATCAAGAGGCTTTACTGGTTCATGGTTCGTATTTCTTATTGTTATTGCACCTTCGTCACTTGCATCACATTTCTTTCACAAGCCATCATTGTAAAAGATTTAGGTGAGCCGACTTATCATCAGCAGGTGGTCGACAAAAATTCTGACCGTGGGAAGTGAAGGAATCAACTTTAGCATCTAAAATTCGGCAACAAAGTGTTTGGTAGAGATAGTATATTCGGCGTCAAGGATACCAGGCCTTCAAACTCCTGAGTCGCGACTGTGCGATTGCAGTTTGACAAATGTCATTTAACTACTTTTGTTTAAACAAAAAACCACGGTAGTCATTGAACATTGGAAGAGGGAAAAACTGTTTTAACTTGTCACGGTCTGACAGATAGCTTCAACCTTTGATAAAGGAAAAATTCTATTTGCCTTGTAAATAAGGATCATAGATGAAACGATTTATAGCGATGGAGTGATATCACTTCACAAACTCGACTCACCATTACACAAGCCAGGCTTACAGTTCGAGTGCGTCATCCGACAGAAAGGCGAGTCAACAAGAACAAAAATAAGATAATATCGATAATAATATCTTGTGGCCTTAGTCTCGTAATTATAGGATGCTCTGCAATAAGTCTGATTCTATATAGTTCCGTTTTCTTCTGACATGGTCTTTCACCACACCCTCTATTTCAAGCAATCTCGAATACCGTAACATGTTCGATTAATCAAAAGCCTGCCGTCTGTCGGTTGTACGTCGGTCGAAAAAACCTTTCCCCTTTCTTATCTTGCTACTGTTGCAGGTGTCAAAATTGGGTTTTGGGTGGTGACGCGTAAATAGGACACAGTCAACCGACACTAATTTAGTTTGTTCTCGATGACGGAATAGAAAAGATCGTTTCGGGTATCGTTAAATAACATTTGTTTCGTATGCGAAACATCATGTCGATTAGGACAACTGTAATGTTGTGCTGGGTTGCGGTATTCTGGGGAGGTGTCCTGATCGGAACTATACATTCCGTCAGCTTGAACGGTAATGGCTATGAATTTACGGTTGCCATCTCCGAAGACGCTCTACAACTCGACGCCGAACAACGAGTTCCCTTCCTCGATGCTCTCAAAGTAAGCTTCATCTATTTCATTCATCTCGTCTCATTCAAACTTCATTCTTTCGTTTTAATTCATTTATCGAAAAAAAAATGCATTTATTACGATTTATGCTTTCTCGTTAATTAGAAAACAATGACGGATACGTCAAAAATGCTCTTTGATGCGACTGATTCAAAAGTCTATTTTAAAAAAGTTAACATTTTACTGCCGCGTGCTTGGACTCTTACTGGCGCACCAACATCGACGTAAATAAATCTGTTAAGCTGTCTCTACCTAGTTTTCGTTAATTAAATTTCAATTGTTTCTCATCGGTTTCAAGGTATAATTACTTGAACGCTGATATGCGAATTGAAACCACCATGACTGCCAATGACCCCGAGAAAGTGGTCCAAGCAGCGCGCTCCTACAATTCCAAAATGTGTGGCCAACCGGGTGAATATATAATTGCGCCACCCGAGTTTTTCCTCAATAGCAACGGCGCAACTGTGAAAAAGTATGGTGATCCAGGTAAGCAAGCGATGAGCAGGAATGAAGAAAGGAATGGTGATTTTTATTGATAATGACATGGAGCCAAACTAGTTATTGTAGTCTACTGTTTATAGCAAAACACTACATTTTTATTTGTATTTCATTATTACAAAATAGCTAAGGTGATGCTCCACGAATTCGCCCATTACCGATACGGTGTTCATAAAGAAAATGGAATTCCAGGAATGTTTATCGAGAACGGTGATAAATTTCCCTACACATTTAAAAATCCTCGTGGCGAATGGCAACTTACTGGATCCAATAATAGCAAAATTGAGGGATCGTACGCATATCCGTAAGAATATATATATATTTTATTATTTAGCATTGCACTGCTTTTGACATTATATATTCAGTGATTAATTGTTGCCAACTTTTTAGGGAAGACCACACGCGTTACTGCGAGTATCCCAATACTCCCGACATGACAGGTGATCTGACCGATCTCAATTGCAGATTCATTCCTAATATGACAGCTACAACCGGACCGACGACGTCTTTGATGTTCATGCCATTTTTACCTACAGTAAAATTGCGCTACTATTCTCGTTTGTTCTTCATTTAATTGATTGTTCTTTTACTATAGGTGACTAAATTTTCCGATGAAACTAATCATGACCGAGCAGCTCCCAACATGCAAAACTACTGGTGCCGCAATCGTAGCACCAAAACAATAATTTCGAACCATCCAGATTTAACTGACCTTGACCCTTTGGATGCCTCCACCAACACGGTACCGGAGTTTACTTATCTGCTCCCAGCATATCAGACTGTTTATATCGTCATGGATACCTCAAGTCACACCTTAACCGATGATGTACGGTATTTAATTAAAGGACGACTAAGTGAATCTTAGTATTCAAGTCTAATTCACATTATTATTTTTAGACGGTTTTCAATGATGTCAGGACGGAAATCGCAGATAAATTAATTCCGCAATTGGCTGCAACCAGCCCCAGGTCTTTTGTAGGCATCGCAACCATGGGTGGAACTAGTGTTAGTAGTTCAAATGGTCGTCTAGGAGGATATTTGACCGAAATACAAGCTCCCATTCAAGTAAATTATTTTTTAGAAATATTACTGCTTTGAACACATAATTTAATTTTTGCATGGTTGTTGCTTCACTGTTTACTTTTTCAAATTCAAAATGAACATTCAGGTCGATAACAATGAGATTTTATTAGCCAATAAGGTGAACGGATTGACTCGATCATCTGGGTCAGGTTTGTTAATAGAGAAGGCTATGCTGGACGTTGGAGAAGTTTTGACAAACTTCACACATTTGTCCGGGTCAATCGCGCTCGTGTTCAAATTGAATGAAATCACGAACATGGATGAAATGAAGGTTGAATCTGAGGCTGTCCATTTACTCAATCTCGAAACGCTCGTTTGATAACGTTCGAATACAACGACGAAAGCAGTAAAAACGTAATGGAGAGAAGCACATTACTGACTGGAGGGACTCATTTTCCCGCCAACTTAAATAGTTACCAGACTGTCATTTCGAGCGTGCTCAATAAGACCGTCGAGCTGGTACGAGATCCGAAATTTCTCAACAGAAGAGTTCAAGTAATAATTACGATTTATACTGTACTTCGTTTAGATATCTTGTTAATCACTAATTATCCGTGTATTTAGCTGCTTCGAGATCCGTTTACGAGTAATTCTGCAACGCCTTTCAGAAAATTTTACACCGTAGACTTTGTTCCAAGCTCAATAGAGATGCACTTTTTCGTACCCGTTGGAAGACCCAGTGACTATCAAATCTTGGTAAACGGAACGGATGGAAAAACTTATAGCTTGGCATCGGCAGAGCACGTTCAAAAATACTCAAGTTGGGACAGAAAGTACAAAATTCACACCTTTACCATACCATCGGTTAGAAAAAATTCATGAAGTTCTTCTTGCGGCTGAAAGAAAAATTATAAATTAATGTTTTGAATACAGACATCAACCTCGGCAACTGCTACGTTCATGGTCGATACGACTGGAGAACCGTTGTCAGGCTTTTACGAGGCTGTTGAAATTCTGGGTGAAAACGTTCCGGTTTACGTTGGCGGCGGAGGCCAACCCAAAAATCGAGTAATCGATGTCGAAGTCTATACATCTGGAAAAAATGGTATTCGATTTTTCCACAAAACTTCGTCAGGTTTTTAGATTTTTGATTCCATTTAAATCAAAAGGTGTCCTCAACATGGCTGACATTTACGAAGACCCTTCTTTTTTGGTCTTCGCTTCAATTCGAAAGGGCTATGCAGTTGCTCGAACACTTAAGTTTGCTGTTGCTACCGTTCATTGGCCAAACGCAACCCAACAATCCGTGTCTTTGAGAGACGACGGCCTTTGTACGTGTATTCCAATATGCCTCAAAAAATTAAGCCGAAATAAGTAGTGAGATTGTTCGACTAAAGCCAAAATTTGATTTTCAACAGACCCTGACTTACTGGAAAAAGACGGCATATACACGGGTTTCTACAAACCGACAGTGAGTGGCATATTTCACGTTTCTGTTCTCTTAGACGGTTACCGAAGATCCGATCCACTTGCCCAATTCAACAATAATCCTTCCAGTCGTTCAATACCCATCGATCAGAGTACGATACAATTTAATGAATGTGTGAATTATTTTGATAATAAATAATTCTCAATTTCCGTGAACAGACGAAGATTCGTCCTATCTCGAAGGGGGTTCTACATCCAGTTTTCAACGTTGGATTCCCTATGCTGCCAGCCTTGACGTGCGGTCGGCGATTTTTTACGAAGTACGTTATTCAGCATCATCGTGCGACACTAATATTGAATAAAAACGTTTGCTAAGCTACGAATAATGATTTTTTACAGGAACGGCCGGCTCGCATCATGGATTTCCGAATCGACAATTACGATTCAGAAAACCAAACAGTAACTTTTTCTTGGACTTCTCCTCAAGATAGTTACGGCAAAAACAGTAAATCAATTTCGATATTTTATAACACCAGCATTCAGTAACGTAAAATAATTTATGTAGCTACTTAAAATCTTTTTTTTTCTCTCTTTACAGCGTCGGTTGCTTCCTATCGACTGGTGTACAGCTTATACCCAGATCAGATTATCAATAATGACGGACAAATTCCGGAAACAGCTGTAGAAGTAGGTCCAAGCACCATCGTAGAGGGATCTTTAGATCCTTTGCAACCTTTTGTTCGTCATTCTGTGACCGTCAACCTGGTACGAGATGGACCCGCGCCCCCTTCGATGTATTTTACCATAAATTCCAAGAGTACATCGGTATGTTGGCTCACGCGCGCTATTTATATACATACATATTTTTTTCTTATGAACTTGACGATATTTTTATTGTTTATTTGTGAATTTAGGATGTAGAGTCGTATGCTGCACCTGTGGTTTACCTTACCGGGTCAGAGCCCCCTGTTACTACGACTGTCTCAAAAACAACAGTCACTACTCCAACAACAACGGCTGTTACAACTCCAACTACTTCAACAACAACATCCAAACCTACAACTGCCAGCACTGCTGCGAGAACATCAACGACGACGACGAAACCGTCATCGACAACAATGGCGCAACCGAATGGTGCTCAAATCACCCGAGTTTCATCAGCCTTATTCTATTCCTTATTCTCAGTTGCATTGATTTTAATTTTCGCTTTGTGAACAACAAAATGATTTATTTTATTTTAATTGTAGGAAACTTTTCTTTTCTAACAGCTTATCGTATAGTTTTTAACGATTAATTGAATAGAATATAATGAAACGATATGAATTATTAGATTGTACGTAAATTCGAAATAAACTGAATTAAATAAATGCACGAATCCCATAAATACTATAGCCGACATTGAGAAAAGGGAGATATGCAGGTCGATTCAGTAGCTAGGCAACCAACAACGGCTTGGCTTACACAACAACAGTCTTTGTCGGTGTTTTCGTTTGATCACAGTTTGTTAATATTATTTGCTTTGGTTTTGTGTTTTAGCAAATGGGTAACGTATTTAAATTAATTCGAAACTGGCTTAGTAGTCAGCCAGATGATGATGCCGAAAATGTAACTCATTTGGATCAAAGTAGTTGTATTTCAACTGATCCACCAGTTTATTCTTGGTTAGTTCGTTTATTTGCCCTTCATTTTGGCTGTCATCATTATTTTGATGTGCTCTTTGTTATTCAAATGCAGGGACAACAAATCTGAAGTTGAAACAAACCAACTTCGACTGAACCATTTGAACGAACTGTACATTTTTCGAAACATCGTCTATCAAGGACAACAGTTTAAGATTGAAAATTGCTTGCGTTCGCTTATCCTCGTTACAGGTTTCTTCGACAGCATTTTTGTCGACGATTGTAAAGATTGCAAAATCATTTTGGGACCCGTTAAAGGCAGGTAGCAGTCCAGTACAGTAGTTTGAATCACATGTCAATCAAGATAGTTAAAAAGGTTGCTGTGATATGTTTTGTTTTGAATTTTAGTATCTTCTTGCGAAACTGCAGTCATTGCGTTATAGTGGCGGCTTGCGGACAGCTCAGAACTAGAGACTGTACTGACGTTACCTGCTATCTGCTTTGCGCAACTCAACCGAGCATCGAAATGTCTTCCTTAATGAAGTTTCAGTGTATTTCACTCGATTATCTGGGATTACATGGTTACACAAACTTATCACTTGATGCATCCGATTAGCAAGGAAGTAATTTTATTTTACATGGTTTTAGGTCACCTTGCCAACGCTAGACTAAACTCGATTATTGTTAATCGATGGTCAGATGTATTTGATTTTACGCCTACTTCGTTGGAAACTAACTGGAAATGTTTGGCGATTGAAGATCGTTTTGAGGATAATCTAAATGAAGAAGAACTAATATACTGTACCGAGTAAGAATAATTTTTAGTTCGATTTTGCATGTTTACTATTAATTATTTTATCGTCTTTTACCGTTTCTTTAGTCACCAAATTGTCTTTGATCGGACACTTTCAGCCTTACCATTTGATCACCCGATGGTACCCGTTAACCGTAATTCATATGCAGCTTCCGCTGCTCCCATCGTCTGGGATAATTCAGAAAATTTTTGCAATTTGTTAGCCTCTAGCCTAATCCTAAAAAAACGATAAACTTTTCCTAAAACTATTACATGTCTTATACTTTCAATATTCAAATCAAAACCCCTTATCCGAAAGTATTTAAATTGGTTGTATTTTTTAAACGTGATTTTTGTAAGGGATATCGCAAAAGAAATAATCGTTTCTTTTTTTGTCTTGCATTATATAGGGGGCTAATAACTATGGCACGCCAAAAGGAAAAAAAAAGTTCCCTGCTTCATCATCTAGTGGTTAGATTTACAACTAAACGCAAAAATTTTCTCATTTATTACTCCAAAAAACGGAAATTTTCCCCGCTTCCCGTTTCGTCGAGCCGTGATTTATCGGTAACTGCAGTTGAAAATTGCAGATTATCTGATTATTGTAAAAATGTTTTGTGTTTTTGTAGTAATCTTCATTCAAACATTTTTTATTTCATCGTCAGCGGATCCAATCTGGTATTTCGGATCGGCACCAAATTTGTACCAGTTATAGATGTGAATATGAAGAACACATAGTCAAAGAATGAAACTTGTTCCACGATCTGTTCAAGAGTTGCAAATTTTTTCATTTTAGTTGTTTTCCCTATTTCTTTGGTGCGCGCGCAACTCCATCCCTCTCTTCCTCCCTCCCTTCGCTTGGAAAGGGAGCGCGTGCTCCAAATCATAGGGAATAATAACGAAATAAAAAAATTCATAACTCTTGAACAGGTTGCGGAACAAGTTTCATTCTTTAGTTCTTCATACTCACATCTATAACTGCTGGTACAAATTTGGTATCTCCATCGCTAGGTGGCTTACAGGATGAATGCAGCCACATAATAAGACCGGCATGGCCAAAAAACGAAGAAATTTCGGGGAATTTTTTTCCAACATTTCAATCGTTAATATCACTAAGCTGGGCTTCTAAGCTGGGTGGGAACAAAAAATGAAAATGATTTGAAGAGATGGGCTATCCCATCATTTTAAAAGTCCAATTAGATTATTTTTAGGTGCAGTAGTTGACGAGAAAACTGCTGCAGAAAAACAAAAACAAAAAAAAATCTAAATTTTGGCTACCCCCTCAAAAGTTTTTTTTAAATATCTCCAAAACTACAATAGCTAAGCGATTGCGGTTTTACCAATTGACTTAGCGAAAAATTTAGAACACAACTCATCTGTTTGTTAATTTTTAGAACCCCTAGCGATGTTTTCCGCGTAATCAAAAACCCCCAAAACGGTCTCTTTGAATTGCGGACGGCTGGTATCAAGCATTTTAAAAGATATTTAGTTTTTACTTGCAGGAAAAGGCTGGAGAAGGGGGAGAAAGTCTAACTCATATGCCATCTACCCACCAAACAGCCTAAGTTCTTGTAAATTGGTGTCTGCAAGTAAGAAGATTTCATAATCAGCTGTTAATATCGGCAACAAACAAACACGTGCTGCCTTGCATGCACTTGTAAACAGAGCATTAGTAAGAACTTAGGGGGTTTGGTGGATAGATGGCACTTGATTCAAGTTGACTTTCTTTCCCTTCTACGAAAAATCAAACCTAATATTTATTTTTCCTTATTTTAATTACAAATTTCAACGTAGCTGAACTCGCCTTTAAAAACTCTTATTTGTTTGTATTTTTTCATTATTTTGCTGTAAAAACGCCTACCCGACAGGTTTTAACACGGTGAGATTGGACTGTGTCCTTAATATAGAGTAGGCCTAGTCCATGGTTTATAGGCCAACAGCCATTTCAGCAACGACACTAGTTTTTAAAATTTAATGGCCATCTTTCTTGTTTATGCTAGAAGCGCGGATTTTAAAAATGTTTCTAGTAATGATACTTTAATGATTTGTTCCATTCAAACTGAAATTTTATTATCATAACATAATCACCAATGTGAAAGAATTGTAAATCGAGGCCAATTTTCTCTTCTTTGCTGGATATCATTGTGTTCTCTATAATCTTCTCGGTATTTTTCTTAGTACATTTATCCACTATACTACATAAATAATTATGTCCAGTGACTCTTCAATATTACATCATCGACGCCATTTAAAACTGGAATGAAGTGAAACGTAATGAAGTGAAACGTAATATGAGCGGAATGGGAAAAAAAGTGGGGTCCATGGATTTGGTGCGGTTGAGTGGTGGATTGCTTGTTAAAATCCTCAAAACTGTGGGGATTTTGCTAGACTCAAATAGCATGTGAAAAGGGATACTTGAATTTCTAAATTCACCCTCACTATTTAAAAGATCCAATGCCAAGAATAACTGTAAAAACTAGACTATAACTTTACTAAATGCTAGAAGAACAAAATTTAGAACCCTAAGCCTTTTTCAAAATGTCTTCCTTGTTTGGCGACATAGCTAAGGCCAAGAGCTTACCCTACATAATACAGGAGTTTCTCCAACCAATTAAAAAAGCATAATAAATATAGCTATTAACAAGCGATTCGTGACTCAAAGCGTCCGAAAAATCCCATTTTTCCGGAGGTAGTTTTCGGATCGTCATCCGGAAAGAGACTTTAAAAATCCGGAATAGGTCTAACCTACTCAGAATCACAAGGCAATTCAAACGAAAAAAAGCCAGATTTCTATCTTTTTTTGTTCCCAAGATAATCGGGATTGAAATTCGTGAAATATTGTTAAGAAACGGAAGGCCAGGCTTAGACTGTTTCAACGTGACATAGTCTATTTTCCAGTCTAAAGCTAACATTTAGACACAAGTAACAACAACCCAGGCTCACGCATTACTGCCGTGCAGCCTCCAGTGCCCGCTGGCCACTACGGCGCACAACACAAACCGATCGTCACCACGGCCGTTCGTACTAAACGAACGCGCTGGCCATGCTTTGTGTCATTCCAGTTTCAACACACACACACAGATACACTCACTGACCATTCTTTGGGACATTCCAGGTCCAACACACAAGTACAAATTCACACACTAACACAGATTAAACAACAGGGCACAACAGCCCGACCATTAAACCGATAGCTACCATGACCGAGGTAAGTTGAGGGGAGGTGCTCCTAGCGCACTTTGTCCAGGGCAGCTTCCAACCAGCGAGAGAGAGCGACTTCCGAGTCTCTCAGTAAGAGAGTGAAAAGGAACAGGCGTTACTCTTACGTCCAGGGGAAACAACTAAAAGAACAAAGGGACAGTGAACGGGGAATTATAAGGAAAAGCAACGTTTAACGTTGCGTCGACGGCAACACGTTACAATATCACGAAAACCCAAAGCCAATTTCTTTATATATTGTAATTTTACCTTTTCTGAATGAAATCCACTATTTTTTCTACATTTATTAAATTTGCGCTTTTAATTTTTCTGCCTTGTACAATATGACATACGATGTGGTCATGTGGATTCAAGTTCGGAAGCGGTAGCTGCACTCGTGTAAGTACTTCGTGGGTGGGCATTGAACATTTTTCTTGTCGTTTTCTATAGTAATCAAATTCCTAATTTGATCATATTTCTTTCAATATGATTACATATAAAAATTAATTGATGAATGACATATATACATCAACATCATCGTCGTCGCTTGATTAAATCGTAATACGCTTTACTCGAAGGCGGGGTCGGGTTGCTAACTCCCAGTGTTTTGTTTCCTTCAGTGATTTTTGAACGAATTTTTATGTTGATTAAAAATATACTTAAAACACATGTACATATTTAACACTTACTAATTCATCTTCGTCCGGTTGGCCGATTATTTTCTCAAAGATCCAGAGTACCGCTGAATGCGCTGCAAAGGATTTAAAGACCATTTAAAGGAGGAATTCAGAGGAGCTGTATCTGAAATAAAAACATTCAGATTCATTATACATCTAAAAAAATTAATTTTCCACATTTTTAAAAATTTATCAGAATACAGAAAGATGTGGGGCGATAGCATTTCATGTACCTTCTGCAGTTAGTTTCTATTCTATCTGGTTATCATTTCATAAATTAACATTTTTTTCAAGTTTTGACCTTTTATTTTTCTGTTGCCCCGTTTCACGTTGACCTATAACTAGCTAGGCTTGTGTTTGGTTGTACTTCCCCTGCGCTGAGTGAAAACAGAGAAGTTGCTAATAAGACAGAAGGACTTCAATATCATCTTTTAGATAGTCATGGGGATTGTTACCCATCTTTTCTGTTAAACCCTTGCCTAAACTTTGGGTTCATATTCTGGTTTCTTTAAATAACTGGATTAACTGAACAGGTAGGTTTCCTTGTTGGAGTCTATCAAGTCAGTGCTTCCCTTCATCGTTGACTATAATGCACTTCGTATTTTCGTAATCCAATAACAGTTGGATAGCAGGAACACAGTAATAGCTTTATGCAAACTTCAACTATTAATGTTACAAGGTTACATGTATATGAATATGAGTAATGTATTAGTGGAACTAATCGTATTAATTTCATACTTATAACAACAATAGATTCTTTTTTATTTTATTTTTTAATTTTGGAATGGTTGATCTTTTATTGAGCTGACAGTGATAGCTGAGGTCATGGTCATGACGGAGGAAGAATAATATCTGAATACTTCGTCATACTAAACGATTGCTACATCATTTTTTTCTGTGCCATAACCCGATAGACAAAAAAAAAACAAAAATAACAACAACAAAAACTTCGACTTTTTGACTACTCTTTTCCGTCAAGATTAGAAACTTCGATTCTAGTTCGTCGTTAGCCTGTTAAGCAAAAATTATTCCAGTGATTCTAGATTAATTGATTTAGATTTTTGAAAGCACGGTGTGTTTAGGAATTACAACCATTTATTTGGACTGTTGGTAGTATGCAGAATCAAGTTGCATATTCAATACTGTTTAATTATGTATGCGTTTTAACTATCTTGTTTAATGCGTGTACTATCTTGATCCCTATTAAATCAGGTACAATCAACAACAGACAGAAAACCCGAGGGAAAAAAAGGTAGTTAAGCTACAGCTATTTTTTTTTAAGTGCAGCACAGTTAAAATATTTCCTCATGCCCAAAAATTACATAAGCAGACCTGGAAATGGAGTTTCATTACTCTTCAGTGGCACTGGTTTTCTAAAGCAGATAGGAAAGAGATGATTGCATTTGACTGATTCCATTTGAACACAATGAGAAGTTTAAGTCTTATTTTGGCAAAATCATGTCTTATTATTTATGCATTTTTGTTCTATTCATCACTTACGTAAAGAATAAACAAAAAAACGCGCTGAATTTGATACTTAGGGTGAATGGAATGGACTTGAATGAGATACAAACATCAATCATTAGATTTAAAAGTGGAGTTCTATAAGTTAATTAAGCTTTTTTACTTTTTGACGAAAGACAATGGATTACATTCCGCTCAGAACTATTTCTTAGCTTTTTATATAATGACGAGCTAAACAGGGTTTCAGATCCCGTAAGGAAATTCTTTTTTTAGTTGGAAAAACGAATTTTCAACTCAAATTTCTCCGATCAAGATCACTAGATTATTCAGACAAATAAAATATTAAATTAATTTGAGGCCACTCTCAATTTTTAATTTGCAGTAAAAAAAACTTCAAACTTTTATCAACTCTCACTCGTAGGGGAGAGTGGGGCGATCTGGCGTTCGGGTCAGATGGCTCAATTGATTTCTTGATGGGTTAGAATTGCAATAAGATATTGAAAAAATCAGGAGATTTAGATGTTAAAAATGCGCATCTTAAAACCAAATTTCATGGTAGTACAACGAACGGTTGATGAATGAAAAATGAAATAAATTTTTCGTCTTAAAATTGGGTCGTCCTACCTTGACTTTTGAATCAAATATCGGCTTTCCCGATTACTTTAAAATTATAAAAAAATATGTAAAATATTCTACGTTATCTTCTCTTTAATCCTGTTTAGTTTGTTTTATATTTACAATAGTTTAAATAAGAAATATTCAATAATATACCAAGACCCCTTTGTTGGGGGCGCATCGGCCACACAGCGTCGGGGCTTTTTGGCTTACATAAAATTGCATATGATAGCAGTAAAATTATTTTTGGTCAACTTTTTTCGTGTTTTTAGTCAACTACCTATACTTTTTTAAGCTTTTTATTGATATTCCGTTGGTGGGTTGCATTATTGGGTTATTTTTTTAAATTTTGAGTTTCTACTGTCAGTCAACGGTTTTTCCTTAAGAAATACAGGGGCCGAGACACCCCGGCGGTGTGAGCAAGTGTACCCGCCCCGTATCTGGGGCGGGTTTGCTCTCTTTTTTTTTTAAATCGGTAATAATCTAGTCTTAAATGTATTTAGATGGGATTGAAAAAATCACCATTTAAAGCAGGAAGGATTCTCTTTCTTTTAAGATTCGGTTGGAAAATAAGGGAATGGGAGCTAAGAGAAAGAAAAGTGAGCCAGTCGCCCCACTGTCCCCTACTTGTGGCTTTTCATTAAGTAGTAATAAAATGTGAAACTATTCGTGATAAAATACCCTAACACGGGTACAGTAAGCAGCAGGAAATCTCAATCTGACAGGTCCTTTGACTTGAAAAACAGGTTGGGAGAGCCGGGTTAGTTGAAAGGACTAATCAGGAGGACAATTTATCATTTAGTTATTTGACTTTTTAAGAAATCTGATTGAAAATTTGTTATTTAAGAAGATCTTTTTTGACAGATTTTTGAAAAGTTTTACTATTACAAAAAAAAGATATTGATAAAAAAAAAACCAAAACTAATTTTTATTTGACAAATCCACAATATCCGCTCGCGTTTCTTCCTTATCTATTATAACCAAATAAATCAAGAAAACAATTATTCAAAATATTATTGTTGCAGGTAGCAGTCTACTATTTCAAATGGTTCCTTTACTTGACTGCATCACGGGTTAGACAAAGTTGATCCATGGCAAAACGTGGTATGTTGGTAGCATAAATTGGAGTGTCAGAGCGTAACAAAATGTAATTCATTTCAGCAATTTGTTCATGAACCTTGCAGTTCAGAAAAATTGCTCATTTTGGACATGTTGTTGACAGTAATGGGATTCGCCCTTATTCAAACAAAACTGATGCAACTAAGAATTTTTCCAGACTTATTATGTCGCTGAGTTACGTTAAAAACGATGACAGCTAGCTGTCATCTTTTTCAATTTCCATTCAAACTTTTTTCTTTGACAGATTTTGATGGATTTGCTGGGTCTTTTTTCCGTAATCCACAGCACGTAATCCACAGCGTCCACAACAAAACCTGCTTGTTCCACAATAATGGCATCCATAACTTTATCCATCGAGTCTTCAACAACGTCATCTAGATACTCAGAAACGGCATTATCCGTAGCTTTAGCTAAAGTATGAGCAAAAGCTTCGGTAACAATCTCAGCCAGACCATCAGCCCCAGCGTCGCCCACAGTCTCTACAGCAAATTCAACTAAGCTGCGTCACCTAAAATTTCTTCTGGCATTGCCTAAGATTTTTCCTATAATGTCGCAGACCTTTTTACCAGCAGCCTTTTCTACCCTGCCACCCACCTTCGAACCCACTTCGTCATGCGCAATATAATGAATGACATCTTGCACAAAGTCAGGCACGACGTGCTGTACCGCCAGAATTGCTACAATTGGAATGAAAAATATAATAGTCACTATAGTCGTGATCGAAATTTTAATCATTATTTTTATCAAAAATCAAATTACTTTATTTTAATTTTATTCGCGAACAAATGCCAAAGAAAGATTTGAAGGAAATAAATGGTTTTCAATTATTTCTGTGACGTCTGCCGAATAGAATCTTAATGCTGTACTTTTCTTCTGAAATAATTGAGATGTTCAGTTTGACGTCTAAGTAGTCTATCCTCATCTGTCTGTCTAAATAAATGGAAGTTGACAGTAGTTGTAAACGTTTGACATACTTATTTGGAAATATTCTTTGATTGTTCCACGATTTAAGAGTTCGGTGGATAAATGTACAATTTTTTAACGAGTTAGAGAGCAGCAGTGAATAAAGTTCAAATTCAGTTTGACTATCGAGTTTGGTAAATTATTTGCTTTTGCACCAGCCAATTTTGTGGAAGAGATTTAGAGAGTTTTAGCAAACCGTGTCATATTTACATTGCAGTAGCAGAAGTAGTAGCACAAATGTGAAAAGGCTGTTATACCAATACTTTCACATACTTAAACTTTCAGTTTATTGGTGATATACTTTATGTGACCAGTAAACAAGCCAGTACCCAATAAACGTGTCCTTTCTCAGAAAGCGAACCAAAGAAGAATAAAGAAGGCCAAGATGGACATCTTGTGGTTTTCAATGAGGCCAGAGTTAATGGCTAACGTCTCTTTTGTGTGAGGCATTTATTGCCTTTTATGCTAGTTGCAATATAACTGATTTCATTCATGTCGGACAACCAACCCAAAGGTGAGCTTAATCAAGGAAAGAAGTGGAAAGATGCTAAAAAAACTTTGAAGGGACAGTCTGTACTACTTCCTAACTCCAATTGCACACAACCAATCTCCAAAATGATTGTAGTCACACAGTATGATTTACGCAATTGGGTCTCGGTATGTGTAGTATATATTCAATCAAAAAGTTGTTAAACTAATTATAAATATTCTGTTTTGAACAGTTTCGTGTATATGTCATGCCTTTTTTCACTCCGTAGAGAAACAGGATTTCATACACACGCTCTTAATCTCAAGCTTTTGCTTGATAACACTGCTACATTTCTGTGACATCAATATGATGTACTACCGGTATCATTGTACACACAATTGGTAGGTAGAGGGAATGATTCTGTGTGGTATTTTTGCCACTTCTCCCTAGATACAATTATTATGTATGTTTCTCACTATTTTTCTTCTAAATATTCTCTGATGTATGTATACTATCTCCCTAAACTACATTCCTTCCATGTCCCATATTTATAAACTCCTTTTATGAAACTTGGATCATCCTAAAATTTATTCACACGAGGACCCTATATTTGAACGACAACGAACTATGAATAATAAGACAAAGCATTGTCTTAAGGTTTTTCTGTTTTGAATACGATGTTATTCCTCGTGCTAGTGATTGGGAGCTGTAATTAAAGTTGACTTATTCATATTTTTGTCATAATATGTTAAGTTGAATTTTTTTTCCGACCTTACCAAGAGGGCTGATTCTTTCTTTTTTTTAGACAAAGCATTGTCTTAAGATTTGTCTGTTTTAAATACGATATTATTCCTCGCGCTAGTGATTGGTAGCTGTATTTAAAGTTAACTTATTCATGTTTATCATTATATGTTAATTCGAAGGTTTTTTCGGCCTTACCATGAGGGCTGATTCTCTCTTTTTTTTAGACAAAGCATTGTCTTAAGATTTGTCTGTTTTAAATACCATATTATTCCTTGCTCTAGTGATTTGTAGCTGTACTTAAAGTTGACTTATTAATGTTTTTGTCATTATATGTTAAGTTGAAGGTTTTTTCGTCCTTTACCAAAAGGGCTGATTCTGTCTTTTTTTTCAGACATAGAAAAGTATTAAGTTTTTTTCAATAGTTATTTCAAATTAAATTTAAAAAGTATTTAGCAATTTCATCATTAAATTTTACAATGAATAATTTTAAAATATTAGAAACTGAAGATAACGTGGGATTATGAACAAAACAACGAACGATGTTTTATCAGCTATTAATTGTCTTAAGACATTGCATTGTCTGAAAATTATTTTTAATTGTAAAGGGGAGAGCTATTTTACGAGGAAAATCTTTGTTTTATTGAAATTAAAATTTTATTTAATCAAGAATAACATAAATGATTTCTTTTTTAGTCAAACGATCTTAAGAGTTTAATGTAAGAAGCAAAAAAACAAATTAAAAAAATTCAGACAAAGCCTTTTCAGAAGAATTACCTTGTTTTTCGATTCGTTCGAACGGTCGACGGTTCTCTATGGGAACCCAAAACCGCCACTTTTTCATTATACAAATATTTTCAAATATTTATGTATAAATCAGAAAACAATATAAATAAAAAAATGTAATATGAAAACTGGTAAAAAGCATTACTTAAAGAATCACAATTTTCACGAAATTTTGACTTGTCTGAGTTTGCACGTTTGCACGACAGAGGTTCGCGCATGGCCTCCGGCGGTATATTTGCAGGATAGAGAAATCCCTTACACACCTTAACATGACCTTGACATGGCAAGTCTCTGTAAAAATCAAAACGAGGGAAGCTATTGTGGAAAGTGGAATTTAGACCTAAGGTGGAAAAAATGTAGTCACAACCGCCAGATAACACCAGTCGTTAAGCAATTATTTTAGAAGTTTTTCATTTTTTATGGGAGTACTAATTAAGTAAATTTATTTATTTTTTGGTCGCACCGCATATTTTTTTTCTAATTGTTAAGACCAAAAAGTCCGAAATCTGTCGTAAAAAAGGAAGAAGAAGGTGATGTTGCAGACAAAAGTGATGAGACAACTTCCGCGCGGACACGGTCCGTTTCATTTTCCCCTTCTGAATCTTGATTCATAGGATTGTCGTCTTCTTTTTTCTATTTTTAATGGTTGCTTAGTTTTTTTTTAATTATTACTTTTTGAGTGAGTTTCGGCCGATCAGACTTGGTGTCTGGACGATTTTATTTCAATATTTTTTCTTTCGTTTCTATAGCCTTATCAACAACAAAGTCCTGCGGTCTTCCATTCTTTTTCATTTCTTTTTTTTTGTCATTCACATTAAGTTGGATTTTCCCCCTTTCCCAAAATTACAACGATTGGTTTGTAATTATGGCCAAATTGAAATTTTCATTGCGACACTTTTTTTTTAAAACTAGAAACTGTTTCAGACATCCATCAGATAGCCGATTCTAGTTCCTGCTAGAAGGTTCTTTTTTCTCGTTGTTGCTTTTATCGTTGATAATAGCGTATAACTTACGTTAGTTTCCTTTTGTGTTTGCCTGCATTTGTTGTCGTTTTTAGAAATCACCGATTTTCTTTTTTTTTTCAATCTTGATTTGGAGTGGGTGGCGAATGTATCAAGATGTAACTTGTTTAGTGTGTTAAGTTGTATATTGACGTGCCTTGACTCGACGGTTCAATCTTTCACCTATTTGGGATATGAAATCGCGATGCGTTTCTATAGCTTGGCATTATGGTACGCTAGAGAATGTGAGGATGTGCCGATCAAGAGGAAATACCTGAGGGATCTTCCCCAATTTTTAAAACAAGAAAAAAAAATTCTGAATGTTGCCAATTATTGAACGACTTATTATAAGAAGTGCCATCGCGTTCCGATGTTGCGGACTGCGTTTTTTTCCCCTCTTCTAACTATCATCGCTCCCTTCTATAATATTTGTTTCTTTCTTTTTTCAAAGCTAGATTGATGAAAGCTTAGTTAAAATTATGGACAACTGTTTAAAACGCCAAATTTTTTGAAAATTCATCGTAAAAGGGGACACCAATCTGTTCTTATATCCCAGAAAACCACCAGCTCAAACTATCCGAGGGTTCATTGCTGTGATAGTTAGGCGACTTGTTTTTGATTGATCGCAAGAGAAGAGAAAAAAAAAACTACAAAAGCTGTTTCATCCTCGTTTTGAAGAAAAACAAAAAAATTATTCTTTTCAGAAATCGGGGGTCATTTGAAAACATCATTTTGATCGGTGTCGAACGTACGCCTCTTCCTCGAATACCTGCTCCGTCTCTCCCACCCCTCTCTCCTTTGATTGTTTTTAAAAACTCGTTTGCAAAATACGGATAATTCCTCATCATCTTTTATATTGTCTTGCTGATTGGAATGTGAAGAAAGAAACCCGACGGCTTAGCCGGTGTGGTGTTTCCGTTTTCTCTTCGAATCGATGAGTGTCAAATGAACGTACTCAACAATACACCATCATTACGCGGTACAATTTTCTTTATTACACGACGGCTATTAACCACCTGCATTTTATTTCATTCGTAATCGGCTTAAATCTAGTTTGAATTTACGGTGTCGTTGCAAGAGATAACCAAGGCGCCATGGCACCTACCTAAAAAAGAATTACGTATCCAGACAGACGTTAAGCGCCACGAACAAATTAATATCGAGACCATTTTCTCCACGTTTTTTCTTTAGTTTTTTTCTAACCTATTTGCCAAGTTGAACTGGGCAATCGGTGGTCAAGTAATATCCTGACTACCTTACTCATAGGTATCAAGAGACTTTACTGGTTCATGGTTCGTATTTCTTATTGTTATTGCACCTTCGTCACTTGCATCACATTTCTTTCATAAGCCACCATTGTAAAAGATTTAGTTGAGCCGACTTATCATCAGCAGGTGGTCGACAAAAATTCTGACCGTTGGAAGTGAAGGAATCAACTTTAGCATCTAAAATTCGGCAACAAAGTGTTTGGAAGAGATAGTATATTCGGCGTCAAGGATACCAGGCCTTCAAACTCCTGAGTCGCGACTGTGCGATTGCAGTTTGACAAATGTCATTTAACTACTTTTGTTTAAACAAAAAACCACGGTAGTCATTGAACATTGGAAGTGGGAAAAACTGTTTACTTTGTCACGGTCTGCCAGACAGCTAAATAAATAAATACCCTTACGGAAAAATCTCATTAAAAATCATAAAGAAATACATGAGAATAACCTTGATTCTCATTCATTTTTTCTTGATATTTTGGTGAAATTAACAGCAAAATGTCATGTGATTTGTGATATTTGATGAGAATTTGGGACATTTTCAAGTTTAAAATCAGCCGTTTATCATTTATTTCATGTGAACAAAGTGAGAATTATGTTATTTCTCATCTAAATGTAAATGATTAGTCGCGTAAATATAATGATATTTCACTGAGGTTTCACCGTAATCTCGCTTAATTTCTCTTTTCACCACTAAAATGTTAATGATTCTCTCACTAAAATTTGAATGAGAATTTGAGCGCTTTTAAATGAGATTTTAATTATATAAATTGAAAAAAGAAATGCCCGACCAGGATTTAAACCTCGACTTCCAGGATGGCTCGCCAATCTGCTAACCACTAAACCACCAATTGAAGCTTTTTAAGATGCAGCTTGATAAATTGATTAGTTTAGTTAGATAACAACAGGATTATGGGACTTAGAATAATTCACACAAACAACACATATCAGAGTCAAATAGAAATTTTGCTCAAATTTACTTAGTGCGTTAAAAAACTTAGTAAAAATATCTATGATGCGTTTTGACATATACCATATAATATATTGGTTAGTTTAGTTAGATAAAAGCCGGATTTAGGGCCTTAGAATTATTCACACACAAAAAAACACACCAGAGTCAAATAGAACTTTCACTCAAATTTAATTAGCGAGTTAAAAAAAATAGTTATCCCAGCCATTTTATGATCCTAAAAACATCATGTAATTTTGTTGAGAATTAGATAGCTACCATATATTTACGAATGGTATAAAATTAAAAATGTTAAAGTTCAAAAAGAATTTAAGGTCAGAATATTTCATCCCAGGTAGGCCTATACTTATTGCTGATTTTAACTGATATTTGTGCGAGAAATTGACAGATTTTTAAATCTTAAACCATGTATTAAAACAATACAAGAAAATATTTTGATGTCATCTGTAGAAATAATTTTCCCTTGATTGTATGTATAAACATCATTACAAAACATAAGAAAATATTTACGATTATATACTTATAATTTCACATCTGTAGCCTATCTCTTGAATTGTAGCTGATTATTACTGACTTTGTGTTATGAATTTGAAGATTTTAAAGCCCAAAATTGGGTAAAAATAATTCCAAAAAATCTTTTGATTCCTTAGTGGGAACTGATTTTCACATGATTTTAATGAAAAATCTCACTATAAAGCATTAGAGAAATTATTGATAAAAAGCTCTTAATAAATGATAATATACAAAATAATTATAATTAAATATCATGATCTCACACCTAAATCTACCTGATTTCTGATAGACATTTCATAAAAAATTTAATGATTTTTAAGCCAAAAAACTGTATAAAAGAAAACAAAAAAATCTTATAATGTCATAGGTAAAATTGATTTTCACATGATTTTATACAAATACGAAACATCAATAGAAATTAATGATTGATAACTCAGAATAAATGATAAAATATTGATTTATTATAAGAATTTATCATGATATTCCCGCTTAATAATCACTGTTTTTTTTGCAGATTTTTCATGCGAAAAAACTGCGGAAAAATCATGAGATTTTATTGATTTTCACATGAATTTATACAAGAATCTCTTAACAAAACATCAATGGAAATTAATGATTAATAACTCAGAATTTACGACAAATTACTTATTGATTATAAGAAAATATCATGATATTCCTGCTTAATAATCACTGATTTTTTGCATATTTTTTATGCGAAAAAACTGCGGTAAAATCATGACATTTTATTGATTTCCACATGATTTTATACAAGTATCTCATTACAAAATACCAATAGAAATTAATGATTAAAAATTGAGAATACATGATATATTACTGATTTATTTTAAGAAAATATAATGATATTTATGCTTATTAATTACCAGTTTCTTGCATATTTCTCATGCGAAAAGTCTGTGGTAAAATCATGAAATTTGTATGATTTCTTTCTGATTTCTAACTACGGATTGGGTTGTATCTCATATAAAATGAGACAAAAATATTTTAAACACTTTTAATGATAAAGATGAGGGTGAAAATTCTCATCAATTTAATGAGAAATATATGAGATCATCAAAAATTATTAAAAAATCATTGATGTCATTAATAAACATATGATTTCTCATATAGTTTGATGAGATTTTTCCGTAAGGGTAAGGATCATAGATGAAACGATTTATAGCGATGGAGTGATAACACTTCACAAACTCGACTCACTATTACACAAGCCAGGCTTACAGTGCGAGTGCGTCATCCGACAGAAAGGCGAGTCAACAAGAACACAAATAAGATAATTTTGATAATATCTTGTGGCCTTAATCTCGTAATTATAGGATTCTCTGCAATAAGTCTGATTCGATATAGTTCCGTTTTCTTCTGCCATGGTCTTTCGCCACACCCTCTATTTCAAGCAATTTCGAATACTGTAACATGCTCGGTTAATCAAAAGCCTGCCGTCTGTCGGTTGTACGTCGGTTGAAAATACCTTTCTCCTTTCTTATCTTGCTACTGTTGCAGGTGTCAAAATGGGATTTTGGGTGGTGACGCGTAAATAGGACACAGTCAACCGACACTAATTTAGTTTGTTCTCGATGACGGAATAGAAAAGATCGTTTTGGGTATCGTCGAATATAATTTGTTTCGTATGCGAAACATCATGTCGATTAGGACAACTGTAATGTTGTGCTGGGTTACGGTATTCTGGGGAGGTGTCCTGATCGGAACTATACATTCCGTCAGCTTGAACGGTAATGGCTATGAATTTACGGTTGCCATCTCCGAGGACGCTCTACAACTCGACGCCGAACAACGAGTTCCCTTCCTCGATGCTCTCAAAGTAAGCTTCATCTATTTCATTCATCTCGTCTCATTCAAACTTCATTCTTTCGTTTTAATTCATTTTTCAAAAAAAAAAATCATTTATTACGATTTATACTTTCTCGTTAATTAGAAAACAATGACGGATACGTCAAAAATGCTCTTTGATGCGACTGATTCAAAAGTCTATTTTAAAAAAGTTAACATTTTACTACCGCGTGCTTGGATTACCAGTACTCTTACTGGCGCACCGACATCGACGTAAATAAATCTGTTAAGCTATCTCTACCTAGTTTTCGTTAATTAAATTTCAATTGTTTCTCATCGGTTTCAAGGTATAATTACTTGAACGCTGATATGCGAATTGAAACCACCATGACTGCCTTTGACCCCGAGACTGTGGTCCAAGCAGCGCGCTCCTACAATTCCAAAATGTGTGGCCAACCGGGTGAATATATAATTGCGCCACCCCAGTTTTTCCTCAACAGCAACGGCGCAACTGTGAAAAAGTATGGTGATCCAGGTAAGCAAGCGATGAGCAGGAATGAAGAAAGGAATGGGGATTTTATTATTCATACTTCAAACTAGCTAGTTATTGTAGTCTACTGTTTATAGCAAAAGACTACAATTTTATTTGTATTTTATTATTACAATATAGCTAAGGTGATGCTCCACGAATTCGCCCATTACCGATACGGTGTTCATAAAGAAAATGGAATTCCAGGAATGTTTATCGAGAACGGTGATAAATTTCCCTACACATTTAAAAATCCTCGTGGCGAATGGCAACTTACTGGATCCAATAATAGCAAAATTGAGGGATCGTACGCATATCCGTAAGAATATATATATATTTTACTATTTAGCATTGCACTGCTTTTGACATTATATATTCAGTGATTAATTGTTGAACAACTTTTTAGGGAAGACCACACGCGTTACTGCGAGTATCCCAATACTCCCGACATGACAGGCGATCTGACCGATCTCAATTGCAGATTCATTCCCGATATGACAGCTACAACCGGACCGACGACGTCTTTGATGTTCATGCCATTTTTACCTACAGTAAAATTGCGCTACTATTCTCGTTTGATCTTCATTTAATTGATTGTTCTTTTACTATAGGTGACTAAATTTTCCGATGAAACTAATCATGACCGAGCAGCTCCCAACATGCAAAACTACTGGTGCCGCAATCGTAGTACCAAAACAATAATTTCGAAACATCCAGATTTAACTGACCTTGAACCTTCGGATGCCTCCACCAACACGGTACCGGAGTTCAGTTATCTGCTCCCAGCATATCAGACTGTTTATATCGTCATGGATACCTCAAGTCACACCTTAACCGATGATGTACGGTATTTAATTAAAGGACGACTAAGTGAATCTTAGTATTCAAGTCTAATTCACATTATTATTTTTAGACGGTTTTCAATGATGTCAGGACGGAAATCGCAGATAAATTAATTCCGCAATTGGCTGCAACCAGCCCCAGGTCTTTTGTAGGCATCGCAACCATGGGTGGAACTAATGTTAGTAGTTCAAATGGTCGTCTAGGAGGATATTTGACCGAAATACAAGCTCCCATTCAAGTAAATTATTTTTTAGAAATATTACTGCTTTGAACACATAATTTAATTTTTGCATGGTTGTTGCTTCACTGTTTACTTTTTCAAATTCAAAAATGAACATTCAGGTCGATAACAATGAGATTTTATTAGCCAATAAGGTGAACGGATTGACTCGATCATCTGAGTCAGGTTTGTTAATAGAGAAGGCTATGCTGGACGTTGGAGAAGTTTTGACAAACTTCACACATTTGTCCGGGTCAATCGCGCTCGTGTTCAAATTGAATGACATCACGAACATGGATGAAATGAAGGTTGAATCTGAGGCTGTCCATTTACTCAATTCTCGAAACGCTCGTTTGATAACGTTCGAATACAACGACGACAGCAGTAAAAACGTAATGGAGAGAAGCACATTACTGACTGGAGGGACTCATTTTCCCGCCAACCTAAATAGTTACCAGACTGTCATTTCGAGCGTGCTAAATAAGACCGTCGAGCTGGTACGAGATCCAAAATTTCTCAACAGAAGAGTTCAAGTAATAATTACGATTTATACTGTACTTCGTTTAGATATCTTGTTAATCACTAATTATCCGTGTATTTAGCTGCTTCGAGATCCGTTTACGAGTAATTCTGCAACGCCTTTCAGAAAATTTTACACCGTAGACTTTGTTCCAAGCTCAATAGAGATGCACTTTTTCGTACCCGTTGGAAGATCCAGTGACTATCAAATCCTGGTAAACGGAACGGATAGAAAAACATATAGCTTGGCATCGGCAGAGCACGTCCAAAAATACTCAAGTTGGGACAGAAAGTACAAAATTCACACCTTTACCATACCATCGGTTAGAAAAATTGCTGAAAATCGCTTCTTCTGGCTTAAAGAAAAATTAAAAATTCCTGTTTTGAATACAGACATCAAGCTCGACAACTGCTACGTTCATGGTCGATACGACTGGAGAACCGTTGTCAGGCTTTTACGAGGCTGTTGAAATTCTGGGTGAAAACGTTCCGGTTTACGTTGGCGGCGGAGGCCAAACCAAAAATCGAGTAATCGATGTCGAAGTCTATACATCTGGCAAAAACGGTATTTGATTTTTCCACAAAACTTCGTCAGGTTTTTACATTTTTGATTCCATTTAAATCGAAAGGTGTCCTAAACATGGCTGACATTTACGAAGACCCTTCGTTTTTGATCTTCGCTTCAATTCGAAAGGGCTATTCATTTGCTCGAGCACTTAAGTCTGCTGTTGCTACCGTTCATTGGCCAAACGCAATCCAGCAATCCGTGTCTTTGAGAGATGACGGCCTTTGTACGTGTATTCCAATATGCCTTAAACAAATAAGCAGAAATAAGTAGTGAGATTCTTCGACTAAAGGAAAAATTTTATTTTCAACAGACCCTGACTTACTGGAAAAAGACGGCACCTACACGGGTTTCTACAAACCGACAGTGAGTGGCATATTTCACGTTTCTGTTCTCTTAGACGGTTACCGAAGATCCGATCCACTTGCCCAATTCAACAATAATCCTTCCAGTCGTTCAATACCCATCGATCAGAGTACGATACAATTTGATGAATGTGTGAATTATTCTGATAATTTATAATTCTCAATTTCCGTGAACAGACGAAGACTCGTCCTACCTCGAAGTGGGTTCTACCACCAGTTTTCAACGTTGGATTCCCTATGCTGCCAGCCTTGACGTGCGGTTGGCGATTTTGTACAAAGTACGTTATTCAGCATCATCGTGCGACACTAATATTGAATATAAACGTTTGCTAAGCTACGAATAATGATTTATTACAGGAACGACCGGCTCGCATCATGGATTTCCGAATCGACAAATACGATTCGGAAAACCAAAAAGTAACATTTTCTTGGACTTCTCCTCAAGATAGTTACGGCAAAAACAGTAAATCAATTTCGATATTTTATAACACCAGCATTCAGTAACGTAAAATAATTTATGTAGCTACTTAAAATCTTTTTTTTTCTCTCTTTACAGCGTCGGTTGCTTCCTATCGACTGGTGTACAGCTTATACCCAGATCAGATTATCAATAATGACGGACAAATTCCGGAAACAGCTGTAGAAGTAGGTCCAAGCACCATCGTAGAGGGATCTTTAGATCCTTTGCAACCTTTTGTTCGTCATTCTGTGACCGTCAACCTGGTACGAGATGGACCCGCGCCCCCTTCGATGTATTTTACCATAAATTCCAAGAGTACATCGGTATGTTGGCTCACGCGCGCTATTTATATACATACATATTTTTTTCTTATGAACTTGACGATATTTTTATTGTTTATTTGTGAATTTAGGATGTAGAGTCGTATGCTGCACCTATGGTTTACCTTATCGGGTCAGAGCCCCCTGTTACTACGACTGTCTCAAAAACAACAGTCACTACTCCAACAACAGCGGCTGTTACAACTCCAACTACTTCAACAACAACATCCAAACCTACAACTGCCAGCACTGCTGCGAGAACATCAACGGTGACGACAAAACCGTCATCGACAACAACTGTCTCAACAACAACAGTCACTACTCCAACAACAGCGGCTGTTACAACTCCAACTACTTCAACAACAACATCCAAACCTACAACTGCCAGTACTGCTGCGAGAACATCAACGGTGACGACAAAACCGTCATCGACAACAACTGTCTCAACAACAACAGTCACTACTCCAACAACAGCGGATGTTACAACTCCAACTACTTCAACAACAACATCCAAACCTATTACTGCCAGCACTGCTGCGAGAACATCAACGGTGACGACAAAACCGTCATCGACAACAACTGCGCAACCATTCCAACCAAATGGTGCTCAAATCACCCGAGTTTCATCAGCCTTATTCTATTCCTTATTCTCAGTTGCATTGATTTTAATTTCCGCTTTGTGAACAACAAAATGATTTATTTTATTTTAATTGTAGGAAATTTTTCTTTTCTAACAGCTTATCGAGTTATCGTTTAGTTTTTAACGATTAATTGAATAGAATATAATGAAATTATATGAATATTAGATTTTACATTCCAAATAAACTGAATTAAATAAATGCACGACATTGAGAAAAGGGAGATTTGCAGGTCGATTCAGTAGCTAGGCAACCAACAACGGCTTGGCTTACACAACAACAGTCTTTGTCGGTGTTTACGTTTGATCGCAGTTTGTTAATACTATTTGCTTTGGTTTTGTGTTGTAGCAAATGGGTAACGTATTTAAATTAATTTGAAACTGGCTTAGTAGTCAGCCAGATGATGATGCCAACAATGTAACTCATTTGGATCAAAGCAGTTGTATTTCAACTGATCCACCAGTTTATTCTTGGTTAGTTCGTTTAATTGCTGCCCTTCATTTTGGCTGTCATCATTATTTTGATGTGTTCTTTGTTATTCAAATGCAGGGACAACAAATCTGAAGTTGAAACAAACCAACTTCGACTGAACCATTTGAACGAACTGTACATTTTTCGGAACATCGTTTATCAAGTACAAAAGTTTAAGATCGAAAATTGCTTGCGTTCGCTTATCCTCGTTACAGGTTTCTTCGACAGCATTTTTGTCGACGATTGTAAAGATTGCAAAATCATTTTGGGACCCGTTAAAGGCAGGTAGCAGTCAAGCACAGTAGTTTGAATCACATGTCAATCAAGATAGTTAAAGGTTGCTGAGATATATTTTGTTTTGTATTTTAGTATCTTCTTGCGAAACTGCAGTCATTGCGTTATAGTGGCGGCTTGCGGACAGCTCAGAACTAGAGACTGTACTGACGTTACCTGCTATCTGCTTTGCGCAACTCAACCGAGCATCGAAATGTCTTCCTTGATGAAGTTTCAGTGTATTTCACTCGATTATCTGGGATTACATGGTTACACAAACTTATCACTTGATGTATCCGATTAGCCGTAAGTAATTTTATTTTACATGTTTTTAGGTCACCATACCAACGCTGGACTAAACTCAATTATTGTTAATCGATGGTCAGATGTATTTGATTTTACGCCTACTTCGTTGGAAACTAACTGGAAATGTTTGGCGATTGAAGATCGTTTTGAGGATAATCTAAATTAAGAAGAACTAATATACTGTACCGAGTAAGAATAATGTTTAGTTTGATTTTGCATGTTTATTATTAATTATTTTCTCGTCTTTTACCGTTTTTTTAGTCACCAAATTGTCTTTGATCGGACACTTTCAGCCTTACCATTCGATCACCCGATGGTACCCGTTAACCGTAATTCATATGCAGCTTCCGCTGCTCCCATCATCTGGGATAATTCAGAAAATTTTTGCAATTTGTTAGCCTCTAGCATAATCCTAAAAAACGATAAACTTTTCCTAAAACTATTACATGTCTTATACTTTCAATTTAAACAAATATAAATAAATAAATTTAGCTTTTGCTTTCAGATATGCGTCAATTTTTTTACGAGTAACGGCCCAAAAATGGAGATTGGAGAGTTAGAAAATATTTCAGAAATAATTTCATTCCGACTTTGATGGTCACAAATGACCTGGAAAGAAAATATAGGTTAATAACTCGAGTTTTCACACCTTCATTTCCGGACCTGTCGCACATATTAACTTAAAAAAAATTCTTCAACTGAAAACATAGATAGATGCAAGCGCAGAGCGCGTATCTATCGACGTCAATGTGGTTGGGAACCCCTTATCCGAAAGTATTAAAATTGGTTGTATTTTTTAAACGTTTTTTTTTTTAACTTTTAATTTTGTCAGGGATATCGCAAAAGAAATAATCGTTTCTTTTTTTTTCTTGCATGATATAGGGGGCTAATAACTATGGCACGCCGAAAGGGAAAAAAAAAGTTCCTTGCTTCATCATCTAGCGGTTAGATTTACAACTACACGCAAAAATTTCCCATTTCTTACTCCAAAACACGGAAATTTTCCCCGCTTCCCGTTCCGTCGAGCCGTGATTTATCGGTAACTGCAGTTGAAAATTGCGGTCGAAATTGGGCTATTTAACTTACGATTAGGCTACTGGAACTCAAATAGGAAACGAACCACGTAGTCTAGAAGGCTAGCATATATTATTGACTTTTAGATATACGTAAGTAGAAAAAATTAAGACTTCTAGTTTGTTTGTAATCTTAAGTTTACTTAGGAACTATAGACTTGGCTTACGTCCGTAGTTGCCAGTTGGATTAAAGCGAAAAAAGTGGACGCCAAATGGTAATGTTCTTGCATGGCGGCTTACGGAGTTTCGCCAATGTCATTACTAGTTGAGTAGTTGGGTCATTCCGCCGAGTTTCGAATTTGTTCGTCGCAAAAAAAAATTGATTTGCTCCATTTTTTTATCGCGTGTTCTTCGTGTCATGAAGAAGCAATGTACCAATGGATTTTTTAAAATGCTAACGGGAAGCCTTCCATAACATATTAAAGTTTTGCGCAGTAATCTTCATTCAAATTATTTTTTATTTCATCGTCAGCGGATCCAATCTGGTCTTTCGGATCGGCACCAAATTTGTACCAGTTATAGATGTGAATATGAAGAACACATAGTCAAAGAATGAAACTTGTTCTACGATCTGTTCAAGAGTTGCGAATTTTTTCATTTTAGTTGTTTTCCCTATTTCTTTGGTGCGCGCGCAACTCCCTCCCTCTCTTCCTCTCTCCCTTCGCTTGGAAAGGGAGCGCGTGCTCCAAATATTGGGAATAATAACGAAATAAAAAAATTCATAACTCTTGAACAGGTTGCGGAACAAGTTTCATTCTTTGGTTCTTCATACTCACATCTATAACTGCTGGTACAAATTTGGTATCTCCATCGCTAGGTGGCTTACAGGATGAATGCAGCCACATAATAAGACCGGCATGGCCAAAAAACGAAGAAATTTCGGGGAATTTTTTTCCAACATTTCAATCGTTAATATCACTAAGCTGGGCTTCTAAGCTGGGTGGGAACAAAAAATGAAAATGATTTGAAGAGATGGGCTATCCCATCATTTTAAAAGTCCAATTAGATTATTTTTAGGTACAGTAGTTGACGAGAAAACTGCTGCAGAAAAACAAAAACAAAAAAAAGTCTAAATTTTGGCTACCCCCTCAAAATTTTTTCTAAATATCTCCCAAACTACAATAGCTAAGCGATTGCGGTTTTACCAATTGACTTAGCGAAAAATTTAGAACAAAACTCATCTGTTTGTTAATTTTTAGAACCCCTAGCGATGTTTACCGCATAATCAAAAACCCCCAAAACGATCTCTTTGAATTGCGAACGGCTGGTATCAAACATTTTAAAAATATTTAGTTTTTACTTGCAGGAAAAGGCTGGAGAAGGGGGAGAAAGTCTAACTCATATGCCATCTACCCACCAAACAGCCTAAGTTCTTGTAAATTGGTGTCTGCAAGTAAGAAGATTTCATAATCAGCTGTTAATATCGGCAACAAACAAACACGTGCTGCCTTGCATGCACTTGTAAACAGAGCATTAGTAAGAACTTAGGGGGTTTGGTGGATAGATGGCACATGAGTCAAGTTGACTTTCTTTCCCTTCTACGAAAAATCAAACCTAATATTTATTTTTCCTTATTTTAATTAAAAATTTCAACGTAGCTGAACTCGCCTTTAAAAACTCTTATTGTTTATATTTTTCATTATTTTACTGTAAAAAAGCCTACCCGACAGGTTTTAACACGGTGAGATTGGACTGAGTCCTTAATATAGAGTTGGCCTAGTCCATGGTTTATAGGCCAACAGCCATTTCAGCAACGACACTAGTTTTTAAAATTTAATGGCCATCTTTCTTGTTTGTGCTAGAAGCGCGGATTTTAAAAATGTTTCTAGTAATGATACTTTAATGATTTGTTCCATTCAATTCTATTTAACTGAAATTTTATTATCATAATATAATCACCAATGTGAAAGAATTGTAAATCGAGGCCAATTTTCTCTTCTTTGCTGGATATCATTGTGTTCTCTATAATCTTCTCGGTATTTTTCTTAGTAAATTTATCCACTATACTACATCAATAATTATGTCCAGTGACTCTTCAATATTACATCATCAACGCCATTTAAAACTTGAATGAAGTGAAACGTAATGAAGTGAAACGTAATATGACGTGAAAACGTAAACATAAACAACGGTTTTGATCAAATCCTCATCCATAGTTTTGGCCTCAACCTTAGACACAGCCTTCCTCGCCAACTCATGCACAGTCTCTCCCACTAACTTGTCTATTCACCGATCATATCTCCCATGTCAACTCGTATAATATCTTCCATGGTATTGCAAACCTTCTTTCCCACGTCATCATCCACCTTTCCAACAACGTAACACAATATATATCATGCACGGCGTAATACAAGACATTAAGTACGACATCATAAACGACATCATACACGACGCCACACACGATGTGCTGAACTGTAAAACCCAAATCATATTGAACTTGATGAAAAACTTACTATGTGGTAGACTAGAGTTATGAGCAGGAATATCTTCATAATTTGGCGATTGGGACTTTTTTGTCTTGTATATTTAAAGAAGATGAAATTAAATAATGAAATTTAAATTTAAAATCCTCAAAACTGTGGGGATTTTGCTAGACTCAAATAGCATGTGAAAAAGGATACTTGATTTTCTAAATCCACCCTCACTATTTAAAAGATCCAATGCCAAGAATAACTGTATAAACTAGACTATAACTGTACTAAATGCTAAAAGAACAAAATTTAGAACCCTATAAGCCTTTCTCAAAATGTCTTCCTTGTTTAGCGACATAGCCAAGGCCAAGAGCTTACCCTACATAATACAGGCCTTTCTCCAACCAATTAAAAAAGCATAAAAAATATAGCTATTAACAAGCGATTCGCGACTCAAAGCGTCCAAAAAATCCAATTTTTCCGGAGGTAGTTTTCGGATCGTCATCCGGAAAGAGACTTTAAAAATCCGGAATAGGTCTAACCTACTCAGAATCACAATCAAACGTAAAAAAAGCCAGATTTCTATCTTTTTTTGTTCCCAAGATAATCGGGATTGAAATTCGTGAAATATTGTTAAGAAACAGAAGGCCAGGCTTAGACTGTTTCAACGTGACATAGTCTATTTTCCAGTCTAAAGCTAACATTTAGACACAAGTAACAACAACCCAGGCTCACGCATTACTGCCGTGCAGCCTCCAGTGCCCGCTGGCCACCACGGCGCACCACACAAACCGACCGTCACCACGGCCGTTCGTACTAAATTAACGCGCTGGCCATGCTTTGTGTGATTCCAGCTCCAACACACACACACAGATACACTCACTGGCCATTCTTTGGGACATTCCAGGTCCAACACACAAGTACACATTCACACACTAACACAGATTAAACAACAGGGCACAACAGCCCGACCATTAACCGATAGCTATTATGACCGAGGTAAGTTGAGGGGAGGTGCTCCTAGCGCACTTCGTCCAGGGCAGCTTACAACCAGCGAGAGAGAGCGACTTCCGAGTCTCTCAGTAAGAGAGTGAAAAGGAACAGGACGTTACTCTTACGTCCAGGGGAAACAACTAAAAGAACAAAGGGACAGTGAACGGGGAATTATAAGGAAAAGCAACGTTTAACGTTGCGTCGACGGCAACACGTTACAATATCACGAAAACCCAAAGCCAATTTCTTTATATATTGTAATTTTACCTTTTCTGAATGAAATCCACTATTTTTTTCTACATTTATTAAATTTGCGCTTTTAATTTTTCTGCCTTGTACAATATGACATACGATGTGGTCATGTGGATTCAAGTTCGGAAGCGGTAGCTGCACTCGTGTAAGTAATACGTGGGTGGGCATTGAACATTTTTCTTGACGTTTTCTATAGTAATCAAATTCCTAATTTGATCATATTTCATTCAATATGATTACATATAAAAAGTAATTGATGAATGACATATATACATCATCATCATCGTCGTCGCTTGATTAAATCGTAATACGCTTTACTCGAAGGCGGGGTCGGGTTGCTAACTCCTCAGTGTTTTGTTTCCTTCAGTGATTTTTAAACGAATTTTTATGTTGATTAAAAATATACTTAAAACACATGTACATATTTAACACTTACTAATTCATCTTCGTCCGGTTGGCCGATTATTTTCTCAAAGATCCAGAGTACCGCTGAATGCGCTGCAAAGGATTTAAAGACCATTTAAAGGAGGAATTCAGAGGAGCTGTATCTGAAATAAAAACATTCAGATTCATTATACATCTAAAAAAATTAATTTTCCACATTTTTAAAAATTTACCAGAATACAGAAGATGTGGGGCGATAGCATTTCATGTACCTTCTGCAGTTAGTTTCTATTCTATCTGGTTATCATTTCATAAATTAACATTTTTTTCAAGTTTTGACCTTTTATTTTTCTGTTGCCCCGTTTCACGTTGACCTATAACTAGCTAGGCTTGTGTTTGGTTGTACTTCCCCTGCGCTGAGTGAAAACAGAGAAGTTGCTAATAAGACAGAAGGTCTTCAATATCATCTTTTAGATAGTCATGGGGATTGTTACCCATCTTTTCTGTTAAACCCTTGCCTAAACTTTGGGTTCATATTCTGGTTTCTTTAAATAACTGGATTAACTGAACAGGTAGGTTTCCTTGTTGGAGTCTATCAAGTCAGTGCTTCCCTTCATCATTGACTATAATGCACTTCGTATTTTCGTAATCCAATAACAGTTGGATAGCAGGAACATAGTAAAAGCTTTATGCAGACTTCAACTATTAATGTTACAAGGTTACATGTATATGAATATGAGTAATGTATTAGTGGAACTAATCGTATTAATTTCATACTTATAACAACACTAGATTCTATTTTATTTTTATTTTTAAATTTTGGAATGGTTTATCTTTATTAAGCTGACAGTGACAGCTGAGGTCATGGTCATGACGGAGGAAGAATAATATCTGAATACTTCGTCATACTAAACGATTGCTACATTAGTTTTTTCTCTGCCATTACCCGATAGACAAAAAAAAACAAAAATAACAGCAACAAAAACTTCTACTTTTTGTCTACTCTTTTCCGTCAAGATTAGAAACTTCGATTCTAGTTCGTCGTTAGCCTGTTAAAACAAAAATTATTCCAGTGATTCTAGATCTAATTGATTTAGATTTTTGAAAGCACGTTGTGTTTAGGAATTACAACCAACCATTTGGACTGTTGGTAGTATGCAGAATCAAGTTGCATATTCAATACTATTTAATTATGTATGCGTGTTAATGTGTTAACTATCTTGTTTAATGCGTGTACTATCTTGATTTCTATTAAATGAGGCACAATCAACAACAGACAGAAAACCCGAGGGAAAAAAGGTAGTTAAGGTACAGCTATTTTTTTTAACAGTGCAGCACAGTTAAAATATTTCCTCATGCCCAAAAATTACATAAGCTGACCTGGAAATGGAGTTTCATTACTCTTCAGTGGCACTGGTTTTCAAAAGCAGATAGGAAAGAGATGATTGCATTTGACTGATTCCATTTGAACACAATTAGAAGTTTAAGTCTTATTTTGGCAAAATCATGTCTTATTATTTATGCATTTTTGTTCTATTCATCACTTACGTAAGAATAAACAAAAAACGCGCTGAATTTGATACTTATGGGACAAAGGCAGAAAATGATAACTTGGCCGTCGGAGATCTCAATTGTAAAAAGAGTGAAAACAAAGCTGTTGCTTTTGCCACACAATAATATTTCTTTTACAGTTCAGCCACACTTTTTACGACATTCAGGCCAGAGGGTGAATGGAATGGTCTTGAATGAGATACAAAAATCAATCATTAGATTTAAAATTGGAGTTATATAAGTCAATTAAGCTTTTTTACTTTTTGACGAAAGACAAGGGCAACATTCCGCTCAGAACTATTTTTTTGTTTTTTTATATAATGACGAGCTAAACAGGGTTTCAGATCCCGTAAGGAAATTCTTTTTTTAGTGGGAAAAACTAATTTTCAACTCAAATTTCTCTGATCAAGATCACTAGATTATTCAGGCAAATAAAATATTAAATTAATTTGAGGCCACTATCAATTTTTAATTTGCAGTAAAAAAAACTTCAAACTTTTATCAACTCTCACTCGTACTTGTGGTTTTCATTAAGTAGTAATAAAATGTGAAACTATTCGTGATAAAATACCCTAACACAACGGTACAGTAAGCAGCAGGAAATCTCAATCTGACAGGTACTTTGACTTGAAAAACAGGTTGGGAGAGCCGGGTTAGTTGAAAGGACTAATCAGGAGGACAATTTATCATTTAGTTATTTGACTTTTTAAGAAATCTGATTGAAAATTTGTTATTTAAGAAGATCTATTTTGACAGATTTTTGAAAAGTTTCACTATTACACAAAAAAGATATTAATAAAAAAAAAACTAAAACTAATTTTTATTTGACAAATCCACAATATCCGTTCGCATTTCTTCCTTATCTATTATAACCAAATAAATCAAGAAAACAATTATTCAAAATATTATTGTTGCAGATAGCAGTCTACTATTTCAAATGGTTCCTTTACTTGACTGCATCACGGGTTAGACAAAGTTGATCCATGGCAAAACGTGGTATGTTGGTAGCATAAATTGGAGTGTCAGAGCGTAACAAAATGTAATTCATTTCAGCAATTTGTTCATGAACCTTGCAGTTCAGAAAAATTGCTCATTTTGGACATGTTGTTGACAGTAATGGGATTCGCCCTTATTCAAACAAAACTGATGCAACTAAGAATTTTTCCAGACTTATTATGTCGCTGAGTTACGTTAAAAACGATGACAGCTAGCTGCCATCTTTTTCAATTTCCATTCAAACTTTTTTCTTCGACAGATTATGATGGATTTGCTGGGTTTTTTTCCGTAATCCACAGCGTTGTCTACAACTAAACCTGGTTGTTCCACAATAATGGCATCCATAACTTTATCCATCGAGTCTTCAACAACGTCATCTAGATACTCAGAAACTGCATCATCCGTAGCTTTAGCTTAAGTATGAGCAAAAGCTTCGGTAACAATCTCAGCCAGACCTTCAGCCCCAGCGTCGCCACAGTCTCTACCGCAAATTCAACTAAGCTGCGTCACCTAAAATTTCTTCTGGCATTGCATAAGATTTCTCCTATGAACGCTATGAATGTCGCAGACCTTTTTACCAGCAGCCTTTTCTACCCTGCCACCCACCTTCCAACCCACTTCGTCATGCGCAATATAATGAATGACATCTTGCACAAAATCAGGCACGACGTGCTGTACCGCCAGAATTGCTACAATTGGAATGAAAAATATAAGTCACTATAGTCGTGATCGAACTTTTAATCATTATTTTTATCAAAAATCAAATTACTTTATTTTAATTTTATTCGCGAACAAATGCCAAAGAAAGATTTGAAGGAAATATTGGTTTTCAATTATTTCTGTGACGTCTGCCGAAAAGAATCAAAATGCTGTACGTTTCTTCTGAAATAATTGAGATGTTCAGTTTGACGTCTAAGTAGTCTATCCTCATCTGTCTGTCTAAATAAATGGAAGTTGACAGTAGTTGTAAACGTTTGACATACTTATTTGGAAATATTCTTTGATTTTCCCACGATTTAAGAGTTCGGTGGATAAATGGAAATTTTTTAAATGAGTTAGAGAGCAGCAGTGAATAAAGTTCAAATTCAGTTTGACTATCGAGTTTGGTAAATTATTTGCTTTTGCACCAGCCAATTTTGTGGAAGAGATTTAGAGAGTTTTAGCAAACCGTGTCATATTTAAATTGCAGTAGCAGGGGGGGGGAGGGAGACATCGCCTGCTATTAAGTGTACGTCAGTGGTGTTTTTGCTCTTGTTTAACTGCAAATTTCTACGGTTTATCAGTTTAATATCCCCAATAACTGTGATTTCAAACAAAGTTTAGTTCGCCGTGCACAGTTTAATCTCCCTCTAATCGCCTTTGCTCTGTGTTGTGTGTGTTCTTTTTCGCAAATTAAAAAGTCAGTTCAGCCCAGTTCATCGCTCTACACAAAGCTTAAAGTTTACGTCACCAGGCTACCTCTTCTCTCCCTCCAAAATCACTGCGTGTGTGCTTCGCGCGCTTGTCTTTTACTTTCTTCACCTCTAAATTTCAAAAATTCACAATGTCAGTTCGGCGCTCACCTGTCCGAAATGAAGTACAATGGAGAGAAAGCACAGCAGCTGCTACTCCGGACCCACAACCTTCAAGTCAACAATCTTCTGGGCATCATTTCTCAACGAAAATCTGCGTTACATGTAACAACGACTATACTCCAACGGCCTATCACCAGAAATACTGCTCCACTTGTGGTCGTAACTCAGCGCGCAGAAAGAGCCAAGCCTTGGTTGATAATACCCAAAATCCTCCTAATGCTGACATACATTCTGATATCGACACTCAGAGTGATAATCAAAGTGACAATGTCTTCGGTCAATACGCGACTGGGTTCACGCTTTCTACCCCGTACCAACCCTCGTACTTTACCATCGATCCTTCAGCAAACACAAAGCGAGGAAACGCACACTTCTCTCCACTGGACGATGCAGCAGATGACAAGCGTACGAGAAACGATTGTCACAAAGAAGCGGAACTCACAAAACTTCCCTTGCAGCAGCTTATTGGTATTATTCTTGCGCAGCAGTCCGAAATGAATAAATTAATCGCCAAACGTAACAGCAGCGAGGACGCGCTATACGCCGAGAAAATGAAGACCAAAGAATTGGAAGAAAACTTCAACAAGACTTCGGCTGAATTACTGCAGGCCAAATTGTGTTTTGCTGAAGACTTCCTCTCTACCATGAAAAGACCTGCAACCTACGCGGACGCAGTTAAATCGAAGCAGTCCGAGTCTCCCGGTCCAGTAACTCTAATCGCTGACCTCTGCAATGGTAAATCAAACGTTCCTGAACTGAAAGCCATTGAAGACCTGCTCGGATCTAGAGATGGTGGCCCTGTCGCCCAAAGCTCGTTTCATCGGGACGGAAAACTATTCATTACCTTCGGTCAGCAAAAAGAAATGGACACAGCTATCCATATCTTAAACTCTGCAACGAATGCAAAAGAAATTTTCAGCCCCACATCACTCCCGAAAAAGCTGTATCCAATGATCATCCGTGATGTCATGACGACCAACTACTCCGGACCGGCTGACATTATCGCAGACCTCAACAGCGTTGACAGAAATCGCTGCCTTAAAGTCATGTGACCAGAGCCAATGTAATTTTCACCAACAAAAGGAGCGGGAAATCACTAGTCAAGCTCCTGATCGACAGTCGTGAAGCCAGAGATGAAGCTTTATCCCGTGGGCGAATCTATTCAAAAACTGGAGCTTCCTACGCTACCGTGGCAGTCAACCCTGAACACGAAATCCGTCGTTGCTACAACTGCTGCCGCTACGGTCATCTTGCCTCAAAATGCCGCAGTAAACTACGATGCGGAAGGTGTGCCATGAACCACCCGACCCACGAATGCTGCTCCGAAACTCTATGGTGCTGCAACTGCAACGGTAATCACATTTCGAGATGCCGATCCTGCCCAGAACAACAACGAGAGCTAAGGCGGTACGAAAAACTCTTCTGTTAATCATGTTCAAAAAAAAAAAAAAAAAAAAAAATAATAATCAATCAACTTTCTCTTGTCTCTAAATTAACACTCGTCATTGAATGGCTGTTTCCGCCTCTCTAACCCAACTTACGACTGAAAATTACGATATTATATGTGTACACGAACCCTATGCCTCCTTTCATGTTAACCTCCACCCTACGCCAAGTCCAAAAATATCAAATGTCCCACCTGGCTATAAATGTTACCACAACTTAAACAGCGATCATGCCTACGGTGCTCTTATTTTTGCTCAAGCCTCTCTAAATGCCACCTCTGCCCTAAATTTGTCAGCAAAAAATGTCTCCGCTATCGTATTTATACGCAACTCCGTATCCATTTACATCATATCTGCCTATATCTAAGACCGACAATTAAAAACCCTGACGAAACTTTATACGCCCTCTGCAATCTCCTGAAAAACGACACCCAAACCACCATTTTCTTTGTTGACTCTAATGCAAAGAACAAACTTTGGGGCAGCTCCCAAACCGACTCCAAAGGCGCTTCTATTGAGTGCGCTATCACAGCTAAAAAAATTATATAACCTAGACAGAGACCCCGACGAATGTGAATTCACCCTGTAGATACTTCCTTCATTGATATTGCAACAAAAAAGCAATAGCTTTCGCCTGCCACTTTTGTAAACCCGCTCTACCCTTCTCCGACTGCCATGCACCCCAAACTGAAAAAACGACGATATTCTATCTCACCCCACTTGTTCACTCTCCTCCAATCACTATGTACGAGCTAGAGTCCGCCATCTTCACCCTATAACTCACAAATTCCGCCGGAATCGACCAACTGTCATCTTCGTTAATTCTTGCTACCCACCCATATTATATTCACATTCTTCTTGAGACACTTACGTTTCCCTTCATCCTGGATAATCGCTAATATCACTATAATTCTGAAACCGAACAAATACAACCATGAGCTACTCACCACCCGCGTTGTATCCTAACTAATTTGTTTATTTATTTTTTTCCCCTTTTTTTTACGTTTTGTTCTACTCCAAACATGCCCTTCAATGTATCCTAGTCACCTCTAGGCCATAGTATTCTCTTTGATGTTCTTTGCTTAATAATCCTTGTAATACAAAGAGGCAACTATCAATTTTTGATAACGCCTCTGCAATACAAGAAAAAAAATTGCAGTAGCAGAAGTAGTAGCTCAAATGTGAAAAGGCTGTTATACCAATACTTTCACATACTTAAACTTTCAGTTTATTGGTGATATACTTTATGTGACCAGTAAACAAGCCAGTACCCAATAAACGTGTCCTTTCTCAGAATGCGAACCAAAGAAGAATAAAGAAGGCCAAGATGGACATCTTGTGGTTTTCAATAAGGCCAGAGTTAATGGCTAACGTCTCTTTTGTGGAGGCATTTATTGCCTTTTATGCTAGTTGAAATATAACTGATTTCATTCATGTCGGACAACCATCCCAAAGGTGAGCTTAATCAAGGGAAGAATTGGAAAGATGCTATAAAAGCTTTGAAGGGACAGTCTGTACTACTTCCTAACTCCAATTGCACACCAATCTCCAAAATGATTGTAGTCACACAGTATGATTTACGCAATTGGGTCTCGGTATGTGTAGTATATATTCAATCAACAAGTTGTTAAACTAATTGTAAATATTCTGTTTTGAACTGTTTCGTGTATATGTCATGCCTTTTTTCACTCCGTAGAGAAACAGGATTTCATACACACGCTCTTAATCTCACGCTTTTGCTTGATAACACTGCTAAATTTCTGTGACATCAATATGATGTACTACCGGTATCATTGTACACACAATTGGTAGGTAGAGGGAATGATTCTGTGTGGTATTTTTGCCACTTTTTCCTAGATACAATTATTATGTATGTTTCTCACTATTTTTCTTCTAAATATTCTCTATGTATGTATACTACCTCCCTAAACTACATTCCTTCCATGTCCCATATTTATAAATTCCTTTTATGAAACTTGGATCATCCTAAAATTTTATCACACGATGACCCTATTTGAACGAACTATGAATGTCTGACCAGAGGCTAAAATAATAAAACTGAAATTAAATTCAAGAAAAAAGTGTATTATAAACGTGTTCCACGTCAGTACACGTAAACTCGAACACATTGTTTTTTGAATCAAATGATCCCAGTCAAATCTGTTGGTCACAAAACAATGTGATTTATAAAAATCAAGTGAGAAGAAAACTTCAGGTGCTTGAACAAATGTTCAGTCTCTTTTTTAACATAGCATCGTTGCAGGCATAATACTGCGTATCTGATCTTTTTCCAGCAGAATAAAAATAAATAGTTAAATGTATAACGGTATTGGGAACATAATCAGCAGCAGTTATCCTGATTAAATACAGAAGCGGTACTGTTTTTTTTAGTTAAGTCTTATGGTTAGGTATTTTTATAGTTCAACTAATTGTCTAATAGACAGGAAGTAGCACCTGTGTCAATTCCGGTATTTCAGTTATCAGAATGTTGTTCTCAAAGTCCGTGAATTCCCGGATGAAGAACAGGTGAGCAACGAATTCCCCGTCGTCACTAAGGAGAGGTGCTGGGTGCCGTTACAATGTGTCCTGTAATAAATGATAGTAATGGTTTCCCAGGCTCTAATCAAAACATTCTAATCTTAATTTTCACCAATGTGTTTGAGGAATGCTACGAAAATGTAATCAAAATATCTTCCAGAGGAAAATCTTGTAATAGCTGTAACTGCAACTCCTAGAAAATTTTATAGATGTTAACTATTTTGAAAGAACTTCCCCATATGGAAATATGGATGCTGGTTGCTACTCGAAAAACACGAACTTACCCACGTTGCGGATAGAAGTGACATTATTCCTGTTGAGATAATTAGTTAATCATACTAATTGTCTATTCCAACAGATGTTACAACCATTATTCATTTTATAGGTCGTTAATAAAGATGGATCAGTAACCAACCAATATGCTTTTTCAGCATGGCGTGACAGAGACGTCACAGTAAGAAACTTTCTTTTCACCACAATGGAAAGAGATCATATGTGAGAAAGAGCTCACTCATCAATTGTTTCAAGTTTCAACCCGAACATAATATGATAGCACACATCGCCGAAGTGAAAAACCATGGCCTCCACTCTAAACGAGATTGGAGCTACGACATCCCCAGTCAAATCATGACGAAGATCGAAAACAATCTTCCATCCAGATGTCAAAATATATTTACTGCCTGGAGCAGCGTCCCGAATGAACACACAAACATAGCTCCACTGACTTCTTGGCTGCTAAAAGAAGAAAGCATGGTAAAACGATGGAACGAGGATGATAACATCGCAAGGGACGCAGCTCTCTTGGCAAAAGATATGGCTTTATCTTCGAATTCCCGGATCAGCACCACCAAGTTTTCCAAGAAGGTGTCCATGGATCATGAAGAGGGAAGAGTCGTATTTCCCCAAAGTATGAACGTAAAAGTAAAGAATAAAGTCACTGAGGCAAACCTGGACACACTCCGATCGTCTGCAGAAAGAGAATTCGAAGAAGCACTGAGTAAAAGAAAAACAATAGAAATAAAGAAGTATAATTCATCTCTAGCTACGTATCAACGATGATCAAGAGTGTGGGTATTTATCATCTTCATCTTTTCTTGTGCGTAATTCCATGGACTCGTTTGCAGACTCTGCAGTCAGTCGACAAATGACGGACCAACTATGAATGTCATCGAACTTTACACCAATCAACCCAGGGACCTGGCAATTCAATTGAAATGGTGGGATACGATTAAATGCTCTCAGTCAAGGAGACGTTTAGGTATCAGCTACAGTAAATGAACCCAAAGTAAACTAAAGTAAAAAGTACCCAAAGCAACGTAACATTTAAAAAAGACACTATAAATTCCTGGTCTCGCGGCCAATCTGCTGTCAGTCCCTGCTGCAACCAACCAAGGAACTACAGTCACTTTCTCCGACACACATGTCGCCTTTAATCAAGATCAAGAGACCTAGATGATTGGACAGCGTGTTGGTGCTAAGCTCTACAGACTGGACTCAAAGAACATTAAAAAGATGGACTCTCCTAACCTGGTTGACGGCTTTAGCAGCCTAATCACACCCAGCATCATACCATCTATGGTATGCTGGGGTCCAAATCCTACCCTGGGTGTGGATTTGGAAAAATGTACCTCCCTTTCCCAAAGGACGAACCAAAGCCACCGCAGTAGGACAAATCACCCATTTATACCTATGCGGTCCCATGCAAGTTGCCAACCTTGAAGGAGCCGTTTATTTCGTTTATTTACAGACGACTTATGTGGATGGAGAGTTGTACTTTTCCCGAAACAGAAGTCGGAAGCTGCTGATCGTTTAAAGAATATGTCACCCTACTCCAAAACGAGACAAGCAACACGGTCAACCCATTAAGGTCAGACAACGGAGGCCAGTACATCAGCCGTAACTTCAAGGAGTGGCTGTCAGAGAGAATCGTCCGACACGAGACAAGCAGTCCACACACACAACATAAAATGGAGTCGCATAAAAAGCCAACTGAACCAACATGGAAACAGCACGTATCATGGTACACGACAGAAAACTACCTATCTACCTCTGGGGGGATGCTGTTGGTTGTGCATTATATACGCTGAATCGAGTCATCAGCACTGCGTCACTAACAACGCCGTTCTCAGCCTGTCAAAAGAAAAAAATGTTAATAATTATATTAACGTATAATGTATTAACATTACTTGGTATACTATCAAAGACACACAGTTTGACGAGTTACATTACTTATTTTGTGTTGTCTTTCGCCGTCTTTTTCAAAATTTCATTTAAAGACTGGAAAGTGAAACACGGTGCTGTTTCCCACATTTAAAGGCGCATTTTGGCGCGAAAAATTCAGCTGAAGTGAATTACAAGTGTGTATTTTGGCGTGAATTTGGATTTTTAATTCACTTCAGCTAATTTTTTTAATTCATGTATCCCTACTACTTTTTTTACTTCAGCTGAATAGAGGTCTTGACCTCTATTCACCTCTCCCGATTCACCATTCACCCATCGATTTGTGCACCTCCCTTTTCATCTTGCAATGTTGCATGGAAAAAACAGACGGAATAAAACAAAAACAATTTTTTTTAACCTCATGAGTGTTTTTTTAATTTCATTTGTTCTCGTAGTAATTTTTTTGTTACTTTTTAAGTAGTAGTGTTTAAAAAATGGCTTTAGAACCTGACATTGAGAATCAGTTTGTTAAAGAACTCCTTTTGGACTAAAATGGAAATGTGATAAATAATGATAATATGCCCATAGTTATTCCTGCTGAGATATCAAGAGAAATTTGGAATGGGAAAAAAGATAGAGAGCAATTACAGCTGGATCACGTTGCAAATTTGATTTTCCTTGGCAAGTCTATCACATATTATCACTTTGAGTCTGTAAGTTATCAATTTTCTATCCCTTTTTGTTTGTACAACAGACCTCGTTAAAGAAAATTACTCCAAGTTGAGTGCAAACGCCTCAAAGTTTTACCGTTCTAGGAGTCTATTGCAAGTAATCTGCAAGAAGCAGGCTACAATTTTTCTAAAAAGAAAAACCTTGCCAACAAATTAAAAGTTAAATGGAATAAACTAGTGGCTAAACGCAAAGAGTATGCAAAACTGATTTCTGCCACAGGGTCTGGTGCTGAGGTACTCAAGAAGAAACCCAGCTATTTTGATGAAATGGAACACATTATTGGTAAATCTAAAATTTTATTGCAACAATCTGTATAATAACACACAACACAAATTGTTCGTTAAAATAGGGAACTCTCTTGTTATTCATCCTTCCTATGTAGGCGACAGCCTCGATAGAAAAAAGAATCCAACGAAATTGGATAAAACGTCTTCGAATGAAATCGAATCTCAGATGGAAGCCTGTTGGTCTTTGTTTTTATATTTTTTGGCCGGCATCTCAATTATATTTGATTTTCTTAGCCACTAGTAGAAAAAACAACATGCGGAATTGGAGAAAAAGATTGACGAAGACATGGCCTTGAATTCAGACAATGATATCAACAACAAACGAAACCCTGATGAAGATTCAAGCAGTGATGGCTTCTCCGAAATGATTCAAAAAAGAAAGAAACAAAGAACTTCTTGCGTATCAAAAGGGCAGCTTTTGTTAGAATTAATTGAGAAGACTGCAGAATCGAGAGAGAAGGCGAGAGCTGAAAGAGAAAAAGTTAAGGCAAAGCAGTATGAAGATCATATGGCACTGGAAAGTAGAAAATTAGATGCAATGATGCTGTTAATTCAAAGAGCACTGCCAGAAGAAAAATCGCAAAAGAAAAATAAAAAATCAAAGAGTAAGAAAGAATCAGACTCTTCTTCTACAGATAATGACTAGAAATCAGGATGCATTTTGTGGAGAAGATCGTTTGAGTTATTCATTTTATTTTCGAACAAATCAAACACATTTGGTTAATCAAGTAGAGTGACATGTATCATGTCTTTTCAGCCAGTAATACATGGAATCTTTAACGCCGAAAGGCTGCAATAACTCTTCGTTGAAATCGTTTCCGTAAGATCTCTCTCTTCGCATTTGCAGTTACATCGTGATCATTGTAGGCCATCAGTGGAGGATTAACATTACAATTAAGTGGCGCATTATCATGCAAATTGTGATCAAGTTACCATTTCTGATGCAAATATCATGAACAACACAACATGTAACAACAATGTTGACTGCATTTTCAATGGTAGTATCAATGTCTCGACATCTACAAGTACGGTTTTTAATATCTGCAAAAACATTTTCTACGATCATACAACTTCCTGATAACCTTTTGTCAAACGCCTTCTGTGAGGGTGTTAAGCCAGCAGGGGTTTTCTTGTACGGTACTAGCATGTAACGTTTCAATGCGAAAGCCGAATTCCCAATTAAATGATACTTATTACTGTTAAAAAGTTCATTATTTTCAAGCTTAGTATATTTTGACGATGTTTGAAAAATGTAGGAGTCATGGCTTCTTCCCGGGTAGCCAGTGAAAATATACGAGAAAGTTCTATCAGCGTTCACGATTGCCATAATAATAAAGCTGTGAAATTTCTTGTAATTTCTGTAAGCCATTTCATTTTCAGCAGCATCCGTCAACATCCCCCACTATCCCTATCCACTATCCGGGACATTTAAAAAAACTTAGCTGCCGTCCTTTTCAAATCGTTACGAGGAGAGAAATAAATGTGGTCAGACTGCACCCGAAAAAAAATTACAAATTAAATGAACGGATATCCAAATTGTTGACTCAGTTCTATTAAAATTTGTCAGCAAGTAAACGAATAGCTCCCTGATTTCCTAGATATTGCAGAGCTATCAATAGCATTTCAGAGTTAGACATCGGGTGGTACCCACCATGGTAAGCAACATTAGTACGAAAATTACCAGCTCTCAAGTGATCTAGAAGTAAGCCAAATGTGGCAAGAGTAACCCTGAAGTGTCTCCAAAAATCATTATCAGAATACAACTAAACAAGATTCAAGTAACCAACTTGTCTGGGATGACATTTAGGGACGAGGCAGGCGAATGCAGATGTTTGTGTGCAATGTGATGTCAGACAATTGGGTCTAAAAGCAATCATCTTTTCGAAGTTCAACCGCACAATTGTTTTGCTAAATTTATCTGTTCTCCTTTTATCACTTGTGAAAATTGAAAAGTATTTCCATTTTTTAAATTTAGTTTTAGGCATTTTAGTAGTGAAGGTCGCTCTAGTTTTTCAATTTTTTACCGTTCGAATCCCCTATTTTTATTGTTTTCCGTAAGTTTTTTTTATTTTTAGAAGTAATTTCGTTCCAAATATTCTATTATATCCAAAATGGGAGATGTATTTGTCGGAGGGGTTTGTGGAATTTGTCTTGAAAACTTTTCCGATAGATCTCAACTGGCTTGAAGCCATTTTTTTTTGGTTTTGGCTGTGGAATGGTGTAGAGTAAAATGGTCATATCCAAATTGCCGGGTCGTGTTTCGCGAAGATGTGCATAATTAAGGGGGAAACGAATGGCGTGTATACTTATCCCAACGAAACCCAAGTGAAACCCGTAATTTCTCAACCTTTGCCACAAATTGTTGATGTGGTTGTGAATTTGAATCTTCCTGAGATTCGTAGGACAAGATGAACGCCCGCTCAAAGGAGGCGTAGGCGCGGGTCCAGGAACCGTGCGCGGTTGAACCGATACGGTCGTAACCGTAACCAGGATTAGTCTTGTTGGATTATCTGTCTGTAAACGTAAAATAAGAAGCAAGAAAGTTTTCAGAGTAAGAACAAATTAGTTTAAATTGTCATTGATTTTGATTGAATTCTTTGAAAATCTTCACTGTGAACTATTCAGAATTTATCTTGTCTAGGGACAATTAGTATACAAAATAAGAAAAACGGTAACAACAATGGTTTTATCATTAAATTAAGCTGTGTTTTTCTCACCGAATGAAAGTCGGTGTTTCAAAGTGTAAAAATTGCCCGACAGATTGTGTAATATCACATGGGTCACAGACGAACTATCTTCAGCACAATTGTACTGAGAGGCCACATCACACCGAGGAAGAATGGCACAGGATGAATCGACTACTTCGGGAAAAGGACGAAGTAATTCGTCTATTGCGGATTGAAAATGAAGGTAATAAAAAAAAATTGTATGAATTTAAAGAAAGACATGTAACACGGAATTATTTCGTTTAAATCTAGCACTTCAAGAAGCTCAACGTCCTGAGCCATCATCTCCCACTATTTCTGCTACCTCAAATGCTGATAAAGGCAAGGGGAGAGTCTTACTGGTTGACACACTTTATAAATATTCTATAAATATTTTATTTAGTCAGTCCTTACTTAAGAGTTTGACAAGGTTGTAAGCGATTGTGTCGTAAAGTCCAATTATTATATCTCGGCCATATAAAAAAACTCTGACATTTTCTTTGTTTAAAAAAATGTTAATTCAATGTGTTTTTTTTTTAATTCAATTATTTTGGTAAGGGGAATTTCAAACCAAAGAAGACACCAAAAATTGGAGGCAGCCAAAACATTACAACACAATTTCTTGTTTGACTTCAGTAGAATATTTGGGGGTGAAGATAAATTGCTCTTCTAACAGCAAAGCTTTTTCATCATCCACGTTGTCTTTTGCCTGAGCTTCTCCATCATCCACATCAACGTTAGCCTGAGAACCCAATGGTTTTGAAATGGGGTTCACAACATTCACATTAGGGGATACGATGATGTCATCAGCGTTATTAAGAACATGATCAAGGGTATTTGAACTTCGGCAACGGTTTCTTGGTTTCTAATGTTACTTTATCTAACTTTTTTCGATGTTTTCTCCGATAGCTTTTATCAAGCTTTCACCGACTACGTTTCCAAAGTCATCTCATCACCCAGCGTCACCATATCGTCTGCACTTTATGCAAGCTGTGATGCCACCATCTGAAAGAAGTGACGGAATCACTGTCCAATGTCACAGGGACAGATAACTCAGTAGCGCTCAACATTGGTTACCTACTCTGACTAACATTTAATCAAATTTCTGTATACAAGATTCATGAGATTTTAAGCAATCTACAAAAACAGTCAAATCTGAATTAGAACACTACATTGAATTTTGGAATCGTGCTGGACTTGGAATACCCACAAAAGAAATGTTCTGGTGATTTCCCTCTTATGAGGTGGCAAACATTTATTCTACTCAAGGTAATTACAGCCTTAAAAATTTTTACTTCATTAATATCACAAAAATCAAAGAAACTGGCAGCATGTTCTTCATGACTTCTCATACACCAAGAAAATAGCCCGTTGTTGTTTCTAACGTGAAGAAATTTAATATTCCCAAGTGATCCAAATTGCAAAAGTCTAAAGACCATATTTCTTAAAATTAAACAGGTAATTTTTTTCGACATTCTGCTACGACACGTCGCTCAATTAGAGTTCGGCTGAAAGAAGTTATGGTATGAATGAAATCTTAGCTTTTCTGTCTTGACAGCTCTTCAAACAACAACAAAAAACTACGGTGGTACCATATATGGTGCCAACGTAGTTTTTTCATCTTCAGTATTCAATTCAGGTTGACAGGCCAAACTCCTGTTCCGTGCCTCGTAGTGGGAGTGGCTCTCAAAATCCGTTTGACGTAGAGTATGAGTCTAATGATGAAACACAAAGACTTGTGTTGACTCAAGTCGTTCGGGAGAGAATCCTGATGGTTATCTTTTTTATTGGAATGTCCACGATAATGAAATTATAGATTTCGATGGTCAAATGGAGATAAATATCAGGACCACAACAAATGATAATGCCAAAACAACTACCGCATCAATATCATTCCCAATTACTGAAGATTAAATTACTGAAGGAAGGAAGTAAATGAAAAGGTCCATGTCATCATTAAGCCACCAGGGAAACCCCACAACGACAACTTGCACGTCATGTACTGACGCTGTAGTTGAATTTTTCAATTTGTGTTTTGATTGTATATGCACATCGTGTGTAATTTTTTTTTTGTAATTGTATTCTTCATTGCAGAATAAGAGTTAATAATGAACTTATCTTTCATTGTTAATCCTTACATACTAATACATAGTCACGATTAGTTTATCTTATTTAACAAATCCCAAATTCTGTTTTATCGTCCCTTAGATACCCACATTCATATTTTGGGGTTTTGACCCGCTTTAAACCTCGACATCCCGTACAGTAAGACATGATTTTCGATGAATCACAGATTGACGGAGAAGACAAGATGGCAAGCAGATCTAAGGCACAGAATTCTAGCAGAAACTTACGATTCAGTGGAGGTGTGGATAGTTAACAACAAAACATAAAAAAGATGGTGGTGACTGCAGATACAATTCACAGCTGAGAGGAGAAGAGAGGTAGAGAGGCAATCTTGATGACTAAAACTACCACAATATCAGAAGCAATCACACAATACAATAACTTACTTTGAACCCCGAACCACCCCCAGCCCCTACGTTCAGATTTAGAACCTGAAAACCCTTGGATCAAGCGAAAGCAAAGGATTTAAGGAACCACGGCTCCAAAAATAGTTAATTTGGGAATATTTATTCTCCATGGAGGTTGATGTGGCTGACTGAAAACAGTGATTAGAGTCATTTTTAGAGAGATTCAAATAGCCGTAGTACGGATGTCCAGCAATATTATGGATGCGGGAGGAAAGCAGTCGACAGGTTATATTTGACAGATACCTGTCCCTGCTAATTTCAGTAGTTGCAGATGCAGCGGAAGCAGTCTGGCTAGTACAAACAGTAATTCGGGTGGAGCGGTTTTGAAAAAAAGAATAGTAAGATGAGCGACGAAACGCTGAAAGGATTTTAAAGTTGCAATATGAAAAACATCCTAAGATATGCCTTTCCGTTCGAGTTTCTAAAATGTATTGTATAACGATGTTCAACCTAGCTCCTCTCCCATTGTAGTCGATTGCAGTCCATTAAATAAGAAGTACAGACAGACACTGTTAGTAATCTTACCATCGTTTGTATAAAATATACGTCCTAAAATTCAGTCTTACACTGGTGTCAGAACAAGTTCGACTACGCAATAACAAGGTATGGGACAACATCCAAAAGAGACCAAGAGAACGAGTAAAAGCATTTCATGCGGGAGACGATGAGAAGGAAGAGGCAGGTAAAGAACGGCCGGAAGGTGACTACGAAGCAAATTGGCAGTCGTAGTGAGAGAGTGAATCCGAGCAGGCATAGATGCGTTCCATAAAAAAAATACTACTAGTCTTAGCAAGAAAGAGTAGGGACGATGTGGGGAAACGGTTGTGGAAAGTGAGCATAATTTTCGATAGATTCTATGACGAACATGAGGAGAGGTTGTAAGCGATATATTTTAGGTTCGCGGGAAAGGCAGCGAAGTTTTTTTTATAGTAGTGGAAAAAGCGTTGAAGATTTCAATGATTTCAGGGATAGAACGAAAGAGCGTTGGGGAGCAAATTTCACGGATACCAGCAGCCACCAGGGGAAAAAGTTGTTGACTACGCACAGAGATTCAAAATTGTAATGCTATGGTTGTACGGAGATTATATGTAGGTAAATCCAGTGCAGATGACAGTTATGAGCCATTTTCTTATTGGGCTGGACGGGGAGATCAAGCGTCCGATTCGATCCGTTGCTTCTTAAAACCGCTTAAACCTATATTTTTCATTGGTTTTGTTTAAAGTATTCCAAGGTAGGCTAAGGGAAATTATGGCAAGCCACTTTTCAGAGAATGCATAAACCTAAAAGCAGTGCAAAACAGCTATGTAATTTAAGCATAACCTAGAAGCAAATAAAAAACAAATAGCGTCTGATTTTGACGTCTCATGCAGTCGATATTGTTTGTTACAAGAAGGCAACAGAAAAGAGAGAATATCCGTGAACTAATACGCTAATATACGTTAAAATAGTGGCCTGGAATCTGTTAAGTTTCCCGTTGCTTTCCCCACCACCGAAGCTGTGATAATATAAAAGATCCCGCTCCCCTCGCTCCGTTTGACCAGGAATTTCAGGACCAGTTGGCATCGATTACAGATTGGCATAGCATTACACGACGCGGTAATTTTTTTCTGGTTATGGACTATTTTTTAACAATTTTGACGAAATATTGAGACTTACTTTATAGTTTTGATATGACCCATTCTGCTTTTATGTAAAAAAAATCATATTCAAATATTGAGCGCGAATTAATCAAAGAGCTTTTGAATGTTCAGTCGCTATAGGGATGTTTGACATATTTTCAAACAGTTGTTTATATCGCGTAACGGAGTTGAAGTAATTTTCCGCCTGCTAAAAGAGCCTCAGGCATTGCCCCTTGTTTTGTCGGACTTTGTCACTTAGTCACAAACTAAAAATACGCTATTAGTAGGCTTGCTTTTCCCTTTAGTAAGCCTAGTGGGGATAGAAATATTGAGAAATAAAGAAGTGGGCGATCAAAAACCAAAAAACGCGCAAATTATTTCAAATCTCCTCTGCAGACAAACGATAACTGGCAATGCTGTATATTTTGTCAGCAAACTATAATACACCACATTGATTCTGCGAGTGGTCGAGTAAAGAGCTTACAGATCTTGAGACAGAAATCCATTTATTAAGTCTCATCGGAGGTATAGAGGGATCCCTCTATATACCCATGGTCTCATATATTTCAAAATGAACTCAACGATAGTCTTCTTTTGTTCATACCAAGGAACAAAAAAGCCAAAATTAGATTGCATAAATTTTTGTTATTTGTTTAAACTGCGGTTGCAAGAGCAGAAAAGTTTACTGGAATTCATTATTTTAGTTTTTACGTTTTATGTGACATTATAAAATGTATTGTAAATTTTGCAATAATAAAATAATAAAAGAAATGATTTTTCAATTTCAGTTTATTTCCTTTTCCAAGGCAGTGATTACTTCAAAAAGTTTCGATTTAAAAGTAATATGATTAGAGAACAATGTGCCGCTCCTCCTTTCCATCTGTAAAAAATGTAATGGTGGCATTTTAATTTTAAATGTTGAACCATTCCGTGAAAGGGTTTTTTACGCGTTTGACCATTTCGTCGTCCCAGTCTGCTTTTGATTCCACTTACGATTCTGATATTTGATTATCTTTTCTGTTATTTCTAATTCATCTTACGTTTTTTGACGTTTTTTTTGGATTCTGATCCGTATCCACGCTGTCTTTAGCCTTAGCTTCTTCATCATCCTCGTTGTCTTTTGTCTTAACTTTTCCATTATCCACATTGTTGTTAGACTAAGAATTAAATTTTTTTTAAATAGCGTTGACGACATTTACACACGTACTTTCCATATTTACATATGTTGATTTTTCTTAACTCTAAGGCTTTCTTCCAGCATTGCCGGCCCTGTTCTCGGGTGGCAGCATTTCCATGAATAATTAAAGCCCAACCAATCAGCTCCATTACTTCAATATCCTATTCGACATCATAAGTTGCTTGAATCAAACTGTCTGGATCATCAGGGTTGATAACCAATTCTGGGTACTTTGAAAGAAGATTTTGCAAGGATCAATATGTCCTTGCAGATGAAGTCTCTTAGTTTGCCGCCGGCCACATAAATGATCACTTGAAGACTATTCAGCGATGTCTCGATAGTTCTTGTGTTGATCAAGACGACACATTCTTTTTCCTCCGATAGAAGTGGGCGGTATGGAAGAAGGACGCCAGCTTTAAACAGCTTGATGGCCATTTTCGTGTATGCTGCCACCTTAGCTTCCTGTTTTAGTGGTGCTTCCTCAATCTCCACGTGAGGATCAAATCTGTTACGTGGGAAGACCTCTAATTTGCATTTGTACCGTGGTACAGTTCCTAGCGGAAATCCTCTATTTGTTGTGATTTCACATCTTTCCGCCATTCCTTGGAAAGCTTGATCCAACTGTAGGATGGCAACATGGGGATGGTAATTGCCAATCTCGGCCAATCAAATTTCCATTCTTTGCTTATACTCATCATCATAAACCATATGGAATCCTGGCCTGAAATCATTGCTGAATAAAGCGGAGGGACGTTTTCAAAAGAGTGTTGTTCATTTTACTTGAAGCTACCCGTTTCTTGAACTTCTGCTCCTCCTTCGACCAATTTCTTCATCTGAACAAAATCTCTTTTTTCAATTGCCAGCAGAAGATAATCTATCTTTCGTTTCTTTGGCAGATGGTGATTATATGATGTAATCAGCGTTATTTAGAACTTGGCCAACGGTATTGTTTACCTGATATCTTACGTTATTTTACCCGCCTTCTTTCTAACATTGTCTCCGATTGATTTTCCCAAGCTTTCACCGATAACCTTCCCAAAGTCATCCCATCATTTATCTTTATCGTATCGTCTGCATTTCTTGCGAGCTGTGATGTCACCAATTGAAATTACAAAAAAAGAATCTTTGTATCTTTGAAGACACATGTTGGCTAATTTGAATAACAATAGTACAATAAAAATTTAGTTAATTCGAGGCCATATAGTGTACGACCTGCTGTGGAAATTCTACGAGAAGAGTGGCCAGTTTATCGCGGCCGCTCGAGTTCTTTCCCGCCTTGCCGACGCTCACAGCACGGCCATCAGTTTGCCGTTGAGGATCGAGTACCTTTCGCGGGCCATCTCGTTTCTCTCGGATGACTCGTCGCAACAACTCACACATCTCGCCCAGGAGCAACTCGCTACTTCACGCTCGCCATTTGGGAATCCAGCGAAGAAAACCTTCACTGCTCAACCGCATTTTCCACGGGCGTACCGCCGCATGATTGGCTTGCCGATTTTATGGTAGAGACAATCTGATCTCTTTATAGTCAAACTATTGATCGATAAGATGGAGGAGGTGAACTACCGGGACAGCAGCGCCGGGAGAAACGCCCTCCACATTTTGTGCCGGAGTTATTCCAATGCAAATAATTTTTTATGATTATTTCCTTGTCTGAATTACACATTTCGGGTTTTCAAGTGTCTGACGGACCGGACGTCTCTCTTGAAGATAAGCCGGACAAGATAGATTTATAGATAACGTGACGGCTATGATCTACTTCAGCCTGCGAGACGAGGACATTGAAAGAAAGGGGAATTGAAGAGATCCTGAACTCGGTCGACAGCTGATGGGTAGTTTTTCCAATTAAACGGGATGCTGTTTATCTAAATCAAAAATTCCAACAATGAGTTACGGAAAAAACATTTTCAGACGCCTGGGCGGTTGACAACGATCCAAGCTGCCACTCGAGGATAATCTAATTCGAAAAAAGCAGTAAAAATAGATAAGTTGTCAGGAAGTAATAGGAAACAAAATTTACCTGGACTCGAAAGAATTAGGACGGACAGACAGACGGGCGAAAAAAAGGAAAAAGAGCCAGGTGGACGGGCTGGACATTAATGATTTCTACGCTCCTAGTAATCGCGGTGGTTGATGATCGTTTGGCAAATCTCCCCCCATCCAAACGGCCAACAAAAAAATAAAAGAAAGAAAATTCCATCAAATTCCTTCTACTGTCACATTGACAAGGGCTAGAGGTTCATTTTCAGGTTGAATGCAAGTTGCAACACTTTTTGGGCCACCTTAACAAAAGAATATATATTAGAAATTTTTATTTCGGAATGTAAATTTCGGAACCGTGCTGTGCTGAACTCGAAGACCTAAGAAAAATATTTTCTGTGGTATCCCCTTTGATGAAGTCGATGGATTTTCCTAGCCTGAAACAAATTCACTTCGTTCAATCCACAATGGTCAAACAAACTGGCAGCATCTTCTGGCCTCTCAAACTCCACGAAGATAAGTTTTGTCGCCATTTTCTTTCCTTCCTTATGCTTCGAAATCGAGAAGTCCCTAATGGATACAAAATTTTTAAGAAAGAAATAAACTAATCTGGGTAGTATCTCTTTCCAAGAGGAAAGATTTTTTCCCTTTCATCCATGGTCAACAAATCCAGTATTGTTTTCGAGATCGGAAATCTTGTTCTGTTCGACTCTTCAATGAAGACGGAAAATTACAAAATTCGAGCGCGATCGAGTTGTTTCTGAAGACGCATGTTGACCAATCTGAATAACATAAAATTTATAAATTGTATTAGAAAAATTTAAAAATTGCACACTCTCTCTCAGACACTTCCCTCACTCTCAGAATCTTAGAATCTTATTAGCATTCCAAGAAAGTAAGAGACCGCTTTCTATTTTCTGAAAACATTTAATAAGAAGTAAGAGACCGTTTTCTAGAAAATAGAAAGCGGTCTCTTACTGATTTTGTTGCATTCTAAGATTGAATTAAGACTCCACTATCGATTTTCTGAAAGCATTCAATAAGAAGTAAGAAAGTGGTCTCTTAACTCTAAAAAAATTAGTTCTCATAATTTAATCCTCATTTGTGTTGAAACAAGTTGGGAAAAGCACTCAAATGGAAACTCAGATAAAACCACTCCGGACAGAAATTCTTTCCTGTGGAAGAATGAGTTGGTGGTATGGCTGACTTGTTTGACTTAATGATTAGAAATAGCTTTTATTTGAAAGACAAAGAAATGCCATCCCACATACTGTCCATAATGGTTTGATTCAAAAGTCATCAACGATGCTTCACTATACTCATTTAGAAGCTTAAGTCTATCACCTTCTCCCTCTCTCCTCCTCATTACTGTTGGTAACTTGCGTTATCAATTATTCATTTAACTTTTAACACATTCCATCAAGATCCATCAACTACCAGAAGAATTTTAAGATTTTCAAAATTTAGCTTTGACGGAGTTCAAACCCGGGTAGACTGGACCAGATGGTTAAACGATAACCACTTAGCTAAATAGTCGACACAGTTAATCTAACAATATGAGACCCTTATCCATAGCAAATACTACTTTAAAATATTAAAAAAAAACTTACTGGTCGTCCACGTCCACATTTAACTGGTTGATGAGGCTCAGTACTCACGATAACTCCACCAACACATTTCACGCACTTGAAATTGAACGCCTCCCTGTCTTTCTTCATTCGGACATATTCAGTGATGGACAAAGACGTCAGCATACACTGAAGATGCATGAATCCCCGTCATGACACACACTCAATAATCTAGGTTTACGACCAGTGATGGAAATTTCGCAAATGCAGCAATCCATTATGAGATATAAATTGAGTGAGTTGTAAAGACAATCAATCTTTAAAAAAAACAATAACATTCCACGACCAGTGATGGAAATTTCGCAAATGCAGCAATCCATTATGAGATATAAATTGAGTGAGTTGTAAAGACAATCAATCTTTAAAAAAAACAATAACATTCAATTAATAAAGTTGTGTTGATGAACATTAACTCGCTTGTTTCCAGATTGTATAAATTGTACTTGGACGCAATTCACTGTTATCTAAAAAGTTATAGTAAATAGTAAAAAGTAAAATTGAAAGTTTTTTCGTCTTGCATAATTAAGATGAAATTAGATAAGAATTTTAGATCTTCGAATCAATACCATGGATAGTGTTCTTCAAACTATTAGCGCCAGCAGCACGGCTTCTGATTCTAGATTTTCTTGAGTGATGGTATTCTTCAATTTCCACTCCAATTTTTTTTTGGCTTGGTTTGTATAGATTTTCTCATTCTCCCTTTCCTTATCCACAGCGTCGTTCTCAACCAAATCTATCAATGGATACACACTGACATCCCTAACTTTATTCACCGACCAAAGACGTCGTTAGTAAATCTTCATGGAAAGTTTGGGCTGCTCGTCTTCAGAAGAGTCAGAGCTTTCTGAAGTGATCTCTAAATAATCTAGGCCAATTTTCTCTTCTTGGCCGGATATCATTGTTTTCACTATAATCTTATTCAGTGCTGTTCTCATCCAATTTATCCAATACTACATCAATAATTATGTCAATTGACTCTTTGATACATCGTCTACGCTACTTAAAACATAAACAACGGTTTTGATCAAAGCTTCATTCATAGTTTTGGCCACAGCCTTCTCCGCAAACTCATGCAAAGTCTCTCCTACTAACCTGTACATGCACCGATCATATCTCCCATGTCAACGCGTATAATACCTCCCATGGTATCGCAAACCTTCTTTCCCACTGAATTATCCATATTTCAACCCACGTAACACACGATATCATTTACGGCGTCATACACGACATCATACACGACGCCATGCACAAAGACCTGAACTTTAGCACTCCAAATTTGAGTGATACCTTTAACGGGATCTAGCAAAAAATAAAACCAAATCATATTGAACTTGATGAAAAACTTACTTCGTGGTAGACTAGGGTTAGCTGGAATATCTTCATTATTTGGCAATTACGACTTTTTGTCTTATATAATTAAGGAAGATGAAATTAAATAGCAACATTTAAATTTAAAATCTTCAAAACTGTAGGGATTCAGCCAGCCTGAAATAGCTTGTGAAAAGGAACACTTGACTTTCCAAATTCACCCTCACTATTTAAAAGAGCCAGAGGCCAAGAATAACTGTTAAAAACTAGACCATAGCTTTACTAAATGCTAGAAGAAAAAATCCTAGGCCTTTCTAAAATGTCTCCCTTGTTTGCGGACAAAGCCAAGGAAAAGAGCTTACCCAAAAAATACAGGCCATTCTCCACCCAATTAAAAATCCGTAATAAGTAGAACTATTAAAAGACGATTTGTTTCCCAAATCTTCTTCAGATTACTTGTGTAGTCCACACTCTTCTGAATCCTCCCTTAGAAACTTATCTGAGAGGACTATCCATATCTTCCATACTAGCATCCTTCCCTTAAATCATCAATTCCCTCTGGAATCTTCCCTTCTTTAGTGTATTTGAGAAAATGCGGTATAAATATACAAGATTGCCTTTATTACATCTCTAACCATAATCCTTATGCTAATAGTGTTCTGCGCGCACTCAGCGTACCATTACAAAACGAATTAAAAAAAAAATTAAAAAATTATAAAATAAAATAAAATAAAATAGTTTTTTCCGACTTTTGGGCCAGCTCGTCTCTGTCTCTGGGGGTGGTATTCTTTATCAATTGTCACTCCGATTTCTTTTGCTTGGTCGCCCGTATGAAACGGTAAGGTGTTGTCTAGCTTTTTTTCAGCTATATATTTAAAGGGGAAAAGATACCTGCTCCCAGGATTAAATGTTGAAATAACAGCCTAGAATTTCAGGGTTAGAATAGGCTTTAATATGGGCAAGGGAAAATAGCTGTTCGTTAACAGCTACAGGAAAGCTAGTTAAATCTACGATTTAAGTAGCATACTAATAACAACCAAGCCTTAAGCTAGTATATTCTTCCTATACATTAAAATATAGTCATACAAATGAATACGTTCAAATTTGTTTGTATTGAAGATAAATGCAACAAAGATTCTATACATATTCTTTTGATCACGCGAAAAATTAATAAGAACATCACTTAATTCAAAATTGTTGCGAGATTCCGAGGAAAACAAGGCAGAAACTGTATTGACTCCGCAGACGACGAGTCAAGCAGACGACGCTGAGAGGAGCAAGGCAGTCAGTCTTGGCTAGCTAGCCTATTCATCACGTTGTGCTCTCGTCCCCTCCCAATTCAACTTAAGGTAATACACTGTTTACCCCCATTACGCTGGTCTAAACATGACGCAGTTGGTGCTGACCTATTTCTATCGACTTTGAGTTGTTCCTAACCGTGTTGTCTTAATATCCTAGTTGTCTCTTTCGTGTTTTCGCCGGCAAACGTTCACCTCACGTGGCGCCACACATTTCGGCCGCTAGGTGCGCAACACCAAAGTCCAGGTACCACCGCGGTTAATATTGCCCCCCCCCCAACAGTTACCTTATTGTACAATCGAGTTGACGAGCAACGTTTTATTCCCTTAACAGCGTGTCGGAATTCAAGCTTTCTCTCCCATTGACCGCCATCGTCAAACGGGCCTCACGCGCGACAACGGTGACGCTTTGTCCGCCATTCGCTGCTTTCCGCGGTAGTTACCCCACGCCTCCGCCAGGGACGCCACAAGGTACACACCACAGCATTGCTTTTGCTTTTCATTTGATTCCGTGAGCCTTCACGCCAATCCAGCATCACAGCCGAGTGACTTATCATTGTGGCACTTTAACAATCTCAGGCAGCGAGATTATCGACTATCGCCGACGCAATAGCAGCAGCCGCAGCAGCCCATAAAGCACCACCAGTCAATCCACCAAGGGCGTTTAAGCCTTACGGCTCACCACCGCCGTTCGACCTGGAAGCTGAACGCGATTCTTTTCCGGTATAGGAAGAAAGATGGAACATCTTTTTGGCCCTTTCCACAATAGATGAAGTACTCGACGCTTCCGCACGTCCCGGTGAGAGCGAACCCAAGAATGTGGGCAGCATTCACGTTCAACGAGTGGCAGCGATCACCGAGGAGGAGTCAGTGACCATTAGCATCGTGGCCCATCCAAATGGGCCAACAGTGACCACCCGAGGGCTACCAGACACCGGCTCTCAACTAGATGCCATCCCACACTCGCTCTACCACATTTCATTCCCAGATATTCCACTTCGCCCAGGTGTCGCAGCTCGCACCGCCACGGGAAACGCTATCACTTGCGTCGGATCATTCGCCGCAACAGTCTATTGGCTGACGGGGTGTCCCGCCAGGTCGCCACCACCCTATACGTGCTGGAAGACTTACAACAGCCGGTACTCTGCTCAGAGACTCAGAGAAAACTAGGCATGCTCCACACCAAATACCCGCACGCCCGCATCAACCACATAACTTCTAGACCCACGTTCCAGCCGTCGGAGGCGCAGAAAGAAGCGGACCTGGCGTCACTCATGGCAGAAGTCCCACGCGTATTTGATGGAGTTTGTCGGGTGATGGCTGGACCTCCTTGCCATTTTGTGTTGAAAGAAGGAGCAGTTCCCATGAAAATTCGTGGCTCCCGCCCGATATCGGAACCACTCCAATTACCTTTTTGCGACGAACTGGCGGGCCAACTCAAACAAGGAATAATCCGGAAAGTACGACCGGAAGAAGTTACGCCCTGGATACACAGATTAGTCGTCGTCCCTAAGAAGCAGGGCGGCATTCGCTTCTGCCCCGACTATTGCCCGATCAACAAGTTTATTATTGGCTTGAAGTTCGACAGCCCGACGCCTTTCCAATCGGTGCGTTCTATCCCCCAAGAAATGAATTTTTTTATGGTGGTGAATGCACTAAAGGGCTATCATCAATGCGCGCTCGACGAGGAATCCATGGCGCTCACCACGTTCTCCACGCCAGAGGGCCTCTACCAGTACACACGCCTTCCCATGGGAATATGCCACGCCGGCGATGATTACGGTCGCCGATTTTCCGACATTTTCGGACACATCCCCAACACCGCCCGCTGCATGGAAGACCTGGTGATACATTCGCGCACCTATGAAGAACACGTCGACCTGCTACGCATCCTTTTTAAAACGGCCAACGACAACAATGTATCATTCAACAAAAAAAAACGGTCTACGCCACCACAACAGTTATTTTCGCTGGCTACGAAATCTCAGCGGACGGATTCCGGCCTATTCCGGAACTAACACGAGCAATCCGGGAATTCCCCGGCCGTCCATCGTCACAGACCTGCGTTCGTTTTACGGCCTCTGCCAACAAGTAAGGAATTTCAGCGACAAGATCGCCGCAGCCTTGGCCCCCTTATCTCCACTTTTAAAGAAGAATATCGCCTGGGAGTGGTCCGTTGATCATGAACAAGCATTCTGCGCCACCCGCAGTGCACTAACTATCGTTCCAGACCTCGCCTTTTACGACCCAGGCCGTCCAACATCTTTAGCAGTCGACGCATCTCTGTTAAACGGCCTCGGATTTATCCTAAAACAACAAAACGAGTCTGGTACGTGGCACGTCGTGCAAGCTGGCTCCAGATTCCTCCGTCCGCCTTAAACGAGATACGCCATGATAGAACCGGAATGCCTGGCCACCTCTTGGGGCATGAAACAAAGCCGCCAATTCAAAGAAGGACTCCCCAACTTCGACTTGGTTACAGATCACTGCCTCCTAGTGCCGATTCTTAACGACTACGCTTTAGACAAGCTCGACAACCCGCGGCTCCCTCGTCTACGTCTTCAGATGGCGCGATACAATTTTACCGCTCGGTGGGTGCCGGAAAACCGCAATATCGAGGCCGACGCCCTATCGCGTTCACCAATTGCTCCAGGCACACCCGCGGACAAGCTTGGGGAGGGACCCCAAATATTCACGGCCAGGATTGCCATGGTCGGGGTCATTGCCGAATCCCCCGCCACAAACATCATTACGCTTGAAAAAGTGAAACTAGCAGCCACAGCAGATCCAGTATTAGTGGCGCTGCGAACCACCATACGGGAGGGTTTTCCAAAAGAAAAGAGCAATCTGCCTCTCGCCCTTCGCCCGTACTGGGACGCTCGCCACCAACTCGCCATAGACGACGCTGATGACATGCTCGTTTATGGCGCCCGCATCGTCCTTCCACGATCCATGGTGAAAGAAACGATCCGGACACTTGTCGGCATGCACCAGGGAGCTTCAAAGATGCGCCAACGAGCCAGGCTATCGCTCTACTGGCCCCACATAGGCTTCGATATTGCCCACGCCGCAGCCTCATGCGAAGAATGCGTAAGACAACTTCCTTCTTTACCGGTGGAACCTCTGCAACACCACGAACCAGCTCGGCGAGGTAGAAGGCTGGCACTTCCTGGTCATAGTCGACCAGTTCAGTGGTTGGCCGTCCGTCACCATGTTCGCAGTCAAAAACAGAACCGCCCGGCGTCTCATCAACGCGTTCCGTGCATTCTTTATGGACAATGGGGGGGGGCAGTAAAGATCTGTGCTGACAATTTGGAGCAGCCGAACTCCAATCTTTCCTGCGAGACTGGGGCGTATCATTCGGATCTTCCTCCCCCCACTATCACCAATCCAACGGCAGGGCGGAAGCGGCCATCAAATCTATGAAAAAGCTTGTCATCGGCTCCAGAACCGGGGGCCAACCGGATCCGGACAAGCTGGCAAAGGCCATTTTGCTGTTTCGAAAGGCCCCGCGTTATGGCGCGGCCTCCCCGGTCCAGCTAGTGTTCAACCGGCCCATCCGTGACAGCTTGCCCGCCCACCGACGATCTTTCGCCCCCGAGTGGCAGAGAGCAGCCGAAGTTCTGGAACAGCGGATGCATCGAGCATTGACGCTAACAATATCCCGTTATAACTCCACCACTCATCATTTAGCCGCATTCCCGCTTGGCGCTCATGTTCTCGTGCAGCATCACGCGAAACAGCGATGGAACACCCTCGCCGTCGTCTTAGAGGTAGGCGAAAACCGCGACTACATCGGCAAAACGGCATCATGACGCCTATACCGCCGAAACCGCCGCCTACTCCGCCAACGCGTGGTGGTCATGCCGGGAATTGCAGTACCGACGAACGTCCCAGCCCAAATTGCCCCAGCTCCAGCCCTGGATCCAGACATTGAGCCGCGCCAAAGACAACAACGTCGACCCAGGATCTACGGCCCGACAACTCGACGTTCAGCCAGAACACACAGCGCCCCGCTTCGCTACCCAGCCTAGCGCCGGAACATGCGAGCCGCAACACGGGTTTTTAATTTTTTTTAGGCCCCTCCCGCTATTTTTCCCCCTTCGTCTCACCAAACCAGCATTCTCATTTCGGCTCTGTTTATTTTTCATGCCCCCCGCCTCAAACCTAGTATGGCTACCAGGCCATGTATGTATCCAAACGCTATGTGTCCCTCAAACCAGTCTCATCCGTTTCCCTCGCCAATTGAAGCCCCCCCAAAAAAATAACAAACAAACAAACACGGAAAGAAAGGGCATGTATTGACTCCGCAGACGACGCGTCAAGCAGACGACGCTGAGAGGAGCAAGGCAGTTAGTCTCGGCTAGCTAGCCTATTCATCACGTTGTGCTCTCGTCCCCTCCCGATTCGACTTAAGGTAATACACTGTTTACCCCCATTACGCTGGTCTAAACAGAAACAGCAGCCGATTAGGAGTAGGGGATTTTTCGAAGTACAGGAAGACGTGGGATTTATCATCAACAGATTCCTCCTGATGTTTGTTTCTCCAAAACCTGATGGTAAATTTTGTAAATGGGACTTTGTTGAGGGGAAAAGAATGAAGAGATCATCTTCTTCATTAACAGAGTTTTATCTTGCCAGATGACATTAGAGCAATTGCATCCTAATCCAAAATCCCTGACTTCTTCTCTTGCTCTTTTTGCGTTCTACGAATAAAGGAAAGAGTATATATAAAAAACACTTTACAAAACAAATAGAAAACAAAACTTGAATTTCAAGTATTTCCAAATAATTGAGGCAAAGTGTTCCTTAAGGAAAGGAACCAGCAGCTTTGGGGGACACTTGTGATTTGGGAGTTGACTGTAAGATTTGGGATGGCTAGAGCAGATTTTGATCTGGATTTTGATTGTGCAGGGCTGTTTCTGAGCATTGTATCTCGTGGTGTGCCTAACACTTTGATGACCTCTGTTAGAATTTTAAAAACATTAATTAGAAAGAGCATGTAATACAAGATAAATTTCAATGATAATGACCTCAGAAAGAAATTTCATGTCCAGCTCAGGTTTGAGTTCCAATAATCGGACCTGCTGCCCCTTTGAGCTTTCACCTGGAGTACTGTACTTGGGCCAACTAAACATATAAATTCTTTAAAAAACTTTTTGACACCAAGTTAAAATTTACCATTGTTTTAAAGCAGTCCTCTCCGAAATGAAATTCATAAGCATTCAAATCTTGTCTTGGAAGAGACCAAGAATGACGAATATTTAGGAACAGATATGGAATCGTCCATAGTCCGAATATCTAGCTCATTTTCCACTTTTTCTAACAACGTAAATTATAGGATTTATTGTTTTTCCCATAACAGATACCAGTAAAACAATTCCTAGGTCCTAAATAAACTAATTCCTCCTTCAAAAATAAAACTCGTAAGAATGATTACCATACCATGATAATGACAATGGAGGTTTCTGGAAATGGCTGAAAGCCAAAACATGAGAGCATTGCAAAGTAGTATTTCCAATTAATTTTTTTAAAAGTAAAAATCAACAAAGTATAAAATAAAATAACTGCAACATTTAAAATATAAAAAAAATGCGAACTTGAATTTGTAGAACTTAAATTGCCTGTAATAAAGGAAACTTCAACGACTGCTTGACAATTTTTTTTGTTTTCGATGATTGCTTAACGAGTTCTAACCTTGATAACCGTTTAAACTTTTAAAATCTCTTAGGATATTTAACGAAATTCTAATTTGGATGATTGTTTTGTAGAATTCCAAATCTGGATTCTTTTTTTGATTCAAGTTATACATTTGATTAGGTTTGTAACAACGGTTGCTTATCAAGATTCTACCGTATATGAAAAAATGGTCTTATCGAAAAACACGAGTAAAAGTTGAGACCCTGCTTTACATGAAGCTACTTAGGAATTTCCTTAACCTATACCAATGTATTATTTTCAATTTTTCACTTCGACCTTTAATAATCACAAACTAGTTTTGGTGTGTTGGAAAATAATTTTTTAAACAAAATATAGCTGTTCTAATGATTTTCAGCGAAGCAATCGGCGGTTTTATAGTCTACTTTCACCAAGTTATCAGCAGTTTTACTATCATTTGAGAGGAAGTAATGTCGTCAAATGAGAATCTTTATAATATGTACCAGATTTGACTATTATTAGGGCGATTACATCAATTTCTGAGCTGCAACTCCCGCTTAAGTTCAATGCCGTGTTAATTAACAAAATTAAAACTAAGAATTACCTCAGCCTCTTTTCAACTGGAGATCCGCAAGAAATATATTCTACAATATTTGTTTTTAACATTCAATGTCTTGCTTGAGGGAGTCTTAGAACACAGTATTGAATGCTCAAGTTGTTGAAACCTGAGGAAAATAATCAAACAGGTTCAAATGTTATATTCAACATGCAACGATGACCAAACTTGTTTAAATGTTATGTCCAACATGCGACACTGGCTGTGAAGGAGAAACGGAGGCCATTGTATTTCCTATACATCCATTACCATGTTTGAGGGAGAGTGTGTGAGATAATATTCAACCACAATATTGAATGTACGTGTTGTTGATTCCTGATGAGAAATATCAGGTTTGTTAAATTTTAAAGACCACCAGAAAGCGCTGGTGGCGAAACGAACGCCATTCCATCCCTTTCTTTAATATTGGGCCTGCTCTTTGATCCAGAAGAGGATGAAAAAATGAAAAAAAAAATACTTCTTGAGTTCCGAAGATCTACTTGAATGAATTCTATCCTTCGTAGGTTTGAGCCTTATGTCTTTTTTAATATTCATGGCATATATTCTCTGTTTTTTTTATTAGTTGCCATAGGAAAAGTTCCTATAATGAGTTCTTCAGCCACGAAATGTTCAACGAAACTATTTTTCTAAAGGAATGTAGTTTACCTCACGATGTAGAAGGAATGAGTTTAAGAAACAATAGAATTCAAAATAAAAAAGGTACCACTTTGTCTCTTGTGTAGAGTTGATCCCTCTTAACTTAACTTTTGATTTCACCTTTACTGTGGCAAAGAGTGGATAAATTTCAAAGTTCTGGATTGGACTTTTGTTAAGAATTTCAGTGTACGTATACATCCATTGATTTCCCTTTCATGTGTTTTTTCGTGAAACATTGTTTCACGAATCTTTCGTGAATATTTTCAGTAAATGGAAAAAAATCATGGTAGTTACCAACTAGAATACAAAGTAAATTACCGTAATCTATGGTTCTTTTTTTCATGTCTATTGTCATTCGTATTTTGCGATATTTTTGTTTTTCCCTACCTACCTGTCACATCAGTAAAAGTGTTATCATGAAACAAAAACGGTGTTGTAAACATTAGAAGAAATCACATGTCTTCCACTCATACAATTGTACTAGTTCAACCAATGTATAAAAAAAGTAGCTACCCTAGTACTGAAAAAGAGTATTTTGCCTTTGCCTGAAGTGAAATGGTTTTATTTTACAGATTTAAAAAGATTTATGAACTATTGCTTGATTTTAAGTACATTACGATCTGAAAGCGAATACTAGTCACCTAATTTATCTTACTGGAATTGTTACTCGAGAATAGTTTTGCTTTACATCAATCGAGATTTTCTTGGGATGACTTGTGTCCAACCTCATTTCCGTCCATATTGAACTGGAGAGAGAGACTTGTTTCTATAAGAGTAGAAAAACTGAGTGTTTTTAAATGAAAGTGTCAATAGGATTTGATTTTGGAGTCCACTTTCAATATCGAGGTGATTAACGAGATTAATCTCGAATTTAAAATAAATTACTTACAACAGTTGTTTTAAGGATTTTAACTCCGTTTTATTTCGTTGCAATTTAGACAAAAAATCTAATTTTTCTACAGATACAAATACCTAGTTTGTTTGCGGTTGTGTTCGGTAAAAACGATAAAATTTAACATGAAAATATCACATGAGAAAGATTTACGTTATAACCAATATTTTCAGAAAAATATTTGGTTGTCAAATACCGTGTTATGCCCGATTCAGTCAAAGAAGAGAACGGCTAAACATTTGCGAATGGCATTCGATTATGAATTTATAGTCTATGTGGAAATGTGTAAACAATTAGTTGGTATCGGTTATACCAATGGAATTGGGAAACACTTCATTGGGTTTTCCACACTGTAATTACTTCCGCTTTTAGACAAATGCCAGTGTCGATTAAAGCAAAAGCCTCTGTGTCAAAATTTACAATAAAAGGAGATACAATCGATAACAATCGTTAGCTGGTTTACTAGAAGTAAATATATGAATATATATTCTGAATTTTATTAATGAGAAGATTATAGACCAAATGCAATTTTCTAGACGTTGCTGATTTCAGCATCGCCAGCGAGGTAACAAGACATTTTAAAAAACTAAGGAAAACTTTGAACAAAAGGAACAAGAAAAAAAGGGATATTCTATGAAATGGCAAAAACTAGACTTTTGCAAAGTTTTTAGTATGCAGTTGTACTTATCCAGAATACGCAATGCGTACTTGGTCGCTGAATTTTTTTCTTCCTTCCCATTTTTTCCGATTGCTCTGCAGACTAGAACACCGCCAATTTGAATCTCATACTTTTTCCGTCTCCGAATTTTGTATCCGTATTCAATAACAAAATTCATTATGAGAAAAGCAAAAATAAAGACACTGGATCAATATGACATAACCTGAACTGTAAACAAATTGGGGTTTGCTATTTCGAAGTGGAATTTATAATATCCAAAGACTCAAAAAAAAAATGTAATTTTACAAATCCTGTTTCTTCATCACTAGTACGTTGTGACTGTAAAACAATAGGAATTAAATTTAGAAATTAAAAAGACAACACAATTCAGTCACAAATAAAATAACTTTGAATAATAAGCAAAATTGAAACATAAATGTGGATTGAAACTGAAAATCACCATTTACAACAAAGAGTGCAACACACAACCTGAGATGAAAATAGAGAGAAACCAATTTCATCCATATTCCTTTTCCAAATTTTCAAAAAAGTAACAAATCTCGACCTTGTACAAAATCCTACAGTATCCTGTCTGGTTTTGGCTGAAAGAAGTTTTGTTATGAATGAAATCTTAGCTTTTCTGACTTGACAGCTCTTCGAACCACCAAAAAACTACGGTGGTACCATAGGGCTATGATGCCAACGTAGTTTTTTCATCTTCTGTATTCAATTCAGTTTGACAGACCAAACTCCTATTCCGTGCCTCGTAGTGGGAGTGGCTCTCAAAATCCGTTTGACGTAGAGTATGAGTGTCTGATGATGAAGCACAAAGACTTGTGTTAACTCAAATTGTTCGGGAGAGGATCTCGATGGTTATCTTTTTTATTGGAATGTCCGCGAAAATGAAATTATAGATTTGATATATTTTAAAGATTGAACATAATTTTTTCGTCTTCAGTGTGAATGATTGAACAATTTATAGCGAATCAATTTACAGTGAAGAGCAAGTGCAAGTTCAACTGTTAAATAGTTATGTTGGAAATCTCTAGGTACTGTAAATAAGTAATATAAAAACTATTCAAGTCCCACCAACAAAAACAGATGTGGTTATCTGTCTTGAGTTAAATACGCGACTTTAAATGTAAACATAGTTTTTACACAGCAATTTTACGACGAATAAAAAGTCAATAAGTGTCATCGTAACGTTCACTAACTAAAGATTCACAAAATTCGTTTCATAAGAAAATATAATAATCTCTTTGGTCTTATTTATCTCTTTTTCTTTCTTTCCCCCTTTTTTGGGGGGTGAAATTGACGCCAACATGTCAAAATTCACGTTCACACCAAAAACGGACCGTCAATGTTCAATGTTCGAACTTTACATCAATCAACCAAGGGACCTGGAAAATCAATGGAAATGGTGGGACACGATTGTATACTCTCAGTCAAGGTGACGTTTAGGTATCAGCTACAGTAAATGAACCCAAAGTAACCTAAAGAAAGAGTACCGCAACGTCACATTAAAAAAGAAACTAAACGTGCCTGTCTCGTGGCCAATCTGCTGTCAGTCCCTGCTGCAACTGACCAAGGAACTACAGTCACTTTTTCCGAAACACCTGTCGTCTTTACTCAAGATCGAAAGACCTAGATGATCGGACAGCATCTCGGTGCTAAGCTCTACAGACTGGACTTGTAACTACTGTCAACTGACCAATCCGTACGACTAGCAGCCCAATTTTTCCCATCAACCGCCACTTCTCTCATCTTGTATTAGAGAATAGGTCACACCAACTATAAGAACATTATAAAGATGGACTCTCCTAACCTGGTGGACGGCTTTACCAGCCTAATCAAACCCAACATCATACCATCTACATCCTATCCTGGGTGTGCGTTTGGAAAAATGTACTTCTATTTCCCAAAGGACGAGCAGAGCCACCGCAGTAGGACGAATCACCCATTTATACCTATGCGGTCCCATGTAAGTTGCCAGCCTTGAAGGTGCTTTTTGTTTTTTTTTTATTTACAGACGACTTATGTAGCTGGAGATTTGTCGTTTCCCCATAACAGAAGTCGTAGGCTGCTGACCGTTTAAAGAATATGTCGCCCTACTCCAAAACGAGACAAGCAACAAGGTAAACACATTAAGGTCAGACAACGGAGGTAAGTACATCATCCGTAACTTCAAGGAGTGGCTGTCAGAGAGAAGCATCCGACACGAGATAACAGTTGCAGCTGTAAATTTTATGCTGATAGGCTCTGCCGTTACTGCTGAACAAATCAATTTAAATTTGCCTTAATTTTGATGTCTCGATAATTAAAAATTTTCTAATTTATTTCTTAGAAGCTGAGCTTGCATCTCTCGCTACCCAGAAATCACAGGACAAAAAACCATGGATTCTTCATTTCCTCCACAACCAATTACTGCTGCGGAATACATTGAGAAGATGCTAGGCTACCGTTTTAAAGACGAGAGTTGGTTGCATAAGATAATACAACAACCGACGGCCGATGTAAAAAACGCAGCCAAGGAGGCAGGAAAGTTGGAGATTATTGGCGATCGTGCTTTCGGTAATTTGTCGTAAGAGGTTAATTAGTTTTTCAGTGTATTATCTAGTAAGAAGTGTTGAGACCGAAGCGGCTGTTAGTAAAGCGCAACAGCCGCTTTGATCACTCACTCAACTCACCAGGTAATACACTGAAAACCATCTATGGGGGGATAAAATTAAATTTTAATTGTTTATTTTTTCTGTCTTTTTTTTATTTTTAAACTTAATAATAGAATAGTGAACGAATGCGAAGAGCGGAAGCCAGAGTATGGAGTGGGCCAATTGTCCACTGTCAAATTTGCTATTACATTTAACAACAAACACGTTAGCCGTTATCGCAATTGGAAAAAAAACTTGCATCTAGTTATGCATTAGAAATTTACAGCTAGACAAGAATCGATCTTGCAGACCTTCGTCGATCAACAAATTGGAAATGGGCGTATTTTCAGCCATCAAAAGGTATCTATCCAACACATATAGAGATCTTCGGAATCTGTTTTATTTAGCCGTTTTATCTGGCAAGTTGCCAGATAAAATTGCTTAGTAAAACAGACCCAGAAGATCCTTATATCCAAAGCACAAATATAACTCAGTTTTAATCAACTATTTTTTTTCAGTATGTACGAATGATTCCATGATTCGGTGATTTGAAATGGGAAATGGATTAACCGAAAGTATTTGCATATATTTTTGAGGTGTTCTTGACGCCTTATATAGTGAACGACTTGGAAACCACCCAATCAAAGTTGCCAAATTTCAACGTGACAATGTTTTTTTTAACCAATACAGACGAGAGTTTTCTAGTATTAAACGCCAGACCTTTTTCTCCCTTTCTTTTTTGACGAGAAAGAAGTAATGCTAACTATAATTTCATTTTCTTACAAGAAAAAAATAAGATGCTGCCACTGTTGGAACATCTCAATTGCAAAATATAAGGCCCTAATGGACAAGAATGACACATTACGGGAATTAACGCCAACAACAAAACAGTTTATGTTTTATAAGAATAGATGTAAGAAATTATTGCGAACAAATATCTTACCCATCCATGAAAGCTTCCCTCCACGAAGGGGAACAGCCATCTACGAAAAGTCCTATCCATCTACCACCATTTCCACATACTGTGTAAAGTTCTATTCTTCTACTACTATTTCCACATCCTGAAACCTTTCCATATCCTGACAACAAAACATTTTATGTTGTAAAAGATTAGATTTAAGAAATTATTGAAGTTTATTGGATCAATCAATAAAGAAGTACAAAGAACAGACGACAACGAGAAGAAGAACTGACCAATGTCTACACATCACAACAATCTCCTACAACAAGTATTAAAGAAAGATATTTCATCTACAGAGAGCTCCTTCAATAAAGGTACGGCGAAGGCTCCAGTATCCCTTACTGATATGGAAACATGTAGAATATATAAAAACTTCAAGATTCCAAATTTTTTTTTCCCCAAAATAATTTTTCCCAAATCTAATAATTCCCTTTAATAAGCAATAGCAGAATTCTGATAACAACAGTATATTTATTCATTAATTCATGGCTATTTCTGGCCTGTCTTCAAACTGTTCAAAAGCTTATGTTTAATGTTTCAAAAGTTTTTGAAATTCTATTGAATTTTCCAATCCGACCTCTTAAATAAACTAATAAAATTTCCTTGGAGTATATGTGTAAATAGTCACAAAAAGTATTGCTTCAGTAAAGTATTTATTCTTCGCGTGTTTGATGTGACCTTACAGTATGTTTCATTTCTCATAAAAGGGAATATTCTATCTTAAGAGACGTGAACTCTTTTCTCGACAATTTTTTTTAATCAAGTGGGGATTATTGCAGAAAAAAATATACAGTATTGCCAATTACATAATTGTAATGTATTGCCATCTACTGAGCACATTTAGTCGTTTTAATTTTTTTAAATTGAGGTCACTAGATGGCGCCATCTTTAATTTTTTCGCCATTGGTTTTAAAACATAGCATCAGTTTAAATTTTGCCCTTATAACAACATGTTCTGATAGATAAATAATCCAATCGATGCTTTGCAATTTGCTTAATTAAATTATAAAAATAAATATTCAAGCCTTCTTTTTAAAAATTCATATATTCGCGTCAGGCCGCCAGGCAAACGCACAACTTTTTTCAAAATCCTTTAAGGACATTTTTTTATCAATACGAGTGGAATAATCCTAGTGGCGATCAAATCCATCTAACACCATATAAAAAAGTTAAATCGACTTAATTTGTTCGGTAGATGGCATTCAAAGGTGGCGCTTCCTGGGGGAACTCAATTTAACAAAATCTTAAAACGAGTAAATTTGGTCAGCAGATGGCAATACATTAGAATTATGTAATTGGCAATGCTATAAGTTAATTTAAGGCATTTAACTCTCAAGCAAATGGCCTTGATTATTAGGAGAGATTGGTCACGTGGCCGCAAGCCATCCTCATTTTGCCTGGTTTTTTCGCTCAACTTGAGAGAAAAAGAGTAAAGGTCGTTGCTATGGTGACCAAAAATTAACTACACACGATTACTTTTCTTCTTATTCCAAGAAACATGATCCAACTCACAATTTAGTTGAATAACATATTCAATTTAATACATTTAACGCTTTCATGCCAATAAACAGCTGATTTCTTAGTAAATGAAAAGAGTTTCGTTTTGAGGCTAAATCAACGTCTATTTCCGAGACGTTGACGTTTCTTTATCACATTCACCATCACGACTTTCCTTTGGTTTACGAACCATGTAAATATGAATGCAATTGTTGTAACAACAACCGATTTACTTCATGGTCAACTAAATTTGTTAACTGCTCGAAGCTTTTTAAAAACATAAGTTTTAATCATTTTTCGATTGAAACCATGATGTCAATCAGAAATATTCTATTTATCTTAACGTCTGCGTAGTCTTTTAGTAAATCTGAGCATCTTTTGGTAATAAGATATTCAGTTTAAATAAAATAATTGATTACATTGCTGACCGTTAGATGATACTAATGGGAGAGCTTCCGCTAAGTAGTCTCCGCTTATGCTCAAAGCTCGCGTTTTTTTAATAGAGTGGTTTTTTGCTCGTCGCTTAGTGAAAATCATGGGCCAAATCTTTTTTTTGCAGAAGTGCAGAAAAGTGCAACAACAGCTCAAAATTACTGGTTTGGTTCTTTTCAGTTCAGCAGTCAGCCAGAGGGAAGAAAATAGGGGGAAGAAAGATTTTTTTTTTAACGGTTTCGTCTTTCTGATCTTTCCTCTGATATTAAACCGTCGACAGAACATTCCCTCACCGTATAGAACTCCACACAGTTTCATTGCCGCCCAAATTGTCCTTTAGGCGGTTCAAGTCTTCCTTCTTGGGTTGGGTTTGATTACGATTAGGATAGTATTGACGAGACCGAACAGTAGCATGAATAACTCAAAAGAAATGAGAACGAGACAGGGGGATTGATAAAAACACATATATTGGGGACACTACGCGGAAGTGGCCAAGTTTGAACCAAAGCCCTCCCTTACAAAGAAACACGAGGGATTAATAAAAACACATATATTTGGGACACTACGCGGAAGTGGCCAGGTGTAAACCAAAGCCCTCTTTTAGGGATCTGCTTACGAACGTAAGACTTACACACAACCTACAGATGACTAACTGGAGACGAGACGACCAACGAGAGACGGCGACTGACTCTACACATACGCTGGCTAGCTTACGACATTTCCCCCCTCTGATGGTACATCTACACAGGCCCTCTGGGCACCTACAACACAACAGTGGTACACACATACGCACATGGAGAGACGGGACAGACCTAATAAGGTGGGAGACAGAAGAGACGTCAACAACAAAGCTAAAAAGGAATCTGGATAAGTACAATACAAATTCAGTTGATTCGAGGCAATATAGTGGCCAACTAAACGACAGAAAAAGAATTAGAACTTTTTTATTTCAAAACGAGAATTTCGGAACCGTGCTGAACCCGAAAACCTAAGAAAGATATTTTCTGTAGTACCCCCTTTGATGACGTTGAATATTGTGATTCAGTGGATGGATTTTTCTAGCCTGAAACAAATTCACTTCGTTCAATCCACAATGGTCAAACAAACTGGCTGCATCTTCTGGCCTATTGAACTCCACGAAGAACAGTTTTGTCGCCATTTTCTTTCCTTTCTTAGGCTTCAAAATCGAGAAGTTCCTAATGGATCCAGAATTTATAAGAAATAAATAAACTGTACTGGGACTCTGCTGGGATTCTTTCCAAGAGAAAAAATTTTGCCCTTTCATCCATGGTCAACATATCCAGTATTGTTTCCGAGATCGGAAACTGTTCAATTTCTTCTGTTCAACTCCTCCATGAAGGTGGAAAATTAAAACCTTCGAGCGCGATCAAGATATATCTGTAGACGCATGTTGACCAACTTTAATCTGAATAACATAAAATTAAACGATTTTTTTTCATTAATTTAAAAATTGCACACTCTCTCTCAGACACTTCCCTCACTCTCAGAATCTCAGACACTTATTTGCATTCCAAGAAAGTAAGAGATCACTTTCTATTTTCTGAAAACAGTCAATAAGAAGTAAGAGACCATTTTCTAGATAATAGAAAGCGGTATTAAAAATCAGTAAAACGTTGGAGTTTGGTAAAACATTTCTGCTTTTTGCTTTTTGCAACAACCATTTCGTAGAACAGATATAGAGAGTTTTAATAAACCGTGTCATATTTTCATTGCATTAGCAATAGTAGTAGCACAAATGTGAAAAGGCTGTTACATTACTTTCACATACTTAAACTTTCATTTCATTGGTGATTTTACTGGTAAACAACCCAGTTTACCACTACATATGCAATTTCCCAGGATGTCAATCAAAGAAGAATAAACATTGCAAAGATTAAGATATTATTGTTTCCAATGAGACCAGAGTTAATGGACTTCGTCACTTTTGTATGCGATTTTAATTGCCTTTTATGCTAGCTGCAATATAACTGATTTCAATAATGTGGGACCACGGGACCATCATCCGGTGGGCATAATCATGAGAAGAAGTGGAAAGATTCTGTGAAGGCTTTAAAGGGACAGTCGTGTGCACTAAATCTTAACTTCAATTGCACACAATCAATCTTCAAGAAGATTATAGTCACACAGCATGATTTACACAATTGGGCCTTGGTAAGAGTAATATATATTCAATGACCAGTTGTTTAACTAATTAAACGAATTCTTTTTTAACTGTTTATGTTCTGTCATGCCTTTTTCACTCCCTAGAGAATAAGGATTTCAAAAACTGGTCACAAATCAAAATCAAAAGTTGCTCTCAATCTCAAGCTTTTATTTACTAACACTGCTACATTCTCGGGACATCAATATTATGTACAAACACATGGTAGGTAGAGGGATGATTCTGTCTGCTGTTTACTTTCGCCAATTCTCCGTAGACACCAATAATATACGGTATATTAATACATATATTATACACCCCGTACATAAAATATATACCTCATGCATATTTCTTACTGTTTTTTTTTTACTAATATTCATTGATGTATGTAATCTACCTCCCTTAACTGTATTCCTTCCATGTCCTATATTTAAAATGTTCTTATATTAATTTGGATCAACCTAAAAATTTACTCACAAGATGGTATGGCCTATTTCAACGAACTATAAATGTATAAACCAGAGGCTACAATGTCAATAATAAAATCGAAATAAAATTTAAACAAAAATTATTAGAAAACGCATTCCACGTCAGTACACGACATGAACACACATTGTTTTTTCAATCAAATTATTCCAGTTAAAACTGTTGGTCACACAACTTTATAAAAATAAAGTGGGAAGAAAACTTCAATCTTAATAAATGAGAAATAAAAGAGGAGCGATACTTTGTTCCCTTCTAACCATATCATAATCCACATCTTCACCACTCCGTCCAATGTCTGTTTCCAATTGTACGTTAACTAATTTTTATGGATTTTTATTGTAAAATATTTAGGAAAATGTTTTCCATTAAATTGGCTGTTATAGAAAGTCCTGAGCCATTTCCAACGGTAACTGAATGCTGTTCCCGAATTCCTTCGTTTTCCGCATGTAGAACAGGTGAGCAACGAATTCCCCGTCATCTTCTAAGGAGAGGAGAAGGGGGGGGGGGCGAATAAAGCGAAACAACACGAAAATTGGAGATCGGATTAGTTAATCAAGTTTTTTTCTGTTTTCTCGTGCTGTGTGCTTTTGCCTTGTGTCCTGTAATCAATGGTAGTAATTTTTTAATAGGATCTAATCCCAACATTCCTATCTGAATTCTCTCCAATGTATTTTAGTAATGCTACCTATGAATATGAAATACAAATATATATTCGGAAAAAATCTTGTAACAGAAATAATAATAAACTAGCAAATTTCTTTTGGAGATCAGATTATGCAAAAAGAATCTTTGTGGTTGCGCAAATACCGTGAGGCGTAACCACAATCTCTTCTTTGGCTATTGGATTTGCCGTCTGCAAATTCTGTGTCCATGTTTGTATTCCACATAAGTGAAATGTATGATCAACTCTGAAATAAAAATCTACTTCACATGGGAGTCTCAAAAGCTTATGGGCCCAGTGCACAAATCCGCATGCTAATACAAGTTGTCAAATTCGTCCCTGAGAAATGTTAGCTATTTGTTAAAAATTTATGGAAAGAAAATATGAATACTGGTTGCTACTCAAGAAACGCAATCTTACTCACAGTGGGGATGGAAGTGAAGTTATCCACATGAGGTAATAATTAGTTTATAATACTAATTTTCTATTCCAACAGATGTTAAAAGCATTATTAATTTTATGGTTAGTGAACAAAGATCAATAACCAATCAAGATGCAATATCAGCATGGTGTAACAAAGTCACAGCCAGAAACTTACTTTTAGTCACAATCAAAAGAGTTCAACATAGCCCACTGATCAATAAAACGACCGTGAATGACATGTGGGTCAGACTATCAACACAATGTCTGCACGATGCAGTCGAAGACCAACATGTCCTCTTGCAGAGATTTTTTGATTATAAGGTTCAACCAAAACATGCGCACATCATGGAGTCATGGAATTGGCGGTACACGACTATATGCTCTTGGTACAGAAGCATCAGGTTGGTGCAGTACTACAAATAATCTATTCAGACCTATGTGGACCCATGAAAGTTGGGAGGAGCCTTTTTTTTTGTTTTAGTGGTTGAAGAGTTGTCCATTTTTTCAACTAAAAGTCGGAAGCTTCTGACCGTATCAAAGAATACGTTTCCCTACTCCAAAACAAGACAATCAAGATGGTCACCACATTAATGTCAAACAATGGTTGCGAGTACACCAACCGTAACTTCAACGAGTGGCTGTCAGAGAGAGGCATCTGGCACGGTGTTAAGTGGTCCACACACACAACAAAAAATGGAGTCGCAGAAAGAACCAACAGAACCGCCAGGGAAACAGCACGTAAAAACGTAACGTAAACGTAACGTAACGTAACGTGGCACGTATCATGCTACACGAAAATAAACTACCTCTCTACCTCTGGGGGATGCTGTTGTTTGTGCGTTATATACGCTGAATCAAGTCAACAGCACTGCGTCACTAACAACGCCGTTCTCAGCCCTACAAAAAAGAAAACAAAATATATCACACCTGCGAGTAGGCTAATTAGGATCCTGGGCATATGTTCACATCCCAGCCATTGAACGTCAAAAAATGGACGCAAAAAATTAAGTTCATATTCTTAGGTTAATGTTAGATCCCGAAAGCATATAGTTTTTGGGACCTAGTCTCAAAAAAAGATCAAAATTAACCGCGACGTCATCTTTGATGGAACTCAATCGTCAAACACCACCACCTAAAACCCAAACGCCTCTCTCACCTCCAACGATGGTACATTATCAACAGAACACACCGGTTTACGGGATATACAACGCCCTTGGATTCTCGAATAAGCCTGAACCAGAATCGAATCCGTAAGACTTGGATCAGCCGGGATTATTATTCTTCCAACAGTAACAGAAAATACTCCGACTGATTAACATTCCCTACAGCACCAACCTTCTCTACCTGACGGAGTACCAGAGACAAGTTTGATTTCTTCACAGACAGTACAGATGCAGTTTCTCCGAATCAACAGGAGTTTGGACTATCAGCACGTCGTTGCCCACTACGAGTAGAGGAGCCCAAATTGCAATAGATACTTAAGACAAAAACGTCATGAGGAGTCAAATTCTATTAACCTGCCGTCGCTGCCTACGGACGCGATGTCTTCACCAGCCATTGGAGACGAGTAAAATTCGCTTATTAAAAAGAACATCTTGGACATAACGGAGTTGCCACATGGTCGGAAAATACGCGCCGCCAAGAGGCACTGTATCTTCAAAATCCAACCCAGTTCAAATGACGAGGCCCCACGCTACAATTCCAGAATGGTTGAAAAAGGTTTTACGCAGCGGCCTGGAGTTTACTTCAAAGGAACGTATGCTCCAGTCATAAAACTAAACTAACTAAGATCCGTTGTGTCTCTAGTCGTAGCACACAACCTATAAAATATACAACTACCTCACATGAGAGTCTAACGAGTAGACTTGTATCTCAATATTTGGTTCCATCGAAGTTATCGAAGTTTTCAAATGTGTTGGTTGTGATAAATTATAACCTTCCTCTTCTAGTGGGGTGCGGGATCTACTCGAATGAAATTTTTGCTGGAAAAAAGTTCTGTATATCATGTAATTCCTAAAGCGGAGTCGTAGTCGAAGTCGTAGCTCCAAAAAGTCAAGTGATTTATTTAAATGTGCAGCTTCTCGATACTCAGTTTGCTAAAGACAGACTCTAGTCAGAATGACAGTTCCTCTCTTAAGTTCATTCCACCTATTTAGTTAAAGTGCGAATTAAAGGTTGATTATTATTTAAAAATTTATGGTAGACGACTTGAAATTGGAAAAAGAAATAAGTAATCATTGGCAGAAGAGCTGCTTGAAGAAATGTCTCAACAACATTGTGTAATAATTTCTTCCATTTTCTCAGTACAATAGCACTACCTAGTCTGGAAAATTTACAAGCCCCACAGAAAGCCACGTGAATTTTACGCACTGACCGTTGCTAGAATGCAGATTTCAACGCCAATTGAGACCTCACTTCCACTCAGAGACCTCACCTCTATTCTAACTCAAGTATAAAATTGGCGGATACTTTGGTGGAAAATAATATTTTTTTTACAAGTTGAAGAAGACTCGTGTGATTGTTTTGAAATTCAATTTACATAAAATCAACTTCTGTAACATTGTGGATTAAACATTGGTATTTTCTCTAACCTTTGTTAAGTTTTACACCTAGAGCCACAGGTAAATTGTATAATCCCCCCTTTAGTTTTATCCTCAGATAAATATCCACCTGAGATGAGATGTGATATAAAAGCCATGGCTCTAGCAGTCTAGCTCTTGTTCGAGTTCATCAAAATCTATCTCAGCTGAAGAATTTGTGTAGTAAACTTAACGTCACAGACGCCTAGTGGCTGTTCTTGACCTAAGTTCAAAACGCATTCGAAAATATTCTAAATCCAATTTTTAATATAGGCCATGGTATAAAAGATCATTTAAAAATTAACTATGCCATATTTACTTGAACCCCTTTAATGGAAAGTTTATTGGTTCTTGGACACAGAACTTGCGCCTTGGGCAACTCTTAAGCCGAATATCTCTTGGGGCCCCTTCCCTTCTAGAACTTTTGCCACAAGTTTAGAGGATAGATCTTTCTGAAGTTTAAAACAAAAAACCGTGCGACAGGTCGACTAGTGCGCATCGGTTGTTGCTACGACTGTTGTCACCAATGTTTATTGATTCTTGGTTGACACTGTTCAACTCTGATTGGAAAAGATTATAAAGTTCTGCTGATTCCTGTTCTGCTGATTCCTGAAACTCCCGATGTTGAAATGACTTGACGTGAAACTTTCGTCCTTACTAGGACTATATCTCCATACTAGTTGCTAAACTTACAATTCCTCCTGTTTTGAGCGAGGGAAACGCATCCGACGCATCCCCTAAATTCAATGTTGATATTGCGTCAGCTTTATCGTCCGTTTATAGAAATAACACAGACATTTTTTTTTACTTTGTAGAAATAAATCTTTATTGACTTAAAGTAACGATTATAAAGTAAAGTTAAGGAAAAATAAGGAACGACTGTGTCTTCTTCTTTTTAGATGCAAAATACCTATCAGTGTGTAAACGATATACACAATACAACACAAACAACAAGAACGACTAAGAATAAGGTACGCAGAGCAACACATACGTTGAATAACGTTTGTATAGAAATAGGCAAACGTTGTTTACAATGGACAAGACAATGAATCTTTTGTTGTTGTGTGTTTTAATGTATTCTGCAAGTGCTCGTTAAATTCTTGTTTTGACTATAGAGTTTGATTACATAATTTCATAGTTGATATTGCCCTACCAATCGTTTCACATTAATATGTGTTGAATTTATTTTTCTTAAGTTGTCTAAGTCACAGCTTTCGGTTCTTTTTGCAATCCATGTCTATTAATAAATTTATGATAATGTCAATAACAAAAAAAGTACTATATTTGAATTTGTTTAACCATTACCTGGCTTATTGTAATGGTGTATACTCTTCTTCCTCTTTTTGAATGCTTTGTGTTTCTTAAGGCCTTCCAGTAACTTCTCCTATCTCGTTACCAAATCAAATGCCTTGGTTGGTGAAGTGACCAGTGTTCTATTCGCACAAATTAGTTTTGTTGTTTTTTCTAATGCTCCCAGCTGTTGGTCCCACAGGAGTCCAAGATTTTTCTTTTACTATTCGATTTCTACTTGTATCTTGTGAAGCTTATCGAGGTCTGTCTTTGCTCCTCTACTTGAGCCTCTGATTCAAGAGTCTATTTTCAAACTTCCTTTGGCATGCCTTTTCTTCTTCCAGCTTACACAATTCTTCCCTCTCTTATATACTTTGTACTACTTGTCCCTAGACTTTGATTAGAGGAGTTTTATAGTTAAGTTTTCAATTCTTATTGTTATACTTACGTAGAGGTATCAATTTTGGTGTTTAAATTTCAGTTCTCTTAATAATAATTTATTTTTCTTTTAATAATAATTTCACATTCCAGCAACCATAAAGAACATGGACACAATTCAGCCGCAAAAAATTAAATTTTCTCTCTTCGTTGGCGTGTCAGCGTCGAAGCGTCATTGCGCCATTTAGCTAATGCTACCGCCAAGCCGGTGTGTCAAAAAAGGCTATGCCTACAACTCAAGAGTGATCTTCTACATTCATGCTTCCCAAATACACTTCAACTACAAATATAAATCCCGCAGCTATACAACCAAACAAGAGTATTCAAATTAAAACATCTGAAAATTAAAAATTTACATTAAGTGAGATATTGCAAGGGACGGTAGCTACATCAATTTAACATAAAACTGTATGGCTGGATATAAACTTATCCCTGCTCTTTATTATACGAATAAACATGCTTCAATTTTAAGTAAGGGGACTTGTTCTTGATGACGATGACATCTGGTGGCGCCACTTCTGGCTGCACCTCTTCACAGTCTCTGCTTTTAGTCACAGTTTTTAAAGTTTTTCTTCATCTTTCGTCTTTGTGTTTGTGTGGACTTGACTAAACTTGTTGTCGTGCATTCGCTGAACCAAGTTTCAAATTTTTATGTGCTGTGTGAGTTTTTCTATGAGTGATAGTCTTTCTCCCTGTAGCTGCCATGCCCATTGTTTACAGTCGGTCTGAGATACTTGCTTGTCGCCCGCGGCAATGCCCTAAGTTATCTCTATCTCTTCACAGCTATCGACTTCTTCGGCTTCGTTGTCTCCTGACTCGACTTCGTACATCTCGTTTAGTGAAACGTAGGCGTCGAGTTGGCACTCGTTTCTGTCTCATCAATACTGGCTCTGTAGTCAACAAACTCGAGTCTTTCACCACCGTTTTCAGTGATCATTCTCCTGATGTCGTTGCACTTACGGAAACCTGGCTCACTCATGACAATGGGGACCATATTCTTTCAACGATGGTTCCTGGTGGATTTTCGTTCATCCAGGTACCTCGACCTAGCTCCCGGCGCGGTGGTGGTGTCGCTGTCGTCTTCAAGTCAACTACTGCTGCCACTCTTGTTGCCGACTCGCAGGCTTACGATTCGTTCGAGCATATGGACGTTCGTCTCAAGTTTGGCACTCGAACCCTACGCCTGTTAGTTGTCTACCGTCCACCGAGGTGCTCGGAAAGTGATTTCCTCCGTGATTTCTCCCTTGTTCTAGAGATACTCTTAGTTACCCGCGATGACGTGCTGATTGTTGGTGATTTCAATCTTCACGTTGACGATGAACATGACCAGTATGGTCGTTCGTTCATGTCTCTCATTGACTCATGTGGTCTGCAACAGCACGTTGTTGGCCCCACCCATGAGCGCAGTGCCACGCACAAGCGCCACACTCTTGATCTCGTCCTCTCTCGTCAGCGCAATCATCTTGTCTCCAAAGTGTGTGTTGGTCCCCGCGTTATCAGTGATCACCATCCAGTGTTGTGTGTCCTCGACCTTCATCCTCCTCGGTGGCTTACCAAGAAGCTCCTGACTCGCTCGCTGAAATCTATCGATTGGGATAAATTTGCTACTGCGATCGCCAACCTGCCTCTTCTCTCTGCGCCTTCCGACAACCTCGACGGACTTGTTGAGCAATACAATAATGGTTTACGTGCAGTGCTTGATCTTCATGCTCCTGTCCGGACCCGAATTGTAACTCTTCGGCCTGTCAACCGCTGGATGACGTCTGAGATTCTTGACGCTAAGACGAAGCTTCGTCATTTGGAGCGCTGTTGGCGTTCTCGTCAGCTGGCGATTGATTTTGAAATTTTCCAGACTCATCTGCTCACCTACTCGGAGATGCTCAAGGCTGCTCGAACTCTTTTTTTCTCCACTGAAGTCCGTCAGTGTCGAGGTGACATGCGCGCATTATATCGTCTCGTCGGTGACCTCATGGGATCAACGACCAAGCCATCACTTCCCACTCGCTCGAGTGATCAAGAAGTTGCAGACGACCTGAACCAGTTTTTCTGCTCCAAGGTCTCTGCTCTCACATCGCGCTTTCACTCCGACACCGATTCTCCTCGTTGCTCACCACGACCAGCTACCAGCTCCTTCGTCTCCACTCATGGACACGACATGCAGCTGCTCCGCTTTTTCCCGGTTTCGAGCGACGATGTTACTAAACTCATCAACTCTTCCAAAACGACGTCCTGCAGCCTTGATCCTCTTCCCACACAACTGGTGAAAAAATTTGTCCACCTTCTCGCTGGTCCGATCTCTCTCATCATCAACTTATCCATCACTACTGGCTGCTTTCCTTCCACCTTGAAGCATGCTGTCATCACACCCCTCATCAAGAAGCCTGGACTTGACCCTGAGGATCTCGCCAACCATCGGCCGATTGCTGGACTCTCCTTTCTTTCGAAGCTGATTGAACGTGTAGTCCACCGCCAACTCTCTACTCATCTCGGGGCTTTCAACCTTCTTCCTGATCGTCAGTCTGCCTATCGCACAAATTACTCCACTGAGACTGCGCTTCTTGGACTCTACAATGACCTTCTCTGCACTGTCGACGCCGGTCAGGCCACTGCCGTTTGCTTCCTTGATCTGACAGCTGCCTTTGATAACATCGATCACACCATTCTTCTCGACTCTCTTTCAACTCGTTGTGGCGTTGCAGCTGATGCCTTACTCTGGTTTGCATCTTACCTTTCTGGTCGCACCCAGTGTGTTCGTGTTGGTGACTGCTTCTCCTCGAGTGTTCCAGTTCCTTATGGTGTTCCTCAAGGCTCTGTCAATGGTGCAATCCTTTTTATTCTTCTAGTCTCTGCCCTTCCTGACCAAACCGAAACCGATGGTGTCATCATTGATCAATATTCTGATGACACAAATGGCCGAATCACTTTCCAACTACACTCTAAAACCAACCATTCTGGCCAACAGGCTGCTATTGCAAACCTTAGTCACTGGACTTGTCGCACTGATCGATGGCTTTTTGATCAACACGTCATCCTCAACCTTTCTAAGTGTCTCTTCTTTTACGCCGTCTCCCCTCATCAAGACCACAAACTTGCCCCTCTACCGTTGGAAATGGGCTCCAGCATTCTTCAACCGTCCGCTGAAGTCAAACACCTTGGCGTCACTTTTGATTCTCATCTTTTGATGTCCTCCCACATTCGCAATGTTTGTCGGTCCTCCTTCTTTCACTTGTGGCGTATTGGCAAAGTTCGGCGCTTTCTCGATCCTCTTACTACTAAGTGCCTTGTTCAGTCTCTCGTCCTCTCTCGTGTTGACTATGCCTGTTCTCTCTTCGTTGGTCTTCCTAGCACTTTGCTCTCTAAGCTGCAGCGCGTGATAAACGCTTCCGCTCGTCTCATTCTTCGTGTGAGGAAGAGAGACAGCATTCGTTCCCATCTGCGCTCCCTTAATTGGCTCTGTGTTAACGACAGAATCACTTTTCGTATTGCCACCTTGACCTATCGCTGTTTAAATGGCTCCGCACCTTCTTACCTGTCTCGTCTAATAATTCCTCTAGAAAACTCACGCAGCCTACGCTCATCTTCATCTGCTCTACTTCGCGTTCCTCGCACTCGCCATGTTAATCTTGGTGATCGATCTTTTGCAAAGGTCGCTCCATCCATCTGGAACCGACTCCCTCTTGCTGTTCGTAATGCCACCACACTCCCCAAGTTTCGCTCTCTTTTATTCAAACACCTTTTCGATTGATGTGTCTTATGCTTTTTCTGTGACTTTTTACCCTGACTGTACTTTCCGCGTCATTAGAACTTAATTTGGATAATGCGCGTTATAAATAAATCAAATCAAATCAAATCAAATTGAAGACGCTAAATAATAAGTGTCCCTGGGAATCCCCTTATCTGACATAAAAAGTCATTTCACTTGAGGATTTTGTTGCCTGAATCTGTTTAATGCATTGAGATCACAATGATCAAAGAAACTGGCAGAAACTGACTTCTCAAACTCCCAGGTAGCACAGCCCATCTCCTGGATGTCCATTGGATATCTGGACATCTGATTTCCGTCCATGTCCCAATGGACGTAATCTAGACGTTGCTCTGAGATATCTCTTGGAACGACCATTCATGGATGTCCTATGGATGTAAATCTAAGATGAAAAGGGGATAAGAAACTGCATTATAAAATAACATCCTATGGATATCGTCTGGATATATATTGCGATCACTAATTGTTTTCAGTGTGTAAGCAATCTTGTGCACTATAAAGTAGTCTATCAAAACTTAATATCTAACCATATAACCAATGTGGCGTGCTGGTATCGCACTCGATTGCCACCAAAAAAGTCCGGGTTTGATTCCCGAGAAATGCAAAACTTCTGTAAATGAATAATTGCTATGAATGATGAATGATACCAATATCAATTAATAAAACGAAAGAAACTTGAAACGAAATATAGTAAATACAAAAAAGAAATTCAATTGAACCATGCTTTTGAGAAATTCAAAATTAGTTGTCTTCAGACGTCTAAGTAACGTCCAGTCTACATCCAGTTGGATATCCAAAAAGATGTCTCACGGATATCTCATTGTGATGTCATACGTAGCGACATTTGGATTATCGCTGGATGTTCAAGGGACATAACACTGGACGTCGAGTTCGTCTGTCAATCCATCTCCTGGATATCCAAGGGATATATCTGTGCTACTTGGGCTCCAAGAAACGCAATAGTTTTTTTTTGGGGGGATTACATGGAAAAGTCCCAAAGTAATCCGATATATTAACTTTACGAAGAAGTGTATTTAACTTCTACTTACCTCTGCTTAAAATTTCACCATAGAACTTCGTGAACGGTATCGTCAACGATGTTGGTACACACACGAAGAAAAACTGAAACTGAAATGATTGAATCACTAAATTAAGCTGTGCTTGTTCCGCCAAATAAAAGTATGTGTTCACAAACACTTCTTGGGTTTTTTACTTTCATGTTTTCAAACACAATTAACAGAACCGTTGTAGGTCTTTCTTCACAATTTTGTTAAGACTCTTCAATTCAAGGGCCATTTTTAAATTTTAAGGTCACGTTTTATATTATACTGCGACTTCTTTGTTTAAGATGACTACCGGGTCAGTTTTAACGTGTTAGATTCAAGGTCATGTGTTACGATATCTAGATAACTTTAAAAGATTGGAGTTTATCCTTTGGATGTAATATTTGCCCCAAAAAAGCCCAATCCCGATAAAAAAACATAATTTGTTTACTCTTGAAGAAAAAATACTGGTATCATTTCCCCAAAATTTTAACACAGTTTAGGTGGTAAATTTCGTTTTAAAAAAATTTGGGTCTCTTGGGAAATGTTCTATTGCAAAGGATAGACAAAAAACATGAGTTTCATTTTTGTTTCTTATAGTTCAAGTAATCAGAAAATGCTAATGGTTAAGTTCACCACCGTTGCATGTTTTTTTAACAGTTTAGCTCTCTTATGGTCTTTTCAATTGTATTACGCGAAAAAAACCAGCTTCATTTCTCTTAGTTTGAGTTCAAGTTATCATAAGATGCTGATTTTTTTTTACTTTTTAAGTCTGCGATGGTGTCCTTTTCAAGATGTCAATAATTTTTAATGGTTAGAGTTAGATTTTATTTCATTAAATAATTGCCAAAAAGATGTAATTCCTGTTTACGAGCTTACGATTTATGTGTTACCCAAAGTAAAAACAAAACCAAAACAAAACCAACGTTCTACTTTACATGAATCCCAAGATATATTTGCCTACTTTATCAAACCACCACGGGTCTGTAGTATGGAAAATACTCAACTCAAAAGAGCTCTCTCTAGCAGTTCCATTGCCGTGCATAGACTAATAGGAAAAGGACGTGGGCGCAGTTTTGTTTTGAGTTGCAAGATTGGCAATAAAAAATGCGCATTTGTGACGTAATACATTATCTGACCCATCCATTTTTCTAGTTAAACAAAAGATGTATCATGGAGGATGAAAAAGAGAGAAATTATTCTGTAAGCCACTGCAAAAGGAATTGGACCCACTCTTGACCCTCTACAAAAAGATGCCAGATTGAGTAAATTGTACTAGATGACCAGTGTTTTAGGTTTTCAAACACTGTCTTTCCTTAAAAAGTCGAAAAATTCTGCTTCCATGACATTCATGATGATGATGATGATGATGATGACAGTCATTTCATTTCTTCTATGACAGTCATGGAAGCATTGATAGTCTTCTGTTCCAAGTGACTCGTTTTGTTGTGTAATTGGCGCTATTGATGTAATAAAACAAGCAAAAGACAACTGTCATAACTACCAGATTTTCAGAGTCAGACTCTGAATGCAATTTGCACAAATCACAAGTCAATGAAATGATTTTGTTATTTGACAGAAGCAAAGAGTTACGATAATACTCAAGTAAAATAGGTTATTATTTAATAAGTACTTCAACGTGTTCATACTGTTTTCCACATATGCCTTAACGGAACTTATGTGTAAATATTTTTTGCCTTGTTCATCTTTTAAGGTAACTTTTATTGTCTGGTAAATTTCCAAACCGCTACCCCTTGAGCCAACTGTTGCACAACTGTCACACAAATTGTGTGTTTTCAGATTTTGGCATTTCTCTGCAATTATAAAACCACAACACAAATACAAATACAATACAAGTAATTCGTCAAATAACAATGAGATGAAGTGGAATTGTAATATTTTCTTACTGATTTTAAGTGGAAATAAAATCAATAAGTAATTTCAAAGCGTTAATTCCTATTGTTCTTCCTTTTGATTGTCGTTAATATTTTACAATAACATTTTTAGGCATCGACGTTGACGGTTTTAAAAATAAATGCATTAATTGGATTTCTTGACGAATGTTTGAACTGAAACTATAACCCTTTTTTACATTTCCTTTTTATGCCAACTTCATTAAAACAAAGTGAACACGTAATGCCTATGAGAAAATCATAAAAGTCACATCCCAGAAAAATCTTCAGGTAAGCAGCAGTAGTTGTCTCAGCGTGTAAGTCACTAGGCTTGGGATAGAAGACTTCAGTTTTTAAGTTTCTTGTGCTTTCACTATTACCATTAATAAAAAATTTCGAGAATTCAATAATGCTGAACACCAACGCTGACTGCAATGACCGTCTCACCACCTCACTATTATCGATGAACACACTGTTCCAATTTTTATAACTTGACCTTTCATTGGATGTATAGCCCTTCAGTGGATGGAGCTCTAATATTTTTAAAACACAATGGAACAAATTTTATTCGTCTACTTTGAAAGTGATATCAATTGACAATTTTTTTTGTTTACATTGTTGATTGGTATAATTGTAATGAATTTTGTTATTGCTAAAATTAGAATGCGGAATGTAGTATTTTGGAATTAAAATTGAAAGATATTCGTGCAAAATTTCTCTCTGTTACCCGCCTACTCCAGAAAAAGCAAGAATTATACACAATGTATTATTCTGCCCGAAGGAAAAATATAAACCCTTTTATCTCTTCCTAGTCTCTTCTTTGTCTCTGTTTTCTATTCTTTTAGGAAATGGCGATTTTTTTAACACTGTTAAGGACGCTAAGAATCTATTCGTCTATTGATAATAAAATTTTTGTAAAGTTGTAAAGTTGCGAGCATTGCAATTATTTCTGCAAAAGTTGAAAATGATGGCAGCGATTATTAAAATCTTGCTTATCTATTTTACAATTTAATCAATTAATTGTTATCTAAATTTAGTAATAAGTAAGTAATAATCAATTTTTGTAGGATTTTGAAAGCATAGCAATTGAAGGTAATTGAAGCTACCACGGTAGGACGAGACTGTTTAGTTGTCAAAATAAGAGCTGGTGGTAAATCTTCTTGCTTCGTTTCCCAGGATTAGGCTACTACGAAAGGGTATCATATTTGTCGTATACCCATAGAAAGCCTAAATTATCGATCAAGTTTATTTGAAATTTTTCGGGGTAATAATTGATTTTTTAAATTTTAAGATTAAATCAAAGTATGGCTGTTCGGGAAGTGACGCAGAGCCGAATAAGTTATTTTCATTGTAAACTAGTCATAATACAAGTAGGCTATTTTTTCTAAAAATTTTTAATTGCAAATCGCAATTCAAAATGTTAATTTTATTCTTACTTATTTATGTCGAATTTGAGTTATTAACACCTGAAAAATAAGTAAAATTTTTGATCAATGCTAAGGAAAATGTAGAATCCGAAAAATTTTGAAGGCTCTTATTTAATTATAATTTTCTTTACTTTGTTGAATGTAATAAGAAATGTTGGGAAAATTGCGTACCATGTTTCCCTGAGTGCCGGTAATGTCGTTGACTACAACAACAACATGAGCCACACTGGCCAAGATCACTATGGTTAAGCGACCCTACTAAGCCAAACTTTTTTTTAAATATCAGTTATAATCTCTATTTGATATTTCTTTGATATCTTAAATTTGATATTTGCATTCATGTTTGTGGAAAAATCTGAGTTTACTCCTCGTAAGAAATAAAATCCGATTGCACTTCAAGAAATACAAAAACACATCACCAATCATTACAACGATAAGAGCGGCATAATTTGTTACCTTTAAGATCTTCAACTGATTTGTATTCCAATTTGCATGATTAATTTGATTGAGTCCAATTTGTAAATGAGTGCGAGTTTTCTGCCGTAGCATACCATGCCCTTTTTGAGAAGTGTTTTGCAGGCAAAGTGGTTGCCTGCTGAAGTTCAGGTATTGTTTGCATAATGATAAAAATATTACGGATCTGTTACGATTGTCGTAGTAAGGGACCCCGCAGTTCTATAGCCACCGTAGAACTGTCTGGACGTGCATTTTTCTCGCTCTTTATTTTTTTGATCTACAACCATGGAAAATCTTGAAAGACAAGTTATTAGGGGAGTTGTGTACACCCGAGTCATCCGCTTGGATGGCAGAGGTGACCTCTTCCTTAATAATGACCGGATGTTCACGCTGAACCGCGAGACCTTGGTACTTACATGTGCCTATGATAAGGTAGACATGCGGGACAATGGGAGGAAGATCGATTCCCCGTGGTGTGACGCTGGCCCCGGGGTCATTTGTGGCCACATTTTGGCCCCACATGCCCTGGCCTACATGGATTTCTGGTGAGCCTTACGGCTTGCGTTGTATTACCTACTGGCTTATAGCTACTCATCCCTATTAAAGGCCGAGGTAGATACCGTTTTCCGGGCTATAAAGGTGGAGTTCTTTGGGATTTACCAATTATCATTACAATCATGTAGTGATTGTAAGCTTGAAGTGGGACAGGGAATAGATGGGGTTCTTGCTTCGTAACGGACGAACGTTTTAATCTTTCAAATCACACGTAATAGCGGGATTTAGCTTTAAATATATGCAATTGTATATGCAATTTGGTAGATTGATTCGTGCCTCCAATTTTGTCCATATGATCATATCTATCAATAGAGCTTTTTTACCATGCCGATCTGACAAAAAATTCACACAGACATTTAATAATCTTTTAATGAACCAAAACTCATGATTAAAAATTATGTTATTCACCATGGTGATTACCAACACATTATCAGACAGTATCAAGTGATGGATGGAAGAAATAGCGTAAATTTCCCAGAATGTGAGAATGAACAGATGTGTTGGAACACATCGGCAAAATAGAAAGTCGTCAGGCAAGAGAGGTGACCAGAAAGCAATACACCCATAAAAAATCACATATGAGCATAAAATTGTCATGAGACAACAAAGACAAAATACAGTACCCATTGGTTTAAAGTTTGTAAACATTGGCACACACGCCATGTGTTTCCGTGCTAGGTGGGGCACTTTAAAAATTTCCAAAAATTCAAATATAAAAATTTTGACTTGAAACTTGCACAAACGGTATATTACAAAGTCATCTACAATTAAGGCAAAGTTTCAATTTTTTAAATAAAATGCTAATTTTGGAGGATTTAACTAATATATTGAATTTCTTTTTATGTGTTCAATGAATTCAAATTTTTGAATTTCAGAAGGAACCATGAATTATTTGCCTCAAAGGTGCTTGGTTCAGAGCATTCAACGAAAATATCAGAAATCTTTTAAATTAACGTGTTATAAAATTGACCTAGTACTAAATTTCGTTTTCTAATAAGGATTTTTTTATGTAACAGGGAATAAAAGCTCTAGGGAACGACTTACGTTTCGTTAAAAATCGATGAAGTACTTATTAGCCGAGGCGTTACTAAAAATGATTGCTAAGAGTGCCGCTGCTAAACACTCATTCATATATTACCAAAGTAATTTATTGCTAGCGTTTTTCCTACCATCCTCGAATTTTGTTTTGTTGCCTGAATCTGCCGAAGTCTGTGAAATTCTTGTGTTCTTCACACTCTGAAATAAATAATTCTCGACTAATTGACACCTGGACCGACAGCACACACTTTTCATGCGCAGCGTTAAAAAAGGGGTGGTCGGCGTTTAGGTTTTCATGGGGTTTTCTGCAAATTCCTCTTTGTAGCTTTCATAACTATTTCTTAACTTCCTTCAAAAGAAATTTATTAATCACACGCATCTTTAGTATGGAAAAGTACACTAGGTAGAGAAACTTTCAATTATAATGTCGTACGAAGACCTCTTCTTATAGAGAAATAGATATTTAACATACGTAGGGCGGTTGTTGTCTTTTGTGTAGCTCAATGTTCAGTTTATTCATGACGTTTACAACTACGCACCGGTATTTTTCAATAAGTTTTGTTACTGTTGTCATTGTCTTTAGCGACAGATTTTCCGATGTAAAAAATGTTGACTTTTGTTGTGTGTTTTTGCCATAAGATATTTGGATGACGAGAAAAACACTGGCCCGAAAGCCGATATACACAGTCCAGTATTATTGAAATTTAAATGTTGGAAAGACTGGGATTGATTTTTCGGATACCAGACTCCTTTAAACTAAGAGTGAACGGTTAAACTGGTTTAGCCATTCGGGCTATTAATGAATAAGTTATTTTCAGAGATCACTGTAAAATATTATTCATATGATGAACTACCAAGATCAGGCTTAAAAGGTTGAATTACCATATTCATGATATATTTGTACATGAATAAATTTCTATTCCCGCTTAAAATAAATGATTTTTTATCGCAAAAATTAACAAAAAACACGAAAAGAAAGTGGTCTCAGGTGAAGGAGAGGAGGGAGAAGAGGAGGTACAATGAGAAAGCTAAAACTGCTATTTCAAAAACTAACTCGTAGCTAGACCACGGATAAGAATTATAAAAGAAACCTAATTCTTAGCGCTTTTAATATAAAACCCAAACTTTTCAAATATAGATTGCAAAAACGAAGACGGTGAAAGTGAAGAAAAGACGAAGACGAAATAACCCGATGAGATGTTTGACAATTGGCTCTAAAAGCATTCATCTTTTCGAAGTTAAACCCCACAATTGTTTTACTGAATTGATCTCTCCTCCTTTTATCACTTGTGAAATTGAAGTATTTCCATTTTCGTAATTTTGTTTTAGGCATTGTAGTAGTGACGGTTGCTCTAGTTTTTCAAGTTTTTACCATTCAATTCCCCTATTTTCATTGTTTTCCGTTAGTTTTTTTTTAATTTTTAGAAGTAATTTCGTTCCAAATACTATATTTTATTGAAAATGGGAGATATATTTGGTTGAGGGGTTGTGGAATTTGTCTTGAAATTTTTTCCGATAGATCTCAACTGGCTTTCGGCCATTTCTTTCTGCTTTATTCTGTAATGGTGTATAGTAAAATGGTTATTTCCAATTTGCTGTTTCGTGTTTCGCGAAGTTGTGCATAATTTTTTGGGGGAAATGCATGACGTGTTTACTTATCCCAACGCAACCCAAGTGAACCCCGCCACAAATTGTTGATATGGTTTTGAATTTGAATCTTCCTGAGGATTCGTAGGAGAAAGCAAAGGCCCGCTCAAAGGAGACCTAGGCGCGAGTCCAGAAACCGTGCGCGGTTGATCAAATACGGTCGTATCCGTAACCAGGATTAGTCTTTATTTTCTCAAATTAGAAGAAAGAAAGTTTTCAGAGTAAGAAAAAATAAGTTTAAATTTTCATTGATTTTGATTGAATTCAATACGCTTTGAAAATCTTCACTGTGAAACTACCCAGAATTTATCTTGTCAAGGGACAAGGGGGTTCCTAATCAACCGATTTGGCCAAATGCATTGTCAATCCTTGGTCAAACAGGTAATAAAATTAGAAGGTGATTTGTTTTGATAAAATCAAATTTGGCTTAGGTCCATTAACTTTAAACTATAATTATTATAATTATACTTTAAATTAAACCAGATAAATCCGCTCAATACCTGGAAGCCGCTCAACGACATTCATCAAGGGGATCTATCCCTGTAATGGTTGAAGAACCTAATATCATATCTAAGCCGGATGATGAAAGTGAAGATGGAAGTGAAGAAGAGAATGAAAGAAATAGCGTGGAGAGTGAAAGATAAATCGAAGAAGAGAGTGAGCACAGTGATATAAGAGGAAGTGAAGAAGAGAATGAAGGAAATAGCGAGAAGAGTGAAAGAGAGAGTAAAGAAGTGAGTGAGCAAAGTGATATAAGAGGAAGTGAAGAAGAGAATGAAGGAAATAGCGAGAAGAGTGAAAGAGAGAGTGAATAAGAGAGTTAAGGATAGACCGCATAAGTCGCGTGGTGGTGGTGGTGCTGACTTCCGGAAACCATCGTGCTGTATGGTATATATTGCTGCATTCGGATGAATTAGAGAAGACGAACAAGTTGAGGGAACAAAAAGATAAGCTGCAGCAAACTAAATTGGTAGTAGAAGGCAGTGAGGTACAAGACAAAGAAGATGAAGAAGAAAATGAAGAAAAAGTTGAACAGGTAACAGATGCAGAAGAAGACGAAGATGAAGAAAATTTAAAAATGGATGGAGACAAAGATAAAAAGGGAACAGATGGAGAAGAAGATGATGGAAATTCGAAAATAGGTGACGACAAAGAAGCAAAGGAAACAGGAAAACAGGGAACAGATGCAGAAGAAGAAAATGAAGAAAATTTGAAAAGAGGGGAAGAAAGTGCGGCGGAGAAGAATTTAAGACGTATTAAAAAACTAGAAAGCAAAATTGAAACTTCGAAGAAAGAAGGATTTTATGCACCTCTGGTACATACTTACATTATTTACATTACAATAATTAAATATAATATTTAAATTTTCTTACGTAGGATTCTTTTCCAATAAAGGAATCTCTTATTTTGAAACTAAAAAAAGAAAAAAAAGTGAGCGCGGTTTTAAAACTAAAACTCATTTCAGAACTATATCCGAAGACATTTAGACTACTGCACAAGAAAACGTCCACGAAGGCCAAAGTTTGAGACGGTCTTAAAACTTCAATCGACGGGAAGGAATTGCGTCAGATTAGACGTAATTCATTTTTATTTTATTAAATAAACACATTGAAATAGTGATTTATTTTTTTCAGGAGCCGTTGCAAAAACATTCAACATCGAACTAGAAGATGGTCGGCTTCCCTCTGATCTCGAAAACGCAATCGGACAAAAATTCCACGTTTCAACTGAATCAAGCAAGGAATTTTACAAGTTACATTGAAGGGAAGTACGGTTACAAAAAATCAAACAATCAATGTAATTGCTTAAAATGCAATGTTGAATCATTTGTTTTTTCTTCAATAAATAAGTGATATCCAGTCTTTGGTGTACAGCACAACTATTTATCTCTAATGAAATTTAAACAAATACAAAGGATCTACCAAACATCATTGCCTTTCAAGCAATCGTCTCAGTCCTCCCAGACAAAGTAACCCCAGAAGAATTGAGAGAAAGGTACAGTATGGTCCAAAAAAATCCAAACAGTGATTTTATTTTGAAAGCCACCTACCCACATTGCGGGAAACTATGTTTAACTTTGGGTCCTAATTTTGGGTGGCTAGGAACAAAGAGAAAGGTGGGAAGAAAGAAAAAGGAGAAATAGGCGTATTTAGCCACTGGTTATGTCTTTGCGATGGCGACTTGGCATGGGCGACATGTCCCATGAAGGTGAAACACGTATGGTTTCGTACCAGAAACCAACAGCTAGCGCCACTAGTGGCCTGATCAAAGTGTATAAAGTTGACAGGCCTGTTAAGTACCGTAACTTTCAGGCCACTGGCCTGAATGTCCGGCACCCCTAGATGACTTGCAACAAAATTTGTTGTTTTTGTGCCAAAACGGACACAGTTGGTGCCGAAAAAGACACAATTGGTTCCGAAACTGAGAATATTAGTGCCGAAACGGAGATTTTTTAATAAACGAGGATATTTTACATACAAGGGAAGACCAAGCGTTTTATATGGGTGCAAAAAACACCAAAATCGAAAGTGCCGAAACGGGTGGACACCGACAAATAGTATACAAATTAGGAAAAACTGTAACAAGAATGGTTTTATCACTAAATTAAGCTGTGTTTGTCTCACCGAATGAAATCGGTGTTTAAACAATACATCTTTGTTTTTTATCTTCCGTTTGTTTGAACGCGATCGACCGGACCGTGGCTGGTCTATCTTCACATAATTTAATCATCAAAAGGAAAAAAATTTCCATATTTATGCAAGATTCGCTAAAACAGGTGGGTTTTTATACCCCGAAGAAAAAATAAAATGTTCATAGATTCTCGAAAAAAATCTCACGAGATGTTAGAAAAATTAACTAAATTTGTTTATTGATTTTATATTGTTTTTTATTTTTTATCTCAGATAAAATACAACTTTAATCTTGAAGAAAAGCTTAGGAGGTGTAAGTGCATGTAGTCAATTTCTTTTAAAAGCAATATCCTCCCTTATAGGGATTTTTAATGTCAATCCCATTGGAAAAAAACTAAAACTGTTGTTTCTTGGAATTCAACAAGTCAGAAGATTCCGCATATTTTTTATTATTATTGTGATCTTAATGAAGTATCACTTTTCATGCGAAAAAACCTTAAATAGAAATCCTTACATAAGATAAAATAAGATTTCGACAAACATTTTAACTAAAATTTAAAATGAATGAAAGTTTATTTATATCTTTATTAAATACATCTAATTACACAAAAAATATAATTTGTGTTGCTGTCTAAAACTAAATTGAAATTTGCTGTGACCAGTTAGCACAAAGTCTCAGAATTCAGACTCGAATTTTAGCCCCTTCCCCTGTAGTAGATTTTTATTCTATAATAATATGATGGAAACACCTCAGAGAAGACTACTTTACGTCAGGTAAGAGTACTTTCCCTTAATAAAGACACGTAGTGATTAGATAATGCAAATACATATTGTGGAATTCATGTCAAGTAGAATCATTTTTTCCTTTTTGGCCAAAAATTTCTTTTTCGTTAGCCGGAATCGATTGCAGCAAACGTTTCTGAAATTAAAATTGGAAAATAAGAATTAAAATGTTTTCCCAGTAATAAATTAACTTTTTCATTTTTTCACATTTTTATGGCATTTAACTTTTTTTTTGTTCAATCCCAACAGCAGCTAGGTGAACCAATGTTACAATAAGACGGTGTTTCCTTTTCCAATCGACTACATTCGCAGTAAAAGAAAAAATTCGTTTCAGATTATTTGATCTAGCTTCTACAAGAGTAAATATTTCATTAAAAATGAAAGATAAATCATTTGAAGAATAGATCGGGTTTGTTGATATCCATTCCGAAAACAATAGTTACACAGACAATCTAAACATTTAAAAATCCATTTTACATTTTAAATAACTATAAGCGAAACATTGGTAATTATAAAAAATTATAAAAATCGAAAGAAATTTTTCAAAACATCTGTAACTTTACTTCCCCAGCTACCATTTTGTCCGAACATTACTTCGGATTTCATCTAATAGATCAGCATAGTATGGCATTGCTAAAAAACCACAGTCACAGAAAACAATTCGCTGCCTCATTACAGCTATTTCTTGCAACTTGCAAGGCAGTAAAATATACCAAAATTATCTTTGAATTGTGTGGAAATCAATACTTTCATTGATTCGAGTGCATTTTCGTTTGAAGACTTTTGAATCACTGACAGTTTAAGATTACCCCGGACACAGGAAGAACACAGATCTAAATATGAAACGTAATAAAAAATATTACTTAAAAATATAATAAAGATTTGAACTAAAAAAATGCTTGGTTGGTTCCCTTATATGAAGCATTGAAATAATCTCGGATTGCGTATTGAGAGCGGAGGTTCCCGTTAAGGCCATTATTCAGGTGAATTATTGTGCCTTAGCCCACTCTTTCCATGGCTAAACGGGAATAATTTTTTTCACTCTCGGATGTGTTAACATCTGATCTTAGGGTCCATATGTTTCATTATTTTTGTTAAAAACATTCTAAGGTTGGCCTAGGAAAATCGAAAAAGCGTGTCAAAAACGTTGAGAATAGTGTTTTAAAAAAATAATTCATTTAAATCCAATACACTTGTCACTGGTGTCGATAATACAAGAATGGTAGAGTGGAATAGGAATCTGAGTGGAAACAAACGCCTTCTAATTGTATTCATGAGTTTAATTGGAAGTATTAAGAACTTATTTCGTGTAAACTCAGACATGCTGGTGGGTTTGTAAAATGCGGTATTCCTTAAAAGATTTAGTAACTTCCTTTTTTCATACAGATATTACAAATATTTGGACACTAAAAATAATTGACAACTGGCTGGTCAACTTGGTGCTTCTGGGTAGGTAGATTCTGTGTGTTAACTGGGTGATAGAAAAAAGGTAACAGTTAATCTCAAGTTGAAATTAGAAAGCAGCCAAAACAAATCAATTTTTCGTGCAAGGGCACGTTCGAATATTTGGCACAATTTCTGGCTGATTTAACCCCAGGTGAGGAGGAGTCAACGGAAAGAACAAGATGGAAAGCAGCTCCAAAGTACAGAATTCTAGCAGGAACTGACGATTCAGTGGAGGTGTTGAAAGTTAACTGTAAAACATTAAAAAGATGTTGGCGGCTGTAGATGACTTTGACAGCTCTAAATAGGGCTGAGCAGGTGGTTGAAAGGAGAACAGAGGAGAAGAGAATTAATGTCAGACACAACCACCCTGTAAATCACTTATTTATCCCAATGAATTTACATTTGGAGCTCATATTCCAGAACCTCTACAGATTTCACACAAAGAGCATTATAGACAACCTCATATGGTCTTTATATCCGGTGATGGCTCAGATTACTTTTGCTGTAGGTGGAAATTTCGCTGCAGCAATCTAAATAGCGTCATCTTTTCTGGCAAATGCATGAAGTGAAGAAGTTGCGGTGGAAGGAAGAAGTAAGAAAGAAAAATAAAGAAGGAACTTTCTCGACTTCAAGCGTCACATTTCAAAACTGAGCCAGCCGATCAGATTGAAACCGCGCCATTTCATGCTCCAACGATAGAAGTTTCATTTAGACTACTCCGCTCTCTTTCCTTAAAGTTTGGAAATTGGTTCAATATTTATTACAAACACATTAAACAATTAGATAAAAGTTACGCATGCTTTGACCTGTAAATGAAGTGCCTTGCCCCAATAATTTTAACCGGATCATGTGGGGCTTGTTATTCCGTAGTTCTGATGAACAGGTTGCCGAAAGGTACACTAATCTCGCATTCGGCAATTTTTCGCAGTTTTAGAACATTTATTCGTCGAGGAGTTTTTCAAATGATAAGTTTTGATATCTGTGGATTGTAAAGGAAAACATTTTTGTTATTCATACAACATATTGTCCAAGTAAAGGTTGTACCGTCTGCAAAGAAAGCAAGGATGTGTGGATAACCAAAGTATTTGGCAACATAAAATGAGATGGATATTACCTTACTGAAGAGAGCTTAACTACAACCTATTAATCTGAAAACTTATCGTTGGAACCTTACATCTGAAATTTGTTTCCAGGCATCACATATTCAAATTATATTCGTTGCGTCTTTAGTAACTCCTTTGGCGTCCAGGAGGTGAAATATAAGTTTCACAAGATTATCAGAAATTTGACAAGAGAAACGCAAAGACTTTGTCGACTCGTTGTCTGTAAAACAGAAAGAAACCGGACATAAGTTTCCATCTGATGATATTTACTTTTACTTTTTTCATGGCTTCAATTTATAACTCATATCACAAAAGGTGGTCATAATTGAATAAGATGCCTTTTGTTTACTAGTACTACAAAACTGTTCAACTTGGGAACCCTCCGATGATAATTAGTTAAATAGTGCAGGGACAGGTGGTTCCAAAGATCTAAAAAAGTTGAAAAGTGTCGTAATCAAACGAGTTTGAACAACTTACAACTAACTGCCTACAAAGCAGTCCTCATCCAGCTCGGAATTTAAGTAAAACTAAATATCGGTAAAAGAAGAAACCGTTGTTTCTAAAATTTGATTTGTTTTAGAAATTGAATTTTTCTTTAGCAAGTATGTCTTTTTAAAAACAAATTCGAATCGTTCATTTCAAGAAGTTCCCTTCCTTTGTATTTTACTTAATTTATTATTTATGTTACATTATGTTGGCAGAGTTTCATAAGATTTTCTTTACTGATATTACGAAAAATTCTTTCCAATAGAACACAGGTTCTGGGTATATACACCTCGTCTGGGTAAAATAAAGAACACTAACGTAATAAAGATACTGCAAAACTACGATAAAAAAATAATTCACAGGCAAGCAATCACAATTTCAACATTTCTAGACGCAATAAGACTTGACTTATTCATATTCATTTAGAATTTTTGATGTTTTAGAGCAGTACTAACTTTTTCTAGCATTTCCTACTTACTATAATTTTCATTTCTTGATCCAAGTCTTTTCGACATACTTGAAGGGAAAGGTGTCAAATCAACGATGGACAATGACAACGGGGTTTTCTCTTCTTCGGCCCGTTTTTGTTTATCTTGTGTGGAAGCCATTCCATATTAGATTTCTCATATCATATCTCTATATAGAACTCACGCTCAACTAGGTCACAATATTGGAATGTTGGAACCTTTATAAAAGTCCAGATATTTGTTTGATCTCCATCAAACTGTTATGTTTTAAGATAAAAGTAATTGTAGTTAAAAGTATCATGTCAAGTATTCGTCGTTCATGTTTTTTGGAAATGAGTGAAACAGTTTGCCAAAAAAATCACAATGGTTCTGATATAATAGATTTGTCAACCGGTATAATAGATTCTGGGATTCTTGGTAACACAGCGACAGATTTATCTAAGATAACCCTATTTATTTAAAAAGGTTGTGTTCTTGTTTTTTAGCTTATGAAAATATACTTTGGTATTTAACTGTTGACCTTTATGTTATGTAAATTTTACAGTTTACATTTAATACAGTAAATAAAGAACTTTCTGTGTTGTCCTTTAGTTGGAAAAATCACCTCGAATGTAATTTGTCCCAACATTTCTTGGCTTATTCATTTCTCCCAGTAGACCGCTCCAGGCTGATATTTTTAGGGTGAATGAGCGGGATCTGAAAACAAATCTAGCCACCAGTATTGAGTTATTGCTGAAACCTAGTAAAACAAACTATATACGTAAATACAGTTCAGGGACAGAATGTTAATACGATAAACAGCAACCCTTTAAGTATAATTTGAATAGATATACATTGAATATATACATCGTAATCTTGAAGAAAGAGTTTACATAGCAATATTGCCATAGAGTCTTTCGAGGTAACACCATCAGTTCTGGTGATGAAAAGCGTTTAAACCGGCTTCACACCGTGGATCTAAGACAATGCTAAATTACAAAAAAGTGTTTAGCACATCGATTTTTTATAATATTGACAATAGAAAGTGAAAAATTTTAACATACCTATTTGATTGTTTGACTACTGCTGCTGTCTTCAAAAACAGATGTATGAGTAATATTATCATTTTATGGCCTTTTATTGTTCGTACCAAACTAAACACAACTCGGAATCGACTTTTAGTGAAAGACTTATTTGAGAAAATATCAATTGCATACTTTAAGTTCAGGGGGTAACCAGTTTTACGAAAGTCTGCCCTTAATGCTGATAAAGTCTCAGTTTTCTTCTCAGAAAGAAAAAGTCTGTCCCTTATTCCATGGTATCCATCACCAATTCAATTTTTTTGTTTTCCCAAAGGAGAATTGTATGATTGGCAAGGAAAACTGGATTTGGGAAATTACTCAAACAAGAGTTGAATTGCCGAATTTAGTAAACTTTGACTGTGGACCGGAACGAAACCTTTCCGGAATTGCTCTTACCTTCCCAATTTAATAGAAATTTTGGGCGAGGGAAAAGTTTGAGCCGGAAAGGTTGGGTCCGGATTGACTACGTTTCGGTTCTTACATACTATATTTATTCTTGTATGAGCAATCATAATCCCAAGCCTGATTCTGAAGGAAGGTTTGACAAGTTCCAATGAAATGCAATTTCTTTTGTATCCTGACTCCTTTCGTTACGCATTTGTGATAGCCACACTATGCATTGGGTGAAACGTGGTTTGAAAAAAAAAACATCTATAGTTGGGACGTCATCACGAGAGCCTCATTTTAAACTTCAATTGCTCCGTCACTATATGTAAAATAATGTTTTAGAACTTAACCCACGAAGTCTTTGTATATTGACGTCTCAGGCTTTTTGAATCCATGATATATTCCGTCGACGATAGTTTTCTCATAGCCATAAATAGGGGGAAATCAAGAATTACTTTCAAAAGAAGCCAGTACCAAGACGCCACATGTAGATCATCCAAGAAAACGACACGACCAAGATTTTGTTTGATATTATGCAACCTGATCTCCTTGTCCTATCTGGCAATGCTATTCTTTCTCTTCTCGTCTGCTGTTCTTGTTCTGATCCTTGTTCTTCTTGAGTAACTGGTGGGCGTACTCAGGTCTTCACTACTGGTAATATAATAAAATTCCCTGGATCATATAATATTGGGGGGAGACCGTGTCAATAAAATCCAACAGGTTATGATCCCAGCTATACAAATGCTCTCACTAAAACTTGCCACCATTCCTCTTTGTCTCTCGCCTCCCAGAGACAACAAACTCGGAATCTGCCGCTGATAGTGTTGGAATCATACATTACTTCAGAGTGAGAGGAACGATTAATAGATGGCGCAGGTTGACCATCCCATATAGTCGGCCTCCTTTTCTACACATCAAGTTGCTGTTTAGTATCTTTCTCTCCCTGTCTACTCTCTCTTCTTTTCCCGACCACGCTAGAGAAAGGTTCTCTCTAGACCACGCTCTGGTTTCACTTTTCCGTTCTTTTGTGCTTCACGTTTATCTGGTAACTATATATGTGAATCAAACTCTAAATTCTGTACTTGTGAGAAGATGTAATTGCTTGAAGTGCAGAACGTTATCGTTGAGTGCACAAGAAGCTTATCATTATGTTGTTTAATTATGTCGTCACTTGTGAGAAGATGTAATTGCTTGAAGTGCAGAACGTTATCGTTGAGTGCACATGAAGCTTATCATTTGTGTTCTTATGTTATCAATCATCTATGTGTGCCGAACCTTATCGTTTCCCGTATCATACATGTTTTTTCCATCCACACGTTCATGTTGTCTTATCCTGTTAACTCAGAAGCTCCACACAAAGTGGAATGAATTATCCTGTTCTCAAGAAGAAATACAGAAGCCTCTAGATAACTGATTCTGTCTATTTTGTTCAAATTCCAACAGGTTATGGGCCCAGTCTTACGCCTTACGACGAACAAAAAATGGCGAATTCCAGTTTCAGAGAAGTAAGCCACATAGCCAAATTTAATGGAAACAATTTCTCACTTTGGAAATTCGGATGTTGGCTATTGCTTGAACAACACAATCTTGTAGGGATTGTAAATGGAGATGAACTCTATCCTGCTGAAGTATTTATCTTTATCCAACACAAGATTACCAGCAGATGTTAATTCCTTTTTCCTCCTAATTATGTTAGAACATTAATCCTGAAGGAGAGATTGTTAACGAACAACAAATGGAGGATTGGATCAGGCGCGACATTCTGGCCCGAAATTATCTTGTTGCAACAATTGAAACGCAGCAACAACGATCGCTAGTAAACTGCACTAACGCACGCGAAATGTGGATCCGCCTGTCAGCTCAGCATCTCCAAAATGCCGGCGAGAACCAGCACATCCTGCAACAGCGATTTTTCGAGTACCAGTTACAACCTGATCATGACATTATGTCCCACATAACTGAAATCGAGACGATGGCCATTCAACTTCACGATGTTGGTGCACCTGTCACTCCTCTCCAGATCATGACGAAAATCATTTGTACTTTACCTCCGAGTTATCGCAGCTTCACCACAGCCTGGGACAGTGTACCAGCTAACCAGAAGACAATTGCTTTGCTCACATCTCGGTTACTGAAAGAAGAGACCATGGCAACACGCTTCAACGGAGGGCAGCAAGATTCGATTGATGCCGCCTTTTTTGCTACACAACGTTCTCCAGCTTCCCCGGAATTCCGCCCATCCACACGTGGACGAGGAGGTCGTGAAGTCAAACAAGGCGAATCATCAAAACATCATCCATATCCAAAATGCGAATATTGCGACAAACCTAATCACAAAGAAGAAGTGTGTCGTATGCGACTTCGAGATGAAGCAGCAGCAAAGCGATTTTCAGACAGACTTGCTGCATCAACACTTTCCCAATAATATCTTCTTTCTATCCAGGAATCCAAGCAGAAAGAACGACAATGATTGCCCTTTTTCTTTTTCTTTTTTGATTTAGTTGCCTCAAACCGTTTTTTTCATCTTGTTTCAGAGGGAGAATGATCGATGTTGCGGGGCCACTGCAACAAATTATCACGAACAATCATCCATTATTTATTTTCTTTTATCCTCCTAATGTATGAGAGGGGGTGTTGGAGCATACATTTTCTCTCTCTCTTTTTTCCTAATGTATGAGAGGGAGTGTTGGAATCATACATTACTTCAGAGTGAGAGGAACGATTAATAGATGGCGCAGGTTGACCATCCCATATAGTCGGCCTCCTTTTCTACACATCAAGTTGCTGTTTAGTATCTTTCTCTCCCTGTCTACTCTCTCTTCTTTTCCCGACCACGCTAGAGAAAGGTTCTCTCTAGACCACGCTCTGGTTTCACTTTTCCGTTCTTTTGTGCTTCACGTTTATCTGGTAACTATATATGTGAATCAAACTCTAAATTCTGTACTTGTGAGAAGATGTAATTGCTTGAAGTGCAGAACGTTATCGTTGAGTGCACAAGAAGCTTATCATTATGTTGTTTAATTATGTCGTCACTTGTGAGAAGATGTAATTGCTTGAAGTGCAGAACGTTATCGTTGAGTGCACATGAAGCTTATCATTTGTGTTCTTATGTTATCAATCATCTATGTGTGCCGAACCTTATCGTTTCCCGTATCATACATGTTTTTTCCATCCACACATTCATGTTGTCTTATCCTGTTAACTCAGAAGCTCCACACAAAGTGGAATGAATTATCCTGTTCTCAAGAAGAAATACAGAAGCCTCTAGATAACTGATTCTGTCTATTTTGTTCAAATTCCAACAGATAGTGCCCCTCTATGGATTCTATGGAGCCAGTTCTATGGGTGCAATTTCCTACCTGGACAGACAGCGGTGGAGTTCATCACTGAAATCGAAAACGTAGTTTCTCGCCTGAGAGCAATCAATGGGATCGTCCTCCAAGATGACCAAATCATTGCCAAGGTTACCATATCGCTGACACCGAGCTTGAAGCTTATCTTCAAAGCAGCATGAGAGAGCATGGCCGCTGCTGACAAGACGATGAGGAACCTTACTACTCGTCTCCTCCTGATGGAAAAAGAAGGCAAGGAGAGCGAGAAAGAGAAAGAATCTGACGCCCTTCTCAGCAAAAGAGTCAACCTAACAACTTCCTTTTAACCCCGAGATGACAAAGAAGAGAATGGAAGAGCCGTCCAGAAATGTTGGAAGTGTGGCGACACGAGTCATTTCGTTCTTTCTTGGATCAAGGGGAGGAGCGGATTGCAGTACTCTTATTCATCGAAGATGGCTTCATCTGCGGAACCAGCAGAAAAGTAGTAGAAGACTTTGCCGATCATATTAAGACGAAATTTGAGATCGGCACCTTGCCAGCAGGTCGATTTCTAGGTATGACAATCAACCGGGACAGAGTGAAAGGGGAACGAGCATCTCACAGCCTGACTTCATCCGCGCCATGCTGAAGAAATTCAAAATGGAAGGATGTAACCTTGTGGAAACTCCAACTGAGCCAGGCTTACAACTCTCGTCGAACATGTCACCTCAACAAGATAAATAAAAGGAGGAAATGAAACAGATCCCCTACAAGGAGGCGGTTGGTGCCCTTCTCTACCTTTCTAATACAATGAGTCCCGGCACATCCTATGCAGTAGGCCAGGTGGCAAAGTATACTAAAAAACCCGGGATCCAGCACTGGAAAGCAGTCAAACGCATTTTCCGCTACAAAATACGCGAACCTTCGGGATTCTCTACTCTCAAAAGAAAAGAGAAACGGTGATGGGCTACATGGATGCTGACCATGCTGGACACCTGGATGACAGGGTCTCCACATCCGGATGCGTGTTTCTCTGCTGCGGTGGGTCAATTTCCTGGTTTAGCTGCAAACAAGAATGCAATTTCCTCTCCACGACAGAGTTGGAATTCGTTGCAGAGAGTGAAGCAGCTAAGGAGGCTGGAGGCTACTTGGATCCGATCATTTATCAAAGAGATCTAAAGAAGAGAACCAAAGCCGATTCCATTCTACTGTGACAATAAAGGGGCCATCCGCTGTGTTCACAACCCTGAGCTGCACCGAAAAATGAAGCACATTGATATAGGACTCAGGTTTGTGAAGCGAGCCCAGGCGAGTGGAATTATTGATGCTCGATACGTTAATACCAAAGAAAAAGTTGCGGACATCTTCACAAAGCCTTTTTCCCATCGAACGTTTCAATATCTCAGGGAGAAGTTTGGATTAACCGATGTAGTCCAACTGTCGAAACAGTGATGTATGTGATGACTTTTAGACTCTGTGTGTACCCATTTCTCAAACATGTTGGCTGATTCCCGAGGTAAACTGTTTGGTCATAATTATTTCCGTTTGCCTATGCCCGAGTCTTGGACCTGGTGACTCAGTTTATTTGATATCAGAAAGAATTTCACCGGAAAAGGAGCAGATGTTGGAAGACCTGAATGCACATTAATGAAAACGCGATTAAAATTTGGTGCGTTTGTAGGTTTGTTGTCAATGCTTATACGAACTCGAACGAGCTGATGCTTAATGTTGAGAGATATATTTATAGAATATGTAATTGAACGCAAAAAGAAAGCTAATTTGAAAAACGTGACAGGATTAACGTGAAAGGAATGATAATGAGGTAAACTATATATATCTTCAGTATTTCTTTTCTTTAAAATTGACGAATCGCTGTTGTTTGTGTTGCCTATTTCTTTAGTTTTTCTCTCATCATTTGGAAAATTCAAATTCATTTTAATGTGCATCAAACGACATGAAGAGGATGGGTTTATTCTGTGTTCCTCCATTTTCTTTTGTCGAGGCAACCATATTTAATTCCAGGCGAGCGCAAAGCTTTCTTCTCTGTTATAGAATAATTTACTTCTGCTGTAGAAAGAAGACGACTTGCGTATGCCAGAGGATGCTCTACGACGTTTATGAACTGGGATATAACAACCAGAATTCCAAATCCACATGCGTCTGGAATGATGATCATCAGCCAAGTGTAATTTAGTTGAAGTAATATCGTGCCGTAGCCAATAATTCTTTAAGTTTGGCTTTCCTGTTGTTTTCCCCCAGACAAATGAATAAACTTTTTATAAGACAAATCAACGGTATGGCTATTAACTATTAAGTTGTATTTTGAAATTCTCTTTTAAAAGTCAATTCAATATATATATATGAATATCGATACAATATTATGCGCGAGAACGCTCAGAGTTCCGCATATGCAGAGCCATCGACACATTTGGCTACAAGAAAAGAATGAGAGAGGTTACCACGGGCCTCAGAGTATCTCCAAAAGCTACTTTCATTTGCACTGCCTCATCGTTAAAGCACCAAATCTTATTAAGGTTATCTCATTAAAGGTGGAAACGGGGTCATTCTTGAATTTCTACGCACCATTCAGATCCACCTTGTATGGGGATTCCGGATTCCATATATTTCTTCATTTTTGTTGACATACTGGCTTTACTGGCAGAGGCCAATGATTGGTTGGTGGACTGACGTGCAGCTGCGATGGTCATTATGGATAATTTGAAATCTCTTTCTGCGATGTAAACAATGTCTGTTTGTACCCAGTGTGTCACTAGGGGTGCCAACGTCAGACTTATCCATGGCCTAGGCCAGAAACATGCAATTCATAACATAAATAAATAAAAGGATCACCAAAATCAGCATGAAAAACTTATTACTAATGAAGTGCTGAATAGAATCCGAAAGTAACGATAAACACACAACATAAATTACAGTGCCGGTCCACTTATGCGACCACTTTGTGCAGCGGTCGTATAATTGGATGGTCGCATAACCGGCCAAATGAATTAGTAGTATGTAGAAGGTGATGACTGAATCTTAGTAACACTTTGCTTAAGGAAAACAAATTGTTACGACTGACGAAATTCATCTTTGTTCGAAAAAGTCCAACCCTTTTTCAATAATGAAGGTCAACGATGATTTAAAAACAAAATACCTTGAAGTGGATTAAAATAATTCAAGTCGCGGCATATTTATCGACAGAAAAATTTGAACTAGGGGCATCTCGCGCCAGAAAGTGGTGCAAGCAAAAGGGTGGTCGTATACCTGGATTGGTCGTATGGGCAGGCGGTCTGATAAGTGGACCAGCACTGTAGTATAAATGGGAGACCAAAAGAAGAATAATATATACAGGGATACAAAAAAAATATACCTATATATACAGAAAATAGATTATAAATAAATGTATACATAGAATAGAATATATGTGTATAGAAAGTAAAACAAGGCGGAAGCAGGTCTGCGAGAAAGATACATCAACTCAGGAAAATAAAAAAACTAAATCAGGAGAGGTAATAAAATTCATTTTAAAATTCTTTGTTTTCTGTTGCTTTCCAAGAAATCCATGATTTCAAGCGATTGACGAGGGCTGGGAACTAAAGTCCTCCATTAACAGTACAGTCTGTAAAAAAGGAATAAGATGGGCCAGCGGAAACCATGAATTCTCTCTGCTACTTGGGTGGTGACCTGCAAAAATTGTTGGAAAGAACAATTTCGGGCACCGGAGCAAGAGCTGGGATGAAAGATGGCAGTCGAGCATATTAAAAAACGATTGGCGGTGATATAGGACTAAACCAAATAGGACTGGTAGAAATAGGACCAAAGATTCAAGTTTTACGGGGCTGACGCGCAGCCCCCTTTAGGCCGGCTTGGGTAGCGCGTCAGCTCCGTTTTGAACGCGTTTTACGGGCAATCCCACTCATTTTCACAGCCTCAACCCTATATTAGAAATGATCAGCGCAAAAAGATCTACAACCCTGTGTTAATCGTTTTCACATAGAAGAAAACTTCTCTTGCCAGAGAAGAGCTGGGGGTCCCAAAGTAAGCGGGAGAAAAATCCCTCAGAAATATATTATTTCCAAGTTAACCTTAAATTGTATTTCAAATTAATATTTCTGACAAATGGGCTTTGTTTTTATGATTGCATTCAACCTTTTCATTAAAAAAAAGTTTAAAAAATTTTGAAATATAAAAGTTACAAATGAAAAACGAACCAGACTATTACTAACATGGTTCATTGTTTGTATAATATATGTACGGTGCCGGATCTAAATGACAATCAATTTCTAGCGAATCCGACAAGGATGCCAGATCTCTTACCTGGTGAAATAGGACAGGTAGAAAAAGGACTGCTGGATGGTAGAAATAGGACTGCTGGATGGCAGAAATAGGACTGCTGGTAAGGATATAAATAGGACTGGCAATAATCAGTTGCCGAAAGTATTCCTATTTCGACCAGTTTTAACTTGTCCAGTCCTAAAATGTAGTCCTATTTCTACCAGTCCAATTTCACCATCTACCGTTTGAAGGCGAGGCGCTCAGTGGCTGTGATGAAAATTGTTAGGGAGTTCAAAATCTTGGTAACAAACGTTGGTGGCCCCCGCCGATTCTTTCAAGGAGAGTCTTTGATGAAAAAAATCCAAGCACTCAAATAGGAAGTGAAAATTGTTTTTTTACTGCATTGACAGGCTGGTGTGACAGAAAAGCCAAAACGATGCTGGTGGTTGTTCAACGCACAGTGGCCAGATACTAATTGTTGCAAGGCGAAGTATGAAAACAAGTTGAATGAGATTGTTGTTTTCGAAATTCATTTTTAAGTCAATCCAGAACATGTGCGTGTCAATTTATAAGGGGAAAAATGAGGAAGAATAAGAATGTTATATTTGAAAATTAATCTGTAAAACTTAATTTAGAAGATATGTCAAGTGATGAAAACAAGGAGTGAGGGAGAATTGGGTGGCATTTCAAAATTCATTTTAAGTGTAAATCCAGAAGATCACTAAATTCACAAATATATTAAAAAATTATTGCCTTGTGAACCTATGAATACACAAATCTAATAGATTGGTAATTTTTACCTCTGTTTCCTTATTCAACCATTCTTTGCAAATTTATCATAAACTCTTGACACAATAAATATAGGTCCATAACTGCATGTTCACGATGGCATGAAATCCTGTATATATGGCATAACATTCTTGGTATATCATACATGATTTTGCGGTTTCTACAAAAAAAAATTTGGGGGTTCGACTTTTTCCACACCATAAACGTCTGTATCTTTTTCTGAACCCCTTTTGTAACAATGTAATTTGATTTCACAATCAGAGTTCTAGTTTTCACAAGTTATCCAAATTGGAAACTTGCCTGCCGTTTTTTGTGCAAGGTACTTGGGGGAACAGAAGTGGCTGTGAAAGTTTGTGACTTTCCTCAGTAAAAAATTTACAAACGTGTGTTTGCGAAAGCTGCCCAACTTATAAGCTAAGAGTATCCTTCCTTTAACGCCCCTTCAACGCCTAGACACCACAATAACACCTTTTTTAGAGAGGAATGGGCACATGGATTTGTCCCGATATGTGTTTACAGACCAATCCAGCCAACTTTCCCGACAGTTTATGAGGGGCTATCATCGTAAAATGTCTGGGAGAGTGTTACGAGGAAAGCTGTTTGGTTTTTGCTCTTGCGAAAAAGAGAGTAAGAGTGGATAATATCTTCACGCCATATATATATTACATAACTATTTCTGAAATCTGAAAACTAATGTTGGTTAACGATTGAAATGGTTAACCAAGCAGCGATATAATATAACAATTTCTGAAGTTTCTCAAGTGTTCTGTTTTTGTGATTGCAAAATTTAGCGTTAAATTTAGAGACTGTAAAGGCTAATCAAGGGGGTGTCGTCTGTTGGTTAGCGATCAAAGTTTCTTATTATCAATGGGTTATATAATATAATGATTTTTTAAATTTATGTGCTTAATTGCGATTGCAATCGCTAATCGAGAGGGATAAAATGGTAATTTTGTATTATTGTTGTAGAATAGGTCTTTGTTCATGACTGTCGTAAGGTCTAGAAAAGGGTACACGTTCATGACGTGTACCCTAGCTAGCTTGTGATCTCACCTCAATCTGCCATCTAGCCCGACTGTTTTTTTTTACATTGTCTTACATTGCAAAATTCAGTGCTTTTTTTCTTTCAAACAACTTTGTAATTTTTGTTTGGCTGGATTTTAACAACCTCGTCGGGCAACGCGTCGTTCAAAGACACATCTTTTAATGCATAGTTTGTTAATAAGGTTTAACTTTTTTAAATGTTGTCATATGAAACTTAATTATTCTGTTTAATCTGTTTATTCTGTCTTAATACTTGAATTTTTTTCTGTATTAGATCTAGTAGAGTGCTATGAAGGCAGTTTTTCTAGTCGTTTCTATTTTTCTCTTTAAGCATCCAGGTTGCTGGTTGTCCAGTTTGGTCGCTGCCTAGATATCGACCAATTTAGAGGGGGGCTGATAGTGTCATTTCCGAAGATGCTATCGTGAGGTTGAGCGTAGAATTTTTTATCAGGTCCAATTCTACTCTAGTTTCAAGGTCCACTAAGGTCATGAGGCATGTGGTCTGGCTGTTCAAAAGGGCGTCGTAAATGGATCTTTTTCCGACTTTGTTTTGAACGGTTTCTTGGTTTCTAATGTTACTTTATCCACCTTTTTCTATGTTTTCTTCGATAGCTTTTATCAAGCTTTCACCGACTACGTTCCCAAAGTCATCTCATCACCCAGCGTCACCATATCGTCTGCACTTTATGCAATCTGTAATGCCACCATCTGAACGAAATGACGGAATCGCTGTCCAATGTCACAGTGACAGACAACTCAATAGCACTCAAAATTGGTTTCCTACTCTGACTAACACTTAATCAAATTTCTGTATACAAGATTCAGGAAATTTTAAGCAATCTACAAAAAAATAGTCAAAATATGAATAAGAACGTTACTTTGAATTTTGGAATCGTGCTGGACTTGTAATACCCAAAATAGAAATGTTCTGGTGATTTCCCTCTTATGAGGTGGCAAACATTTATTCCAATCAAGATTTTTTACAGCCTTAAAAATGTTTACTTCATTAATAATAAATAATAATAAAAAAAAACTGGCAGCATGTTCTTACTTCTCATTCACCAAGAAAATAGCCCGTTGTTGTTTCTAACGTGACGCTCCAAATTGCTTTACCAAGGTGTATATTTTACTAGGTTTTATTTCCGATGGCTTTCCGGTGGAAGCCAAAAGGAAAGATTTTTTTTCAGGTTAATCTATTCATCCATGGTTAATATATCCTTTCTTGTTAGCGAGGTTGAAAATCTACTTTTGCTCAAACTTTTATGAACGTGGTAAATTTCAATACCTTAAATTTCTTTTACGAATAATCATGTTGCAATTATATGAGTAAGCAAACTCTTGTTCTTGAAGCCGAGAAAAAACAAATTTTTCGAGGAATCCCCTTATCTGACATAGAACGTCATCCAACTCTAGGATTTTTTATTCAGCCTGAATTTAAAACATGGCAAACATCTCTGATGTTACTTTTCCCGCCTTCTCTCCGACATTTCTCAAATTGCTTTTCCCAAGCTTTCACCGACTAAGTTCCCAAAGTCATTTCCCAAAAAATCTCCAAACATTTGGCCAACATTTTTACCAAAGGCTTTATCCATTCTGGCTCCTACCTCGCCGGATACTTCATCACCGATAACCTAATCTATTTGATCACGCATCTGTTTACGAATTGCATCATTCAAAGAGTATTTTATTTTATGCTCGGATTTGCACTGATTTCATCTGATTCGTCATCTGGATCCAAAGAGATAAATTTATAACGAAATAATATTTTTTAACATTTTTCACAGCGGAATGTCACATGGTGAAACAAGGGAAGTCGCTGGCAGAGAAAAAAGAATTGATCCGTCATTTGGCAATTTTAAATCATTTTTGTTTCGCATTTTGGATTCAGTGATATGAAATAAGATATGTGAAAAAGATCCAACTTTCATTAAAATATTTTAATAATTATTGAAGACATCATCCTGGAGTAGCCATATTTTATTCTTGATTTTAAGCAAGGCCTGTTGGTATTTTTAAGTAATTTTAAAGTAATTAAGTAATGGAATTGAACTTTCATGAATGTAACTTTGAAAATTTCAAGAAGTGTAAAGATTTGTTAAGTAGTCGTCTGCAGTATGTATAAATAAAGATTTTTTAATTTATTTTCCAGATTACTACGTTATTACAAATCAATATTAAATTTCAAACGAGGCTTGTTGTTAAATACATCTCTTGGAATCATATACTATTAAAGCTTTATTTGATTATATCATGTTAGCCTATTATATCCATATCGCATGAATCGCATCTCTTTTGAATATTATGATTATTTCATCTGGTTTTTTTGGTCCAGACCCTTCCCATCATTCAAAACATCCCATGACAATAACAGACAACACAACACAAATTGTTCAAAAAAAGAAACCTCCAGGGACAATATTTCACTAGGATAGGCGGATTGATTTGAGCCTCAGTTTTTATCCATACAATCAACAGAGCATTTAAACCAAGTATAAAATTCAAATAAAATTCACGCAGACATTTTATAAGCTTTTAATAAAACAAAAACTCGTGGTTAAAAATGATGTGATTCACCATGGTGATTACCAACACATTATCAGACAGTATCAAGTGATGGATGGAAGAAATGACGTAAATTTCCCAGAATGTGAGAATGAACATATGTGTTGGAACACATCGGCAAAATGGAAAGTCGTAGGCTATACCTTTCAGTTCAATTGTTATGAAATCGTTCGTTTAGTAGTTCTGAAGAGCTAAATTCATTTGATTCAGCGTCAATCATCGAAATGAAAACGTGAAAAATTTGAAAGGGGGATTACTTTTAAGTTATACAAAAAAGTCTAAAGACCATATTTATTAAAATTAAACAGATGATTTTTTAACATTCTGCTACGCCACGTAGCTCAATGAGAGTTTGGCTGAAAGAAGTTTTGGTATGAATGAAATTTTAGCTTTTCTGACTTAACAGCTCTTCCAAACCCCCCAAAAAACTACGGTGGCACCATAGCCCCTATGGTGCCAACTTAGTTTTTTCATCTTCTGTATTCAATTCAGTTTGACAGGCAAAACTCCTATTCCGTGCCTCGTAGTAGGAGTGGCTCTCAAAATCCGTTTGACGTATAGTATGAGTCTGATGCTGAAACACAAAGACTTGTGTTGGCTGAAGTCGTTCAGGAGAGGATCCTGATGGCTATCTTTTTTATTGGAATGTCCATGAAAATTGTATTATATATTTCGATGGTCGAATGGAGATAAATATCAGGACCACAACAAATTACAATACCAAAACAACTACCGCATCAATATTATTCCCAATTACTGAAGATTAAATTACTGAAGAAATTCCCTCTAATAACACAAGGCAAATTAAAAGTTAATATTAATCTTAAATCCCATCCAGCTTGAACTTTTACAACCAGGAGCACAACAATATTGGAAACCCATGACAGGTTTTTAAAAAATTCAAAAATTATTAGCCTATAAGGAATAGAACGTGAAACTTTTTAAAAACATTAACAGACAAAGTAGAAATGAACTTACACAAAAAAACAACATAATAATAATAAAAAACGAGTTAGTTCCAAAATAAAATTTGTATCGGAAAATTTTCAGCCAATGCAGACAGTTAAAAAATAAACGAAAACCATTAACGCACTAAACCAAGAGGTGAATTGCTTTTATTGAGATTTTTGGTTTCTTCATATTACAAAATGTAGGCTAGGTAAGGTTGATCACCTAAACAACAGTTGAAATCATCTTGTTCTTTAATTTTGGGCCGGAAAATATAGAGTCAAATGGTAAATTTGTTTTCTACAATTCCAGTCATATTAATTACAGAATTCTGGGACCGGAAAAGTCGGGACCAGATTGACCATGTACCCGTTTGAATTACCGTGAAGTGCTTATCGAGTCAGCTTAAGAGAATTCAGATAGACGTTCAATTAAAACCTTTCCTTTGTTTTAATTCATTATCCGTTCCCTGGTCAGGGCTTCATAGGATTTAGCAGAAGGAGATGGCGATTTTTCCATAATATAGAAAATCGCCTCGAAATATGGTTTGCCCTTACAAATGTCGGGAAAGATGAAACAAAATTCCCCAGTTTATGTGTTTTCTTCCATCATAAAACAAAAAGTACGGGGATTGTGTAGGTCTCGCCATAAAGGCAATGGTGTTGTCAGTTTAAAGATGAAACCTTCAAAGTAAACAATTCAGAAACTTAATTGTAACAATGAAGTGTTTAAAAATTCGCGCTGTCCAATGTTATTCCTGTCCAGGGTGATCCTTTCGCTCAACCGAGATTCCTGAGTGATGAGGCAAGGATTGAATCTGAATAAATTAAAAAAAAAATAGATAAGGACATAACGGGTAAATGACGTTCAGGCCCAATCATTTAGGCCCGCGTCTTTTAAGCCACCTTTTATGGGCATAAATGTCGAAAAATTAGGTCTAAAAGCCAGACTTGAATGTCATTGAGGCCCAAATATTATTTCTAAATTATTCCAATGAAAGCAGTGTTAAATAAATTTGGATGACATACATGAGAAAATATTAGTTTTAAATGTTTTATTTTGAGGAAAAATGGATTAAAAATTTGCCCCCTTCCATGATGAAGTTTTGAAGTGTATAAAACATGGGTATGGTTAGAAGGAGAGCTATAGCTCGTGAAAGGTCTATGGTTCAAATCCGTAAAATAAGTAGCAATCTGAATTTTTAGTTTCCCCTTTTGGCCCTTTAAGTTGTTAATATTGGCATTTTAAGACATTAAGTTTTCATTTAATATCCATATATAGTTTATTATATTTATAGAAAAGAAAAGAAGCTGAAGACCACATAATTTACATTGATTTCATAATTTTGTAAATAAAAAACTTGAACTAGGAATATTTTACTGGGTTGTGGTAAACGTAAGTGTATCATAAACGCAAGGTAATTTCATTATTATACGAACGCAATGCAATTACGCAAAACGCGTGCAAAAATGCAAAACCACAAATTTGTATTTTATTATTTAAAAATTCTTTTCCGTAGTTAAACAAATCAGAGATTGAGAATAACGTGGAAATAGAAAATGTATATCATGACCATTTTCTGACATTTGTCTTGACTCTGAGAACAACAGCATTTTCATTTAAATGGAAATTGACTCACAGAAGGTAAAGGCCCAACTTCAACGAGAGTGCATCTATTGATAATGACGTGGTAAAAATATGGAACTGTAGGTGAAAAAGCCAAAGAGTTTATCTACAGAATCTTTATTTCTATAACCCCACCCGACTAGCTATAACAAGGCAGGATAGCGAAGAATCCCGTCCTTAATTAGAGTAGTCCATGGTTAAGACCAAAAAATTGATTTTGAAGAGACATTCAACTGGAGCTAGGTTAGGAGGGTATAATGTTGTTGTATTTAATGAAGACTTTGATGGGCTTTAAAATATCTACTTATTATTGACATACTGGTGTCTGTTTATTTAAAATAAGCAGAGATCTCCCGTACGAAATATTCAGCTAAGAGGTCTAGCTTTAATTTTGAAATTGCTTGCTTTAGCTCATATTTCTGCTAGCTAAAGAAAAGAAGTTTCCCGCTAGCTTTATTTTAGCGCTTAATGTAAGAGCTCCTTCATCTTTTAGTTGGCAGGCAGCTAATAGGTTTAGCATTGTTTCATTGGTGCTATACCTTTTAACGCTATCGGAGGCTTTATTTTATCTTTAATTTTTAAAGCTAAATTATTGCCGGTAAGGCTACTTAATTTTTTTGCTATGATTGGTAAGGTTTAGCTGAGTTTTAGCATTTTTTGTTTTTGCACTGTTTTTTAACGCCTATGGAAACCTTTATATTAGCATTGTTTCATTGGTGCTATACATTTTAACGCTATCGGTGGCTTTATTTTAGCTTTAATTTTTAAAGCTAAATTATTTCCGGTAAGGCTATTTAATTTTTTTGCTATGATTGGTAAGGTTTAGCCGAGTTTTAGCCTCTTTTTTTGCACTGTTTTTTAACGCCTATGGAAACCTTATATTAGCTATTACTTTTTTGCTAAAGTGTTGGCTTATTTTTTATAAAATGTCTATTATAGCTGGTATTTGGGTGGGTTTAGCATTTTTTTTTTTGCTCAAAAATAAAATAAATCTAAGCCATGGAGCTGCTGGAATTATCCACGATAGTTCGTCTTTCTCTTTAATTTATTTAATATTTTTATTATCAGTTTAATTTAGTATCTGTGTCCCTAAGTTTCATTAATTCGATCATTTTATTTACTTAAATTGACTTGAATGACAAAATTTGAGCCAACTAGACTGGAAGGGAGCGAATTGGATGTGATGATTGGCAATGCAAAATTTCCTGCCATCATTTTATGTATACAAATGGCCGAAATCAATAGTACAAAATATCAAACGTCATTTTTGTGAAAAAAATGAATAAGGGCACATGCTCGCCGTTTTAGGAGAGCAAATTGAATATGATGTTTGGACATGAAAATCTCTAACTCCTAAAACCCCCCGTTGATTAATAACGGTTATTTAGATGCTTGTTAAATATCTAGAGTGGCACAGCGGAACAGCATCAGACTGTGGTACGGGAGTCCCGTATTCGGATTCTACCGAAGACTTAACTTTTATTTTATGAAATAGCAGGTTTATAAATAATAGCTAGTAGAAGCCTATCCCCTACAGTAGCCATTTTTAGCTACTTTTTCTGAGCTACAGCTAGATCATAAAAACGGAGCTCCGTATTTCAAGTTTCTAGGCTAGATTTTAAACAGCTAGAGCATCCTAAAGGGGTAGCAAAAGTTAGTCATTTTTTAGCTGGACTTTTCGTACGGGCTATTTCATATTTTGTTTACTATTAAAAATATAGTTGTAGATATATATTTTGTACGAAAAGGGATCGTACTAAAATAAACGCTAAAATAAAATATTCCATCTTAAATTTATTAGATTCACGCGTGGGTTCTGTCATATTTATATTACATCAACACGAATTTGAGTTTAAGATCTCGTTAAGTTTAATGTTCGATCAAAACAATGATTGTAATTTCAAACGAATTTTTTTTTAAGACGTCGATCTTCTTCTGATATCTCACATCCACACAACATGAATATCTATTTACAAACGATACTGGTAAAGTTTGATTATCGGGCTGTTTTTTTCTCCAATTTAATTGCTTCAACTTCACACCTATCACTAGACGTTGTAGCCAGCGCAGTAGAAAGCCCACCAAAACGTCGTATATTGGACATAGATACAAAACCCCCTACACCAAACTTAGTTTTCCAACAAATTTTCCTTCGGAACAATTTCTGATTCATTAAATTGGGACAAACCCTCCTCCAATTTCCGGGATTTCACAATTCCTTTTTACAGTGTTTTCTGTCTGAGACATACAAACACCTTGGACTCAACCGCCAACTCCAAAACCAACTAAACTGAATGAAAATACTGTTGCTCTGAAGAAAAGTAGAAGACCTCCAGTTAGAACGAACCACGCTAGTCAAATTCAAGTATTTTGCGAGAAAGTTAACAAAACACAAGTCCCAAGTAGTCGAGGAAAACAAACGGAGTCGTTGGGGCTTTAGGGAAAACCTCGTATTCCCTCAATAATGCTAAATCAATTCTGAAATCATCCAAATCACTGATACTTTCTTATCCAATGCAAAGTAGATTTCATTAAAATTCCTGGTAACAAAAAAGTAAGGCATTTTGTTCATCATCGTTTCAGCTCATTTAATTTAAATTCATCATAACAATTTACACGAAGTGAAAGCAGCTAAAAATCTAATTTGATTTCTGAAGAATATTAAAAAGTAACCAAAATAACTAAGGAATTAATAGTGTATTTGATTTTACTTAGTGTACTTGATTTTGCATTCTTCTGCTGTTATGTTTTGAAATATTGTGCATGTATTTTTTTATGAATCACACAATAAGATTGTTTTATTGGTAGTTAGTTCAGAGATGTGGGCTATACAGACTAAATGGCAACCTACTAAATGGAATAAAAAATATAAGTATGTAAAACATAAGAAATAAATCCAGTGGTATGTGACTTAATGGTGACTCTGTTGGTGTGAACCACTTTGTCACATATGCAGAACTCGGGTACTGCAAGATGTTGAGGTTCGTGTTGAGCCTACATATATTCAAACGGAATTGGAAGTCGACACTTCTTCATGTCAGACAGTTTGAAAGAAACATTGGTACTGACTTTCGTAACCGACACCAAACGCGCTATGGAAGTAATGAATTTCACTGCTTAGGTATTTTTAGACATAAAATTCACATTTGACAGAGACCGCCATCAGACCGTACACGTCCTTTCTCAACAGCAACTGCCTCTTAGTCTTTGGTACGAATCGTCACTAATTTTCTTTCAAAGTTTGGCGTGATCCTGTCAAAAAAAGAAGAGATCGAATGAAACAACATTAATTTGGGCTGTCTACAATGAGAAGTGAATAACCAATGTTATGGGTTATTGTAACTGCCCAGGTCCTGCGGCGTACGTTCCCGTTACTCATCTAACGATGTGCCACTTGCCACAGCGCACAAAGATCATTAAACAGGCCACTAACCATCCAAAAAATATGTGAAGTGGGATAGCGTCAATCTGCTCGAAGCTCAGAATGTGTCGGAACGCAAAGAAATCGGAATTCGTGCTCTTTGGAAAAAGATTGATGTGCAGCCAATCTTAAACTGTTTAATATTGATACAGCAATCCTTCCGTCCACTGAGATATTGTTTCTTGGATTCATCCTGCACGACATGCTAAAATGGACTTCGCATTTCAACAATGGGTTCCGTCACGGAAAAAAGATGCTCTAATTTAATATGATTGGCTTCACGCATTATAATGTACCAGTTGAAAAAATTGTGTCATCTCTATCTCACAGTAAAAAAAACTATTTCTCCTCTGTGACTGCTCGCCCACTTCACTGAGAACCAAAGGTAGATTGAAGAACGGAAGAAATCGGCAACGAATTTACCTCAACATCAACTCACACTCTTTCAACAGCATCTCAAAGAAGGCACTGTGTTTGCTTTGCTGCTCGCCCTCCCTTAGACGGTAGAGGAAGGATAAGTCATAAAAGTACTTGCCAGCGCTTTACACATCGTTCTCCTCGGCCAACTTCATACGACTCCCCACTATTCTTCCCGCCCTGAAACCCGTGCCAAAAAAATTCACCGAGAAGATCCCCCAGCTTTCTGATTCTGCTGGGAACTGTTTTATCTACCGTCCACTCTCACTGAAAACTCGGTGTTCAGGAATTATGGTCTGGCAATTAAACTAACTTCACCACGTTCAACAAGCTTTTTGTTCAATGAAAACCGAAACAATCGGAACCAAGTAATTTGAATTTATTTTTAAACCTGAGCGTACGATTGGTATTTCGAATATTAAAACTTCGATAAAAAAACCTGAATTCAAAAATGTTGTATTTTAAAAATATATGTATAAAATTTTTGCTGCAAATCTTAAACGTACTGAATCGAAATCAACATACAGTAACGAGAAAAACAGCTTCGATCACATTCCTTCCGATACTGTAAACGATAGTAAGGGAGCCCTTGTCAAAATTACCGCAAAGTCTTTTAAGTGAAGGTTTGACTATAATTTTTTGGTTGGGGTGGGGGGTGGGGGTGGCCAAACCAAGAGATTGCGCGAATGACGATTCAGACTGACCGGATTTGAGAGTTATTCTAGCGTTACTTAGTGAAAATCCCGAGCCATATCATTTTTCACTGAAGCTAAGAGCGGCGTCCACCCGACTCTGACTGGATGAGTAATATCCAAGTTTAGTGCAACAGCAGCTCAAAAGCATTGGTACGTTTGGTTCTTTTCAGTTCAGCAGCCAGCCTGAGGGAAAAATACAGGAAGAAGAAAGGCTTTTTCAAACGGCTTCTTTTTACTATTCTTTCTTCTGAAATTTTTACGTCGGAAGAACAGAACATCTCCGTACAGAGATCCCAACAGTTTCATTGCCACCCAATACAGGGAGGCTTTTTTAAACGGCTTCTTCTTTCTATTCTTTGTACTGATATTTTAACATCGGCAGAACAGAACATCTCCGTACAGAGATCCCAACAGTTTCATTGCCACCCGAATGGACCTTATGTCGTCACGCGTCTTCCTTCTATGATGGTTGGGTTCGAATAAGAAAAAGATAGTCTTGTTGAGATAAAGAATCTTGAAGAAAAGTTTTATTTTGCCTATTTTATGGGTCGATATTGGTCGTGGAAGCGTGCAAATCTTTATCAGAGCAGCAAGCAAGAGACTCGTACAACAGCAGATATTCGTTTTTCCCCTTTTAACAACTGGTAAGATTTTCCTTTCTATTTTGCTCTGAAATACTCATCTCTTGCTATTGTTTTATCTTGTGAGGTAAAGTTCGATGAAGTACACATTTTGCTACTAAAGTCAATCTTAAGAAGAACAGGTAAAGATTTTTTGCTCGAATACTGGTATAAAAGAACGAGATGATCGACTCAAATAAGATAAACTCGAAGTTGAGCTAGAGCTAGAACTATAGATAGGTAAATACTACTGGAGAAGCCTACTGGAGAAGCTGTACTCGGGAGAAATTTTTAAACCAAAAATGTCTGAATTAGGAAAAGAATATATCTATGTATATATCTATATCATATATCATTGAAATCTTTAGTTAACCCTGTATGAAAGATTGATAATAAAACCCAAATCGATAGTCAAAGTATAAAAAGTCAGAAAAGCTGTTTCAACACTACAACAGCAAGTTTTTTTATTTCATTTACTGTTCTTTATAAACCAATTCTTGTTACCACTGCTTGTTCGTAAGACCTGTTTTGAATTTTCACGAATTTTAGACATTCAAATACATTCTTCCTCTCCAACTTGTTTTTAATTGAATATCAATTGCCACCAAAGTTCCCGTCCATCTTACACCTGGTCTGCAATACAATTGCAAAGCTCAGAGTTGACAGTTTCAATTCCAGGAGAGGTGAAACAAAGCCATTGAATTCCATAGTCTGTGACGTTCCGACAAGTATCCAGATTCAAAATCCTTGAAAACAAAATAAAAAATTTAATAACCTTTTTTCTCTTAAATGTAAAAATAAAATAAAAGTGGAATACTTTAAATTTTTGCAACAATTTCCTATTGTTTGTAAACTATCATCTCCAACGTTGCTACATTTTAAATTCAATTCCAACAAATTTCCAAATTTTGCGAAGAAACCCAAGTATCTTTCAACCAAAATAAGAGCAAAGCGGGAATTTGCAAGTTGTGGGGTTATCATGTGCTCCAGAACTGCTACCGGCGTCTTTATGGTTGCTTCGCCAAAATAAGTGCAAGTAACGGAAGTAATAATTTCCTGTAACAGACTAGTAGCTTCAAAGTCAAATTTTTTGTTAAAACAATGCAAGGAGATCCTATAGTTTCATATTTACATTTTAAGCCTAATGATTTTAAATTCCTATGTGTAATTTTCATCTATATATATATGTAAACTTACGAAGATTGGTGAAAAGGATTCATTTCCAATTTTGAAACGCTTGCGTCTGTCAACTTTCTCGCTGATCTGAGTTTAGCTGAAAAAAATCACTGTTTGAAATTTGAGTCCCTATACATATATCACGCAGTAGGTTAAAAGTGATGGTACTTTTTTCAGCCTTGGCATCCTGACAAAATTTAACAACACTCAATTCAACTAGTGCGATTGAATAATTAAACTGTAGATTGTCGACGCTTTTAGGAGAAACACATCGTTCAGCGAGTGAAACAAGACTATACTGGTTGGTTGGTTGGGTTGCACACAGCACTTTTTGTTGTTCTCTATTCAGGGTGGAGTAGTAATTAATTCCCACAATGATCAGTTGTTCCTAGAAACAAGTATTAGTATAGGATTATAATATTATACATCCCATATGGGATTTAAATACAAAAACACCGGCATAGGCCTACTGAATGATTAAATCCCAATACCGTCATTACATAGATTGCGTTTGGAAAATTCAAATCAATTCTTGGAAAATATAAAAGACTCATTGTGGGTAAGTAAGCCAAAAATTGCGTTGATTTTATCTCTTTGGTTGAAATTGGAGATTGACGAAATCAGCATTAAAAAAAACTAAATTAATTTGCCAACTTCTGAGGTCACATTAGGAATAAACAAATTTATTTATTATTATATATTTATTATTTATTATTTCCACCCTTTTTGGGCTGCTATACCCCCTTTTTTGCCCTTAGGGCCTCAAGGTGAAAGACGAAAATGGGTGAAAATGGGGGAAAAAGAGCAAAATTCATCACATTTTAAGGACAGCCCACCAAAAATGGCGTGGGGTCTGTTTTAAAGTGGGGGGAGCTAATCTCAACTTTGAACAGAGATTACGGGGGGAAATTATTATTTTAAAAATAAAAATAAATACCATGAGAATCAGCGTGAAAACTGATTCGAATGATATTTTTTTCAAAGGATATTCATGCAATGACCCTATTTCATGTAAAAAGTTATTAGGTACAAAGCCTTGCATGTTTGTGTTGCAAGCCGTAAGTTATTTCCAAGGTTATTTCTTAAAATGAAATGCTGTGCCAAAAATTTGTCACCTTTTACCATGCCGAATAGATCTCCGATGGTTCTGAATGACTCTTGGATACCAAGTGTCCAAAGCAATAACAAAATTTTCACATTGTGTGGGACAATTGCATTGTTATTTAGAGGAGGTATTGACGAGTAGAATGCAAATCTCTACAGCAATCCCGGAACCAAATAAGATAATTCAAGTTCATATTAATGAGTAACGTATGACTTTCCCCACACCTCGTAAGCTTATCGACTCATTCTAAATTGCTGTTTGAATGCATCATTGGAGTATCTCCAAACTGTGTCTTGGACATAATTAGTGAATCATCATCGTTTATCATTACTAATACAAACATAGCTGGTAATTCAGCCATTGTAATATTTAAAAAAAACTGTGTATTATCGGTGAAGTCCCTGCAAGAACAGACATAAACAAAACATTCCGCATTGTCCAATGTGACATCTTACCACAAGATGTTCTCACATGACACCAAAGGACAGAACTTGGATTCTGCTTGAAAACCGTCAAGTGGAAAATCGGTCGAATCCGATGAATCCAGATTTTCGGCTAGATTCGCCCCTGCCGTGCGTCTTGCAGGCGTTCAACTTTTATTGGATTGAGGGGCAGATTGCGAACACTTGTAAGAGCTTTTCGATGAGTTTATATTGAGAATTCCACCTTGTTTTATTTATCATAGGAAGCCAAAAGTGAACATGTCTGTCGAGTGTTTCTCAGTCCAGAACGCTCTTTCGAACAGAACTCACTATCTTTGAGGCCAGTTTTAAGGCTGAAGAAAGTGTTTTTCCCTGAAATAAATAAAAAATTTTTGTTAATGATTTTCCACACAAATATTTCATTAGCCTAATTGGTCTTACAATTGAGGCTTTTAAACCGCCTTTAACAGTGGGTTGAATAGTGAGTGCAACACATGACGAACGGAATCGTGAAACGAGAAATTTTCGGAAATCGTAAAGTATTCATCAAAGATTTCTTCAAGATCCAACTTCAATTGCATGCATTCTGGATCTCCGCCATCAGCCGACACCAACAACTCGATTTCTTCGTCGATCTCCAACTCCAATTCAACCCATCCGTCGTCATCGTGGTGCAGCCTCCCAGCTGGGTAGACTGATAGAAAAAACAGACTTCATATTCGATATGTTATGTGTCATAAAACGAATGACCTAAGTTTTAAAAAGTAAATCATTTAATAAAATTGTCATGGCCTTCGTTTTTATCCTTAAAAGGGAAATATTTATTTACCTTGTTGGTGAAATCCCAGACTTCATACTCGGCAAAAATTACTTCACCGGTATGACTTCCTTGCCGTAGAGGTCGGAAAGCGTTGAACGGCTCGTAATTCTCCGTCAAGCCCGTGCAGGAAATACCTAGGTACCCTCGCATAGTTTTGGAAGACCACAATTCCATTATAATGGAGGTTGAATTGACACGTTCCAGTTTGCCCCTTAATGCAGCCTTTGTTCGTTAAAAAAAGCTCGTCGATAAGATTTTGGAGCTTTTCTGAGGACGGTATTTTGTAACCAGAGTACAAAGCCTAAAACAAGAAAAACTATGTATCAACAGTGCTCATAAATAAGTAATTTTGCGAATGAGGCCTAGTTTTACCTACCGCAATTAACGCTCGGAAGCCTTTCCTCCTGAAAATATTGAGCGGAAGATTGTCTGTGATGATCATCTGGCAGAGAAGCCTATCCAGTTGCTGCTGCCTAGCACTGCTCGCAACTCAAGGGGAGACAAATGACGTAATTGATGGTTGCTTTGACTCCTTAGAGGACTCAAAATTACCCCATTCTTCTTTGTGGAATCTTTGGAGGAGTCGAATGAAGTTAAAAATGAAATCTTGCTACCCATGTTGTCAAGGCAGAGGTTGCACTTTGTATAGACTCTCTCATCCTTAGTCTTTCTCCAGTCTAAAAAGAAGTGACTTTAGGAATTGGCTGTGGGAAATGGACTGCGAGTCTTTTTATATCTCAGGTGCAGCTTCAGTTACAGATTAAGACTCTGGTCCAGCTTCATCGACTCTTTCACAATCATCTTCCCCATTATGAGCTCGAGGTTCTGTCACTGAACTCAAGCTAACCTTCTTTGCAAAGCTGGCCCCTCCACGGGGACGGGATCGTTCTTCAATTTAGAAAAAAACTAAAAAATATACCAAGCAGATTCGAAATTTTAGCACATGAGTCACAATAACATATAAAATCTTAGATTTTTAGTGACGTTAAAGTAAAGATATGGCTGCATAACGGAGAAAACGGTTAACCTTTTAGTATTCCTTACCTTTTAAGAGTCTTAACACGATAACAAAAATGTTCAATATAATAAAAAGGCAAAAAAGTAAAAATACAAACAAAATCCCCAATAACAAATCTTTATAAAGGATTTGGATTTTATTTGAAAAAACTGGCTTTTATTTGTGGGGATCAAAAAAAGCCATTGAAAAATAAGGCAATTTTTTTTCCCAAATCCCTTAAAAATCCGGAGAATTTGGATTTGACTGGATTTGTATTTGATTTGGAAAAAAAATCCGAAACACTGATATACAAAAAAGTTGAAATGTCTTCTAAAGGCGATTATTCTCATATTCTGATTTTGAATTAGAGCCAGAAAATGGTGAAAAAATTAGATGGTGAGTGCTGTGAAAGTTATGTAGCTGTTATCTGGAGCTCTCCCAAGTTTATCGAGAATGACTACAATTCTGTTGATGTTAGGAAAATTTCAACAGTAATGCTTGTGAATAGAAGGCTGTTTGTTTACAAGCATTTTGGTTGTTTACAAGCATTGACTGAAGAGAAATACATAGGAAGAGTATTTGCTACAGGAGGTATGAAATATATTTTTATCTCATTTTATTTGTTAACATTTTATATTCGTGTCCCCTTTTGAGGAAAAAGATAGAAGGCTTAAAACTACTGTAACTGTTGTGTGCAGTGGTTACTAACACTGAAATTTATTTTCAACTTAATCAGAGATAAGGAGATGGCTTACTCTGTGTAAAGTCGAGCAGTCGACATTTTGCCCCCTCCCCCTCCTCAAACAACGAATTCGACTGCGCTGCTTCTTTCGGCGAGCTCCAGAAGATCTGTCTTACTTGGCGGTAAGGGTGGTTCTGAAGGGGGAGAACAACTGGGAAATGCTTCCGGAGCTCGCCGAAAGGCAAAGAAATCATTTGTGACCAGTAGCTAACTAAACCATAAGTACAAGAACTGTTTAATCGACTAACTGTTAGGTCAGTTTAAGTCAAGTTTTCTTGTTGCATTGCAAGACCAATCTTAAAACTGGAATCTGGATTCAGAAATATGCAAAAATGCATAGAAATCCTTTAAACATTTTGTTTTCACTTATTAGTGGTTATTAGTCCGTTAACTAATGTTAATGCAATTTTTTTGTAAATAATTTAGGGCCATGTTTTCCCTGAAATTGGCCGTTATAGACAGGAAGTGGGCAACGGTAACCAAACTTTGTTCATGGTCTGAATTTCCGGATGTAGAACAGGTGAGCAATTTCTTTGGGTCTATCAAAGCGATTTCTTAGAATGACTTGAAATCCGTTACACTAGATACAGGAAGTTTTCAAATGATATCTCGACAACATTGTGCTTAAGAGCATCAACTTCAAAGATAAAGGAGTATGGATAAAGGCGGCCTTAATTGGGCTGACTGATAGACCGAAAGAATAAAAACATATCAATGCAATCGGGATATGCCCAAACATGGGATAATATCCAGCTGATATGGCTTCCTCCTACTAACTCTGGCTTTTGCATAATGGATTGTGAAGTTCTTCTGGTTTTTTAGTACAATAGCTTTTTCCTAGTATGGAAAATGTTCAGGACCCGGAGCCTGCCACGTGAATTTTACGCTCTAGCCTTTGATATTTTAATTACAAGTTGAAGAAGACGTATGTGATTGTTTTGAAATTCAATTTACATAGAAAGTCTGTTTAACGTGAAATTCAAAACAGGTCATTTCTCCTAACAATTTTTAAGTTTTACACCCAACACCACAGATAAATTGTAGTCCTTTTTGTTTAAAACTCCGTTCAATATCCACCTGAATTCATTAAATGAAATTTGATATAATAGTGAAGGCTATCCTATTGTTGCACTAAACATGGGATATTACCCATCCGAATGGCAGCCTCGGACTGGATGGATTGGGACAATGTTGCTATTTTTCTGTCTGTATTTACAATCTCGGGGCTTTTTTTGACAAATATGACTAATAAATCCTCTCATATCCTCTCATATTCAGACACTCAAACTAGAAAGTTCTTCCTCAAGACTGCTCCTTGGGTTCTGGGTATTACAATACTGAAGCTTGGGCTCAGAATCAAGCTCTAGCTTAAGCGCATCGGACGACCCGGCAAGTTAAACTGCGACATCGGTGAGAGTAGACGAGACCTCGATCTTACCAACCACTCCGGAAGGTAAAAATCTTACATCCCCAGATATACCAGCACCGAACCTCGAAGCTATTGACAAAGGGACAAGAGAGTCGGGGCATGAAGAAGAATGGCAAGAGAAACAACGGAATAGGCTAACAGACGAAAATCTGGGAGTATGCGTGAAGCCTCACTGGAACTAATCCGCGTGGTGGCTAGTGTGCGGTAGGGCAGTTTTGAAATTTCCATAACTAGTGAGAAAGGGAAATTCGCAGCCAATGGAAAACAACGGAAAGTTTAATTTGGTCTGAAAATCATTCCATGTCCTCAAAGTAAAATGAACAATTTGTCCATTGAAAAAAACAGAAAAAGAATATGCAATAGTCAAATTAATGAAACGTTGTGTTCTTATGATTGAAATGACCCACAACTTGCTTTGTTTTATCTTTGAATGACTTTCTGCCCTTTTTTTCTAAAGATTCGCGTTTTGTGTTGCAGGCTACACACTTGAAATAAGTGATAATTAAATCATATATTAGATTGACTCTCCCCCTGCGACATTATACAGGATGCATATACGGTGATTGGTTGAGCCCAAAAATCGAGTAATGTACGGAACATGAAAACTAGGCCGTGGTTAGCAAGCTGTTATGTACAATCGTCGATGTTGCGCCCTAGATTAACGAACCCTTCAAATTGGAAAGTTGTCAAATTAAATTTTAAGTCTTCTTAAATAGATAGCTCATAAAAACACAGGACGCCGAGTTTCTGAGCCAATGATTTGCCAAGAAGAATTTTCTTGGTGGCTTCGAGAGCTTGCTTGTTGAATCCAAATTCGTTTGACATTCCACCCAAAAGAGATCGGAGGGTAATGGTAAGAGAAAGTAGTAGTACTAGTATCCCAATTTTGAATAGATGATCGTACACCCTAGTGCTTTTGATTCTCAGCGTTAAACACTCAAGCAACCAATTTGCTTCGTAGAGCATTGACTTCTTATTTTTTACTTTGGCCTGTTCTACGATTGTGTTGACGGTCATCCTGGCCTAAAAGAAATTATGTGTTCAATAAGTTAATCGAGATTCAGAAAAATTATGAGTAATAGGCCCAATCTCACCCTACAATGGGACTTGCGCAGGTAACTAAATACATTTCGGGGTAATTAAACAGTGCGATTTATTCTACAATACTACTAATTAAAAATTTGTGTAAATCGTGGCTCTAGTATACGGTCAGTGGATGTGTTGGGGAGGTGAAAATATTATGATTTCGTTGGGTTGGGGTGAAAATATTCCGATTTTGTTGGGTTGGTGAAATTATTTGCGTCAGTCAAATATGTGAATATACCTCAGTGCTAAGTCGATTGAGATGTTTTTGGATCGCCATTTTCTCTATCTCGGCCACTTTTTCTCTTCAGAACTCAGCAATCTCACCGAATTCCCACCCAAAACAAATTACTGATTGTATCCTTGGCACTTTACAGATGAAAATAATACCTTCAACTTTGATTGCTGGAGAGATAGTTTTTGCACTGACGAAACACTTCTTTTTGTTGCATTTTCCGCTTTGACTTTGTTTCCATCGGGGTTAGATAACGAATGTTTGTTTTTTTTTATTTTCTTGGACTTCTGCTTCGTCTGTTTCTCTACAAGGGCTTTCCTTTGAAGCCGCTGGTTTAAAGTACGCCTAAAGTCACTGCAAGATTTTCAGGCTTCTTTACAATCCTCAAGTATCAGGCGGCTATTAAAAAACAATGTTTTTGAGTAAATATTTAAATAGGTGATAAGGCACATGAACTCAATTTTTGGATCGCCATACTCCATCGCTGAAAACTCCGGTTGCCATGGGGACAATTTGTTGATACATTAAATCACGTAAACCCTTGCACTGTTGTTGTCTGTCGAGTTCTGTTAAAAGCCGATGTACCTGTGATTGGTCGCTGAAATTGGACGGATTGTTTGTGCCCAGGTAAAGCTTAGACATGAAGTAACGCGTGAACGTTTTACTTCCTAAAATTGATAGATACTAACTTAAACAGTATCAGTACAGCGTCACACATAACAATGTTACACAAAATCTGTTTGTGTCTGTGTGGACGATTCAACGATGCGTCCAGCCACTCAATTGACCCAGGCAAAGGCTGCAAGAAACGGTACTGAAATTCAGACGTCAATTCAGAACCAACTGATGCGGAATTCTCTTCCGGCTGGACCATTTGTGGAAAGTCATCGTCGTCCAAATTACCAGACAAATGAGGTGATAACGATGCCTTCTCTAACTGCATCAAAGGTGGAGTAAAGTCTTTATCCTCCAAAAGAATAGATAGAGTAGGAGAAGATTCCTCCAAATGAAGCAAAGGTGATTAAATTTAAGCTTTTTTCCTCTGACGAGAGTCGATCGTTTCGCTAGTCCTTTTCTCTTCCAATTTCTTCCATCTTCTCCCAATTTTTCTGAATAGTTCGGATGAGCTGATACTGTAACTGCATGGTGGTTTCTCTGTTTGATAAGTACTACGTATATGGCGTTAATTGTGGGTGTTTATTCTGCGCTTTGAGCTACTTCGATCCAACAAAGTGCTTCATGCATGATGTCATGTACACTGAAAATGAGTTTTAAATATATAGATACGTTATTTTCTTTGCTATGCTATCCTTAATAAGGAAATTAAATTTGATTTAGAGTCTGTTAATTACAATATGTCTAAACTAAAGAGTGACCACGAGTTTACCGCCCATGATATTAAGTGGAGTAATGGATCGAAAGAAATAATTATTTTCCTCCTCTGAGATGATTTTATTAGCAATGTGTCTTCCTCTTGTGATGGGAGGATTCGTTTCAAGCGACAACCCGAATTACGCTTATATTCTTCTTCTATTTGAAAATGTCATATCTCTTCAATGCTACTCGTTTTCAGAGGAACAATTGACAATTCTTGAAAAAATGATTGAGATTCATAATTCAAACTTTGTCTTGCTTTCTCCTAAGAGTACTCCTGAAACTAATGTTGATAATGCAATCACCAGTAAAGCTAATTCCCAAACTGCAATCTCTGCTCAAATTAGATATTTTTCCGCTCTGCGTTACTCTTCGTGTTTTAGATATGAAAAAAATACTCCGTTAAAAATTATGTGGCGGAACAGAAATTTCCACAATTACCGTGGACCATGGCCTCCCATCACCAAAAATTTGTCAGTTTATATTTCAAAATAGATAGCGAAAGACATTATTTTGAAAATATGAATGACTTTGTTGTTCATAATCCCAACTCTTCAATGATTGAAGTAAAAAATGCTTGGTGGTCCAATATGTTTTGCAAATCTTCCAGACTGTCCGGTAATTTGTAATACAGACAAATAACCAATATTAAGATTTCAGGGAGAATTTCTCAATCGGGAACAGTTTTTTGGGTGATTTACAAACGTTACGCTCAAATGATTGTGAAACAACACCCCTGCCTTGCTGATAATAACTGTGTGAAGAGAACTATGTAAGACTGAAAATTTCTTTTTTTTTATAACTTAATAATTAAACCGTTATTATTTTGCAAGTCACTGTGAAACATAAAGTGGTTCAAGCTGTTGGTAATCAGATAGATTACCAAGAAACATAACCGCTACTTAAAAAGAAATTAACAAAAGGCGAGCGCAAAGCGGAATTCGGTTGACCTAAGCCAGTGTTAGTAATGCTGCCAACTCTACTTCCGGCAATTCATCTACTGCTATCGATGATGAATTACCTGATCATGAAAGTGAAGAAGAGTTAAGAAGAAAGCACGATTTTGACGCAAGGATTTAGTTTTTCAAAAGTAACCACAAACTTTCTCATGTTGTATAATTATCGGAAAAGACGCCATATTATCATGATTTTGAAAAGGTATTAAATATTCGTTTAACTATTAGTTTGTTACGTTACTGATTAGTAACAATCCTTTGATGTTACACAGGCTTACAATGATTTTATAATGATATATCCCATGTCTTGCATAACCAAAGACAAGTTTCTGAAGTCATTTGAGAGCATATTGATTACTTTTCGATGCTTTCTGGAAAAAAATTGTGAAAAGTTGCCTGAGGGACCTAAAATGGATCCTGAGGTACTCCTTGCAGTTAACGCTTTGTGTTTTACAAGATGTGGTGTAAAAAGGGAAAAATCATTGTTTCAAGTGTGTGTGTGGTGGTTTTGAATCTGTTTAGTGTGTACTATGTGACTGACTGTAATTATCCAGCCATGTATGGTGTCCTTTCACTCATTGATGGTATGTGCCTTCATCAAGAAGGATTTCCAAGGCAGAAACCAGTTAAGAAAGACTCTACGACTATGGTAACTTTTCTGAAAAAGTATGGAATTTTTTATGACGACCAAGAACAACAAACACAGGAATTCACTTCTGTTGATGAAGAATCGACGTAGGAAATTGTACGGCGTACGTGGAAATTGAGAAACATTTCTTTTTTTCTTTGATTTTTTATTCATTTGTATTTAACATGTAAAGAAACAGGTTAGCCTGTTTCGTCTGCCATTTTCGAAACCTAGTGATCCAACAAATAGTGCTCTGGATTTCCGCTGTAGCCAATAATGATTTCTCATTTGTTGTAACTCTGTACTATTTTATTGGATGCTCATGACTCTTCGTCTATAACCCATAATTGAAACGTTATGTGCTCTACTCGTTGTAACCAAAGTCACAACAGTTATTCCACCGTTTATGTCGTTCATTGTGTTCGTTACGGTTAATAAATGAAAGAATGTCATGTTGATTATTCGGTCTCAAAGGTATTCTTTAATTTTAATTTAAGTATGATATTTTATGTAAAAATTAAAGTGTGTGCGATGGGCAAGTAGGGCTTCTGTGTAAGTAGGTATCAGAATGGATAAGTAAGGGTACAATTTAAGGAGTTTATGCTCTATATTGGGCTACGATACAAGTATAATAATTAGTTTTAAGCAGGTTTTACCCAGTTATAAATCATACTTAACTACTGACATCATATTTAAAAAATAGTAGGGAAATATCTTAGTAGGGAAATATCGTATAATTATGGACAGAATTTAAGTAACCAAATTAATGATTGTAAGTCCATAAGTAGGGAGTGGTTGCTGCGTAGGTTTCTTTTATAAATCTTACCTGTATAGTCTATCCCTACGAGTTGGTTTGTTAATGGCAGCTTTAGCTTTCTATTTGTCTCTCTTCTTCTCACTCTTCTTATTTGCCTGAAAAAACTTTCTTTTCTTGAGCTTAAAAAATGACAACAAACAAATTGGAGTCACTAAATTGTATGATAAAAGATTGGAATGATTGAAAGGAATGAAAGGAATATCCAATTGACGCTATGGATCTGAGCTTTTTTCAGATGTCACAATATTATAATATAGAGTTCCTTCGAGGTCGTCAATTATGAACAAAATCGAATAATTCCTTAAATGGCCGGAACCAAGCTAGAGACAAGCCCGTTTTTCTCAAAATAATTAATCCCAAAAGAACCAAAGGACAAATTGCAGATCCTAGAAAAAAATGTAGATGTTCTCTTTAAAAAAAGCGAAAATGCGCAAAAAACGCTATCAACGAGAAACAGTATCTTCTGTCAGTGTATGACAGTGCCCTAGCATTTATTCAAGAAAAAGAGGGTATTTTAAAGTGACCAACGACGGGAAAATTAATTGTATATAAGGAATTCTCGGATCATTCACAATTTTTTGAAATTTGCGCCAAAAAAATCAAATCAAATGTATTTTTTATTACTTATTTTTGTTTATTCTATTTTAAAATATTTAATTTGAATTTTAAAATATAAAAAATGAATTTGAAAATTCATTAAAATAGAATAAACAAAAATAAGTAATAAAAAATACATTTGATTTGATTTTTTGGCGCAAATAAAAAAAAATTTGAATTTCAATCACAAAATAAACATATAAAAATTGCCTAATCTAGATAAATTAGGTATTTAAGGATAGGGAATCAAATAAAGCTTAAAATAAATCAATTTCTGGACACATTGATTGGTAAATTTACAGATAACGAACGAAAAACCCCTATTTTTACCATACCCCCGAGAGGCGATAAGCCTCAAACACTAGCGAACCTGGCGGGGACCCTTTACTGAACACCCGCCGTTTCTTCCAAAAGAATGGGATAGCGCGAGAGTGTACCTTTCCTATTATATCGTGGGTGACCGACAAAGTGAAGGAAAATGCGGACCCAAAAAGTGAAACGAGAAAACTGCTAACCGAAGCACTCCATGGACGTTCAATTCTCCAATTTGTGACTAGAATTCGTCGCTAACTATCTCTTTTACTCTCAAGTGATTGACCACTATTATACAAGGAAAAGGCACTGAAACGGTAGTTTATTGCGACGAACTCGAACATCGAGGAGGAATTTCTCTAATTTAAGAGGAATCCAATCGTGAGAACATGATGCAGTGACTGCTTTTATTCCGTTTAGAACGACCAAATGGTCGAGAAAGTTTGTTTTTACAGGCAATAATAATAAAGTCATTTGGATTATAACATATGCATGTTTAATTAAATCAAATCTAGTTAAAGGCTGCTGTTGAATTAGAAAATGGGAATCCTTTACTAAAACCAGAAGTGAATGATGAGCGTTCACGAAATAGTGTTGAAGCTCTTAATTTAAGATCTAAAGACACACAATATCGAGAGTAATTAATTCCATAGTTACAAAGTTATATTACCACAGCTGATAAGACTACATATATTTATCTCTATTTTTGTGTGAGGCAAAGATGGGGCCATACTAAGAATATTTTTTGAAGTAGTGATTTCTCTTACTTTGGTGCCAGTTGTTGGGTTCTTATTTTAGACAAAATTATACAGTCAATAATTAACCACTGTGCATTAAATTTACTAGTTAAAGAAACCAATACCGATGGAGCTTTTTGTTCATAGAAGTTCTTGTTGTGGTGTACTAAATACCATACTACCTGTTGAAGTTTATTTGAGATACAATGGCGAACCACGTAAAGTGATGTTTTACTTGGTTTGAGAGTCGAAACACGATTATTACTGAAAAAAATCCATCTAATGAGTTCGTAAAGATAAATCCACCTTGGCCGCCCCTTAGCCCACCCCTCGTTCCTTGAGGGATCACTCCCTTTTTTCTTTTCGCGGTACCTAAGACTTTTTTTTCTGCGAAAAATTTTTGAGCCGATACCTGAATCGAATTCGAAACCTTTTAGCACAATTGGCCAACAGCCCAGTGCTATACCTAATAGCCTATATCATGCTTGGCATTTGATTAATAGTTTGGAGATTCCATGCCACTCTAATAGGCCACTGCCTTAAATCGTCACTGAAGGTCGTCTCACACAGAATACAGGAATGGATACAAAATCACTTACATGATAAAAAGCGATGACACTTAAAAGGGTAACACGGACATAAGAAGAGAACGGAATGCGTGCTCTAAAGGTATCAAAACATCACTGCAGAGATCTCCAACTACATCCACATCAAGCATGCTGCATCCCGATATTCTCCACAATAGACTTATAATGATAATTTTTCTCAGTAGATCGTCTTCGTAAATATGTGGAGATCTCTCACAAACATATGAAAGGAGCCTAAAAGGCTTGGAGGATGCCATGAAGGTTCCGGGCATCATCAACAAATATTTATATTCCCCATGTTGTGAATAAAAGGGAGGTACACGTACACTATATTTAAGGCGATACAGATAAAAAAAAGGAACTCTATTTAGAATTTTTTTTCATTGCATGTTTTTTTTGTTGTTGTTGAAAAACAAAATATATGAGAATTGAAGGGGAGAAAACTTTTAAGAAAATAAGAACTTTATTTTTGTCAGTCAGAAATACGGACATGACGATCTGTAGGTAGCCTGGCACATAGGTAGCCAGTGTCGGGGTAGCCAGTGATTTCCCGGTTGTCCCCCAATCCGTAGCCCGGGAAAAAGGTAGCCAGTGTATCCATGCTATATTAAGTCATCAGATGGGATTCCAACTAATCAAACTGTGTTGGGCTCTTAGCGATGTTGTTTTTGTAGATACGGTTGATAACAAATTAGGTTAGGTTAGGTTAGGTTAGGTTAGTTATGTTAAGTTTTTTACAATAACAGGAGAGGTACCCAAACGGCTAAGAAGAAAAACGTCCCTACTTTGGGTTTTGGTTTTGCTTCTCGTGTTCCAATTTCCCGTACCTCTCTTGTTAGACCATGTTTTTACGATCATTATTCATCAGTGGTAGCTGAGTGAGTAGCAATGGCTGCCACTAAGCGGTATCATGGCGTTTAATTCTCCGTTGGGTGAGATCTTTAATTTTCAATTTACAAGGTAGGGTGTATTTCACGGAATAATTAATTGGAAATAATTTGCGGGAATTATGCAAATGTAGTATTTCCCTATTAGTCGTTTTCCTAAACAACTGCTGTTGAACATGGTACGAAAAACACATTTCGTGGCAATAGACAATTTGCCCTTTATTGCCACAAAAGATGTCTTAGCAATAGACAGTTTTGACCGTCGCGCCACGACACCAAAATTTCAACAACGCCATCTATTGAGAAAATTTCAACCTGGACGAGCAATCCAAACAAAAAATAATCTAAAATGCCATCTGTCGGGGTTGAAAAGCAACTTTCTCCCAAATCCCCCTCCAAAAAATAGCGATTTCAATTCGATAGATATTAAAGCAAATAATAATATCTATAATTTGTGATCGAAATGTTTTGCCGTTTTTTTTAATTATTTGCGTTTACGTTCATGCAATAGAGGGTGTATACACGGTATCTTGATCGTTATTTTGCTGACTGTGTTGTCTCCTAATGCGATTGAGCAATCTCCACTTTAAAAAAAAAAAAAAAAAAAAAAAAAATTACTAAATTGAAATGATTGGGATGAAGAAAAATTATACCGTGTATTCGACATAATGATTTAAATGAAATCAGACTATTTACCCGAATGATTTCCTGGAATTTTGTCCGGTTTGTTGAAGTAAACTGAAGGGGAAAAAATTTGAAATACTGCTGGGAATGATTATTGTTGTTGAAAGTTTGCCAGTCACGATCTTTCGGAGCCAAAGTCAAATAATTAGCGCCGATTCAGTGAAGCAACAAACATACTCCCAAACAGAATCGACGGGGTGCGGTGACTTCAATTGTCATTTTAAAGGTATCCCACAACAACGCGGACGTGTTTTTGGAGTATTCAACAGGTGTTTAGTTGTTCATTTCGGAGCGATGAAGACGTAGCGGAAAGCAGAGAACTGTTGCATTATAAAAGGAAAGTTCCATCAGCAACATCGATTGTCACTTTTTCCTTCTTTCTTTTGGGCCTCTCCTCAACCTTGTCTAATCGAATCGATTTTTTTCCCGCATCTCTTCCCGCGCTCCAGGGCCTAATCAAGCGGCCCATTGTTTGTCTCTTGAGGAATGCGCAACGCACACTGACTCCGTCAACCTCTTTTGGTTCTTTCCTCCTTTTTCTGACTATTCACCCAACACCCGTTAGGTTATTTATAAAAGGCTGAGCGTAACAACGAGCAGAACAACGAAAACTGTTTCGATAACGTATATGCACTGTACATACACTTAAACACAAAGCTCTTACCAAGTGTTTTTGTTGCGACGCCCTTCCACTTGGTTAAAACGAAATAACGGGTTGATGCTACTGCAGTGCGGTTGTTTTGTTGCTGTTTCTGTTTGCAAAAAAAAAGAAAACATGAGAAAAGTACAATAAGTCTGTGCACATAGTATACAAAGCTTCGGTAGGGGGTCAAAGCCTAATTTTTTAAAATTCTCTCCCATGTCTAGTTTTCATCCAGAGATGTGACATGCCCGAACTCAAAACTGAATAAACATCAACAGCGGGATTACTGTGGGCCCGAGTTTGCGTTTTTCTTTATATTCGTATTCAACTATTCATCACACGAGAGAGATGTAGCATCTTTCCGTTGTAACAATAGCAAAAGAAACTTGTTGTGTTATATTTTCTTATTTTTGTTTGTGTTTTTTTTATTTATTTTTTTTTTTTACTCTTGGTATTATAAAGAAAGGTTGTTTGTGGAATAACGAGAGGATTGAGTCCACTTTTCTTTTCTTTTCTTTTTTTTTAACCATTCAATGAAACACTATATCAGCACTGGCGTGTCCTACAACAACAATAACTACAAAAAGGAGTCGTCCATTGATTCATTGAAAGACATCTGTTTTCTAGTGCGCCAAGGGTTTCTATCTCTCCCTTTTCTCTTCAGTCGTATTTTTGAATGTAAAACATATACATAGTATACACACAGCGCATCTTTGTCTTGTTAAGCAGATAATTGACCACAACTTGAAGGATTATCAAGTTTCCGGTTTGTCTATAGAATGTTCGTCTGTCTCATCTGTCTATAGGAAGACATCCATAGACAGAAAATATTGAGAAGAGGGTTGAATGGGAGTGGCAGGCAGGTGAACTAGGCAGGTAAAATAAAACCGATCTATGGGTCAGCGACAAGACTTGGGGAACATGGCTGCTGAAGGGCAGTTTTACAGTTGGTCTCTAATGCGTACTTTGACATAAATTACAAGTTCCTCGGTTGTATATAGACTCCAATGTCACCATGCGAACACTCGACAAGGCACTGAATCCGACTGAATCGTTAAAGATAATGATTAAATTGCTTTGATGTGACGACCCACTCGAAAATCAAAACAGCTTTCTATAAATGGGAGGAGGAACGGCGAACGATGAGAGGAATGATAATAGTAGGCTGTGTATTCTTGATGCAGTTTTATTCAGTATTACCAAAGCTATTTTTGAAGACGTTCGCTCTCCATCCTGACATCCTGGACTTTGATCTTCTTTCATATTTATTTTTTATGATTAGTTTTCACTTTGGTCAAAGAGGTTCTTCCTCTTCATCTTCCGAGTCTTGTCAAGTGAACGAGGGTTCAAGAAGGGCCGAAGGACATTCGGAATTCAAAGAGGACCGCGTCAATCCATATTATTCGTATCTTGGGATCATTGTTATATTATCCAAAAACTCCAAAGGGAAATTTTCGAATTGACGTTGAACTTCTTCATCAAAATTCCCTTACGTGCCCCATACAAAGCGCATGCGGATGATGATGGGGAGCTTTTCATCGGAGATTCGGCATTCGGGGGGGAAATGGGATATTCGATCCGGCCGGTGAAATAAGTAGCTCTCCCTTCTCTTATATAAATATATTCTTCTCTTTTTCCTCTTCCTCGTCGGAGAAAAGAAAGGCTTTGCTGTTGTATGCTCGCACGATGACGACAGCCGACCTATCTAGTGTCTTTTCAAAAGCCACGGAGGAACAGAAGGGCTGAAGGGGGTGGCGTATATTCATATAATAATCGGATGGAAGAGTCCAACCCTCCCCAAACTTCTTTTCAGACTTCTTTTGTTTCATCTTTTTTTTTATTGTTATTATTATAATGGAGCTTTTGTAAGCCGCCATCATGTCGTTCGTCGCCGAGCCTAGAAACAATAGACGCTATCCGCGCGTCTCCGGTTGCTAGTAGTAGTACCCACTCTTTTTCTTCCTGTCGCTCTCTCTCTCTTTCTCTCTTTAACGCACAGCCGCGTTTACATTCAATCAATTCAAAACGTTGATGACCTAGCCTCTGTACAAATAATAATAATAGCTCACAAAACAGTGCCCTTATTATCTTCGTTATCTCTAGTAGATATTATAAGGATGATTTGGATAAGCGCCGACGAACTTAAAATACCTCAGTCAACTGATGTTTAAGGAAATTTAGCCTTTCATGCTCTCCTTCTTCTTTAGAAGGAGGCGAGTTTTTTTCTGTTTTTTTTTTTTAAGTGGGCGGTATGTGTGACAAGTCCTTGTCATCGGTTTTGACAAGGCTCGAAAAAGCAGACAACAAACCATCAATGTCGAATTAAGGTGCGTGACAAAAAAATGTATTTAGTTTTTTTTTTCCTCTGACAGGTGAACTACAAAATTCAATTTATGAAATTTTTCCAGAATTTTCGGATTATGCAATGCCACATATATTCTGAGCAAGGATTTATGCATCACCCTTAACACTATTGTATCCTTTCTAGAACCAAATTTTCGTAAATCCGGAAAGGGCATACGATTGCAAACAGGAAATGCCATGTGCGTGTTTAATGTTTCAGCTCCATTCCGCAATAAAAAAAAAAAAAAAAAAAAAAAAAACAGAAAATGACTGGCTGAGATTATTCGCAGTAATGGTCGCGTGATTACCTGTTACCTCGCTTTCCCAAAACTGAAAACTTAAGGTTACACATTTGGTTGAGTTTCTGGCCATTACAATGTTCATATGGCATTAAAACCTTTCACGGCAAGAATTAGGATAAAAATCTCTTCCCAAAAACACACGCAGTTTGAGGGAGCATGCACCATTTATCAACCGACCTGAAACTCTCTGCCCTCCAATTAATTTGTTTAGAAATTAGTGGGCATTTTGAGGAAACCCTTTGCTCTTTTGCCCCTCACTCTTATAATAAATTGCTGGCATTTGATCAATGAGATCCTTTTTTTTCGGAAGGGTGTATCCACGTAAATTCATCAGTTTCGCACCTGCCGCGTGACCTTTGTAACTTCCTCGCCAGCCGGCAGTTGAAGCACCGAGGGAGAGAAAAAAAATACTACAAGTGTTGGGGAACTTAAAAAAAATACAAAGGAGAAAAAGGTTTGAAAAAATAATTTTGAAGCATTATTTTTTTTTATAATGTGAAGTCGTTTTTATCGGTTTGAACTGCAAGGCAAGTAAATGACCTGACTCGAGCAGATTTTCATTGGCGGACACCATTTTTTCAAAGGTTAGTCTTAGGTGTGCTGTATGCGCGCTGTAATCGAATTAGTGCGAACAGACACTGCTATAGAAGGCTATGCGATGATTGTAGCCGTTTCGTTTCGCTTCTCCCTTCGTTTAACATTGTCTTTATTTTCTTTTCGTTTTATTCTTTTTGGCTAAATAATGATTACAAATGCCCGTCTTTTTATGTAAGGACGCCGACCTCTTCGGCCCCAGTTCCACTTTTGTTATTTCGTTGTGCTTTTTTTCTTTTTTCATCGTTGACTGGAGAGAAATGGGGAGAAAATGGTCTTCTCAGCGCGTCTTAATTGAATCAACGGTCAAATGAAGAACAAAAAGAAAGAGGAAGAAGTCGAAGAAACAAAAAGTGCCGGAGAGAGGGGGGGGGGGAGAATGAAAAATCGCAGGCAATCTCATCCATTATCTCCCGTAATAAAGCTCGGCTTTTTTAGGGTGATTCGTCACTTTTTTGAATCACGACTTTTCACCATTACCGAAGAGTCTGTATCAAAGATAACAGAGAGGGAGAGCGATTAGCTGTAATTATACCTATGTTTTTGTCTGTGTGTGTGTCTGTGTGTGTCTGTGTGTGGCTCTTTTGTGCGTCTGCCAACACGCAAACGTATACACACGTATAGATACGTGATGATGATGATGATGGTGCCGGATTATCGCATCTGGAGCCCCGGCAAAGAAGGAATATTTTGCATGTTGATGAGAGGTAATTTGTCTGTCTTTCTTGAAGACGGGGCACCCAAGTCTCCCGCTATATTTACGTATATTTCTCTCTTTGCTCGAAAAAGAGAAAAGCCAGAGAGAGAGAGAGGGAGAGAGAGAGAGAGAGAGGAAAAAGAAAAAGAAATGGAGAATAGAAATAAAACATTTAAATATCTTTTAAGGGGGCATTGTTGAGGAACATGGAAGATTCCTCGCTCGTTTGGGAATGTCTCGAGGTGCATTGCACGTAGACCTTGAAGAAGTTTGTAAGGCCGCTTCTTCGCCTTCTTCTTCTTTTTCCTCATTTTTCCCTTTTCGTTACCTGATGGCAGCTTTGACTCCCATTGGAAACTCATTTTTTCGGAGCCCCCTCTCTATACCTTTCTGGCGTACCATCTCGTTCTTCGGCTGCCGGAGTGCTGCTATTCCATTAACCTCCCACTCGTGTATCCTCCATCATCATTATCATCATCATGGGAAGATGGGAAGATGAGGAGGAGGAGGGAAGGAGGAGGTAGTGTTCTTCTTCCAGATAGTCAAGATACCTTGTTGCTCTCCCCCCTAGCTCTGTTATTTCAAAACTCCTCTGATAGGTTCTCCGGTTCTCCTTACTACACCGAGGTGCCCTTCGTTAACATTTCAAATTGGGCTCGGCCTTCAGCGTTTGTTATGTATGGATCAGGGAGGTCAGCGCTGGGGTTATATACCGGTTATACCCACTTATACTTGACGTTGTTGGTTACGTTGCCTACAGTTCCTCCACACCGATAGCCTCTCCTGGGTGCGCGTATTACTTATGTATACAGACACGCTCAGCATCCTCGTTAAATCAGGAACCCCGAATGAGCACGAAAAGTAATTGATTTTCTATTTGGGTTACAAAACAAAATAACAGCTATATGGCGTTTTTAGAATAGAAGCGAGATATAACCTCAAGATTGCATTCTTCGACGAGTCACGCTAGCAAAGGATTGCCTATTTTCTTTTTTTTCTTTTTACGTGTATTTCATTCAATTAGATTTGTTGATCGCCCAGCTATGAGGCTCGAGACGTTTGAACTGGCTGAACGGCTTATCATTGCTTGCCTTTTTAATTTTCAGCATTTCACCTATTCCAACTTTTCCAAATGGCATTACGTAAACTGACTGGTGTGTCCATAGTCGAAAGAAAAATGAATCGACCAGAATATTATTTTAAAGGAGATAAATAGAGAATGAGGCTGGAAGACATAGCACGGGGAAAAGAGGGGAGAGAAAAAAGAAGAGGAAAAACAGAATAAGAAGAAACTTTCAACCTCTTCTAGCTGCATCTTGCTGGCTCTCTGGGCTCTTTCGTCTTCGGTGGTGCCATAAACACATGCCTTGTAAGGGTTGTTTGAGGCGGCTTGTTGGGAGGGCCGCCACGGGTGGCTTCACTCTGCTCCTCGCCCTCCCACCTTCTCTCTTTTATTCAACTCTATACGGCCGCTCAGGCATTTCAACTTTTACAAAAAAGAAAAAAATAATAATAAATAAATAAAATAAATAAATTCTGTTCTTCGCGTCTCCCGTTTCGTTTATTTTCTTCTCTTTTTGTGTGTGTGTGTTTGTATATTTTAATTTTTACTTGTATCAATGTTTCTCCATTGGAGGTAGATGCCAAGGAAACGTGGGATGGAATAGATATTGACGTTGATAGGCACCGTGGCACGGTCCAGTGGAACTTGAACGACCGCGTAAGGTCCTAACTTCCATCATCCGTCAATCGCTAGACAGTAAAAGGAAAAACTCTCCGTAATGGAAGCCCAAAACTCGCCCATGTCTCCTTATATATATTTCGGCTGAGTTTGTTGTCTTGAATGAAATAACTTTCTTTGACTGGGAAAGAAAGAGAGAAGCTCTAGCAACATGCTTTCGACTTTTTCGTTCGGTGAATGCAGCGACTTGCGGAGGTATCTGGCGTTCGGCACAATGAATGATACATATTCAGAGCCTTCTCGTTCTGCTATCTTTCGCATTCACATCACCTCACAACACATTCCTGGCCAAAGAGAGAGAGAGAGAGGCAAACAAAAAAAATACAAAACTAAAAATGGTTGGACAAGTAAAAAAAAAAAAAAATAGTTTTGACGAGAATCTAGCCATGAAGCTTTTTTTTTGTGTGTGTGGGGATTGTGCGAACGTTGAATTGTAATCGGAACAACTCAAAAGAAAATTTCTTGTCTTGGCTGTCTGTGGCTTTTTGCAACTTTTTTTTTCCTCGACCCGAATATGTTCTGATCTTAACAAAACCTCTGGGAAAAAAATGCGTTTCTGATTATTTCGTAGAAAGTAACTGATGACCATGGAGAGTTATAGGGTAGTATCCGGCGAACAGTATGTATATTATGTGACGGTTTCTTTAAAAAAATTCATCAAGAAGAAAATTGGGGGCCTGTGAACTGTGTGAACAACGCTCGGGGATGTTTGGCTTCAGTGCTCCAAATGAGCCCCTTTGTTGATACAAAATTAACCTGACTCGAATATAAAAGTAAAATAGCAGGTGCGTGCGTGTTCGTTTAAAAATATTTTTACGTGTGCGTCTTGTATGTGAGTGTCTGTGTCTGTGTGTGTGTGTGTTTGTATTTTGTGCTTGTCTAGTTGATTACAAAAGACAAAATGAATTTTGACTAAAAAGACGACAGGTATATGACCGGGCTCTAGGTAAAATTCGTTTGCTGATGTAGAATTATACCCAAAGCGCTGGTTCTTCTTCGGGCCGAAGAAGAACAACAACGTAGAAGCAGCCCACCCTTGGCCAAGGTTGGATAGCATGAGGAGCTGAGGACGTGCGCAGACCAGGTAATGAGATGACGCCAGAGCAGAGCCTCTCTCTCGTTCTTTTCTCTTTCTCTGTTTCGTTCTTTTTTCAACTGGCTAACGAAATGGGCAGTTGCCGGATAATCACTGGGTTCTTCGGGCTTATATCCAACAGAGTGGTTCTCCTTTTCTTTCTTCTTCTTTTTTTTTGTGTGTTTTCTTATTTTCCGTTTTACACGGAAAGAAATGAAACAAGGCTTGGGTGCCCTCCTCCGCCCATCAAGTCCAAGACAAAAGGCAAAGAAAAAAAAAACCTCGGGGCGCCGCTGCGCGGTCATTATTATTATGAAGAAGAAGAAGAAGGAAAAAAAAATAAGAAAAAAAGGAAAGAAATAAAATACCAAATAGTCGAAAAAGAGGGAAAAAGAACGATGCGAACGACGAGCGCCCACAGCAACCTGGAAACTCTGGAATGGGTGGCGGATAAATTATTCATCAGTTCTCAGGTGCGTGAAACACCTTGACGAAGGGGGGAAAAGAAAAAGGGCCGAGCCTCATCGGAGGAGTCCCAAGATCATCGCCTCTCATTCAAATATATGCACATGAGATCGATATATACAAATGTATTTATACTATACGGTGTGTTGAGGGTCCGAAGCTCCGAAGGTCGGAGCGCGTCCAAGCGAGTCGGTCACAGTTGGAGCCCCAAGAAAAGAAGAAGAACATATTTCGTTTCCCCCCTCCATTTTCAAAGGAGATACCGATGACGAGAGAGAGAGGACCTGTGGGGTGAAAAAGAAAGAAAGAAAGAAGAAGTTTAGCTGGGCGCACACGGTTATTTGACAGGTAAGGCCAGTTAGGGTGGGCAGTGTAGCCCGTAGCTAGGTCGGCGGAACCCCCCTTCCAACATCTTGTGTGGGAGACGCGGTCAGAAGAGCCGAGGTACGCACAAGAGTTCACCTTATGGGTGGAGGAAAGTGGCGTCCCCCCGCTGCGATGAAAGAGGATGGTTATGTTCGTGTTGTACCCTTACTTTCGACGGACGGACAGACACCGGCGACGACCATCAGGAATGTTCACTTTCAAAATGGGGGGGAATAAGAAGACGAGAGGAAGGAAAGAACCAAAATTTGTTAACCAACTCTATTGTTCGCTCTTCTACCCTTCTTTGTTTATAATAGCGCCCGAGAAAGTGCTCATTAGTCATTCTTTCTTTTTCGTGTTTCTTATTCACGACGAAATGGTTGGCCAAACTTGGTCATGGATGCTGTTGCGTTCGCTAGTGGAAAAAAAAATTAACTTTTATATACACCAGCACAAACCTTTAAAAGGGGTCCGCGCAATAAGTTCCATTCATAACAGCCTGATTGGATCTTTTGGACCTAGGGGGGAGAGTTTAATATGGCCTCCGACTAGACGACACGGAATCTGGCTGAAAGTGTAACAGTCGTCACAGTGTGTACGTAGTACCTATATATACTGTATATCCCCATTGTTTTTCGGTAGGACCACCGTCAACTTTTGAACAGCTTAAAGTTCGCCGTATAAGTCTTTGTTCGAACTTAAAATTCCGACGCTTCTTCTTTTATGTCCGGTTTCACATCCTGAATTTGAAAAGGCTATCTAGGATACCAATACCAGCAGGAACTTGGGACGAACCGTTCCAACCGCACTCAACTCGCTGACGGCCAGATTTCGTCACAAGACGGTATATCAATTTTGGAAAAAATCCACGGTAGTCTATTTTGTGTTGAATAAACGAAAACGAATTTAAATAATATAAGAATTATACAGAACACAGTACTGTTGCAGCGGGAGATTCTTTTCACGCCAACTGACACGATCCGCCTTATGGCATCGGAATCGGATTTTGTTTCGTACAAATCCAAAATTCAAATGAGACCACGCATTCTTTACATCTCACTCATAAGTCATAGGTAACTTTGTATGAAATAGCATGTTGTTGTGAAGATTGTAGACATTTCTTGGAAAAAATCTTGGATATTTATTTCAGCGTGTCTTTACATACCCCCGAAAGATGTTGGACATGTGGGCGATTCTACCATGGACATTGCGGAAAAACGGCGAGATGGGAGACGACATGACGTGACCAGCATACATTTTGCGGTTCTTTTTTTTTTAATATTATGGATGTAAATAATTTTATGCGCATAACTTTTCGGTTGTTCGTTTTCAACTTTAAGAAAAAAATAAAATAAAGGCAGATAAGTGAATCTTAACAAGTTAAATGTTCAACAACATGGAACACTTTTAAAACAGATCCAATTATCTTTTTTTTTTTTTAATATAATGTGTGTGATCGAGTGGCGACAAGCTGAGACTGAACTGACTCCGGTGAATCGTAGCTTTCTCACTACATTTATTATAACGGATAAGTGTTCATTTTGCTGTTGGTTTCGACTTGGCTGGGCCAAAGTGACAGACAGACTCTGTTGTTCCTGATGTTCCTCCCTCAAAGTCAACACACGATATCATCTTATGATTGTATGTGTGTGTGTGTGTAACTTTCCAAAGACGAAAATCCGTTTTTATCGCCATGTTTCCATAAAGGGGAGGATTTAGTTGATAAGATAATGTTTTGTTTTAACGAGTTTCTTCAAGAAAAAGGAGGAAACTGACATTCCGGGGGACCAAGAATGGTGTCCAGAGACAATGCCGTTAAGAACCAACTTGTTGAAAACATTTTAAAGCGTTCAGCGTGAAGATTATTCTTGAAAAAGATTTCTGTTGTGCACTTTGATTTTCTATTTTTTTTTTTTTTTTTTTTTTTAGTTTTCTTTTTTTCTTTCTGAAATGGATGACTTTGTTCTTTTTTTATATGGTTCGTATAACGATTGTAATTGGATTGGTTCTGGCGAGAACTCTGATTGCATATCATCAACACGTTTGACGGAAACGATCTTTCTCTTTCATCTTCCCATGGTTTTCTATTATTCACGCTCCCTTGAGATGAATGTTCAAAAGAAAAGAAAAAGTATGTGCGTCCACTGTCCGGTCACAGGATGTGTCCGCGTTGGACAAAGGAGAGCCGCCGCCATCCATCGATGATCGGATATTATACAGCGAACGTTTATAACAACCTCGTTCTCAATCACAAAAGCCCTTTCGCTCCGTAACTTGTGTCTTTATACACTTTTATTATTTGTTGTTTTGTTTTTTTCCCCTTGGTAACCGTCATGAATCAAAAAGCCCGCCCGCTGGATGCTTCCAATCCAATCAAACGAACCGCCGGGAAAATGTCGGCAATCGCATTACACTTGACTGCCGTCACTTTGGGCGCATCAACAGTCCAACACCTCTAAATGCGTAGGGATAATAAACAGTTTGGGGTATAAAGATGGTTAAGCAATGCTACACATTGTGTTTTGAGAGCGTGAATTGGATCAATTGGTCTGTAATATAAGTCGTGTGAGCTCATACATTCCTGAAACGTTAGTGATTTTCTCCAAGGATGCACACCAATGAGTGGAATATATAGAACTCAATGGGGTAGAACGGTTAGAGAAAATGGAAATGCTATTGTGCGTTGTCCCTCAAAGTGTTTTATTTAATTTAAGTTACATAACTTGAATTTTCTATGCCTTCAACATTGTCAAACGCGATGGGAGGCACAAGATTTTCTGGCTGTCTGGGACTAACTGGAAGTAAAGGAGAGAATTAAATGCGGAATTCCATTGTCCGTCAGCGCGTCTATAGAGTTGCAGATTTGCCCTGTGGCCTGTGGGTTGAAACTCCATAAATCAACAGAAAAACAAAAAAGAAAAACATTGGGTGCGTAGATCGAGGAAAGAGGTTTAAGGATGAACTCCCGATATATTCACCCCCCACCGTTTCTCTGTTTTGAACTCGAGCATCCATCACATTGGCCATGCCGGATTCCGCCCAATGTTGCGGTGCCCGTCCGCGCTCTGGTGGTGGTGGTGGCATATGTGTGTGTGCTGGCGTCGTTTATCCCGTAAGAGCATTCACCGTTTCCATCGTCGCTCTATCGAAATCACGATTATTCACGGGAATTGGGGAGGAACAACAACCGAAAGGTTGGATTCATACAAGATTTTCATTTTCTTTTTTTTTCCTTTTTTTGAAATATTTTCCTCAAGTACGGGCTTGATGATGACGGATGGCTTCTCGTTTAAGATATTGTTGTTGGTCGTGAAACTAAGCTCCAAATGCAGTGAGAGAAGAACGGTGTCAACGATCAAAACACACCGCCGTTCAGACTTCATAACTAGAGGAACGTGGGACGAAGTGGAAAAAAGGCCGTCCATCCTTTTGGGCGTGCTTGAAGCATGTTCCCAGCTGTTTTGATTCTTTTTTCGAATGCGCTGGGCTGGCATTATTGTTGCTGCTGATGCTCCGCTCCTATTCTTCTCCTGCTGCTGCTGCTGCTAGCTTCAGCCGCAGTTATATTCTCCGACTTCGGTTAATGATTTTCCCACAACCGAGAAAACGGAAGCTCGCATGCGTGTGGCGATGCCAGGATGGCTGCCAGCCATTCGCCCGTCTCTCCAATAATCATGTCGTAAATAGATATAGAGCACACCGCAATTCAGAAAAAGATGCTTTACCTTTAACGAGGGTGGAATTCATTACTTTTGTTTTAGTTCCCTCCATGTTTTGTGTGTGTGTGTGTGTGTGTGTGTGTATGCGGAGGGTTTTACCGTCTTTTTTCTTTATTTTGAATGGGTGTTGGGTTCTTTTCTTTTTTCAATTACGGAAGAAGCAATATTGGGAGTTGTGTGGAACCGGTGGAAGTGAGGGCAGAAGGATGAAGGTAATGCCGAAGAAAAATGAGGATCCCAATTAACACACAGCTGCCATGGGCCGAACAGGTGAACGGGTGGGTTCAATTCAATTCACTTCTCTTTTTTTTTTTTTCCTTTTTCTATTTTCTAGGTGGCCGCCCGCCTTATTTGCCCGTTGAGTTATGGAAACGAACAACAAAAGGGGGAGAGAGAGAAAGAGCGAGAACAAAAAAAAAAGAAAAAAGAGAGAAAGAACAATATATATATATCTATCTATACATGCTGCGGTTGGCCGCGGGATCCTCCTTTTCATCCGGGTCCCTTTTTGGCGGGCGGTTTATTGGTACCCTCTATTCTTGGCTGCAACAACACTGCCAACTAATACCAACACGACGATGAGAATAACGAGAACAACACCGCCATTTCTGATCGTTTTCGTGACTCTCTCCGCCACCATCATATTGATTCCATGTTCCGCTCTTTCCACTATATCTTCTTCTTCTTCTTCTTTTTTTGTTTTTCATCATTGTAGCTGTTTCCAAGCTATAGGGAGATCCCCGCCTCTTTTCAAATGAGTTTTGATTTGATTATATCTTTTCGTTCAAGCATGCCACTTTGGCGTCAATTGATTTCCACTCGCGCTCCGAGGTTGAATTAGAAGAAAAAACCACGATAAACACGTTTGTCAGATCTCCTCCCTTCGAGACTTGGCTCTCCACTTCCTGGTGGTGAATATAATTAATGCGCAACGCGCCCCGCATTCTTTTGTCATGAGTAGAACACTAGAACAGCAGTTGCTGTGCAACCGAAACCAGCCGTGGATCACATCCGTCATGCATCGTGTTGGGGAGGATCTCGTTTTTGGTGTATAGACGCCAGAAAATCCCTCGGAATTCCGAATCTTGTCGTTTATTTTTGACACCCGCGTCAATTTGATGCTTCGCTGCCTTCCCGACGGTGTCTAAAGGACTTGTAGCGAACACGACGTGTAAACCAGCACTGTCACGACTTTATCCAGACAGACAGACCGAAGACCGAAGAAGAGAAACAAAATAAATAAATAGATCGAGCTAGAGTAGCACAGTGGATATACTTTTAAATATCAATTTGAAATCAACACCATCTGCTGAACCGGATCTTGCAAATATCAGATCTACTCTCTTCTCTAAGCAGAAAATGATCGTCTTGATATTATTCCAGTCATCCGCACAATTCTAACTGATTTTCAGTCTCGACCATGCCTCCCTCCAGCCTCTGAACCATTTCGGCTCTGGTCTAATTACAGGTATTTAACGGTTTCGGAATTTTCTCCTACTCCCATTTTCGCATGTTTTCGTGTGTTTGGCTGGGTAGAGGAATATTACAGTCAGCGGATAGTAGTTGGCCGATACTTTGCTGTTATGGCAATGTGCGTGTTGCGCGCGCACAAACACACACACACCTGTGTGATTCGCATACAAGATCGAGCCGGCGCTTATTTATTATGCCTTTTTATTTTTTTTATTTTTTTTTTCAATTCTATTCTCTTATAGCTATGACTTTTTCCTTTTTCTTATCTTTAATTTATTTATTTTCTCTCCTTCTTTTCCTTTTTTTTTCTTTATTACGATTTTGTCCGTAGGTGTGTGGTTTTTGTTATTGTTTCCAATGTTTTGTGTCGGTGCCCTTCAAAGGCATTAGGGCAAAAACCATTGTGATTAAAGATCAAGAAAAACCAAACAGCAACAACAACTATACAACCGAGAAAGAAATATAACAGCGACCGGTCTGACCTGGCCCCCGGTGGAACACACAAGAAAACTTGGACGATTTTTTTGGGCCTCGCATCTTCTTTTTCTTCTTCTTTTTTTCGAATTGTTTTTGATGCCCAATGCGCTAGCACCTGTTATTGGGGGGCGCTGTTGTATTTACCGGATAACAATGGCCTTTTGGGTGGGGGGGTTTCGGGTTTCCAACATTTTCTTGCTTCCTTTTCGTCTTTTTTGTTGTTGTTTGTTGTCTTATTCTTCTCCACTTCGTGTTGTTGTTGTTTCCAGCTCTTGCAGCTTCTCTCTCTCTCTCTCTCATTCTCGCGTCCTTTGATTATAATGACCGGCCCGCCCGCCCGCCCGCCCGCCTGCTAGATAATGAGGCTATCTTTTTTGTTGTCGAAAATGAATTTTCCACCGCACTATCCTGCGGGCTGTCGAGAAATGCATCTCTTTTCCTATTTTTGTTTTTCTTCTTCTTCTTTCCCTTACGTACGAACAGATCGTCGCTCTGCTGGCGTCAGTTTGGTTGTTTTGGGGCTTTTGAGGTCGCTGGTGATTCCAGCCCAATTGCGCCAGACAAAAGTCGAACCAATCAAGGGACAAGGGCCCATCGTTTACGCTGCGTGAGTTAATACACGGACGAGACGTCTAAGAGTCCATTTATTCACCTGTAACGAATAACGAGAAGAAGAAGTTGACTCGACTTGTATACAGCGAATGTCGTTTCGTTCTACACTTCTCTATTATATTATGCTGCTGCTGCCGAGCGAGCGAGACCTTTTGGGCTGTTTTAGCTCGTTTCATTTTGTCAGGGGGAGCCATGATTATACACTGCCGTGTTTTCATTTCACGTCACTATCATAGTCGGTCGTAACAGCTGTTATATAATTTTCAAAAAGTCCTTCAAACTCCTCCGTTTTTCTTTTTTCTTTTCCTCTTGCACACGATGTGTGGCCACGGTTCATTATCGTTTAAATTCTCCCACTTTGGGTGTCCGCGTGTAAAGGTGGTTAAATAGCCTGTCCCACCTCCGTTCCATCTGCATCATCATCTTAATGATGGGGGGTTTTTATTTTTGGGGGCTTCTTCTCCTGTGCGGCTCTCTTCTATATAACCACGTATAGTCGTGTACCATATATTCCGCCATCACCGAATTGCTTCTATTTAGCGAGTCACTTTCGGGGTAGTATAGAAGCGGGGCTCTTCGTTGATTACACTCGTCGAGTCGGTCGAGTCTCCTTTTCCCTATACCAAGTCTGTTACCCATTCATATTTATCTGTTCGTCTAATGGCCGCCGAATAGAATGGAAGCGTGGCAAATTGCAAGGTCGGTAAGAGCCTAAGAGGTTGGAATCATAATCGAGGGGGGGGCTCTCTTTCTTCTCTGTTTCTGATATGTCAGGTGCTACTGGCAGTCTGGCACGATTTCAATAGCCAAAAGTCTCTTTCCTTCTGTGCTGTGTCCTGTTGTCTGCGTATATGTGTGTGTGTGTGGTAGTGGCGGTGATGGGATGGCAAAGAGTGGGGGGTTGTATTATTTCAATGGGATCCGCGCGTTGTATTCACGTTGAGAGCCCGCCGGCAGCAGCAGACGGGGGAGCCGACCCACTCCACATCTATTGAATATCATCTGGCCGATATCTCTTCAACCTGGTAATCATTTCTTTGTTATATATATATTTCTCCTTATTTATTTATTTTTTATTTTTTTTCCATCCCAAATAGCGCGCGAATGTCTAACAGCTGCGCGATGCGCCGGGCCCGTCATTAGGGTTAAAAAAAAAGGCTTTAAGTAGCTGCTGCCTCACAGTAATTTGTATCAACGGTTGGCAGCAGCAGAAAGAGACTGCCGCGGTGTGCGCCATTGATTGCGCCATTACCATTCACGAAGCGAAGCAGCAACGGCGAGTCAATCTACACACAAGACACAGCAGCCGACCATTTTCCCCCCTTTTACGTAATGAAATGAAAATCGCTGTTGGTTTCTTGGTGCGTCACAAAAGGCCCCTTCGAGTCCGCGATGATGATGATGACCTTTCATTGAAAATGCCCTTTTTTTTCCATTCTTCCCTTTTTGAAACGAATCGTGAAGGCAAACGATAAGATTCTTCTAATGAGTTTTCTCGTAACGTTTATTTGCGCAGTTCCGCATGGCAAAAGTTTCAAAGCTCCCGAAAATCAATTCGGATTTTTTATATTTTTTAAATTTTCTCTTCATTTTTCTTTCATTCATTTGTTCCCCCTTTCCTTTCCGTTTGTTGTTTTCTTTTGTTTTTAATTAACTTTCTCGTGAGTAGTCGCCTGTATACGTGTGTAGACCAACTACATAGGAGGGAAGGGGGCGGACAGATTTATTTTCCTCCTTCACGCAGCTCTTGTTGCAAGGAATTTCCTGTTTTTGATGAGTGTTTGGTTTCGGTTCCAGGTTCTTGATGTTTGTTACCATATTTCTTGTACACTATACACAGCCATATCGCGCCAAGTAAATCCTCCGGTCCAATATTGACTTTTGGGTTTCCCGATGGGCTTTCGGTGACATTTGCTCTTCATCTCCGGCCCCGCGTTCTTTGTTTGTCTCTATTCCACACAAGGGGGAATCTGGAACCGACGGCTTTTATTTTATTTTTTCCCTTCAGCTCTAGAAACGCTCGATAAGATTTCAAATGGCCCGCGCCGCCCGCCCGTCGCGTTTTCTCTCCCTTATCCGTCCGAGGCATCTCCGCTTCCATCCGCCCTTTTCTGATTTTTCCCTAATTTCGGATGATTTGGCTATTCCCCTTAACTGCCGAAATGAAATGACATAATGACGGAACTATTTATAAAAATACGAAAGAGAATAGACTCCTCCGCCCGCCTCCGCTCACCGCACCCGCCGCCCGGGCGAAACTCACGTCGGTAATTATTAATAGCCAAAAATACGATTCCAATCGTTGCGCCATTCACGAAAAAGGGTGCATGCTGCTCGCGAGCAGCTTTCGTTGCGTGTCTAGTCGCTTATATAGATTTCCGTCTTGCTGGGCAAGAATGCAAAAGCTGCCAAGCTCAATAACTATGACTCGACAACGGGATGATCGGCACGTTCTCGCCCGTGTTGCGCTGCTGATCTGACACAACATACAACGAAAAAAAATAACCGTCGTCTCGGTTGTCTTACTACGTTGATTAGGTTTGCGAGTTCAACTGTTTTGTATTCTTGACTTTCGTCTTGACTTTTTTTTTCTCCAGTTCAAACTTTGAGGTTATCGATAGCTTTGAGGTTAATTATTCACCGGCGCCGTGAATAGCAAAACGGTTGTCATCACCACTCTGAGCTCAAACTCTGCCAGTTTGGAACACAACGGGTGGCCAGACTTTTACTGGAAACCAAAGGAAAAAAATAATCTGACATTCCCAATTGTTTTCTTTACTTTTTTCCCTTTTTTAGAGTTTGACAGCATGATACGGCTATCTTCAACGAAGGAAGAGACTGCAACAAAAAGAAAAAAAATTCTTTCGTTCAAGTACTCTATTCCATTTTGGACTCGGCACATATCAGTAAATATTTTACGGTGGTCGACTCGTCCAACTTTTCCATTTTTTTTTAAATTGAATAGCGCGCGTTTCTAAGGATTCGATTTTCCGGTGAATTTATTTTCGCACCATCTCATTTTCAAAATTCGGGCTAAAAAACAAAAGAAGTTTTCATTTAGATTTAAAATTTTTTTTTTCTAAAAAATACAAAAAAAAAACGAAAAAGACAATGCTTCATTTGGTTATTTGGACGTGATAAATCACAACCTTGTTTCCTTTTACCCCCTTCTTCCCGATGTGCTGTGTCTTGAGCGTACAGAGCGGGAAGAGCACGCCAACCTGAGCTATAACAACAACAAAAAGAGAAAAGCCATGAAAATGGTTTTGGAGAATGTAACAAACGACCGGGCGGCGGCAATGCAACAAATTCCCGCGTTAAGGCATCTTTCGTGTTGGCAATTTGTTTGGACGTATCTCTTCTCTACCTCTCCGTTGTTTTCGGCGCTCACGCACACACACACACACAACTGGAATTTGCATGTCCTTCGGTATAAGGCTCTTTTCTCGTCTCCGATGCAACACACCAGCATTTCGTGTGAGCCCCCAGCCCTATCGCGTGTCAGGCTTCAATGGCTCATCGATCCGGTGTTGTTGCTGTTGTTGTTGTTGTTGGCTTTTCTCAATTCCTCAACCCGTCATTTCGGGGGTGTCGTTGTCACTGATCCGTTGCAAATCGACAAGGAATGATCAAGCACTTCTCTCTTCAAAATCCATTCTATATGTCCACGAAGCCCTGAATGGAGATGGAAGTCGATTTATTTTTCTCTTTTTGTGGCTGGGCCAGTGCTGGCCGGGCTCTAGCTCTCGGCTGCGTATAAAGTATGTGTCAGGCCCTAGGAAATGATTCGATGAAGCAATGTCAACAATCAACATTTTCCGAGACGTCATATCGCATATTCACTGGAAGGAAGGCCGCGACTTTTTGAACACCTTTGAGATGATGACGAATGGCGCCCAGACTTGATTGCTGTCGTTTGTTGTCGACGTCCCGCTGATTGTCGCAGCTTGCGGGCCGGCCGCGCTGCGCTGCGCTGTCACCCGCAACCCGTTGCCAATTCGGACGAATCCCCGAGAAAAATGACATCAGTCAGTTAACCAAAAAGTCGAGTGGGACACACAAAGTGAAATCGTATAGGTTTGTGTTGTACATATAAAGCACACGTCTTATTGTCGATGTTTGATTACCAATAGGCCGGCAACAAAGCCATTAAATGTTGTGTGTCTTGATGATAGGAGTTGGTTGATTGTTAGCTGTAGAGTATCACATTTTTAGGAAAAAAATAAATAAATGAAAGAATATATTATATACGACCGACCGAAACGCCAAAGGTGTCGAATGCGACCGCTGTGTCGTTTTCATCTCGCCGACATGAAAAGCCTGGAAGCAGCAAAGAGCAGCTCGGCGAAGGAATGTGATTTTTTTTTGGTTGTTTGTGTTGTCACCCTCTCTGTTGAAGTGTTATTAATAGTTTGGACTGCTGGATGATGCAGAAGAGAGAGAGAGAGAGAGAGAATTCAATTTACTTTCAATGGAAAATCAACAGACGATTGTTAGATACCTTGGGAGTCTACTTGATTTAGTCTGTGTATATATTTATTATAAAGTGCTATTGTGCGATGTGTGTGCATGCCGTATACCGTATGCTCTTTCGCACGACTACTACTCCAACTTTTTTTTCTTTTCTTCTCCGGACGTTGCTGCTGCTCCTGCTGCTCTGCCCACGCACGAACGCACCGACATGACTGCCGATGAGATGTTTCGTCATCATTTTTTATTCAGATACCGTTATCATCTTGATTCTTTCTTTACCTGTAAGAAAAAACCGTTCAATATCTTCAACGGACGTCAACCTTCTACACCGGAAAGTGTCAATTCTTTCTTTTTTTTTCTACTTCTTTTTCTTGTACGTATGTACCATCTATCACGAAGATTGCGTCGATGGTTCTTGACATGTATATCCACGAAGCGATGCTGCACAGACTGTGTTCTCCATTTTTCTAAAGTGCTTTTTCCGCTTTTTCCCCCTTGCAGAAAATTGAGACGGTCTGAAACTCTGAATGCGCCTTTGAGTCGCAGAATAGGGGTGGCAGTGACGCAATAGGTGAGCGTGAAGGTTTCGTTCGCATGTGTCTGTGCCACGCACCGCGGAGGTCGACAGATAAAAAAAAGGAAAGAAAAAAAAAAGCAGCGCTATAGCGCGTCTACCCGCAACCGAATAGGAAATTGAATCAACCCGATGGGAAATCCACAGGTGCAAGCGTCGCCGCCGCGAGTGGGCTGATTTCGCAGCGTGAGCGCCACACCACACACACACACATACACACAGCACCCACTATTCCACTAGGCCATTGTGCAGCAGGGCACTCGATTATTATGCGGCGATAAATAAGAATAAGAGAAAAGACACACGAGAAAAAAAAATATCTATACCATAGCAGTCCGTGTTGGATGTAAATAGTAAATACCTATACTGCTATGTTGTGTGCTGTGTGTTGTGCGTATAGTCCCGACTGCGAGGCCTCTGGTGTGCCACATGCCCTTGGTTGGGATTGTTGTGTGCGCAGGCACCGAGTTGGGGGTCCTTGTGGGCAATCACAACTGCCACCCGCGGGAAACACGGCGATAAATATCAAGGTTCAATTATGCATAGAGATATAATACCTATTCGGAAAACCCGTCCATATGCGCAGCATAGAACCAGTCAAACACTACAGTACACACACACACAGAAAAACATATACACATACATATTATACACACATATACACACACACAAGGAGACGAAACATTCACCTGCCATCGTCTATATACTTCGTCTCTCTCCCGACCGCATACAGCCACGGGCCCGACGACCGGCGTGTGACGCTTTTCTTTCAACCCGGCCATTTTTCTTTTTTTCCGGTGATTTTAGATATGTGTATATTTAATTTTCGTTTCATGTTTTCCCTTTTTTTGTTTTTAATTTCAGTCAACTTGAATTAAACAGCGCGATCTCGTTAAGAAAAGAAATTTAAGGGTTTTTCATTTTATTTGTTTCTCCCCTTTATATTTTACCTCTCAGTGAGGGGGCCGACCGGCAGAGTTCAGAGCGCTTCTTTGTTGTTTAACTGATTCTCTCAACAGCTCTTGATGATGACGGCTATAATAATGGCCGCTTCTCTACTTCCGGTCGTTTTTTTTCACTTTGTTTTTTTGTTCAAGTTAGTTTGTAACGATAATATTAAGTGGGTAGGTGATGGTGGTTACAACAACAAGTTACACTTGACCCTTGGCTCTTTTCATGGCCGACATCTTGTCTTTTGTATCGTACACGTTTGTTCATTGTTTCCTTTTTCTTCCCCCCTTTCCTTTCCTTTCCTAGCGTCAGCGGGAACCGGCCGGGTCGGTCCTCAGAGGCCGGCCCTTTTGATTGTCTAACCGAACTCGTCGCATATACACTGGGAGGACAAGGCGAGGAGGGCATGAACGTGCGTCCGCGGCTCGACTCTTGTTTGATGTGGACACATTGTCGAAGGGTAGAAAGAGACAGAGAACCGAATTCGGGGTTTTCCGATATCTGAAACATGGCCGGTCACCGACGGCCGACAAGTCCCGGATCAAAGGCCCTGTCGGATAGAAAGAAAGAAGAAGAAGAAGAAGAAGAAGGGAAAAGAAAAGAAAAATAGAGTCCTACTTTAGGTATAACAGCGAAAGCCACTCAACATCTCGACGTGCCGATTCGATTAGGGTTCCATATCTACTGGGCCAACAGAGGGCCGTTTCTTCTATTCTATTCGACATTTTGGCTTTTTTCCCCCTTTTTTTTAAAAAAAAACCTCGACTTTCCGTCTCTGTCTCTTTCGGGTCCGGCTGGCTCTCTTTTGGGCATTCCTTTTTTTAACTATTAGACGGAGAAATAATATCGATCATCTTGAGTGAGTCACAGAGAGCACAAGGTATTCGTAGAAGAGTCAAAGAATATCTTTTGACTTCGAATGTCATTAATATTTTCTCCCCTTTATCCACTCGGTTGTTGTCCAAGTCTGACGAGAAAGAAAAAGAGAAATGGATCTCGAAAGAGTTTGTGTGAGATGGAAGGGAGGAAAAATATATAGACGGATCAGAGTGTTTTTGCGTGTCCCGTTTCTTTTCTCCCACCGAATGAAACATTGAAGGCCCCCGTCGGGGACGATGATAACCTTTGCCTCAGCTGCTACCGTCGAACTCTCTACGTGATTCGAACCTCTAATTTATTTGGTTTTTCTTACACGTAAGAAATGGCCGGCTGCTTCTTTTTCTTCTTTTTCTTTCGTGCGTTTCCCTACGCACTAGCTACTCTCTTCCTGAAAGCGACGGGTCATGAACGGGATTCAATCATTCATCATCGATAATTTCCCCATTGCTCCTTTACTCCTATAAGTGCCTGTGCGCACCACACATCATTTCTGCCTTATTCGACATTCCAAACAGACATCCTGTCTCGGAGCAATGGGCGAACTTGATGGAGCATTGCCAACTTTTTCGCTTCGTGATGATGCAACACCCCGAAAAACCCGTTTCTTCTTCTTCTTCTTCCCCCTTTCATAGTTTTTTCCTTCCTTCTAAATCAATTTACAAATCATTGGATTTCAGCTTGAAGGTATAAGCAGTTAATAGTAGTTAAAAAAAAGAACGGGCTTCTCTTTGGCTCTAATCCCATTTCCCCCTGTCGATACTAACCCATCTTCAAGTATATTAGGCACACACAAGTGATGGGTGCCCACCACCTCGCCACCAGTTTGCCCTAGATGGCCGAATCCATGCACGGGCTTACGAATCCTCATTTGCGCCACCTTTGTGTATATTTCTTCCTCGGCGCTGGGCGGTGGGAATAATAAACAGGGCGATAAGGAGCGAAAGAAGACGGTCAAAATAGGGAGGCGTCTCCGAGAAAACCTTTTAATCTCTTTGAAAGTTCAACGCCTCTAATTAAGACACGTGCTCTAATCCAGCACTGACCAATTTCTGCCACTTAATTTTAATCTTAAAATGTTCAAATTCTATAGTATCTTTGGTTCTCAGTAGAATAAATCTGGCCTTTTTGGTAAACGCTGAACAAATAATGACGCTAGTTGTATAGTGTGTATTCATCAAACATTTCCGCGGGTGTAAGAAGAGACCGGAGGAGGAGGATAACTAGCTGGCCGGTCTTTTCTCTCACTCTGTTAACAGCAGTCCGGCAAAGGCGGAGAATGGGACCACTATCTATCGCTCAGATATATAGGCCTACTCAGAGAGTGACACACAAAAGTAGGGTGAATTGAATAGTAAGACGGACAAGAATATCGAGTGTCATTTCTTTGATCGAGAACATCGTCGGTTTTTTATTTCATAAGCCTGACAATGTCGGCCATTGATCATCTCAGATCTCGATGTCCTTTTTTTTTATTTTTATTTACTTGGTCGATTTCGCTATTGCGTTGGTTTCAATCGGCCTATGTACACTGGTGGGGGACACTTATACTCTTATCAATGCACAACGGTCAGGGGGGTTTTTAGTAAGTGGAATCTAATCTCCACTGTGTCCGTTTCTTCTTTTTCTTATCTTTTTTTTACCTCCCCTATTTTGTTTATTTCAGGATTTACTCCTGCTGGTATATTAAGCGAACCGGGTTTACTGGATAACAGAGGTTCGTTTCATTTTTATAGCCTTCTCCGGTGTACCCATTTTCATGGCCGTATATATATGTATATACAAACAACAACAACAAAGACCTTAAAAATGACGCAGTCGACCATATAGATTTACCGGCTAGACGGTGTATAGGATAGGATGCAGGGCCTCCATTAGAGTTTTTGGTTGCCGTGCGTCCACCTTTTTCCCATTTTCCCGACGGCTCTTCTTTTCTTTTTTTTCTTTTTTTACGAATACAAATTGGAAACGATGTTGATTGTTGATTTTTCCAGGTCGTATCCGAGTCTATAAAAACCTCCCAACTGGAATAAAAAAAAGCTTCCAAATAAGTATCAGCCTATAAGCGGCTGGATATGGAGGATACATATAGACAGGAGACGTTAGAGCTGCGCAGATGAATCAGAGAGAGAGAGAGAGAGCCGACTGCACATTCTTAGTTACCTGATCGGAATACTACAACATCCCAAACCCGGGCGTGTTTTAGTGCTTATGGTAGTAGTCGTCGTCGTCGGAGAATACGATCTATGCAAGATGAGATCCCGGCGGACTCCACGAGCGCCAAAATATAAACACGAAGAAAAAAAATAATAATAAGTACCAGAGGGAGACCGATCACACCAGCAGAGCCCAGAAGTAGAGAGAGAGAGCCAGAGGGGGCGGGGGTGCTGGGCCCAGCAGAGATATAGTATACACATTCTTGTTTAATGGCGATCTAATTAACGAGCCGGGGGGCGGGGGTCTTTCTAAGAAGAAGAAAAAAATACATAGAAACAAGCTCTCCCCCCCCCTTATCTATACTCTTTTATATGCCGCCGCCGCCGCCACGAAGTCGTTTTGATTTTATTATTTATCTTTCTTTTCCTCCTACCATATCTTATCGTGTACACATCGTTATTATGTATGTACAACACACACACACACACACGGTAGTTGTATATGCGCAACCCGTTTGTTTTTTGGGAAGGTTTGAATTGATTCCCCCCCCCCCCCCCATACCGGTAACCTCAACCCCCCTCCTGAAAAATGTAACTTACGTTTGATGTTGTATTATTTTCCTGTGTACGATCGAGTCGGTTTACATTTTTGTTTGGAGCATCAGAGCCTATACGAACACTTTGAAGCTTGGATGACAATATCACCGACTATCGAATTTCCCATTTTATTTTTTTTGTTTTGTCAAAGAAAGGAAAAAATCAAAATAGTTTGGTCGTGTAAGTCTATATCCATGAGCTGCCGCCTTCCGTTTGATGATATAAATATTAAGTACCTTTGAACAGAGTTTCCTCTGTTTCCTCCGCATTTGAGACAGCGGAGAGTGTGTCTGCCGCTATATACTATACATACGAAGGCGGTGAAATGTCGCTGTCTGGTTGAGTGAGCATCGACAAGGTATCCGACGTCTTTTCGTCCGCGGTCTCTTTGTCGGCAGCGGCTGACCACACGATCTAGCTGGGCGAGCGCGCGCGCGCCGCCGCCGCCGCCGCCGTCGTTGCAGAAAAGCGTTTGATAGGTCATTAAATGCTTTTTTATATCTTCTGTCTTGTTTGTGTCTGCGCCAGAGTGGATGCGTGGGTAGTAGAATTTTTTTTCTTCTTTCTTTGAACCCAAATATATACGAACGATCGAACCCGCCCGCGTTCTCCTTTTGCAGTTCAAATAGCGCGGGTGAGCTCTGGCGTCTCCCCGCTGATGATGAAAGGACCATGCCACCACACACTCTCTTGCGGCCGCTTCTCTCTATTTCCACCAGCTATAACATCGTAAAAAAAAAACGCTGAGGAAAAGATAGAATACGACAGCTGTAATGACAACAGCAACAGCAACAGCGGCGGCGGCGGCAGTCGAAACGCGCGTGGATTCACGGAAAATTGGAGGCTGGCGGAATTCACGTGCGTGGGCCCAGACTGGACCACACCCAATGGGTGCCGGGTGTTCTCATCTTCTCCTTTTTCACCGCTCATTCTATTTATTTCTTTCGTCGTTTTTTAAGGGGTTCTCTTCTTTTTTGTAGTTCTCTCTCTTTTTGTATTCTTGACTGCACTGGTCAGAAAAATTGAAAGGTTATTCTACAAACCAGGGGATTAAAGAACACTTATAGATACTGTATATAGAAGAGAGACTGTATTATAGCTAGGTGTGGTCCAGGACCCGGCTAGCTATTCACGTCACATATTTTCCCTTGAGCTGGCTGTCGTTATTTATTTTGTGTTACGCCATCGTCGCTGTTGTTTTATTTTCTTGGATGACGGTTTCAGCGTAATCGCGTTACGTATATTTATATTTGCCCAGCTAACTCAAGTCTGTTCTGTGTGTGCATGACTCGCTTTGGCTTCGAGGGGTCTCATTTCTCCGGCAAATTGATTCTGAAGGAACTCGGCTTGCTCGCAAGGCGCACCCCCACCGCGTTCCATTCCAACCTCGCTTGTATTACGTACGGAATAGCATGAATATCGTTTTTATTTTTAATTTCAAATATTTCTTGCCTTTTCGGTTGATTGACTCTGCTTAAAATTCTCTACTTTCTTGGGAACACATTCCATTCCAATTCGGCAACGATCTTCCGACTATGGAATGAACTGAATGAACCCCCTGTAGTTGTATAGAGCTGCCACCTACGTCTATTGCAGATATCGCAATTTCAATGTCGACACTCGATAAGCAGTTCAACGATGCGAATAAAAAAAAAACCAGAAAAGAAAATGCCAATCTCCGGGACCCCCTCAGCTCAGAAAATTAAAAAAAAAAAATAATAAAGAAACGACTGTTATTCATCTGCGGATTGCTGCAGCGTCTATTTCTGTGTTTCAGCTCCTGTGGTCGTCAATGTTGACGCAATTGCTCGCTAGTAAATTTATCAAATTCAGACGGCCAACCCGCAGCACGTTGGACAACAGTCAACATTTCCACATTTCGCCGCCTTGACAACGGTGGAAAACTATGCATCTCGCAATGGCTTTCGAAATGATACTTTGATTCTACTAAATTTTTTTTCTTTTTTATGAAAATGGAAAGAAATGAAAACGCGATTCTGGGAGTTTTTCGGAGAAAAAACCAAACAAAAAACAGAATTCACCACCAGCCGGGACTTGAAGACGCGGCCCGACCGCCGCCGCCCCGCGGTGTCGTGCAGCGCAAAAGGGTCATGGTCGACTACGTAATCAATTAAAAACGCTCTATGGGAAAAAATGGTGGAGGAGAGAGAAGACCAAGAAAATAAAGAATATAATATAAGAAATGGAATCACAGAGAGAGCAGAGAGCAGAGAGGAGAGAGGAGAGAGAGAAATACTTATTTGAGACAGTATATATAGACTGTAAATGTACAATAAATATATATATTTATGCAGTATGATATCCTGGCGTAAATCACGACGCCCTCAGCTATCGGCTGCTGAGCGTGCTGTTATAAGAAGAAATAGAAAAAAAGGGAATCTAAACTTTCTCGCCGAACGCACTCGATTCCATTCCCGGCCGTTTCCCAGGACAAGAAAAAAAAAGATTCGTATTATTATTATTATTATTGTTATTATTATTTTCTTTTATTTAAAAATAGAAAAAGAAAATCGTAAAGAAAGCTCATAGAGTCAGTATAACGACGACGGCGCGTCAAATCAGCTGATGTTTTATCGATCGGCGCTCTCCATAGGTGGGAGCGCCATCATCATATTTGTGTCGAACCGCATGTCGAGAGCAGCGCTTGAAGCCAGACAAAGTCCTATATTTTACGGTGATTGTTACGATCTTGCGGCGGGTGGGCTCAACGTGCTGTGTGCCTGTGTGCGAGGTGTCCGATTCAACACGCCAAGTGACACTGTCGCCCGTTCCTCGGTTCGGATGTGACGTCGCCCTGAAACCAAGAAAGAACAACACACACACACTCAAAAAAGAAAAAAAAAATCCCACAGTTTGCGGGACTCAAACGATCGGAAAATCGAAGAGCAAAGCCAAATAAGAACCTAGCGGGAGACGAATAAGGTCAAATGAAAATCAAGTTAGATTTTTTTTTGTTTTTTAAAGAAAAGTTGAAAGTTTTTTAAGAAAGTGGAAGTCTGAGCTAAGACATAGTCATGAATCGGAGGATGATGGAAGTCTCTCAGGACTGATGTGTGATGGCGGGAGCTATTCGTGACCGGGCCCAAGAAGGGAGGTGGAATATATACTACTATACATACTGTTATTTTTGGTCATCACTCTGCACGCATCTCATTACGAAACAGTCTAGCGTTTCAACTTTCAACCGCCATTTTTATTGCCTATCTTTCCATCGTTCCTTGTCCTGTTTCTAACCGAAAATGATCCGTTCCCGAGGTGTCGAACCCGGCAAAGGGAAAACGGGGCCGTTGATTTCCCTAAAGCATTCGATCTAATGAAATCTTAACACGTTTTTCTTCCTTCTTCTTGATTTTTTTGTTAACTTTTTTCAACTAAAAGAAAAAAAATGATGACTTGATATACAATTATGCTTGTCCGTTGCTCAGTTCTCTTTGCTTCGTTATTATTTTATATACACAAGAGAGAAAGAAAAGTGACAGCCGTCCGACTTATATGTGGCTATGATTTGGGAGTATTAAATCAAACCGGTTCCTCTGTCTGTGTGTTCCCCTTCATTTATTTTTCGTCTATCATTTTCCATTTCGAATGGCTCCCCGAGCGTCATTTTTTTTCCAAAAGAAACGAGTTTTTTCTGGTTTAATTTCGGCATTTTCCCTTGCATTAGCTGTGTGTGTCGTACTAGGCAACGATGTCCTTGTCGTCCTCCCATACGCACGTCACTGTCCATGTCTACACAGCAGCTGGATACCAAAATAGACTGCCCTAAGTTTCAAAATGAGGGAAATCAGAATGAAATACGCAACTCATTTGATGATTTTTTATTCCCCCCCCCCCCATTGTTGTGATGCAACCGCTTCGCATTTAGCATCGTCCTCGATTGAAGAATTTAGAGAAAATGATAACAAATATATATACACGCATCTCTCATTTTATAATTGCTACTGCGTACGTATATGTTTATTTCCCTCTTTTCAAACTTGCCGGGTTAACTTTGTTAAATTAACGGCGTGAGTTGGAACATGTGGCGAAACTTGTGTTGTTCTGTCGGAGAGAAACTGTTGCACCACCACAGGATAATTTTGGGTGTACACACTCGGCACTACTACAGGAAACAATTAGTAGCCTACACTCCTCTCTTTCAACGCTTTCGAAAACGTTATGTTGGCCTTTTCGCTATAGGCCCTCAAGTCTCGACATCGTCGTGCTTGTTGAAGATAACCATTAGGTAAATTTGGTTCATAAATAGTATAATGTCGTTTAACTAATAAACTAATGATCACAAATCACCTTGGTGGTCAGGAAGAGAAAGCACATTTAGCTATATATATACACGGCCGTACCCTCAGTGCCGAAAAAAAAAATAACCCGGGGGAAATTAGCCGCATAAATTCAAACAACTTAAAGAAAAACTTGATTGATAAAAAAAAGGAGGATGCTGTTTAACTTGCTAATTGAAAAGCAAATTATGTATAGTTGCGCATAGCGCTGAATAATCAGGAAACGCCAATTCAAAAAGCATTTCTGAAATGAATTACGGATAATGGTATACCTTCTATGCGCCATGAAAGGCATCAGCAGCGGATGGCCATTCTATTTTTACATAACCTGTATGCTGGCGAAGGTAGGCGGGCTGAGCTATGCGTGAGAAGAATTCGTAAAAAGGCCAATGAGCAATAGCTCATTATATTTAAACAAGCTTTACCAAACAATTTGAGTTGGGATTCCACGAAATTTGGCAGGTGTTTCGACCCTTGTTTGTCACTTGGCGTGAACGACAGACTGCAATCGTGACGCGTGAAGTATTGTCGCAACAAAGATCAAGCCGGCAAGAGAGATTGAATATGCCGGTAGCTTCTGGTCAAACTTTCCGAGACACACAAAGTCCATTACATACAAACAGGTCTGTGCTAGCTGAGCTTTGCCGAAAAGACATTCCGGTTCCTGAAAATCATCTCAACAATCAACAGCTTTCAAAATATACAGTCCAGACAACAATGTTTCATCTATCGTTGAACTGCTTTTCATATTTTCCGCTTCGAGTGTTGATTGCACTCTAGAACTATAGAACGACGACGGGAAACTTTGCAGAGAGCTTTTACCATTCAGGTTTCATCAATTTTTTAATTGCGCTATTGTGTATGTAGAGTTGAAGATAGTCTAAAGCTTATTTTGATCGAACGTGAACATTTTACAACCATCGCCCCGTGATAATATAATGGCCATGCTCGACGCAGCTGAAGTTTAATTCATTGCGTGTTGGGCGATTAATTTCACTCGCTAGTTGATATGCCACAGTTACACACTGATGAGATGTACGTGTAAGTCTAAAGAGCTTTTCCTTTCATTTTCATTTCAAGGGCGCCAAACTTCTGATCAACCTTTGAAATGTCGATAACACTCGCGGAAAAAAAGTTATTTCTACCACAACGCTAATAATAATAAAAAGATTTTCCCATAGGCAGAGCAGCACTCTGCCAATGCGGCTCGGCTATATATGTTTCCCTATTGAATAAATTCAGTCATGTGTATTGATGAAATATAGCGCCGCTGGCACACCAATTCACTTTTATTTCCGGGAGATATAAAAATAAATTTTTTTATTAACAGAAAAAGGAATGCAAATAATTGAATATATATTTTTTAAATATTTCCTCGGATACGGTTCGGTCCAAAAACATTCATCTGAGTATAGATATAAGAGAGAATAAATAAGAAATATTTGATATTTATTTGTTTGATGAAAGTTTTTGGGTTTGTTTGTATCGAGAGTATTATATTTGACAATGATAATCAAGGAAATGTCCAAACTAGTTCGAGCGAGATGAAGAAAAGTGACAGCTGAACCACAACATGTGGCTATCTATCTACTCTACGCGCGGCTTTGAAGTGGCATGAAACTACTGGCGTGATGGTCCTCTTTCAGACGTGTATATCTTTCCCTCTATTGAATGTTTTTTCTTCTCCTTCTTCTTCTTCTTTTTTTGTTTGGGAATTTAGAAAGGACGAGTTTTGATGCAGCGTTATCTATATAACAGGTTATATAGCCTTATAGGTATGCGCATTTATTGATATAGACTTGATCCTCTTCTTCTACTCGTATGGCTTCGTCTTCATGAAATGATGGAAATAGATTGACAAGCCTCTCTAAGGTGCAATCAGGGCTTCGATGTGTAATGGAATGGCCCTCAAATTTTTTTTTTCTTTCCAACATATGTGGCGCTGTGCTACCCATCTGATTTAGTCGTAAAAGAGACGGACAAGACAGACCCTCTCGCCAGGATCAATCACGTCGCTTTCTTTTCGTTTTCATCTTTTTGACAGTGTGCGTGTGTGAGTGTACTATACGCATCAAATAAATATATATATCTATAAAGGAGAGCCTCTGCGATGGTATTCAGAAGAACCCCGCTAATGGTCCCTCTTTTCTCGTCCACTTGGGGGTCTCAACTACACGGCAAAGTCGACTCTTTTTGCTCTGAATAAATACAAATATACACACAACACTAGATCGGTGAGTGTAGCTACGCACATACCTGCCAATCGATTAGACATGGAATGCGGTTGAGTTACCTAACTGTAGGGGCAATCGAAAAAGGTAGATTCAAAAACTTCAAAGCTGTATATATATGATCGACTTTCGACATGACTGGGCACAGCATCAGGAGGGGGGGGGAATGTCGAATTCAAGAGATGTCGAAGCCAACGTCGATACGTTCTATGGGCTCAATTTGGATTCATTCAAAGAGAATTTCCAAATATCTGGGATGATATTCGGGATTGCGTTGGTTACATAGGTATGTATGTATATATAGAAGAGAAACGGTAGCGAGGCCAAGCAGAAGCAGAAGATTCATGGCCATACTTTCATTTGATATTATATGAATATGAATGAGATGAAAGTTAGGACTCCATTACTGGCAGCAGTTGCGTATATAATACCGGTACTACGAGCTATATAGGCACGAAGAAAGGAGACTCGAAGGATATAAGGGCCGGTCAGTCTATACGTATACCATTCAACATATAGACGCCCGTGTTTGAATAGACGGTGACTGCTGCTGTTGCTGGTGCCCATGCGCTTTGGTCCGTTGTCTCGATCCCTTTGCTCGTTTGCGTGTTTCAGGGTGTGTGCATAGATTAATCGTCTGCTTTGTCATCTCATTCAATATTCATCCGACGGCGCTTCATTAATGGCGTGGCACTCTCACACAAACACAGTCAGTCAGTTAGTCACCCGCTCATTTTTTTTCTCTCTCTCTCCCTCTTTCTCTCTGTTGTTGTTGTTGTTGTTGAACAGTCTACAGGACGGTCTCCGTCCGTCTTTGTACGAAGGGGGGCAACGGCAACGCGCAGCATAACGGAGGGTGAGTGCACGACATCATTAGCTAATAGTCGCTGGACACGCTACCCGTCAAAAGTGTTGCTTTTAACAACGACACACAGCGACACACACACACACACACACACACGGGTGTCGAGAAAAGTGTGAGAGAAAAGCCAAAGGGGCTCCGGGGCCTCCTATATAGAACAGCGTCGACTAATATAATTGCTCGGCGCGTCTATATATCGCCCCCCTTTCTCCCGCGTTCCAGTCGCAGCCCGTTTTCCCCTCATTTCTCTACCAAACGTTTTAACGCCTCGAAATAATATCTATCCAGAACACATTTATATATATATGTGTGTGTATATACAACTCGCGGGCTCAATCAAATGCTGCCTTCTCTCTCCTATAGCTGTATATGGTCCGAAATGTGCGCCAGCCGTTGAGTGTGTGGATGGAGCCAATGTAGGTCGACTAACACGCAACCGCCTCTATATTCTATCGCCCGAATCCGATCGCTATTATAGACGAGAGCCAGACTACTATGGAGACGAGTATTTTTTTTCTTTTTTCGAATTCAACTGCCGATGCAATAGTGCCGGTACTAAAAAAAAATAAATAAAAAGGAAATGGCTCGATCAAATTCAATTTTCAAGATCTTTCTCTTTTTTTTCCGAATTCAATGCTTTCAGGGGGGTTATGGCCGCCGCCTCTTTGTGGGTAAAGAAGAAAATGCGGAGAAAAAAGGATATATAGGGAACGCAAAAGAAACGAGCCGGTGGGTCACAGGTCGCCGATGTTACGGATAAAGCAAAGCTCCGAACCGCAGAAAATGAAAAGAGCTATAGACAAAAAAAACTAAAAAACAAAAAATAAATAAAAATACACCCAAAAATATCTATTATAGGCGTTATAATATAGGAATTAAACAGGTTCTCTTTTCGCGGTCGCTTATAGCAAGTTCATAGCCGAAAGTTAGAACACTATGAGAAAAGAAAAAAACACAAAGAGAGAGGGAAAAAAGAGTGGGTTCTCCACGACAATTTTTTGTTTTCAAATCCCCCCCCCCTCTCTCTCTCTCATTAAGCCAAAAGGTCTCGGCATATAAAAACCGCATCGAGTCAGAATCAACAACCACCAAGTCTATAAGACTCTCATCGGCGCGGATTGTATATATAGAGAGCGAGAGCGAAACTGGGAACTGTTGAAGTGTTTATATCCTCTTCTTCTTTTTCTTCTTTTTCTTCTTTCCCTTTTATTTTTTATTATATATAGACGCGCCATCCGTGTGCTGTGTGCGCGTCTGCCCTTGTGTGTGAATGCATCCGCGATAGAATGATAACAAAGAAGTTAGCGGTTTTTCGTGTATTACCACTTGAAAGGCGAGGGGAACCGCGTCTCTCGTCTCTCGAGTCTCGAGCAAAGCCGCGCGTCGATGGCGTCAGCAGCAGCAGCAGCAAATAGTTGGGGGGTGTAGAATAAAAAGGCAAAAAGGAAATATATAGAGATCTATATATTCTTTTTCTTCCAACAGCTTTTGCTACCCTACTATACTACTGTAGACTCTTATGCTCTTGTTATTTATAAGCTTCCGCCTCCGGATGTTGATCCATCCTCATCGTCTTGCGTATAGAGACTCTCATATAATGACACGGCCGCTCCACGTTTTTTCTCTCCTCTCTCCTCTCCTCTCTTATTTTCCGTCGCCGTCTTTTCTTCCAACATCCCCCGAGCACTTCCGTTTTTTCTTCCCTCAATCATAATACAAGGACCAACAATAATAACACGCAGTGGCTCTGCTCCTAGCTACTGCCTCCGCCAACCAAAATCAACACGCCGTGTCAATGGGAGCGAATTTGTTCGGGATGGACGGGAAAATACAGAAGACTGAACGATGGCCAAGGAGAGAGAGAGAGAAGCAAAGAAAAATAGTGACAGAAATAAGAGAGCAGAGAGAGATGGACCATATTTTATTATCTCGCTCGGTCCTGCTGTGGTCGTCCCAGCAAAGTGTGTGTAGCAATTGAGAAATAACACTCGGCCGTACACAGCAGAGTGGTAGAAAGACACACGCTCAACTGTGCTGGCAGTCTTCTTAGACTCGCACGCAAAACACACAGGCACGCGAGGACATTTATTTTTGCCGACTTGTTCGTTTAGATAAATAAGAGACGACGCCGTTCGTCGTTGTCAACGATGATGGTAGAATAACATTCATCTATCTTCAAATGCGCCCATATTTCTCTCTTTTCTTTCCTTCGTTCGTTTTTTTTCTTCGTTTTTTTTCCTGTGGGTGTTTGTATAAACCATTTATTCGTATATAGTAGTAGTCCCTTATTTTGAATGGTGCTGCTGCACTCTGCCGTGTGCCCATTTCATTTCACGGAATTGTCCAACGGGCGACATCTCGTCCGTCGCCCCAAATTGCGTATATTCAAATAACTGCCTATCCTGATTGGACGTATCTATGGTGATGTATGGCCCAATTACAACAACAGCAGCCAGCCAGGCAGCCAGCCTGCCAGCCCCCATCAAAACCGAGCGGTCTTCACAAATACTTTACTATGGTCTCCTTTTACCTATATTCCTAGCTGGGATATTATATCTGCCATTCTGACCTGTCTCTCTGTCCTGATCCTGTCGACGTTATTCAATCCATCATCGCGAACAATACATTCGATCTATATACAGTATAAGGGGGTGGGGGGAAGGAATTGATGCATTGCGCCCAATCAATTTCATTGATACGTCTGCTCAGTGCTCCTATACATTGGCCCATTAAAGATAGACAAGCCAGCGATCAATGTAACTGGATCGATCATGGGAAAGAGAGAAAAAAAACACACATCTTCCAGGAGACACTATGTATAATTGTATAGATCACGTTATATATAATAAAAAGTAAAGAAGAAGAAAAAAGGAGCGCTTGAATGAGGTGCAGGAAGGTTGATGCGCTCATTTCCGCCAGGGGCCGCTTGTTGATCCCCTAATGAGGACCTCTCGCTGGATGATTCGTCGGGCGCGGACGCCACGCGACCTTTTCTCAGCGGGTCCCGTTTCCCCCCCACTCCGATCCCACCCCATCCCCCTCTTTGACAAAAAAAGGGGTCGTTACATTACGTCGGGCCGTCGCTCGTGAAAAGCGTCGCTCAACACATTCGATGCGGCAGCAGTATCTAACGATCGCCGATGATTCGCCCGACCAATTGATGAGCAGATCCTGTCCCCGATAATCAATGGCGTCTCTAGTTGAAGGCAAAAAAAAGTAGTATATACTTATTAAAGGTTTACCAAGAAGGCTCTCTCCCTTATTCCCACTTGCCTTTTGATGATTCCCAGCCAAAAAACCTTAGCGATTCATCCCACGATGGAAATTTCAATTTATTCTCGATCCGTCGATTTAGGTAGACACGATGTCGGTTATTTCCCCTCGAGAGCTCTTGTATACTGTAAATGTCCCCCTTTAAATTTCTGGTTGTTTCTTTTGATTCCTGGGCGCTTTACCTTCCAGGTAAATCGTCAGCGATGCTGCGCACGGTGCGTATTGATGTCGTCGGGAGTGCATCCGCGTGTTACGACGGGTCTGATTCTAAAGGGCCGTGACCGTTTGGTCGGTGATAAAAGGTAACACTGGGCCAAGAAACGGGACCGAACACCGAAACGCCGAAACACACAAAAGGAGAGCCAAGAAAAACTTTGCGTAACGCCAAACAGGAGCTTGTGTAGGAATTCTGTGTTTTGTGTTACGCTCCTGATTCCCATCACGATTGATTCTTTCACTTCCATGTTGGAAAAAAAGGAAAATCAAAAGGGAATAATAATATAAATGGACCAAGAATTTATTCTTTCTTTCTTTCTCTCTCGTCTTTTGCCTTTTGTGCCGTGCCATTTCCATCAGCGATGCCGGCCTTTTCTCCCGGCTCTACGCTAATGGATTGTCGATTCAATCCCAGACATGTCGGAATTTTCTCTTTTTTCTGTCTCTTTCTCTCTCTCGTCTCTCTCGTCTCTCCTGTCTGCCTGTCCGTCATCTAACGTCACGAACGGTCGAAGAAGAAGAGTAGCACAGCTCTCGTCCGCCGTGTTGTTCGCTCTATACAGTCCTCGGCTTATTCCTTCTATTTTTATTTCTATCTCTTCTCCACACACACACAAATAACATGGATAAGAAAATCATTCTTAAATGATTCCGTGCCCTGAATATTATTGCAGCCGCTTAGACTAGAGAGAGTTTCTTTCGTCTCCCCAAAAAAGTCTTTTGTGTGTGTCGTTTGATTTTTCTTTTTTTTTTCTTCCTTCCTCCTTTCTTGTTTTTGTTTTGCCTTCCAGTTTGAATTTCAACTTGAAGGAAAAACGACTATGACGACGAAAACGGCCGACTCAAGAAAGAAGAAGTGGAGGAGAGAGAGACCGAAAGGGGGGAAACCAACAGGAACCAGCGGACCAGGACCTTTTTGTTGTTTCAAGGGATTTGCGCAGCTCTGGTGCATATTTGATACTACGGCGAGGAGAAAATAAAGGGACTTGTGTCAACATGGAGCGCGGCTAGGAGCGCTGCTGTAGTTCCTCCTCCGCCACCCTCATAACCGCTGCAATCTTTACACACTGTATAGAATCTCTCGTCTCTGCTCTCACTATATATACTCATCATCTTTTCCCTTCTTTATGATTCCCAACAGCTTTCTTCCGGGCCACATTTGTTTTGGCCATTTTTTCCCCCCCGTTTTGGTAAACACAAATTGTATCGCTTTTGCTCCGTTTTGCTTTGAAGCTCACAAAAATTGGATAGTTTTATTTTTTTGTGTGTGTCTCGGACCGGCGACTTTCAATACAAGAACGCCCCCACATGGGCTTGCGGGGGCCTTACACATACAAACACATTTAAGCTATAGTACACATAAAGAAAAAAAAAATAAAATAAAAAGTCTATTACGTTAACGTCATACATGTAGGAGGGGCCGGAGTGAGGGCCTATCGGGCACCCACCACCACCACCATGACTCGGCGTGAGAGAAGGAGACAAACAGTCGTGTCAGTTCGTGGTTATTTTATAGTTTCAGCGGATGGGCGCAACGGACATGATGACGCCGAGAGAGAGAGGGGGGGGGGAGATGTGCGCGATAATGTGTGTGCGTGTATTTGTGCGTTATTCTTTTTTGGTGTCCATATTTTTGTTTTGTTTCGTTTCTAATGAGTTTACCGCGAACAGCCCCATCGTCGAACCGCCGTTTCATCGATCCGCAGGCGTGCGTGCATAATGAATGTACACACACACGAGCCTCCTGGAAATAATCGGAAAGAAAAAGAAAGAAAAAAAAGATGGAAATCAAACAATTTTCGTGTCACTCTTTTTTTTTCTTCCCATGATTCATGGCGTCGTCGTCGCTACTAATATTCTGAGGGGCTTGCTTCTTCCCATAACGCACCGCCATTTTTCTTCCGCGTCCTGTGGGTTGTTTATCCCCTCTCCGACGGAGCGACCACGACATTGAGCGACTTCATCGGGAGAGGAGGCGGAGGGAGAGAGCGAGAGAGAAGAAAAGGGAATTGACCCTTGGTCTGTCTATGTATGGCTCTGCGCTCTTTTCTTATACATGTATAAGGTTGCGGTCTTCCGCCTTCCGGAAGAGAGTGAAAGAACGCGCGGGGGCTATTGTTGCGTGTGTTTTCTGACGAAGGGGGCACGGGCACACAATCCAGCGGAGCTCAGCTCGGCACCCGACAGCGGAAATCATTCCCTTTCTACCCCCGATGACAACGCAGCGGTTGGTCTGGCGTCCGTTTCTTAGATGGGTATATACCCACGGCCTATATTATACTCCAGCACCAGACGACGTCGACACAGGCCCTCGCGTTCGATCAATATGCGTATTAAAAGCTATAAGGGACTATCAAGCACAAGGGGGGAAGCCGATCCTGTGACACACGGATCGAGCAGCGACTTGGTGCGGCCATGTGTAGATTCGCTGTTGGCTGGTGGAAAAAGGGGGAATATAATAAAGAGACGACCTGGCGTTACCATTTGATCCTGTTGTTATTGAAAGTCTTCGGTTGGGCCGACCATTTATAAATCGCCGAGTATAGTCCATGAGAGAATGAGAACTTTTGAGAGAAGGCGATTGAGCGGAAGTAAAGAGCGCATACATAACTAGCTGACTGGAAAATAAATCTCTTCAAATGCCGTGAGAGGATCTATCGGGGGGAAAGAATGGGGCAAAAACGCGCGGCCTCTCTTTTCAATGAGCTCATTGACACGTTGCGTCCATCTTAATCCGCCCCAGCGGATTGAAACACCACGCGTTCAATGCTCCGGCGATCTTATCGCCGTCCCGGCCGATCCTTCACATCTGATAAAGACCACCGCTTCATCTATTCTTGCTCGTAGTCGTTTTTTTTTTTTTTCTTTTTTCTTTTTCTTCTTCTTGTGACGTACCCCTCAAAGAGCAGATGGGATTGATGAGCCAAGATTCAAGGGAAGAATGAAGCTGGAACCGCGCTGGAACACTGGACAGAGAATAAATTGTATAATTTTTTTCACTTGACGTGTGATCAAATTGAATTTATGTCTTCAATTTTTAATGGCTGTGTTCGAATTCCAGGATGAATATATTTCGTCTTTTGAAATCAAAGTCTTGCCCCCACTTAAATTTTAATTAACCTCTTCATCTTCCACCACACACAGTGGATAGCTGACTAATAATTACTAAATGATAAGGAAATCCATTTTCAATATAAAATCTCATTCTGTAACACATCTATCGTACTTAATTTTAACTCGAAATTACAAAAATATTATTTTCAGTTCAGATTATTTGAATTTTGCTTTTTTTTCTTATTGAACCTTCTGTGATTGACGACAACAGGTGACGGCCTCTTGTCTGCCTGTCAGAATAACTGCGAACATTACATGTTGTTATTCAACTTTAATATCATGGAACATTTCGTGACCGTCGTGTACTTTTTAGTGAAGCAAGCTGAAGCAAGCATTAAATCCGGAGTGATCATGAAGACCCGGAAGTGCTCCCCAGTGGCTCACTTGTCGGTTTAAAATGTATCACGAAGTCGAGAACTTTCGGGGGGATGTCAAGAGCGCAACGCTGATTGCTCAAATCCCCGATATGATTCTTACGTGGACCGGTTTCCTGTTTCAAAAGTTGATTATTAAGCAATCCTGCCTCGCGTATGACTTTAATCAAGTATCTAAAAATAATTCAAATTTTCTTAAATATCAACAGTCAGCACTTAAACAAAACGAACAAAACATTTTTGTTTCTGTTACTTTCTTTAACTGTTCACCGAGGATACAACCCGTTTTGTACCGTATATATGTATACCCTGGCATTAGAAAAATTAAATGATTCACGAACAACTTATTCATTCTATTATCAAGAAGAATACCCAACAAAATAAAGCGGAAACGGCGAGTTTTCGACTGAAAAAAAAAAATTCTCTTTTTTGTCTGTTTGGGATGTGATGCGTTTTTTTTGTCTGTGAAATCCTACGTCAAAGCTCAATTTTGCATACGTGCGATAACAATTGAAAGAGAAAGAAAAGAGGCGCGCTGTCTGGCAACCGAAAGAAATCTGCTAGATAAGAGAATCTGACAGCCGAGAGAAAGAGAGAGGGAAAGAAAAGTGAATGCGTGTATACATCTACATGCGTATATATATCTACGTGTTTATAAATATTTGTGGCCGTCCTTTTATTTAGTATTTCTCCTCGGTGTGTTCTTCTTCTTTTTTTCTTTCCCGTAGCGGCCGCGTACAGAGAGAGAGAGAGAGAGAGAGCGCGGGCTGGGCGGCGCGGTGATTTTTCTTGCACGACCGGAGAGAGAGAGAGAGAGAGACGAAGGATAGAGAAGTAAGGGCCATTAGCCAATGCCAGAGCACACATGGTGCGGCCCCCATCAGATCAACAACAGTGAACGAGAGACAAGAAAAAATCGTAGAGGGAGAGCGAGAGAGAGAGAGAGAGAGAGAGAGAAAAACGGATGAATGATGGCTGCCCTTCGCTGCTCCGTTTAATCACCTGTCCCTCTTTTGTATGTGTATATTTCTCGTTCCCTCATTTATTCCTGCTGGTCCTGTTTTGCATCTCGGCTGTGACAAATGGCCGACCTCCTTCTCTCCTCCCTTCACTCCTCTGTTTGTTTGTATTTCTTTTTCTTTTTTCTTCTTTCTATTTTCTCCTGGGCTGTGTACATTTTCTCACCGGGACGCGATCGTTCCATTCGTGGCGCATCCGCCTACAGAAACGATCGTCATTCCATTCATGTAAGAAGGAAAAGGAGAAGAGAAGGAAAAAAATATATATAAAAACGACGACTCGGAGAAAGAAAGAAAAAAGAGTAGATGAGACTTGCTGGATGTTATATGTTGGGCGATATTGAGGAGCTCGCGAGGGCAGCTGACGAGCTTTCATGGCAATTGCGCTAGCGATTCAGTTGCGTTGATGACGAACAAGGCCCGGGCCCCATTTGCAGACATAACCGATAGATTTAAGCGCGTCTTCATTTCCCCCCATGAGCGAAAAATGTGTTGATTGCCATCCTATATTGGCTATAATACACGGTCTATTTTCGTGCGTCTGCACTTTGCTCGTAAATTATCATCATTGGACCGTTTGTACGGGTGTCGCCCATTTTTCCTTTCGACTCAACGGAACCCACCAGAAGCCAGACGGTGGCTAGTTGGCTACTCATTCTGCACGCTACTTTTTTTTCTTTCCTTTAACAAACACAGATTTTTGTTTTTTTTCATTTTTCTCTTTACGTTTGTCTGTGTATATATATCTTCTCTGCCATTTAGACGCTGTTGGGTATATAAGGGTATAAACCAAATCTTTTCTCAACGTTCTCTGTGTGTGCGGATGCATGTGCTTTGTGTGCGCGTACTCATTTTTATAACAATCCATATATCACGCCCCGTTCAGAAAAGGAAGATTTTGGCACTGGATAAAAAAGAAAAAGGAAAAGAAAAAAAAAACTAACCTGCATGAGAAAAGGCCAAGCTGTCGTCCGCACATACAGAGTCTCCGAAATTGGGACTTATTTCTCTCTGCCTTTTTCTAACTTTACTGCTCGGGGTAATAAAAAAACAACGAAAAAAAGGGCAAGAGGGCAGTCTTATAACGTAAATACATTAACGTATATAAATACCTTTCTTTTTTCTTTCCAAACATTGCAAAAGAAGAGAGAGGGGAGCGAAAAATAAAAGAAGGTACCCGAAACGAATCCTCTTATTTTTTTGAAGAGAAAAGCGGAGAATTTCGTATTTTAATTTCTCTTTTGTCAAAGCATTTGAGCCCCTTTCTCATTTCGTTATTTTCCGTTTGTTTTTAAAGACTCTTCTCCTGTTTCGCCGAGTCAATTGAAATTTGGCACGATAATGGTAACGGTCACCGTTAAGTTAGTTAGACTGGGCTGCTGGGAGAAGGGCGGGAGAAAAGAAATAAAGTTGGCATTCCGCCCGTCTTATATTCCTTTTTTGACAGGAGACTGCTGGCTGGCCATCAGCTCACGGAGGCAGCTTCCCTTTTGAGCCCTTAACCATCAAGAGAAAGACGAAAAAGGAGAGAAGAAGGAGATGGGCTTTGGCGATAACATAACGAGAGAGTCGGGGAAAGATGAAGATGGGGTTCGCGCGCTACCTGTCGCCGCGTGTTCAGCGCCAATCAGACGGCCCTCCAGTCCTCTCCCTTCTGTGCATATTTCATGGAACTTATTATTTTTTTTCTTCTTTAAGGGCTGAGCGCATACACACACACACACACACAGAAAAAAAGTCACACAAGTGCACATTATCAGAACGGTGTCTGGGGTACTTTGGAACACGTTGCTGTGGGTATAGACGGGAAAATAAAGGGAGTCTCCTCCATGTGTGCTGTGTGTGACTTTGTTGAGCTGCTGCTGGAGAAACAAAACAAAATGGAACACATTCCGCCCTTTTGCGGTTGATGCTAATCTTCGATTTTTCTTTCTCTCAGTTTAAAAGCAGAGTGGCGTATAAATCATTCTAACGATGGCTTCAAGTGTATCTGTGTGTGTTTGTGACTGCCCGTGTCTCTGGATGGGCCTCCTCTTGCTCTCCCCCGCAAGACGTGCATAAATCAATCGCTCCTGAGAGAGCCAAACTCTTGGCACACTTGACGCTCGATTGTTTTTTGTTTCGTTTTGACTGCAACTGCTCGGCTGTTATTGCACTGGCGACCGCGCGCAGCACTGCACAAAACGGCGCAGAATGCGTAGAGCAGTAACTCGACGCCAGCACATTTATTTGTCGGTCTGTGTCGACCTCCGTGTTTTTGGTTTCTTTCTTTTTCTATTTGCAGACAAAGCACAAAGACAAACAAAGAAGAAAACAAAACTGGAATTGGCTGGCTTTTGTTTTTTCATTTCCGAGATTTTTTTTGGGGGGGGTTCGTCAGGATTAGCCATCCAGCCTCGATGAATTTGCTATTAGTGCAGGGTAGACTCTGGCGGTGGTGGAAACTGCGGACGGGGCGGCGGCCCAAGATCGCGAGCTACTGATTAGCTCCCATTCATTTGGCACGGATGGGGACAGAAGGCAAAGAGGGGGAGAGAGAAATGAGGGTACACAGAATGGAGAATCATCCGGAGTGCGTTGAGGCTCATCAGAAAGGGAACTAGCTTGATTAAGAATGCGTGCTGGCTTCACTGGTGACGAACAATCGGGAATCGTCGGGCCAATTTTCGCTCTCTCTCTCTCTCTCTCTCTACTCTGCTCTGCCCAGCGTGTGACATCTCAATAGGGGAACAACTGGATAAAGAAAAAAAAAGGAAGAAGAAGAAGAAGAAGAAGAAAAAAAAGCTGAAGAAGAATGATTTCGGTGAGTGGGAACCAGCAGGAGCAATGAGAAATGAGGAAAGAATAGACGGAGGGAGGCGCGCACACAGTTTTTCCAGGGTGGTAGCGCACTCGGTGCGCTCATGGGTGGACTTGTGTAGGAAGTGATAGCTCCTCGAGAATAATGAATGAGCCCCAGCTCTTATTCAACAAGCAGAAACAGCTGACAAAAGTTTTCCAAAACAGACGCACATAAAACAAAATGAATAGGGCGAAATGGGAAAAGAGAAAAATAAAAATAAAAATAAAAAAACGGAACTCACTATGGAAAAGGAAGAAAAGCATTTCGGGCTGGATGAGGTCAACTAGAAACGAGGGTCATATTCTGAACACATTGAAAACTTCTCTACTTGTAGACTTGAAGCGAACACGAAACTCATAAACGACGAGGCTCCTCATTATATTTTGTAAACTTTGCGGTAGTTAGACGTAATTCCCGGTAGACATTCCTCTAGGCCTCAACATAATTTCATTTTCCGAGTTTCGTTTCACATCGATACGACGACGAGCCTCTTTCCTATTATTATATTGATTCCTAATTTCATCGTGCGGTCTGTATCGATGACTTGAACTGGCGTGAGTGGATGTTTCCGTCCATTGTTCTGTTAATTCTTCTTTCTTGTGGGAAAAAATTGAAATGAAACGCCCAAAGGTTTTTCTGGATTAGTAGCGCAACACTCGGTGATGGGCACTTCAAGGCATTATACGCTTATCGGGAAAATCCCGTTGCCGATTTCTTTCCTTTGTTTATTGATCAATATAAGATCACATAAAAAGAACTAAATTTGAAACGGCTTTTAGTGTTTGCGCTGATATCTGCCAATTTCGTCTCCAGACGTGATACTCTGACCGTTTGTGTGTGGTCCTCTCTATTGATGGTGATGTGGATCCATGGTCATTATCTTGTAGCCAAAAGAAAAGACTGTCAAGTCTCGTACCGTTATATGATCTGGTAGCGACCGCACTTTGTCGCTGGCGAAATTTGGACCACCACCACAGTGAAGGAGAAAGAAAAATAACATCGCTTATTTTATTAAAGATTGTTTAAAAATAATAATAATAAATTTATAAGAACTCGTTTTTTTACTCTCTTTCATCTAACCGATTTCTGGATTTCTAATTTCAAGAACAGCCGTAAATGTTGGTGTGCTGTCGTTTTGAAATTATCTCTACGCCCCGCATCGTCGTGCAGTCTCTTATTCAATTTAAAAGTATAAAACTATCAAATAATAGTTAATATCAAGTAACAATTTTCGGTCAAGCGCTGAGGTTGAAATTCATTTTTATTAGTATTTTGAACATAAAAATTTTACACGGTAGTGAACGACCAAGAAAAATGTCAATACACAAAGTACTAAAAGATAAAAAAAAGGGAAGAATTCCTGTTTTTATTTTTGAAGTTTAATATTTGCTGTCCTCTCTGCTGTACCGTAACTCATTTGACATTATCTGGAGTAGACAAAATTTTTAATTTCAAAATACGCTGCTGTTTATTGCCTTTTAGCAGCTAGAGAGCGCTGACTGCGGTAGCTGCTGTATAGCCAGAGAAAATGGATAAATAAGCTTTTACAGCGTTGCTCTAGGAGGAAACTAAAAATAAATAAAATTTTCCACATTATTTCATCAGAAGAACTCATAAATAAGAACTGTCGTGCTGCCTCACCTGATGAATCATTTCGAAAAAAAAATCTAGAAAATAAAGGATTTTAAATATGAAAAAACCAACTGCGCACAATAGGACATACAAAAGGGAAAGAGACAATAGGATTTGTTGCGAGCATTTCTTATAAATATTTTATCCCCGTGACATCCACATTTCAAGTGAATCGTCATCACGTTCCGGCGCATTAATGAAAGTGACAAATTAGTTGTAATACGCCATACAAATTATGATCCCCCCCCTCCCTCTCTTTCCCTCTGTAAAGTCTCCATAACTCTATGCTGTCCTTTATTTTTTATTAATTTTTCTATACATGTCGTCGCTGTGTGTACGTATAACTGTGACTTGGCGGGTGTTGGGCTGTCGGCGTTGGCGGACACGACGACGGACAACAAGACGCGACGATACCCAACACACACTGAAAAGATTAGTACACACACAACACAAAAAAGGGATGAAAAATGCTCCGGACACACGTATTATACCCAGCAGACACACACATGGTGTGTGTGTGTACACGGTAGAACGCCGAGGGAAGGTCGCGACTTGGATGGAGACAAATTAGAACTGTGCGGTTGAATGAACCGAAACGGCACGACAGTCTCTAGCGCACATTCGTTTCCCTTTTTTTCTTTTTTTCTTTCTGTTTTTTCTTTTTATCTGCCGGCCGTGTAGGTCCGTTCTCTCGGGCTTTTCGGGTCGCAGCTAAAATTGCGTATCATTCGTCTCGTTCCTCTTTGAAAACGAGGGAGGAGGGAAATTTAAACTGACTTTTGTAAATTCATCGGAAATAAGAGCTCGCCCAAGATGTGCTGTTGCTATAGGTGGCACACTGCTATATACTATCTACATACACTATACGGGGCTCTGGAAATAGCTTCGAATGGGAGTTGCGTCTGTGTGTGTGCTGTGCCCTTCTCTCATTGCACGGCCGACTGACAGTGAAAACATAAAAGAACGCGCCGCTCAGCTCTTCTCACGCTCGATGAAACGTTGATTTGTCTGCCATAGTATTTTGGCAAGGAAAGCAGTCTGAGCGGGAGCGACAAAGTCGCTCGACGTCACAATACGTAGACAGCACACACACACACAGAGACAGACACAGCACAGCACAAAGTTAGAACCAACACACAAAGACAAAGTCAAATGTATAAAAGCTAAACTCTTGATTGTAAGGCACTGACGAGCTATGTGTGTTTGTAGATGTGCGTGCTGCTGCAGCGCCCAGCTCACGTCGCTCGTCCAATGAATTGACAGCTGTCCGGAGCAACATCACAAGGAGCCAGCAGCCAGCCAGCAGCAGCAGGAGGAGCGCGGGACTTTGATTCTGCAGCATTATTGGAATAGAGAGTAGCGCTAGGGGGAAATGAAAACAGGATTCGTGTTTGGAATAAAATGTAAACGAGTTTCGCAACAGGCCAACGGTAACACAATGACACAAAAGACCTTGCGGCAAAAGCGGCGGCGGCGGTTGCCGGCTCTCTCTCTATGGTCTATGCTGATCGTCTGCTGTGTTGTATATCGCCGTGTGATGGACGCAACATGATCGCATTCAATGTCTTCTCTCTCTCTCTCTCTCTTATTTCTTTTCGATCTCTCCCTTTTCATTTCCAAATCACTGAACGCGCCCATTTCCCCCACCTCTCGAGCTTGACATGTAATATCCTTTTAAATCAATATTACTCGTAGATGTATGTGTGTAAACAGTATACGCACGCACAGACACATCAGTATATAGTAGATATAGGCATAATAGTAATATAATAATGCTACGGGGGCCACTCGGTGAAATGACTCGCAAGTCTCTAACGCAGCGGGCGCCGCTGATTGTCTAATGGTTTGCGCTAGCCAGAGAGCAACTATATAAAGAGAGTAGAAAAGCCCTGAAGCCCCATACGCCTATAGAGAGCAGAGCCTCTCTCTCTCGGGTGGTTTCACAAATCCGCTTTTGACCGTTCACACATCCACACAAACAGATGATGCAATATACGGAGCTAGAGCGGAGAGATCTTTTCATTTTTGGAATTCAATCAGCTCAGCTCTGCTTGGCTATCTACAGCACTCTGACATGACAACTCGTTCAATCAAAGTGATTTTCTATCCTTTTACTACTCGTTTTTTTTTTTACTTTTTACTTTTTACTTTTTCTCTTTTCGAACATCACGTCCGCCTTTTGATTTGGAATTCGTTTGCGACTGACAGCCGAGGCCGATAACGAGACAGACACAGTGAAAAAGAGGATGTCGGGATGTTTTTCGTTTTCCTTCTTGATTTTTTTTTGTTCTTGTCTTTCTCATTTCATCTGGAAAGATTTGCCGACTAATACGTTGATTCGACCAGCCGGCAATCTTGATGGGTTGCGTTCGTTTAGAGTTTTCTATTTTTTTTTTCTTCTTCTTCTTCTTCTAAGTGGGTATGTATAGTGGGGATGGGTAGTGTACGTTTTTATGTATAGCCTGTATTTACAGTCGATATATAAAAGGCCTTGTTCAGCGCGATCGCTCCATCATTTTTGGGAGGAAACATATAACAGTTGAGTCATTTGAAAGGTTTTGATGTATTTATTTATTTATTTATTTATTTTGAGACTTTGGTTGGCTGCCTGTTCTATAGCTATGTAGTTGGCTTTTTGGAAACCAATTCAAAAGTATCCGAGCTGGAACCGCATCGACTGCCGCCATGTGTCACTGTCTGCTCGCGGGCGCGCGCACCAAGACTCTGCTGCTGATGCCAGTTCAGTCTCTGACGCAATGACACTCTCTCCGGGTTGAACCATCACAACCTTATTTTTTGGTTGGTTTCCAGGGATTTTTTTTTTCTATCTCTTCTCTCTTTTTATGTGTATAATATTTTCTCATGTTGTTTGGAATTATTTAAATTTTTTTTTCTAGTAAAAAGAGTAAAAATAAAATAAAGAAAGAAAGAAAAAGTTGGGAAAATTGAAAAGAGCCTGGTGGAGCATCTCATTCGGTGCGTTTATTCTCCGAACCGTCAAATAAGGTTGGAGACTTGAAGAGAGAAAGAAAAGAGACGAAAAGAGAAGAGTAGAGGGAAAGACGAACGGTAGGTTGTTTAGCCCTATTCAAAAAGGTAGACGGCGTGAGTGTGTCTCTCTCTATACATCTGCGGTCGGGTTAGAGAATTGTTATATAGGCGGTGTCAACACGATGATTTTCTATGCAAGGTTTAACTGGGGAGGAGGATGGAGGGGACACATCGACCCCGCCTTGATTGTCTCATCTGATTCCCTCGTTTCTTATTCTTTCTATACGTCTTGTTTTTTTATGTGTTTTCCTTTTTCTTCTTCTTCTTCTTTTTCTTCTTCTTATTTTCGTCTTATTCTTTCTTTTCTCTAATCTGGCCGGCCGTATTTCTCTCGTTCTCCGTTCTGTCCCGGCTGCTTGCCTCTCCCGCCCGACATCAACTAGAGGCAACATCGTTAACGTTTCACAACCTCGAAACGTTTGAAAAGTATATAGCACATACCAGGTGTCGCCACAAGGACGAATGAAACGCTTCTCTCGCCTTACGACCGGTTAGAATTCCTTTATTTTTCTCCAAGTTGTTGCAGAGCTTATATCATTGAAAGGTCAAAGCTTTTTCTTCCTTTTTTCCTGTTTTTTCTTACCTTCTTTCTCTTCTTGATAGTCGAATGGGCTGATGAAAACATCTGGGTTCTTCGTTCGACATTGGTGAGCGTTTGAGGCAAAAGATACGAGGTGTCAAATGAGTCAACTGCGCGTCTATACACGGCCGTCTCGCATCTCCGTCGGGAATTTGTGCTCGCGTGAGTGTCTGCTGCCTTAGGAAAATAATCAAACGATTGAAATGAACAGCAGCCTCCACTTTTTCTTTTCTCAATTTTTTTTTCCTTTTTCCTTCCTTTCCCCATACGTTTGACTTGAGCGGAAAAATAAAGAAAAACAACGTGGGGGAAATTGATGACTCGCGCGCTGATTCACGACCGGGTGCGCGGGCGCGCTATTTACGCCGAAAACGGGAAAGAAAAAGATCAGAGAGTGGGCGTATATGTTTCTACTGTGATTGGAGTTCAAAGTCAACCGACGAAATGCTGTGATGATTTTCGGATTTCTTCTTTATTTTCTCCCTTTTTTAAACAAGAAAAAAGAAGAAGAAGAAAAGAAACGTCGATAAGAAAATGGCTTTTCATCAGTTCAGTAGACTGGACGGCGCGCCTCCCTCCTCTTGTCAGATTTCGGTGGGTTATCTTTTCATATTTCTCCTTCTTGATGAAAATCAACGTCAGGCTCTCTCTTTCTCCGTCGTCTTGTGTGCAGGCATTAGCAGCCATGTGCGAAAAGGATGAACAGTCGTCGCTTCTTCTTCTTCTTTTTGCCTTTTTCATCTTGGCCTTTTATCCATTTCCCTTTGGGGCCCATGGCGAAACGGGCGCCGAAAACAGGACCATCATTCCCAGTGCGGCGCGGCTGCGAGGTTGCTGGCCAGCCCAGCCGGATTCGGTCGAGTGGTGTATTTTTCTCTGTGTGTACGCGCTCTGTGTTCATTTGGGCGTGGGTATAATCAGCCAGCCGAAAAAGAAAAGAAAAATAGAAAAAAAAGGACAAAAGAGACACACCAACAGGAACCCCCCATGTATACAGACACACAGTGCAGTCATATATGTACACAGAAAGATAGAGAGAGAGACACGGTGACATGATAACGATAAGCCGCCTACTCTTTTCTTCATTTGAGGAACCTAAACACACACAAGCCAAGCTAAGCCAAGCCAGAAGAAGAAGAAGAAGGCAGGCAGGCAGCAGCCAAAAGCCATCGCAGGCCAGAAGGAGATTCGAGTTAAAGGTCTGCTGCTTTTGTGACTTGTTGGCTATACGCTTTGAGCTGTGGAATAGATGGTAAAGCCATTCTATGGAGTCGCGTCGTCGTCGCAGCCTCTTTTCTTCTTTTTTCATCCCTGATGAGTTTTCGCTTCGACTCTCCAATATGTACGAGACGTCTAGACCCAGTAGGGACGGAGGACATATAGCACTGAACCATTTTCTAGTTGTAGAGGCTGATGATCTGGTCGGCGCCATTATTTCTGTCTTTATTATCAAAGCTGTATGGGAAAAAGAAAAGACAACCTTCATCGGGGAAACTCTTTTGTGTTTCTTGGGTTCAACTTTTTTAAAAGGCAAATGATTTTTTTTTCTTCTTCGTCTTCTTTCCAGCTTTTCTTGTAAGAATGTTGGCTGGATGCTGGGGGCCCCGTGGAAGTGACAAATGTCAACTGATTGCTATCGAAGAATTCAATCAAGAGGAAAAACAAGCCAGAGAAAAAGAAGAGAAAGAAATCAATGGGGCTCATCTCGTTGCATCTCGTTTCGACGATTCCCTTATTGTGTGACAAGTCTTTGTAGGGATCTATAGTGTAGAAGAAGAAGAGCTATAGAGAGAGAACGAGAGAACATTGTGCCTGTGATTAGTCTGTCCATTGTTTTATACATTCCCCTATTTTTTTATTCTCCCCAGCTGATTTTCTCCTTTCCGTCCATACCGGTTCGAAATCAACTGACAACCGACACATTCCACCAATTCTGGCTGTTGTTGTTTTTTTCCTCTCCGCATTTTCATGTGAAAGTACCCTTCAGATCAGACGCAATGCTCGATGTAAATCGTGATCAATCAAAGCTTAAAGGAGCTTTTTGTTAGGGAGTTGCGCGCATTTATCACGTCGTTTGTCTCGACACAACGAGATTCCTCGCGCCGATCGCTAAAAACTGATTCGTGAAACCGGGCAGGGGCCAGCAACTGGGCCCATCGATCAACGTCAATACATTTGTAAATAATTAATAATCGTTTAGTTACCGTCTAGGAGATTCCCGGAGCGCGGCGCGTCTTGTGCGCGCAACTTGCGCGGAGAAATGACCGATTGGCATCCCCCACACACGAAAAGTTGTTCTTCGCACGCTCCAGACTCTCTCTCTCTCTCTCTTTCCCATCTCGCTTTTTTTCTTTTTTCTCTCTTTCTACGATACGGTATACACATTCTCACTCGTTCACGCAGCGGCCCGAGGACACAACAATCAGTTGAACACGGAAAAGATAACCAAAGAAAAAAAAAATTGGGACCCGCTGCACACAGAGTTGGGTGTACATTTCTACGTATATAGTATACTATAGCCTACTCTCTGTACAAAAGCGTGTTTAGTGGAGCGTGCCTAGTTTCGATGGATGAGCGTGAGGGGGGGGGGGATCGATCGATCACCAACTCGCGTACAGAGAGAGAAACACACACGGAGAGAGAAAGATACAAGCGCAGAATCAATGACTTTTTTTTCCCCTTCGTTGCCCAGTGTGTCTTTTTTTTATTTTATTTTTTTACTGTCCCTCAAAAGATATCTGGCCAGGGCAAACAAACAAACAAACAAAACAAGCCAAGTAAAAGAAAAATAGTCGTTGAATGGGAGACAAAAAAAAAAGAAGAATAGAAAAGAGTCTGCGACCCGCTCAATCCGGTTTTTTGGCAGACACACCGTCCGTCGTAACGATCGCGATTCTGCGTACGGGACACGTTGGACAGCGCGGGAGAGAAACTGCCCGAGCGAAAGACACACTCGTCATGGAATCAACGCTTGGCCAGCTGTTCATCACTAGTCAATCTCAATGCGACGATCGTCTAGTGGTATATACCATTGAGAAATTCAATGGAATTCATTAAGGGATATTTCTTCCGCCATATTATGGTCATTACCTTGAATACCTGCTGCGTGTGTGCTGTTGCTCTCGTCTGAAGGGGCTCTCCTTAGATTGTAGAGAGTCCCAGCACAACCCTGGGCGCAGGAGGAGGTAGCAAGCATCCGACCCGGCGGCGTTTAGCGCTCTTTCTGGATTTCTCGCTCACCGGTGGTGTTTTGATGTGCGCGATTCGATCTGCCGTCCGCCAGCGGTATATTTTCGCCATCACAGAGTTAAAAGGTTCTTTAATAGTTTCCTCTTTCTTACAAGTGAAAATGGGGGAGAAGAAGAAGAAGAAGAAGAAGGAGGAGTATGCTTTTGTGGGAGTGTGTCAAAAGGTTCCTTCTCTTTCACTCACTCTTGATGGTCTCGGTTTGAAGATTACGATCGACTTTAGTGGGGCTGGGGAGTTAGACGACGACGAGCAAGAGGAGGTCATCGTCTAAACATGAAAGGCTTTTTTCTTCTTCTTCTTCTTCTCTCTTTTTCACTTATTCTTTCATTCTATCGTTCTGGGGGGAGAAGAAGTCGAGGTGACAAGGCCAGCAGATGGAAAAGGTGCCGGTGGAAAGAAGAGAAAAAAACAACAACTTGTTCTTGGTCGCGTACCTTATCCTTCTTCTAGTTCTTCTTCTTCTTCTTCTCCTTTTGCTCCGGTGCTATGTGGGTGAATATATTGTGGCGCTAGTTGCCTCGTCCATCAAGCCGGAGGTGGAAACGGCCGACATGTCAACACAACAGTCGGCCTCCTCTCTTTTCTTCTCTGTCGTCCGTTTTCTTTTATTTTTCTACGAAGCAGTACCACAATCTTTTTTTCCTTCTTTCCCTTCATCTTGCCCAGCAGAGTTGGTCGCCATATAGCGCACCCGGCTCTCATCCCCGGTCGGAAAAACAAGTTCCTTTTTATCGATGATGATCATAATAAATCTGGCACAGGTTCTTCCTCTATATACTTTTCTTCTTTTCTAGAGACATTCAAATAAATGTATAGGCGCATAGGCGCATACAATAACATAGAGGGACTCATTCCGCTTGCCTAGAATGTCGGGCCGTGCCAAAGGAGACTTTTTTGTTCCCAATCATTTTTGTTCCCACTAGATCCCGACGGCTCGATTTTTCACGCCCCGGCGCGAGAGAGAGGGGCCCGACCGTGTTATCATCCATCCGATTCAAAATGTAGTGCCGTCGTTGTTGACTCTATACGGCTCTCTCTATCGCGATATTTTCGGTCCTTGTTTTTGTTGTGTAGAGTATTACTATGTACATTGAATGATGTCTTCGCGTCTATTTTTGTTGAGATTTTTAAGCTCATTCCGAGAACCCGTTTTCCCGCATCCGCTTCGCGGAATATTGATGGATGCGCGCTCTAGACTCTTGAGTCTATTTGAAACCTTTTTGTCAGCCGTTTGCCATTCAAATTCTCTCACAGTGAAGAGCTGAAAATGGGATTTTATATACAATTCGATCCATAAGAATTTGATATGGACGGAATAGGACGAGCATTTTCTTTTTCGGGGCTATTCCGGGCCAACAGACAATGGCTGGTGTATCGCTTGTTTTCCCTTTTTGGGAGCAAAGGGAAAAACCCAAGGGTTGCTGAGCATAGCAGCAAGGTCGGCGGCCGTAAAGTGTCGTCCTCTAAATTCGTTTTTTTTCTTCTTCTTCTTCCTCAAGTCGCCCCACTGTGATAGAATCTATTTGGTTAGAGGGGGCCTCGTGTCACGGCCTGACTAGGAACTGCAGCTGATTACAGTCCAAATAGTGTAACATGGGAACATTTAAATCTTTTCCAGCCGGGTCGGAGAGACTATCTAAGGAACCATCTCCCCGACGACGACGACGACAACGACGACAACGACGACAACCGAAATTGGGTTGGCATCTTGGCAAAATGCGATGCCTATGAATTCATGCAAACTGAGTTGTCAGCAATCTATCGTCTAGGCACCCAGAAAACGGTGCCGTATATACCCGTATCGCTTTCCCTTTTTTTATATTTTATTTTTTTAATGTACGGTACCGTGCATATATACATTCCGTCTCTCTCCATATAGATATATGTTGTGTATATATCCATAAAGAGAGAGAAGAGAGATAAGGAGCCCTGGAAGTTTATCTGAGCGCCGTCCGCGGGCGTTCAATTCCACGTCAACAGACGAAAGGAGACGCGCGTAGAGCTTAGAAAGTCGGCGAGAATAACGGAAGAGAGTCAACAAGAGCAAATATCAATAGACTGATAATAAAAAAAACAACCTTATTTATACACAGATACCAAATATATTGCGCCATCGACGCGGGAGGGGGATGTATTACAGGGGCAAAGGAGAACGTCAACCCCGGGAACTTTTTTTTTCTTTGCCGAACCACCAACCACGAAAAAAAAATATAAAATAAGAGGAAATCTAAAGCGCCCGCCATTGCGTATAGTCCAAAAGATAAGACAAGCCGCAGTGCAAACAGAAAACGTGACCTCGAGCGCCCTGTCGCTCAAACGTAAGTAAGTGCGCTGCTCCTTTGCCTTATATTTCTACATATACCACAGCCAGCGCGTTTATACATTTTCTTTCTCTCTCTCTCAGAACTGGGAAGCGGGAACCGCCAGCAGGGTTGATGCGAGTGACTTTGGTGCTGTTGGCGGCCAAAAAGGGCCGGAGCTATACAGCGCCGAACGTCGTGTATATAGTCGGTCGGGAGGGATCATTGAATCGCATCAACAACATAGATTTCAGCCAGGTCATCAAGCTGGACTTTTACAGCTGGTGCCTTTTGCCAGCTCTGAAATGGGACGCATACTAGTAGTCTCGTCGAATTATCATAAATTCGAAGGAGCCCGGTCGTTTGTGCTACCAACCAACCAACCAACCAAACCCTTGGCCCTTTTTTTTTCTTTCTCCTACTTTATTACCGAATTCAATCATAAATTCTCTTTGGTGAGAATGTCGGCGAGGGATGTGATGTGTAGCTCTCAGATGGTACACTATTCGGCTAGTCGCTTAGCATAGCTGCACGCCAGCATATATATATAAGACTGCACACAAACGATCGATAGACCGGCTAGGCTCAGACACTGCTGCAGCTATCTCTCCACACAAACACTTTTTTTTAACAGGTTATTCTTTTTTATTATTATTATTTTTTTTTTCTTTTTTCTTAGCGGAGATTTGATGTTGAAACTACCTGTCTCTCTTCTCTCTCTCTCATCCGTCCGTCCAACTGCCACTGAGCATTTGGGAGCGGAATGACCCGCTGGCCGTGTCGTCCGCGTAGTAGTTTTTTTATATTTTACAACGCGTGTAATATACTAGAGGCTATATTATACTACGAAGCATCATATAGCTAGTGTCGTATGCGGGTTTTATACGATATAGGTGGAATGATAAATTCTAGGACGTGACAAAATCATCGGGAAGGCTCAAAGAGTTATGACAGGCTGAAAATAACGCGTCGTCTATAGCCAAATCTCCCTTTGTGCGCGCGTCGACCGTTCCAATCTTTTCACTTGGAAACGCTTTCGTTTCAAAGTGCTACACGACACGAGCGACAGACTAATACGGGACTGGCAGGCAATCGAATAAACGCGAACAAGCGCCCAATGACATTAAACAAGTCATTCAGAACGTTCAACACATCCCCCTAGCCGGAAAATACAGAGAGACGAATACACAGAGAAACGAATGGGAGATCGAGTAATCGCATTGGCTTGATTGTCTTTTTTTTTCTTCTCCCCTCGACATTTATTATTTTTTTTATATCGAGGCCCACGCCCATCGCATTTCTCCATAGCAATGCATCAATATTTGAACGAAGGGTAAAAAAAAAACGCTCATTCGAGTTAATTGATACACAACGTAACGAGAAAATGAGTGGAAGTTATACAGAAGGAGATAAAAAATAAAAGACGTCGCCAACTCGGAGGGAGGAAATGAAGAATGGGCCTCTCTCTCATTGGGCCTTGCCAACAGTTTCTTTTGATGTTAATGTCCCGACAAGAAGATGAAAAAAAGAAAGAAACTTTGGCGTCATTCACTCTTATTTCCCGTCTCCAGCAACGTTCTTTAATAATATGCATTCGAGAAGTGATTATGATTTTTATTTTCTGCCTTTTTTGGCCTCGGCTCGTCGAAGACGAAGAAGCAGGAAATTCCAATTGAACGCGGTCCCCTATCGCTCTTCTTTTCGGACAGTTTGTGCTTTGCGAGTGTATCGTTTGGCGTCTATCTACAACATGGGCGCCTAGTACAAGGCGGGCGACGACCATTATGTCAGTGGGGAACGACAGATGAATCCGTCTCGTTCTGATGACGTCAGCTGTCGTGTTCCATTTCTTTGGCCGTTTACTTCATCCTCCACGCCAGATGAATATCGATGGGGTCGTGCTGCTGTCTTTCGGGTGGGGCTGTGTGTGCGCGACTTTTCGTGTCGAGCCAGTTTCAACACGAATTCTCTCTGTATTTCTATAAATATATAAATATAACGTGCACAGTGCTGTTGTGTGATGCGCGTACTTCCTTTTAATTTTTTTTTTTTTGGGGGGGGGGTGCGTTTTGTTTCTTCCGTTTTGTGTAATTAACGTCACGTGTCCTCTTCTGTTAGACATTATGTCTATAGCTCTCCCACTTTTCTCTTTTTTTTCTTCTTCTTAACTTCGGCTTTGCTTCTTTTTCTTCTTCTTCTTCTTTAATAGAGAGAGGCGTGTCTGTCATTTCAAACCGCGACGCGCGCCAGTCTTTTTTTTCGAATTCGCCGTCCGGAACCTCCCCGAAGCAGAAGAACCACCCGGGATATGGTGGCCGGCTGCCGGCTGCCGGCCTAGTCGGTTTCGCCCGTAAAAGTCTTAGTCGTCGGACCTGTCGACTACATTACATCTACTGTATTTCAACAAGAAGAGAGCATCAAAGAAGAAGGTTATTTATAGAGAAAGAGAGAGATGAATAAAGGGAGATACACGCACACTCGCCTCCAAGATTTATACATCCATCTTCAATAGATACACATGGAATATATAGAGTTCTTGTGTCGTCCCTATCTGCACCACAGCCCCTTTGGGAGGGCAGCAGACGAGAGAGAGAGAGAAGAAAAAAAGGGAACAGATAACAAATAATCATAATAAAATCCGACAAGACAAATGGTAAGCCATAACCTCGTCTTGAACTCTTTCCCGCTTCGCTTCTTCTTCTTCTTCTTCTCTCTCCCCTGTTTCGTCTATAAGTGTGTCTGCTGCTTGTGTCTGTGGCTTTTTAGTACTGTATAGAGACGGGCACAGACACTCCCCATCTTCCCCCCCTCCTCGTTGAAGAAAGGTGGAAACCAGAAAATACGTGACTCCCAAAAAATATTACGAAAAAATATAAAAAGAGGAGAGAATGTAAAAAAAAGAAAAAGAAAAACAGCGAGATCTCACCGATCATTGCCATTATCCAAAGCCATTCCGGTCATTGATTCTCTTTTGTGTTGAACGCGTGTTCAGGTTTCTCTCTCTCGAGTTGCCTCTTTTGTTTCGCACGCCTTCTATACTTATGTACTATATAAGCCCCCGCACTCACCGAGCGGCTCCGTTGCGATTCAATTACGCACAGAGAGAGAGAGAGAGAGAGAGCTAGCAGCTCATATCCTTCTCTCTCTTGACCGAAAAGGATATAGTATAGTGTTCGACATCATGGAGAAAGAGAGAAAAGAGTGGAAGAACGCAAATTGCCTATAGCCAACCCAAAAATGACTCATAATCATAGAGCGTATTATGGGACTCATGCAAGTCACGATTTCCATGGAGAACAATACCCATCGCGATTCTTTTTTCTCGACTAGGTCCTAATCAACCACAAAGCAACAACCCCAAGAAGAAAAGAAATGAGAAAAGAAAAGAACATTCAAGTGCTCGTTATTACCAGAGTCAAAATTGAGCGTGATTGAATGGCCTCGTCATCGCCAGCACGAGAGGGGCGAAGAAAATAAGAACGGGCATGGAAGGGGAAGGGAGGGGTTGTCGGTTACAAACGGATTGCTGGATTGCGATTCAGGATTCTGTCCAACTAAAAGGAATCTTTTTGATTTATTATTTTTCGAGCATTTCTCATTTCCTTTTTTTGTGTCCGCATTACGGAACGAACAACGACAACCGGATGAAAGTAACGGCCAAGTGGAATTGCGCAAGATGCCAGTATATAGGGGGGGGAGAAACTGGGTAAATCTGTAGATCTCACTTGAAAAAAAATTCAGAAAAAAATAAAAACCCAAAAAAGGCTGGCAGCTGGCACCCAGCTGTATACATGGGATGGCGTCAAAGGCGGACGGGCGGGCGACGGCCGAGAATGCTTCTGCCCATCCTAGTAGTGGTGGCTGCTGCTGCTATACTCTTTTGTCCATCAGCGGCTATAGAGCCCATCAGCCCGTCTCTCTCATTCTCCACTGTGCCTCGGATAAGTGGTTAATTAGACAGTGGCGTAGAACGTTGTGGCCACACGACGATGATCCGCTGGCTGCTGTATGTGCTTTCTCTTCATTCCCTTTTGTGACTGACGTCGAAAGAGCTGAAGAGCGACGACGACGAGTGAAGGAGCTGTGCTGCACGGCTGCAGGGGCTGTGCTCTCCGAATCTGTTTCGCTTTCGCTCGCCGGTGGTGTAGATATGTTGGACGGATCTACGCTCTAATCCATCATTGATGAGATAATGTATGCCACCCTCTCTCAGTCTCTCTTTCCTACGTATATGTATACGGCGAGTCGGACGGACGGGGCTGGGCACACTCTACATCACCCAAGGAAGAGAAGAGCTGGAGAGATGGAAGAGGCTTTTAATTGACGCCGATCCGTCTCCATGCGACTGCGGCTGACACATCCGCCGCCAATGCCGCCAACCGCCGTCGTTCTATCGATTGACGTCGACCCCTTCGCTGAGATATTTTGGCTGCCACTCTTTCCACATACATACATGCCACTGAACACTGCGGAAATCAAAAGGGAGAGAAAGAGAGAAGAAGAAGAAAAAAAATAAATATATTAATATGTATATAGATAGATAGATAGGCTGCGCAATATAAATAAAAACCGCGATGAGTCACGCTGAGCTGAGAGAGAGAGAGAGTAGCTCATAGGCGCTCGATTCTGATATCATTTCCCTATCAAAATAATATATGGATAACGGCCGTCGAATGAGAGTGAATAAATAGCGACGTCGACGACGGCGGCGGCGGAGGAGAGAGGAGAAAAAGTTCTTAATGCGCCAGAGACCATGCACGGCTCATTGCCCCATCGTTTCTCTATTCTTCTTCTTCTTTTTTTCCCCCCTTAGCCGAGTGAGAGAGAGAGAGAGACGTAGATGGAGACGACGATGTCGGATATATTATTATACCACTTCTTTGTCGTTTTCATTCCGAGTCGGGAATCAATTCAATAGCGCAGCGCGGATGCATTTGATGCTCGCAATCGCTCGGCGCCCCTTGCGCTTCATGGATCGTAAGCAATTCGCAACGCGACGCCATCTCCGCCCGCTCTTTTTCCCATTTTTTTTTTTTTTTTTTTTTTTTTTTCGTGAGAGAAAACTGTACGAACAGGCAATGGCGTCCTATATGCAAGGCCCAACGCCAGCAGCGCATATACAGGAATGAAAAATAAAAAATCGACGAATGTCATGTCAAGAAAGAGATGGGAGAGTTAGGATCCGGTTGGCGGAGCATTGGGCTTCTTCTTCTTCTTCTTCTTCTTCTATTCTTTTACAGGACGCGCCAGCAATGTCTGCCGTGATATATATTTCGTCGTGGAGAAAATAAACGCGGGCCAGCATTAGATATTAGATATCGTGATGCATTTGCGCTCGATGTGCCACACACTCACCGACGCTCCATCGGAGCCATTGATTAAGAAGTCTGCACACTCTCTGCTCCGCTCACATCTCATCTATTTCTCGCTCTCGCTCACTCTCTCTGCGTGTCTTTGCGTCTTGCGCTCCTCCTCCGCTCGTCTAACAAATCTCTCCATCCCAGCACGGCCGTCGCCGCCCCCCCCCATCTAGTCAATATATACGTAGTCGAAGTAAGTAGTATTTCTCTTTGTGTGTGTGTGTGCACTCTGCGCTCTTTCTTCTATAGATATATTACGTCTCTCTCTGCTCTGCTCTTGCTCCGCTGTGTGTGAACAAGCGCGTTAAAAGATTTGATCGACTGGAAAGATGACAGAAGCCATCGACTTCAATCAACTCCCCTTATTCATCCCGATTTAGATTCAACCTCCTCCCCCGACTCTGGACTCTCCCACATTCGCCCGTGTGTAGAGAGACGGCCATTGTCCTGTCCGGGCTGTCTGGGCTGTCTGGGCGGTCTATATAACAGAAAGGAGAGAAAGAGAGAGACCTACACACACAATATATAGATTACTAATGCCGAATGTCGCATTACTAATGAGCACTCTCCATCTCTTCTATACTCTACTACTACTCTCCTTTTTTTTATTTCTTTTTTTCCTTCTATTCTTTTTTCCCGCTCCGTCTAACACGCATTCTCTCCCTTTTTGGCCAATGCAATGGTTTTGATCTAGATCGGGGATGATGTCGGGTCACGTGACGTCGGCACACGCACTCAACTGCTCCCGGCGCCACATTCAAAGAGGCACACACAGACGAGCAAAGCTTTTTTTATTTGATTTTATTTCCCCAGCTCCTTTGTGTGCGCTGTGAGTGTGTAGTGGACCTGCAATTCGTGTGATTGCATACATATAATATATATATCGTCTAGTATAGTCCTACTCTCTCTCTAATCGGTGATTTTTCTTTTCGCTGTGCTGTGACCCAGCGCCATTGAAATGTTCAAAAGTCTGCCGATGTAAAAAATGGAAAATAAAAATGCAAATGACGGTGTGTATACAATTGGAGAGAAAGTCTATTATTATTTCGATCTCATTGTATTGTGTGTAGGCTTATCGTGTGGATCCGTAAAGGAATGTCCGTATACGCACTATCTAATCTAAAAAAATCGTTTGACAAAGAAAAAGAGTCGACACGCAAGCCAAGGAATCAACAGCCGTACCACGTAGTATACCTACGACGAAAAAAGAAAAGAAACGAAAAAAAGACGTCACATCCGGCCGATATGAGCGCCGGTTATATACTACACCGTCGCTCAAATAGATATGCGTTATACTGCGGAAGTTTGTTGTTTCCTACATGTTGCTGTAGTGTAGATATACATGCTATAATATATAAACTCGTCGGAGAAGAAAACGCGGACCGGATTTGACATTTTTTCGGGTTGTGGCTGGACGTTGATATTTTATTTGTGCTCCTGCAATAGACACGATTGTACAGCAGTCGTACATTTTTAGTAACGTGGTCCGTTATCCCTTCAATAACCCGAAAATCGAGCCGGGCACTAAAGACAAAAATGACGAGTGTAAAAATTATTTTTCCGACGGGACCGAGGGGACTTTCCTGTTTCAATTGTAGCCGGAAAGAGCAGTAAAAACAAAGCCTAAATTATTTTTAAAAAGAAAAAAAATAGCCTAGAAAAAAACAAAAAGAAATACCTCCGGTCATATACACACACACACACACGCAGAGCAGACAGCGGGACGGAATGGAACGTGTGTTATTACGCCATAATGTGCGCAACGTCTAGTTGGCGTTGTTATTTGCCGGTTAGCAAATCAACCAAACTACTAGACTATACCATATACTATGCAGTTTGCCCATTTAATTTTTATTGCGTAACGGTTTTAGCGCAATGGCACATTTCTGACTTTCTTTCAACTGTTTTGGGTTGCCCCTTGTCCGCGTCCGCGTCCAGGTCCGGGACTCTGCTGGAAACTGAACTGTCAGCGGTACGAGCTGCCGGGTGCGAGAATCTCCGCCAGACTCCGCCAACAGATTTACAGCAATCGGATAGATTTATGCACATCCGCCTCTCAACACAACACACACATCTCGCCCGAGCTCTATCCGCGTGCCACCACCTACGGCCTCTCCCCCTTCCCCCTCCTTAGTCCTTCTCTACAGCATCGACTTGTATATTTATATCTAGCCGAGCTCTTATATTGTGACACTTCATTTCCCCTTTTGTTATCCTAAGCCATTTCCGCAATGTTTTTTGGCCGACGCCGACTCTCTTCTCTCTCTCTCGTGTCGCTTGTGTTTTTTGGGTTTGGTTATTCTGTTCGCCTTTTTTTCTTTTCCTTTTTTTTACGAGCTGCGAGTTGAAATAACACGCTCCAGGCGAGCACAGTCCGTTTGCGTCCGTCTTCGGCTTCAAGTTTGTGCCACGCAATCCAGCGCAGCAGCAGCGGCGGCAGTCCCTGCGTGCGTGTGTGTCGAATCATCTTCAAGTGTGTAACAACGCGGGGCGATAGGGACGACGACTCCGCCGCCGCCGCCGAGTCGCCAACTCGCCAGAGCGGCCCCGAATGTGTCATCAGACGGGCAACTGTTCCGTTGTTAAGATAGCGGGGCGGAGAAATAATAATGGGGAAGTTTTTTGTTTGTTCTAGGAACGGACGCAAAGCGCCTTTTTCTCAGCTACATGGCACAAATTGAAAATCAAATTTAAATTTCTTTTCCGTTTTGATGATTTCCCTTTGGTACCATTTTCTTCTATATTCTGCGCTTTCTTTGTATATCTGTATGTGGAAGAAGAAGAAGAAGAAGAAGAAGGAGAAGGAAGAATTATTCCTGGAGGGCGACGTAAGTTCATGTTGGGCCGCACATCGGGGAGTTGTCGAAAGACATCAAATATGAGAAGATCTAACTGTACATTATAGGCTGTACATACAACACACACATGACGGCTGGCCGGCCGGGGGTTCAAAGATCAAATTCAATTCCCTCGGTGGAAATCGGTGCTGTCTCTTAAAAAATATATACTACATTTCTTCTTCTTCCTGAAAAAAAAAATAACTTTTCAACTCGTCATTCAGAAAAAAGAAATCCAACCGGTTCCCTTTTATAAATCCTCGAAGCGCTTTTCCCGTCCGTCCGTCCGTCCTTCTAACATATAAAAAGGAATTTCGCCGGGAAAATAAAAGGAACAAATCGAATCCAGCTCTGATCTTTGATTACATCCATCTGGCGTGGCGGGGGATATGAAGGGCTGGCGTATAGTATAGGATACAAGTCTGGCCAATCGATTACATTACATGTCTATTATTTATTTTCCCTTTACGTTATTTTTTGTTTTGTTTTTTGATCATTTTCTTGTGTTTCTCGGTGCGGCCATCGATCATTCTCTTGTTGTTGTTGTTTTTGTCCAAGCACAAACTATGTGCAGCCGCAGAGAGTAATAGAAGCAATAATAATAACAATAATAATGGCGGCGTACGCGCACAACTCCCCAGCGCACAGCAACCGCCGCCGTGCCGCTTTGACGGGCGAAATGTTAATGGAATATGCAGATTTGTCGGGAGACGAGAGAAAACCCGAAAGGAAAAAGAAAAGTTGACGAGTTATTTGTCCCCACGAAACAACATTCTTCGACTACCGGTTTCCCACATACGAGGGGGTGGCACATTGAATGAAGTCGATGGGGGGAGGAATGACGAGGAAGACGAGTTGGGGGAGGTATGAAAACGCCAAAGGTATGTCGAAGATATTTGTTATTTTTCTCTAAAGTTTTCTATTTTTCCCCATTTGCCTGGGCGTATTAGCTACAGACACTATCTGTGTGCTAGAGGAGGGAGGGTTTGGGATTCTTCGAACGATTTTCTTCGGGTGGGAAAACGTGACGGGAGCCGGCGGGGTGTATAGTAACCAACCAGCCCCATCGTCGACGCGACCCTATCTGTGGCTCGTATCTGGTTACCGAATTGCTAGCAGCCTTTGCACGCGCGTTTGTTTTTGCCCAGCATCGAGCGTGACATTGGCGGGATGTGGCCGGCGGCCGCGGAGGAACGCCACAGCAACCCACAGCTCTAGCTCGTTCCATTTTCTTATTTCTCTTATCGCCGTAATGGAAACAAGACGGGAGTCGACAAGCGCATTCTTTTCTTTCTCTTCCAGCTCTTCTCTCTCTCTCGTCATCCGCTTGGCTATTGGAACCTTCACGTTTTTCCCCATTCGGCTCTCCGCCATGTCCTCTTGGTACGGGACACGACGATGGCGTACGACTTGACACTATACACGGACTTTTGAGAACATTGAGATTCTGTCAAACGAAATAAGAAAAAGAAGAAGAAAAAAAAAGATATTTTTTCCCGGAATGAGAACCATTTTGACGAAGAAATAACTCGACCTACATTTATTAGATAGACAAGCTTTTCTTATTATGATTAGAGATAAGTATCAACTCGCACTCGTGTGCTGTGTGTGTATATTCACGGCTACGGGAGTGAGAAGCTTTTCTTAACTTTTGTATATTTTTATTTCATTTTTACTTCTTCTTCTTCCTCTCCCTCCCCAACGGAACATGATGGATAGGACGTCTTTTTTTTTTCTTCTCCCCTTCGTCTTTGCAACGGGTAAAAATTTTCTGTGGCATTTTCTGATTTTCTTTCACTGGCGCGTCTCTGGCGCCCTTATCTTCATTCTTGTGAGCTTTTGGAACCGGCCATCACACGCCTTCTTCTATATAATCAGTGGAAGAGAGCGAGAGAGCTATAGGAGACCGTAGGAGAGCGTAGGAGACTGAACTTGTGGTGTTGGTTGAGACGCGTACGCATAAGGATATATAGCTCTCGCTCCTTTATATGTTTAGATATATACATAGACATTTTCTTCTTCTCCCTCGTATTCTTCTCACTCTGCGTCATTCCACGAAGCGCCGAGCGGATATTTACAGCCCGTGGTTTTCCGGCCATCGCGCGATATGTGCATTACAATACAAAACGAAAAGGGAAAATATTAAGGGGCTCTATCTTTTTTTTATTTTATTTATTTTCTTCATTCTTTTTAGCTTCCACATGGATTGACTGACACTGGCTATTTGTTTCTTCTGCTGTTGCGTATATATATATGTGCGTTGTCCCCCCTCCCGCGTTTTTCTCTTCCGTATATACTTTCGGCAAATTATAGTGATCCCCGCAAAGTCTGACGACCTGCTTTACTACCGTACTATCTCTCTTTCTCTCTCTTCTTGGTGTCTGTGTGTGATGCTGGGTGTTTTGTGTATTATGTTTATCACGAGCCGAGAGAAGAAGACGGAGCAGCAGCACAGCAGCTACAGAGAAGGGAAACCAAACAGCCAAATGACCCCCAAGAAAAAGAAAAAAAAAACGAATGAAGAGAGAGAGAGAGAGAGATGGGTCGCTGCGTTTTTTGTTGTTGTTGCTGTGTGTTTTGAAAAAGAAAAATGTTTACGAGCGTAGAGAAGCACTCACTCAGTCGTTTGTGAACGATACACAGCATCGCCAAAGCATTTCAAAACTTATCCGAAAAGTCAGTGACGATACGAGCGCTGCCATTACCATCACCACTCGTCCATCGTCTCCCTCCTTGTATTTTTTATTGGATATCTTTCTTTTTTCTCTCCTTTTTCTTCTTCTTCTTCCTTTTGATGTGTGTATCCCCATTTTCTTGCATCCATATCGAGTACTACGGCTAGCAGGAGTCTATATAGTGTAATGATGTATACAAGTAGTATTATCCAGCACTGCATATAACATATAAGCGAGTCAAGCTGGCGGAATAGATGGGTGGCCTGCTGCTAGATGGAAGGGGGGATAGGGATATGGTAGCAACCAACAAGAAAAACAAGATCCATCAAATAAAAGTCTGTTGGGTCACCAGACTTGTCTCTGCGACTGGATTGGCGGTAATGGCGCGTCTGGGATTGTGAATAAACAATCACTTTTCCGGCTGCTGATCCGATCCTTCCGCACTCGACTGCTGCTGCCTGCAACTTGTCGGTCGACGGGCGAGAGAGTTTGGCCGTCTACTTGCAGTGTAGTATTATATCTGAGTTACAACAGGGAAACAAAAGATAAAAGAGTGGGGACGAGTAGGACATTTTGGCAAACATCTGCCAGTGCTGTGTGCAGGGCGCAAGTTGTTGACACTGCTAATGCCCCATCCACCGATATGGCAGACAGCAGTCAGTCCCCCCCCTGCGTCGAGATGAGTGCGAAAAAATCAGTCACCGCGAGTAAAAGGGGGGGACGGACAGACACTAAAAACTCGCAGCAATGGCCAACTCTCGAAAATGTGTATCTGTTACTGGATGGGCGAAATAGAATAACAGTTGCTGGGACTGTTTCCGTTTTCGGAAGGGGGGTGAGAGTTGGACCATTATGGATGGGAGCACTATAGCGCGCAGATACGAGTGCTGTAGTGTCAACTGTTTTTGGCTTCATCGCAATGACCGACGCACGAATTGAAAGACAAAAGCCCAGACGAGTGGCTGAGGGATATTGGCGAGTGGTTTGTTATTATATTTCATTCCCGTGCTGTGCGGACGATAGAGTCGCGTCGTCCTCGGTCGTCGGGGTCAGATCGAGCCGTGTCAGCGGATGGATCGAGTAGTAGTTGTTGTGTGTCTATACCAGTGGACGAGTTGTAACGGACGGAAACGAGCGAATGTCGCCCACCAGCCCCTTCAGGTCCCCCCTCCTCTCATCCACACACAACTTCCTTCTTCCTTTCCCCCCTCATCCACTCCTTTTCTTCTGTACACGCTGGGCGACGCGCATTGGAGGCATAAATTCAGCTGACGGATTCATATCTTTTCATCGTTTTCCTAGAGAGGACGGCCAATGTTCTACTCTCACTCGACTTGCTGGAGTCGTCCCTCCGACAACTTTTTCTTCTTTTCTCTCTCCACCGGATTAGATTCTTCTTCTTCTTCTAAAGCCTCTCTAACGAAAACACAGTGAGAGGCACGCACGCAGCTAAAGACACACGTTGGCGTTGCACGGCAGGAGGAATACAAGAGGGGCGGATTGCGTTATAGAGAGAGAGAGAGACTCTATAGCTGCTGGTGCTGGTGGATGTGTGTCTCTTCATTTCGTGGAAAAGGATGTGAATGTTGTTTCGGGGGGACGAGTTTTGCCGTTGCCGGGTTACCCGTGACGTCGATGATGAAGCTGGGCAATTCAATTGACTTATACACAGTTCCTACGTACCCTTTCCCTTCCTCCTCCTCCTCTCCCTCTTGTGTGTACTAAAAGATAAGAGTCACCAGCAACGAGTCTGCTCTGCTGTTTCTCTCTCTGTGCATCTCCTCCTGCGCTGCACTTCCTCTTCCGGCAGGTCCAATTGAATTTGCTGCGCTCGCCCGACTGTCTCTCTCCTTCCTTCCTTAAACAGTCAAACGGGATCAAAACTCATCAGCGTTAACACAAGTGGATTGCGCTCTCTCATCCTCTTTTGCTCTCGTTTCGTCATAAAACGCTCCCTGCTCCCGCACATGCACAGCAACCTTAGAGCTATATAGTAGCTATATAGGAGAGAGAGAGATGTTATATGGCTGGTATATATATACTATATGTAGACGGGGCTCCTAAATTATATAATACGCTTTTAGTCTATGCCACTGTGTGTGTCCTTTAAACTGCTGGCCAGGTTTTTTCCTTTTTTCTTTCGGGAGACTTTTGTGTCCGTTGTAGAGCGCCACATATGCGCTACCGATGAACCGCCGCCGTGCAATATAATTGCGTAGCCATTTCCAGCAGGAGCCCAAAAGTCAAAGGGAAGCGCTTTTCCCATCATTGCGCCACCAGCGCTTAGCAACCCCCGTTTCCCCCCGGTTCTTGCTCTGCATCCTAATCGAATCACCGTGACCAAATTGAAGTTAATGTTGCGAACCCGGGTTCATCCCACCGCTCCTAACCATCATCAGAGGACTGGCTGGAATATATATTTAGTACCAGAATCGATCACATCATCCACATGCAATGTCGTCTATGCCATCAGGGGAGAAAAAAAATAAATAAAAGAAAGAAATTATTTAGAGACTATTGCAGCTGCTGCTATAAATAAATATTTCTCCGTGTCAACCCCACACTCTGCACCCCATAAAAAATGTTTTTAGAAGGGGAAATCGTTCAACCACCATTTCAAAAAAATAAAAAATGTGATGATTTCGCTCCCATTTCATCGCGCAGTTTCCAATCTCTCTGTCAGCCGATTGTCGCCTATTTAATAACATCAAAATCATCGTCGCGCGCATATATATATACTATACCTCTCCCCCTCTCTCATGTGTGTGTTGTTGTTCTCTATAATGGCCTATCGACCAATTCGTCTGTAAAAACGTGTTAAAATCACCGTTAAAGGCTTCCACAAGACCGACTGAGAGTGTGTGATGTGTGTGTGTGTGTGTGCACGGGGTGTTGCAAAGTGGGACGCACCGATGGGAATATAAGAGTGCAGCAGGAGCGGGAGGAGGGTTGGGGTAGGGGGTTACGATGTACTAGTTTATATAGTGGCGTATTCTCTCCTATTATATACATATAGGAGAGGATTTTATAGTGACTAATATCCTTTTTCTCTCTCGGTCTCTCCCCCTTCACCTCTTTTTCTTTCCCTCCCCACTTTCGTGAAATTGTACAAGAGAAAATAGGGTGTGTGTGTGTGTGTGCGGAGTCAACGGACCGATATACCGTAAGTGTACTCTGTGGAATGGCATTCAGTGGAACGATAGGCAGCCACCGAATACACACACACACGACCCACACCGAGTGACACACACAAAGGGATATGAAGGTTTTATAGCGTTTACAATGTTTCGAACGAACGACAAAAGAGAAGGGAGGAAAGAGAAAAAAGGAAAAGAAAAGAAAAAATTGTTTTTGGGGAATAAAAATCTATATAGCAGTGTCTCTGCGATTCAACCAGCCGCGTCCTTTATAGGCATTCAGCCATTGTCGCCATCCTTTGATTTCACTTTGAACGCGCCACACACACACACACACACAGCAGCAGAGAGCGAGAGAGTCACATCCATATAAAATTCTAAACAATGTAACAAGTAGCTCGACGCATTCGATCGATAAACTTGGTTCGCTCCCAACGCACTGCAAACAGGAGGCGACTCTCAAATTTAATTTCTTCATTTCCCGCGCGCACACGAAAATAACAAGAAATTCCCGGAGGAGTGGCGTGCGCGATGGTGGCGTCCGATACATTTATATCTACACTAGTAGCGTCTGCACTGCTGTCTCCGACCGCGTAGAAAATAAATTTGGGAAAATAAAAACAAGTTACGCAACACCAGATGAAAAAATAAAAAGACGTAACTTTCTATTTTAGACGTTTAGATTCTTAATGGCGAAAACTTACGGCTGGGATTCCTGTAATCGTTCTTTTTTTCTCCCTCCTGTCTAGTTTGTTGTTGTTTCTTTGACGTGTCCAAGTCAAACAGCCGTTTGAGTCGGTTTGTCAGCGCAACACAACAACAAACAACAACCAAACTTTTTTTTCGGTTATTTCCTCACGATAGAAAAAGTTGTTTTCTATATTTTGTGTGAACCATAAGAGAAGGATTGATTTACCGGACTTTTCTCTCCTAGCTATACCCTGCAAAGTTATACGTGTGTTGATCGGGATAATTGATGATAAGGCCTACTGCTGGAATGCTTCGGCTGTCTTTTGTTTCTCTCCCGGGAAATCGAGTGCTGTTGTGTGACCCGTCGGAGAGGGATGATATATGCACGCTGTTACACACACTGTATATCCACGTGAAGACGTATATATTCATGGCTGATTACCAATCGATTATGTAGAAGCGGCGATCGATTGATCATCGGCCAGCAAGGCCTCCCATCGTGCCGCAAGTTTGTTCATACACACGTGGCGTATTTTTCTATTCTCTTTTTTCTTTCTTTTTTCCCTCTATTTTTCTCCGTCGTTCAATAGCAACAATGCCGTCCTCCCTTTTTCTTCCCTCTGCTGACGTCTTTCCATTTTCTTTCACGTCCTTCCATCTGCTCCTCTCGCCGATTCCCTTGCGGCAATTGAAATCTGAATATTTCCATATATACCCGCCGCGCTGTGATCGAATGCATCCACTCAACATCTCCAGCAGGAAGAAGTAGAAGAAAATTCAACATTTCTTTTTCACTGTTTTTTTTTTCTCTTGATCAATCAGAAGGGAAAGATTTTATTTTATTTTATTTTATCAAAACGAGGCACATGCACGAGCAAAGCGAGATAGCTGGACCATCAAATTTGGCTGGCGGACGGACTGCAAGGGAAAAGGAAAAAAAAAGGTGAAATTGATTTCACAAGAAATGCCATTCTCGGAATAACCCGGATGTTTTTCATACAATTTTGTCTAAATTTTATTCAAAAAAACAAAAAACAAACAAAAACCGGCAAAGTTAAAAGGATAGAAATCATTAATTTGTTAACAGGTAGACGGAAAAAAAACCTGAAAAACAAAAAAATCGAAAAAAAAAATTCCCCGAAGGAATCGTGAGTCATTTGAACATGTCCTGATCTCTTCCCAAAAATGTTCCGAAGCCGATGATTCGCCCGTCCCCCCCCCCTCAATTTTTTTCGGGAAAAAATGAAGGTGCAAGGGGATAAGGAAAAAAAAGGAGGGGGGTCTTCTTCTGCCGATTATGGAACGAGAATAGCGGACCACTGGGCGGAAATATGATGATTATTATTTATTTTTTGTCTTCCTCCTATCTTGTTCTGATGCTGTCTCATATCCAAGAGCCCCTGCTGGGACCATCAGGCTCTCTCTGTGAGACATCCAAAGAAAACGATACATCATTCGAATAGCGCCGGTGTTTTTATTCGCAGCGCCGCAGCCGCTGGCGACGTGAAATCAGGTGGATGATGATATGAAAGGAGAACGTTCGAAATAATTTTAGAATAATCTTGAAATTCAAGAAACGAAATTTTCTTTCTTTCTTTTTCACGTGTGTTGTGTATTTTTGCGTTTTGTGTCGGGAATTCTTGGAACCTGTTTGCACATCGTCTAGGCACTCACACACACGTGATCTTTGATAATAAAATCAAAACCGGAGCAAAATTTACCGGCATCTGACTAACGACTCAGCCAACAGCCAGTTAACAATTTCCATCGACACGCGAAAAAGAAAAACAACAACGGAATGATAAATCAAAAATGTTGAAAGGGGAAAGTGAAAACGACGGTCGGATCTATTATAATGATGATGATGCGGTCTGCGGGACGATCGCGGGACACTCTCAGCAGCTTCTCCGAGAGATGAGATCCCACAGCAGAGACCTTGAAAACTAGTCAAGTCTATTAAACTATGCACACACCACACAATATTGTATCGTAATTAATGTTTTTTTTCCCTTTTAACATCCGCCGGAGCTTGGCGGTGATGAAATACACCCACGTCTGTGTGTGTATATACATATCTGGTAAGTTTTTCGCAGGATATATCTAGAGTTGTGCATGCAAAGACATTGCGTGACTGGTTAATCCCGGCAGAAGCAGCAGCACTTACCGTGATCATCCGAAGGAAGAGAAAGAAAAAGAAAAAAAGTTTCCCGTGAGTGCTGCAACCCCGCCATCTCACCGTCTCTCCTATAGTATAGAGGGAGTTTTTCCCACGCACATCGTTGATAATCGAGAGACATATAAATATACTGTGTGTGTGCGTATAAACACAACGGAGGAGCAGCAGCAGCGCCAACAACAAGGAAAAACGAAAAAAGACTCACTTGCTTCTTCTTTTTATTTTATACGACCCCGTTGGGTTTTTTTTTTCAAGGACCTGGAAAAAGGAAATGATACGAGAAGGAATAAAGACGAGTCTCCCGCCTCCGTATATCTATCGTTTTCGTCGTCGCGAAGAATAACTGACGTCGGACTTGAACGACGCACCGACAGCTTAATGAGTTGTCGTCCGCCTTTTTCCTTTTTCTTCCTTCCTCTCTCTCTCTCTGCGTGTGTGTGTGTGTGAGTGCTCGTTTTGGAATGCTCGCCGAGGAGCTCGTTTTAGGTAATAAAGTTGTTATAGACGTGACACTGCTTACAGGACAATAATACTGCCTGTCAGGGCCTGCTCTATGAAAAGGGCCCAGATTTGTGGATATGAGGGGGCCGTGCTCTTTTTATACTAGACCTATATTCGGCCCCAGCAGACGATATAGTCCCAGCACAGCACACACAGACTATACTATTATGGTGGAAAACCTTGGTCTTTTGTCGAAAAGAGACCCTTCGTGCTGTGTCTCGCGCCCCGGCTTAAAGATTCAACCACTTCTTCTTCTTCTTCTTGTATGTATATTTATTCCCCCCTCTCTTTCTCTATTCTCTGACTGTCGTTCGTGCCTTCCAGTTGCCCGGTTTCTTCGTTTCCGCGAACTCTTGTCCACCGGACTCGGAGAGTCTCGGCGAAGCAGATGAGACTAGACGTTTCATCTTTCGGAGAAAAATAATTCGGGAAACAATGAAGAATTTGTGTGCCAGAGAGAGAGAGAGAGAGAGAGATGTAGACACTAGACAGACTTGTTGTTGTTGTAGTTGGCTTATTTACATTTAGTAGTTGGTTGTCCGCACGGAAGAAGAAGAAAAAAAAAATAGTTTGACGCTCTGTTGTTGTGCTGTAGACCCGATTCGATCGCTTGTCCGTCCGACAAGTTGGAGGGCCTTGCGCCCATCACGCGAGCGGTAAAACGCGCCACGTTGCAGCACTCTCTATCCCGCCCTATTCGCGTTATTTCCATTATACATGACGCGTAAATATGTAGAAGTTCAAGCGCGCTAAGTTGCCGGCCGCTCGTCTATTTGGTGTCGTCTCTATAATATGCCGGGACGGACGAGCTAGCGCTAGGTGTTTTTTTTCTTCTTTTTCTTGGATTTTTCTTGGAATTTTGCGCAGGTACGGCGACACGCGAGCACTTTTCTCTCGACCCGTTTATTTCATGCCGCGTAATCGTTTGCATCCTATTGAATATTGCGCTTAAGGCTTTATAGGCACAGCCTGTTATTCATAATGCAGCAGGTCCAGTCACCAACTTTTTTGGCCAGTCCTCTCGCTCTCTCTCCCTCTTGCGCATTTCTTTTTTTTTTAAGGTGCAGTGTATACCCAAAGTTTTAAACGCCAGCCTTCCGTGTGTCTTTCTTATCAAGTCACGTTCATTTCTTTTCTTCTTCGTTTTTTTCGTGTTCCTTTTGTTGGAGCAAAACTGGCAGTCCCGTTGGTTTTCCCCCCTCGCTCCCTTTGTGTCTGTGTAACGACCCGTCGTCTATCCAGCAGGTTAGCTGCGCTGGAAAAGAAAAGACAAAATTTGACCGACTACTACAGATTCTATTGCCTCTCGCAAAATGCAATCACGGCGAATAGCTGCTGCACTCCTCCTCCTGTGAGAGACATGTATAGGATTGGATCGGATTACAGTATAGATTATTATTATTGTCAAATTAGTATTACAGGCAGCAGGCATTTCTCGGCAACCGTGGGTGTACTTACCGGCCCGGCTTTTTACTTTTTTTTCCAAAGAAAAGAAGAAGAATAAAAAAATCTACTTCTCCAGCCAGATTTCCCTCCCACCGAAATAGAGTGCAATGAAGATGTGGATAGTGGAGAGGAGGCGGATGGAAACGACGACGTTTGGGTGGCCAAATCCATCCATCCATCCATATAACCATCCATCCATCCTGAAAAAGCTGGCGGTCTTGTAATTTTTGTTTTCTTCCTTTTTTCCTGTGATAGGAACGTACCAAAAAACTTTTTTCTTCTTCTTCTTCCTCTTTTGAGCATCTCTGCTGTCTAACGGGAGAGAGCCCAGTCCCAGGTTCCAGGGTCCATAGAAAAAAGCAGACAAGAGGAACAGTCCCATCTGTCGCCGGCTGAGTGATTGGTCCATCTGTGCACGTTCCTTCCTTCCTTCCTTCCACCCTCCTCTTCCAACCACCCAGCAAAACTTGCACACCCCGCAACACTCGGGCGCTCCATTTCCTCCTCCTCCTTCTATTTAAATGAGGAATTCCTCGCTCGATCGTCTCTAGGTCTGAGGGACACACACAACGACTTGGACTCGTACGGAATCGGGGGAGCAAAGAAATGAAATAAAATAAGAAAAAAGGGAAACACTGAATGTCGTCCATATATTTATAGACAGGACCCATCTCCATTTCGGTAATGAAAAGAGTCGGAATCTCCCTCGTCTCTCTCTCTTTATCCGTGCTTTCGCCCGTGTGCTCCAAAAGAATATAAGAATAGTGTAGATGGAAATAAAAAAGAAAAAGCGGATTGTGTGTGTGTGCGCGCGCGCCAGCCAGCCAGCCAGAGCTCTTTTGATATTATTGTAATGTATTCATCTTCGCCTTGACTCTATAGTTGCGCCCCCCTACTGGAAAGGAAGAAGAAGAAAAAGAAGAGTTTGTCTTGTCCATTCATCATGGATGCCGGAATATAAATGGTCGGGTGCCCCTGTCGTGAGCGTGTCAGAATTTCCACGTAAATGAACCCTGCCGGATAATATAGTCGAAGAAAGACGATGCAAGAGACGCGAGTTGTATTGTGTTGTTTATATATTTCAAGCATTTGGCTGAAAATGCTGGCGGTTTGTATGCGCATGAATATTCGGTGCGCGGACGTGGTGTTGCTGGGCTATCTGGGCGAAGTAGAAGAAGAAGAAAAAAGGGCGTCGAGTTCAACTGTGACGTACGGCCGGATTCAGAATGTCTCTCATGAATACAACGTCGTCGTGTAACAAACCGCGGCAGACGAGTGTGGACAATCTTGAAATCCAAGGGATTAAATGAAGATGCGCTCGACGGCCACCAGCCAGCGACCAACGGCGTCGCTGCTGTCTATTTGCGCTGATGTCATCTCGTTATTGTCTATCCGCACCGCATGTGGTTTTTTCCCTCTTCTTCCTGCAGACAGCAGCGTCCGTTCGTCCGACACGGATCTCCCATCTCCTGACAGCCGTGGACTGTGTGACTTTCTGATCCAATCGGCAATGAATGAATCGTACAAAATATATATACACCGTGGTGAAATCTAACGTAATAAGCCCCTCGCCAAATTCGAAAATAACTTCTTTTTTTAGCACCGCTGATTTGTTCGCCCGACATGGGCAGAAACGACTTGCAGACCGTGAATAGACGCTTTTGTTGAGTGGTGGGTAAAGAAAAAGATCGGGATCTTGCGTGGGTTTTTTTAAGAAATTTCATTCAGGACGCGAAACAATTTGTCAGTCGGCTGTGACGTCAAAATGATGGAATGATTTCTTAGCCGCAACTTTGGTATTTTTTTCACGCGACAAAGATGACAACAGCGGAGGAACGCACAATTTCTCTTGGCAGTCTAACAAGCTCGAAACCCGAATACTCACGTAAAACTTAAAAAACTAGAAGAAAAAGAAATGTGTAAAGATGTACGACGACGAGAGCACGGTAAGTATATATTTAGATGGGAAGAAAAAGACGCACAGAGAAGAGCAGAGAGAGAATGATGCATGTACACACAAAAAAGAGGAAGTAGTAGGGAGACACACAACAAGAGCTCGACGAGACCTCATTAAGAATTGCAGGGAATCATTATTCAAAAGACCGGGACCAACAAGGGAGGAAAAAAGAAGAAGGAGAAGAAGATGCACGACTGTCTTTTACCATTTGTTTGCAACATGTGTGTAGTACAGAGAGACGGTTGGTGACGCGTCTTCTCGCTTAGTGCACGAATGGAATTCAGTGGGATGACATTTCGACTAATTGGCAACTCTCTCCGCCTGCTTCCCCCCTTTTCTGCTTCAATTTTTTGTTTCCCTTCTATTTTGTTGTTGTTCGTTGCGTTTCCCGGTCAACGAGACAGAAAATGGGGGTCTGTCAGTCACCCGCAGATGCAGAACAAAACGACAGCATTTCAAAAAAGAAAAGGAAAGAAAAAGAAAAAAAAAACTAAAAACAGAATGAAAAAAAAAAATCAAGTGGACGGTAGTAGAATAGGGGATTTTTTTCATTATGTGTGTATAAAAATAGTACATTCGGTTGGGAGTTTTTTTTTTTGTCTATTTTTTTGTTTAGGGGCGACGCGGTTATTGTTATTTAAAAAAACTGAATAGACGAGAAGGAGGAGGTTCCCCCAATTTTTTGTTGTTGAAACGGATGTGTATCAAGTACACGACTCTTTATATACATAATAGTAGCGACAGAAACAGACAGAGACGGTCTTCGTGGGGGGAGAGAAATATTTTTTAGAAGCGCTTGCATTCAAATCGACTGCGCGCACGCCACTTCCGATCTACTCTTTTGACTCTTTCAGCTCCTCTTCTATACTTGGCAGCCAAACACTCGACGAACACACACATACAAAAAAAAAGTTTTGGGAACTGTCCTCACCAGAAGCAGCTCATAAGAGGGGCCTCTTCCAAACTCTTCTTTTATATTTAACCACAGTATGGTTTTATTTTTTGATTGTGTGTGTGTGGTTTCAGGCTCTTTGGCATCTATGTAGATATCAAAGACTGGCTCTGTAGTAGTAACGCCCATTTCTCCGCCCTTGTTCATATATATATCCTCATCTTTCCGTTTCTCTCTCTCCTTATAGCGATGGTTTCGATGTCGCAATCCAATCCCTGGAATCCTTTGGCTGGCCATATATTGATGCGCGCGGTATTTGTGATGCCGAAGAATATAAATTACACGCACAGCACAAACTGGCCGGCCAAGAGTGGGGCAGGACAGATGTCTTCCGCTCTGTAATCAGGTTTGATGCTTCCTAAAAATAGCCGTGACTCGCGGTGATGGATTGCGCCAACGAAACCAGTTCAAAAACTATCGGTCGGCCGGAGAGGGGGGGGGGGGGGGGTTGCGGTGGTTTTCTAATTAACGAACTCGTTGAAAAGATATCAGGAAATGATAAACAGGTATACGTCAAAGCCTTCCAAAAACAAAACCCGTATGAATGGCTCGACCGACTTAAAGGAATTATATATACCAAATCAAACAAACAAAAAGGGGCTACACTGAGATTTACATAAAGGTATTTGATATGTTGAATCCATTTGCCAATGTTGCCCTCTCCACCTTTTTTTATAATTCCTTGGAATCTAAACATGACAACGGGACTGCTGTGGCGTTCAACCCGAATAAGGCTTCATCCGAATTAGATTCATCATGCGCCTTCGCTATATAGTTCCGCGCAATGTTTTTTTCGTTGCTTAATAATGATGATGATGATGATGATGCCATTGTGTCGATTTCAGTCGTTGCTATCTGTGGGCTCCGGTTCATCCGTTCACTTTGTATGTGCACTTTATATCCCCCCCCCCTCCCGCCGTGTAGGACATGCGATATGTTTTAGCAGGGGGAATCATTTGAAAACATGGAAATGCTATTGTATGTAGATACTAGATAATATAATACCTCCGAACGAACTGTTGGCTAATACTCGCCCACTCACCGCTCCTCTTAGTTCTTATATTATTTCGTGTGTTTTTTGTTTGTTTTTTTGTTGTTGTTGTGTGCCCTATCCCCCCAGGCCTCAGCAGCACTTGAATGGAAAACAAGAAGAAGAAGCGAGTGTAGTATAAGTCTCTCAAATTGAATTAGTCGTAGACCACGCCCCGTTAATCCTAATCGGGTCTACAGTCCTGCTTATACACAACAACAGCACACACATAGTGCAGTAGAGTTGCTCCCAGGGAGAGAAAAAAGAAATGGAGAGTTTGAGGAACGGCGACGAGGGGTGTACACACACACACACAACAGGGAGCGATGCCTTCGTCGTCTTGATTAATCAGGTCATGTGAGTAACTTGATGGGAGGCAAAGGGCAGAGGGGGAGGAGGAATATGATCAGACACAAGTTCAGCCTTTCGCATGTCGTTCGTTTTTTTTTGTTTAGTTGCTTTCTATACTTTTCTGACTTATTGTTGAAGTTCTCCAACTCTCTTTCTTATACTTACGAACACACACAAAAATACGCAAAATTCATGATTAACTCGAATTACTAGTTTCAATGTCAATAAAGCCGCTGCATGTATCCAGTAGACCTAACTACATAGTGCAGGCTCAACAACTTCTTTAGTATAGGCTGTCGTAGCCTAGTGGTTAGAGCGTCTGGAATAGTTGAGAATCCGATGATGTTGGTAACGGTACGTCTTTCAGTTCTCCTCCATAGTAGGAACTATGCCTCTTGAATTGACTGTAAATTGAAGCCGAAAATGCCGGTGACTAAGTGCCGAAATGAAACCGGCTCAATTCTAAATTGAAGCCGAAAATGCCGGTGACGAAGTTGCGGAAATGAAACCGGCTCAATCTTACGGTAGTAGTACCCCTTCGTATACAATAATGTTGTTGCTGTTAAGGCATACAAGGAGCGTCGCTGACAATGCTTGATATCAAGGATGTAAATTTGTACCTTAAGGCGTATTGTACCTGAACTGATATTGGATTAACAATTGCGGTTTTTTTTAGTCAATAAAGAATTACGATTTATTGAAAAAGTAATTCAATTAATATTTATTTTATCGACAAAAAAATTTACTCTAGTCTGTAGTCAAAGAAGTTCATCAGTGTCAGTAGTTCAAAACCTTGAACTCGCAAAACTTTTTTCAGTCTCGATTTAATTTCTTTTTATTTATCATTCGGGTTAGAAGGTTCCTTGGTGTAAAAATAATAAAATTTCAAATTTCTTTCATTTTACTTAGTAAATTTTTTATTGAAACGCATTAATTAGTATTAGTGCTACAGAAGAAGTGAAACAAAAGTGGTTGCACATGGTGACCTTATTACGGAAGAAGCCGGTAGCCTTATACGTAAGCAGTATAGAACCAACGTCCTTTGCAACAGCCTTCGGAGAAATAGGCAGAAATCTATTTCAAAAGTCCAATTAATAATATCTCGCATCATCTACGAGAGTCGTAATCAAAGGGCCTATTGAAACACGGCCACATAGATGCCACATGACGAACATTCGGTGTTCCGGTACTTTCGATAATATACATTTGTGCCCCTTCGATATTGCGATTGATCTTTTCACCGTCTAAATTTCGACAATTTGCTTAAAAAAATGTTCGAATCATATCGCATCGTGATAATCATGTCGTCATGTGAGTAACTTGATGGGAAGAAGAGGGCAAAGGGGGAGGAGGAATAGGATCAGACCCAGCAAGTTCAGCCTTTCGCATGTCGTTCATTTTTTTGTTGTTTAGTTACTTTCTATGTTTCCGACTTAGGCTATTGTCGTCCTCTCCCTCTCTCTCTTTCTTAGGTTATCCCGGAAGGATTGGAATAAGGGGCTTGCGTAATCGCGTAATGGCGCCTGGTTTTGAACGAAAATCACTGCGCATATAAAAAGAACGAAGGGACAAAAAAAAAAAAAAAAGAGAAGACACGGAAAGATTGGGGACCATTTTCTTTTTGAGACGTCGGGTGCATGGGGGACTCGATTGCGACTTTGATAAACGGCTTTCGATTTCATCTATTCGAGCAAGTGCAAAGGAAGGGACCATCCGCGTGCACTGGACCACACTGTATAGACGGCGGATGGACGATCGAAGATATTTCATTCATCGAATCGTCCAGCATTTGCTCTTTTCTTTTCTCTTGTTCGTCCTGCGATACGCTCGTTGATTGAGTGCGGCCGTGGTCCACAGCGCAGCCAGATGGGCCAGGAGTTTCGTCTACAGAGTCAAAAAGCGGAGAGGGAAATAGAAAATGAAATGCATCCATTTGTTATAGTCCGGTCGATGTGCCAGACGGCCGGAGGGGGGATCCCTCGACAGGCGTTTTTGCGGATAAACAAATTGCCGACATCAGTCGACACGTTTTCTAACTTTGGGGGATATGTATGTAAGTCTGATGCTGGATGCTGTTTCAGACGTGGGGGTTTTAGATACCGTAGATTGGAGGGGGGGGGGGGACTGTCTGATCTTTTGACTGAGAACGGCCCGTCTCTCTGTGATGCCCATATAGCTGCTGCGCTATCGCGGGGGTTTGGCCGCCGTTGGCTGTGTGTGAAGAGAGACGAACGAGAGAGAGAGAAGAAGAAAAGACGAATTCTCGGAATCATTGGGGCCATTTCCGTTCAGATATTTCAATCTATTCTCCACGCTCAGTCGAGAGAAGAAGAAGAAGAAGAAGAAGAGAAAAGTCATAGCCACACAGAGTTTTGGTGCTGCGCGGCTATCTCGTATACCGAGCGGAGACCTTTCTCTCGCTCACCACTCGCTCTTCCTTTCGACATTTACAGATGGACCACTTTGACGTGAGATATGTCTCTGCTGTTTTCGACCCTGTGCTGCTATACGCGCCAGTCCGTTAAGAGATGAAAGTGCTGTGCTGCACAAACCTCTGTGTGTCGCCCACACAGTCAATCCGGGCCGTTCATATGATATAGACACTTTCAGGGAATTTTATCTGCCCTGTCCATCACCAAGTCAGCTGGATGACATCATCTTCGCCCCCACAAGAAAATTAAAAGATATTTTTTTATTTCACCAAAGTGCTATAACTAAAGAGAAGCCATTTTCTTTATTTTTCCGTCTTCCTTAACGAAAAAAAAAAATGTTTCTATTTTTTTCTCTATCCCGGATCCATTTCCATCCACCCAAAAAAGTAACGATGCAGCATTTTGGCGGAAGCCATGTGATGTCTCTCCGTCGAAGGCCTCCTCATCCGTTTCCTACTGCGGCAAACAGAAAAAAGGAGGACGGTCAGAGGGGGTTGAACTGTGTGTGTCTGGCTAATTAATTGACAGCGGCGTGCTGTGTCGCAATGAACACACCGGCCATCTGTCCGCTCCAAGGTTTTTTTTTTTTTATCTTTTATAATTTTTCTTTACATGGCGCATTGGCATGGTCTCCGATGACTCGATCCATTTTGTCAGGAAGACTTAAGTTAAAACATTGGCCATTGGCGTTCTAATAAAGGCAAAACGCGCGCAGGAAAAGATGAAAAGAAGAAAAAAAGAAAGTGGATTGAACATCATTCTCTCTCGCCTCTTTGTTATGATGATTGCGATGATATGGCGCGGCCTCGCATCCAATCAACTAGATGGATGCTGAGAGGATACACACACACAGTGTGTGTCTGTGTATAAGTATAGAGAGCGCGTTGAAAAACGGGTCGTCGAGAGGGTAGAAGAAGAAAGAGACTGATGGATTTTCCAGCGGAGAGCCCCGTCAACCGCGACTACTCGACCACGACCACCTCTATATATACTAGACACCACCGGCTTGTGTGATGCCAACGATGAAAAATGAGAGCCGACAGAAGCGACAGCAGCTCAACGACTTTAACAGCGGACTCGTATTGATATGGCCCCGGCTCTTTCTTTCTTTCTTTCTTTTGATTCTCCCCTTTATTTTTTGTCTATATCGGGGCGACACACACACGAGTCCGGAATTCTTCCGTTTTTCATCCGGCCGCCGCCCTATGGTTTAGCATCGATGTATATTTAAGAATATAAGGAGCCGAAAAAAAGAAGAAAGAAAGAGAGAAAGAAAGAAAAAGATCGTCCTGGATAATGAGCTGTTTCTTTTTCTTTCTCAGTGACCCCGGAACGAAGCTGCTGCTGGGCTGCTGCTGGGCTGGGCCGTCTCTATACGCTTGAGAAGACTTTGGCCCTTAATGAGGGAGGCTCATGTCACGCCGGGCGCGCGAGAGGCAACAACACCAGGGCAAACTGATGGGCATCAAACTGGTGCGATTCATCTCAAGTGAACGCGTTCGACTCATTCTCTCAGCTCTAGTCCTCCATCCATCCATCCGCTGGCTCGTTGTTGTTGTCCTCTCTGCCTATAGATCCTAACTTTAGAAATAAAGATCAAGCTTTCAACGTGGCGGAACACGCCCACCGGGAGCTCAAAAAGAAAAGAAAAGAAAAAGAAAAGAAAAAGAAACATCCGTTTTTCGGTGCGCCTTGGCTAACTGGAAACAATCCATCAGCAGAAACGGAACGGAACAACAACAAATTGTTAAATGAAAACCTACTTTTCTCTCTCGCTTGGGGTAGTATATGGAGAGGAAAAAAAGGTTTCCAATGTTCTTCTCTCCAGCAGCGTCGTGTTGCTGCTCGCCTGTATCTGTTTTGTCCTTTTTGTTGAAAAACACCGCGATTTTGACACGTTTGAACTGGCCCATATTTGCCACACGTCCGACGAAAAAAGAGCTGAACTCTAACCGGAGTCAAACAGGTCTCGAACTATTTGCAACCGGATATCCAACATACCAACTCACAAAACTGATGGATCTTGCAGATATTTCCCCCGTCTGGTTTTGCCTTTTTGGGTTTCTGGTTGACAAAAATTTGTTTTAAACAAAAGTTTCCTAAATGAAAACTGTATAACAGCAGCCCTGTGTTAGAGATTGCTGCTGCTGCTGAGCTGTTGGTCAGTTCCAGATGTCCAAGGAAAAAATATCTGAGAGCTGCCGCCGCCACCGTCGACCGAGCTGTTTGTATTTCTCACAGTTTGCAGTTGTGTGCGAAGAGACCATCAGCCATTCACCACCACCAGGCCAAGTCATAAAGAACAAGGTGCATTTTGTGTGTGGGAGTTTTGTTGTTTGTTGTCCAGCCAAAATCAAGGGTGGGAAGAAGAAATCTATATATTAGAAAAGTCACTGAGCTCTCCTCGACTCAGAGAGAGAGATAGAACAAGTGCTGACCCAACAGTTGCCCAAGTCTTTTTCTTATTCTCTCTCTGTGTTTCTCTCGCTGGCCAGTGTTTTATGACGGCGCGGCCCTCCCCATCCGACGAGTCAAACTAGCGCCCAAAAGTTTCTTGATTTTATTGGTGGCGGATATATAAGGCCCCTTTAAGAGCGGAGACTATACGAGTAGATATAAGATGGATGGATGGATGGATGGTGCTGGGGTCAGCCAGTGGGGACTTTTTCCTTTTCTTTTTTTTCGGGGGGACACTATAGAAATCGACCACCCACTTCCACGCCCGAATGTCGAAATAGCCTTTTCTCCGGCTCTCTTGTGTTCTCTTCTAACGCGCATTGTGGAAATCCAGTGGGAAATGTAACACGCTCCTGTTATTTGCCTTATTGTTTCGCCTTATTGACAAAGTTTTCCCCCCTTTGGCCCCCAAAAAGTCATCGAAGCCCCTCCAATCTTTTTCTCCCTTTTTGGCTCGGCTGCTGAGACTGGGCCACTTCCATATTCCGCACTATAGATACAACCGCACTCGCTGCTCTAATACATATGCGCATATATAGGTAGTAGGCATGCAGCGCAGCAGCTATACTGTGGCGCACTATATTTAATATCCATTCCAATCTAGGGTGGGTGGGGGGAGCATATAGCTCTTGGTTTGAATGATGTTTGCTCCAGCAACCCAACAACCGGTCGTCGATGACTGTTTCAATTAAAAAGGGACTTCAAAAGAGACCCCTCCGATACTCTCTCATCCTGCTCCCATAGCATCCGCATCTCTTTTTCCTAGATATATATATTCGACATTGTGTATATACCTTCGGTCCGATTCATATTTGAGAGCATCCGCAATTGGATGGTCCCGAAACGCTTTAGGCTACTCTTTTGATCAACCGACAAACAGCAGTGACTCTCTTATTAGATGGGGGAAAAGTCCTACAAATTGCCCTCTCTCTCTCTCTCTCTCTCTCTATTCTTTTCTCTTCATTTGCCAGAGACTTCTTCTATAGACGAGTGTGTGCGTGTGTTTCTGATGTTGAAAAAGAAGAAGAAGAAGGAGAAGACTGTGTGTAGATAACAAAAAGAAGAGGCCAAAAGTGGGCGACATGGGCACAGCGACGACGCAATCTGTTCCGGACCTTCATTTTTCACGGTCCTGACTGTTTCTTCTCTTTTACTTTCCTTTAGTAGAGTTCTCCTTTTCTTTCTATTCTATTCTATTCTCCATTTTCACGATGAGGATGAGGACAATTCCGTGTGTGTGTGTGTGTGTGTGTTTGCCGGATAGCCTCCGTCTCTTTTTTACTTCTTTTCTTTCTTTCCTCGAGGAGTGAAGGCTCGTAAAAATCGAAGAGAGCTGGACCGGACAGTTTGTCCCCTATACATATAGAATATATAGAATATATATATATATATATATCCCCTAGACCTATTCTCTTCTTGTTGGCAATGATCCCAGCCTATTTCTCGTGTTCCATGTCACCCAGTGTGTGTCCTCTACCTTAGTATCCAGATCCCCTCGCTCGCCTTTCACAGCAGCGAAAAACAACGACGGAGCAGCAGCAGGTCAACTGAAGCGGAGGGAAACGTAAATGGCAGTGAATAAATATCGAGGAGGTTTGTGAACCATTCTAAAGACGAAAAGAAAAGATAGAGAAAAAGAAAAGGTTTTAGCGCTGCTGCTGCTGCTGCTGCTGTAGCAGCCTACATATAGGATTTGTCTACTAAACGCTTTAGAAAAAGGGACGCTGGCCCTTTTTTCTTCTGTCGATCCGCTTTTGTCACGCTGCCCATCGATTGTGTGTGTACTCTCTCTCTATATTTTGGCCACTTGAAATTCTTTCCAACTTCCTTTCTTGACTGTATACATATGTATAGGGGGGGAAGCCAATTCAGCGATTTTATTTTTCTTTTCTTTTTTTGGTTGAGAGGACACCCTGGAGCGAGACCCTTGGCCAAATTATGCTGCGCTAAACTGCTAACGACTGGGCAATCATAATCAATCAAAGATAAGCTTCTAAAAACAAAAAAGAAAAGAAAAATCGATTCATTATATTTCCTTATTTCCACGTGTAGAGACACACACACATTTGCGTGGGCCTATATTGTCTCCGGTCGCTGACGAGAGGAGAATTATTTCCACGCAGTTTATTTCTTTAATACTTTAATGTTTGCCGCGATGCAATCAGAATCATGATTAGGAAATCCTCTTTTTTTTCTCTTTTTCCTTTTGAGAAATCAATCACAAAGAGATGGCCCATTGTGATTGGCGATAATGAAAAATAAATCTCCCAGCCCAAGAAAAAGAAGAAGAAGAAAGAAAAAGATGGGACGTGATGATGTTTTTTAAGTATTATCTTATTCATCTTCTCCCCCATCAAAGTCGTACCGTATGTAACCAACTTTTTTTTTTATTATTATTTACAACAGAATAAAGGTTCCCCTTTTTTTCTTCTTCTTCTTCTTCTTTTTGTAGCCCACTCCACTATACTGTCGGGGGCTCTCTTCTCTCTCTCTTTCGAATTAGCGTCGAGATGTTACGGCCGCGCCGGTGCTTTTAATGTCATCGTGTCATCTCGTGATAGTGTGTAGTGTGTTGTCCTCTCTGTGTGTCCTGCTGCTGCTGCTGCTGCTGCCTTTCTTCTTCCTTTTTGTTTTTATATATTTGACTTATTCTTTTGTTTTTCATGGTCCCTCTCTGTTGTCCCATGATAATAGCCGAATTCTCTCAGTAGTATCTCAACGGGCCAAGTCAGGCACACACAGCGCTGAAAGGAAATGATGATATAATATTGATGGAGAGAGAGAGAGAGAGGAAGCCGCTATGCGCCATATGTCACTACATTCAGTCGCTAGTTACTCTAGGGCTATGTAGAAAATGAGAGGAAGCAACCGCTCACTGCATTGCACAGATAGGTTATGGACACAGGTAGAACAGATATTATGTCCTGGAAGTAGGGAAAAAAAAAAACATTGAAAGGTTTCAATTAACAACTCAAAGACCAGCCGCTATATGCGGCCCCCCTAAAAAAAAATGCCTTAAAAATAGATAACAATATTAATAAGTTGGAAGGAATGAGGTAGATTGAGCCGATCCGATCCGAGTCGGTATATATACAGTCGGGTAATAGGAGACGTATAGCGGTGTGTGTGTGTGTCTGTAATATCGCATCACGCGCTTGATTGGGTCCGATAATATAGGCCCCGATAAAACACAACCAACAACAACTGGAAGGGGGGAATAAATAGAGAAAAACAAGGGTTGTGTGTATATATACAAGACACAACTTAGCGAAGCAATGAAACCTCTTTGTTGACGTACAATCTCTTCTAGCGGAACACAAAAACAGCAGTAGAATAAGAAGAAGAAGAAGGAAAAAAGAGAAAGCGACGCAAAAGACGATACGAATCTTGTGATGGTAATCCTAACCGTTGATGGCCCCTTTTCTGTTTCGGTCTCGTCCAAAAACAGACAGACAGCGGTAATATAGGGAAAGAAGAAGAAGAAAAAAAAATTAAATTAAAAGGCCCATAGCAGTAAAGCACTGCGTGGCTATTATTTAAGTAATTAAACTCGTCTGCATGTTCCTTTCTCTCTCTCCCCTAAACGGCAGCTCCTCCTTCATTTTGAAATTGCATTTTGACCATGTGTGGTTTGTTGATGTGTCTATACGTGTACGTGCGTTGTGTGTCCAAATGAAATGAAAGTACACACACACACACATCCAGGCAACACAGCGACGTGTGTGTATGCCTCCTAAAAACAGAGAAGAGAAGAGAGAGAGAGAGAAAAAACAACACAAGCAGCAAAATGCAACACAGGCGTAACGTATACTATAAGATATCTATACGCGTTGTGGGTGATTATTTTAAACGATCGGCGACGACACAAAAGACATGCCAACGGACCTCCCACCGAGAGCTCACCGCCGGTCCACAACAGTCACGACACAATGTTTTCATACCTTCTTTTGTCTTTTTTTCCTTTTTTACCTTTAGTCCTTTACACAGGAGAGAAGAGGAGAGGGGGGTTGTCCTTTCTCTCTATAGTGATGAAAATCGTCTTTTGTTTTTTGGTTGTTGTTGTAAACTTTGTCTTGTTGTATAGGCTTGTAGACCAAATTTATTCAAAGAGTCACACAGTCTGATCTTATTCGCCCCCATTGTTTTTCTCTCCACCTCGGTCTCATGTTTGAGAGATACAGGTGTGGTTCGAGTTATACAGCAGATATCGTGTGAATGGAGAGGAGCGGCTTAAATATTTTTCGTTGCGTATATTATCTACAAGACGTCGAGGAATGTTTCCGACACCTGTTTCTCCCAGAAGAGCCCCGATCGTCATTGTGGGACCCTCTTATTTCTGCTTTGGAAATTCCGGGGAATTTGGGCTATTTCTATTCTCCTTCATCGGTGATGAAATGAAACTCAATTGAATGTTTGTTAATGGTCATAAAACATGGTTCATTTCATCCCCATGGAATCTCTCTATTCCCCCCCTTGCTGCTTTTATTCTACCCCCTAACGTATAATAAAAATCTCAAGTCAAAGTATTGGGGGCCTCCGCTTTTTGGCTTGGCCCCGTATTTTGTGTGTCGTTACGATTAGGACGACTTGTAAATTGGTGGGGTTTGGTCACTATAGTCATTGACGATGATATGCTGAAAGGACAGGGAGCGACCAGCAGGGACTGCAGCCTGGATGACAGCGGAGACGATGAGGTTTCTGACTGAGGTTGACCTCAAACTAGCTCCGAGTCCCCCTCTCTCTCTTCGCTTAGTAGCGCGGCTCAGGTCCTCAGGAGAGAGAAGATCAAGAGTTAAGAGAAAACATATAGGAAAGGGGGGGTGGGGGTACCCTATGGTTTAGTGTAGTGAAGGACAAAAGAGGAGGGTCTCCTGAGATTGGCGATCCAGCAACAATATTCAGAGGAAGTAGGGGTCTCGTCTCGTCTCTCTCTCACTGTCAAGCTATTAACTCTCATCAGTCATTCAAGTTGCTATTAAGAGGGAAAAGATAGACGGCCCCTCCCCCACCACGACGGCCATCATCATTCCACCGAATCGACCAGACCGAGCCACACACACACACACACACGGAACACGCACTGCTGCGTACGAGGAGGAGAAGAAGAAAATATACCGCGTGATTGTTGATGGACAAGCGGGACCGAAAGCGCATCTCCATGACTGCTGCCTTTTCTTCTTCCTCTTCTCTCAAAAAAAAAAGCGAAAGGGAGGCCGACATTTCGTTCCAGGCTCCTGAAATACACCACAAACTTTCCGTTTCTTCTTCTTCTTTTTCACCCGTATAATATACAGGCCCACACATCCAAAGAAAAGGAGAAGTTATATATACAAATACAGAGACATCAGAAGCTACTGTGATACGCCCGTACCGAATAACAAAAGAAAACCATAGGGAGAGAAGAAGAAGAAGAAAAAAAGATTCCTCTTCTTGTATTCCCCATTTTTCTTTTGTTCGAAGGTATATAAGCGAACGCCAACACCACCAGCGACTCCACCGGAACGGAGATAGAGTTTCTCACGCGCAGCGCAAATCAACAAAACAAATCCCAACGAACTTCTGTCCGCCAATAAATAATAAATTATTGAAAGAAAAGCGGCAAAGAAAAACAGGATCACCTGGACGCTCGATAGCGTCGTCACTTGTGTAAATAATTCTAACCCCCCCAACGATACAAGAAATCAATAGCGAGAGAGAGAGAGAGAGAAAAAGAGATTTTCCGACTGTAAAAGTGATAGAAAACCAACACGCAACGTCCCGTGTATACGTCAGTTAGTTATGTGTGTGTCTAGCGGATAAAAATGAAGGGGAAAAAAATCTATCTGTCGGCATAGGACACAGGTCTAACAATGCAAACGATTCAACACCTTGACGTTCTTCGCGCGCGCCCCACATTTATAGATAAATATGGCTCACAATTTATATCCTTCTTCTTCGTTCGTTTTTATTTTCGTTGCAACAAACGCAAATAGGTTTTCATGACAATAGCGACGAAAGACAGACTTCCGGACACCCTCCACGTCCACCGAACCAGGGCGCTTTTTTTTTTTCTTTTTTTGAAATGTATAGATATATATATCCTCCTGACAGCTATAGGGGCATAAAATGTGTATAGGGAAGCTCAGAAAAATAAAATAAAAAATATAAAAAAGACAGGTGCTAGTTTTTTTTTTTTTGGAAAACTGTTGGATTGAATTGGCTTTTTAATACCATTTCCTCTCTTTGGCTTATGTACTATAGCGTAAGTGTCTCTGCTCCATTGTGGTATTTTCTACAGCACTCTTTTTTCCCCTAGCTCCTCTACATATCCCCCCCAAAATATGTTGATACAGCAGTATAGATGCATATATAGTAAAAGCCCCGTCTTATATGTTTGAAATAACAAAAACGTTTTCTGTTATGTGTGTTATACCCCCGCTGTCTGAGGTTGAAGAGAGCGCAAAAATCACAGGTTTTTGTGTTAGATATCCAGGTGACAAGGCCTTTTATCTTTTTCATTCGACTGCCACAGCAACACTTTTCTTTCGTTGCCCCTTTTTCAGCTTTTTTATTTAGTAAAGCAGGTCGTTCCAGCAGTGGAAGTGGGGAAACGCGCAGAAAGTGGCGTTTAAGTCGCGACCAAAAATTGGTCGAGATGGAAGGGAAAATCATGGTGGTCTTCTTCTTCTTTCCTTTCTTTCCCCTCTAAATAGAAACGGTGACTGTGTAGATCTCCTAACTGGAAATGGATGGAACCGCGCGACACGCTGAATACCACAGTCAGCAGTGGCCTGTTGGCTGCTGTCACAATCTTCTCTTCTCTCAAGACGGTACCTCCTTCTCCTCCGCCTCCGAGTTCCAAAATATGCCACACAGTCTCACCTTTACCTTTTACCTACCGTCTGACCATCAACTCTCCTCCCATTTTCCCCCCATTTTTCTCAAGCCTTTTTTTTTTCTATTTTGAGAAAACAAAAAAATGAAGGGAAAAAATTGTTATTTTTTCTTTCCCAAAAAAGAAAAAGAAAAATTTTCCTTTTATCTGTGTTGAATCAAAAAGAGCGCCGCGCAGCAGAGACAATCAGTGCTGCTGCTGCTGCTGGTGGTGGTGGCGGATGATGGATTGGCTTTAAAACGGTTTTCTGTTTTCCCAAAAAACAAGAAAAATTTGTTGTCGAGATGTATCGAATAACGCGGATCCTCTCCACCACTCTAAGCTGATGATGGTGCGGTTGTAATGTGGTTGGTCATTGAGCTGTGTACAACTCGGCGTCGTCGTCGTCGTTCGCTATATCCCCACTGTTTAGTAATCGTATATATACTAGTACCCTACATATATAGAGTAGTAGTAGAGAGACCAGCTGGCCTAGGCTGGGCACCCAAAACTCAATGCTGTGCAACAAAGAAAACCAGGGGGGGGGGAATGTTGTATGGAGGTTCTGACATAAGAGCGAACACGACACAATACCGCGCTTACAACCAGCGATCCAGCAGCAGCCCTGGCTAGTGATGTACAACAAGGAGCGCATGTAGACCTACACGCACTACCACCATGGCCACTCTGCTGGTCTGTGTGTGTATGGGGAACTAGACTGACGGACATAAGTAATACACAGCTCTGTGAGATCGTATTACGAAAATCAGCTTCTTATTACGTGTGTGTGTACGCGCGTCTGGAATAAGCAATTGGCCTACTCGCTCTCTCCCTACAGCAGCAGCAGCTCCTAGATTCTTTTATTATTTCTCTCTCCTCCTCCTCGTCTGCTGTGTTCTGTTCTGTGTTCCTTTTGTGTAAACGTGCGCATAGTGCGCGGCTTTTCTTTTCGGGCTCCCTTTTCTTTTTCTCGGACTTTTTCTCTTTTCTAGTATATAATAATAAAAATGCTCAGTTGCTGAGGATTTCCTTTAATATCGTATCAGCACAATGTCCAAAGTTGTTTTTCTTCGAAACGCCATTTCATCAAAGGTCTGAATTTCGGGCGGGTGTGTGTGGCCGAAATTGTTTATTGGTTTCCGATCTCCAATTCAATCAGGCAATTAGAAACGATGGCAGTTATTCTTTTGAGATTGTTTTCGTGGTTCCCTTTTACGACGGGGACCAATTATACCGCGTCTCTTTCCATTTTCACCCCTATCATTAAAATGCAGAAGAAGAAAAGAAATCGAGGAAAAACGACGAGGCTCTTCGCCAAGAGTCCTCGGGAGTCGTCCCATATAAAAATATAGCGTTCAACACTCTCCTTTCGGCTTTCTTATATGCCAGAATCTAACACACGAATAAACACGTAACAAAGAGATGGAGAAAGCGAAAATCCAATCAAGTCGAATCCCTATCACAATTGAAGGCAAAGATCAAAACTATTTCCGCTTCTTCAATGGATCTTATCTCGAATTCACGCCACTGCAATTGAAAAGGAAAACAGAAGATGGCCGCGCATCATCGCGCTCGTCTGTTATTTTCTCTGCGGTTCTATTTTTGCTGTTAGATCAAAAGAGAAATAAAAGTCTGAATAAAACACATCGCCACTTTTGAGTGGGGCATCGGGAGCGTTCGAAAATCTACGGTTGAGGAATATAAACGAAAGAAAAAAAAGTTTCTAGTATAGAGAGAGAAATCATATAATAACAATAATAACTGGGTCCACAGCGGCGGCGCCCGAGTCCATTCAACTGTGAAGGCCGTTGGAAGGTAGTTGCGCCTAGGGGCATTCGGAGATCTTTAACCACCAGGCGGCGCTTGCGCACAATGAAACATGGCCGAAGAGAGTCGGAGGAAGGGGGACCTTTTTCTTTTCGATATTAGAAATACTGGCAACGTCGTGCTGGTAGCTACAAGCGACTTTCAGTGTCGAATCGCTTCTTCTCGCCAGTCGCAGCTCGTCCACACGGGCAACAACACTGTTGCTCAGAGACTTGAACAACTTTTTTTCCGAGTGAACACATTTTACCCCACTGGCAGCTGCTCTTTTCTTTTCCAGTGTGTCATCGGAACTAACGAAAAAAACAACTTTTTTTTCCTGCACGCGTCGATATTTCTCCTCAAGTGCTTCATCATCCGATTTGGAAAATAAAATTCAATCACCAGAACTTGTTCAAAAGGACTAAAAGAAACACAACAGACACAGCAAATTGGATTCAAAAAAGTTATTATTCTTTATCTTTTTTAATTTCGCCAGTTTGTGCTCAGTGTGTTGGTTGATAGTGGTGGTGGTTGGACACATCCTCCTTCATATCAAATTGAAAAAGAGCGTTGGGTTTTTTTTCATTTTTCCAGTGAGTGTGTCTGTGTGTCGACAAGTTTTCTACACAGTGTGTTCGTGCGTGTGTTTTGTGCTGCTGCGAACTAGTGTTTCTTTCAGTTCCCCATTTTTACCCCTCAAAACGCCGGGAATATCCATCGAATCGTGAAAGAAACAAGTCGTTTTCCACGAAGAGGGACACCGTTTTCCAAAAGCATCTCCAGTGTGAATCTAAAAGGTAAAAAATAGAACGAAAGAAAAACGAAACGTATTCATTTTTTGTGTGTAATGGGGGTTAGAAAAACGTGCCATAAATTGTCGAGAAAAAACGAGTTTAGACGGATTTTTGGCTGCCATGTCTACTACTGAAAAAGAGATAACTTTCTGTGTGTGTGAAGGGAGAAGAGAACATGTAATATCGATGTGACTGTTGAACCACGTCGAGGATTTTCCCAAACCCCCCCAAAACGGAAAAAATAAAATAAATCGGTTGGTGTGTGTGTGTGTGTGTGGTTGATGTGTAAGGGAATCGCTCTGTTTAAAAGGCATCCGTCCCGAAAAGCTCTCTCTCTCTCTCCTCTAGCTCTCTGCGAAGAAGAGAAATGCGTGTGAGAGAGTTTGTCTTTACCACTTCCTGCCAGATCGTCATTATTATCATAAGACATAGCTCCACATTTTGGCTATACCAGACCCCAAAGAGGGCCATTGCCAGGGGTAGTAGTAGTAGTAGACTCTGGGAAAGAAAACACAAAACAGTCGGCCAGCGATATGCTGCCGATGGACTTTGACTCTTTTTTCTTCTTTGTCCTTGTTGTTGTTGTTGTTGTTGTAGTTGGTAATGAAAGGGACGCTGTGAAATTATACATTCCAGGGGTTTAAGAAGAATCTCGGAAAATCCTTATTTTTTCGGCTCATGCATCAAAGTCGTCATCTCTTTGCGCGTCACTTGTGCCTGTGATTCAACCCGTTCAAGGTAATCGCTCAACACGAAAACAACACGCTGCTGCTCCGCTCTGTAGCCTTTTGTAATAACAATCAGAAAGGAAATCCATTGGGCGCTTGCTCTTTCCTAGCGTTTATCCTCCTCAGCAGAGAGTAACGGGGCATTTTTAATTGTTTTACACACAGCAGTCGGGAAAAACTGACGACACACACACACACACACAGAAACGAGTTGGAAGACAACGTACTAGTAGGATATCTTTGTCTTTCTTGTGTACACGTTGAATGATGAAGCATCAGGCCGCTTACCCAGAGCCAAATGTGTCCGTTGGCTTTGAATCTCTTCTCTCTCTCAACCGGACATGTCTTCCATCATCTTTTTCTGCCTGTCTCTGCGTTACTGCTCCATCTTTTTCCATACAACACATTTCCTTCTCCCAGACTATTTAGTACTTGCGCTCTTATTGTCTGCCCCTTCCGCTAGGTGCTTTTGTTTTGTTTTGTTTTTCCTCTGTACCTTTTGGGTCGAATTGAAAAATTATGCAGATGACTGCCCTTCTTTGGGTTCTCTGCGCATTTCCCCCCTTCTGGTCTTATTATTGTTTTGGGTTTCCTTCTTTTTCCCGAAAAAATAAAAGACCAGCCGGATTCTTTTCTACCTGTAAGGCCCGAAAACGCTTCCCACCTGGCGGAATCACGCTGCCCTAGTCAAGTTTTTTTACTTGTTATTGTTTGATCAAACGATCAACCATCGAAACGATCCTCGTAGTTTATTATCTTTTCGACCATCTGGACCTTTTTTTTCTTTTTTGATAATACAAAACACACACACACACACAGTTTACAGTTAAAGGGGTGTTTAAAGCCCCAACACTCAGCGGGTCGTCTCTTTACTTTCTTGGGTCCTTTTTTACTTTGATGATCCTCTGGGACGGGAGGGTTTCCGTGACATATCACAATGATAAGTGTTGAGTCTGTGTGTTTATTATGGTCACTAGTCACACAGCAATGGGGGTAGATATTCCAGATTTTAAATGTCTTAGTTTGGTCAACGAACGGTCTCCTTATCCAGCTACCGGATGCTGGATAATCGTTCGGAAAATCCGTCTTAACTTTGTTATTATTATTTTTTACCTGGAGAGAGATAGAAAAGGGATTTGTCTTAAGGGTCCAAAAGAAGAAGAAAAAAGAGATAAAAAGCTGACGCACGTCACAATATATTGAAAAGGAACGGTTCCTCTTGTGTGTGCGGATGATCATTAAGAAGAAGAAACCTTCTAGACCGTCTTTTCAGATGGTGGTGGTGGTGGTGGGGGCATATTTTTTTTTGTTTTGTTTCTTTCCTCTTTTCTTTCTTTCTTGTCTTTCTCTTTTCTTGTTTTTGTTGAAAAAACATTTGAATCTCTCTGGAGAGAAAGAAGATGCGGCGTTGGGGGCAAAAGGGATGGGCCAAAAGGCCAGGCGATACGGTTCCCCCCAGCCACTAATGGAATCGCTCGTTCAGCGAGTTAACGATCGATTAGATCTTATATTATTTATATATATATAGTATATACCATATAGATGTGTGTGTGTGTGTGTGTGTGTGGTGTATATATCTACCTTCTCTTTCTTTTGAGGTCTTTAGGGTCTTCCCTTTTCCTCTTTTTGGCCTCCAACTCCACAGATAGATTTTTAATGGGCAACTGGGCGCTCCGATAAGATGTGGACCGCAACCATTTTCTGGGACTATAAAAAAGTTCGCCTTCTTTTTCCCCTTTTTTACTCGAGTGATTAACAGCTGGAGCACAAACGTCTTTTGCTGAGCCAGCTGAGAGTCTTAGATGTCGTTTTAGCACCGATCATCAACTGTTGAGCTGGATTATCGATCCAGTGAACGATGAAGAATCCGCAGAAAAAGAAAGGAGAAAAGGAAGAAAGGACGGTTCCGCTAGCCGTTATTGAATAGTTCCTGAAAGAGTCGAGGACTATTGTTGAGATCGAACCGTGTCCAGGTGGAGGAGAATGGAATATCTAGTACGTACGTAGACGCATTCCATCGGCGCCCTCTTCTCCTCCCGACACCTTCCCCCCGTTTTTCCCCCTGACTCTTTTTCATCATCCAGTTCTACCATTTTTCTTTTTCTTCTTTTTTGGCATCCGAGGGGAAGAATGGCCTCAGGAAGGTATAGAAGAAGAAGGAAGAAGAGAGAGAAAGAAAGAAAGAAAGAAAGAAGAAGAAGAATATTCTTCTTTTATCAAAGTTGTACCTGGAGGCATTGGGTAGGAAAGGCACAGTGCCAGAGTCAAGGTAGATAGGTCTTTTATTCTTTTTTTTTCTTCTTCTTCTTCTTCTTCCCCCCACACTAAAGTTCTTCCGTGTGCGGCCTGGAGGGTTCCACGGCAGACTTGTGTCTGTTACACACGCAAGACCCCCTCCGTCCTATCTTTCGGCTTCAATATGTGTTTTATATGAAGGGAGCCCCACCGTCGCACACTAGCTAATATAAGACATTCGAAAAGGGAAATCAACAACACCTTCATCCACACACACACACACTCACGTAGGACACGCTCGGAAACAAACTAAATCAAAACGCAATCGAATTTCATTTCTCTTTTGTTTGCTGCATTTCTATTTTTTAAAAAAATGTGATAATGACGTCGACCTTTTCCTGTGTAAAAGGTCAATCGAAAATTCGGGTTGATTTTCATTTTTTTTTTTTTTTTATCTGGGTAAGAATAAAACACTCCATCCGGCTCTTTCGGTCTCTCTTATCTCTCTCTCTGGTGTGTGTGTGTGTGTATAAGTGGGAGAAAAGGAGGGGGGTGGGGATGGAGAGAAATGATGTCATTTGACTTGATTACTCTCCCTCAATGTGTGCGTGCGTGGAACATGGAAACCAACGAGTCATGACCTTTAATGGCGTCGAGAAGCGAAGAAAAGAAGAGAGAAAAAGTCTTCCATTTTCCCGTGAATGCATCGCCCTTTTTTTTTCTTTTTCTTATTTTCATTCGTCTCCTCCTTCGTCCGTTTTGATGGACTGGGACGAGTCGACAGAATGACGGGCCACTACTACCGACCAACCGGCTCTCTGCTGCCCATCGTTCCAGTCAGCAAGGCAGCAAGAAACAATCATAGATATTTTCTAGCAATTACCGGGGCCCCATATCCATGTGTGTGTGTGTGTGTGTGTGGGTAGTGGATTCAAGTCGTCATCCGCTCGGCGCTCTCCGCTTTCTGATGAGATCGATGATGTGACAGTCTCGTGCGGATTGGACCGTGAGTTTTCCTAGCCAATTATATACGAGGGACCCTCTCATTGTCAGCCGACTTGTTTGATGCCAGAGCCGTTGTCTGCCTACGTCCCTTGTCCCCCGTTGTCTTGTCGTCTTATCCGGTCCTTTTGATGGACAACGGACATTGTCCACCGCACCGGCCAAGCCTCGACACACACACACACGAAAATATGTTTAGTGCGGAATTAAATATGGGTTGCGCTCTGATCCTTGCCGACTAGTTTGATGAGATCGATAACGGATGCAGTGTCCACTCGCTCGGTGCGGAATAGACTGCGGGGCACCCCAAAAATAAATCCCGAAAATTGTGTCCAGTGCCGGGAATGAGCGTCTTGCCAGTTATGCAGAATTGTGGTCTGGTTTTGACGTTCCATTCTGAGCCACGCGAAGGTAACTGGGTGGTCAGACTCATTTCAGCTTCATTAGCTTCAAATTTCGCCTCTCGGCTTGTTGTTGTTGCTCTTGTAGTTGCATTCAGCCTCCGAGGAGGAGAGAGTCGAGGCGCGAAGGGGATAGAAAGGAGCTCCAAATCATCATCCCGACTAACACGAAGCCTGGAGCCAACAGTTGTAACTTCAATCATACGAGCCCTCATTGTAAAAATTACATACGGGAGAAGGAAAATAAGAAAAAAAGGAAAAAAGGAGAATAAGAGATGGAGGGGTGAAGACAAGGCACAGCCAGATGATTACACGAACAACGATTGTGTTTTTCCTGATTTGACCTCGCGTGCAGCGTGATTCTCTCGCCCCGATGGGTGAGATGGTTCTCCCAGTCTGATGGTGGCGGATCATTTTGTTGCGCTCCTTCTAAATGAAGAAACGAAATTGAAAAGAGGGTGGAAGAAGAAGAAGAGAAAAGGGCCAATGAATTGACGTTCTCTGTACACATACACACACGGACAAAAGGGAAGAAAAAGCAGACAACTCTTGTGTCAGCTCCGTGTTTGTTTTTTCTCGACATTTCTCTTTGGCCGTTTCGCTTTTTCTTCCTTGGTATGTTTAAGGGCATTGGAGTTAATTTGATTCAAGTGAATGGGGGAGGGAGGGGGAGTGCCAAGTGCAATAACGGTTTATTCATTGCGTCTCATTACGCATGCAGGAAATTGCACCTTTGTTCTTGTTTCGCTTTATTTTTGTTGTTGTTGTTGTTGTTCCACTCATCCGCCGCCTTCTTTTGTTTTTGTAACTCGAGACAACAGACGGGGATGATGAGAAGGAATTTGTTTTTCGGAAACCAATTAACTCTTTCGTTTTGTTTTCCTTTTTCTGATTGGCTCGCAGGTGGATGATGACACGGTTTTCATGCCGCGATTGAAAGTATTCGAATCAGCTTCAACTTCAACGTCCGTTGCCATGGCGACCATCTTGTTTGTCGTCGTTTTGGCTCTGACGACTTCGTTTCCTATGGCCACTGCCGCACTTCCGGACATCGGCCAGGGTTTGATTCCATCCAGCATGAGTAGCAGCAGCAGCAGCAGCAGTCGCAACATGACGTCAATGTCCATCAGTTCCAGCCGAAAGGACCCATCAGCCGGAGTCAACAGCATTGTCAAGCAGTTCAATTGGCCGCGATCCAGTCTGACGGTCAACGGCACCAACAGAGGCTTCCGCCATTTGACGATGGATCCATCGACTGGCCGCATCTACGCCGGCGGTGTCAACCGACTCTTCCAGCTCGATTCCAGCTTGTCTGTCGAGGCTTCGGTGGTGACTGGGCCCGTAGTCGACAGCCCGCAGTGCCACGCCAGCGGATGCGCGCCATCCAGCGGCGTTGACGCCGTGGCCACCGACAACGTCAACAAGGTGCTGATTGTGGATCGCGACGCCCGCACCCTGCTGGCCTGCGGCTCGACGTCGCAAGGAGCCTGCACCAAGTATCGTCTGTCCAACATTTCGTCGGAGCCGGAATTCATTTCGCGCAACGTGGCGGCCAACGACGAAACGGCGTCGACGTTCGCCTTCATCGGGCCGGAGCACTACAACCCGTGGGGTCGATCCAACGTTCTCTACGTCGGGACGACTTTCACTTCGGTCGGCGAATACCGTCACGAAGTGCCGGCCATCTCATCACGCAATCTCTACGACTTGGACTTTGCCGAATTCTCCTTCACCAAGCAGTCGACGTTGCACATTGACGTCAAATACCGCGACCACTTTCTCGTCAAATACGTCTACGGGTTCAACGCGTCCGACTTTGCCTATTTCGTCGTCGTCCAGAAGAAGTCGCACCTGCCCGGCGAGGAAGAGTCGGGCTACGTCACGCGACTGGCTCGCACCTGCATTTCGGACGCCAATTACGATTCCTACACGGAAGTGACTCTCCAATGTGGCGGCGGCGCCGACGGCCAGGGGGCCTACTCGCTGGTCCAGGACGCCAAATTGGCCCAGGCCGGACCTGATTTGGCCAACAGTTTGGGATTGAGCACGGGCGATCCGGTCCTTGTCGGCCTCTTCTCCCCACCCAAAGGCATCGGCAGCCCCGAGCCGAGTCACCAATCGGCCGTCTGTGTCTTTAGCATCGCCGACATCGAGGCCCGTTTCAACGAGAACATTCACATGTGCTTCAACGGTAGCCTCCAGTCTCGCAACATGGAGTACATCTCGGGACCCATCCTGGACGGCAAATGTCCTAAAGCCGGGGTAAGAGACTCGCTTAAAATCAACTGGCCATGGCCAGCCATTATTTTGTTTCCTACCGGGTGGGCGAACAAACATGCACGGGACTTTTTCTTTCTTTCTTTCATTTTTTATTATTTACGGACTCGTGTGCCCAGTCTCGTTAGTTCGGGCGGAACGACTAATTGGTGGCCCGTACAAACTTCTCTTCGTTTCATTTTGTTGTTGATGGTTTGTGCTGGGCTTGCCTTGGTCGGAGGGGGGCTCGTTAACCCGCCGCCGTTTGTGGCCGAAGATGATGCCGGGTTTTTTAAAACTTTTTTTTTTTTCTCGACGGACATAAGAAGAAGAAATACAAAGAGAAGCAGGTGGTGTGGGCGGTGTCCATCTGCTTTCTCTTTTGTTTTGTCTCTTTGGTCGGTAACGATGGGAGCCAGAGATGAAAGATGTCTCGCAACAAAACTAGGGGTTCATCATTTCACGCTAGTAGAACTTGTGCACTAGTAGAAGAAGAAAAAAAACCCTCGAGGGGGGAGGAGCTGCTGGTGTAGCGTGCCAACTTCTTTGACTGTGTGGATCGAATGACTCGGTTGATGGCCGGTGTGTGTGTGGGTGGAGATAGGACCGAGTCGGTTGCTTTTCCACCGTCTGCTGGTTACGAAGCTCCCCGATGATGATGATGATGACGTTTACGATCGCTGGCTATAAACAAACATCATAACCGCACACACATATAGACTCGCCGGCTGACCGCGCGTGATTCAGCTTCTCTCGGCTGTTTTTCCCCTCCCGACTTGTGTGTGTGTGGGATTCTTCGAGGCTAAATTTCGGAAATTAACGACTTTCTTGCATTTTGCGATCGGGATCGTAAATAATGGTGGGCCAGGTGGTGGTTTTGTCAGGCTCAAGTGGAATCAATACGCTAACCCCCCATGCACCAACCACATAGGCAAGTGTAGATGGAGAGATGGAATCAATTTCGGATTCTTCCCTCTGTCCCATTTTTCTTTCCTCAATTTGTTTGTTCGTGGAGTCTCTCTCCCGATTCTGACTGACTTGTAGAGTTTTATCGATCCAACATTAGGAGATGTATACACTTGGTTACCAAAAAGTCTCCCTTTTCTCGTTGACGAGGATTCCTGGTAGGTAGGTACCCCTGAAAAACCCGGAGAACCGCAGGGCACATTTCTCAACTAGTAGGTGAAAAAGGGAGGGTTGAATATGAAGGGGGGGGGGAAGTCTAGTAGGTAGACACCATCACGCACGCAAACATCCTACATTGTTGTTTGTTCCTGGATGTCGGTCGGGGGTAAAATAATTCATCAGTTTTCGGTCTTCTTACCCCTCGTTCCATGATACTCTTATAGTGTTATTATAACGCTGTATATTGTTGTTTGATAGTGAGGAGCGGCGCGGGGGAAAAAAAGGAGGGTAGATTGAATGAGGGGGGAAACAAAATAATGTAGAAAAGGAAAAAAAAAAGGGATCGACGACTGGAACAAGCTCGTCAGTCGTCGTTTACGGATTAATACGGTTCGCCTGACGTCAAGCAATTTGTTGTGGGAGTCTCTCTTATTCTTCTCTCTTGTGTTTCCAAAAGGAGATGCCGGCCTAAAAAAAGAAAAAAAAAGAAATACTTTGGCGGGGGGAGTGTGATATTATTCAATAGGATATGTTCTCCCAAATTCTTTCTCTCTTGTGTTTTTTCCTACCTTGTTCATCATGGATTTCTCTTCTCTTTTCTCGTTGAGTCTGACGTTTGAAATGGCCACAAGATAATTTACACCAGCCATTGTCCTACTCACTCTCTCGTCGGTACGGCCCCTTTTGAGCCCGCGCCGGCCGCTTCGTTCAAAAACTTTCGAGGGGGGGTTTCACGGAATCCTTTAACTACGGGAGAGAGAGAGAGAGAGGGTTGAACTTTTGAAATAAAAGATGGACAAAATAAAATTTAAAAAAAAGCAAGGAAAGAAAAATCTGATGGTTTCGTTTGACTCATGTCCGACCCAACTTACCTGGCGGCCTTTGATGAACTAAAGTCCGTGTTGTCGAGTCAGATTCTCTCTCGGTGTCTTGTGATGTAGATTCCATTAAGACGTTAATTAGCGTCGGCCGACGGATTCGCGGTCTAACTCTGCGGCAAGTCGAGCGACATTTCCTACGCCCAGCTTCGCAATTCCCATCGAGAACTTTGATGTAACGCTAGTGAGGAGTCTGAGGACGTTGGGCCAAAAGAGAAAAAGAAAGAAATGATAGCGTACAGAGGGAACTTTGCGTTCATGTGTGTGCAGACGCGACAACTAGCCAGCTTTTTATATACGGCCGATTCATAATAGTGTTGTGTTGTTGTTGTTGAAAGGCAGAAAGAAGAATAACAGCGCAACTGGGTTTCATGTAACGCACTCGATTCATCAAGACGGTCAGAAGAGGCACTGTGTATATATACACAGGGCCATAAATAAATAAGTCGCCAGATGTGTTTGTTTAGCTGGCCCAATGGGCTATGCGTTTCTTCGGAACTTCAGACCTGAAACCCAAGACGCTCTCCCAGTCCGTCTCTCCCCTCTCTCTCTCTTTCGGTGTATCGTGAGCTCCTTTTTCACGCCGAGGCGTTGGTCTTTTGATTAGATTCGACTGGGAAACGTGTGATCTATCGGGATCACGAGTGCCGGTGAAAGTTGATTTGATCGGAGGGGTGTCGTAAAAACAAAAGCAGCAGCAGCAGAATCCGGGAGTGATGGTCTCACATTCTCTTATTTTTTTTCCTTCTTCTTCTTCTTCTTCGGGCCATCCTCATTGGGGGCCCATAAAAATAAAACAAAAACTTGACCAAGAGCCACATAAATATGATGATAAAGGCTGGAAAGTGAGAGAACTTGTTTCTCTTACAGTGTTCGGGGCTTCCTGTTAGGAAATTTTTATTTTTTTTTTCTTGACCGAAATTTCCCCCCGAAGAATAGGAGAATTATGCCGTGTTACAACGGGCGGGATCAAGCTTATCGAAAGACTTTCTTCTTCGTCGTATTTTTTTTTTCTCCCCTTTTCTTTCTTCTCCCCTTTAAAGAAAATAAACATATTCAGTCTAGATATAGTAACCAAAAGTTTCCTTAAAGGCCCACGGTCGAAATCTTGGCTCTTTTGCGTTCAGGGTTCCCTGCCGCGTTCACAATGGCCCCCAGCAACCCAAAAAACCTCATCCAACGAACCTATACAGCGTGTATAATCTCCCAGCTCTTTTTTTTATTTTATTTATTATTTTTATTTATTTTCATTTCTTTGAAAGAAGAAGAAAAAAAATTGTATACATATATGTCGGCGGGATTTTGGGGGTAGAAGGGGACAGTACACATTAGTCCAGCTCTTTTTTTTTTTAAATTTTATTTAAGAGAGAAAGAAAACGACTTTTATTTTATTCTTTGTCCTGAATAGAAAGAAAGTCGTTTTTATTCATTCGTTGCTATCAAGACATTGAAAATAACAAGGGAGCAATCGTCTTATTTCAATTTTCTGCGTTTAAGCATTTAACTGTGGCTCGTTACTTAAGAGAAGGAAAATAAAAGAAATAAGAGAGAGAGAGAAAGAGAATGGAGCGAGAAAGTATAAGTGAGCAAGTAGAAAAGAGACTGGACCAATCATCCACGGCGGGAGGCATCAGAGAATAAAGGCAACTATTTAAGTGCCGTGTGGTTGGGAATGGGGAATCGCTGTTAAAGTAAAAGAGGAGCGCGAGCGGTGCCCCAGAAGAAGAAGAAGAAGAGACCGCAGTTGAAGAAAATAATAATCACAGCCGTGTTTCAAATCATTGATTAAAAAACACGGAAGAAAAGGGGAAAAAAGGGAGAAGACATCAAGATAAAAGAATCCCAAAAATAAAATAATGGATAAAATAAATAAACACGAAGAAAAAGAAGGCAACCAGTAATGTTGCCAGGGAAGTCTATGAATAATGCATACAGTCTCCCTCATTACTGGGCGAGTTGGAGGTAATTAATCAAGCGGAAATTCCGAGCCCAAGATGCATCCAAATCTGGTCAAGTTCCTTCTTCGTCTTGATTTTCTTCTTCTTCTTCTTTCTGCTCAAATAGAAAAGAAAGATAATGTGAGAAAAATCTAGAGAAAAAAGATGAAGGAAAGAAATATATATTTCTAACCGCAGCCATATCTTATCGACGTGGTGACCGGGTCGGCGGCGGCGGTGTCCCTTCTCTTTTCGATTCCCCTCCCAGTTTAAAAAAAATGTTCTATTCCAGAATGATGTATATACGCACACCTGGAATATGTATATATGCTTAGAAGAAGAAGAAGAAAAATAAGAAGAATATTTCTTTATATATTTCTCCTCTCTTGCCCCCCTTGCCTTTCCCCTTTTTTCGATATTAAAATTCAAACGAAAAGGGGAAAAAATGGAAAGCGCGCGCAGACCAAAAGGAATCGTGAGCGAGCGAGCGCACGCGGGATGAACCGAGAAAAAAAGAAAAAGAAGAAATGTGTGCGTACACTGAAAAGAAATCGAATGAAAGGTCTCGAAGCTGTTGATTTATCTTCGTTTGATTCGGTCGCATGTTGTTAAGACGCTTCAACTCTCACTGGGCTTCTCTCGTGCGACTATTCATTAAACTGTGTAGGTTGAGCACATTCATCTTGGCTCGTTTTCTCTTTTGTTTACTCGCTCCACCTCGCTCGCGCGAGCCGCAGTCGTACACATATTTTGTGCATTTCTTCGTAGTATTTGTATTTATTTGATTTGATTATAATAATAATCATTTCCTGTTTGTTTTGTCTCGATACTAAAACGCCCACATTTTTTTCGTTTGTTTTTCCTACTTTTTAGACGACGGGCAACATCCACAATTTCTGCGAGGTCGGACTGAAAATCGCCGGCATCGTGCCAATCTACAGCCCGCCAGCGTTGACATACAGCCACACTCTGTTGACTTCCGTCGCCGTTTCCGGCACGGAACAACACACAGTCGCCTTCCTCGGCACATCCGACGGACATTTGAAGAAGGTACGTTGATTTAATTGACAAATCATTATCATCATCATGATGGCGATGTAATACTAAGAGTGAGTGGCTGAGTGCACGACTACTCACGAGGAGATGGGATTAAGCTCGTCTACGATTACATACCTTGGGGGTGATGATGAAACTGGGGCTCGTTCCCAGTTCCAGTTTGGACTCTCCCCCCACAACCAACAGCCTCTCTCTCTCTCCTAAAGCTTTTAGTAGATTGGATTCGGTTGTTGTTGTTGCAGTTTCTTCCCTTCTTCATTGCATCGCCTCATCCCCGGTGATGGCAGCAAACACGCCCCAAGTGAGAGAGGGTTAAAGGAATGGCCAACTGTCAGCCGTGAACTGGGGCAATACATATCCTCTCCGAATTCTCGTTCGGCTCCTTTCTTCATCTCGAATGAAAACCGCATTGAAGAATAGAATGGTGTAGCTAGGCAGTGACGTCACACGACCATAGATTACGACGATAGAGACAGCCTCACACACACACACACTGTATGCACACTCTATAGTGTGTGTGTGCGTTATTCCGTGGCGCGAAACAAAGGAATACAAAATGGCTGTGCAGGGAATGAGGAAGATTCAAAGACCCGCCCCGTTCAAAGTCATGAGGTTTTTTCTTCTTTCTTTTTCTTTTCGTATCTCTGTAGTGTGTGTGTTTCTTTTTTCTTCTTTTCGCCAACATTTCCATATAGAATGGCATCGTGGTGGCAGGAGCCGGAGATGAGAGAGGGCGTGAAAACCTATTCTCATCGACCTTTAAGCCCTAGCTCTCTCTCTCTCTCTCTCTCTCACTCACTCGCTTCTCTCGGCGTTTTTCCCCGTTCTCTTTCGATCCGTCAGTAATGGCAACAGCACGGCATTTGATCCTATCATGTCCGCCTTCTTCTATCTCGTTGATAACGGTTTGAGACAAGCCAATGTTAGTCCAAATCACCCAAGACGGGAGGAATCGAAATTCTTCTTCTTCTTTTTTTAGATTCTTTATTTTATTTGTGTTCAAGTTTGAGTTGGGTTGGGTCCGGGGTTAACCGCAACTGACGTGAAGATGTCGTCGTCGAGTGTGGATTTTCTTGTGAATAAATTTGAAATGAAGAAAACTCAATGCCAATGGGTCCGTAGGAGCGATTGTGAGCCGCACACGAAGACCATTACAGTGTCCGCTTAGATTGTGGACGTGTTTGGGAATGTTTGTATTGTTGCGATTGTCATGCAAATGTCGACCAACCCGACCCCGAAAAGAACAGACACAAAGTATACAGCAACCAAGGAGAGATGGAAAACGGAGACGACCAAGGTGTATAGACACAACTCTGTCTGTCTTCCATGTGTGTGTGTGTCTATACGTTCAACTGGTTGCCAATGGAAAGAAAGAAATATTTATTTCCATTTTTCGAAATTTAGTTTCCTGCCTTCACTCTTGACGATCTTTTCTTGTGGCTGTTGTTGTTGTTGTTGTTGTGAATCATCCAAGTGGGAATAAGAGAAAGAGGAGAGGTTTTTCTTTTTCTGCTTCTTCGTCTTCTTTTTCCGTAGTCGAAAGCGTGTCACATTGTGTCACTCGGCTACGGCCGACTGCATTCGGCTGCGTGACGACTGCCAGAGTACCTCCTCTCTGTATACTTCGCTAGACGTTGAGATGAAGGAGATTTTCGGTTTTCCAGAGGGGAGAAGATTTTCTGAGAGAGGAGGAGCTGGAAGAAAAAGAGCTCTTCATCACAACCGAGCCGTGTGTGTGTGCGCCGAAAAGAACAAGAGATGGGTTCCAGGCAAGTGCTGGGGTGAGTTGGGAAAACAGGCCAGCAACGCTAAACCGAGTTTTGGGTCCTGTCACGTGTCAAAACGTCACGGAAAACAACAACAACAATAGAAGTTGACTGGAACCGAAATGATTGTGTATTTTACTTTGATTCTAATTTGCCTGTGGCTTAACAAATCAAAATAATTTGATTTCTTTGGAATGTTCTCTTTTTGACAGATCCTTCTCGAATCCGGTGGCAGGGCTACGGAATTTGAAGAGTTGCCGGTGGACACGGGATCCACGCTCTTGCCCGACATGTTGGTCGACTCTATCGGAGAGCACGTCTACACCGTCTCGACCTTAAAGGTAATTCCCGACTCTCTCCGACTGTGACGGTCACGGACCGTCGTCATTTCTATCTCTTTTTCCTCCGTCTTAGTTCACTGACCATCAAATTGGATTGCGGTTTCGTCAGTTCTCTTTTTTTTTCTTTCTTATTTTCCCTTTTTTTTGGATTTCCAATCCAGTCGACGCCGATCTATTCCCTAGCGCTCCCGAATATCCACGATCCCAAATCTCCTTGTGCAATTGTTTGTGCCCAAGGCAGTAAGAGGATTGGCTCAAGCTGAGCTCTTCCTCTTTTTCTTCCTTTCTTTTCTTTTTCATTCTTCTGCATACATACACACGTAGTACTACACTTAAGGCGTTTTTCTTGAGCGCTGATATCCATTTCTCTTCTGTCAGCTCCCCTGTCCCTTTTTCCGCCGGTCCGCTCGTTCATTTATGCCACGGCTGGCTAAAAGGATTTCGCCTTTTTATTTATTTTTTATTTTCGAAACGGATTGGAATATTTAAGAAATGGTAACACCATAAACTGGTCATCATGCTCCTTGTTTATCAACGGCGAATCTCTCGACTTGTCGTCACGGCATCCCCAATAAGAGACGGAGAAACCGGTCAAACGTAATAAGATTGGTGGCAGGAGTGAGGTGGGTGGAATGATGAATCGAACCGAAAAGACAGAGAAGAACACGCACACAATCCCAGTGACAGGGCTCTGCGGAGCGTGAAAGGCGGCATTCGACCAAAAGTCCCTTCTATTTTCCTCGATGGTCAATTCAATCAACGTCACTAGACAGGCTGGAATGGTTTTCACTTTTCTTTCTGTCGTTTCTCTTTTGATTTAAGAACTTTGACTTTTAGAGATATGGGAGATGGATAAACCAGAAAAGATAGTACCAGTAGCGGCGACCGGATTGTTTCATTCATTTTTTATGGATCCATCCATGATCCTATCCTAATCTATCCCATATACGCCAATGATGAGAAACGAGGAATGGCCATTTGTCCGGAACTCGACTTTAACGCGCTTCATCCGGCCAGTAGGACCAGAAATTTTTTTTTACCAATTTTTTTTTTATGGGGAGGAAGAAAAGATGGCCGTCAGCTGCGTCCGTTCAAGCGTTTCGTCCTATTAAGAGAATCGGTACCCTCTCCCTCCAATGTGACGTGACAAAGTTGATGTGTAACCAACTCCACGCCCAGCTGGATCGAATCGAATCTCGTCAACTGTTCCAGAACGAATAGGGGGGATCTACACACACCAAAAAAGAAAGAAAAATTCACCCGATTCATACGAGAGATCTATATATATATATATTTTTTCCCTTTATTTTTCAGGGTGGGGTGGTTTTTTTGCTTTGCCTTCCTCCCTTTTTATTTATTTTTTTTTTTTGTTCGTTACTGCTGTGTGTCGGATCCGGCTAGATCCAAATGACGCAACGAGCCTAGGGGGCTCAATCCGGAACGATTGCCCGATTGTGTCTCCCATCGCAGAGACCGTCGAAAGAGATAGAACGAAATCGAAGAGAGAAAGAGAGATGGGCCGAAAATAGGAAGAGAAAGCAATCCAGCCCTTGTACGATGGATTAAATGTCTGCCGAGCTCCAATGGATCTCGTGCTCTTCTACTACATCTCTTACTGGCATCCCCCCTTCTTTTACTACGCCTTTCCCTTTTTCACATTCTATTCGATCGTGGGTGTGCGAGGGATCGTCTTGATCCGCCCTGTCGGAACGACGCCATTCCAGATTCATCAGCGTAGGGCCTATGGACGTCGTCTAGTGCAACTTGACTCTTTTGCGTTGTTTTTTTTTTTTTTTTTTTTTTTTTTTTTTTTGTCTTTTATATCTCCTTGATGTTGTTTGGTCCAGCGTCCGTTAAAGAAAACCCCTCGTAAAATTTGTGATCCCCCTCTACGCTGTTACACGATCCTTGCCGTCCTCCCGTCATTATCTATGCAATGTTCTAAATTTGCACAAATACGGGGAACGGGAGATGATACTCGATTGGGTGGGTGTGTGCATGTTCCGTAACCGGAATCCTCGTTGCACGGTGGGGGTAGCTAATCAACTGGGACACGGGAGATAGGCGGTGAGAGAGAAATGAAGTGATCGAGTTACTCTCGTCTCTTTTGTCCAATGGCAACGCTGGCAAAAGACGAGACGGAAGAGCGAGTGAGAGAATACAGCCGGATCGTCTGCTCTCGCCCTGAAATGGATGTTGGCCTGTGATCTGCGTGAGAAAGGAGAGGACGACGACGACTTGGAGATCTCTCTGGTGGTGGAAGAGTCTCGCATAAATCAAGTCGCCTTCACGAGAGAAAAGAAAGAAAGAAAAAAGGACCATCTACTGGATGCAAAAGAGCCTGGCGCATGCAAACGGCCCCCTCCGGACTGTCTCTTTTCATTCTCTTCCGTCTTGGCTATATGCGTTATGTATGTATACACGTAGGGAGAGAGAAAAAAAGAAAGAAAGAGGCGACGGGAGAAAGGAGAGTCAGCGCGAATATGTAGAAAAGCAAAATGACGACGAGTGCGCGCGACCACCATTCAAATGCTAAGTGACTGACGATTCTCTCAACCGCAAAAAAAGGAAAGAATTTTTTCCCTCCCTGTCTCTCAATTGCATTCCGCACGAATCGTAGCCGGATCTTGTATGGGAGAAATTCCGGAAACAAACAAGCCGAGAGCGTTTTCACCAATTTATTCGTCAACTTTTTTACTTGGTAATAGCTGCAATGGTGACATTACATTCCAGGTTTTTCTGTCATGTTTTTTATCGACTTGGTACACGTGTCGTATTGATTTTTCTCCCAGCGCCTTGACTATATGGAGAGAAGCTCCTCACAGCACATCTTTGAAGCTGTCGTCATTGTCACTCGGTCGACATTTTCTCCCCTCACCCACCCACCCACCCAATGTCTTGTGGAGAAGAGAGAAGAAGAAGAAGAAGAGACCTTATCAATAAAATAAGAAAGGCGGAGAGTGAGACAGGCGGCCGTCTTCCATTCCCCATCTTGTTTGACTTTGATTCGATTCCAATTATGTTTACCCTGACGACAATAGGAGCCTCGTATGAGATCCGTGGCCTGGTGCACCTTTAGGACGGAGGAGGAGGAAGAAGAAGAGTGGGGACAGATGATGATGAAGACACAACAATCGATAAAGTTGGGAGACGAACACGGAGACCTGAGAGTTGCCGTAGACGGGAAGATCAATCGGGAAATGAGTTTTCGCTAGCGCAAGTTTCTAGTAGTAAGGAGGGAGGAGTAGGGACCCCCGCGAGTAGGAATGAAAACGCAGCGATCCGTTCCTACCAATTGCTTCCAGTTCGTTGGAATGGCTCTTCCGATCGTTACCTTTTTCCAACGAGTCCGCCCAACGGATTCGTTCAACTTCGTCACCACTCGGCCGGAACGGACTACTACTACTACTACTACTACATCCATCGCCATTTTTTCGCATTCTCGTTTCGGACAAAATACCACGACGTCGATGGAATAGCAGAGTGTTTTTTTTTTTTTCCTTTTTATTTCTTTTTCTCTCTCTCCCCTCCTACTTGTCGTCGCCTAGACTACCGACCGTTGGGGTGGAAACAAAATTAATTTTAACCGTGATGTTATGGAATCCAATCTTTTACGTCCCGAGGAAAAAAAAATGGCCGTGTAACGATGATTTCGCCATGCGCTATCGCAGTAGTTATCGATTTGATTGAACCGAATGGCCCCGGGTTGATTTTACATGTCATTTGATTAATTCGGATGACGTCGAAAATGCCGTCCGACTTGTATATTCTCGACAACCCTCTGGCCCCATTGATTACGCGAAGCAAAGAGGATTTATCACGCCAGAAATCTCACGCTGCCTCCCCATCTACTCCCCCCGTTGCTTCTCTCTCTCTTTTTATTCTTTTTTTTCTTTTGCTTCTCGGGCATTTTCTTCTTCGTATTCGTCGTCGTCCACTTTGTATTCCAGACGGTAAAGTCTTTTGTCCTAACAAGGCTAGACAACGTTGCCGTAGCCGTATAGCAAAAGAAGTCTAATCACACAAGGAAATGGTGTCTAATCTACTGTCGTCCTCGTCCACGTCGTCTTGGTCGCCGTGCGTTTCGTGGACCGCACGAAATCTGATGACATCCTTCCTTTCAATTCACTTAAAAGAGATCCATTTCGGCCCGTGTGTCCATCTGGCCGCGTCCCAACGGCTCTTGTTGTTACCCTTGAGAGAGGGAAGAACGGAACTGACTGGAAACATCGATGATGAACGGCCTACGTCTCCGCATCGGACATGATGGACGAGTTCCATCTCTTTTTGCGTCTGCTCATGTGCTCGATGTGATCTAAAGCATTTGGGGGGGGGGAAAGGGAGTTGATGATTGTTAGATGTATCAAACGTATGTGCGTTTACATCGATGAATGTGTATGTATTTGTAGGAGGATGAGCGACATCCATCGCTCTCTGGCTCATTCAGAATCTCGGTCTCGGTCGGTCATCCGTTGGATTTCTTTCAATTGGAAGACCGTCCAACTACGCCCACCTCGCTAGTCTTGTTCCATACAAAAACGAATAAACCACCGAAAGTACCAACCTCCCTTGCCCGAATAAGAAGAAAAGAAGGAGAATCAAAAGATAACACGATTGTTAATAGGGAATCCCAAACACATGTCTCTTCCGCGCTTCCCTGATGAGAGAAACAGATAAGTAGAAAAGCCTAGGGTACACTCCCCGCCCGTCTTTCTGTAGGAGCCTCTCATCGAATTCCCATTCTGGCATATGCTGCTGCTGTGTGCTGGATCGATATTCCTAGGCGGAACGAGATGGATCAAGAGAGAGAAAAAGAGAAAAAGAGAGGATTTCTCAGCATAAGAAAATAGAGGCCATTAAGTCTGAAATAGTAAAGGTAATTCGATCGGAGGCGAAACTTAGACGGCTCTATCTACTAGGTTAGCCGTCGATGTCATCTTGCTTCTTCCTAGTAGTCGACTAGAGAGGCTTATGTGACATTGACAGCGCTGGTAGTCGTGGTAGTGCTGTAGTGGAGAGATCGAATCAGAAAATCGAGAGCAATATATGCAAGGTAAGGAAATAACGCATTTACAGTCGGGGCTCTACGTACGTACAGAGAACAGCAGAAGGCAGAAGGCAGAGACTATTGGAGGCATATAGGGGCTGCACTCGACTTTGATCTTGTCGCAGCGGCCAATTAAGCTGAGCACAGAGCGCTGCCTTGTCTTTTCTCTCTCTCTCCCGGCTCCGCCACCCTACGCCTGCCATCTCATTCTTGCTCCTATTTTTGATTTGTTTCCCATGTAAAATGCTCGACAGCACGTACCCACTTATTTTCAAGTCCTTTTCTCCCCCAATGGCAAGAAAAGCAGCAGCAACAGCAATGCTGGTGCTGGTGCGGCGCCTTGTAACTTTTAGCTGTCGTGAGATTCCGCTTTTGAATGCACCACATTAATCGATGATTTTCTGTGTTTGACAGATCTCTAAAGTGCGTGTTGAGCACTGTGCCACCTACACCAACTGTTCGTCGTGCCTGGAAGCTCGAGATCCTTACTGCGGATGGTGCTCGCTGGAGAAAAGGTGAGAAACAACTTTGAACTCTTTATCTGACACTTGCCACTGTCTGTAACCGTTTGGGATTTTCTTTGGCCCAAACAAAAGGGGCCCCCCTTTTGTGACTCTGGCTGGATCAGAAAGGGCTCAAGCTAAAGGAGGGCGAGGCCAGACCCTTTTCGGTTTCAAACTTTGAGGTACAGCAAGGAACAAACGTTGCTCGCGTGCCTTAATGATGTCATTAGATGCTGACAAGCTTTACCAATGGATAGTTGCCGGCTAGTTGGCCTGAATCCTCCCGTTCCCAAAGCCCAAGGTTTCGTAAAAGCTAATCCGCTTACCATACAACAGAAGTTATAAAGTCGACTACAAAGGTGCAACAGCTCTTTTTCCCCTCCTCTGCTGACAGTTTTCTATAGAAAATATTGGGAAAAGAAAGTAAGGATCAAGACAAGACAAGGGTATTTTCAAAACCCTCAAGTTGAAACCTGGGGAGATGGTGGCAGGCAAACATTTTTATACAGCATGGAAAAAGTTGTCTTTTCGATCCTATATAGTGTGTATGTATACATATCTTCCCTTTATCTCTGAATATTTCCTCTCTGTGTATCTAAGGCAGCTGCTTGTTAAAAGCAGACTTTGGTTTGTTAGTCGTCTTTGGATGTAGCTGAAGCGCAAAAGAACACGACATCGTTGCAGCTTAGCGTGAAGAATTGCCTTGTTGATTGGGGAAAGGTGCGAAAACAAGAGATTCGATGCTCGGCATTAAAGTTGACTTCCTTGTTTTTCAACAACAACAAGACAGAAAATAGACTGGGAAGAAGAAGAAGAGAGAGGGCGACGAGAACGATGCCGAAACACTAGACAATGGCAGATCAAAAGCCATCAAAGCAAACGGTATCTTTTACCTCATTGTGGCAACATATCCTTTGGTGCTATTATAAACTTTGATGAATCTAGCGTTCGGGGAGGAGTTTTTCAGGGCAAAAGTGCTACGCCATGCTGCGTCATTTTGACGTTTTTTCTCCCCTCTCTTCTCTCCAACTTGCCACATATCTCTCTCCACGCAGACGTCTAAGGAAGAAAAAAAGAGAGCGCCTTCTTTTGCTCTCATCTCTCCTTCTTGGCCTTCAAGTTTCGTTTTTTCTTTCTCTCTCCCGCCTCTGCATCTCTCACAATCCAATGACGAACGACAACCGAACTCGGCTTCCATCTTAGTCTTTCGGTTTCCAAAGGGTCGTGTCGCCGCTCTTCTTCCTGTCAGTCGACGTCTTCGACGCCATAGAATGCCCCTCTCTCTTCTTTTCTCTCTCCTTTTTTCTTCTTCTTCTTCTTACTCGGACCATTTTCTTCTTGGTTGACTCTTGCTAGTTAACTTCCATTGTACGTCTTGTGCTTCACAATCCACCACGGGGGTGCAGGCCATCGATTCTTCCATTCTTCTCAGACTCTATGGGGCCGTTAAAAAAGAGAAAAAAAAAGGGCGTCGGTAATTGGCCAATGAAGCTTCACTCTTAAAGTACAGCTACTATAGTTTAGCGTTTAGTCAATACTACCATATATAGTAGACCAGCTAAATATTTTCCTTTTTTTTTATTTGGCTCAGTTTGTTTATTTATTTATTTGGGCAGCAAGGTTTTTGAAAGCAGCTTTAAAACTCGTACGTACTCTTCAACAAAAGTTACTTTCTGTTTACTTTTGTCCGGACAGGACGCCCATGTTATTTGTTTGTCCTCGTCGTTAAAGCTCCTTAAACTCTTCTCATTCCTGAATCGACCTAACACTAATTGGGGAGGTACTCGCTACCTACTTTGTACTGCGGAACAGAGAGGAGCAGCCAGCCAGCAGCTGGCATTCCCTCCGGAGGGAATGGCGATGAGTGGCCAACTTGCCCAGCTCTGTCTGTGCTGCTGGGCTGTGTGATGCAACTGTGTGGGCACTCTGTACTACACTCTGCACAGCGTTGCCAAAATGTCGAGTGTGTTTGACGGTCGTGCGTGTCGCTAATGATGTTGACACCCAACTCTATACGGTTTAAGCTGTCGTCTGACCTCTTGAAGTATTCCGGATGAATGAGTTGGGCCTGAATACGTACTTGGAAGGTGTTTGTTTGATGTACTCTCTTCTCTCTCTCTCTCTTTTTCTCTTTTTCTCACTCAGTCCAGCACCCCCTGCTTCTTCTTCTTTTTTTTTTTCGCTCTCCCGAATGACTTGCTTCCATCCAATCTCATCCTCCGCATTGCTCTAGATTCACCGGAAGAATTGGGCCATTAATTTTCTTATGGATTTTTACTGTTGAATAGGCTAGGCTGACAGTTAGTGTCGGCGTGAAGGAAAAAGTTTGAATTGTTGAACGGAAATGGCGACCGCCGTTTTTTTTTCTCGTTTTTCTTTTTCTTTTTAAATTTCCATCACATACTGGGGCCATCTGGGTGGGGGTCCGAGGGGGATGGAATGTAATTTTCAATCCATTTTCTATCGCCCTTCCTCTTTCCATATTTGAATTCTTTACGGATAGAAAATCAAATGTTTTTCAACTTGTCCATAGCCGATCGGTTTTGAGATATGAAAAGAAAATGAAAGTCCGGTTATTTTTCTATTGATTTATTTGAATAAAAATATTTTCGGAAGAAAAGAGAGTCCAATCGATTGGGGGGTCTCTGTGCGACGTCAGCACGGTCGATGTCCTACGAATTTCGTTCGTGACTCTGAATGATGACATGGGAGAAGCAAGAAGATGAGATACTAAATGCGTTACAAGAGGTTCATTCTGAGCTCTTTTAATGTGATAATAATAATAATAATAATAAGAGCTCTAGTAGACTAGTGCAACTCAGTCGACCGTGAACTACTACCATAAAAGGGAAAGTGGAAAACCAGGCATGTAGCAAATCATATGGTAACATACCGTAAGGAATTGCCTCCCCTTGCCTTCATGTTGTCATTTTCCATGTACAATATTGTAGCAACTAGCGTCATCTTTTATCTGACATCCCATATCGAATATACCGCCACTTGAGCTCTCCGAAATACGTTTTTTTTTAAAAAGGGGGTTGCCTAGGATCATCATCGATTTGTTTTCCAAAAGCGATATGTTGGCTCTTGTACTCGCAGCGGAATAATAACACCGGGGATCTACGGAGCCTCTTGAATGTCTTTCACCTCCGACAACCTCGTCGGGAATAGGTTGGGGCCAAATAAAACGCAACTAATACGAGAAACAGTCGCAGAGAGAGAGAGAAAGAGAGAGAAAAAAAAGCGAAGCCTGTGATGATGATGATGATCATCATCATCTTCGGTCGTCGTCCTCGAAAACCCAATCCTCTTGTCGAATACGAAAGGAAATGGATCCCCTTTTCCATATCCCTCGCTCTGTGCGTAATCGCTCCCAGTTCGTGATCTGTACGGCAGCTCTCGAACCCAGTTCAATCACGTTGTTACTTTCGCCTCAGTGGCTGCTGCAAATCCTCCTCCCTTTTACCCTCCTAGTTTGGGTTGAGGGGGGGGGGGGAGGATATTTCTATTCCCGGATGAGAACGTCGAGTAACTATTTATTTTGATTCGATTCCATTTGAAGCCCCGACTTTGGCCGTTTGGAAATTTGTACCACCTCAGCTGAAAAAAAAAAGTGGCGACGTCTTTCTCTTTGGAATCGCAACCGGAAGTGTATTATCTTTGACGCGCTTTTGTCTTTGCATCCGCACCGCTGATGATGGCGCCGACGCTTTTCCGCCCTCCTTATTTCCCCCGATGATCAAAAGAACCGAAAAACGAAACAAGAGATGGAAAAAGGCAAAAAAAAAAAGAACTAAACAAAAGAAGGCGGGTTTAATGGTGAGAACACGGGAGGGAAAAAAAAAGTTCCAGTTTTTCTAGTTCCCTAACAAATAATCAGATATGTTGGAAGAACGTGTTACGTTATAACGCGCCGAGGGCGTGACCAAGTAACACAACTCACATACTACGCACAGACCATAAGTCTATTCGTGATTATACGGGAGTGAACCCTCTAATAAACCGCCAGTTTCCGGGTCGTGTTTTTTGAAAGTTTTCCTTCTCCTTTTTTTTTTTGGCTTTTGAAATTTATTTTTTTAGTGTGAAGAAGGATGATTATCGGATCCTTATCTATTTCCATGGAAATAGGCTGTTTTCCATTCTAGGGTCTTTGAAATTTGTTGGAATTTTTGTGATGTAAAAAAAAAAAGAGTTTGGGTTTTGAGGTTTTGTTGCCCTCAAGTGTTATAGCCTTCTACCGAGGAGACATTCAACTCGCAACGATGTCGAGTGTGGGGAGGAAAAAAAATCGATCGAGACGACGTCCTAAAAAAATAAAAATAAATAAATATTTTTTGAGACATTTTACTTCTCTGGTTCCGTCCTATATGGTCTGTGTCTACATTTCGAGCTATAGACGATGGGAGGACTAAAGCTCGATGGAATATGTCAACGTTTCTCCAGAGATGGATCCTCTCCTTCTTCATAGTCGTTCCATCTCGCTGTCGAATGCGATTATATATTCAGCTTTGACGACGCCCCGCGTAGTCGTCTCCCATCCTCGAGTCTCGAGACTGATGATTGTCACGTCACCGGTGCTTAGACTAGTTCACCACTAGTCTACCACAACTGTACACCACCGAACCAACGTTGCATCATCTGCGCTTCATCATCCCTCTCCCCCCACCCTTTCTCTGCGCTTTTGGACAGAATTTCGCCCTTGATGTTCTTCTGACTAACTCGCTAGTTTCCGGTCTTGATGAGTCTTAATGATGGACGACTACTCTCTACGTACTCCCGTAGTCGACTACGTTTTCGCCCTGCCTTGGCTTCGTCGAATCTCCTTCAATCTTCCACAATTAAACCGACGTCGATGATGTCGACGTCTTTGAATCGAAAGGAAATGACAGCCACCTTTCCCCCCGTTGCTCTCGCCCTTCTTCTAAATCCACTTTTTGATTTCTTTTTCTCTTTTTTTCGGGATGATAATGAGCCGGAATGGGCGCGCTGAGCTTCCCTTCCATCTCCGGCTCTTTTCATTTCCCTTCATCTCGTGACTGATCGATCCGCTCCCGGCGTCTTGACTATATTAGACTCGTATGTAGACGTATATATTTATACAGTCGTACACAGACGCACACCCAGTCTCCAGTCTACTGCTATATACGACGCGCTCTCTCTCTCTCCCTCTGTGTATATAGATACATATAATATCCTACCGAGTGATTTATGGATTCTGGATGGATGGAAAGAAATGAAACAAAAATGGCTCCTTTAAAAAAATATAATAAATAAAATAGATAAAATAATTTTCTATATATTTTTTTTTTCTATTTCTTTTTCTTTTTCTCAACAGATGTACCGTGAAGAGCGCTTGCCAGAAGGCCACTACCAGCTCGCCGCGTTGGTTGGCGTACGGTTCCGGCCAGCAGTGTATCGATTTCGAGCAAGTTCTACCCGATCGCATCCCCGTCGCTCAAACAGCTGTCGTAAGTTTCAACCTTCAAAAATGTAAAATAAAAAAGCGAAAAAAAAAAAAAAAAAAAAATGGAGAACAGAAATAGGAAAAAATATGTGATTGACTCTCTTTCATCCTCGGGTCTATTTGATGCCTAAAGTAGGAGAAAAGATAAAGAGAGTATCCATCAATTTATGGAACTCGGGTCTCTCCATGTCCAAGACGATAAAAGGCACTTTGAATGTCGTTTGATGTCTCGCAAGTATCACGTGCGACGAAATGTTCTTGTGTGCGATAGACGAACGGAGTAGTATACGGAGTCTGGTGGTTGCGGATGTGGAGGGCGTACATTTCCAAGCTCCGGAAGCTTTTTATTTATAACGCGATTAGTTACACTCTCTCGGCTAGAGATCGCGGCTGTCGCTTCCCCGTTTCCATATTAACATTACTAGTCGTTGGGGAATGTCGTGTTCAGAAAGGAAAAAAAAAAAAGAAATATATAAAAATGGTGGGGGGAAAAATGGAAGAGAGAAGGAGCTGCTCATCGAAATTTATGAAGCGTGAATATCTCCCGACAGCCCGCTTATTCAACAGTGGTGGTGGTGGTGGTGGTGGCGGTTTCGGCTACCCACCAAGAGGGTGGAGTCTGATGGAAACTGCTGCGGGGATCGTCTAATGAAATCATTGTCGATCAAAGCTCTTTTTTTCCTTTGCGGACGCAACCACCGAATGTGAGATAGGGTCCCGGGGTCCCCCCATCTGCACCAGAGTCGATGGTGTGGGTTGTCAGGGATAGCCAGGATCGTTCCAACTCCAAAGTTATGAACATAACACGATCTTTGTCAACTCTCGCAGCGCTGCTGCCGGAACGCCCCTTTTTTTTCGGTCAGCAGTCAAGCCTTGTTGAGAGACTCAAGTCGGATTGAATCCGACCAACGGGTTATAAAAACAGGACGGCGAGTTTCCACAACAGGCGATTACTAATCTTTGGTGACTTGGCGTCCATAATAGATGACGCGTCGCCGAAGAAAATGCCGGTCTTTCATGTCCAGCCAGCGTGTCTGATGGGAAACGACAAGCGAATCTCTCCCTCCTCGCGCACATAATTCTGACGAGTTTCATTGACTTAATCATTTATTTATGTTTCATTCTGTTGTGTAATACATTTGAGACGGGCAGCCGGGCCGTTTGGGGGTAGGGGAAGAACAAGGGACAGAAATGGGACAAATCGCTCCAGCGTCCCCCCTCCTTCCTTTCCCGTCTTATTTGACGTTATGAGGCTAGCAGCTACAACATTGTAATAGCGTTCGAGGATATAGTTTTTGGTTTTCTTCCCTTTTATATTGCCGTTCCATTAGGAGACGACATCTGCCACCGTGACGTGTCCCCCCTCCTTACCCTCACTACTCCATCTGCGATTGTTTCTTGCTCTCGTTTCTAATAACAGCGCGGCTGGAATGGACAGTCTTTTTTCATTTTGCGCTCTCTGAACTCGCGTTTGGCCCTCGTTTGTTATTACGTCGCATAATGTGAAATGTTGTTGTTTATTCCCGCAGGTTCAATTGACGATCAGAACACTTCCGGACTTGCCGCTGGGCGCTAAATACAAGTGCGTTTTCGGCGATGCGGATCCAATTGACGCCACTGTTACGGCCACGGGACTGTCTTGCCCGACACCGGATCTTCAATCAAGGCCGGCCATTCCGACCACGTCGGTTAGCGTAGCCAATTCCGTACTGACTCCAAGCCTGACGGGCAGCAGCCAGCACACGGTCACCGATCACGTTCTGGTTCCACTTTCGGTACGTTCCCATCTTGAACATTTTGCGCTTGTGAGTCGGAAAACAAGAAGAGCAGAGACTATCTGGTCCAGCTGTGTCTAGCTGCCAGATTGTCGCTCTGATCGATAGAGCGGAAAGCGGACGTTGTTTGCCCAGGGTTCATTAACAGTTGTTTCCCTCTTGACTTCCTGCGTCGAGTAGCCATTACGCATTTTGGAAGCAATCACAGAAACTGTCGACTGATTCTGTCTTCCTGCTCGTCCGCCGCTCTAGGTGATTGCTTTAAAACGAGTGACCCTCTCCGACTTTCCACCTCCGGTTTTTGAACGATGGGTCCACACCTGGAGGGAGGGGGGGGGGGTAAAGGGTCCGTCCGTTAAGTCTCGAAAAAGACGTCGGGAGAGATTTTTTGTTTTTAAATTCTCCTGTAGACCAACATCAATAACGTCGGGTAACAGCGTCTTGCGGCGACGGATGAACGTTGGACGGACACACACACGCAATAGCCGGCCGGTCTGAAAATGACAGATGGCCTTCCCCTTTTTTATTCTCTCTCCTCTCTTTATATAAATTTTAATAACAACAACAACAACAACAACAGCAACAACAGGCAAAAAGGAACAATGATACAAACTTAACAGAGGCGAAACCTTCCTCTGGGCCTTTACCTCTCCATCAACGTCCATCCGTTAGTTAAACAGATGATATGAATCCGACCTGGTTTGGTTGTTGTTGTTGTGTTGTTCTTTTCAAATGATGATTATCTCTTTTTATTTTCCATTATTCTACTCTATATCCACATGCATATGAATATAATACGGGTTCTACATTTCAAATGGAAATGACTGGGCAATCGTGGGGGGTGGATTCGTTGTGTCGACTCCATAGCAGAACGAAATAGAAAAAAAGAAAAAGAAGAAAAAGAAAAAGGAAACCTAACGGAATGAGGGACTTTTGTTATCATAAATCAAAATGAGAGAGAGAACGCATCTTCATAATGTTTTCGTAATGCGCTTGTGGCAGGTGCGCTCCTCGGAGACCAACAAGGATTTCGTGAGCCGGAATTTCGCCTACTACGACTGTTCCCGGCACACGACTTGCTCTTCCTGCGTCAAAGCCCAGTGGGCCTGCAATTGGTGCGTTCACGAAAATCGCTGCACTCACAACGCCAGCACTTGTCAACGAACTGTCGTCAGCGGAGAGAACGTAAGTATTTGATTGATATTCCACTGGGGACTAGTGAAGGGTGGATTTATTATTTACAACGAATTAATAATTGGGATATTTTTAAATCAATGATAGAATCCGGCCCATTTGATGACTCACGGAGCCGGCTACTGCCCTCGCCTGAAACGGCCAGCCGACGAGGACGATTTGGTACCGAGCGGCGTTGCCCGCGAACTCGTCCTTGAAGCGGAGAACCTGCCACACCCGCAGGCCGGACATGCTGGATTCCAGTGTCTGGTGGACATCGAAGGAGCCAAGATGGCGATTGGTGCCCGCATTGAAGCCGGACGCTATGTAGTCTGCGACAAGACAACGGTATTTCATCAGCTTCTGTCGCACTTTTTTTGTTTTTTATCGATTTCTGTTCTCACGCTGTCGGCTTCCGGCTGGCAGAAAAAGCTGCTTCATCAGCGACTTTCTGATGACGGTGTTCAATTTGAGCCGAGATGCGTGCAACATGAGAACATGAGAGGATGATGCCCGCCCTGTCATGATTGAGATAGCCATAAAACCGGATTGGCCAGTATCAGTTTCTAATTTCGTTTCCTGACTTCTCCATTACAGTATTCGTACGAGGCCAACGTGGGTGAATACGAGGCCCAGGTGTCAGTCGTCTGGAACGGAGATCACTACGTCGGATCCTTGCCCGTCACGTTATACAAGTGCGACATCCTCGGATCACATCGCGATCACGCCGACTGCTCCCTCTGCGTCACGCGGGCCAAAAAGTATCGGTGCGCTTGGTGCGGTTCCGTCTGCGCTTACAGCGAGGCCTGCCCACTCACCGCCGCAACCGAGTGCCCCCGTCCTCGCATTGATGTGGTACGTCCGATTTGCCTACATTTTTTCCAGTTTAAAAAATCCTTTCTAAAATAATAATTTTTTTTACATTTTCACAGATCAAGCCGCTAAGTGGCCCGATCGAAGGTGGCACTTTGGTGACGATCGAAGGCAGCAATCTCGGCCTGAAGGAAGATGACGTAAAAGGAAAGATCCGCATTGGCGACATCCCTTGCGAGCTTATCGACTACCAAGTTTCCGTGAAGATCATTTGCCGGACTGGACCGGCTCCAACCGAAATCGATGCACCCGTCATCATTGGCAATACGGCCGGCTACACCGAATCCACCGTCAAATATTCTTACAAGGTTTGTATTTTGTTTCCTTTCACTTGAGATTGGCCAAGTCAATCCCTTTGCGTGAGCTCTTTGTGTGAGTGCGAGCGACTTAATGGCACGGGTGTTTTGTTGGCTGCGCTTGAGTGTGGCATCCGATACGGACGGCCATTAACCTCTAAGGTTACCCACTCGGCGTTACATTGTAGTTCGGATTTCTGCGCAATCCGAGTGCAACTTCGCCTTGGTTACTGTTTCACTGAATCTATCGTGTTTGCTTTTCGTCTCTTTCCAGTTTCAATTGTTGAAATATTTCGTTTCGTTTCCTGTCGACTCATTTCCTAATCATTTTTGTTTTTTGTTTGTTTTCTTTTCTATTTCGGGTCGATAGGACTTGGAATTGCACAGCGTGTTCCCAACCTTCGGACCGCAGAGTGGCGGAACATTACTCTCCATCACCGGATTCCACCTGAACATGGGCAGCAGTGTATCTGCATTCCTGGACGAATTACCCTGTCTGGTGAACAGCAGTCACGCATCCGGCACAAGACTCCTGTGCACCAGCTCTCGCACGGCCGGCCCGCGTACCGTTGCCCAGTTAACTGTGACCATCGACAACGCCAAACGCGTCCTGGCTAAGAATCCATTTAGCTACACCAAAGACCCAACCATCATGGAGGTCAAGCCTCTGCGCAGCTTCGCCTCTGGCGGCCGGCTTCTCTCAGTCCACGGCACCAATCTCGATTCGATCCAGAAACCTCAAATGGCTGTTTATATGGATGACGGCATCACCGTAGCCAACGTGACGGTACGTAAAGTAAAAATGAGAGCAACATAAAACAAAAGAGAGAAATAGCATATCAAAAGGCAAAAAAATAAAATAACATCAGATAAAGAGATAAAAAAAGAACAGTCGGACTGATTTCGGCCCCACCTTTTTTTGTTCATCCTGTATGATTTTAGATTTTTCTTCCCTCTTTTTTTTTCTTATGTTTAAATTTTTATTAGTTTTAAAACGTTGGTTGGCATTTCTTAGTCATAGTGAGGAGGATGAAAAGTCGTGGAAAAGGTTTTCCTTTTAATCAATTTTTTATTTTCTTATTTATTTTTGAAAACTGTGTCTATTCAGGTGTGTCGAGTTGTAAGTGCTTCGCACATGGAGTGCCCGTCCCCGCCTGTCGACTTTGAAGCTCTGATCAACGCTCGCCGGATGCAGTTGGCGGCCCTAACCGCGGCGCCTTCCTTGTCGCCACTTTCCCGACGTAAAAGGGCTGGCCTCCGACCGCATCGCGATGTCCCACGTTCCGTCACACTTCGTATCGGCTTCCTGATGGATAATGTTGAATCAGTTCGTGACCTCAAGAAACATTTTCAACAGCTGCAATACGTGGAGGATCCCAGCTATTCCGCCTTCGTCGGCGCTAGCCTCATCAAATTGTACAAAGGAGACACTTTGGTCATCGAAGGAGAGAATTTGAACTTGGCCAGCGATGAAACGGATGTCAATGTGACGATTGGCACTCGATCGTGTAACGTCACTTCACTGGCCGCCACGCAACTGGTTTGCACTCCGCCCGAAGTTCAGCCGACAGGAACTGATGAAATCGGCATTAAGACGGAATCGGGTTTGCCGCTAGTTGTCGTTCGCGTTGGTCAAAATGTCCGTTTCCCAATCGGCTACCTGCAGTATGAGGTAGTCAAGCCGTACACATTCCCACCGGAAGCCATTGGTGGCATCACGGCCGGAGGAATTTTGCTTGTCCTCGTCTCTATCGCCATTCTGCTCGTCTACCGCCGAAAATCGACCCAGGCCGAACGTGAATACAAACGCATTCAAATCCAGATGGACACACTCGAGAGCAACGTCCGCTCCGAATGCAAACAAGGTAAAATATTTTGGTTTTTGAATGCTCAAAATTAATTTGGTATTATTAGACCGCTTTCTTCTAATAGTCCCCCCTCCCTTTTTATTGCTCGAATTAATTATTATTGACATAATCCATGTTAAAAGTTTAAGCACTTCTGTGCCTGATGCCATCTCATTGTAGCACGTCGATGTTGATTTGGTATTGTTTATTTCTTTCATACCCTTCACTTTGATTTTTATTTGGCTGTAATTTATTTGCTATTGTACAGTATATCAATATTGGTTCTGATTTTATTTGTCGTCTTGCTGTGACGTTTTCCACAGCGTTTGCACAAATGTGCACGTGGGACTCGCGACGCACTGGTGGTGGTGGCGCCAATCTTCCTGGTATTGGCTTCATTTCTGGCTTTTTTTATTGATTTATTTATCCTTTTCTTCCTCTTTTATATTAGTTTCTCCGTCATACCCACCCTATCCAGCCAACTGTAGCGCACCCTTTTTTAAATCCTTATTTCGTTCCTCCTTTGATCCTCTCAGTCGTTGCGATGAGCTCCTCTTATTGGCGACCTCAATTTCTCCATCACTTCCATTGCGCCACCGATTCCGGTTATATCTCTTAAAGCTCTTCCTTCATTCCCTCTGACCATATCTTATCCTTTTACTATTTTCGTTGATCTCTATACTCTTCTGATATTCAGGAGAGTTATGTGTTAGTCTTACTGTTTATGAGAACTGCTCATATAAGTAGAATAAAAAAAGATAAGAGCCCTCTTAAGCCCTAGCTAGATTAACAATTTCTTTTTTCCCACCCAATCTGTGCAGCCTTTGCCGAACTCCAGACGGATATGACCGACTTGACTGCAGATTTGCAATCCCTTGGCACTCCAACGTTGGATCACAAAACGTACGTGATGAAGGTGTTCTTCCCAGGAGTTAACGATCATCCCATCCTCAATGACCCCAAGGTAAATACTCAGCATAATGACGCATAAAAAAAACCGGATGGCGACAGTTTCATAATACTGAGCGCTGGATTGGACATTTGGCATTTCATTCATTTTCTTATTTTTTCTTATGCAGCGCCGCCTTACTGGACCAAGAACGAATTACGATGCGGCCATGATGCAATTCGAGCAGCTCATTTGCAATAAACATTTCCTGCTCACTTTCATTGAGACGCTCGAGTCTCAGCGGGATTTTAGCATCCGCGACAAGTAAGCCCCGCCTCCAACGCCACCATATTAAAAAAAAAAAAAAATCATCGTTGTATTCATACTAACTGCTTTGTTGTTGTGCCCAGGGTCAACGTGGCATCTCTTTTAGTGGTGACACTGATGGGCAACATGGAGTACGCCACAAGCGTTTTGCGATCGCTTCTTTTCCGTTTAATGGAGAAGGCTGTGAGCACAAAACATCCGCAGCTGATGCTTCGCCGTACAGAATCGGTCGTCGAAAAGATGCTCTCAAACTGGATGGCTCTTTCCATGTACCACTACCTCAAAGACAGAGCTGGGCAGTCTATCTTTGTCCTGTTCAAAGCCATTAAATACCAAGTGGAGAAAGGACCTGTCGACTCCCTCACGCATGATGCCCGCTATTCACTCTCAGAAGAGAGACTTCTTCGTGAGCAGATTGATCATTCGTTTGTGGTGAGTACTAGTACACTGACAACACTGTCCATTTCCGGCCGTGATTTACCATATTAATCCTCTGTTTTTCTATCAATTCTATCTAGACGATTCATCTAGTTCAAGAGGATCACTACGAAAAGATCCCCTATCAACCGTATCATGTAAGTGTCCTCAATTTGATTTAGACTAAATCGTTCACGCCCACGTCACAACTTGGGGACAATAAAAATAATGCGTATTTTTTTTCGTATTTCCCTTCTTTGCTTGGTTTATCGATACAGACTATCCCCTTGGCACCGGAGGAGCTAGAAGAGAAAATTCAGTGCCGCGTTTTGGACTGCGATACCATCAGTCAAGTCAAGCACAAAATACTCGATGCCCTTTATCGTCATACGCCTTTCTCGTTGCGTCCGGCTGTTTACGAAGTCGATCTCGGTAAGGATTTCTTTTGTCAACAACTCTCTAACGGCGTTTGCTAATTTCTTTTATTTCTTTATTCTTGTAGAGTGGCGACAATTGCGCGGCGGGAGTTTAATTCTGTCTGATGAAGATGGATCATCTAAAATCATTAATGGATGGAAGAAGCTCAATACTTTAGCTCACTATGGTGTCAAAGAGTCAGCTGTTATGTCGTTGGTGCCACGCAAGATGACCAACTGCACAATGACCAACGGCCACTGCAAATCCTCCTATCGTAACTGTAAGATCACTAATTGTTTAGTTGATAATGGCGTATAATTCATAATTTTGTTGATTTGCTTTTTATCTTGTAGGTGTTAACGCTTATCACTTCAATTCGACCCTGACTCACGCAATCCTGCAGAACGGCAATAACGTTAGTGATCCTGAAAACGGCGTGAACCACTTGCAGACGTTTCATTTGGTGCGGCCGCCAATGGACGACACCAAGTCGAATGGCAAACAATGGTCTCCTAACGGCCAAATGGATCGTACGCCCAAAGCTATCCCCGAAATCTTCCTCACTCGTCTCCTCTCTACCAAAGGCACAATTGAGAAATACGTTGTCGATTTCTTCCGCACCATCCTCACAGTCGATGAACACGTACCGCCGGCTATCAAGTGGCTCTTTGACCTCCTCGACGAAGGCGCTCGCAAGCACAATATCACCGACCCCGAAGTGCTCCATGCATGGAAATCCAATAGGTATGGTGTTGATTCGTGTGACCATTTAAATATTACCAATCAATAAAACTTCTTGTCTAACTAATGAATTTGATTTTAGCTTGCCACTTCGTTTCTGGGTGAATTTCATCAAGAATCCAGACTTTGTTTTCGATATCTACAAGACAAATACAGTTGACTCTTGCCTGTCGGTTATCGCACAAACGTTTATGGATTCGTGTTCTACTACCGAGCACCGTCTGGGCAAAGACTCGCCTTCTAATAAACTTCTTTTCGCCAAGGATATTCCAAAGTATGGACAGATATGACTTTTTTCTTGGCACCAGATACTAAACTAGAAATTTTTCTCTTCTTAATTTGATAGATTCCGCGAGATGGTGTCGACGTTTTACCAAGACGTTTCGAATATGCCTCAGATACCCGACCAGGAGATGAACTCGACTATGCAACAACTGTCAATGTCGCATATTGGCGAGTTCGATACGGTGGCTGCTCTCAAAGAGCTCTACATCTACGTCAACAAGTACCGTGTGCAGCTGTTTGAAAACTTGGAGGAGGAGAATTATTGCCGCAAACTGCAATTGGCACAACGTTTAGCTAATGTCGCCTGCGTGATGGAGGGCGAAGAAACGTCGGCCTGCTGATAACAAGGAAAATAAAAATGTTGGAATGTGTGGCTTGAAATAGTGAAATCCCTTTCTGATCTGTGATAAAAAGATTTGGCAAAAAAGAATGGGAATGACGGTATTGGCCTGTTTAAACTGGGACTCGCTCGCTCCGCTCGTCAACTGCAAAGGGATATTAAACTTTGTCTGGGCCGCAAGAGATGGAATAAGTGTTTGAAACTGTGCCTCGACTGGTCTCGCTTCCTTCGAGATCATACCCGGATTTGTTTTGTTTGTTCCCTAATCTTCATTTATTTTTGTAAGTGAATATCATTCGTTTGCTCTGCATATGTAGATTCTATGTCGCCATTTGATTCTTTTTATTTTGCATGGACCGAAGGGGTTCTTATCGTGTCCCCTTTTGCTTCTGTAAGATTCTTGTTCCCTGTAACTCCCTCGCAAACATGAACAGATTAAAATTATGTCCATTTCATGTTACCCAATAATGTGAGGCTGTTTATATGTCTCTTTACATGTGCACACAGAAACCTCTCTACACATTACAGGAGTGTTCCCTCATTAATCATAGACCAAGCTTTGAGTTCTAAAATTGTTTACACACTTGTCTCTTATTCTTCTTTCGTTATTTTCGATTCAGATCATGTCTAATATTATATATATGAAATGGAAGAGAAACAACAATTGCGCATTTGCATGTGTGCATTATCATTACAGGCGGAAGACTTTTTTCTCCTCCCTGACTACAAAGTTGACTGTTGATTTTCCCAAAAGATTTGTGGCCTGTGTGGTTTGTACGTGTATATTCGCAAAAAGTGTGTATCACAAATTCGGAAAAAAATGTTTTTTTCTAGTCAGATTCTGAAAGAAAAAAAATAATTTCTTGTTTGATTTATTCCCACTCCCCTTCAGCATTAGGCGTTATTGAGAGAGCTCTTGTGGTCAAGCCTGTGGTGGCGGAATTTATCAGTAGGCCTAACTTAAAAAAAGTAAAAAAAAGTAAAAAAAAAATTCTAATAGATAGAGATTTTCACGCTGATTTCAGCCTTCCATTTCTTTTATTTCCGAAGTTAGTATTTACATGTGCAGTTAATTATTAAAGTTTATGTAAGCCCCGCCAATTCTAAAAGGGCTTTTGGTGGGCGCAGCGCGGCGTAGAGGTGTGCATTTCTATTTCTTGGCTAACAGATTAACCGGTATATTTTCCAAATCGTAAATGGTTAACCATGGTTAATGAGTGGTTACACCGGTTAACCACTAACCAACCGGTTAATAGCGGTTGACCGAAAACTAAACGGTAAATCCAGAAATAGACCACGAAAGGATGCTGAGTTGCCAGGTCTGGAAAAGGTCGAAAATCTCGATTAGGGACAACATGCCTGAAATTATCATAGCCCGCTTATGGCATGGTGTATTAGTATGGTGGGGGAACTTATGGTTGGAATTCTGTGATAAGGTTCTTAAGTCTGAGCTCACTTGTTTCTTTTTAATATCTCGTTTTCTATTTTCTCAGTGTAGCAAAGTTATTCACATCAAAATAAAGGTGGGAAAACTTTGGTTGAGTTAGCCGTTAATGCTACGTCTTTTTCTTCTTTAAAAATAGAAGTGGAAATAAGGACTGTGGGAGTTAAATGTGAAGTGTGTCTTCGGGGCTTGTATATCGAAACAGAAATGGTTTTATACAAAGGAGACAGAAAAAAAGATAAAATGATTGACTTTGTTCCATTAGAATCGCCTTGTGGTTCTGAACAGGATAGACGTATTCCGGATTTTCCCAGTCCCTTTTATGATTCCTTTCCAAAAATTACCTCTGGAAAAAAGGGGTTTTTTTGGAACCTTTGAGTCGAATATCGCTTGTTAAAAATGAAAAGAAAAAGGAGTTAAAAAAAGACCAAAGATATTTGAAGTCCAAAGAGGTGAATCTTTCAACCAATAAAGCCGACGAATCATCTTGATTTAAAAAATTGTAATTCAAGAAAGAAAAGGAACGAGAAGGTGTTAATGAAGAGCCGTCCATTGATATTGATTGACTTAATGCTCAAGATGATAAAGTAGAGGTGGATACTGCTGAGGAATTGGTTGCCGCGGGTTGCCTGTTGAGAAGCCTGGTCAGGAGTTAGCACCTGGTGAAGACGAAAAGAAGAAGAAAAATGTTTAAAATTAGAAAAAAAGAGCAAAGGATAACACAGACGTTTGATTAATTCCCTTTTTATCGGAGGGACAAAAATTGAGTCACCTTCCATATCATTTCCATTTTGGCAATACAGGCGAATGATCGCAGGATTTATTTTCGAAAATTTTCGAATAGGGAAGAAAAGGGCCATCTGGATACCTGTATCCAATGACCTAAACTTCGCAGAGAAAGAAGATATTCAAGACATTGGAGCCGGCAAAGAAATTCCTGTTCATGCCGCTTGAAGGATATGAGATACGGTCACAGAATATCGGGGAGTGCTAATGGCAGAATCAAGAACGGCATCATTTTCTCGACTTACGCTTGCTTAATTGCATAGTCACATTCCCGTGGAGAATACCAAACAAGAATGGGTTAGATCCTAAAATGGTGCCATCAAGACTTTGACGGTGTCATAGTCTTTGATGAATGTCATCAAGCAAAGAATCTCGGCTCCATGGAGCCCAGCAAAACTGGTTTGACAGTTCTGGAACTGCAAAAAAAGTTACCAAAGGCCAGGATCTTTAATATATGTGTCTGCAACTGGAGCCTTGGAACCACGCAACCTAGGGTATATGGTCCAATTGGGACTATGGGGTGAGGGTACTCCATTCAATGGTAAGAAATTTTCAATTAAGAGAGGAACGATATATTTTTATTACTTTATTCTGTTTTAATGCAGATTTTACCGATTTTATTGGGGCTGTTGAGAAAAGAGGATTTGGAGCCATGGAAATGGTAGCCATGGAGATGAAGCATCGAGGAATGTACGTTGTTCGTCAGCTGCCGTTGAAAGACGTCGAGTTTAGGGTAGATGAGAGAGTTGACTTATCGCCCAAGTTCATTAAATCTTACAATGACTCAGTGAAATTGTGGGTCCAGCTTTTTCAGTCCTTCACTGAAGCTGTTAAGTTGATGAATGTAGATCTGCATAAGTGCAAAATTATATGGAGCCAATTTTGTGCGGCACATCTGCGGTTCTTTCAGTGCATGGTCATTGCTTCAAAGGTAGCAAATGTAATCCAGGCAGCCAAAAAAGCTTTTTCTCTCCCTGTCTTGTTCGCTCTTCAGAGGTCGGTGAAGAGGACTGGAAATGTGAGGCTACTCCAAAAGGCAACACATTTCATATTTGCATCAGTCTCCTGATCTATCCTTAGAAGATTCATATTTAAAGAGAAATTGCGCGTACCGGTGTTGGAATCAATGTCGAAGAGAAACTGCGGATTTCCAACTTTGAGCTGGTAGGTCAGCTTGGAATTGCGATCGCCGTCAATGGCCTTGATCCAGGCGACGGGCGTCTTGGGCGGCGAATTCTCGGTGACGTGGATCTAGTAGACGAGCTCGGTTTTCAGCGGGATGTGAAACAAAAAAACAAGTTCTGGTGATTGATTGAACGCGTGAAGAAGGCGGAAAACGAAAAAGAAAACCGGATAGACGAGCAGCAACTTTGTTCCAGCGCGCGACGAATCTGACTGTCGCGTGTCGCGCTTCGTCATGCATCTTCGATCTCTAACAAAGGGCAGAAGTAAATGAGGGCGGAAAAAATAAAAGAATGACACAACGCGAAAATAAGCCAAAGGGTGTAGTGGAGGGTGGGTGGGTGGCTGTGATATGCAAAGAGGGTGCAATGAGTCCAAACCCGTGTCCCCTCCGGCGATCACTTACACACACTCGCACGAAAGTCAACTACATCATTTAACATAGTTCAACATAATTTAACATAGAATCCTTCACTTGTCCTTTCTTCCTGGCGCGTAACATTGCGCGTAACGTACATTGTAGGATATTGTGATAAGCTGTGGTGACGAAATAATCCGTTCTGGTTGAGGCGTACAAAAGGTTTAATGTAACGAAAGTGGTAAGTTTAGTCTGTCAATTAATCGCTTTTAAGCTAAAAGACTTAAGAAGTCTTTAAAATATTGTCTAGGATCCGATAGTAGTGCAGTTAGTTGCGGACAGTGGCACAGCCGCAAGTCTTGGACTGAGGAAAACACTGCTCCCAACTTTCCACGTAGACCGTGGAATGTCGTGGGAAGCTGCGGTAACGAAATATTCCGTTCTGTTTGAGGCGCACAAAAGGGTTTCATGTTAGGAAAGTGGTAAGTTTAGTCTTTAAATTAATTGCAATTAAGCTAAAAGCTAATAGTCTTGCAACTATTATCTAGGATCGCAAAGTAGTGCAGTTAGTTGTGGATAGTGGTACAGGCGTACGTCTTAGAATTGAAAAACGGAAAAAGGGGTTCTTATTTCGGTTTTTTCCAAAGAAGTGTTGTGTTCGCTGGTGAAAAATGATTTTCCTGATCACTCAGGAGGGAAACAGGCCACTAGAAAGGATGCAGAAGAAGTACATAGAAAATACCTCGAATTTAAGGTGAAAAAGTCCCACCAACTACCAATTTCATCAAATTTTACGAGGGTATATTACAAAACGATTCATCAAAAACGACACCTTTCTTGATTGAGCCATTGATATATGTCGTTCCGCGTCATACTTCAGGTCACTGGAAAAACAGAAACTCAGCTACTCCTTTTCCTCCCCTTTTTAATAGTTCTGGAAGATCATCCTCGATCCAACCTTGCTTAGTCGCCGATGAAGAACCCAGCACGAGAGTCGCAGTACTTTCATGCTGCTGGCAGCCATACATGAAATATTATAGATTCAGGGAAGAAAGTGACCCCCTTTTGATGATTTCGTCCGGTAAATTTATTTGCATCATACATCGGGAGAAGCAACACTGGCCTGTGATCTAGGCTAGTTTTTACGACCACATCAAGATGAGTGGTGGTGGTGTAGTCCAAGAATGTTTCAGGATCAGCGACTCTTTGAAAATAAAACGTCGTAAAGCAGGCGTAACAATATATTTTGTAGCGTCATGAAAAACTTAAAAAGTAAAATACTGCATTGTTCTTGCAACTCAAGTTTAAACAAATAAAAATTCTTTCTCTATATGAACAAAAGTAAACTATCGCATTGTTTAGCTCTTTTTAATACATATAAGAACATTGGTAAAGAGGGGTTCCTCTATACCTCTAATGAGAACTCTTTACTCAACCATTCGTAAGAATCAACTTGGAAGTTGGAATTATTGAAGTTTGCAGACGAAATATACAGCATTGCTAGTTATCATTTGTCTCTAGGGGAATCTTGGAATGAAAAAAAGTACAGCCTGGTCTCGGGGGGTGTACGGAGAATGTTTTATTACGGGTTCGAAATAAACCATTCTCCGTACCACCCCAGTTTTTGAAGTTCTCCGTACCACCCTATTGTTGAAATTCTCCGTACCACCCTATGTTAAGACCCAGTGCACAACGCTCATGGATTGCAATGAAATAAACGGCTGAAATCCTCACAAATAGCGGTTTATGGGGTTTAATTACAATATTTAATTTCCTTTTTAATTCTATTAAACCTTTTTATCAATTTTATCATTCTATCTAGTATCTAATTATTGTGCGATGTATTTACTATCGATTCCTAAGAATCGATAGTAAATAAGTTGTTTTGGTGCAGACAACAGAACTTGTTTGTTTACGTTTTTTAAACGATGACGTCTTTAGACGAAAGAGCAGTGCAGAAGCTCTGCAGGCATTAGTTATGCCTGAAATTTTCGAGGGAATCGCATAACGAAGCTCAACGGGAGAAGCAACGCATAATTGGTCAACGAGTAAGAATAAGCCAGGGGAAATCTAGTGCTAGGCTTGTGGGTCAACCTGAGCTGGCCTCAGGAGTGAGAGTTATCAAGAAAGGCTCAAAAGAAGTATCTTAATATGGTCCAAGTAAGAAGTGTTGCTTTTGTTCAACTCTATTTATGTTTTAAACAAGCTGTATTTAACTTGGTGTTTTCTTACATGTTTATAGACCTTGGAACGGAAGACCCAAAATCCCAACAAGTCAGATGGTGGAAATCCTGGCAATCAGGCTAAGCGATTTTGTCTTCAGTCAACAGAGTCTTCATGGCAAGCATGAGCAGGTGTCATTGAATAATCATGCCATCCTTTGGTCTTCGATTTGTGTGAAAGCACCAAACACTTTTCGTGCAGTGTCAAATGGTGTAAGTTTTATGATGAAGTGCTGAAATCTCAGGTAGCTAAATTCACTGGTAATCCAGAGACGTATAATGTTAAGATTGAAATGTTACTTTTAACCAAAATTATAGTTGTATAGATACCCAAAGAATAAGGCGCGTATTGAAAATCTAATTTTGATCGTCTTAATGAGAAGGACCGTGTTATCGTGACGCAACCAGATTTAGATGTATTCCCGTGACACACTTGTTTCAGGTAAAGGCTACTTTGCTCACCGTATTACGTATTTTATTTATATCTTGTCTCTCTTTCCACTTACAGTTCCTTTAATCGAAAACTATGTGGTTATTGATGCATGGATGATAAGTCTACGATATAAGTAAGAAAATGTTCAAAACCAGAACAAGATGGCCATGTTTTATTGCTTCTCCGTCCGCCTAATCTCCGTTCGCACAAGGTGACGATTTCACGGATGACTTTAAGGAAAAGGAAGAAGATCTATTGGACGGATGGGGTCGAGCATAGAGGAGTTTGAAGACGAAGGAAACTTCGGACAAGCAACTGAAGATTGCGATTCGGACGCCTTAGCCTGTCAGCCATCAACAAATTACTATTATTTTCTTTTGCAAGTCTGTAATGCATGTACCAATTTATTCCATACATATATTTAACTGAACTCTCCAGTGTTTTTACTTCTATGTGCTCGAAGGAAGGTTTTGGAGTTCCGGTAATGGCCGACTCGTCGGATGCCTACTGGGGCAGTCTATTTTCGTTCCCTTATTGTTTTGAGTCTAATTCTGGGTTAATCAAATGTGGCAAACCGATAAAATCATTTATCAATATGTGAACTACATCTCGCCTGAAATTTAATTAATTCCCGCCAGGGAAATCTGCCGAAAATGAGGCTCAAAGATGATTTTCGTGGAATTTTTACCGCCAAGAAGCTGGTTTTTATTTTAATTGAGGGGTAAATAGCTAATCAAAAATTGTTTTAATTATTGAAAAAAATAGACAATATGAAGGACAACAACATACTGAAAATTGAGCAACTTTCCTTGGCTTATAAGATACGAATAGGGGTAAAAACGCCAGCCGCAGAGCGCGCGTGGAAGTAAAAATTCTTTGGCCGTCGATTACACATACGTGTGTACATATTATGCTGATTCTGAAAGCATATTTCGATTCAGCATAAAAAGTTGAGTATAGGGTGTAATTTTCATTCATTTTGGCGGTAGCCTGCGGGATTTAATTTTTTGCGATCAAACTTTTTTCGGAAAAAAGTCCGCCCTGTTAACGTATGCGAGTTGCTGCGCTTTTTCCCTTAAAAAAAAACAAGTCGTAAACTAATAACTCCCGCAGGCTACCGCCAAAATGAATGAAAATTACACCCTATCCTCAACGTTTTATGCTCCTCGAGCTCCTCCTAGTACAAGTTACCGAGAAACTTGGGTAACACGGATACGATGCGTTCAGCTTTTCCGCCGTCCACTCATTCCTAGAATGATTTGCAATCGACTCTTTTTCATATATTCATCTTCAGAATTCGATAAAAAACACTTTCGTTCCCTTTTATCCGATCGATTTTCACATCAAACGTTAATGACCGATTATTCACACATGACTATGTTATAAGTAACAATACAGTTACGACCGAGTCCAAGTTACAAAGGAACAAACACGACAAACTATAGCAACACACACTGAATAGGCCTACATCAAATAAAAAAGTAAATTTCGAAGGGTCCTAAATTCCAATTTAAAAAAAAATAAATAAAAAAAATGTCTTGCATACGACAGACCAGTGTCTTCAAGTTGTGACGCGAGTCAATGCCCATTCACATCGCAAAAGAGAATGTCGGACAACACTTAAAGGAAGCCTTTTCCAAATTTTGGCAGTCAGACAAAACAAAAAATGAAAAAAAAAAAACATAGAAAATAAACTTCCGACATCCACAACACAGTACTTGTCAGGAAGGCTAAAAAGCATTTCACAAAAACATACCACAACGGTAAACTTAAAGTGTCTTTCGTTTCTGCTTCCAAGTACACGTCCACTGCGACATGAGTGCCGACTGGTTTACAGTTCATACCTAAATATCGAAAGAAAAGTCTCTTTAGAAACTTGCAGGGTAAACCACCATCGTTGTTGTCGTCTGTCGTGACAACGTGTTCACCAGCGTTATGAGTGGGCTCCACCGCTGGAAATTTCAACAGGTCGTGCACTTACAAATAGTTTGTATTGTAGTTTTTGTACAAAAGTTGATGGCTTCCTCACAGTTTGGCCCCGAGTTCACGGCAAAATATTATGCACTGGGAAAGGTAATTACGCACCCTTCTCAGGATGCAGTGAAACGGTATCGGGAGATCAGTCACCTTCAACACTTGCGGCAACACTACAAAGTTCTTCTGACTGCCATACATAAGGTGAAATAAAAGAAGAAAAAAAATTGCGTCATTAGCATCGATTGTTAACGTTTTTTATCACGACCAACTGTACTGTTCTGGATAAAGCTACCAAGCTAGTTTGCAAGCTGTTTTCCGTAGCGATCAGGGACACTAGTAAACCCCCACAAAACATGAAAACAAATTTAAATCCAAAATTAAAATGAACTGAAAAATTTGACAAAAGAAATGGAAAACGATGAAAAAAGACAACTCACATGAGCCAATATTTTATGATTACCTTCGCGCAGAAAATTTACGCTGGGCATGTTTAAGTGTTCGACTTGCCAGCTGGTGAAGCTCTGGGCTAGACAGTTAATGAGCTGAAATGCATTTATTCCCAGCATCGATTTGTTGGGATCCTTTAGATAGGGTTTGAAAGTCACTCTCAACTTTAGCAGGTTTCTCGATTTAGAAACAAAGGAATAAATGGAATGCTGAAACAAATTAAAATGAAGAGCTAAATTCAACGAAAAATGAGTACCCTAACAATCTGTACCGTCAGAGGGAAACAGGGTGGCATCTTTATTGACCAGGTACTCGGGAACCCGCTTGTACCTTCCCTTTTCATTAGCAACCTGGCCAAACAAATGACCCGTCATTTTCATACAGAAATAACTATTGGTACTGAAAGTGGACAAGCCAGTATTTGAGCAGTGACGACATTCCACATTTAGACATGAAGTCTTCTAGCGGCAATTCTTTTAGCGGCTCAATGTAACAGTTGTAAACTTATTCGTTAATTTGTGTGATTACTTGCTTATTGGGAACTACTTTGGGCTTCAGGCAACCATATAATTGATCCCAAGTGTCTTGTTGTTGGGAAGTTGGGATGACGAGTATCTCCTTGTAGTGATGCGAATGTCTTTCAAAAGCGTCGCTCACGAGATTGCCGAAATTTTGAAATTCAGCCGACGTGGGACTATAAGTGACGAAGTTGTTCTCGCCTATAACTAGTCACACACTAGAAAAAAAGGAAAAACAGAATTTTTTCAAAAACTCATTCAAACACGAAAAATATGAAAAAAACAGTACTCACGAAGAATTTCTAGTCGGTCGTAATCGCTTTTACTTGTGGCTGGATTTCAACCAATCACGTCTACAGTGGCACTCTTTAAGTTGTGCCCATCCCTCATGCAGTGAAAACACGACCACTAGGTAGGCACATTCTGCGATGGTTTAACGCTGTACAACCGCGGCAATTTTCACTCTTTCAGCTGTTGCACATGAACGACAAGCCAAGTAAATAAGTAACTGAAGGTGAATATAATCTGGGACAAATTGCCTAATAGTTAAATAAGATGTGAAATCATGAGCGCCTTTAGTCTCCGGCCTAGAGCTCGAAGGCTTGGTGGCGATGGTTTCACCGACATTTACATCAGCCACCACTATCGCATCCGACAATTACAGAGACAAAATCAGAGGTGAACACCGGATGATAAGAAAAAAAAAATCTGACAGAAAGAGGACCGCATGGCAACAGTGCAACATCAACAGCGTCAGTGTCGGGGGAATTCGAGTATCTCTCTTTCTTTCTGTCCATAATCAAAATATTCACGCAAGGGTCACTTTCGTATTCGAGAAACGTGCATAATACAAAATCAGTTTCCTTTTTAAACACATCCATATGTATGTGAATATATTATGTATAAGTATATATATATATGACATAAGTATATATGTCATCATTTATATATTGTTAGAAGTATATTTATTGTCGGGTATAACTTCAAGGCCTTGTGTTTGCAGAGTCCATTTCCGAGACAATTTTCTCCAACAACACCCACTTCCAACCTTCATATTGAAAATATTTGTTGGTACACAATGATACTAAAGGAATGCTGGATTGAATGCATTGTATCTTCTATTGGGATAGCACACCGTAAAAAACACACATGTTATGATTTCCCCACTCCGGCGTTAAGTCCATAATTGTTATGCCAAGGCAATAAATAAAAATTGGAGAAAAATACTTTCCTATCAAGATAACTTAGGCAATCTTTAATTCTATCTAGAATTAATTGGTCCCAGTACTCCGAGATCCACTAAACAAAGGATCATAGACACCACTTTAAATCACAGGCGGATTTTTAAAAAAGCTCAATAAAATTCGGATCATTTTAGGCCAGGGCTCACAAAATTCGTGTAATATAAAGGATTGGGCTACAACGAGTTTTGAAACAATCTGCAATTTGCAACATTTGTAACATTTGTTCTCCTGCCTTGCCTTTCATTTAGCCGTGAGATATGGGAAATGGTTTCTAAGCAGAGACACAAGCACTTTTTTGTACAGTACAAACACAATTAGAATGAAGCTATATTGAAAACCTATTTTAGATTTATGAAGTAATGAAAGATAGAGATATTGGTAAAAAGAGGTAGGGGAGAACGGGGTCATGATGGACACGGGTCATATTGGACAAATGTAATTATTCCCTCAGTTCAGAAGATAAAATTCATTGTTTTTATTTTTTATGTAGAATTTAGTGTTTTACATCAAGGATAAACTTTTTATTGAGATCGCGTGATTATTTTGGATGTTATCCCAAATTAAATAAAATAGGGGCGTTTGATGTAATTTTTTTTCGATTTCAATAGCTATAAAATAAAATAAAAACGTGATACCTTAAAAAACAAATTATAGATATAACTAGAGCATTCATTCCTTTATGTTTACCGTAAAAATTACATTTTAATGTCAAGTACATTAAAAGATATAAGCAAAATACAAAAAAGTATAGGGTCGGGTCAGATTGGACAGCAGTTTTAGGGGTGTATTTGGACAACGCTAACTATAGCAGTGGGAGGAGCTTAGTAGCCTTAGGGCCCAAATTCCCGTAAAATGTCCAATCTAGCCCCCTCTTTACAGAAACACTCATAACTCTTAAGTTTTTTACACGATTTTATCCATTTTAGCGTGGATGACTAAAGAATGGACGGAGAATTCGAACATATTTTTTTTAAATTTTTGTCATGGATCATTGTGCCTTTAATTAGCACTGTCCAATCTCATACATAGCCTGTCCAGTTTGACCCCACGATTTTTCGCGAAGGTACAAAAAATTGACTTTGTAAAAATCGTTACAACTTCTTTATTTTTAAACGGTAAAATAAATAAAAAATATAGTAGGTAGACAAGAGGATACTTTACAATGCATGTAAAAAATATTTCATAAAAAAGAAATACAAAAAGAAATAATAGAAAAATAAAAATTTTGTCCAAGATGACCCCGTTCTCCCCTAAAAAGTCAGCTGAAAAATTAACTAATCCAAGAAGTTTAGGTAACTAGGTAACATCTTTAACGTCGTTTCACGCCAAGAATATAAAAATTCAAATCAATAAGAGAATTTACTACATAAAGATACACGAATCATAACATCAACTATACGTCAAAATCAGTATACAATAAATTGGGTAAATTGTCAGACCTGTTACTACAAAAAACTGCTAAAACTTAAAAATTGGCCATTAACATTTTCACTGTGAAAAATAATTGAAAAATAATGTACTGCGTTTTCTGTCGACATTTCACTAAAGTAAAAATTGGTAGTTTACTTTTGTAGAAAATCCCGTTGTTACGAGAGCTGGCCGGAAGGCGGCCCTAGAAAGAGACTGGACCTCTGAGCGGGAGAAGTGGAGCCGAGTTGAGTGGCGCTACTAACGACGATCCGTCGAACTAATTCTTTTCCATGCAGAGCAAAATCGGATTAAAACCAACATCTCTCTCAGAAACAACAACTTGATAACCACTCTGTGCGAAACAAGTGTCAACTGTCAAGTGTTTTAACCCCCCTTTTGTTCGTTCACTTTCGTTCACTCTCATTTGAATTATCGCCCTCTCATTATTCCATTAGATTTATCAAGTGTCAAGTTCCCATTCATAGTTTTGTGTACTGCATCAATATTCATCAATCACTCATACATCATACAAGTAAACTTCCCAGCGTGTCATTTATTCATTTAATTGGTGATTTACAATAACTTTTACATGAATCGCGAATACACCTTGAAATATAAATTTATATTATTCATCTATCAGTGAGAAAATAATGATCAAATTCATTGATCTCGATGACGTTGGCAACAGCACGTAAAGAACAACGATAAACATAAATGATTTTATTTCATTTTTCTCTGTTTTAAAAGCAGAAAAATAGGTTGTCATGAATAAAAAAGGGTGATGGTTAACACGGACATTGAGATGAAAAAAATTGTCACCTTCTGATCGTCAACTGCATTAATGTTTTGGCACTTGACAACCTATAAATTAAAGGTTTTCCTCAACTAAGATTTTTTTATTCAACTTAAATTTACTCTTTTTAGGAGTAATGTTTTTCCTAATTGTTCAAAGGAAGAGGCAGAATCAGGACAAAGAAAGCAAGTTGATTGAAGGCTCTTAAAGCCGCATGAAAACTAGGGCAGATTTGTGGATTTAATTGCAGAATGCAGGTAAAGAGTAAACGATGAAAGCAATTTTTATGGCGTAGTTTGCTTCTTTGGGATTGTGGATGGTGTCGAGTAGCTAGACGCTTAATTAATAATTACATGATTGTTCACATTTTCAAAAAGAACCACTGAATATCTCCTGATTTCCTTCATTTCATCTGAATGCAATCATCGCTAGAGTAACCACAATTTGAAAAACTTTATGCCTTTTTTGGGCTGGATTTCTGCCCAATTGTAAAGCTGGACTTGCTATGCGTGGACAACCTCTAGCTCCGTAAGCGTAAGAGAATTTTTTGCTGACGAAAACACTACTGAAGCTGTTGAATTGGCTTTCCATGCGAGGCTGTATCTACTGTATCCATTAAAAATTCCGGGAAGGTTTCAGTACCCAGACATGGCAATAACAAAAAATAAACCACAATAAAGTATCACATATTGTCAAATTGTGTTTGTACTTGTGTTTTTTTAATTGCTATAATGTTTGTAGGAGATGTTTTTTTTCAAAAATATATTACATCCCCATTCCACGAAACCTTTTTCCCGATTCTCCAACACATGAAAATGGCCTAGTCACCCTAACACTATCTAATTTAAATAATCAACATAAGAGACACACCAAAATTATCCACTATAAAAACATCGACAATATTTTCACAACCAAAACCAAATAATAAATAAAAATCTAATTCTAAACCAATTATAAAAATTTTATTCTTCCCCGTCGTTTTTGTCAGTCATTCCGTCTCTCTCCTCGTCCACCAATCCTCCTATCCGACCATCCAACCTCAATTAGGATTATTAATTCCGCTTCCTCTCTCGACTTCTTCCTGCTCCTCATGCGTCTGCACGTCTTCATACTCGTTTACGTCCTCTTCCTCGTTCGTTGTTTCTTCTAACCAAAGATCTGGCCTCCAGTAGGTCTTCTTCTTCCTGGTCTTCTCCCTTTCGTCTCCTTCTTCCTCATTTTCTACTGCCCGTACTAAATCTATTCCTCAACCGTGTTGCTCCTCTTCGTTCTCTTCCTCCTCGTTCTTGTCCTCGGGAACTTCCGTTGCCAACACCCTTCTGCTTTTCCAATTGTCTTGTACCAACGATCTAATCCACAAAAGATCTCACTTTACCGCGTTGTTTGGCCTACAGCTACCTTAGTGTTTCTATACTTTCTGAATTTAAGGCTTACGGGCCAGCAAGGTCAAACTTACCAAGAACCTTGGACGTTGAGGACCACTTTTAACCTCTAAGGCTCAGTAATAAGTGACTTACTAGCTATTAAAAAAAACAAAGTCATTTTTGACCTACTAAAACCTTCTGCAATATCTACCATGTAACGACCAAAAGAATATCTTCAATAAGATTAATGACCACTCCTCATAGGCCAAATGAACTTACCTCTGAGAATACTATTGACTTCCCTGATATACCCCCAAAATGATGACGTCGTACAGGAAAGCTTGAGCTCTCGAGCTGTTGGGCAGCTCGAGAAGTCCTAGCTCACCTTGGTATTTCTGTAACTTTTGGGCCACTATTCCATTTACACATTCACCAGCAAAAGTGACAGGATATAGACCATCTTGTGGTTGTCCAATCTCGACCGTCAACCAAGTTGATTCGATGATTGATGTCCATCTATTTACCGGAAAATTGGTGAACTCTTCGAAGAAACAGAAAATGCCGTACGGAGGCTGGGAAAAGCGAATGAGAGATGAAATTGGTGCCAAAACGGTGTCGCGCCTAGCAAACTCTGTGGACCCGTGGTCTACTAATAAAAGCTTGACTACGGGTCCATCTTCTTGAATAATCCTGACACGATTGTAAATATCTAAGAAAAATGACAATTTTAAATTAACAATAAAAATATTACCGATAAAAGATTTTGATAACTTACCAAAAGTTGCATCGTGTTTGACTCCGTAGTAGCCCAGCAGGCTTTGTTCTGTTGTATGATACAATTTGGGTGGGTTATCAAGTTTCGAATACGCTTCCTTCATCTCAGTACTCATTTCCTCAAGTCCAACAGAAAGTGGTTTTTCTGTGCCGACAAATTCAAATTGTCCAAAGAATTTCCCCGGATTTAATGCCTCGGAAACAAAAAGGACCTGCCTTTCTGGTAAGTTTAATGTTGGTAGCTGAAAACCATTTGTAATAAAAATATTAGAAATTATCATCATTAATTTAAATATTTAAAAAAAAAACCTCATTAAGATGAGTTGTATACACTTGGACGGGCACGAACACGGTCACGGTCACGGGCTCGGGCAATGAGACAGCCTCACAACTTCTCGAGGTGCTGGGCAAGTCGAGAAGTTGTTGTAAAGTTATATTGTATGGGAATCCTTCTTCTGGAACTTCCCATGGTTGTCTGCAAGTAGGACATGGAAACTAAAAAAAGAAATATAAAATTAGAATTGGAAATGTTTAATTATTTTATTTAATACCTTCACATTGCCGTTATCATTCGAAATTTCGATGAGTTTCAAAAGGCATACCCTGCAAAATGTATGCTGGCATGGTAGCTGTCTTGGGGATTTATACCACTCAAAACACACGCAGCATGTCAGCACTTCATCCAAGTAATCATTCATCTTGGAAGTAAAGATAAGGGAGACTCTAGAAAATTTTTGCCGTTAAAAAAAAGTAGGAAAAAAAATTACGTAACTGGCAAACTTGTCCCATATATGGACAATATGCTGTCAACTGCACCATACTATCAGCAATAAATTGAATACCGAGGCAATGACTTGCCCTTACCTGATGATATAGTAAAGCCATGCAAATATTTGAATTTTTTAAGACATTGCGATTAATCCCTTGATAGTCACCCACGGAAACATGTCCTGTACTGCTTGCCAAACAGCTTTTACAAAATACCAAATTTTATAGAAAATATTGGGAAAAGAAAGTAAGGATCAAGACAAGACAAGGGTATTTTCAAAACCCTCAAGTTGAAACATGGGGAGATGGTGGCAGGCAAACATTTTTATACAGCATGGAAAAAGTTGTCTTTTCGATCCTATATAGTGTTTATATATACATATCTGCCTTTATCTCTGAATATTTCCTCTCTGTGTATCTAAGGCAGCTGCTTGTGAAAAGCAGACTTTGGTTTGTTAGTCGTCTTTGGATGTAGCTGAAGCGCAAAAGAACACGACATCGTTGCAGCTTAGCGTGAAGAATTGCCTTGTTGATTGGGGAAAGGTGCGAAAACAAGAGATTCGATGCTCGGCATTAAAGTTGACTTCCTTGTTTTTCAACAACAACAAGACAGAAAATAGACTGAGAAGAAGAAGAGAGAGGGCGACGAGAACGATGCCGAAACACTAGACAATGGCAGATCAAAAGCCATCAAAGCAAACGGTATCTTTTACCTCATTGTGGCAACATATCCTTTGGTGCTATTATAAACTTTGATGAATCTAGCGTTCGGGGAGGAGTTTTTCAGGGCAAAAGTGCTACGCCATGCTGCGTCATTTTGACGTTTTTTCTCCCCTCTCTTCTCTCCAACTTGCCACATATCTCTCTCCACGCAGACGTCTAAGGAAGAAAAAAAGAGAGCGCCTTCTTTTGCTCTCATCTCTCCTTCTTGGCCTTCAAGTTTCGTTTTTTCTTTCTCTCTCCTGCCTCTGGTCTTGGACTCCATCGTGCAGACATTGTGTTGATAGTCTGACCCACATGTCATTCACGGTCCTTTTATTGATCAGTGAGCTATGTTGAAATCTTCTGATTTTGACTAAAAGAAAGTTTCTGGCTGTTACTTTGTTACACCATGCTGATATTGCATCTTGGTTGGTTATTGATCTTTGTTCACTAACCATAAAGTTAATAATGGTTTTAACATATGTTGGAATAGAAAATTAGTATTATAAACTAATTACCTCATGCGGATAACTTCACTTCCATCCCCACTGTGAGTAAGATTGTCTTACTTGAGTAAGTCGTCCCACATGTCATTCACGGTCCTTTTATTGATCAGTGAGCTATGTTGAAATCTTTTGATTGTGACTAAAAGAAAGTTTCTGGCTGTGACTTTGTTACACCATGCTGATATTGCATCTTGGTTGGTTATTGATCTTTGTTCACTAACCATAAAGTTAATAATGGTTTTAACATCTGTTGGAATAGAAAATTAGTATTATAAACTAATTATCTCATGTGGATAACTTCACTTCCATCCCCACTGTGAGTAAGATTGTCTTACTTGAGTAGCAACCAGCATTCATATTTTCTTTCCATAAATTTTTAACAAATAGCTAAAATTTCTCAGGGACAAATTTAACAATTTGTATTAGCTCACGGATTCGTGCACTGGGCCCATAAGCTTTTGAGACTCCCATGTGAAGTTAATTGTTATTTCAGAGTTAATCATACATTTCACTTATGTTAAATACAAACATGGAATCAGAATTTGCAGACGACAAATCCAATAGCCAAAGTAGAGATTGTGGTTACACCTCAAGGTGTTTGCGCAACCACAAAGATTCTTTTTGCATAATCTCATCTCCAAAGAAATTAGCTTGTTTATTATTATTTCTGTTACAAGATTTTTTCCGAATATATATTTGTATTTCATATTCGTAGGTAGCATTCCTAAAATACATTGGAGAGAATTCAGATAGGAATGTTGTGATTAGATCCTATTAAAAATTACTACCATTGATTACAGGACACAAGGCAAAAGCAATCAGCACGAGAAAACAGAAAACAACTTGATTAACTTATCCGATGTCCAATTTTCGTGTTGTTTCGCTTTATTCGTCCCCCCTTCTCCATTCCTTAGACGATGACGGGGAATTCGTTGCTCACCTGTTCTACATCCGGAAAACGAAGGAATTCGGGAACAGCATTCGGTTACCGTTGGAAATGGCACAGGACTCACTTCCTTTCTATAACAGCCAATTTTATGAAAAACATTTCCCTAAATATTTTAAAATAAAAATCCATTAAAATTAGTTAACGTACAATTGGAAACAGACATTGGACTGTGAAGATGCGGCTTATGATATGGTTAGAAGGGAACAGAGTATCGCTCCTCTTTTATTTCTCATTTATTAAGATTGAAGTTTTCTTCCCACTTTATTTTTATAAAGTTGTGTGACCAACAGTTTTAACCGGAATAATTTGATTGAAAAATCAATGTGTGTTAATGTGTACTGACGTGGAATGCGTTTTCTAATAAATTTTTTTATTGAATTTTATTTCAATTTTATTATTGACATTGTAGCCTCTGGTTTATACATTTATAGTTCGTTGAAATAGGGGCATCTTGTGAGTAAATTTTTAGGTTGATCCAAATTAATATAAGAACATTTTAAATATAGGACATGGAAGGAATACAGTTAAGGGAGATAATTTACATACATCAATGAATATTAGGGAAAAAAAATACAGTGAGAAATATGCATGAGGTATATATTTTATTTACGGGGTGTACAATATATGTATTAATATACTGTATATTATTGGTGTCTACGGAGAATTGGCGAAAGTAACCGCACAGAATCATCCCTCTACCTACCATGTGTTTGTACATAATATTGATGTCCCGGGAATGTAGCAGTGTTAGTAAATAAAAGCTTGAGATTAAGAGATGACAGAACATAAACAGTTCAAAAAGAATTTGTTTAATTATTTTAACAATTGGTTATTGAATAAATATTTCACATACCAAGGCCCAATTGTGTAAATCATGATGTATGACTATAATCTTCTTGAAGATTGATTGTGTGCAATTGTTAAGATTTAGTTTACAAGACTGTACCTTTAAAGCTTTCACAGAATCTTTCAACTTCTTCTCATGATTATACCCACCGGATGATGGTCCCGTGGTCCCACATTATTGAAATCAGTTATATTGCAGCTAGCATAAAAGGCAATAAAAATCGCATACAAAAGTGACGTCAGCCGTTAACTCTGGTCTCATTGGAAACAACAATATCTTAATCTTTGCAATGCTTATTATTCTTTGGTTGACATCCTCGAAAATTGCACATGTAGTGGTAGACTGGGTTGTTTAACGGTAAAATCACAAATAAACTGAAAGTTTAAGTATGTGAAAGTAATGTAACAGCCTTTTCACATTAGTGCTACTACTATTGCTAATCCAATGAAAATATGACACGGTTTATTAAAACTCTCTATATCTCTTCCACGAAATGGTTGTTGCAAAAAGAAAAAAGCACAAATTTTTTACCAAACTCCAACTTTTTACTGAATTTAGATATCGCTTTCTATTGTCTAGAAAATGGTCTCTTACTTCTTATTGGCTGTTTTCAGAAAATAGAAAGTGGTCTCTTACTTTCTTGGAATGCTAATAAGAGTCTGAGATTCTGAGAGTGAGGGAAATGTCTGAGAGAGAGTGTGCAATTTTTAAATTAATTAAAAAAATTTATAAATTTTATGTTATTCAGATTTAAGTTGGTCAACATGCGTCTTCAGAGATATCTTGATCGCACTCGAAGGTTTTATTTTTCAGAATTACAGAAGGAGTTGAACAGAGTCTGATCTCGAAAAAAATACTGGATATGTTGACCATGGATGAAAGAGCCAAATTTTTCTTCATGGAAAGAGTCCCAGCAGAGGTACTACCCAGCACGGTTTATTTATTTCTTATAAATTTTGGATCCATTAGGAACTTCTCGATTTTGAAGCCTAAGAAAGAAAAGAAAATGGCGACAAACTGACCTTCGTGGAGTTCGAGAGGCCAGAAGATGCAGCCAGTTTGTTTGAACATTATGGATTGAACGAAGTGAATTTGTTTAAGGCTAGAAAAATCCATCCACTGAATCACAATATTCCACGTCATCAAAGGGGGTACTACAGAAAATATCTTTCTTAGGTTTTCGGGTTCAGCATGGTTCCGAAATTCTCGTTTCGAATAAAAAATTCTTATTCTTATTCTGTCGTTTAGTTGGCCACTATATTGCCTCGAATCAACTGAATTTGTATTGTACTTCTCCAGATTCCTTTGTTGTTGACGTCTCGTCTGTGTCCCACCTTATCATGTCTGTCCCGTCTATCCATGTGCGTATATGTGTGTACCACTGTTGTGTTGTAGGTACCCAGAGGGCCAGTGTGGATGTACCATCAGAGGGGGAAAATGTCGTAAGCTAGCCAGCGTATGTGTAGAGTCAGTCGCCGTCTCTCGTTGGTCGTCTCGTCTCCCGTTAGTCATATGTAGGTTGTGTGTAAGTCTTACGTTCGTAAGCAGATCCCTAAAAGAGGGCTTTGGTTCACAGCTGGCCACTTCCACGTAGTGTCCCCAATGTATGTGTTTTTATTAATTCCTCGTGTTTCGTTCTAAGGGAGGGCTTTGGTTCACACCCAGCCACTGCCGCGTAGTGTCCACAATATATGTGTTTTTATTAATCCCCCGTGTCTCGTTCTCATTTCTTTTGAGTTATTCATGCTACTGTTTGGTCGAATCTGCTCGCCGGCCAAACAGCTTGCAACAAAATGTTTACTCTTTCTTCGCCAAATTTACTTCAGTAGCAAAATGAGTAATTCATCGAGCACAACTTCACAAGTTGAAAAATTAGCAAATAGGGATGATTTTAGACCAAAATTGAAATGAATATCCGAGAATTGAGCCCACCAAAACCGGCTTGGCAGTTCTAGAACTCCAGAACAAGTTGCCAAATGCTAGAATCGTCTATGTGACTGCAACTGGAGCCTCGGAACCCTGACATTTGGGATATGTGTTCCGTTTGGGACTGTGGGGTCAGGGTACTCCATTCTACGGTAAGAAGTTTTCATGACAGCAACGGTTTATTTTTATAAAATTTTATTCTGTTTTCATTCAGACTTTGCCAGTTTTATCGGTACTATTGAGAAGAATGGCGTAGGAGGAATGGAACTTTTAGCAATGGAGATGAAGAATCGGGGCATGTACATTGCCCGTCAACTGTCGTTGAAAGACATCTCGTTTAAAGTTGAAGAAGTCGCCCTATCGCCTGAAATCACTATGTCTTACAGCGATTCCGTGATACTGTGGGTCGAGCTTCTCCGGTCCTTCACTGAAGCCGCATAGTTAACGAACGTTGATCAAATACGCGCAAAATTATCATGAACCAATTCTGGTCGGCACATCAGCGGTTGAAAAATGATTTTCTTGATCACTCAGGAGGGAAACAGGCCACTAGAAAGGATGCAGAAGAAGTACATAGAAAATACTTCGAATTTAAGGTGAAAAAAGTCCCACCAACTACCAATTTCATCAAATTTTACGAGGGTATATTACAAAACGATTCATCAAAAACGACACCTTTCTTGATTGAGAAATTGATATCTGTCGTTCCGCGTCATACTTCAGGTCACTGGAAAACAGAAACTCAGCTAGTACTTTTCCTCCCCCTTTTAATAGTTCTGGAAGATCATCCTCGATCCAACCTTGCTTAGTCCTCGATGAAGAACCCAGCATGAGAGTCATCGGACAGTACTTTCATGCTGCTGGCAGACATACATGAAAGATTCTAGATTCAGGAAAGAAAGTGAAACCCCCTTTTGATAATTTCGTCCGGTAAATTTATTTGCATCATACATCGGGAGGAGCAACACTGGCCTCTGATCTAGGCTAGTTTTTACGACCACATCAAGATGAGTGGTGGCGGTGTAGTCCAAGAATGTTTCAGGATCAGCGACGTTGAAAATAAAACGTCGTAAAGCAGGCGTAACAATATATTTTGTAGCGTCATGAAAAACTTAAAAAGTAAAATAATGAATTGTTCTTGCAACTCAAGTTTAAACAAATAAAAACTCTTTCTCTATATGAACAAAAGAAAACTATCGCATTGTTTAGCTCTTTTTAATACATATAAGAACATTGGTAAAGAGGGGTCCCTCTATACCTCTAATGAGAACTCTTTACTCAACCATTCGAAGAATCAACTTGGAAGTTGGAAGTATTGAAGTTTGCAGACGAAATATACAGCATTGCCAGATATCATTTGTCTTTTGTTGTTTGGCGGATAGATGAGCAGCATAGGGCTGTGGCCTGGTTCATGTTTTAAGCCAGTTTTCGACCCGAAATAAAGCAAGCAAAAATCTTCGAGGCTTTTCACCTTTGTTCACCTATATCCTTAATAAGCACTTTCCTTTGTTACGAAAAAAAAGCGATCACGATGGGTAAGGTAAACACAGGAGAAAACCCGCGGAGATTTCCGCTTGCTTTATTTTCATAACCCGTTTAGCCCGAAATGTGAACCGGGTCACAACAGCAGCATACTAAGCGGTGTGTTAATCACTAATAAATCGCTCGGGAACATATGAAAAAAGGACCTAGAATATCCCGAAAAACTAACAAATAATCATCCCTCTGGAAAACAAATAGATAATTCTAATTAAATAAGTCTACTAGCTTTCGATTGAAACCAAGAGGGATTTTTATGTGCTTAATGTATTTGCTATACGGTGTTAAAAATTTCCCATTTCCCCAATAGCACTGTATTAAAAACGGAAACAAATTTTAGCAAGTGAAAAAATTAGTCTTACGTTTTATTTTTTAAACATATTAAATGTTTTCATAATTACACTAAAAAATTATACATGTAAATAAAACAAAATGCCACAATTGCATATTTTTAACAAAGAGTCCACGATTCAATCAGACCAAACCTTGTCAGGTTTGGGAGTTTTTTAGTTTGCGGAAATTGGGACTAAGTATCGGAACGAATCGCAATTTAGACCATTTTATTTGAAATTCATCAAGAAATAAAGTGGTGCAATTGGCAAATTCGTAGCTATGTTAGTTTTTTAGATATGAATTAATAAAATTATAAATAAAATGATCAGGGGGAATCAACTTATCGCCCCCCCCCCCCCCAAGGAAAACCAATTCATGAATTTAATAACAAATTTACCTGGCGTACGACCTTCCCCTAGCGGCAAGCTCCATTGCCGATGTAGGGAATTGAGGAGGGAAACGGGACCTGGTATTTTCTCTGTAGTAGTCTATACGCATATATTCCTTTTCTCTCATGGTCACACAAATGCATTGTTGCTTCAACCAGTAAATAGAAGAGGGTGTGGGCGGAAAACTGCAATAGGTTACAGTCTAATTGAACTCAGACATCACGTCAATGGCCTGTCTTTTCAGTGCCAAAATCTTGTTAGGAAAGTTGCTAGATAGACAAACTAAGACTAGTAAAAAGTACACTTTTTACAAATGCTAAAGACTACAATTCAGATACTCGTACTGATTACAAATGTCTTAAGCCTAAGCGGGCAAATAAAGTTTTTTTTAAACTCTGGAGCTCCTCCTAGTACAAGTTACCGAGGCACTTGGGTAACACGGATACGATGCGTTCACAGCTTTTCCTCCGTCCACTCATTCCTAGAATGATTTGCAATCGACTCTTTTTCATATATTCATCGTCAGAATTCGATAAAAAACACTTTCGTTCCCTTTTATCCGATCGATTTTCAAATCAAACGTTAATGACCGATTATTCACACATTACTATGTTATGAGTAACAATACAGTTACGACCGAGTCCAAGTTACAAAGAAACAAACACGACAAACTATAGCAACACACACTGAATAGGCCTACATCAAATAAAAAAGTAAATTTCGAAGGGTCCTAAATTCCAATTTAAAAAAAAATAAATAAAAAAAATGTCTTGCATACGACAGACCAGTGTCTTCAAGTTGTGACGCGAGTCAATGCCCATTCACATCGCAAAAGAGAATGTCGGACAACACTTAAAGGAAGCCTTTTCCAAATTTTGGCAGTCAGACAAAACAAAAAATGAAAAAAAAAAACATAGAAAATAAACTTCCGACATCCACAACACAGTACTTGTCAGGAAGGCTAAAAAGCATTTCACAAAAACATACCACAACGGTAAACTTAAAGTGTCTTTCGTTTCTGCTTCCAAGTACACGTCCACTGCGACATGAGTGCCGACTGGTTTACAGTTCATACCTAAATATCGAAAGAAAAGTCTCTTTAGAAACTTGCAGGGTAAACCACCATCGTTGTTGTCGTCTGTCGTGACAACGTGTTCACCAGCGTTATGAGTGGGCTCCACCGCTGGAAATTTCAACAGGTCGTGCACTTACAAATAGTTTGTATTGTAGTTTTTGTACAAAAGTTGATGGCTTCCTCACAGTTTGGCCCCGAGTTCACGGCAAAATATTATGCACTGGGAAAGGTAATTACGCACCCTTCTCCTTTCGGATGCAGTGAAACGGTATCGGGAGATCAGTCACCTTCAACACTTGCGGCAACACTACAAAGTTCTTCTGACTGCCATACATAAGGTGAAATAAAAGAAGAAAAAAAATTGCGTCATTAGCATCGATTGTTAACGTTTTTTATCACGACCAACTGTACTGTTCTGGATAAAGCTACCAAGCTAGTTTGCAAGCTGTTTTCCGTAGCGATCAGGGACACTAGTAAACCCCCACAAAACATGAAAACAAATTTAAATCCAAAATTAAAATGAACTGAAAAATTTGACAAAAGAAATGGAAAACGATGAAAAAAGACAACTCACATGAGCCAATATTTTATGATTACCTTCGCGCAGAAAATTTACGCTGGGCATGTTTAAGTGTTCGACTTGCCAGCTGGTGAAGCTCTGGGCTAGACAGTTAATGAGCTGAAATGCATTTATTCCCAGCATCGATTTGTTGGGATCCTTTAGATAGGGTTTGAAAGTCACTCTCAACTTTAGCAGGTTTCTCGATTTAGAAACAAAGGAATAAATGGAATGCTGAAACAAATTAAAATGAAGAGCTAAATTCAACGAAAAATGAGTACCCTAACAATCTGTACCGTCAGAGGGAAACAGGGTGGCATCTTTATTGACCAGGTACTCGGGAACCCGCTTGTACCTTCCCTTTTCATTAGCAACCTGGCCAAACAAATGACCCGTCATTTTCATACAGAAATAACTATTGGTACTGAAAGTGGACAAGCCAGTATTTGAGCAGTGACGACATTCCACATTTAGACATGAAGTCTTCTAGCGGCAATTCTTTTAGCGGCTCAATGTAACAGTTGTAAACTTATTCGTTAATTTGTGTGATTACTTGCTTATTGGGAACTACTTTGGGCTTCAGGCAACCATATAATTGATCCCAAGTGTCTTGTTGTTGGGAAGTTGGGATGACGAGTATCTCCTTGTAGTGATGCGAATGTCTTTCAAAAGCGTCGCTCACGAGATTGCCGAAATTTTGAAATTCAGCCGACGTGGGACTATAAGTGACGAAGTTGTTCTCGCCTATAACTAGTCACACACTAGAAAAAAAGGAAAAACAGAATTTTTTCAAAAACTCATTCAAACACGAAAAATATGAAAAAAACAGTACTCACGAAGAATTTCTAGTCGGTCGTAATCGCTTTTACTTGTGGCTGGATTTCAACCAATCACGTCTACAGTGGCACTCTTTAAGTTGTGCCCATCCCTCATGCAGTGAAAACACGACCACTAGGTAGGCACATTCTGCGATGGTTTAACGCTGTACAACCGCGGCAATTTTCACTCTTTCAGCTGTTGCACATGAACGACAAGCCAAGTAAATAAGTAACTGAAGGTGAATATAATCTGGGACAAATTGCCTAATAGTTAAATAAGATGTGAAATCATGAGCGCCTTTAGTCTCCGGCCTAGAGCTCGAAGGCTTGGTGGCGATGGTTTCACCGACATTTACATCAGCCACCACTATCGCATCCGACAATTACAGAGACAAAATCAGAGGTGAACACCGGATGATAAGAAAAAAAAAATCTGACAGAAAGAGGACCGCATGGCAACAGTGCAACATCAACAGCGTCAGTGTCGGGGGAATTCGAGTATCTCTCTTTCTTTCTGTCCATAATCAAAATATTCACGCAAGGGTCACTTTCGTATTCGAGAAACGTGCATAATACAAAATCAGTTTCCTTTTTAAACACATCCATATGTATGTGAATATATTATGTATAAGTATATATATATATGACATAAGTATATATGTCATCATTTATATATTGTTAGAAGTATATTTATTGTCGGGTATAACTTCAAGGCCTTGTGTTTGCAGAGTCCATTTCCGAGACAATTTTCTCCAACAACACCCACTTCCAACCTTCATATTGAAAATATTTGTTGGTACACAATGATACTAAAGGAATGCTGGATTGAATGCATTGTATCTTCTATTGGGATAGCACACCGTAAAAAACACACATGTTATGATTTCCCCACTCCGGCGTTAAGTCCATAATTGTTATGCCAAGGCAATAAATAAAAATTGGAGAAAAATACTTTCCTATCAAGATAACTTAGGCAATCTTTAATTCTATCTAGAATTAATTGGTCCCAGTACTCCGAGATCCACTAAACAAAGGATCATAGACACCACTTTAAATCACAGGCGGATTTTTAAAAAAGCTCAATAAAATTCGGATCATTTTAGGCCAGGGCTCACAAAATTCGTGTAATATAAAGGATTGGGCTACAACGAGTTTTGAAACAATCTGCAATTTGCAACATTTGTAACATTTGTTCTCCTGCCTTGCCTTTCATTTAGCCGTGAGATATGGGAAATGGTTTCTAAGCAGAGACACAAGCACTTTTTTGTACAGTACAAACACAATTAGAATGAAGCTATATTGAAAACCTATTTTAGATTTATGAAGTAATGAAAGATAGAGATATTGGTAAAAAGAGGTAAAAAGTCAGCTGAAAAATTAACTAATCCAAGAAGTTTAGGTAACTAGGTAACATCTTTAACGTCGTTTCACGCCAAGAATATAAAAATTCAAATCAATAAGAGAATTTACTACATAAAGATACACGAATCATAACATCAACTATACGTCAAAATCAGTATACAATAAATTGGGTAAATTGTCAGACCTGTTACTACAAAAAACTGCTAAAACTTAAAAATTGGCCATTAACATTTTCACTGTGAAAAATAATTGAAAAATAATGTACTGCGTTTTCTGTCGACATTTCACTAAAGTAAAAATTGGTAGTTTACTTTTGTAGAAAATCCCGTTGTTACGAGAGCTGGCCGGAAGGCGGCCCTAGAAAGAGACTGGACCTCTGAGCGGGAGAAGTGGAGCCGAGTTGAGTGGCGCTACTAACGACGATCCGTCGAACTAATTCTTTTCCATGCAGAGCAAAATCGGATTAAAACCAACATCTCTCTCAGAAACAACAACTTGATAACCACTCTGTGCGAAACAAGTGTCAACTGTCAAGTGTTTTAACCCCCCTTTTGTTCGTTCACTTTCGTTCACTCTCATTTGAATTATCGCCCTCTCATTATTCCATTAGATTTATCAAGTGTCAAGTTCCCATTCATAGTTTTGTGTACTGCATCAATATTCATCAATCACTCATACATCATACAAGTAAACTTCCCAGCGTGTCATTTATTCATTTAATTGGTGATTTACAATAACTTTTACATGAATCGCGAATACACCTTGAAATATAAATTTATATTATTCATCTATCAGTGAGAAAATAATGATCAAATTCATTGATCTCGATGACGTTGGCAACAGCACGTAAAGAACAACGATAAACATAAATGATTTTATTTCATTTTTCTCTGTTTTAAAAGCAGAAAAATAGGTTGTCATGAATAAAAAAGGGTGATGGTTAACACGGACATTGAGATGAAAAAAATTGTCACCTTCTGATCGTCAACTGCATTAATGTTTTGGCACTTGACAACCTATAAATTAAAGGTTTTCCTCAACTAAGATTTTTTTATTCAACTTAAATTTACTCTTTTTAGGAGTAATGTTTTTCCTAATTGTTCAAAGGAAGAGGCAGAATCAGGACAAAGAAAGCAAGTTGATTGAAGGCTCTTAAAGCCGCATGAAAACTAGGGCAGATTTGTGGATTTAATTGCAGAATGCAGGTAAAGAGTAAACGATGAAAGCAATTTTTATGGCGTAGTTTGCTTCTTTGGGATTGTGGATGGTGTCGAGTAGCTAGACGCTTAATTAATAATTACATGATTGTTCACATTTTCAAAAAGAACCACTGAATATCTCCTGATTTCCTTCATTTCATCTGAATGCAATCATCGCTAGAGTAACCACAATTTGAAAAACTTTATGCCTTTTTTGGGCTGGATTTCTGCCCAATTGTAAAGCTGGACTTGCTATGCGTGGACAACCTCTAGCTCCGTAAGCGTAAGAGAATTTTTTGCTGACGAAAACACTACTGAAGCTGTTGAATTGGCTTTCCATGCGAGGCTGTATCTACTGTATCCATTAAAAATTCCGGGAAGGTTTCAGTACCCAGACATGGCAATAACAAAAAATAAACCACAATAAAGTATCACATATTGTCAAATTGTGTTTGTACTTGTGTTTTTTTAATTGCTATAATGTTTGTAGGAGATGTTTTTTTTCAAAAATATATTACATCCCCATTCCACGAAACCTTTTTCCCGATTCTCCAACACATGAAAATGGCCTAGTCACCCTAACACTATCTAATTTAAATAATCAACATAAGAGACACACCAAAATTATCCACTATAAAAACATCGACAATATTTTCACAACCAAAACCAAATAATAAATAAAAATCTAATTCTAAACCAATTATAAAAATTTTATTCTTCCCCGTCGTTTTTGTCAGTCATTCCGTCTCTCTCCTCGTCCACCAATCCTCCTATCCGACCATCCAACCTCAATTAGGATTATTAATTCCGCTTCCTCTCTCGACTTCTTCCTGCTCCTCATGCGTCTGCACGTCTTCATACTCGTTTACGTCCTCTTCCTCGTTCGTTGTTTCTTCTAACCAAAGATCTGGCCTCCAGTAGGTCTTCTTCTTCCTGGTCTTCTCCCTTTCGTCTCCTTCTTCCTCATTTTCTACTGCCCGTACTAAATCTATTCCTCAACCGTGTTGCTCCTCTTCGTTCTCTTCCTCCTCGTTCTTGTCCTCGGGAACTTCCGTTGCCAACACCCTTCTGCTTTTCCAATTGTCTTGTACCAACGATCTAATCCACAAAAGATCTCACTTTACCGCGTTGTTTGGCCTACAGCTACCTTAGTGTTTCTATACTTTCTGAATTTAAGGCTTACGGGCCAGCAAGGTCAAACTTACCAAGAACCTTGGACGTTGAGGACCACTTTTAACCTCTAAGGCTCAGTAATAAGTGACTTACTAGCTATTAAAAAAAACAAAGTCATTTTTGACCTACTAAAACCTTCTGCAATATCTACCATGTAACGACCAAAAGAATATCTTCAATAAGATTAATGACCACTCCTCATAGGCCAAATGAACTTACCTCTGAGAATACTATTGACTTCCCTGATATACCCCCAAAATGATGACGTCGTACAGGAAAGCTTGAGCTCTCGAGCTGTTGGGCAGCTCGAGAAGTCCTAGCTCACCTTGGTATTTCTGTAACTTTTGGGCCACTATTCCATTTACACATTCACCAGCAAAAGTGACAGGATATAGACCATCTTGTGGTTGTCCAATCTCGACCGTCAACCAAGTTGATTCGATGATTGATGTCCATCTATTTACCGGAAAATTGGTGAACTCTTCGAAGAAACAGAAAATGCCGTACGGAGGCTGGGAAAAGCGAATGAGAGATGAAATTGGTGCCAAAACGGTGTCGCGCCTAGCAAACTCTGTGGACCCGTGGTCTACTAATAAAAGCTTGACTACGGGTCCATCTTCTTGAATAATCCTGACACGATTGTAAATATCTAAGAAAAATGACAATTTTAAATTAACAATAAAAATATTACCGATAAAAGATTTTGATAACTTACCAAAAGTTGCATCGTGTTTGACTCCGTAGTAGCCCAGCAGGCTTTGTTCTGTTGTATGATACAATTTGGGTGGGTTATCAAGTTTCGAATACGCTTCCTTCATCTCAGTACTCATTTCCTCAAGTCCAACAGAAAGTGGTTTTTCTGTGCCGACAAATTCAAATTGTCCAAAGAATTTCCCCGGATTTAATGCCTCGGAAACAAAAAGGACCTGCCTTTCTGGTAAGTTTAATGTTGGTAGCTGAAAACCATTTGTAATAAAAATATTAGAAATTATCATCATTAATTTAAATATTTAAAAAAAAAAACCTCATTAAGATGAGTTGTATACACTTGGACGGGCACGAACACGGTCACGGTCACGGGCTCGGGCAATGAGACAGCCTCACAACTTCTCGAGGTGCTGGGCAAGTCGAGAAGTTGTTGTAAAGTTATATTGTATGGGAATCCTTCTTCTGGAACTTCCCATGGTTGTCTGCAAGTAGGACATGGAAACTAAAAAAAGAAATATAAAATTAGAATTGGAAATGTTTAATTATTTTATTTAATACCTTCACATTGCCGTTATCATTCGAAATTTCGATGAGTTTCAAAAGGCATACCCTGCAAAATGTATGCTGGCATGGTAGCTGTCTTGGGGATTTATACCACTCAAAACACACGCAGCATGTCAGCACTTCATCCAAGTAATCATTCATCTTGGAAGTAAAGATAAGGGAGACTCTAGAAAATTTTTGCCGTTAAAAAAAAGTAGGAAAAAAAATTACGTAACTGGCAAACTTGTCCCATATATGGACAATATGCTGTCAACTGCACCATACTATCAGCAATAAATTGAATACCGAGGCAATGACTTGCCCTTACCTGATGATATAGTAAAGCCATGCAAATATTTGAATTTTTTAAGACATTGCGATTAATCCCTTGATAGTCACCCACGGAAACATGTCCTGTACTGCTTGCCAAACAGCTTTTACAAAATACCAAATTTTATAGAAAATATTGGGAAAAGAAAGTAAGGATCAAGACAAGACAAGGGTATTTTCAAAACCCTCAAGTTGAAACATGGGGAGATGGTGGCAGGCAAACATTTTTATACAGCATGGAAAAAGTTGTCTTTTCGATCCTATATAGTGTTTATATATACATATCTGCCTTTATCTCTGAATATTTCCTCTCTGTGTATCTAAGGCAGCTGCTTGTGAAAAGCAGACTTTGGTTTGTTAGTCGTCTTTGGATGTAGCTGAAGCGCAAAAGAACACGACATCGTTGCAGCTTAGCGTGAAGAATTGCCTTGTTGATTGGGGAAAGGTGCGAAAACAAGAGATTCGATGCTCGGCATTAAAGTTGACTTCCTTGTTTTTCAACAACAACAAGACAGAAAATAGACTGAGAAGAAGAAGAGAGAGGGCGACGAGAACGATGCCGAAACACTAGACAATGGCAGATCAAAAGCCATCAAAGCAAACGGTATCTTTTACCTCATTGTGGCAACATATCCTTTGGTGCTATTATAAACTTTGATGAATCTAGCGTTCGGGGAGGAGTTTTTCAGGGCAAAAGTGCTACGCCATGCTGCGTCATTTTGACGTTTTTTCTCCCCTCTCTTCTCTCCAACTTGCCACATATCTCTCTCCACGCAGACGTCTAAGGAAGAAAAAAAGAGAGCGCCTTCTTTTGCTCTCATCTCTCCTTCTTGGCCTTCAAGTTTCGTTTTTTCTTTCTCTCTCCTGCCTCTGGTCTTGGACTCCATCGTGCAGACATTGTGTTGATAGTCTGACCCACATGTCATTCACGGTCCTTTTATTGATCAGTGAGCTATGTTGAAATCTTCTGATTTTGACTAAAAGAAAGTTTCTGGCTGTTACTTTGTTACACCATGCTGATATTGCATCTTGGTTGGTTATTGATCTTTGTTCACTAACCATAAAGTTAATAATGGTTTTAACATATGTTGGAATAGAAAATTAGTATTATAAACTAATTACCTCATGCGGATAACTTCACTTCCATCCCCACTGTGAGTAAGATTGTCTTACTTGAGTAAGTCGTCCCACATGTCATTCACGGTCCTTTTATTGATCAGTGAGCTATGTTGAAATCTTTTGATTGTGACTAAAAGAAAGTTTCTGGCTGTGACTTTGTTACACCATGCTGATATTGCATCTTGGTTGGTTATTGATCTTTGTTCACTAACCATAAAGTTAATAATGGTTTTAACATCTGTTGGAATAGAAAATTAGTATTATAAACTAATTATCTCATGTGGATAACTTCACTTCCATCCCCACTGTGAGTAAGATTGTCTTACTTGAGTAGCAACCAGCATTCATATTTTCTTTCCATAAATTTTTAACAAATAGCTAAAATTTCTCAGGGACAAATTTAACAATTTGTATTAGCTCACGGATTCGTGCACTGGGCCCATAAGCTTTTGAGACTCCCATGTGAAGTTAATTGTTATTTCAGAGTTAATCATACATTTCACTTATGTTAAATACAAACATGGAATCAGAATTTGCAGACGACAAATCCAATAGCCAAAGTAGAGATTGTGGTTACACCTCAAGGTGTTTGCGCAACCACAAAGATTCTTTTTGCATAATCTCATCTCCAAAGAAATTAGCTTGTTTATTATTATTTCTGTTACAAGATTTTTTCCGAATATATATTTGTATTTCATATTCGTAGGTAGCATTCCTAAAATACATTGGAGAGAATTCAGATAGGAATGTTGTGATTAGATCCTATTAAAAATTACTACCATTGATTACAGGACACAAGGCAAAAGCAATCAGCACGAGAAAACAGAAAACAACTTGATTAACTTATCCGATGTCCAATTTTCGTGTTGTTTCGCTTTATTCGTCCCCCCTTCTCCATTCCTTAGACGATGACGGGGAATTCGTTGCTCACCTGTTCTACATCCGGAAAACGAAGGAATTCGGGAACAGCATTCGGTTACCGTTGGAAATGGCACAGGACTCACTTCCTTTCTATAACAGCCAATTTTATGAAAAACATTTCCCTAAATATTTTAAAATAAAAATCCATTAAAATTAGTTAACGTACAATTGGAAACAGACATTGGACTGTGAAGATGCGGCTTATGATATGGTTAGAAGGGAACAGAGTATCGCTCCTCTTTTATTTCTCATTTATTAAGATTGAAGTTTTCTTCCCACTTTATTTTTATAAAGTTGTGTGACCAACAGTTTTAACCGGAATAATTTGATTGAAAAATCAATGTGTGTTAATGTGTACTGACGTGGAATGCGTTTTCTAATAAATTTTTTTATTGAATTTTATTTCAATTTTATTATTGACATTGTAGCCTCTGGTTTATACATTTATAGTTCGTTGAAATAGGGGCATCTTGTGAGTAAATTTTTAGGTTGATCCAAATTAATATAAGAACATTTTAAATATAGGACATGGAAGGAATACAGTTAAGGGAGATAATTTACATACATCAATGAATATTAGGGAAAAAAAATACAGTGAGAAATATGCATGAGGTATATATTTTATTTACGGGGTGTACAATATATGTATTAATATACTGTATATTATTGGTGTCTACGGAGAATTGGCGAAAGTAACCGCACAGAATCATCCCTCTACCTACCATGTGTTTGTACATAATATTGATGTCCCGGGAATGTAGCAGTGTTAGTAAATAAAAGCTTGAGATTAAGAGATGACAGAACATAAACAGTTCAAAAAGAATTTGTTTAATTATTTTAACAATTGGTTATTGAATAAATATTTCACATACCAAGGCCCAATTGTGTAAATCATGATGTATGACTATAATCTTCTTGAAGATTGATTGTGTGCAATTGTTAAGATTTAGTTTACAAGACTGTACCTTTAAAGCTTTCACAGAATCTTTCAACTTCTTCTCATGATTATACCCACCGGATGATGGTCCCGTGGTCCCACATTATTGAAATCAGTTATATTGCAGCTAGCATAAAAGGCAATAAAAATCGCATACAAAAGTGACGTCAGCCGTTAACTCTGGTCTCATTGGAAACAACAATATCTTAATCTTTGCAATGCTTATTATTCTTTGGTTGACATCCTCGAAAATTGCACATGTAGTGGTAGACTGGGTTGTTTAACGGTAAAATCACAAATAAACTGAAAGTTTAAGTATGTGAAAGTAATGTAACAGCCTTTTCACATTAGTGCTACTACTATTGCTAATCCAATGAAAATATGACACGGTTTATTAAAACTCTCTATATCTCTTCCACGAAATGGTTGTTGCAAAAAGAAAAAAGCACAAATTTTTTACCAAACTCCAACTTTTTACTGAATTTAGATATCGCTTTCTATTGTCTAGAAAATGGTCTCTTACTTCTTATTGGCTGTTTTCAGAAAATAGAAAGTGGTCTCTTACTTTCTTGGAATGCTAATAAGAGTCTGAGATTCTGAGAGTGAGGGAAATGTCTGAGAGAGAGTGTGCAATTTTTAAATTAATTAAAAAAATTTATAAATTTTATGTTATTCAGATTTAAGTTGGTCAACATGCGTCTTCAGAGATATCTTGATCGCACTCGAAGGTTTTATTTTTCAGAATTACAGAAGGAGTTGAACAGAGTCTGATCTCGAAAAAAATACTGGATATGTTGACCATGGATGAAAGAGCCAAATTTTTCTTCATGGAAAGAGTCCCAGCAGAGGTACTACCCAGCACGGTTTATTTATTTCTTATAAATTTTGGATCCATTAGGAACTTCTCGATTTTGAAGCCTAAGAAAGAAAAGAAAATGGCGACAAACTGACCTTCGTGGAGTTCGAGAGGCCAGAAGATGCAGCCAGTTTGTTTGAACATTATGGATTGAACGAAGTGAATTTGTTTAAGGCTAGAAAAATCCATCCACTGAATCACAATATTCCACGTCATCAAAGGGGGTACTACAGAAAATATCTTTCTTAGGTTTTCGGGTTCAGCATGGTTCCGAAATTCTCGTTTCGAATAAAAAATTCTTATTCTTATTCTGTCGTTTAGTTGGCCACTATATTGCCTCGAATCAACTGAATTTGTATTGTACTTCTCCAGATTCCTTTGTTGTTGACGTCTCGTCTGTGTCCCACCTTATCATGTCTGTCCCGTCTATCCATGTGCGTATATGTGTGTACCACTGTTGTGTTGTAGGTACCCAGAGGGCCAGTGTGGATGTACCATCAGAGGGGGAAAATGTCGTAAGCTAGCCAGCGTATGTGTAGAGTCAGTCGCCGTCTCTCGTTGGTCGTCTCGTCTCCCGTTAGTCATATGTAGGTTGTGTGTAAGTCTTACGTTCGTAAGCAGATCCCTAAAAGAGGGCTTTGGTTCACAGCTGGCCACTTCCACGTAGTGTCCCCAATGTATGTGTTTTTATTAATTCCTCGTGTTTCGTTCTAAGGGAGGGCTTTGGTTCACACCCAGCCACTGCCGCGTAGTGTCCACAATATATGTGTTTTTATTAATCCCCCGTGTCTCGTTCTCATTTCTTTTGAGTTATTCATGCTACTGTTTGGTCGAATCTGCTCGCCGGCCAAACAGCTTGCAACAAAATGTTTACTCTTTCTTCGCCAAATTTACTTCAGTAGCAAAATGAGTAATTCATCGAGCACAACTTCACAAGTTGAAAAATTAGCAAATAGGGATGATTTTAGACCAAAATTGAAATGAATATCCGAGAATTGAGCCCACCAAAACCGGCTTGGCAGTTCTAGAACTCCAGAACAAGTTGCCAAATGCTAGAATCGTCTATGTGACTGCAACTGGAGCCTCGGAACCCTGACATTTGGGATATGTGTTCCGTTTGGGACTGTGGGGTCAGGGTACTCCATTCTACGGTAAGAAGTTTTCATGACAGCAACGGTTTATTTTTATAAAATTTTATTCTGTTTTCATTCAGACTTTGCCAGTTTTATCGGTACTATTGAGAAGAATGGCGTAGGAGGAATGGAACTTTTAGCAATGGAGATGAAGAATCGGGGCATGTACATTGCCCGTCAACTGTCGTTGAAAGACATCTCGTTTAAAGTTGAAGAAGTCGCCCTATCGCCTGAAATCACTATGTCTTACAGCGATTCCGTGATACTGTGGGTCGAGCTTCTCCGGTCCTTCACTGAAGCCGCATAGTTAACGAACGTTGATCAAATACGCGCAAAATTATCATGAACCAATTCTGGTCGGCACATCAGCGGTTGAAAAATGATTTTCTTGATCACTCAGGAGGGAAACAGGCCACTAGAAAGGATGCAGAAGAAGTACATAGAAAATACTTCGAATTTAAGGTGAAAAAAGTCCCACCAACTACCAATTTCATCAAATTTTACGAGGGTATATTACAAAACGATTCATCAAAAACGACACCTTTCTTGATTGAGAAATTGATATCTGTCGTTCCGCGTCATACTTCAGGTCACTGGAAAACAGAAACTCAGCTAGTACTTTTCCTCCCCCTTTTAATAGTTCTGGAAGATCATCCTCGATCCAACCTTGCTTAGTCCTCGATGAAGAACCCAGCATGAGAGTCATCGGACAGTACTTTCATGCTGCTGGCAGACATACATGAAAGATTCTAGATTCAGGAAAGAAAGTGAAACCCCCTTTTGATAATTTCGTCCGGTAAATTTATTTGCATCATACATCGGGAGGAGCAACACTGGCCTCTGATCTAGGCTAGTTTTTACGACCACATCAAGATGAGTGGTGGCGGTGTAGTCCAAGAATGTTTCAGGATCAGCGACGTTGAAAATAAAACGTCGTAAAGCAGGCGTAACAATATATTTTGTAGCGTCATGAAAAACTTAAAAAGTAAAATAATGAATTGTTCTTGCAACTCAAGTTTAAACAAATAAAAACTCTTTCTCTATATGAACAAAAGAAAACTATCGCATTGTTTAGCTCTTTTTAATACATATAAGAACATTGGTAAAGAGGGGTCCCTCTATACCTCTAATGAGAACTCTTTACTCAACCATTCGAAGAATCAACTTGGAAGTTGGAAGTATTGAAGTTTGCAGACGAAATATACAGCATTGCCAGATATCATTTGTCTTTTGTTGTTTGGCGGATAGATGAGCAGCATAGGGCTGTGGCCTGGTTCATGTTTTAAGCCAGTTTTCGACCCGAAATAAAGCAAGCAAAAATCTTCGAGGCTTTTCACCTTTGTTCACCTATATCCTTAATAAGCACTTTCCTTTGTTACGAAAAAAAAGCGATCACGATGGGTAAGGTAAACACAGGAGAAAACCCGCGGAGATTTCCGCTTGCTTTATTTTCATAACCCGTTTAGCCCGAAATGTGAACCGGGTCACAACAGCAGCATACTAAGCGGTGTGTTAATCACTAATAAATCGCTCGGGAACATATGAAAAAAGGACCTAGAATATCCCGAAAAACTAACAAATAATCATCCCTCTGGAAAACAAATAGATAATTCTAATTAAATAAGTCTACTAGCTTTCGATTGAAACCAAGAGGGATTTTTATGTGCTTAATGTATTTGCTATACGGTGTTAAAAATTTCCCATTTCCCCAATAGCACTGTATTAAAAACGGAAACAAATTTTAGCAAGTGAAAAAATTAGTCTTACGTTTTATTTTTTAAACATATTAAATGTTTTCATAATTACACTAAAAAATTATACATGTAAATAAAACAAAATGCCACAATTGCATATTTTTAACAAAGAGTCCACGATTCAATCAGACCAAACCTTGTCAGGTTTGGGAGTTTTTTAGTTTGCGGAAATTGGGACTAAGTATCGGAACGAATCGCAATTTAGACCATTTTATTTGAAATTCATCAAGAAATAAAGTGGTGCAATTGGCAAATTCGTAGCTATGTTAGTTTTTTAGATATGAATTAATAAAATTATAAATAAAATGATCAGGGGGAATCAACTTATCGCCCCCCCCCCCCCCAAGGAAAACCAATTCATGAATTTAATAACAAATTTACCTGGCGTACGACCTTCCCCTAGCGGCAAGCTCCATTGCCGATGTAGGGAATTGAGGAGGGAAACGGGACCTGGTATTTTCTCTGTAGTAGTCTATACGCATATATTCCTTTTCTCTCATGGTCACACAAATGCATTGTTGCTTCAACCAGTAAATAGAAGAGGGTGTGGGCGGAAAACTGCAATAGGTTACAGTCTAATTGAACTCAGACATCACGTCAATGGCCTGTCTTTTCAGTGCCAAAATCTTGTTAGGAAAGTTGCTAGATAGACAAACTAAGACTAGTAAAAAGTACACTTTTTACAAATGCTAAAGACTACAATTCAGATACTCGTACTGATTACAAATGTCTTAAGCCTAAGCGGGCAAATAAAGTTTTTTTTAAACTCTGGAGCTCCTCCTAGTACAAGTTACCGAGGCACTTGGGTAACACGGATACGATGCGTTCACAGCTTTTCCTCCGTCCACTCATTCCTAGAATGATTTGCAATCGACTCTTTTTCATATATTCATCGTCAGAATTCGATAAAAAACACTTTCGTTCCCTTTTATCCGATCGATTTTCAAATCAAACGTTAATGACCGATTATTCACACATTACTATGTTATGAGTAACAATACAGTTACGACCGAGTCCAAGTTACAAAGAAACAAACACGACAAACTATAGCAACACACACTGAATAGGCCTACATCAAATAAAAAAGTAAATTTCGAAGGGTCCTAAATTCCAATTTAAAAAAAAATAAATAAAAAAAATGTCTTGCATACGACAGACCAGTGTCTTCAAGTTGTGACGCGAGTCAATGCCCATTCACATCGCAAAAGAGAATGTCGGACAACACTTAAAGGAAGCCTTTTCCAAATTTTGGCAGTCAGACAAAACAAAAAATGAAAAAAAAAAACATAGAAAATAAACTTCCGACATCCACAACACAGTACTTGTCAGGAAGGCTAAAAAGCATTTCACAAAAACATACCACAACGGTAAACTTAAAGTGTCTTTCGTTTCTGCTTCCAAGTACACGTCCACTGCGACATGAGTGCCGACTGGTTTACAGTTCATACCTAAATATCGAAAGAAAAGTCTCTTTAGAAACTTGCAGGGTAAACCACCATCGTTGTTGTCGTCTGTCGTGACAACGTGTTCACCAGCGTTATGAGTGGGCTCCACCGCTGGAAATTTCAACAGGTCGTGCACTTACAAATAGTTTGTATTGTAGTTTTTGTACAAAAGTTGATGGCTTCCTCACAGTTTGGCCCCGAGTTCACGGCAAAATATTATGCACTGGGAAAGGTAATTACGCACCCTTCTCCTTTCGGATGCAGTGAAACGGTATCGGGAGATCAGTCACCTTCAACACTTGCGGCAACACTACAAAGTTCTTCTGACTGCCATACATAAGGTGAAATAAAAGAAGAAAAAAAATTGCGTCATTAGCATCGATTGTTAACGTTTTTTATCACGACCAACTGTACTGTTCTGGATAAAGCTACCAAGCTAGTTTGCAAGCTGTTTTCCGTAGCGATCAGGGACACTAGTAAACCCCCACAAAACATGAAAACAAATTTAAATCCAAAATTAAAATGAACTGAAAAATTTGACAAAAGAAATGGAAAACGATGAAAAAAGACAACTCACATGAGCCAATATTTTATGATTACCTTCGCGCAGAAAATTTACGCTGGGCATGTTTAAGTGTTCGACTTGCCAGCTGGTGAAGCTCTGGGCTAGACAGTTAATGAGCTGAAATGCATTTATTCCCAGCATCGATTTGTTGGGATCCTTTAGATAGGGTTTGAAAGTCACTCTCAACTTTAGCAGGTTTCTCGATTTAGAAACAAAGGAATAAATGGAATGCTGAAACAAATTAAAATGAAGAGCTAAATTCAACGAAAAATGAGTACCCTAACAATCTGTACCGTCAGAGGGAAACAGGGTGGCATCTTTATTGACCAGGTACTCGGGAACCCGCTTGTACCTTCCCTTTTCATTAGCAACCTGGCCAAACAAATGACCCGTCATTTTCATACAGAAATAACTATTGGTACTGAAAGTGGACAAGCCAGTATTTGAGCAGTGACGACATTCCACATTTAGACATGAAGTCTTCTAGCGGCAATTCTTTTAGCGGCTCAATGTAACAGTTGTAAACTTATTCGTTAATTTGTGTGATTACTTGCTTATTGGGAACTACTTTGGGCTTCAGGCAACCATATAATTGATCCCAAGTGTCTTGTTGTTGGGAAGTTGGGATGACGAGTATCTCCTTGTAGTGATGCGAATGTCTTTCAAAAGCGTCGCTCACGAGATTGCCGAAATTTTGAAATTCAGCCGACGTGGGACTATAAGTGACGAAGTTGTTCTCGCCTATAACTAGTCACACACTAGAAAAAAAGGAAAAACAGAATTTTTTCAAAAACTCATTCAAACACGAAAAATATGAAAAAAACAGTACTCACGAAGAATTTCTAGTCGGTCGTAATCGCTTTTACTTGTGGCTGGATTTCAACCAATCACGTCTACAGTGGCACTCTTTAAGTTGTGCCCATCCCTCATGCAGTGAAAACACGACCACTAGGTAGGCACATTCTGCGATGGTTTAACGCTGTACAACCGCGGCAATTTTCACTCTTTCAGCTGTTGCACATGAACGACAAGCCAAGTAAATAAGTAACTGAAGGTGAATATAATCTGGGACAAATTGCCTAATAGTTAAATAAGATGTGAAATCATGAGCGCCTTTAGTCTCCGGCCTAGAGCTCGAAGGCTTGGTGGCGATGGTTTCACCGACATTTACATCAGCCACCACTATCGCATCCGACAATTACAGAGACAAAATCAGAGGTGAACACCGGATGATAAGAAAAAAAAAATCTGACAGAAAGAGGACCGCATGGCAACAGTGCAACATCAACAGCGTCAGTGTCGGGGGAATTCGAGTATCTCTCTTTCTTTCTGTCCATAATCAAAATATTCACGCAAGGGTCACTTTCGTATTCGAGAAACGTGCATAATACAAAATCAGTTTCCCTTTTAAACATATCCATATGTATATGAGTATATTATGTATAAGTATATATATATATGACATTAGTATATATGTCATCATTTATATATTGCTATAAGTTTATTTATTTTCGGGTTTAACTTCAAGGCCTTGTGTTTGCAGAGTTCATTTCCGAGACAATTTTCTCCAACAACACCCACTTCCAACCTTCACATTTAAAATATTTGTTGGTACACAATGATACTAAAGGAATGCTGGATTGAATGCATTGTATCTTCTATTGGGATAGCACACCGTAAAAAAACACACATGTTATGATTTCCCCACTCCGGCGTTAAGTCCATATTTGTTATGCCAAGGCAATAAATAAAAATTGGAGAAAAATACTATGCTATTGGGATAACTTAGGCAATCTTTAATTCTATCTAGAATTACTTGGTCCGAAACCCACAAAACAAAGAGTCATAGACATCACTTTAAATCACAGGCGGTTTTTAAAAAAAGCTCAATAAAATTCGGATCATTTTAGGCCAGTGCTCACAAAATTCATGTAATATAAACGTATTGGGCTACAACGAGTTTTGAAATAATCTGCAATTTGCAACATTTGTAACATTTTTTCTCCTGCCTTGCCTTTCATTTAGCCGTGAAATATGGGAAATGGTTTCTAAGCAGAGACACAAGCACTTTTTTTGTACAGTACAAACACAATTAGAATAAAGCTAAATTGAAAACCTACTTTAGATTTATGAAGTAATGAAAGATAGAGATATTGGTAAAAAGAGGTAAAAAGTCAGCTGCAAAATTAACTAATCTAAGAAGTTTAGGTAACTAGGTAACATCTTTAACTCTAATCGTTTCACGTAAGAATATAAAAATCCCAATCAATAAGAGAATTAACCACATAAAGATACACGAATCATAACATCAACCATACGTAAAAATCAGTGTCAGACCTGTTACTACAAAAAACTGCTAAAACTTAAAAATTGCCCATTAACATTTTCACTGTGAAAAATAATGTACTGCGTTTTCTGTCGACATTTAACTGAAGTAAAATTGGTAGTTTACTTTTACTTGAATCGCGAATAAACTTTGAAATATCATTTTATATTTTTCATATATCAGAGAGAAAATAATGATCAAATTCATTGATCTCGATGACGTTGGCAACAGCGAGTAAAGAACAACGATAAACGTAAATTATTTTATTTCCTTTTTCTCTGTTTGAAAAGCAGAAAAAAAGGGTGAATGGTTAACATGAAGAAAAAAGGGTGATGGTTAACACGGACATTGAAATGAAAAAAAAAATCACCTTCTGATCGTCAACTGCATTAATGTTTTGGCACTTGACAACTTATAAATTAAAGATTTTCCTCAACTTAAATTTTTTTATTCAACTTAAATTTGCTCTTTTTAGGAGTAATATTTTTCCTAATTGTTCAAAGGAAGAGGCAGAATCATGACAAAGAAAACAAGTTGATTGAAGGCTCTTAAAGCCGCATGAAAATTAGAGCAGATTTGTGGATTAAATTGAAGAATGCAGGGAAAGAGTAAACAATGAAAGCAATTTTTTATGACGTAGTTTGCTTCTTTGGGATTGGGGATTTCGTCAAATAGCTAGACGCTTAATTACTAATTACATGATTGTTCACATTTTCCAAAAGAACAACTGAATATCTCCTGATTTCCTTCATTTCATCTGCATGCAATCATCGCTAGAGTAACCACAATTTGAAAAACTTTATACCTTTTTTGGGCTGGATTTCTGCCCAATTGTAAAGCTGGACTTGCTATGCGTGGACGACCTCTAGCTCCGAGAGGAGATTATAGTTACATTTGCATTGAATGGAAAGGAAAGAATATGGGAATTGCACGGATTATGTACCGAAAACAAATAGGATTGATCACACAAAAATTTACCCCTTTTTTCTGGCGAGTCGGTTGACTTACACGTCTTAGCCGTTGTCGACCTCTGTCTCTAGCCCTTAGACCTACAGGGATATTAGCGACAATGTCGATTGTACCTTAAAGTTGATAGAAATGGTGAAATGCATCACCTTGAAGATTGGCATCTACAGGAACATAATCAACTATTTGGGCTTCAATGTAAATGACAACATCTAAAACAACGTGTCCGAGGAAGGTTAAATCAGCTCAGCGAATGCCAATCAGACTTCTTCAAAAGGACCACTATAATGTCTCAATCTTTCAGAAGCTCGTCAATATCAATATTTTTATATCACTTTGGGGTACACAGATTTGCACCACAGTCGAAAATTCCAAAATCTTCAGTCTATACCTCTCTCCTTTTATATACAAACGTCTCTCACATTTTACGTTTTTTAAGCACCTTTTGGTTTCTAACATGCCGTCCAAATAGAGACCAAATAGCTGTTCACAGTTCCACTTCGTAAATTATAGCAGCACACCTAAAAAGTGAAATACGAGAAGCTTTTTACAAATATCAATTCGAAAAAGGATCGTCCTGCTACATTTATTTTTAAATGCCGCAATAACCCCTCTGTTGACTAGTTTGTGATACGCTTCATAGGGTTCCCTTCAAGGTATATCTTTGGAGTTTGTATTGGACCAAAATGGGTGCTAGAGTTCGAAAAGTAAATTTTATCAAATTAAATTAAATTATCCGAATTTCATATTTTTTCTGTTGAATCAGCATACTTGGTGCTGGCTCTAGCACCTTTCATTTTGTTGGTAGCCTTAGAAAATAATTTATTTATTCTTGATACTACTCTCCGTAACATTTTGTGGATATCACTTGTTGCAATTAAATTAAACGTATCAACTCCACAAGGAGATGCGCTTGCAATCAAATACTGGCTGTTGGTATTTTCCTTTCTCCTTACACAATACTCATCGCAGTTTTTTAGATTGTCGAATAGCATATTGATGTTGATTGTTCGTAGACCCTCGATCTTCATCTTCATTTACTTAAAGTTCAATAAGTTCTTCTTCACAACTATTGGCCGAAAAATACGCCCTGGAAGATTGAGTCATTATCAGTAATAATATGCTAGATTAAGATCTCTATTGAAAAATGCAGTAATGACACAATTCTGAGGTACGTAAAATATGGGCGAATAATTCAATAAAGAAAGGGAAAATAACCTCGTTATTATCACCCAACCATTTGATAGCAATTACATGTTCAATTCGATAAACATTATCTGCCTGTGAATGGTAAAGCCGGAAAAACTACAGTTATATTAACTCAAAATATCCGCTGTTAAACTAAGACGACTAACGCCTTAAATTCCTTTCAGTAGCTGAGCTGGTTTTCGCAAAAAACTAAAAGTGTAATTTTTGCTTATTGAATCAGCGAGGCTGAGATGGTTTTTCGAATTTATTAGGTTATGGCTTTTTTTTTAGCTGTTACTTACTTTTCACTTTTTCCCTATACTTTTCATATTTAAAAAGAGGCCTAATTATGTATAAGTAAAAAAAAATAAATAAATTAACATTGCACGAGTGCTGTTGCAAATTTTAAGTAGCGGCTTTCCGTCAGATTTCTCAATTTCACACATAAAGCACTTCCTCTTATTATTTTCGTCTTTCTGTGGTTCTTCTTTTTTTTGTCCGTCGGAATTAGTATAGAAAATAAATTCTATTAAATTTATTATGTATTATATTATTAAACAAGGGATGCCTGATTAAAAATAACATCGCTATTGCAGTCTTTCAAATTTTTATTTTTTCCTGACAAAATTTATTACCAAATCACTTTGGTATAGAACAATAATTTACGAATTTACGAAGAGAAAAAATAAATCAAAATATCCATTAAAACTAATTTTTACTTACATAATACACACTCGCACGCATGTTTCGTTTGTTTTAAACTATACTGGCGTGGAATGAAATCCTGATAGTTGTAGAGAATTCATTACTTAATGCAATAGATGAAAAAAATACATACCAGTATCAAATAAAAATTTATTTTTAATAAGTAATTGAATTCATGCATCAACTAATTTGTCAACACTTTGTTGATTTTTCTGGAAGCGTAAGTGGATTTTTTGCTGACGGAAACACTGCTGAGGCTGTTGAATTGGCTTTCCATGCGAGGCTGTATCTACTGTATCAATTAAACATTCCGGGAAGGTTTCAGTATCCAGACATGGCAATAACAACAAATAAAGCACAAAAACATATTGTCAAATTGTGTTTGTACTCGTGTGTTTTTAATTGCTATAATGTTTGTAGAAGATATTTTTTCCAAATTTTATTACATCCCCATTCAACGAATCCTTTTTCCCGATTCTCCAACACATGAACATGGCCTACTCACCCTAACACTATCTAATTTAAATAATCAACATAAAAGACACACCAAAATTATCCACTATAAAAACATCGACAATATTTTCACAACCAAAACCAAATAATAAATAAAAATCTAATTTTAAACCAATTATAAAAATTTTATTCTTCCCCGTCGTTTTTGTCAGTCATTCCGTCTCCCTCCTCGTCCACCAATCCTCCTATCCCACCATCCAACCAAATTTAGGATTATTAATTCCGCTTCCTCTCTCGACTTCTTCCTGCTCCTCATGCGTCTGCTCGTCTTCATACTCGTTTACGTCCTCTTCCTCGTTCGTTGTTTCTTCTAACCAAAGATCTGGCCTCCAGTAGGTCTTCTTCTTCCTGGTCTTCTCCCTTTCGTCTCCTTCTTCCTCATTTTCTACTGCCCGTACTAAATCTATTCCTCGACCGTGTTGCTCCTCTTCGTTCTCTTCCTCCTCGTTCTTGTCTTTGGGAACTCCCGTTGCCAACACCCTTCTCCTTTTCCAATTGTTTTGTACCCATGATCTAATCCACAAAAGATCTCACTTTACCGTGTTGTTTGGCCTACAGCTACCTTAGTGTTTCTATACTTTCTGAATTTAAGGCTTACGGGCCAGCAAGGTCAAACTTACCAACAACCTTGGACGTTGAGGACCACCTTTGACCTCTAAGGCTCAGTAATAAGTGACTTACTAGCTATTAAAAAACAAAGTCATTTTTGACCTACTAGAACCTTCTACATCTCTACCATGTAACAACCAAAAGAATATCTTCAATAAGATTAATGACCATTCCTCTTAGGCCAAATGAACTTACCCCTGAGAATACTGTCGACTTTCCTGATATACCCCCAAAATGATGACATCGTACAGGAAAACTTGTCCCATATATGCGACAAGATGCTGTCAACTGCACCATACTATCAGCAATGGATTGAATACCGAGGCAATGACTTTCCCTTACCTGATGATATAGTAAAGTCATGCAAATATTTGAATTTTCTAAGACATTGCGATTAATCCCTTGATAGTCACCCACGGAAAAATGTCCTGTACTGTTTGCCAAACAGCTTTTACGAAATACCCTTCCTTGCTTTGCCAAAATTTGGTCTTTTGGGTAGGCCTCGGGAATCAATTTGAAAGAACCAACTTGCAATCTTTTAAATTATTTAATTAAATACTCAATAAACATATAAATAAATATAACCCATTTCAACCAAGGCATTTACGACGCTTTTCCGAATTCGAAAGCTCTTAGTTGTGTATCGTGGCAGGTTAACAGCTAGACCAATGTTTAAGCCTATTCGATATTTCTGAACTTTTTCTATAATACACGTTAAAAATCATAAAATCACCAAAAACATTTTATGCTGTGGTGATACCTAGATTAGGATATGTCATACAGTCTTTTTCTGCATCGTGTAATATTAATGTGCTGAACTTTAATTGCTATGTTTAAATTTAATTTTTGTTTTACGGTCAGTGTGACTTTTTCCAAATCACATCTCACATCCCTTATCCTTCAAAACGAAAATATTTCATCGTAACTCACTTTTAAATAGTTGAACATGAAAATAATGTTTAGAGAAGTTACTCTAAGGAAGTGAAGTAACTCTAAAGGAATTGAGGTGCCGCCAAATTTCTGCGACATTCAGGCCCAATAAAAGCAGGATGCCTAAAGATTTTTTTCATTTTTTTGAAAATTCGGGACATCCTCAACAATTTTTCGAAGCAATGTTTGATTCAAATTACTGAAACTGGGTGGTAAAGCCTCCCTTTGATTTTACCTATCTCAATTCTGTTTCACTGGAATCAGGCAATTTTTTCGTATTATTTTGAACCAAGAGTGAAAAACTTGTCATTGTGAAATAGTGATAAAGCAATCGTTTAAAGGTGGTAGGCAACCGATTTGAGGATTTTAATGAATTTAAAGTTCACATGGACAGTACGCTTTCATAAGTTATGATATGTTTCGTACAGTATCTTTCAAGAAAACCTGACAGTTTTGTAACTTGAAAACACTGACAAATCTGTCAGCTTTTTCTGCAAGATTCTGTACCTCATGCACAAATAACATGCAGGTGAGGAGAAAACGTAAACGATTAAAGCAATTTTTAAAGGCGCAGCTTACTTCTTCTCCGAAGTAAATGCTATACTCGTTATTTAGACATTCTTATTTTTCAATTTTTATCTGCGGAACATTATTTGGTTATCGGATATGCACTCTTAAAGGTCGGTCAAAGTCAATGTAATTTTGTTGGGTACTGTTTCAAGCTGCTTGACGTTTAATCCGGGAATATCCATGGAATCGTGAAAGAAACAATAGTTTTCCACGAAGAGGGACACCGTTTTCCAAAAGCATCTCCAGTGTGAATCTAAAAGGTAAAAAATAGAACGAAAGAAAAAATAGGTAAATAATGAACCCTACTCAATGGCTAGTTTAACGATGTCACATTTTTATTAATTTTGAAACCAATTAACACTTTGTATCACATTGGAATCAGCTTGATAACAGGCCCGACCCCACGTAACGAATGTGATTTGGACAAATTCCTGACATGGAAGAGCTCCACTTGGGGCTGTCGCACAAGGATGTCGACAATTTCTATCGCGGTACCCTTTCGTGTAAACCGAGAGGATCCCAATTCAGCTTTAGGAACGACATGTCTGTTTTCTAAATCAATCCAGGAAGAGGTTCACCTTTCAGAAACGACTAGCCGACGTCCTTACAAACAACGTGACAGCTATCCCAGATCGACAATTGGAACAGGTTACCTTTCTTGATAATTGTCAAATTTATTTCATAGAATAATCCCAATTAACCCCAATAAAACAGCAAACTTCCCGCTTAAAGCTTTGAATTTTAAGTTTGAATTTTCCAACCTCTTTCTTTGCATGACGAGACAAAATTCAAACAACTTCTCTTAATCAATACAAATTGGCGGTGATGTCACCGTTCAAAAAATATTTTTTGTCTAATGGTTAAAGCACAATTGCGGTAGTGTGCCTCAGCATAAACTCACATGCTAAAAATCGTGATGAATAACTTCTTGCTGACTTGAACGGCAGTGGCGATGGTTACATTAGAAAAGTGGCCGGGGAATATGTATCCGGATAACTCTTGATGGGTTTGCTGGTTTGCTAAAAGAAGATAAATTGCCATCAAGCCAATGCGAGTGTGCAATAGGACGCGTACAGATAACTGGCCTGGAAAACGGCATCAAAAATATAACATGAGAAATGAAATGCCTTCTTTAACTGTAAAAGACTAAATTTAATCTAAAATAGACCAAAGATGAGCAGAAAACGGACGCGGTGATACGAAATACTTAAGAGATAAGCTACCAATCTTATTATCAATTTTGTTAAATGATGTGAAACGTCCCGGTTTTCTCTATTACTATTCGGAATTCGGATTACGTTATTGGAAGAGGATAGGGCTCAAGTATCGACAGTTTTGCTACCCAAGATTTTAAACCAAATTGAGAGTAGCCTTTCCATCAGGTGAAAACGGGAATAGATTGAGGTTGTTGAGCAAGAAAATGCCAGTTCTGCAAGTTGCCAAATAAACGATTAAGGCTTACTTTAAAACGGGTAAAAAAGAAATAAAAGTGCCTCCATTTCAAAGAAATACGATCAAAAATTGGTTCAACTGAGTTTTCCATACTATGAAACCATGAAGTGAATGCAAAACTCGATAAAAATCACGGAGGCAGCCATACAACCCGCAGTTTCAACAAATAACTTTCCGCCATATGATCACGAAGTCACGAAGTAAAACAAAAATTTTGCGCCAATCACAAGCTCCATAAGTAAAAAGTTGCAAACGGGCAAGTGATTTAAAATGCCATTCCAGCATACTGAAAGTCAGTTGGAAACTGACTTCTCCTCTTGAAGTACTTCTCCTGTGAACTGCAACCGAAAAGCCGCAAAAAGAGAAAACACAAAAAAGCAATCTAGAGAATACGCACTATGCTCACGTATGAGATTGAAGAAAAAAAAGGCAAAAACACCGTAGCAAAAGGGGGTAGTGGAGGGTGGGTGGGTGGCTGTGATGTGCAAAGAGGGTGCAATGAGTCCAAACCCGTGTCCTCACCGGCGATCACTACACATACTCGCACAAAAATCAACTACATCATTTAACATCATTTAACATAGAATCATCATCATCATTTAACATCATCCTCATTGCTACGTCATGTAAAATTAGCTAAATTTTCTTCCATGAAATTTTGCTCCAAACGAGGCCAGATTCTTCAAAAACCTTTCATAGTTCGCCTAAAATTTTACTGTTCCCCCCGCGGCGCCCGCTCGCTGACACACACACACACACACATATACACACACGCACACACGGTCGCTCAAGTAAAAAAAAAAAATGGGAAAAGGTCAAAAGGAGAAGTTATATGGGGTATCTGAAGAGGTTTCCCTAGTCGACGAGTCGAACTTTTTCGGCTTTTTCGAAAAATAGACAAATTTTCTTGACGCAAGAAATGGAGGGCGATTTGAGCGGCTATAACAACAAAGGCCAGATGCAGGCCAGTCGTCAGCACCTGGACCAGAACAGCAGCGCCAACCACCAGCCATCCCCATCCGCCCTGTGAGCCTCCCCAAAAAAGATAATAAAAAAAAATTATATTTACTTCTTTTTTGGCGGGGGATTCAACTCGGCGCGTGGTTTTCAGAAAGAAAAAGAGAAATTATTTAAAAAAATTTGCACGAGCGGTTCCCGTTGGTTACACTTATAATTTTCTTTTTTCTTATTCCCGATAATTTCGACACACACACACAAACATACATGTTTGATGAGGATTTGTGAAATACAGATCCATGGGATCCCCTCTTAGTGTAAATACTTCCCCTCCGTGCGATATAGAATCATTTATATGTCCTGGTAATGTATGTATGTATGTATAGGATGTAAAATAACCAAATAACAACCAACATAACAATAGTCTGTCCATCGGATGTTAGCATCGGACATTTTTTACATCCGATATATGTCCACCGGACATGTCATATACAACTAATATTATTTTACTGGTGCCGACGGACTTTGAATGGATTCATGTCCAGTTTTAACTTGGGCAAATTTTTTACTATAAAATTATTCCGACCAAGCCGACAATCTTACCCATAGCTTAGTGGTGTAATGCTAGTGCTCTACTGCCACACCAATGTTTAGATGTTGGGTAGGGGTCAAATGGGTACTGTACGTACAAATCAAGGACAAATCTTACTTGGTACATCTAACAAATGTTGAAAACATGTACTAATCGGATTACTTAATTCATTCAAGTCTAATCTCACTCTTTACATAGAAGGCACATACAAATCATGTATCACCTGGGAAGGTATATCTACCAAAGGTTATGGGAGTATTCGACTCGGATAACTTCATTTCTTCTAAAAAGCCTAAAAAATGTGACGTACAATAAATGTAGTATGATCATCGGATCGCCGACGTACTGGATCAGGAAAGTATTTGATGTCGTTGGGATGTCCTAAGGATGAAGCATAAAAGGTGCAATTTTGTTATTAATCAAGGATTCGTAAAAGCCACCCAGAATTCTTTTCAGTAGCTGTGCTGGTTTTCTTAAGAATGTTTTCTTTTAAATAAAAGTGCATTTTTTCTTATCGAACCAGCGAGTCTGAGGTGCTGGTGTTCCAATTTTTTTTCTTTCTTGAGCTATTTGAAACTTTTTTTCATATTACTTTTTGTAATCCTTATTTTTCCAATTAAAAGACACATATATTAATTTATTGAAGTTCAAAGTAGGATTAATTATTTAAAAGTAAAAAAAAAATCGACATTAACCTTAAAGAGTGATTGCCAATTTCAAGAAGCCTTAAAGCCCGGTGTTCCGGTGGTTCATATTTTGATTTCATCAGGGATTATATATTTAATTAAAATTTCTTTCTGAAACCATCGTACAAGGGATGCCTGATAAACACAAACATCGCTATAGGAATCTGATATAGTGCTGGACAAAGCTTGGTTTGCAGAAATTGCTGATTGATAAACTGACTGAATCAAGACTGAAAGAAGAACGAATCGTTTTTATAGTACTTAGTTAAAGTGTAACATTTTTATTACTTAGATATAGGGTTTTCGTGTCAGTGACTAACGGGAAAAAAATTATTTTTTGATTTTGATTTGCCAACAAATGATTTAATTTAAAATCAACATGATGATTTAAATCAATATATGAATAAATTGCCATTTAAAATGCTTGGTTATTTTAGCCTAGTAATAATAAAAACCAAAAATAATAGATTCTATTGAGAAGGCCTCATTAATAACTGCTTCGGCGAGTTAAGTTGCGGACAAGATTTGCTCTTAATGATGAAACTAAGTAGTTTAACTGTAGGCACCTTTTTTGCAATTATATCGTGAAAGCCTCCTGCCTAAGAATGCATTTCTTTTGTTGAAGGTAATTTCCCAATTCTAGCTATGCCAAAACTACCAACACACACACTGCAGCACTTTTTACGCTCTTCCACAGGAATATTTTCTTCAACACCGTCAATTTTTTCCTAGCATACAATTTTTTCCACAACTTGTTCAGTACTTCGATTCACTAGAACATAGAACATAAATAGAGTTCAAAAAGAGAAAAAATGAATTAAGACATCCAGAAAAAAATAATTTTACTTACATAATACAAACAATCAGTATTTGGAAAGTCTTCTTGCTCGCGTTGAAACAAATTTGCTAAAAATCAATTTTACTCATTTAATCGGATATTGAAATCTGCAATTGAAATTATCAAAAGAGAGTAGGTCTGTTCTAAGGGAATACCAAAAGTGAAATAGAGTTCTGGCAACTAACAGAAATAATATAATAGATATAAAACGGATCACGGATAACGGATGGACAACCAGATACCATTTATGCAGTCTGATCTAATGAATGCCAGTCAATCCGGACCTATTTTTCCGGCCAAGATTTTCCCTGAAGAAATGAAATGAAAATTGTTAAAATGGTTAATAAAATAATTTGCTCTTAAATGTATGTGAACAAATCAGCTGTTTTCTGTTTACGAACAACTTGTTTAGAAAATATTGGCGGCTTTGTTAAAAAAATCTTCACGTTTCTTCATAAAAAAGTGAAGCCATGCATACTGGTATGTTAAAAGAATTTTCCTCGTAGTCGACACGAGGAAGGTTCGATTTCAATTCGTACCGTCAAGTATACGAATAATGTCGTCTTTGACATAAGTTTTTTTTATTTTCTGCAAAAATCTTTCGAGATGAAACGAAGGCCATACAGCTTGAGAACACACATAGTACACTGAGTAGTGCTACAAGGGGTACTGGATCTCAATTCGTGTATTTTATTGTAACTAAGTTAACATGTAAACCGAGTCTAGGTGCTTTTATTCCTTTTTCCTGCATTAAAGAGATGATTGGCGCCTGGACAAACTAGTGAAGGATAACCTAGGACAACCTAGAAGAATAAAGATGGTGGCTTGGTGACCAGTTTTTTGGGGATGCAAATAAATAACAGGCAAACCTACATCAAAACACAAAAGACCTTTGTTTTTATTTGAAAAACAATTCATGTGAAGGATCTGTTTGGGGTTCGCAATTCGCATGTCATAACTCAAACTACGGAATTCAAAACGAGAAAAACAAAAAACCAGTAAAACCAGAAAGAATTTCAAACAAGACCTATGGATAGATATTGAACTTATCGAAAAATTTTCTTTCCACCACCCATCCCCTCTCTTCCATTTTTCGGGTTGAATTTGAGAAAAAAGGAATAAAATAATGGCAAAAAGTAATGGAAAATTAGACTTTTAAACGATGGCTTGTTCTGCTTTTTTGGGGTGCAAAAAGGTGCGCTTTTTACATACGTAGTACATACAGTAATCCGTGAAAGTTTCTTGAACAGGCAAATGGCTCTCTATGTTTTAAGTTTAATTTGACGGAAGGGATACTACGGTGCCTACCGTACCCCCGATATTTTGCGCCTTTTTCTCTTTTTCTTTCGTAGGTAAAGGAAGAGAAGAATATAAAGAAAAAGAGAAAAGGGCGTAAAATATCGGGGGTACGGTAGGCACCGGTGGCTTCTGTCGATACTGCTACTGGCGAGGATGTCGTGGCTGCTGGGTTATATATACCAGTAGTGTAGCCGGTGTAATTTGGAGATGGCTCCAAATTACACGGTGAGGGGAAAATTGGATGAGGGGAAAAGGTACCCCAAAAGATTTGACAGGAGGGCAATAGGAATACATATGGGTGATAATAAGGTGAGTGATGGGTCTGAATCGGCAGAGTCACAGATAACCAATTATAGATTGGTTAACTGGTGGAGAAGCTGAAGTTGCGGAAAAAAGAAAGCGATGTGGGGGGAAAGGATCAATAGTTGGAAATACATTACACACATTAAACTTTCATGGGATTGTAGAGTTTGGTTTTTCATATTAAATAAAAGATCTAAGGTTAATTTTGCCGTGTCTTCTAGACATCCGGAAAGCAAGAAGTTGATGCGAAGATAAAATAATATACATATATCAGTATAATATCGTTTACCGTTCGTATATTTTCAACTCCGGTCCAATAGAAATATGTCGCAATTCTATTTTAATCCTAACTGAGCATTGGTATTATGGGGGGGAAGCAATGGCAAAGAAAAATATAAAGAGAAGTTAACGTAATTTAGCGACGCATTTTTTAGAGAAGCAGTCACGCAGAGGAAATACAGGTGGGAAAATACTCATCCAAGTTGGCAATCTCGAGCCACTATTCATTAGTGATTAACACACCTTCTTGGTGTGCTGCGTTTCTAGCCGCTTCTACTTTGTTTACTTTTTTAAATTCCAAATCTCCCCTACAGACAAATGATATCTGGCAATGCTGTATATTTCGTCTGAAACTGCAATAACCCCAAGTTGAATCTTATGAATGGTCAAAAAAGCTCATAGATTTTGACATATAATTCTCTTTTTAAAATTTCATCAGGGGTTTAGATGGTCCTACTTTACCCATGGTATCATACATATTAACAGAGAACAACAATTTGATAGTCTAATTTTTCTCATACTAAGAAACAAAGAAGCCGAAAAAAGATGCAATACAAGTTTTTTATTTGATTAATCTTGGGTTGCAAGAACAAAATAGTTTACTGGGATTAAACACTTTAGTTTAATTTGTTTAATGACGTTACAAAATGTATTGTTAGTTTTGCAATGCACGCAATTTTTTAATTTTTATATTAATAAATGTGGTTTTCAATACTCAATAGCTAATAAACTCAAAACATATCGGCCTTCTCCGAAAATTTTCGAAGATTAATCCTGCGATCATTCGCCCTTTTCCGACCCCTGTGCCGTCTTCGATGAGGAATCCAGCACGAGAGCCATCAGGGAAAACTTGTTCATGTTGATTGCAAGCAATCTTGATTGTTTCCTTTTGCAGAAGGGAAAGCCCGATTTCTTCCGGGAAATCAAGCGTGTACGATGTATCGGGAGGAGCAACACTGGCGAGCGATGAAGACTCTACGATGTTCGCAGGATGAGTCGCGTTGACTTTGGTGAAGGTATCAGGTTCGTCGACAATCTCCCCGAATGTTAAACGTCGTTGGGAAAAAGATGGAGAAGGAGTCCCTCGAATCGACCGCGACGAGGGTCCAGGGGATGGCGTCGACCCAATCCTTGATCCTGGGCGAGAAGATACCGGTGTTTTAAGGGGTGCCTTACATATTAACAGAGAACAACAATTTGATAGTCTAATTTTTCTCATACTAAGAAACAAAGAAGCCGAAAAAAGATGCAATACAAGTTTTTTTATTTGATTAATTTTGGGTTGCAAGAACAAAATAGTTTACTGGGATTAAACATTTTAGTTTAATTTGTTTAATGACGTTACAAAATGTATTGTTAGTTTTGCAATGCACGCAATTTTTTAATTTTTATATTAATAAATGTGGTTTTCAATACTCAATAGCTAATAAACTTAAAACATATCGGCCTTCTCCGTTGACGATCCCCTTTACTCCTTCTTGACCAGGCTTAATCTATTCAGATTATTCTATTCAATCAGGCTATCACGGTTGGGTGGCGGATGCTAAAAACTAAGGCACTTTTTTCCAGCTCTCTTTGAACAAATTGCAAATCGCAATTCCCTGCAGCTGGAGCCCATTACTATTCATACCTGCGCGCATGACAACACTTTGTGGCTGAAGATGAGAATTCCTTTTCCCATTTTTTTTAGCTTCATGGTTGATCTGTCCAAATTGCTATTTAATTTTGGCCAATGAGAGTTGGATGTCTTAAAGGCCTGGCCGTTAGATCGTGTATTGAGAATGTAATGACACCAATTAGCTAAAAAAAGCAAGACGCTGACTACAACCAACCACACTTCTATAAGAGAAACTTTTAGCTTAATAGTGATTAATCTTAAACTTAACTTACCTTTAACGAAGCATAAAAACAATCTTGGGCCCCAATTAGTAAGGAAGACTTCATCTCCGCAGCTTACCACAACATTCCACAGTCTAAATGGAAAGTTTGGAGGAGTGTCCTCGCTATTCCCTTGTTGTTAAAATATGGATGGAATTTGATGGTAAAAGTTAAGGCACTTTTTCCAGTTCTCTTAGACCACATTGCAAATCGCAGTTCCCTGCAGCTGGAATCCATCACGTACGCCTGCCAGCAGCATGAAGTACTCTACCGAACGACTCTCTTGCTGGGTTCCTCATCATGGACGGCGCAGGTGTCGGTAAAATTCAGATGGTATTGGTAATTATATTCGACGAGAATTATATTCGAGAACTGTTAAAGAGAAAGCAAAATGTCTATCTGGGTTTCTGTTTCCAGTGACCTGAAGTATGACGCGGAACGAGATCTTCGCGGCATTGCAGCCCACTAGATTACTGTTCATGACTTCAAAGAGATGTAGTACAATTCTCTTGCTTATTGGAAAGTCCTATGAAAAGTCCTATGAAAAATGCAGACAGAATTCACTTTGATTTATCTCGTTTCTCTTCTGATTTAAGAGCAGGGCTGTTATAGATAGTATTATAGTAATGGATAAGCCAGAAAAGAAGTATTAGTTCTGTTCGTTATTGTCTCCTTTTGCAGTTGGGAAAGCCCGATCTCCATTTTTTTGGTAAGTTTGTACGATGCAGCAGGTAGATTTACACTGGCCAGGGGGGCAGACTCGACGGATAAACCAGAATAGTAGTATTAGTAGTGGCAACCGGATTATTTCATCCATTTTTTAATCCATCCATGATTCTCTCCAATCTATCCCGCATAGGCTAATGATGGAAAACGAGAAATGGCCATTTGTCAAATCAGACTTTTATATGCGGGGAGAGGGGGGTCTCTTCGTTATTATCGCAATGTCTGATCGCTTGATGAGATCCAGTTATTTGTCGTTCGTGTCTTTTATATTAATAGCGCTACCGACTGTACTCTGTGTATTTTCCAGCTGTATAGCTTTCGTTTTCTCTCCAAATATTTCATCGTAAAACGTCGTCGGGAAGGAGAGGGAGAAGAAGTTCCTTGTCTCGATCACGCGAAAGGTCCGGGGGATGACGTCGACGCCATACTCTACTACTACGGATACAGAAATCTAGATTTCAATAGTTCTCGAAAACTATTCCTGCTTTCATTCTACTTTTACAGAAAACCGTGTCGTCTCCCTAGAAGAACCCAGCACAAGAATCATCAAATGCTTTTATTCACTTGATATGCGTTTCAAAATATCGGAGAGTGCCAACAGCGAAAGCAAAAATGACGTCATTTTCTCTACATAATCTTGCTGAATTGGAGAGTCATAATCCAGTGGAAAATACCAGGCACGTACGGAGCAACTCCTTAAATGTCGTAAAGAAGATTTTGATGGTTTTATTGTGTTTGATAATTGCCATCAAGCCAAGAATTATGTTCCTATCGGCTTCACGGAGCCCATCAAAACTGGCTTGGCAGTGCTGGAATTACAAAACAAGTTGCCTAAGGCCAGAATCCTCTACGTCTCTGCTACTGGTGCCTCCGAGTACAGCATGTGGACCTCCTTTCTCATAATCCCTGATAACATTAATAAATTCTGCATTATAACAGAATAAAATTAGAAAAATAAACCGTTTCTCTGTCGTACGTTAAGTTTTTTTACCATTAAATAGAGTTCCATACCCTATGGTCCCAAATCAGATAGAAAATGAAGTGAAAGTTGCCAGTGACGCTATCAAATGTGGCAATGTGTGGTTATTGGCCTGCAATTCACCTGAGAGGCGCATTCATGAGCAGGTATAAAGAATGAGAGAGAATTTTCTGTTTTGTTTCTATGCAACCAAAAAAGTACTGGTGTCTTTGGTCCGAAATCATTTCCTGGATTCCTCGGGCGAAATGAAGGGTAATAAAATCACTATTTGGTGATTGACACTAATCGGAAGACAGTTTTGAAATAGGGTGGTCAATCAAAGATAGCCTAGGGGTGAAAATTTAAGAAATTAGAGAAAATTTTTCCACCAAACAGCCTTGGATCATTGAAGAAAATTAATCTCCTTAAAAGAAACCGCTTCATGTAAGGAAAGAAGTCAGTGACTGTTAACTATGAAGTCACTAATATAGCATCAGAATTTTCTTTTCATGCACGGTTTGACGAATGAAGGTTTGTGTATAAATAAGTTTTTATTCATTCGCAGGTTTTCTGTTTCTTTTTATTTCGGTTATTTTTTAAAATTTTATTCGTAATGCAAAATTTACTCATTTTATCAGGACTTTTGAAATGTGCGGTGTAGGAGCTATGGAAATTGTGGCGATGAAAATGAAGCATCGAGGCATGTACATTGCCCGTCAGTTGTCATAAAAAAGTCGTCATGTTTAAATTGGTGACAGTTTCCCTATCACCAAAGTTCATAAAATCTTTTTGTCCCTTAAAGCTCTCGGTTCTTTACTTACTTTCTTTTCGAATATCCCATTCACAAACAAACCACACGCAGTCGATTCATGACATATTCCTTTCTGGTTATAATTTTTTTGTTATACAGTAAAATTGAATACAGGAAAGATGCTATTTACTTACCAGTATGCATGGCTACACTGGATAATCAGCTTCTCAACAACTTAATTGTCTCCACTAAACACTAGGGTAAAACAACGAATTCCGGACAGCATCTCGGATACGCGAATGCCGGACAAAAAAGTCGATTTTTTCAATTTACAATTATAAAAAAACGACGAAATATTAACGAAAACTAATGAATGAATTTCAAAATATGACAGGGGATACACAATTGAGCCAAAGGGCATCTAAAAATACGCTGTATTAATTGAGTTATCATGAAATGAAATTTCTCAATTTTTCTATACGGCTGACAACTTTGGCTCTGTGTTGTCAGTTAGTAAACATATTTTACGGGGTAAGGAATTTCTAAGGTTAAAACAAGAAAAATCCCTTAACTAATTATATCAATCGATAGAGAATTGAAAGATCTACAATATTATATAAGGTTTTGTCGTTATTTTTAAGAATTTTCTTAAATATCGAAGAAAATAGAAAACAGGCCAAAATGCGAATGTCGGACAGCTGACGCGAATTCCGGACAGAAAATTTTGAAAAATTTCTATTTTCTGTTTTTTAATATGTCTATACATCAATCGACGCAGAATTGTAAGGCGAATCGATTGATGTGCAATGTTTATAAGTTTTTTTGTATAGTTTTTCCATTATTTAAAAAAAAAGATTTGAGCGACAAGAGGATCGAATCTTAGCAGATCCAAAAAAGCTGTCGTCATAATTTTTCTTTCCCGTTCCACTTGTTTATCAATATTTTTAAAAGGCGTAATAATTCAGTAATTTTAGTGAAAAAATTTTTGAAAAAAAATCGAGCAGTTAGTTTTATAATGACTACCATTCCCCAAAATGGTGTATCTTTCGTCCGGAATGGTTCTTATTGTAAAATAATTAAAGTCTTTGTGATTTTTAATTTAATTCCCATGCCCGTAACCCCATTTTGCTTGAAATTCCCCCAAAAATGTTCGAAGGGCGTAAAATTTTTTTCAAAATCACTTATATGTAGCGTCAGTCTTGCTCCCATAAGGAGCCATGATGCGAATTCCGGACAGACTACATAGTCCGCTCCGCTCGCTAATCGATCTTTATAGTTTTAGACAAGTATCGTTATGGCAGTGTGGGTTAAGGTCCGCTTGTAAACGTGAAGGTTGAACGTTCAAATCTCATAACTGCAATAACGTTAAAATTAAATAGCGTGATGGTAACAGTTGAGATTATTTTACTTATTTCAATAATTGTTACAATTATGTATTATTGAATATATTTATGGTTTAAGAAGAAGCCATTATTACGTATGAACCTAGCTGATGTCCATATTATTTTTGTTTCAATATGTCTGTTGCTTGCTTTGCATTTCTAATTGCATGTACGACTAAAAGATTTTACTAAATCTTTTAATGCAGATTTACCCTTTGCAGGTATCGAACGTCAGTCCTTCCGCATGGTAGACAGATGTTATACCGCTGAGCTATGTTGTTATAGATATGACGTATAAAGAGTAATGCAGTGTTAGTCATATTTTTTCCATCTGCTGTCCAGAATTCGCATCAAGGGCTTTATGGGGAAAGAACCTTCATTAATTAGACGAATTATATTAACGTCATGTTACCATTATGCAGCTAGACATAAAGAGGACTTAATTCTACATTTATTGATACCAATTTTTCTATAAAAATATTAACTTAGAAATTCTAAGAAAATTTTCAAATTTCGGTGGTTTTCGGACATTCGCGTCACGTATGGGCGACTTTCTATTTTAATTTCTCCAGAATTCCAATACGGATTTCAATTTCGTTTTTTGTTTTAGAATTCTAGGCCTATTTGTTCTTGTGAAATATAGTAAACGAAAGGGATTTGCAAAATATTAATTTTATGTTGTTAAGTCGTTTTGATCCCAGGTCGAAAAGTCTTGGCAGACGAAAACAGTTTTTGACAGCTCAATGTTTTGATTTTTTAAATCGAAATATCTCAAAATACTTTCATTGCACTGTACTATATGTCTTAAGCAATTTTACTAAGAATTAAAAACTGCATCGATTGATATAATTAGTTTTTAAAAATATTTCTGTCCGGAATTCGAAAAAATGTCCGGGGCATTCGCGTTTTGTCCGGAAATTCGCATTTCGGGTTTACACACAAACGCCATAAGTCGGATCGCTGTCCGGAATTCGCTGTTTTACCCTATATAGGTAGAATAGAGAATGGTTAGGTTACGTAGGCTTCATGGAAAAGTAATAATAGTGATGGACAAAATGTCACAGAAATCTAAATGAAAGATTTTTTTAAAGAAATCAGCCAAGAAATACTAAACAGTTGTTCATGCCTGCAAACAGTTGATTGGTTTGCATATGTTTTAGAGCTCACTCCTCTTCATATTAAATTTAACAATTTCTTTTAAATTTCTTTTCTTCCAAGAAAATTGTGGTCTGATCTGGAATGACTGGCTGACTATGTAAGTGGTGGTTGTCTATCTATTTTCCGTGACGCTTTTGTGATCTTTATTTTTCTGTTAGTTCGTTGCCATCCACTCTCTATTTTCCTTTTGGTAGCTCCTAAGAAAGTACCCACTGTGTTTTTATAATTTTCACTCAACTTCATATTTCAATATCCGATTAAATAAGTTTAATTATTTGATTATTTAAGGAAGTTTATTTCATCTCAAGCCATAATATTGTTAAGTATGACTTCACAACTACTATTTTGTGTATTATTAAAAACCTTTTCTGGATATTTTAATTCATTCTTAATCTTCTCAAACTCCGAAATATATTTTTTTCTTATAAAGTGACTTACTGAACAAGTTGTCGACAAAACATCCGCAGCTAGGAAACATTGACTGCATTGAAAAAAGCTTTTAAAGTGGAGAATCGTTAAAAGTATTTCAAACCTGAGCATCCCCATTGATTCGAACAATTGTTGGCAGTTTTAGCCAAGCTTGAATTTGGAAATTACCTTTAACAAGAGAAATGCATTCTGAGGCAGGAGGCTTCCACGATACAATTACAAAGGAGAAAAAAAGTGTCTACAGTTAAACTATCTGGTTTCATCCTTTTTAGCATTAGATTTATTGTAGTCAATTCTGAATTGAAAACATATTTTTTTTACCCGTTCTATTTCCTTTCTCTCACCCCCATTTCCACTCTCATGGAGTTGTCACCCACTCATAAGCGCGCCTTTTCTCTATTTAACAGAGAAAAAGGCGCATGTTTGGAATAAATAACTTTTACTTGTGAGAAAGATACTGTGTATTATACGTAGGTAACATTACCAATATAGATGGTGAGGACTCTCTCTGTGGAGTCTTGGGAAATACTCCGCTTTTTTATAGTGCAGAATCTGTATACGTGGCTTTTGCAAATAATGTATTAATCTATCACTTGATGTACACTTGATCGTCAATAGATCATTACAATATGGTGGAACTCTTTTAAGTAAGAGTACCTACAGTTAAAGCGGTTAGCAACTGTTATAAACTTGATGTTGATAGAAGTTTTTAATTAATCAGTTTACGAGCAACTTCAAAATTGCTATTATTGCAGCATGTAATTGTAATTTTTTCCAATCAACCCATGTATTCTGTGATAAGGTTCTTAAGTCTGAGCTCACTTGTTTCTTTTAAACATCTCGTTTTCTATTTTTTTTCAGTGTAGCAAAGTTATTCATATCAAAATAGAGGCAGGAAAACTTTGGTTGAGTTAGCCGTCTTCTTCTTCTTAAAAAGAAGTTGAAATAAGGACTGTGGGAGTTGAATGCGAAGTTTGTCTTCAGGGCTTTTATATCGATACATAAATGGTTTTATACAAAGGAGACATAAAAAAAGGATTAAATGATTGACTTTGTTCCATTGGAATCGCCTTGTGATTCTGAACAGGATAGACGTATTCCGGATTTTCCCAGTCCCTATTCTTTTCAAAAAATTACCTCTGGAAAAAGAAGTTTTTTGGAACCTTTGAGTCGGATATCGCTTGTTAAAAATGAAAAGAAAAAGGAGTAAAAAAAAGACCAAAGATATTTGAAGTCTAAAGAGGTGAAACTTTCAACCAATAGAGCCGACGAATCATCTTAATTTAAAAATTTGTAATTCAAGAAAGAAAAGGAACGAGAAGGTGTTAATGAAGAGCCGTCCATTGATATTGATACCAGACTTAACGCTCAAGATGATAAAGCGGAGGTGGATACCGCTGAGGAGTTGGTTGCCGTGGGTTGCCTGTTGAGAAGCCTGTAAGGAGTTAGCACCTGGTGAAGACGAAAAGAAGAAGAAAAATGTTTAAAATTAGAAAATAGAGCAAGGATAACACAGACGTTTGATTAATTCCCTTTTGATCGGAGAAACAAAAATTGAGCCACCGTCCATATCATTTCCATTTTGGCACTAAAAACTCGTAAATATACAATTTTCTCAACTTGAATTATTAAAATACACCTAATTATAGCCTTTTTAAGGAATGGTTTCCCCAAATATTCAAGGGAACTTGAATTGCCAAATGCAGGTGACAAGAAAACGATGAACCCGATTTTTTAAGGCGAAGTCTGTTTCTTCTGCGAAGAAAATGTTGCACTCGTTATTAAGACATCTGTATTTAAATAATTTCAACTTTAATTTGTGGCCCATAGTTCTGTTATCTGATATGCTACTTTTAAAAGTCGGTAGAAGTCAAGATATTCTTGTTGGGGGTTGTGACGAGTAGCTTGACGCTTAATTACTTTATTGTTCACATTTTCAAAAAGAACAACTGAATATCTCCTGATTCCATCATTTCATATGAATAAAATATTCGTCGCTGAAGTCACCACAATTAATCTGGACAACTTGATGTCTTTTTCCAGCTGGATTTCTGCCCAATCGTTAAGCTGGACTTGTTATGCGTGGACGACCTCTAGCTCCGAGACGAGATTATAGTTACATTTGCATTGCATAGAAAGGTAAGAATATGGGCATTGACCGGATTATGGACCGATTACGAATAGGATTAATAACAACAAAATTTCTCCCTCTTTGCTGGCGAGTCGGTTGACCTACACGTCTTATCCGCCGTCGACGTATGATTCTAGCCCTTACAGTGATATTAGCGACAATGTCGATTGTACTCGATTGTACTTTCAAGTTACTAGAAATGGTAAAATGCATCACCTTGAAGATTGTCATCTAAGGGATTAACCAACCAACTATCTTGGGCCACAATGTAAATGAACAACAAAACAACGTTTCAGGGGAAAGCTAAATCAGTACGGCGAATTCCACCCGGACTTCTTCAAAAGGACCACTATAATGTCTCAATCTTCCAGAAGCTCGTCGATATCGTTATTCTGTATATCACTTAGGGATGTAAAAATTTGCTCAACTGTCAAAAATTCCAAAATCTTACTTCAGTGTATACGTCTCTTCATCTATTTACATACGTCTCTCACATTTTGCGTTTTATAAAATCTTTTGGTTTCTAACATGGCGTCCCCTTCGAAGACCAAATAGCTGTTCACAGTTCCTCTTCGTAAATTCTTGCAGCACACCTGAAAAGTGAAATTCGAGAAGCTTTTTACAAATATCAATTTAAAAAAGCAAGCGTCCAGTTACACATATTGTTAAATGCCTTGTATGAGCCGTTGTAATCCCTCTGTTGCATTGGTAGTGATGCACTTCAAGTTATTCCTTTGGCGTCAGTAATTGACCAATATGGGTACCAGAGTTGAAAACGTAAAATCTTTTAATATAAATTTAAATTATCTTAATTACCTATTATTTCTATTGAATCAGCAGTCTCGGTACTGGCACTAGCACTTTTCATTATGTTGGTAGCCTTAGAAAATGATTTCTTGATTTTTTGAAACGAAATCTGAAAATACTATTCTCCTTAACATTTTGTGGATATCACTTGTTGCAATTAGATTAAATGTATCATATCCACAAGGGGGTGCGCTGGCAACAAAATACTCGGTGTTGGTATTTTACTTTCTCCTTACAAAATACTCATCAAAGATTTTTAGAATGTAGAATAAAATAGTGTTGTTGATTCTGTGTAGACTTATGATCTTCATCTTAATTTATTTCAATGTTCTTCTTCATAGCTTACCCCTCAAAATGCGTCTTATCAGATTGAGCCATTGTCAGTAATAATATGCTTGACATTCGCTTTTAAATCAAAACTCTCTATAAAAAAATGCAGTACTTAAGTAGCACAGAGATATCCCTTGGATATCCAGGAGATGGATTGACAGACGAACTCGACGTCCAGTTTTATTTCTATAGGACATCCAGCGATTATCCAAATATCGCTTTGAATGACATCAAAATGAGATATCAGTGAGAAATCTATTTGGATATCCAGCTGGATGTAGACTGGACGTTACTTAGACGTCTGAAGACATATAATTTTGAACGAATTTTATGCCTACAGCATCTTACATTTGTCGTATGCTTCCATCGGATATTTCATAGACCATGCAAAGTTGTATCTACTGCATCCATTGGAAATTCCAGGAAGGTTTCAGTACCCATTCATGGCAATAACAACAAGTAAACATCAAACAAGTTCCTCATATTGTCAATATGTGTTAGTACTTGTTTGTTTTTAATTGCTATAACGTTTGTAGAAAAGAATGTGCTCTAGTAAATTGCTGTACATAAAAACAATCTAATTGTTTTAAATTGACAGGATAGCCCATCTCTTCAAACCATTTTCATGGTTTTTCAATACTCGGCTTAGAGCCGAGACGATTCAGGGTTCTAGCCTGTTTTTGGAGGCCAAGAAACTTCATATTTTCTATGTCATGTTCCAAATGTTCTTTCAACAATTTACTTAAATTCCAGGTATTTAGAGCTGTTAAACACGCAGAAAAAATGAAGAAAATTCTTTTTTTTGTGTAGTTTTAAAATTTTTTTGCACCTTATATTGGAATTTTTAACTGAACATTTTTAGGTTAAAAAAATTTGTATCATTACAACCTGTCCATATTTAATTACCTATTTTATTTTGCAATCAAACTGTTAAAAACATATGCAAATCGTATGCTTTTGTTTTTTTCTTTTACTTATACTAATTTTTGTGTTTTTATGAAAAAAGTTATTGTGTTAAAAAAAAATAAAACGTATGATAAAATTTGTTTGTGGGAAAAAGTGTTTCCGTTTTTAACACAGTGCTTATGAGGAAATTGAACAGTCATAAAACTGTATAACTCATACATTAAAAAAGATAACAATCCCCCTTTGTTTCATTCGAAAGCTCTTTTATGAGAATCATAATTTTTTTCAAAGGGAATGTAAGTTTATAAGTTATTTAAGATATTCTAGGTCTTTTTTCATATTTTCCCAATCGTTATGTATTAATAACACACGCTTGAAGCGCTGCTTTTCTAGCCTCTTCAAATGTGTTTACTTTCTTTTTTAAGTCTCCCTTACCCCTACAGTCAAATTATATCTGGCAATGCTGTATATTTTGTCTGTAATTGCAATGCACCCAAGTTCATTCTTACGTATGGTCGAGTTTGAGTACATATCTTGACTTACAATTTCCAATTTTAAGTCTCATCAGGGGTATAGAGGAATTACTCTAAACCCATGGTCTCATATATATTAATTTAGCTAAAAAATACGATAGTCTACTTTTCTTCATACCAAGAAACAAAGAAGTAAAAATAATACGCAAAAGAAGTTTTTTATTTATTAAATTTTATTAATTCAGTTTAGTTTTTAAGTTTTTCATGACATTTCAAATGCATTTCTGTTTTATTTTTCAATGCACGCAATGATTGGAATTGGAATGACGTTTTTTTCTTGGAGAACATTGCTGATCCTGAAGCATTTTTGGACCAACCACCATTCACCTCGATCCGTTAGTGGAATCTGCATCACTGGACAGTGTGGTTCCTCCCGATGTGTGGTACAAACTCAATTTACCGGACGAAACCATCAACAGCAGGTCGCTTTCTTCCCTGCTTTGCGGAGTTCATCACGTACGACTGCCAGTAGCATGAAAGTACTTTACCGAACGACTCTCGGAAAAAAAATTATCAATTTTTTTTATTGCTTTTCGGAATCAGCTTTTTTTGGGACTGCTCTCCCTCCCCCATCACCAGCCGACAAAAAAAGCAAGGCATAGCGTATATGGCAGTGATTGCTTAAAGAGAGGTGTCAAGGATGGGTCGAATCGAAAAAAATGATTTCGAAAATTGCGGGAACGGATGTGTGTGATTTGTGTTCAGAAGCAAACTCGAAGTTGCTGGGCGAAGGAGGCGAATAGAGCGGCAAGCACCGAGACGATTCCTCCCAGGACGGCCGTCAACCGGGACGACTTTTTCAGGATTCGATGGATATTCCAAATTGTGTTTGCGGAGTAAAATGGTGAACAAAAAACACTCGTTCGCAACAACGAGAGAAACAGCACTAACACGCACGAACACACTTGAATTTTCCCCCTAAATCGGATAATGAACAATTATCGGGGGGCGGGACAATTATCGACGCTTGCAGGAAAAACGGAGCGACGAGCAGCAACCTTGCTCCAGCGCGCGGCGAATCTGACTGTCATGGCAAACGCTTGGCGCGACGGGAAACAACCCTCATCCGAATAACAAGACACGAGAGCTCACAGATGGCCGCCCGTCTTGTCTTGCAGAAAATTCTTTCTTGGCAACATTTGACGTGTGTCTCCCAAGTGCTGCTGCTCCTCCTGATGGGAAAATATACTCGCGCCAAAGAATCTAGGGGAAATAATAATAATAATAAAAAAATCATCCGGGGCTTGCTGGCCGGTCGGGGGCGACATTTTCCGCAATTTAAACATGTCGAATTTGGGCGATAACGTCAAAAGTATTTCAAAGTCAATTTGTTGGACCACGATGAAACCGTGGGGGAGCGCTGAATGACAAGCAACATTCCCTTGTCATTCCTACGGAAGACGGGAAAAAACCCGGCGGTGTGATTCCGGATGAGATAAATATCAAGTCGGATAAGGCGGAATGTAAGCAAACGTTTAAATACATGAAGGAGGAAATCATCAAAATGATAGTGAGAGCATTTTCCGCGCGCGCATTTCGCCATGATTGTCCAATTTTAAAAACAAAAATAGTTGAGTCGGTTCGTGACGATCCGCCGGAATGGGGAATTAATTATTTTTGATTTCCAGGAGATCAATTCCAAGAGATCTGATGGGAAGAAGAAAAGAGGGGAAATCAAAGTTATAGGTAAGAAAACAACTGTTTTAACGTGAAGAAGTTGTTTTTTCCATAAGACGCTTTAGGCGACACAGACCAAGTCAGAGCTATATGGCTGTTTGACATCTCTTAAAAAAAATTTTACCATCGTGGAAACGCAGCAACTCAAGTATTTTCTGTCTGCTACGAGTGACTTGTGTAGTTCTGCGAAATATGAATTTTTTGAAAAATAGTGATAGAAAAGGGGGTTCTTCAGAAGTTATGATGTGTTTTCTTTATATATTAGTTCGTTATAGTGTTAGTGTTTAACTATGTCACTGTCTAATTATGCCAATGGACTTAGTATTGAGACCAAAACACGTTATTTGGGAAAGTTACAAATGTTTAACAGTGATTGTCCATATTGTATTCCTAATTCTCTGTTGAAACACGGTTTAGCCTGTTATCCAATTGTTCCAAAAATTGCTCCCTTAGATATCTTCATACATCTTGTTGAAACAAAAAGCTATCAAAATCATCTGGAAGCCCTTGGCGCATACAAGGGGCTGTCTTCTGAATCCAAAAAGGCTGTAAAAGATGGTTGGGTTCAAGAGTTCATGGCTATTGCTCTCCCATCACGGGTAGTGTTGATGAAGGCGAAGGTATATTATTCGGTTTATTAATCAACACTTTATTACGAGCATTCATCTCTAATTAGGTATCACCTTCCCAAGCAATAAGTGAAGTTCCACACAAGCCATGGGCAGTAGTTTCAACAAAATCCTGTTTAGTAATTTGTGCACATTGTACGTGTGCTGCTGGGTAAGTTCACCATGTGTTTATGATAATTGTTTTATAATGTTTTAAAATTATGTAAACCCTTTTTTTAGTTTAGGTTAGGTGTGCAACCATGTGGCTGGGTTGCTGCAAGTCTGCATGGTTTCGTCACAGATTAATGAACAAATAAGCTGCACTGAGGAAATGTGTACCTGGTCTGGTACCTATTCAAAGCCGGTCATTTTTGTGTTAGTTTACTTATGTTTATGAGTTTATGACGATTAACTTATGATCAGGACGTCTTCAAAAGAGTGGCTGACATGGGGGCTATTTGTAAAGAAAAATTACCAAAAGTAAGGGTACCAACAAAGGAGGAACTATTCCTGCAGCTCTTAAAATCACTTTACCAAAAACCTATTGGTTCTTTGTTTAAAATTGACCTAATGGGTAGTAAATTGTCGGATTGATAAGCAATAAGAAAACACATCATAACTTCTAATCAACCCTCTTTTCTATCACTTTTTTTCAAAAAAATTCATATTTCGCAAAACTACATAAGTCACTCGTAGCAGACAGAAAATACATGAGTTGCTGCGTTGCCACGATGGCAACAAATGTTTAAAAAAAGTCGTACAGCCCTATAGACTCCTGGTCGCTTCACGGCTGTGTTGGCTTCCCTATCCCGGTTTCAGGGTAAACGTAAGCCGATTTTCAGAGATTTTAGGGCGGAGCGGAGCCTGTCAGAATTTTGGAAGTGGAAACGTTAAAAAGAGCCATCTAGGCTCTCAAAAGTAGCTGAGCGTAGTAGCTGACACACTCACTAGAGGCGCTTTTTTAAGTTTCCAAATCGGCTTACTTTTACCCTGAAACTGGGATAGGGAAGCCAACACAGCCGTGAAGCGACCAGGAGTCTATAGCTCTGACCAAGTTGGACACAAATGAGATTTTCGCATTTGCGGAGAATGCGCAACGCAGGATGTCCAACTGCTCCATTGCCAACAAACGCCACGATACGTATATGCTTCCTCTCTAGTCCCTCATTTCATGGCAATAAGACGAATTTTGTCTATTGCCACGAAATAATTTTTTTTTATTCGACATTCGCGCATGGTTAAGTTAGGTTAGGTTAGGTTATCTGTGTCAAGTTTTTTACAACTGTGTTTCAGCAGTGTTAGCCGAATGGTCAGCGATTAATGTCACGATGCGTTAGCATGGCATTCGTTTCTCTGTCGGGAGGGAAATTTTTATTTGGAGATTACATCAAAGGTTGTGTTTCACGGAATAATCAGAGCTATAGAATACTGGTAGCGCCACTGCCATGTTAACTCTTCCTCTCGGAAATTTTCTCTGAGGCTGAAGCCAACTTTAGCAATCGATATTGAAAATCGGAGCTAGGATATCGATCTTGCCCCTTGCCACTCCTGCACTTTTCCTTCCATTCCTATTACCTTGCCTATACCCTACTTCCCCACACATCCGACGTGGCGCTTATAACTAAGGAGCAGGGCAGGCAAGCAGGCTTCACTTCCAGAGAAAAAAAGCAAGTGTTCGCTTAATGAGTGGCGGTACCAGTATTCTATGGCTCTGGAATGATTGAAAAGAAAAATGTTGCGGGAATTAACCGAATTATGCACATGTAGTTTTACCCTATTTAGTAGTTTTCCTAAACATCTCCTGTGGAACTTTGTATGAAAACGCATTTCGTGGATTTCGTGGCAATAGACTAAATTCGTGTTATTGGTTATTGCCACGAAATGTGAGAGATCAGCGAGGAATTATAGGCGTTTCGTGGCAATAGACAATTTTCTCTTTATTGCCACGAAAGATGTCGTGGTAATAGACAGTTTCGACCGTCGCGCCACGACATCATTTCGTGGCAATAGATCTAATCTTTTTTTTCACGTCGCGGGTCGCGCCATACGTTGAATTTTAAATTAAATATAGGGGCATTTGATTAAGTTAATAATTATTTGTCCATGTTTATTGACTTTATTCTGATACTCCCACAAAAAACTTAGATTGGCCGAAGTTTTGATTTTTGACGCAGCTAAATGACAGTAAGGAAAGAACCATAATAGCCGTAGGCATACCAGAGTATGGTATGGCTATTATCAACATTAGGGAAAAGAAAATCTTTTTTCGTTTTCATAACCTGAAGACAGGCTGGTTCTGCCGCACCCATCAACCTTTTGAATCTTCGGTGCTTTGTGTTTACTGTTTAAGAATAAGTAAGATGCTTGCAAAACAATTTTCAACTTCTTTTAGCAAAGTCTTTACATTAGTGCTAATTGTTTCATCCCAGATGTTTGACACAGTACAAGGTAATTTGAATGATGATATGCTATTGTTTGTTTTTTTCACTTTGTGTTAAATGTTTCTTCATTTTAAATGTATAGGTGGTGGCCATGGTGGTGGTGGTAGTCAATATTGTTTATCATCTGATGGTTTTCATTCACCAGAGTGTGGTCCAGCAGGTATTCAGTCTCCTCCTGAAGTGACAGAAGAAAACACAATTAAGGGAACAGGGTATTTTACTTGGAATGCCACAAACATGAACCTTGAAATGTATGTTGAAAGGATCTCACACAACATATTAATTATTCCAAAGACCTTCTTCCATTTATTTGTTTATTCCTATTCTGCATTGGGTTCAATTGCTTTCAGAATATATGATGCATTTTATAATTGTGTAGCTATACCCACAAGCTATTTCCAAAATGTTTTACTCAAGCATCTATCAAAGTTGATTCTTTCTTTGTTGTATGGGTTGTTGGTGATTCTCTTTTCATGGTTACTTGTTTATTATGACAGCACAATACCAGGAGTATTTCCTCCAACTCCTATTTCTCCTAAAAAGCTCAGGTAAGTACTATATTTATATATATGAATTTTTATGCTCAATGGTTTCAATATAATATTTATTTTAGGATGCAATCTGGTCACACTTTTCACCTGGGCTACTTGCTTGGTCTCATCAATGGTATTATTGTGTTTGGATTGACATTCTGGGAACAAATTATGCATTGAAATCATAGCTATAGAAATGCCATCTTGTATATCCTACTTCACTAGTCTTTGGAATCGTTTAATGTCCTATAAACTTGCGCTTTAATTTGCATGCATTTGCCATAAAGCTAGATTCTTAGTTGCATTTAATGTAGTCTATTATGCTGACTGCCTACCAAAAAACAAGATGCCTAGCTCCCTCCTTGTTCATTGTAACCAAATACCACTCTTGATTATTTTTGCGATGTAAGTAAAAAAAAAATACTTATTACTTTCTATGCGCTTGATTCGAATCGTTACTATTAAAAACACTTCCTTTACAAGCTGTATAAATGATTAAATACACATTTATTTTGAATTTGATGTACTGTGTATTTCATTCGGCACACAAGAAGATATTTAATTGCAAGTGATGGATATAAATGAAGTGTAACACTAGGTTAACAAGGCAGAAATAAAACTAAAGTAGCTCACTCGTCATTCAACTCTTTGAACCTCATCATGGCCAACTTCTTGACGCTTTGGCGATAATCATCTCCTGCAACAGCATACGTTTTCATCCCCAATCCAGCTTGGGCACTGCGACGATCAGCCTGAAAATGAAAACACAAATTAGTATAAGTCCTAATTTGAAGCAAACCGATCTTATTCAGTTGGAGACCATTACCTCAATAATGGTGGTCCTTCCTTGATTGGATTTCCCGAGGCCTTGTCCTTCTTGCCAACCCATTTTCTGCAGCAATTTGTTCCCAACATTGTTGCTGGTCAACCCGCTCTGCGATGGTCGTTCGTAGTCGGATGCAACAGTTTCTGTCCGGGATCTCGAGACCGACTCCTTATGGCGGACAAAGGGTCATTTGAATTAGCAGAACGCAGGACAAACGTAGAAGATGGATTTTCAAATTTAGCTGCTGTGTTAACAAACTTGTTTCTTGCGTTGATGATTCGGCTCACTGTCCCCATGCTTTTTCCTCCTCTCTTTGGCACGGTCGCGATACGCAATTGGTGTGTTCTGCTTCTTCCAAGCTTCAAGATTCTCCCTGTGCAAATCCGATAACTGTTGATGTTTAACCAATGTTTCTCGGTTAGAAAACTGTCGTTTGCACAACAGACACGCAAGCTTGGTCCAGTCAATCAAGCTCTCCAGGAGTTCGGCAGCTTTTTTTTCATCGTGACCATCACTATCGCTATCACTGCCGTATGCAACGAGAGCTGAAGCACCTAAAGGTTTCTTGTCAGCTAACTGTTTCCTCTGCAACACTTGAAGTACTTCGTTAAGACTGGACTTGTCTGACGGCGGTGGTGGTGGTTCAGGCTCTTTTCGTCGTTCAGGTTCTGGTTCATATGCAGGAGCTGGCACTGCAACTTTCGTCGATTCCTTTCTCTGGTTGAGTGTTTTAGCCCATTTTTCCATATCTTTTGCAATTTTCTTTGCAACGGTAACCTAAATAACATACATATATCGGGATAAGTACTTAATCACTAAAATCGTATACTACAATTACTTTGTCTTGTTTTTCTGGTTTTTCTTTCTTGTCTTCTTGGGTAGAGGTTAAAGGTGCCATTTTGCTTTCGTCGGCAGACACAGGAACAAAACTGTGTTTATCACTATCCCAATAACAAAACTGCTGAGTTTGTGGATTGTAGAAGTATTGGGTTTTGGAGTCATAGTAGAGATTTGTAGCTGTGTCATAGTAGTAACCGGATTTTTCATCAAAAACATATTTGCTTAAGTCGGGCGCTACTGCCTTCTGCGATTGGGCTGTGGTTGATTGCAGCTGATTTGCATAGTACTGCGTGTAGTATCTAATTAAAATCGATAACAATAAATACATTTTTTTTTCGTAGTAAGACATCCAAGAGCATATATACTGCAAATAAGAAGCGTGTTCTTCTGGTGTTTTGGCATATAGTGAAGCCGAGTACTCTGCCAATCGAGGGATTTCCGAAGCAGTGAAGTTGTTTTCATTTCCAGACACAGTTGCCTGTGGGCCATTGTTAGCATTGCTAACAGACCACTGCGCCGCGGCAACAGCTGTCATTCCTGCCGGAGCCAATGAGTTGGCGGTGGCAGAAACTGAGGCAACTGGCATGGACGAATTTCCTTGTTTGCAGTACGACACCATTACTAAAATGAAGTGAAGTTACAAAAAATTGTTATGTCATTTTAGAAATTATAACCATCACCTTCACGGCCATCGATTTCCAGACGTCCTACATCAGACAAACCAGCGAAAAGACGCATTGCGTCATTTGTATTGTTCATCTCAAAGTAGCAAACTCCCCTCGAAATGTTGTTTAAAGGATCACGACCGATACGGACGGACTTTATAGGTAACGTGGCGACACCTGGAACGCTTTGCAAAATGCTCAAAACTCTGTCTTCATTGGTTAGGACGTCCATATTTCGTAATAATACAGCTGCAAAAAATTTTTTTTTAGTTAAATACCAATTTCGTAACACAATCTATCAGCCTGTCTCAAAACTAGTTTCTACTTACTGCTTGTGGGAAAGTGAGAAATCTCTCTCTGAACATCATTCATCAACTCAGATTCACTCCTGGGTGATTGGCATTTAAAACATATTTCTCGACGCTTGAAATTATGTTCACCGCACTAAAAAAAAAAGGAATATTAATATTATACCTCGAGAGGATATCTGAGTAAAACAGAATTACATGAATGCAAAACCAATCTTGAGCTGCTTTTGCAGCTTTATCATTGAATGAATCTTTTGAGATACTGTACTGAAGAGTAGCTTGATACTGGTTTTCCAAAACAAGACATCCCTGCAAAAAAAAAATACCATGTGAAATTGACTGAATAAAAAACAACAATCCAAGTCCCCATTTGAACTTGGTAACGAATATTTGGGTAATATTTGATTTAGAGAAGATGACATCCCACGGGACTGCTAGGGACAACAGCCAACCGTGTCCCCACAAATGCGGTTAGCGCTTTGTCGTGAAGTGGGGGTTTGATGCTACCTGATTGACTTCCATCCACCGTTCAGCTTCGGGTAGACGATTAAATTCAACGAACGCGAATCCACGCGAAGCACCTAGAGGTTGGGTAATAGCACCCAGAAATATCCAATAACAAGTGCTCCATTATTGTATTTGTATACAGTCCAATCCATTTCTCCATCATTTAATCTGGAATCCCCTTCCATGAGCGCACTGTTATAATTTTGTTGATCATCCTGTGTACGTCCTAAGGTTTTACACCTGAGGTCTCCCTAATTCAACTAAATTTTGCGTATTGTCGATAGTACCCTACCCGTATCTTTTCTCCGTATGAGTCGAATATCCTTAGCCACAAGTCCATGCATCACAATGTTTGCTCGAATCTAAAAAAAGGAATGCCGTACATATTAATAATGGGGGAAGGGGATATTAACAACAAGTCACATACCTCGTTTTCAGCTACATGGAGAGGTAAATTGCTGACCATGATTGTGTTGTTGGGTGCAACAGCTCTCCAATTATCTGTTCTTTCATATTCTCGTTCACGATGATCACTAAATTAAGGAAAATAGACACCATTTTAATTTTTTAAATGATTTTGATAAAATTGTAATTTACTCATATGTTGGCCTTTCTCGTTCTCTTTTACTGCGATCACGACTTCGACTTCTTCTTCTATCAGCACGGCTACGACTCCGACTACGGCTTGAACCTGAGTCACTACTCCAGTCTCTTTTCTTGTTTCTCTCCCGTCGTCGCTTTCTTTCTGCGGATTTCGATCGGGACCTATGTTTTTTTGTTTTAAAACATTTTAATTTATATTTTCAGTTAAGGGGTACATTCACAACAATACCTGGATCGTCTTCTAGTTCTATCTCGATTTCTCTCTCTATTTCTATCCCAGTCTCTCTCAGTCTCCCTTCTTGTTTCTAGAGCAATATGGTACTGTTCACCTGGAGGGCTTATTTCACCATCTTCTTGTACGATTGAGCCCTCATGATTCATCCTATGTGGGGGAAAATGAAAGTTAAGATAACAATACACAAAAAAAATTTCAAATAGTGCATATGCACTGTAGCACATTAACAATAAATAAATATCTATCCAAAATAATGATAATAGATTATCCATGTAGAACATTAAGTAAAGGTTTTAAAATGTAAAAATTAAAATTTATTCTTTGCCCATACCAATATCCATAAGAATGTTCCCCTGTGTAGTTGTTTGAGTTAGCCATGTCTAAAGTTTCTATTTCGTAAAAATCTAAACGGAAATAATTCGATTTTCCACTGGACCACGATAGGTAACCTTTACGAGACGTATTTCTGTCGAATAAAATTAACACGACAGAAATTTAGAAAATGCCCCACGCTTTCTTAATCAGCTTGTTAACACGTCGTTGTCCCTATTTTTTTGCCACAAAACCACTGTCGTTTAAAGTGATGCGAGAGCCCTCTGGAAAGCAGATCAGAAGTAGAAACTATGGAAATCAATAATATCTCCCACTAGATGGCAACGAGTGCGATCCGTAATAAGAGAAAAAGGTCTATAGCCTTCGTAGGCCTGTAACCAGTGTAGCCTATACTGTATAGTATGAAGTTTTGCAGGCATGTTTGGTATCCATGGTATCAGTGCTTGCTTTTGAAAAAAGACTAATGTAAAAAGGCTAAAAACTGGCTGCCCCGTGCAGTGGGTGTGACGTGTGAGAGCCTGGGAGGGATTGACTCCCGCCATTTAAATCACGGATAACGGCGGAATTTTTATTCGTATTTTATTTTTCTCGGCCTTTTCTTTCTCTTTTTTCTTTTAGTCATATTTATTTCACTTGTGGTTTTTCTATTTTATAATTGAGAGAAGTACGGAACGCCAAATGACCCCCTAAAATAATAGCACTCGACAAGTGCTATTTATTTTACAAATCACTTGAATAATATACAACTGGGTGGCGCCATCTAGCGGTTTCAATTGGCGTAACGGAATGTATCGATTTTTCCAAAATGTACGTATTCATATCGATTGATAATCGTTTCCACAAGCGAAATGGTGGAAACTATTGGTGGAAAGATTCATGCCTTCATTGAAAGTGTCAAATATGGCTTTGTCGTGTTATCGTGTATGTTCGTGAATCGTGATAACGGTGAATCGTGATAACGGTATAACTAACTGATAACTAAATTTACATGAGTTAACATAGTTATGCTTTCCAACTGAAGCACTTGACTTGATCAAGCAGTTAACTGTCTAGTTTGCCTTGGAGGATGTGACGTCTTTTGCTTCTGCCAGTAAATTATTCATTGCATACATTGTTACACTTGAAACTGATTTTTTTTTTTTTTCAAATTAGGTCATATTACTTCTAATCATTTCAAGCAACATGTTATACCCATCATACCTCCACATGAAAGGACTGCTCTTACATCCCACGAAAGACTCCCCAGTTGGAGTGAACAAAACTCGATTTAGGAAATGATATCCAATCAAGTAACACTGTTTATTATTATTTTTAATCATTATTTTGTATCCCAAAAATTTAATGCCTTGTTTTTTTGTTTATTGTTTTTCCCTTTTCGGGACAATGATTCAGTGAGGACATCTCAAAGGAACAGAGATTCAGGACTGGATTATATCATGCTCGCGATCAGTATGCTGTCGACCTTGAAGTTACTTATAACAGCTTGGGAGTCGGTGGAACAAAAATAAGAACGAGTACGATCTACGAGAATTCTCTAGACGGTCTTCCCTACATATCTTCATGACCCTGGTAAATATAGAAGCTTACAATTTCGAGAGCCTTCAAAGAAAATACGGGCATTTGCTGTGTAGGCTACCAATTGCAATGCGGAAATATCGCCGACTGCGTCATGAGGTGATGGCAATAACTCAAACAGATGAAACTTGAAATAAAACATTTAGTTTCGTTAATATACATGTATTCATTTGACTCATCCACACAGCATCGCAAAATATCAACGTAAGGAACTTATGATTTAGGTTAAGCTTACGATTTGTATGTTCTAAAACGCATCATGGACGAGAAAATGGCCATCCTAACTTGCCCGGGGTAAATGCACCACGACAATGTTGAGTTATTAAACGATGAAATGTTGAGTTATTGAATGACGAAAGTTCCGGGTTGAAAGAATTGACCGCCAGCATCGAATAAAAACATCCGTAGTAGAGAGCCGGAAGAAACAGAAAACTGGCGGAACATATTTCCAACGTAGAAAGCTGAATGCCGATGGTCCCCCTTCTTGATTTGACAGAACTATTGGTAACGAGAGCGTTATTATGTTTTGGTCAAATGTATCACTTGTAAACAACAACTCACATCAAAAGAAGGCTTTGAAGAATGCAATAAGCCTCCAGAAGTTGTTACGAAAAAAAAAAAAACATCTATCGCTTAACACCGCCCAGTGTTATTTCTTTTCGGTCGCCTTGAAACCACAAAAGAACAGTCATGAGGCACAAGCCACAAGTTTGATTTCTAATCAAGAAGCGACAGCAATCGCGGACCCGCCATTAGCAAAGTTGGACATCGAAAAGACCTGTTAGAAACAAGACGAAATTTGTGCATTCGTTACGGTGTGTTATATTTGAATTGGAATACTTTGAATTGAGTTCAGAAGGATGCTGGCTACTTCGTCGACTCGCTCCAGTGCAATTCGGCCGGGTAGCTATGGATCGTCCTTCTGCTGGCCTCGAGTGTTGGATGACGCCAAGCTCGATTAACTGACCAGGGCACACGCTGTCCATACTATTCTTTCCTAGTTTTCAAGATCATATTTACTGTTTTATTAGGTAGTTATTAATAATATGATTTAGTTTTCAGTTGCTTACACGCAATTTAGCAACGCTGAAAACAAGAAGATCAATATTATTCAGAAAACAGAAGATCTTACCGAAAAACAAGGCACGCCTTTTTGATTGTCGACCGTAAGTGAAAAGAAAAAGGCCAAGAAAGAGTCGAGCTTAAATGACATTGATTACTTGACATGCATAACCTCACGTGGGGCTACGTAGCTGCTGCTTAGATAAAGACGAAAATGATCGTTAATTTCAAACGAACTCTCGAAATTGTAAGCTTCTACTATTTACCAGGGTCATGAAGATATGTAGGGAAGACCGTCTAGAGAATTCTCGTAGATCGTACTCGTTCTTATTTTTGTTCCACCGACTCCCAAGCTGTTATAAGTAACTTCAAGGTCGACAGCATACTGATCGCGAGCATGATATAATCCAGTCCTGAATCTCTGTTCCTTTGAGATGTCCTCACTGAATCATTGTCCCGAAAAGGGAAAAACAATAAAAAACAAAACAAAAAAACAAGGCATTAAATTTTTGGGATACAAAATAATGATTAAAAATAATAATAAACAGTGTTACTTGATTGGATATCATTTCCTAAATCGAGTTTTGTTCACTCCAACTGGGGAGTCTTTCGTGGGATGTAAGAGCAGTCCTTTCATGTGGAGGTATGATGGGTATAACATGTTGCTTGAAATGATTAGAAGTAATATGACCTAATTTGAAAAAAAACAAATCAGTTTCAAGTGTAACAATGTATGCAATGAATAATTTACTGGCAGAAGCAAAAGACGTCACATCCTCCAAGGCAAACTCGACAGTTAACTGCTTGATCAAGTCAAGTGCTTCAGTTGGAAAGCATAACTATGTTAACTCATGTAAATTTAGTTATCAGTTAGTTATACCGTTATCACGATTCACGAACATACACGATAACACGACACAGCCATACTTGACACTTTCAATGAAGGCATGAATCTTTCCACGGTTCCACCAATAGTTTCCACCATTTCGCTTGTGGAAATTATTATCAATCGATATGAATACGTACATTTTGGAAAAAATCGATACCTTCCGTTACGCCAATTGAAACCGCTAGATGGCGCCACCCGGTTGTATATTATTCAAGTGATTTGTAAAATAAATAGCACTAGTCGAGTGCTATTATTTTAGGGGGTCATTTGGCGTTCCGTAGAGAAGCGCGTCGGTCGGAACCCCTAGCTAATCCTCCGCCTGCGAAAAAGTGGATGTTGGATCAATTCCTACCAAACATGACTGCACAGTGCACACTGACTGCAGACTCCACAATTGAGGAATTTGAAAAGGTGTTGGAATACGCCTTCAAATATAGGTCACTGTCGCTCCTTATCGAAGGCCCGAAGATTTGACTAGGGAGAATGAGCTTGCAAGAGAAAGGCGAAAGAAGCCTCTAAGGACTAAACTTATAAGCATAGACTACTTCAGCATATAAATTTTATTGTTTGGTATTCTTACTTGTTTTTTGTTTGAATTAAATTATTTGTTGTTGTAAGGGATGGCCTGTGAGAGGCGTCCTGTAACCCTATTGTACTTACATATAACCCTGTTGTTTTTATTTCAATCAGAAGAAATCGGGAGGGGATATTGCAGTCCATTGTTTGCTGTTGTCAATTGATTGTTTAAAAAATCAAAATAATAACAGGCGGATCACACGGCAATGAATTGAAAATTCGAAAACAATTCACTCAGATTCAACATTCAATGTTTCAATTCCCATTATTCATATGTTTACAGAATAATTTTAAATGAATAAACATACAGTAATAAATAATTAAATATATCGTGCTCTCCCGTTATTCTTATTCGAAAAAACGGAAAAATCCACCAAAATGCCACTCTACGGGAGTGTGAATCATTATGGACACTAAAAAAAAAAACGATTGTATTGCCTTCAGTGCTGCTCAGTAAAATGCGATTATTATTTTTTTTTTCGCGATTGCGAAAGAAAATTTATTTGATGAAGTAGTTAACTTTAATTGATGGTATGAAATCTAAATTTGTCTAAACGAGTGATAATTTGCAGATTTTGTATCGATCAACGTAGTGGCCAATGAAATGTTGTTATCTGACTTTGCCTAAAGGGGCAATAGGATATCAGCTCTTTCGGGCTTCGGCTGCTACAACTTACAAGCATGCTTGTTTCTATCTGTGAAGCGCTGTAAAGACTGGAAGAACCAGTTCCTCTTTCACTAGTTATTTACAATTACAATCACTAAAAGTCACATCCCTGTTTTTTCACTTTGTTATTTCTTTCTTGTCTAAATAATTGCAAGAGGTTCTAGTACTAGAAAAAAATATAAAATGGGCGAAGTGAATAAAGTCAGCCCAATCAAAAATTTTTTTGCCGGTGGTTTTGGCGGTATTTGTACCATATTTGTTGGCCACCCGTTTGATACTTTAAAGGTATATGATGTGAACGTTCTTCTTCTTGATATTTATTGATTTTAAAAACATTTTGCTTTAGGTTCGACTTCAAACAATGCCTATCATACCTGGACAGGCTCCTCTGTATAGTGGAACATGGGACTGCTTGACAAAAACAATCAAGCATGAAGGATTTCGAGGTCTCTATAAAGGTGAATATATTTTGATATATTGGGGTCTTTTCCAGTGTGTGTAATTATATTAGACAATTTGAACTATCATCTGAAATTCTTATTCATCAAGGTATGGCTGCCCCAATTACTGGAGTTGCACCTATTTTTGCCATAAGTTTTCTAGGCTTTGGAATTGGAAAAAAGCTTCAACAAAGCCATCCCAATGAAAGGCTATCATTACTCCAGCTTTTTAATGCAGGAGCATTTTCTGCAATTGGCACAACAATGTAGGAATACCGAATACTATACTTAACCTTTAACAGCATTGTCTATCAATAATCATTATTTTTTCCAATCTTAAAGCATCATGGCTCCTGGTGAGAGAATTAAATGTCTTCTTCAGGTAGTAGATTTGCAAGTGGTGAAAATTAAGGAAGACTATATCAATTCTCACCCAATGCTTGTAGGTTCAACAAGCCAGTACTGGCCCTGCAAAGTATGCAGGACCAATTGACTGTATTCGGCAGTTATATAAACAAGGAGGTATACGGAGTATCTATCGGGGAACAGGAGCTACACTGCTCAGAGGTAAGGTTGACTCAACTATAGTTCAAGAAGAAAATTTCTGCAACTACAGATGAACTCTCTTTCGATTTGGTAGATGTTCCAGCCAGCGGGATCTATTTTATGACCTATGAATGGCTCCAGGTTGCACTTGCACCAGAAAACTCCGACGGGAAATTAAGCCCAATTCGGACAATGTTTGCCGGTGGAATGGCAGGAATCGCCAACTGGATTATTGCCATCCCACCGGATGTACTGAAGAGTAGACTACAAACAGGTAATATTTTTTAATAGAATCAGATATTAGGCTATTAAATAAATGAGTTAAGTGAAAGGTAATATGATAACTTTATATCTTCGATTATTTTCCCACTTGAAGCTCCCGAAGGAACGTATCCTAATGGAGTGCGTGACGTCTTTAAAGTGTTGATGCGCGAAGAAGGTGTTCGAGCTCTCTATAGAGGAGCAGTTCCAGTGTTTCTTAGGTAATAGGGACATATTTAATTAAATAAGAATTTTTGATAACATTTTTTAACGTCCATTTTTCTTTAAAGAGCCTTCCCTGCAAATGCCGTTTGCTTCTTAGGATTTGAAATGGCTTTGAAGTTTTTGAACTGGTTAGCTCCTTCTATCTAATTGCGGAGCACTGATATTGTTCCAAGTAGATATTATCAAGAAATATGCACACTCCAGTTTGACTAAATACAATATAGTTTTCTGTAATATTTTCATTTATTATTTTTTGAGCTTGTGCATGAACTCAAACTAGGAGTTATCTGATTGTACACAAGTCGGATCATTTTACTGAATTAGCTTGGCTTGGAAACAGGTTTTTATGCAAATAAACTTGGGAATTATCTGGTCTCAATTTTCTTCCAGTTATCCAATAAATTCTCGAATTAAAACTATTAAAAAATGGGAAATGTTAGTCGGTAATAACTGATGAAAAAATTGACAGTAAAACACACCCGCTTTAAAAACTCCTCAGCGCACACACGGGCTCGTGCGTTGACGGCCAATTTCATTTCGCTAATTTCTTTGTCTATCTCTTCCATGAAGTGGATGACAAAATCCACTAATTTATGTTTGTACATGGCTTCAGTATGAAAATTAGTTATCAAGAAACTTATGTCATAACCCTAGAGAAATTATCAATGTATAACAACATATTTTAGAATATTTTAAAAAGAGTTTACCTTAACAACATATTTTAGAATATTTTAAAAAGAGTTTAACAACATATTTTAGAATATGTTAAAAAGAGTTTACCTCAACAGGCTTTCGTCTCAAAACAACAAAATTTTCTGCTCGCATCATCATGAACCTCATAAATTTGTGGCAAAGAATTTTTTCAATTTCATCAGCCTGTTTGATAGAAATGCTAATCCGAACAGAATTAATAGAGGCTTCTATCAAGACTTTTTCTTTCTCATTTCTTGAAATAACAACTGGATTCAGTAATAATTCCTTGCTTGTTCTATGTTTCAAAATAGTATTTATTAATGTTTACTCAATTTTTTCACTCATTTAACCTTACCTGACTTCCACTTCAGGTTTATTGTGTCTTTCAACAACTTGGGAAGAAAAGTTTTCCAAACACATTGCAGCTTCCAGTGTACTTCTAACTGCGGACAAGTAAGGCCTCAAAGTTGCTGACTAAAAATGACAAAATATTAATTATACGTGTACACATAAGACGATAGGAATGATAAAAGGAAGAGGGTGTGGTAAAGTGTTTGAAATGTGTTTTTGTCTGATGAGTTCAAAACATAATATTTTCAAAGTTCTTTTTGGATTAGCTGGGTTTGAATCACAACACAGAAGTTTAAGAGCAAACTAACCATTTTTTGCAATTTGCACAGCTGAAAAGCGTAGAATCTTAAGATAGTTCAAGAATATGTTCCACGGACACTATTTAGGCCCTACTCAATTTAGTGCTTTCTTTGGCTTTTTTCAGTGGGGTGGGCCGGATCTGTCAAAAACCGCAATTTTTTAAGATAACATGGGAACCGACGAAGAATGGAAACAGTTCAATCTGCTGCCAGTAGAGGGCCCGTATTAAATAAAGCAAAAAAATCAATCAATCAATTTCCTTTATTCAAGAAATTTACCGTGAGATCACAGATCACAAATCAAGCCGAATATAAACAAGTTTTAGTCCTTAGGGGTTTCGTAAATATCTTTGATCTAAGACTTGTTGTTAGTTTGTTATATATTACTTGTATAGGTAGAATTGAAGATAAGTCTATAACTAAACTTTTGTTTTGTGTGTTTTTTTAAGGGAGCGTTAGAAATGATATATGCAGATAGATATCCGCTACGTGCAGTCGATGCCGGTATATTTGTTTTATTTTGAGAAATAATAGGTTAACAAACATAGAATCAAAGTAACGATTGCACTAATTTGTTGACGATTGCACTAATTTGTTGCACTGATTTGTTGATGCAGCACATATCACCATATCAACTGTCCTTTTCCATTGGAGATGAAGAAGCCCGACAAATGAAAACCAACGTTTCTATTTGGTATTTATCAGCTGCCTCCAATAGAAGTAAATTAGGGGTAGAGTCGAGTATGCGGCCATTATAAATAAAGAACAAAATTTGTTCGAATATGCTTGGTGTAATGTCGCTGATGTCAACACACCCAGTATTCGCCTCGAGCATGTCGTGGGAAAACATTGCGGCAAAAACTGGGCTCCGGGCGGCCAAAATCCATCGATGGGCATGAAAGATACGCCCAGAGACGAGCAACTGAACATCGGTGGTCATGCCATCCAAAGCGGAACGCCAAAGCTGAGTTGGGCAAAGACTGTCCTGCAATTCGTATCGATATTCCTCATTATCCGCTTGTTCGATCGTCACACAGAACGTGAACTGGTAACATTTGTATCCATTTGCAACGGAGAAATTGCTTGTGAAGACCAGATTTTTATTAAGATCCATGTTGTGTTTCTTCTGTGAACAGGGATCCCATCTGTTGAAGTATGAGACACCAACCACTCGACTGTTTCGACCAGTAAAAAAGTATAGGTCGAACTCGCTACAATTTGTATATGGGATGATACGTACACACTGAATACCAACGCCGAACCACATACCGTCCTTTGATTTATTAGAGAAAGTTGTGCGATTCAAAGTTGGCAACTTTTTCAACGTCCATGAATATTGCATTACGACACCTCCTTTCGTTAATTGTGAGTTCACGTCAGCTTCACATCTAAAAATATATCAATTTATGGTTTATGAAATTTAAATGAATTAAATATAAGAATACTTCGTGACCATTTTTTCCATTGTTCCATTTGCGGTAAATTTAGGAAGCATTTCATCTACGAAGTATTTCTTTGCATACGTTTTCATATCTATGAGATAATAATCACAGTCATCTAGTAGACCAGTGTAGAGAAAATGAAGAAATCTTCGGAAAGTAACAGGATCTTCATCCAAAATAAGTTGTTCAACTGCAGCATCTTTTATTTTTGCCGTCAAAGCAGGGCAGCGAGCGGCCAAAACTGATTTGTGGACTGGAAGCTTATGACCTCTAACCGTTAACACGAGGTCCGTAAATGGCCCATTCATGGATTCAATAATCTGTTTTTTCCATTGTGAATCGGTTAACTGTAAACAAAAAGATGACTCTCCAATTACGTGGACTTCAAAAATGATACAAATATCACGCAATTTAGAAGCTAAGCGATTGAAAGGAATCAACAAACTAAATTGCTGAACCGACGAATATGATTCAACACTCTCCATAAAACCAACAAAGTTCGTCTCTGGTTGATTTACTGAAACTCTTGTAGCACGCAGACCGAAACGATTCAGGTAAATACATTCCAGATAAATCTTAATAAGGCTCGCGGGTCTTTCTGAAGTCTGAAAATGGATCCGACAAGTTGGCTGATTTTTGAAGAATACCGTACTAGACAAAAACGTATTCGAATGTGTCATTGAAATGAGGCATAGTTTGGTATTTAACATCAAACTTGTTGGTTCTTCTCTGATTAATTTCGATAACATACTACCAAAAGTCCTAAATACAAAGATATATTTTAATTCGTGAAAATATGCAATCTAAATTTAAAATGCTCATTTTTAAACGCGTTTTTCTCACCGTTTATTAACAGCACTTTCTACGAACAAAAGCAAGAAAAATTAAAATATAACTTTCTCAGTCTTCAAATTTAATAACAATGTCGTACTAGTTTTGTTGATGTGGATCTTTACACTTCATATCTTCAGAACGAAAATTTTTGTTACGCTTGATGGAAAGTGTACGTTAAAACTACAAGATGCTACAAGGAAAATGGCAAAATGCGTCTGCAGAAATGGAGGGACTTACCGTAGACGTTCCAACAAGCGTAAGAAATTTTTGTTCTGCTATCAGCCAAAGCAGAGTGATGGCTGATGAAAATGCGTCGCACTGAAGGAATAGGGTTGGTGCATGAATAAGGGATTCGTTTGAAAAAAATACCATTAGAATCAGTTTTTCACGCTGATTCTCATGGTATTTTTTTATATTTTTAAAATAATAATATCCCCCCGTAATCTCACTTCAAAGTTGAGATTAGCTCCCCCCATTTTAAAACGGACCCCACGCCATTTTTGGTGAGCGGTCCTTAAAATGGGATGAAGTTTCCCCCTTTTCACCCTTTTCGTCTTTCGCCTTTCGACCCTAAGGGCAAAAGAGGGGGTATAGGCAGCACGAAAAAGGGTGAAAAGGGGGGAAAAAGAGCAAACTTCATCCCATTGGATGGAAAAATGGCGGGGGGTCCGTTTTGAAGTGGGAGGAGCCTAACTGTACTTTGAACACAGATTACGCTCTGAAGAAATTATTTTAAAAATATAAAAAAATACCATGAGAATCAACGTGAAAAACTGATTCTGATGATATTTTTTTTTCAATCAAATCCCTTATTCATGCACCAACCCTATTGTCCATAAGGCTTCGTCCCCGAGCACTCTCCAGTCTCCCTTGTATGCACGGGTGACACCTTGCGGACCAGAAATATGTTTGAACACTTCTTGCCACAGGAAACCAATTCAGATTTTATTTTAAATAAAAAAAAAATGTGACAAAACTCGCATTATTTTACAGAATCTGGGTATTCCATGGATCTATTTCGCTTTAAAAATATAGAAAAAAATAAGGAAACATTTTTGACAGAATATGAACTATACTGATTTGGACCTACGAACTAATCACATGCGAATCCACCACTATACTTTGGCTGGCCACTTATTACTTGGCTGCCATTCGCTTACTTTCCTTCTAAAAATCGCTAATAATAAACCCTGTTTGGGAGCAAAACAGCACTTCAGTAAGGCTACGCATGGTGGCAGCACTGCATATAGATGTTATTCCAACCAAGAAGTAGTAGACATGCCAAAAAGTCGTGCGCAGTTACGCCAATGCGCACCACTGCGGCCGAAAGCAGAACGAAAATTTGTATAACGCTTGACAGATGACGTAGGTACAATCCTTTGTTCGAGAAGCAGACGGTTCGCGAACAAAGGATTCGGACTCGGACGAGTTTGCGAGATTAAAGGTAAAAACGCCAACCATCTCTCTCAGGGTGACGAATCGACCATGCCATGGAAATGTTCAACTTATTTTTTTTTAATTTTTTCCTCGTTTTTCCGTTTGATTGGTTTGTGGGGTGTGATTTGTTGCAAACGACTGGATTTTCGAAAGCAGATTGCGGATTTCGGACTCTCGAAACCATTCTCGAGTCCCTCCACGTTAACGACCCATTGCGGAACTGAGTTTCACATCGCCATGGAAGTCAGGCGCCAATTGGACGACGACGACGACGTCGAGTTGTACGATGGGACTTCAGGCTACTGGATACAGAAATCCAGATTAGCCCTTTTCCTATTTCTTCGATGATTCTCAAAGATCAATCCCGCAATCATCCTACCTTTTCCGACACATGTGACGGCTCGTATAAAGAATCCAGCATGAGAGCTGTAAAGATCGGGTGAACTACTTCAATCTATCAAGATTTAGTTACCAGATCTAACCACTGGAGGGCGCTAGAAGCAATAAACAGTAAGTGGCGCATCTCTACTAGTCTGCCACCTCCAACGCAGCCTTGTCGACACTCGACACCATGATTCACTAACGCAGCTGCATCGACACAAGTAACATCGAAAATCCTAACACTACGATGTCAACAGAAGAAAGATATCAATTCTCGATACGCTGACTTCCGCCGTCGCCGCGGTATAAAAGCAGCTCCTTATCCCCACAAAATACAGCCTGCCGGACTTGATCCCTCCAGTAACTCCTTCCTTAGATCTCTTGCTTATAGGTTGTTAGTATTAAGTCTGTGCTATTGTATTGTAATATACTGTGCTTCTTGTAATACAAGAGCATCATCCTCCGAAGCTATGGTATTTACTGAAGTAAAGTTAGACTTGGAACGAGCCTTACAGAGCCATCGGGTGAAATTCGTTCGTGCTGGTGGCAAGCGAACTGGATTGTATCTTTCTGTAGTTGGGAAAGCCCGATTTTCATTTTAGTGGTAATTTTGCGCGATGGAACCGGAATAGCAACAATGGCAAATGATGCAGACTCTTCGATTTTGGCAGGATGCGGTGCGGTGACGTTGATGAAGGTATCTTGTGCCCATATATCATGTCCGTCAATGAATGGAATGTGATATTTTCGGCTCCAATATCCTCTAGATCTTGTTGGGCAGCGTGTATCAGGTTACTGGACACAGAAATCCAGATGGCTCTTTTCCTTTTCTTTTGACGGTTTTCAAAGATCAACCCGCAATCATTCGTCCTTTACCGAAGCCTGTGCCGTCTCCTATAAAGAAGCCAGCACGAGAGCCATCGGGCAAAATTCGTTCGTGCTGGATGCTAGCGAATGCGATTGTGTCTTTTTGGAGTTGAAAAAGCCCCATATTCAATTTAGATGTCAGTTTGAAAGATGAATCGGAGGCCAATGATGCAGACTCTACTATTATGGCAGGATGCGGTGCACTGACTTTGGTGAAAATATCGGGTTCTTCAAAATTCTTCCCCGAAATTAAACCGTCGCCGGGCAAGAGAAGGAGAAGGACTTCCCTGACTCGACCGTGATGAAGGGCCAGGTGATGGCGTCGACGCCAATCTGGATCCTGGGCGAGAAGACGCTGGTCGACCAGCTTTTTCTCTAAAAGCCATATCAGGTCACCACGTAAATGTAAAAAGCGCCACTTCTATTTTGGAATGATTAAAGTGTAAATAGAATAGAATGACTGCGTAGTGAAATTGAGCTCTTCATCTCAAGATGTGGGTGGGAGCCGGTGCTGTTGATACCGGATCGAGGGATGAGAGATAGGATTTCATTTTCAATTGGGAATGGAGAGACTTCGTGTGTCTGTGTGTGTGTGTGTGTGTCCTCCTCCCTGGTGCAAAGTGCAGCATCTCTGCTTCTCCCTGCGACGACTGGTCGCAGGTTTTCACGCAAATTTCTTTTTTTTCTTCCAACTCTATTGTCTAATTTACAGTCGAGAGATAAGAAGGAAAAAACAAATGTGAATGAAATAAGAGACATGATTGATTTTTCTCTCTTTCGGTAGATGATGTCGTGCACGAATGTCTGGGGACAAGTATCAAACATGCCACCGTGATGACGCTGGGTTTTGTTTGCTGCTCATCTCACTAGACACTATCTTTCATCCCACGTTTGCGTCTTGTATTTTTCGTAACCCAATTTTTATTTGTTTATTTAGATAAACAGCATCCCTGTTGATTGGAGATTCTACCCATGACCGAGCGCCGAGCTACGTATCTCTTCCTTCCTCCCCCTTTCTTGAAATCTCCTCTGTCCTCGAGTACACCCATGAGAGTGTGGGGGTATTCACGAGGACGCCCTTTTCTCTATTCCGCCTGGTGTACATTCAACTTTTCAGCGGATGGATGGAAGGACTTATGGATGTCTGGCCGTATTTCCCAGGCATAAAGGTAGGACACATTTCTCTCTATTCTTCTTCCTTTTTGACTGTTTGGCGGCGTTGATTATTAATCGTTGGATAGTAACGGAGTACGATTATTCCTTTGCTATGCGGTTTACTCAGTCAGGGTTTTATTTTTTAAATAACTCGTTTGTAGAACGACTTGAGATCAGGCTTGTTTTGAACCTCACAACTTCTGTGAGTAAATTCCGAAATTGTTTTAACTTGAAACACTTCAAGCAAAGTGCAACTGGGAAATGTGATGGCAAAGAGGGACCTGCCACCACAGCGGCACCTCCTCGTTTTATTAAATGATGAACTTATCTGCGTACGATTTTGTTACTCTATTAAGAAATCGAGGGGCCAAATTATTTTTTTGGGACTGGTTGTGCCCCTTTTCGTAACTAATAGTCAATTAATTGCTTTGAATATTTCTCTCAGCTGGCGGTCAAGTTCTTCTTACCTGCACAAGGAAGCCTTTTCATTGGCTTTGACAACTTTGATCTAGCGGAGGGGATAGGATTGCTCTTGTTTTGTGTCAGATCCTTTTATTTGTTGTTTGTTTGTATCCCAAACCGAGGCGGCCATTCTCTTTCATCTTGTCGCTCGTATCTTCCCGTTGTGTCCTTTTACTCGGACATTTTGTCTTCATTCGTGCTACTCGAACCGAGAGAAACCCGGCTCACCTTTAACGGGTGTGCCTTACGTTGTAACGATATAGTTTGACACCCTTTGACTCAGATTATTTCAACTGAACACAAAACGTTGATTTTTGACTCCCATTCGAGGTTAAGATTGTTAAGGGACCTTTATTGTATTACTTCGCAGTTCAATCAAAAGTTTTTCCTTTTTGTCGTTGATAATGGATCGCTTAATCGTAGTGCATGGTCTCTTGCATCCACCAGGAAAGAGAGAAGGGCTATAGATGAAGCGGTTGATGATGGATCCGACATAACGCTGCATTTCACTGGCCATTTAAAAGAAGTCAAGACAAAACACGTATGCTGTTAAACAAGAAAGAGAAAAAAAAGGGGGAAAATAGTCTGCTATTACAGTCTCGCTTAACACCCATCATTACGTGGTGGTGGTTATTTCGCTCTAGTTGCAGATCTATAAAAAAAGGAAGAAAAAAGGAGCAAAAGAGTGTTGCGACTGTTTGTTTTTGTGCACGTTGAGCGTGACCAACGTATAACACTTACCAAATTTCCTTCCATTTTTCATCGGCGATGGATTGGCTGATTGGATTTTCTTGGCCACTTTTTGATTTTGAAACGATCATCAGTTTGTTGGTTTTCTTCAAGTCGAATTGGGTCTCTCTTATAGTGTGAAATTGTGAACTGGATGTCACACGTCCAACGGTTTTGATTTGGTGAAGAAGAAGATTCGACAATCAACTTCGAGTCAGTGTCGCTGACTCGATCAATTGCCAATTTTTTTATTTGTAATTTACGTCGTCGCTCATCATGAAACTCTTGAAACCTTTTTGAAATCGTATTTTTAATTTGTTTGTTGGCCTTTTATCATCTCGTCGTCTCATTTTTTTTTTCTTTTTTGGTTTTTGATAATTTCAGTTGAAATTGGAAATAATGAGGCATTTTGATGTCGCACGTTTTGTGTAGTATTTATAGTCGTGCTCGCATTTAATAGCACACGGCGTGCGTAATTAGAGATGCAATATTCGCCCATCAAAAGACGCATGTAATTTATTTCGGTACATTTTTTACTCTGGGATTTGTTTGTTTCTATCGCCTTTTTGGTTGATTTGTTTTTTATTTTCTTCTTCTTTTCTTGGCGTGGAATTTTTATCGATGCACTTTCGCGGAAAATCCCACTGAAAGGATCTAGCGGCTCGTATAACGCCAAACGATCTCCCCCCTTGTGTGTGCGTGTTAAACCGATCCATCACGGTGGGCGTTCCGAAATCCTTTTTTTACTTTTTATTTTTTTTTTAACTGAGCGAGAGCGGCGTTAGATGTACATTCGATCGGCCGGGGTAATAATCAACTCACGACGCGAATCGAATTGTTTTCGACGTTTGCAATGACAACCTAATGTTTTAAAGAAAAACAAAAATCAAAAGCCCGGCCGTCTGTTGGCCGCTGTTGGCCCGCCGGCGGGACTGATTACACACCACAGTGAAAGCACACACCCTCTTACAGAAGCCGAATAACTGTCCATCTCTATAGAAAGATAGATAGATAGGGTGAGAGAGACGATCGGAAACGCTGTGGGCGGGCAAGATCGTTCGTGACTTTTTGAAACACCAACACCTTTCTTCTTCTTCTCTTGACTCCTTCTATTTCTTGAGTTGTGTATAACAACCTTTTAGCTTGTTAAAACTTTTTTTTGTCGTTTCACATTTTACCGATTCGATCGACGCCTCTCCTCGTCATATTAGTGATTTATCGATCGATTACATCTTCCACCCGTCTTCCCTTTTCATTCCCTCATTCCCTATCGAGCACATTTATTGGTTGTTAAGTTTTTATTCATGGAGGTCGATCGTATCTACGTGGGTACGAATCGTATACGACTAATATTTTTGAGCTCCATTTGCACCGGCCTGATGATAGCGCAACGAGCAAATGAGGACGATATAAATCGACGATAAAAATAAAGTTTCTTACATCATTTGCACGAATGAATACATTCGGTGATTTGTGGGTTTTAACATTTTTATGGCACCGAATTTCCCTTTGGCCTTGCAATAGGTGGGAAACGGAAACCGTCCGTCGCTGTCCCTCTGTCCCTCACACTTTCTCCCCTGTGATTAAACAAAAAAAACAAACAAGTGCAGTCGGGGCCCATTTGATGACGAAAGCGAAATTACGCCATTATAATGGCAACGACGAACGAAATCGTCATTTTTTTTTTGGAAGGAGGTCAACGGTTTAACTTCGAAAATAAAATAAAAAAGGGGGTTCACTAATCAAAGTGCAGAGTGTCGAGTACACACATAATTCAAATGGCGGAGGGGCTTCGAAACAAGGGCCAGCCATCAATTAAAGAAAAAAGTAAGTATTGCTCAAGTATTGCACACGGCCACATTAAGAGCGTTGTTTGATGAGCTAACAACAACTGAATCACCATCTAGAGCTGTAGTGCTCAAAACAGAATCAGACCCTAGAAACCCAAGTTCATTACGACATGACAGCTGAGAGTGCTGTTGCAAAGTGATGTTCCCAACTCCACTTCCCGATGCTTAACAAAAATATAAGCCGAAACGAGACTGCCTTTCTTTCAGCCCGCTGCAGCGCTGCTTTCTATCGCCTTGTGAGCCGCACGCCATCTGGCGGTCACGGAATGAAGGGCACGATAACACAACAACTCTACCCAAGACGTCACGCTGTTGTAAAAGATACAGTATCCTGTATAAAAATCGCTATGCTATAAAAATAAAGAAGCGTGTAGTAATGGAAACTCTACCACTAAGACGCCGGTTTAAGACTACTGTATTGGGCTTCGTCTGTGTCTCTCTAGCTACCAGTGAGCCACCTAGTGAAGCAACGTTACAACATCTAGGTGGCTACAACCTTGCGATGGAGACGAAACCGAATCAACTCCCGTGGACTGGGAGCGTCGAGGACGACCATGATCGACTGGAGGTCGTACACCCGCCGATTCAAAACCATGGAACGCCAACATTAAATCTTCCGGATCACCCAACTCCGATAGTGTAGGATTGATTAAGCTAGAACGGCCCCTAATCGGTGTCAGTGTTGAAACGGGAACACTTGAAGGTGACTGCCTCTCCTCCATAAAGTTGATTGACCTACGCATCGGTTGATCGATTGAGACAGCCGGTCGTGACGATTCAATTGATGGAACCCTTGTCTTCTGCTGAGTGCTGCGTGGTCGAACGAGCGATTTGTCTAAGTTGATTGCTTGCCGATTGCGACGAAACAAGCGACCACAGGTAGTTGACACAATGTAAGAATTCGGTTCTGAGCACACGGACTGAATCACTCCGGGGATCCTTTTTTTTGAAACACGAACACGAACCGGATTGCGAACTGACAGGGGAGAGATACTTTTTCCGGCCCACAGAGTGAAAGAATTGAGTGGCTTGACGCTGTTCCAATATCTCTTTGACGAATGTGTCGCTTAATTTTTTTGACTTTAGCTGTTGGGTGTGAGCAATAATCCGCCCCTGAGATTTCTTCGTTGCAGAATGACAGCTGGAGTAGGTAATCCGTTCCCGAGAGGAGTGGAGCGAAGAACTTGTAATGTATCTAATAGGATCTTTCCTTCACTTTGAGATTTGATAAAAGACTCTTTCACCGTTTGTACCATCCTTTCCACTAATCCATTGGAGCGAGGGTATTCAGGGCTGGAGGTTGTAGAACGAATATTTAAAGCGTTGCAGAACTGACGAAACTCCGCGGAATCAAATTGTTTCCCGTTATCCGACACAAGTTGCTCCGGGACACCAAAATCAATGAAGAAACGCTTGAGTTCAGTAATCACTGACGCACTAGTGATAGTTTTCAGAGGCACTGCACAAGGCCGTTTACTGAAGTAATCTACGACCAACAAATAATGAACTCCAAGAATTTCGTATAAATCAGCGGCAACTTTCTGAAATGGATATTCCGGAATCGGAACCGGATATGATGGCTGTGCTGGATTTTGATGCCTATGTTCCTGACATTTATCACACCCTTCCACCAGATTTGTCACTTGATCCGTGTAACGAGGCCAGTATACCGTTAACTTGGCTCTTTCGATGCACTTGGAGATGCCTAAATGGCCGTCATGAATTTTTCTAAGAACATCAGACTGTAGGGATGCAGGAACCACAATTTGTTCGCCTTTGAGTATCGAGCCGTTGCACTCACTGAAGTCATGTCTGTGTTGCCAAAACAACTTGGTTGCCGCATTGCAATTCTGTTGATGTTCAGGCCACCTGTTTCGAACAAATGACAGGACCGCTTGCAGTGTCAATTTAATATAAAAACATATAGAGAAATTCGCCTGCTCAAGAAATTAACAAGCGTGACTGTATATAAATATATTTATATGTAAAATAGTATACATAAAACCATTTCAAATATAATTAAATCCCACCCAAAAGTTTTTTCATCACTAAAGATGACTGACCGCTCCCATTGCTCGTCTTTGTCGGCATATGCCGTTGCAAAAGCCATCCTCTGTTCCTTCTGCGCATTGGTAAGTAATTGTTTTTTGGCTGCTATTCTGCAGTGCATTCCCTCCTTTTGTAGCTGGCGGGAAATTTTTTGAAATTTTTTATAAAGTTCAATTTTCGAACGTTTTCGAACGTAAAGTTCGGTTTTGCTCTTACAGCTGCCAATAACCTTGCGTCATCCAACGGGGTTGTTTTATGAGGTCGACCTGATCCTAACCGTCTCGTCACATCCAGCGTTCCTTCATATCGTTGAATCCACCTTCGCACTGTTTCCCGATGGCAACCAACGACCTCAGCAATATCAGTCACAGGAGTTCTTAACTTATGCATGCCAACGATTACTCCTTTATCCTGCAGTGACAGATGTTTTCCCTGTTGACGCTGAAACATCTTAGTTTTTTAGACGGAAAAAAGATCAAAAGGAGCATAAGTGCACAAAAGAAAGGCCATTCAACAAATTTTAGGCATAAGTCGCAGAAATTTTTCTCTTTGTCATGTCTTTTCTTTGTAGCTGGGAAGTTGGAAAACGTATGGAATTTTCGAAGCTTCATCAATCAATCTGTGGGATAAAACGATTTTCTCTAGCGCGGCTTATTTCAGGTTTAAAAATCTATCATAATAATTTCTCCTGTCAATTTATCACGTTACAATAAAAAAGATGGAATAATATTGTTTATTTCTCATTCTATTTGTTATTATACACCGAGCTGGACATGTTATTCATGGGGAAAAAAAGGAAATCAAATTAAAACCTCAGCGCGCGTTTAGGCATGGTTTTCCAGGCAAGGTGCTGGGAAAAATTATCAAATTGACGAATTTTCGGTGGGAGACTTGCTAGAAGATGAATTTCCCATCCTTAGTCGCCCGTTATGGAGTCGGTTAAATTGGTTTTATCCAGAATTCCGAATGACCCTTTTTTTTGTCGATATTTCCAAGCTTATCAAATCCACAAAAGGTGCGCAATTGGTTTCGTAAATGTTATGCAATAGTATACCCCCCCCCCCCCCCCAAATCCAAAAAGCTTTGTCCTTTCTCCACAATATGGGATAGAATAGAAGAAACGATTCGGCTGCAACCAAATCAACCACTGACAGCCAAAGAATTATTCGACCTGATTGAGCTGTTATGGGAAGCTGAAACCCGTCAGCCTCTTTATTGGTCTGGGCTCTCAGACTCCCTAGAGTTTAATTTGAAACAAATTTTGCTTGCTAACGGTGAGCGCGTTTAATAAACTTTGGGTTGTAAGGATGGGAGATGTTTAAAAACATGGCTTCAAGACACATTTTATTTTTCTTACCGTTCCCATAATTTTTATGTTTTCCTCCATTTTTACATGCAGCCTTTGAAATGTTTCAAGGTTAAATTCAAGGCTACATTTTCAGGTAATAAAAGGACGCAATCGATCTTTCATAACTAAATTTTTTATCGTTTAACATTTATACTAATTAACACATTTAAATAAAACCGAATGGACTGATCTCGTCAATGAAAAATTGGCGCAATGACGCTTAACAAAAGGAGAGAACAAATTATATAGGTGCATCATTTCATTTTTCATCGCTGATAAAGAATGAACGATGAACACACGCGCATTGATTTTGCTGTTTCCCATGCCGACTTCTATTTGGATTCGTGGACGGTTGTCATTTTTTACGAGCAAAATTTCAGGTAATATTTTCTATTTCCTAATCTGTTTTTGAGACAAACATTTCATATTCAATTTATTTAGCATTGCCGCCAACGGTTTCATATTTGAATGCAGGGAATTGCAGCATACTGAGTGCTGTGTTTCCGTCCTAGGACGCATCTCGATCGATGGCCCATGCTTCGTCAGAAAAGTTGACGGTCTACTCCTAGATGCGTGAACCTCACAGGTGGTAAGGACATGGTCTGTTTTCTCCAACTCTAAACAGCCATGTCAACACAGTGGGTCGCTACTCGTTAAAATGGGAAACATTCTGAATAGATTGAGAGATCCCAGCGCAAAACAGTTTAAAAAAACCATCTCTTACAGAAATGACAACAGAAGAGTTTGTGAACTGTGCACTGAAGAACACTAAAACACCAGATGTGGGATCAATGATACTTCAATTTAGCAGTCTGAGTATTTTTTATCTTTCTTATAACATTGAAAAGTTAAGAAATAAACTCTTTTAAAATTATTACTGCTAATAGGCGATGGAGAAATGTTAACTTGGTTATCACTACAACAAAGTACATACAGGGTTCAAGTAAACGAAATAGTTTAGACAGTCAACGTCCTGGGTGAAACTCGTGGACCACACTGTATGCATCCAGGTCATCAAGGTTCCTTCTCGAAAGTTAACATGGAAAACCTTTACTGTGACAATTGTCATAATTATGGCCCGCAAATAAAGGAATTGAAAAAAATGGACGCTGTCGAAACGGAATTATATTACTTCGACCTGCACCATTTTCCTTGTTGTGTTGGTTTCACGTTCTTCGAACAGTAGAAAAATTCTATAAGAACTATTTGAATCATTGAGGAATTTAATGACAACAGAAAAAGGTATGTGAAATAATGAAATAAAGTGATTTCAATTTGAATAAATAAAGAATTTCATATTAATTAATTTTATCTAGAAAAATATCCTATACTATAATACAAGTCGTCGCTTGGGCGGGGCTAAAATAGTATGTGCTCACGCGCTGATTGGCTCCCAGAGTTTCTACCTGTTTTGGGTTCTTTACCCTCAAGGGAAAATCCTCGAGTTGCAAGAGGGGTGGCTGAGTCGCTGAAGGGGGGATCTAGCTAGGGTAGAAAATGTGGCGAAAGGAACTCGGAAATTCGTTCGTGTTTTTTACTTACGATAGCTGCAAAGCGAAAATAACGTTTGTAAAATATGAACTTCATATTTAACACTAAGGAAAATGTGTTCACAAAAAAATAATGACTAAAATCGGCTTACTAACTTATAAATAACGAGACGGCAGTATGTGAATTTCACTCACCACTGTCGGAGCAACTGCAAAGTATTTAAAGGGTGGGAGAAAAGTCTAAGGTTTAATCGCTCTTTCTCACAAGAAAAAATGTCTTGATTAAACCAGTGTTTAATTTATAGATCCTTATGGAACTTAGAATTAAAAGGGATGGAGAATAGGCCCGTTTTCAAGGAGAAAGAAAATCGCTTAGATATTTTTAAAAGAGTTTTTCTTCGTCGGGACTCGGGGTCTAACACTCCGGCTACTATATCGCGAAACATTTAGTTACCTATAATTAACAATAAATATCCGAGAATAAATGGATATAAAATAGAAGACAGTGAGTGACGGGTAACTAATCAGAAGACAAAACAATATCAGTCTTAAATTAAACTGTTTGAATACGCATCCGCGACTAAAACAGACCAAGCTTTCAGGGAAAAGAAGAATAGTTCTAACAAAATTAATCGAGGGGCAGACAGAATATCAGACGACGAATCGACGGGCAGGCAACGAATATTGGGTAATAAATAAACTACGGACAAGAGATGAACAGGCTAATCAAGATATCACGCAATTCAAATAAATTGCAAATAAAAAAATCTTTACAACATAAAAAGAAAAAAGTGATCAAAAAACGAAAATTGTCTAGCAAGAAGAAAATTAACTGGCAACAAGGCGACAATGAGTTTGACGCGCAAGATGTCAACAGGGGGAAAAATTTAAATCACTCTGAATCAAAATAAAACATCAATCAAATCAATTGCAAATAAAAAAATCTTCGCAAATTAAAATATATAAATGAAAAAAAGTGATCAAAAAACGAAAAAGGTCTAGCAAGAAGAAAATTAACAAGGCATCAATTAGATTGACGGGCCAGATGTCAACAGGGGAGAAAAATTACCCCCAAACCCGCTCTTTTCTGTTTCTGTGACGGAGTAATAGGGCCGCTTTGAATTTTAATATATAGTTCGCTTTCGTTGGGTTCTCCCTTTAGCAAAAAGAAAATTAACTGACAAAAGGAGAACGACAAGGAGACAACAACAAACGGTTTTTCTCGTTCCAGCTCGGAATTGAATCAAAATATAAAAAAGCTTTTCATGCACATAAACACACACAAGAGTTTGATAGGGGTTTGGAAATAGTCTTGTAGCTCTCGCTGATCAATCCCCATCTCTCGATCGTCGATTGATCTCCAGTTTTGTGTGTATGCTATAAAATTTACAAAAAAAATATGAGGCAGAAGAACTTCTTTACGCTGCGTTTCCCCGTATTATCACAGTTTAGTAGCAGTATCTATCAGAGTATGGTCCCGCTGTTATCCGTTTCTTTTTTACAGCTTCTCTGACAAATTATATTTGAAGGGTATCACGGTTATCTAACCTAAATGTATTAGATTCCACTGTTGAAGAAACCCAGCCTGGACCCTGAATTGGGTAATTTTTGGCCTACCTCTAATCCGTCATTCTTATCAAAGCTTCTTGAAAGAGTTGTTGCTCGTCAGCTGATTGCTTACCTTGAGCGACGAAGTTTACTTGTCCCTGTGCAATCAGCGTACAGAGCAAATCATTCGACAGAGACTACCTTGCTTAATGTGCTGAATGCTCTTGATTGCTGTTTACGGAGGTAAAGCTGTCGTCCTTGCTTTGTTGGACCAGAGCGCTGCATTCGATACGATTGATCATGCTATTTTATTTGATCGTTTAACGGCACGATTTGTGTTCACTGGCTGTGTTCTTGCTTGGTTTGAGTCGTATCTCTTGAATAGAAGGCAGTCAGTCAGTCAGTGTTAAGGGAAAGTCGTCCCGTTCTGTTTTTCTGCCTTTTGGTGTTCCTCAAGGATCCGTTCTGGGGCCTATCCTCTAAACCCTGTACAACAGCCCTCTTCATGAGGTAGCTTCTGAACACGGAATCTTGGATTTAATTAGTTAATTCAACATAGATTTTCGTTTTCTTTTTTCGTACTTATTTTAACGAATTTTCTACCCACTATCCATGCAAACGTACTATTATTATGTACTTTTAATGCACTGCTATATTTTTAAAAACCTGGCTAACATAGAAAACGTTGCTAACACTGAGTAAATGATTTTCATAGCCAAAAAATTCTTGGCTCGAATTACCTGATCGACTGTTTACCCCCACCCCCTTCTCCGTAAAATCTGATTGTCTTTTAGGTTAAACGAATCACTGCTAATACATATTTAAATGTCTACACGCAACACTAATCTATTCTGCTTTCGATTCAACAACAAGTAGAGTTCAAAAAACAAAAAATTAGTTTCAATGAATTCCACCGCAATCTAGACCAACACGATTCCGCCAAGACCAATTACTTGATATAATACATACGATACTTACGGAAGCAAACATCATTATGAATCCAAAAATTTACAGAGGCTGCATCACTCACGTCTGTTATAATTTTTAAAAAATCCAGTGAATGAAAATATCCTTCTCCTCCACGATTGCTCACCACTTTACGTGCGATATGTTAGTAAGGAAAATATGCCAAGAGGATCTTGTCTTCAAGTAAAGCAAGAAAATAAATGCAACCAAGAAAAAGAAATGTGAGAAGCGCCAGTCCTCCGTAGCGTTAATTTATCACACATATGTGTGTGTATGACTATTTTAACTTAATTATGATTTTTTTATCAGAGTTGCGGTTGTCAGCTTGAGTGTACCAGCATCGTCTCTTTACCCGATTGAAAATGATGTTTGGCAAATTTCTTTTGGGTGTGTAAGTAAAAATTGACAGGAGGTGCACAACAGAAAAAAAATTTAAATATTCGTGACAGACACAACGACACACATGAGAGAGAGAGCGGGAGAGAGAGATCCTCAAGGACATTTCTAAATACTCTATGACATCCGAAAAATGTAAATGTTTGACGGCCATAGAACACCCCACCCGGCATTACTGAAAGAAAAATTCGGAAAGCTGATGAAACAATTCAGTAGTTGACTATAGAGTGCAGCGCAAGGCTGTGCTATCGTCCAACACGGCTTGTGGTTATCACAAAAGTTTCGATTTAGAATTTAGATTGGGTGTTAGAAAAAACTGAAGCTGTTTCCGTGGAAGTGAATAATGATGCTGTTGAATACAAGGTAATTAGTTTTTTTTTATCAAACTTTCATCCGTCCTCGACAACAATTTTTGAATCAAAGCTTACCTTTTTTAGCTCTTTTTTAAGATTTTCATGCAACAATTAGCGTCGTTTGTCAAGTTGTTCACGATTAATCCATTGGCCAAGAGTCGTAGAATGCGCAATCACTTCTTGAAACTAAATCCAATGTTTTCTTCCCCTATTTATTACCATAATTGTGAGTCATCATTTTCGTCTCATGTGCTATGCTAAACGGGATACTTCGCAATAACGAGCTTCTTATATGCTAGCTAAAAGTCGACGTCTTTTTTATATTTTATTGTTCTTGTTTGCTCGTCGATTTAAAGTGTTCAACTTTTACCCCACTATTAACTCGCGTTTTCTCTTCTCCCGAAACGATAAGTCAGGTTATTCACTAGCACTTTAACTTTACACTTTACACGCCCATTTAAAAATCAATACACACGTGCTATGGAGGAAGGAATAATCTCAAGTGGTATGTAGTAATGCGTAGAATAGTAACACAGTAGTTCAAGAGCGTCCACGAGCAAAAATAAGTCTAATACCGCATTTAGACGACGGTCATACATTGGAAAGTCTTACACACACACAATTAAAAATGACCATTTTCTTTTTTTTTCTTTTTTATGTCGAGCTGGCTTATACAGCGTCACGGCAAGAGAGATAGAGAAAACTATAGACAAATATAAAAAACAGATCTGGGCTAATAGACTCAGTGGGTCTATAAGAATTTTGATCTAGAGAATCCCTTAGGGAAAAAAGTTTTTTTACTCTGGTCAGCGTATATATCTTCACGGTGCCGTGGGTGAAAACACACTGGCGGCTCGACTGGGAGTCACTACGTTCAATATTAATGCTTCATAATTTTCCGTTCGTTAACGTTTCAATGTTCAATATGCCACTAGCTGGAGAGAGCGGGAGCTAATGGCGCTCTTTTTTCGCCCAAGATGCGGGAGGGGGAGAACCGTAAAAAATAAGGAAATGCATTTATTTTCCGCCTTTTTTCTCTCTATCCACAGATACACTCAATAAAAAAACCTAACTTTTTACGAAAACTTTTTTTTTAAGGGTGTTGGTAATCTGCATTACAATTCTGCATGACTGCATGAGGGTAATCTGCATGAATTCACTGCATGAACAGGGCTTTCATGCACGCCTAAGGGCAAGATAAACTGCATGAATACTTCCGCATGACACCAAATGAAAATTTCGCAAATTATAACGCGGGTGATTAAAACACGCTAGGTTGTCTTACAAAATTGCGTTGCCTACGTTGCCGATACATTAAGTAAAGATTAGTTGCTTCTGGCAAGCGCCCAAATGAAAACCAATCAATTGCTACGTCATTAGCACTACAATCCCTTTGTTATACTTAGAGAATGAGAGGAGCTCTAAACTCTATAAATCAGTTTTGACGTGAGTGTGGACAACATATGACTACCAAAAGTCAAAGGCAATTGGCTGCTGAAAGAGTTGTTAGACTTTGTGAGAAACTTATGACTACAGACCCAGTTTTTAACGTTAAAACTAATCCAAGTGCCGGTGTGGAGTACGTGTACGAGCCAGCTGCAGACCAAAAAGTCAAAGACGGTATGTGAGAAAAAACTAGCAACATTCACAACTAGTAACTTAAGATTAAATTTGTTTTGGTAGACTGGCGGGCTGATGGCTGGCACTGGCGTCAGAATGCTTCTTATAATCACATAGTAAATGGGGTAACATTCAAAAAAGTTCCTTTTTATTGTGCTGTCGGGAAAGAAATCAACGGTATTGTTCCCATAACCAAGTCTTTTCTGCGTGACGTTTTTTTTCATCCAACAATCCCGCATCGTGTATTGATAGCTTATAGTGGGGACGAAAGTGAAGCTGAAGAACACTGCCACGGCAACGCCCAAACGGAAAAAAAAGAACGAAAATTTTATTCCTACAAGAAATTCAACCAAAGAAAAATTGAGGAATAGTACCGGGTGTCCCATAAATGTTTACAGAGAGCTATTGGCTGACGGACCGGCTGATTTAAAAGAACAAGCTGTACAGCTACCTCGCGATGTAGAACAAGTTAGAAATTTCCAAAAAAATCAAAAGCGTAAAAAGAAGAAGTTTCGTCGTTTTAACGCGCATGTCGTCCAAATACGTAAGTTCCACCCGAGAGAGGATCCTGAATGGGACGATTGGACAGACGAACCAAATGATCGGATGCCGGACGATCCAGACGAAAGCTTGGTCCAGCAAGCCGCTGAAGAAGATGATGTGGTGACACCATCACCCGCTAGTTCAACAATCGATCCGCCGAATAAAGTCGTGGCGCCACCTCCTCCAACTACAACGAGAGCCGGAAGAAAAGTAGTTCGTCCGAGCTGGATGAAGAATTTCGTTGTATGATTCGTGTATATCTCCCTCCTCCCCTTGTCAACGACTATTTTTCGTTAGTTTGTTTTGTGTGTGTTTTGTCCAGTTTACTTTCTTTATCTTTTATCCCGTCCCGTCTTAAGTTTTTATTTTATTTTTTTTTTGGTTGGGATGGAAGCAGGGAAATTTTGTTTTAATTTTCTAAAATGGGTACTATACAATTTGACACAACACCCTGTTTAATGTCTAAAATTTATGTGTCTAAATGGGGGGGGGGGGGTAATCTGCATGAATTCTTTTAGATTTTTTCCGATTCATGCGGCGATTCATGCAGATTACCGTCATGCAGTCATGCAGACTAACGATAATTTTATTTTCAATTTGAACCGCTCAACGAATAGAGTTGATTTAGTTTTTACTTTTTTCCCTTTGATAGCTAAATAAACTATTATATATATACTAAAGCATGCGAAACGGCAATAGCCAAATAGTGTCTCGAATTAAAAACAATACCCTACTACACACTGGTCCCAAATATTTCTAAAGCTGCACATTTGACATCTTTTTGCGTAAATGCATTTTACTTTTGACCACTTATAAATATCGATCCAAAAATGCTGAATGTCAGAATTTCAGCCAACAATACTAAATTTTGTTATTGACCACATGTATCTGGTTTTGTGAGAGTTAAGAGTATATTTCAAGGAAAAATCATCAATTCTGGTAAATAAAAGCAGAACCGGCTTCAAACCGTGGAACTTAAAGATCTAAGTCAATGTAAGAATACAAAAAAGTCTAAACATAGAAATTTTCAATAATGTTAAATTATTCGAAACTTCTGTGTTAGAAACGTAAAAATTTCATTTGTTTTTTCTGGTCATGGACTACTTAAGCTAGAGGACGGGACTCTCGTCCTATCCCGCCGTGTTATAGCTTGTCGGGTGGATTTTTAATCATAATTTTTAAAGAAGGGTCAATCGATAGAGATTTAAAAAGCTATTCTAAGTCTCCAAAGCACCTTTCTTGTGAAGATATTAAATAAAAGATATTTGCGGTTAAATTTTGAGGGGACGGGAGAGGTGTTCGTTGGTTGTCTCCACCTAGCGCTAAGAATTCTAAACTCTTCTATGGTTTTTAGAAAGAAAACAAACAGAATTCAGAGAATCACAGATAGTTTAAGTATATATTTTTTTAGTATTTTAATAAAATAAAAAAAAAAATTGGGCTATCCGACGACTCCCTCTGGTGAGCATAGTTTCTCCCACACCTGGGCACTACCACTACACGTATACAGTTCACACGCTACTACATAAAACACTTACAGATCCACAAACATAGCTTCGGATATCTCTTTAGAAAGTCCTAGAAGTCGGCCTGGACAAATATGAAGAGAATAAGAAAATTCAAATAAGAATACGGTGAATTGCAATGATATTTCAAAAAGTGGTTTGGTTGAATGGAAATGAGACCAAACTAATAAGTTGACGACGTTATTGATTCCATACAATGCTGTCCCATGTTTCACCCTTGACTAACATAATAACGGTGGTCTAATCTCAGGTCAGAAGCTCTGCTCTTCTAATGAAGCAGAAGCGGCTGAAATGTCAAAGGACCGAGGTTCGAGACTCGAACAAGACGACATAGAAATTTCCATTAAACTGAAATTTTATAAATACAATTTCACCAGTCACTGCTATATCATGCGGTCAGTGTCTTAGCAAAACTATACGGTTTCCCCTCTTCAAACATTTCACCGGTGGTCTAATGGTCAGCATCCCGGCTTAACATATCGAAGGGCCGAGGATCGGATGTCAACCTAGAAATTTCGAAATAATTGAAATTTTTAGAATTTAAAAAGACAACAGCACCTAGAGCTTCAAAATTAGTGTAATCTAACATTTTTGAATTGTTCGAGAGCGAGAAGATCGGTAGTCGAACATTTCAAAAATGTTAGATTACTAGAGCTTCAAAATTAGTGTAATCTAACATTTTTGAAATGTTCGAGAGCGAGAAGATCGGTAGTCGAACATTTCAAAAATGTTAGATTACACTAATTTTGAAGCTCTAGGTGCTGTTGTCTTTTTAAATTCGGCTCTTCCCTACCAAGACAGGTTTTCTGATATCGAAAAACGATTAATACAGGGTTGTAGATCCTATTACGCTGATCATTTTTAATGTATGGTTTAGGGTGTGCAAATGAGCGGAAGTGCCCGTAAAACGCGTTCAAAGTTTTGAGTTTTACGGAGCTGAGGGCGGCGCGTACCCATGGGAGAGGGGACAGTGAAGGGGGGTATACCTGGGCCATACTATACCAGCCCATGTTTCCCCCTTGGCTTCCATATCACCGGTAGTCTAATGGTCAGCATCCAGGGCTGATATGTCGAAGGACCGAGGTTCGAACCTCGGCCAAGTCGAAAAAAAAACTTTAATAAAAATTGAAATTTTGAAAATTTAAAATTGTAATAGCATCAGTCACTGAAATATCATGCGGTCACAAGTTGCAAACATAAATTAATGTTTGTGGGGAGCTACCATACAGTTCATGCTTTCCCTTAACTCATTTATGACATCGGTAGCCTTAAGGTTAGCGACCCGTGCTGCCATGCCAAAGGACCGAGGTTCAAAACTCGGTCCTCGGTCGAAGTCGCTTAGGAAAACTAAATCAATTTTTGATAAATTAAATTTAAAAGCATGGAAGTGGAAGATCGGTGGTAAACTGGTAACTCACGACCGCGACAAGAGCGTGAGGACGTGACCGTGACTACGGAGAGGACAAGGGGAGAGGAGAGAGATTACCCAGAGCTGCAAAATGAGTATAATCTAACATTTTAAAAATGTTCCTCGACTTCTTCGTCGATGACTCACTGTTAAAAAAGGAGGCAAGGAAATGTTACTTGGTCAAATTATTTATTAAAAACAAGACAAAAAACATTAAACAAAAAGAGTAATAATAAAACAAAAAAAGTGATGGGGTCTTTGAAGTGCTTGGAATGGTTAACGGTGAGATGGATGTAACCATGGTTTCTGTAAGAAAAAAAGGAAAACAAAAAATTTAATTAATATTTGGTATAAACAATACGATACCAGAAAAAATTGAACGAACAGTTTAATTACCTAAGACACTTGTATGCCCTCCATTCGTCCGAAATAATAGTTGTGCCAGGAGCGATGTATTGCTTGATGATGGCAAGCAACGTTTTTCGTTACCGGTCGGGCACTATCACCAGGAAGCAGCGATTCGTCCCGCGTTCCACACCTCCGAACACCCACTCGCCCTTCTTGCAGTTCCCGCGTTTATACTTGCCTGCGCATACAAGTAAAAAAAGGCCTGAGTATCATTATTTAAAAAAAAATGAATAAAGATTAGATTAGGCTTACGTTTCTTGCCGAACAAAGACTCATCAATTTCAACGACCTTTCCAACCCCACCAATCTGTGTGAATTGGGCGGAAAGACCAAAGACGAGATGAAAAACTACCTCCCGAAGATATTTCGTCCAAAGTCCGGTGGTCTTGTTGTTGACAATCCTCATCTTCTCTTTCATCTGGGAGTAGCTTTGAGAATTAATGAAGAAGCAGAAAAAGAACAACGTCTAGAAATAAAGAAAAACAAAGTTAGACATCAAGTTACATTTCAATCTATTTCGAATTAATTTAATTACCATTTCCGTGATGGAGAGCTTGGAGCGTTCGTACAACGTGCCGGTACGCACGGACGAAGTCGGACCCTTGCAGAGGCGTTTGTTCTTCGGGTTGCGATAGGTGCACTTCCAGTAGCAACTATCAACGTAGGCCGTGTTCTGATGTAAGGTCATTTGTCGCTTGCAGAGAGAACAGATGCGATGAGGTAGAATGCCGTCGGAAACAAGCCTCTTGATTGCGTCGATACCTATCAATACAAAATAACTAATTAATATTACATCAAACAACATTAAATCGATTATCGATCATTTAATCGATTACCATTTACCTAATAGAGTAGGGTCCGTCGGTGATGGGTTCTCGGTGGGGATGAGGAGTTGCCAAATCTTTCCTTCGTCCCATGTATCATCCTGCATGGGACGCCTAAAAGAAATGGGATTGTAACTAGCTTTAGAACGAGAGATCGTGTGGGGTTGAGCCATTGTGAAATATTAATGTTCAAACTTAAGTTTTTGGCTTATATATGGCACCCGTCGTCTTAGAAATAAAGCTCTGATTCGCTCGGCAACAATAGAAGATGATCTCTTCAGTTTATGATTTGCTCGGCAAAAAACAGAAGAAGGATTTCGTTGGCTTTAGCCATGTAGATGCTGTAATCCATCATTTTATTCCATCATTTTAATCCGTATTAGCAGCTTATGATTTTCTCGGCGAAAAACAGAACGATTACATTTGGATTTAAACTCTGTAACTCCAAGTATAATCCATCGTAATCCATTATGTCGCATGGTTATATAATCTTTATGTATTTAACCTAAAACCTCTTTTTTAGATTCGAATTAGATTCGAACCTAGGTCTCTACGAACGACAGCTGAGGCTGCTGACCATTATACCACCGTTGACTTATTCAATGAAACATGTGACCGCATGATATTTCAGTGACTGATGCTATTACAATTTTAAATTTTCAAAATTTCAATTTTTATTGAATTTTTTTTCTCTACGGACATGCCTTCTTCAAACTCTATTCCGCGCCCTCGAACTTCTTCCAATTTTGAGCGCATCTAGCGGTGATAATCTCAACTTAATGAAAAACGACGAAAGATAAGCCGTTGTACAAAAATATTAGAAAGCCGTTGAACCAAATATAATTGAACAGCAATAGTAAGTGGAGTAGTGGGTAGAGCACTGTAGTACCATTCCAAGAAAATTGGATTCGGGCCCACCAGACAACGTTTTTTTTTTCTTTTTGCTTAAATTTAAGTATTTTATAACACTTTTAGTGGAAACCAATTAAGATTTAAGATAGCCAACCAAACCTATAACGACTAAGTATTGTAATAACGTATCAATGTTGTTAGAACTTAGAAACTGAAATGGGCAGTAAACGGTTGCGGGTGACCCGTGGTGTTGGTACACACCCACCAGGTGGCAGGATTTTTTGGAAGAAGACAGATTTCAGTTTCCGGATCTCTTTAAAAAAATCAACTTCGTCCGGCTTGGCTAAATCACTAGGGAAAAACTTGAGAAAGTCTTCTTAAGAGAAGCAGAACTTTTGTCACTCACTGGCGACACCGTATCACTCAGTAATTGGTTGAGCTGGATTTTGCAATCTCTCTTCTTTTCCTCGTTTTCAATCCAGTTAGATTTAAAAAAGGATGGGTGAGTGCGGCGAAAACAGCTAATTGGTCGTCAAACAACATGGAAAATCTAAGAAAAAGAAACTGTCAGAAGCTGTATATAAATATTCAATAATAGCCCTTATCTCAGATCGATCGACGAAATGGTCCGGTCACGAATAGCTCCTAGATAAGGGAAAACTCTCTGTTTCAATTTCTTTTTCAGCTTAGAGAGTAGAGGTAGAACAACTCCCAATCCAAGAAACCACTCGTTTTCACCCTGAAAAATATCTAGCACCGCTGCAAGAGGCTTCATCACTAGCATGTACTCAATCAAGAGTTCAACGTCTTCCTTGGTCAGAAGTGGCAATCCAAGCAGACTGTATAGAGTGTTAGCTTTATCCAAACTTTTATATAGTGAGTGAGGAAAGATGAAAGGCTGTCAAAGGTGATGTTCCACTGTGCAGCACATGGCGTCACAAGGACCACGCCTAAATTCAATTTTAAGTTTCAATTATTACCCTTCAATAAATAAATTAAAGCGCAAGAATAATTTTACAGACCAAAAGCTTCTTTTGACTGCTCAGCTGCTACTATTGAACGACCGATCTTGTTTCATAAAGCTGTCGTACTCATCGCTTTCCTGAGTGCATTTATTTTTGGGAGTGACCTGATGTCATAGTTGGTTAGACTTGTGTCGGCACTGGCGATTAGATTGAGCGTATGAGAAGCGCATCTAAATATTAAATAAGAAAAGAAATCTATTAGATTGAAAATCGGAATAACTACATTAAAATTGATCAACCTTATATGAGCTGGAAGTATGATGAGTGGATCACAATCTTCTGTTTGTAGAATATCATAAGTTTCATTGGTACGGGAAGCAGCTTCGCTTATATTGTTCAATTCTTCATCCTCGTCGTCATAAATTTGCCCCACAAAGCCATAACATCAGCATTAACGTCGCTATCTTCTTCGAGGAGGTTTTCTGCGGCTTTTTTTCGACATTTCAGCCTAATATGAAATGGAGATGAAGACGGTCAGTAAATGATCGAAAAACGAATAATAAAACATGCTTACTGAAAATTCCTTGAATGCCTTTACGAAATTTGAACCGTTGTTCGTAACTATTTGATGCACTTTGGTGTGGAAAGTAAATTCATCTAGAATGCCATCAATCATCTTTGCAATTTTGTCGTATGTGTGGGACCTTAATTCAACAAGGAAATTCATGAGTAAAGAGAAAGCACAAAAAAATTTAAATATGACAAACATTTTACCTTCAAATATCTTGCAGGCTACACCCACCAATTTTCTCTCAATTTTTCCAGTTTCATTAGTAACTAGCCAATGGGCCGTTACACACATAAAACTGCGCTTGATCGAACCTTAGATATCGGCAGTCAAACAAACTTCAGTTGCCGAATTAAATTGAATCCTCAGACGATCTTCGAAGTTAATGTAAGCTTTGGCAACCGTTTTTTTTTCAAAGTTGCAACACACATCACTTCATTTTTTGGGTCGATTTCCTTTAAAAGATCTCGGAAATAAATAGACTCGACGGTGGAAAGAGGCCGACCTTCCGCAACGATGTAGTCAAAAATACGGAGGTTGATCTTTTCTTGAATATCGGATGGTAATCTTCTTTCTTTTTTTTTTAAGTTCTTTCTTTTTTGAAATGGTCACTGGATCCAGGGAAGTCGAAATTTTTTCTTGATGTAATTTTTTAGAAGAGGGCAAAACAGAAGAATCCAGAGAACGAGCTCGTTTATTTCCCTCTGTCTTCTTCGTCATGCTTTCCTTATATTGAGAATGTAAAGTGAAATGTTTCTGAACGATAGAAAAAATTAAATTTCAGTTATTTAGAGTTTTAATGTTAATCTTGCGTTCTTTAGATGTCTGACCCAATTGGAAGGATTGCCATAATGGAAACGCGATATCCATCCACAACTCTTACACGCCCCATTTACATACTGTTGAGCTAACTTACTTCTTTTTTCTTGCCGAACCACATGACTATGGTTAGGGTCGAAAGAAAATTCCTTAATTACTTCAGGGCTCATTTAAAATAACTGTAAAACCCCAACTTCAAAGCATTCTGGACTCGCATTAGCCATTTTCAGAAAAAAACTAAACTGACAGTAGCTGACAGATCAGATTGTCACATGCTGTTAGGGGGATGGGTTTTTGCAGTGTGGTGCCTTTATTTGCCCATCTCTAACTGCCAAAGATTCGCCTTTGTTACAATCACCATGCTTTCCACTCAGCGGCTTTGCAACGTTATGCAACGGATATTTAATCAACCAAAAATCGTACAGGAAGTTTTCACTTTATTTTGTGTCCAAACCCTAAAAATTTAGGAAAACATGCTCTGCATCCCTATTGACGTTGTCGTCGACTCAACGGGCATGTAGACTGTTCCGGTAATCGACATTGCATGAATTTGGTAGTTGCCGCAACATTAAAATTGGGTTTGGTTGTGTATGCGGCGGCGGCTGGGTCAACTATTGCGGAATTGGAAATATTTAAAGCTGAATGACTTTAGAGCGACTAAACATATTTACAAACGACTTTTAAAGTCTTGTAAATTATTATTTTAAGTATTTTTGTAGCAAACCATAAAAATCTAGTTCCATTCTGTTACTAGATATAATGAATTTACGAAGGGACTATCCGCCATAACATCCTTTGTAAAAACCTTGATGGAATTTTTGGCATAGTCCATCATAGTTATTTTTATTACTGGATCATCGTTTATGCTATCATGTTCAAACTTGGCAGTATGATTAATTAAAAAATAAGAAACATTTCTTAGCTGCCAAAAAATTTTATTTCTGTAAATTCACTATTTTATTACATTTTCTAATTTTTCCTTTTTGTTTTGATTTTTGTTAATAGTAAACATTAATATTTCAGAGGAGGGTTTTTACTATAAATATATATAAATGTAGATAACAAAGTTCACGAAAAAATCTCGTGATAGTATTTGTTCCTTGTTACCCCAGTTTTTTTTCATATCTTGACTCCACTAGTTAGAATTGAAAATAACGTCCAAATTATTTATGGCTTAAAATGTTGATGGTTTACATTTTTTTATGTTAATTGTTATTTATTTGTTCATTTCCTACCCAATGCGATACTTTTATTGAGGATTTGTTATTGGAGTGTTTTGGATTCAGCAGTGGAGTGTGAAGACCGCCCAACTTGTGTTTTCGCAACCCTTGGCTTCGGTTTGATGTACGTGACTTTCGCTAGGCGCAAAACATCTTCTTCTTCAAACTTCATCATTCTGGTAGGGTTGGAATCAAATTATTTTGTTTGGTCTGTTCTGACGTGGTCTAACTGAACGATTTTCTTCACGACGATCCAAGGCAGAGGCGCTGATTCTAAATTTGTCAGTGAGTTGAGAAAACCTAGAAAATCGATTAGGGAAATTCAACTTCCTGTCTCGCGTAACGGGATTCATAACGTAATCACAACTGCTGTAAAATGAAGAATGGGAGAATAGCTGATCGCAATCACGTGTGTACCAATTACAATACCATTTTCCATTTTTATTTTAATTTATTGCCATTTTCAGTTGAATCAACGTGTGTACCGATATCTACTGGTTATGGTGCAAAAGCAAGCAACAGCGGCAGATTACTACTACTCTACGCCGCTATTTTACTTCCCAAAAACAACAATAACCCACGCAACCCCTTCTCACTACACCAAGGCTAATGAGTGCTTTTCGGCTCCCGGTTTCTACACCGAGGCTACTACACCCTATGTCACCACTAAAGATGCAGATTACCAAATAGTTACATTTATACTCCACCCCAAGCTGAACAACTATATCTATGGCGATCAAGTGCTACGTAAAAACTAAGAAGTTGTATGCAGCTGCTGCTCCAACGCACTACGTTGAACTGAAAAGGTACCCCCAACTGACGCTGCACCCACCTACTACATTGAATTCTTCAAATACGGTTATCGAAGGAGCGTTGTCATATGGAGATTAAACGATTGGAAATTGTCAATCTCTTGAATCCTAAAGTGAATGAAGAATAAAACATTGGATTCGTTTTCGAAATTTTCAGAATCTTCGGAATCCTCGAAATCTGTGGCCATCTACTTCCTTATTAAAGAAGCGACCACCATTGTCTGAAGAGTCTTACAACGCAATTAAAGATGACTAGTCTGTAGAGCACGAATCGATTTGCAATAAATTCCTTTTCTAATTTGTTTTCCAGATTTTCGGCATTAATGAATGATCTTGCTTCTCGGGTTAGCTGGATCGTCTTGCGTCGACGCTACTCACTCGAAGGCTCATTTCTACTCATCCTTGTTTTTCAGATGTCGTCCACTAGCTGCATCGACAGATCAACGTGATGTCGTTCATGACACATTTCATTCATCATGACACACCGGATATTTGGTTCACAGCTTCGCTCTGTGTTATTTTTGCATTTTTCCTGTGTGTCGGTTGGTTGTTTAATTGCGTGTTAGTTGTAGACCCATTAAGGGCACCATTTGCATTGTTGCAGTGTCGTTAGTGTAGGGTCAATAATGAAAGCAACCAAGTGGATCTGAGCCGATGTCGTTGGCCAGCGATTTTTTCTTTTAATATCTGTGTCCAAACAACGTGCGGTCAGGCCGATTGAATAGTATAAGTAGTATGTAATAGTTAATCGAAAAGAAACAATGAAAAGCCTAATGTGATTTTCATATTGCCTAGTTATCTGACACAAGAAAATAGCTATACTACATTAAGGGTGGCCCTGCACTCATTGCAAAGCGTGTAATAATTCACTCACTTCGTTCAAGTATCCCTCTTTGTACATTTGGTGGTGTAGTTCAATTTCTTAGATTGTGCGACCCAGTGGAGTTTGAAATGTAGCAAAAATGATAAATTTGAGCAATTGCATTTATTGGCCTTCATCACAATAGGCGTCGCTGAACCTAGCACTGGTCTCCTACAAAATCACTCAGATTATAAACGTAACTTCTTACGATTACTAGAATTCGCTTTCCTACTAGTTTTTTCAGACTAGCTAACTGTAAAGAATGTTGCGACTATCCGCAAAACTAGGGGAAAGTCTACGTATAAATTGTTTGACCGACGCAGTGGGATAAAAAAACGAAAAGCAACAAAAAGGGATGTGGACTTCGAACGGTACTCTAGGCACCGCGCGCCCCAGAATTAGGCTCTGCGCGCCAAAAAAATCAGAAAGTCCACCCCCCTTTTTTGTTGGCGATGGTGATTTCGTCACTTTCTTTATTTAAAAAAATACTTCGGCATTCTTTACTTAAAATAATTACATGAACTTTGCACAAAAATGTATTCTACACATAATAAACAATGTTACAAATTAAAAAATTTTTTAAACACATAAATGTAGGGATTCAAAGGGAGTATTCCCATAAGACCCCATGTAAAAATTGAAAACTCCGTTACACACCTGGCCAGAGTGTCCGATTTTGACGATTTAAATTTTCTTTCCATTTGCAACCTTTAATCTACACGTACCATTAACTCCTATACCATGGTAAAGTTGAAATGACAAAACTTTATAAAGATCATGTTGGAGTACGAGCGATTTGTAAGCAATTAGTGTCCCTCAACCTTATTCCCTGGCAAAAGTTTTATCGTGCTGGAAAGAACTCTTTCAACAAGGGAGAGACCTAAAATTTGAAAAGATGTGATGCCATTGAGACGGAATAAATATATTTTTAACGAGTTTTATAATCAGCGCTTCATGAAAGAAAATCACGCTAGGAAAGCATCAGTTCCTATTAGAAGAAATCCCAAACACCATAACTGGTATGAGATTGGCACTAGTAGAAATGTCTACCAATCTAACAGTTAATTTAATTACTCATATCTTTAAATGAATAAGACCAATGACATGCATACCAACCTCAACAGTAATATGTGACAATTTTCAAAAGAAAAATGCCTGTTAGGATTTAATGAAATGACAGCCTCATTGATTGAGTATGATGTAATGACGTTCTTCAATCAGAGTATTAGACGGCTCGAGACCACTAAACATCAAACTTATCCGCATCTCTCAAGCATTTTCCGTAAATAAATACATGAAAGCCCTTGAAGCAGTTCGAAGGCTGGAAAATAGATTCCCATCGAAAATTTATGAATTGTCATGATCAACCACGGATGTGCCGTCCAGAATTGGTTCCACATAGTTTTGCACATTTTTTGATCAGCATTCATCAAATCAGCAGCTTCAGTGAAGGACTAAAGAAGCTGGACCCACAGTTTAACAGAATCAGCGTAAGACTAAATGAACTTGGGTGATAGGGCGTATTCGTCAACTATAAACGTGACGTCTTTAAACGAAAGTTTACGGGCAATGTAAACCCGAGTCCATCAATATCTACCCCCCCCCCCCCAAAGGCGCAAAAAATAATAGTACCGCAACAAAATTAGTTGTGCACTTACTGTCATGTCAAACAATATGCTTATCACCCATCCTTTCCACTTATTTTGCGTTGAAAAAAGACATTTCTAGATGACAAGCGCACAACCAATTTAGTTGCGGTACCATTATTTTTCGCGCCTTTTTTTTGGGAACGGGGGTGGGTATATATTTATGAACTCGGGTGTACATGCCCCGATGCTTCATCTCTATCGCCAAAATTTCCATTCCTTCTACAACAGATTTCTCAGCAGTCCCAATAAAACTGATAAAGCCTGCATTAAAAACAGAAATTAGAAAAATAAACCGTTTCTGTAAAAAAAATTCTTACCTCTAAATGGAGTACCCTCACCCCACAGTCCCAAACGGACCATATAACTTATATGGTGGGGTTCCAAGGTACCGGTAGCGGAAATGTAGACAATTCTGGCCTTGGGCAACTTGTTCTGTAATTCCAGGATTGCGAAGCCAGTTTTGGGGGGACTCCGTGAAGCCGATGGAAAGCAATTTTTGGCTTGATGGCGTTCATCAAACACAATAAGACCATCAAAATCTTTTCCACACCTGTCAACTACTTGCCTCATACGTGTCTGGTATTTTCCATTCAATTTTGACTGTGCAATTAAGCAGGATTAAGTAGAGAATCCCGATATCTTAGATCCATAATTAATCTTCTGCAATGAATAAACTTTAATCTTGTTTCTGACTCCAATGTCAATCATATCTTGTTCTGCGGTGGACTTCAGGCTACTGGATACAGAAATCCAGATAGCCCTTTTCCTATTTCTTTGATTTTTCTCAAAGATCAACCCCGCAATCGTCCTACCTTTTCCGACACCTGTGATGGCTCGTATAAAGAATACAGCATGAGAGCTGTAAGGATCGAGTGAACTACTTCAATCTATCAAGATGTAGTTACCAGATCTAGCCACTGGAGGGTGCTAGCAGGAACAACCAGTAAGTGGCGCATCTCTATTAGTCTGCTACCTCCAACGCAGCCTTGTCGACACTCGACACCATGATTCACTAACGCAGCTGCATCGGCACAAGTAACATCTCAAATCCTAACACCACGATGTCGACAGAAGAAAGATATGAATTCTCGATACGCCGACTTCCGCCGTCGCCGGTATAAAAGCAGCTCCTTATCCCCACAAAATACAGCCTGCCGGACTTGGTCCCTCCAGTAACTCCTTCCTTAGATTTCTTGCTTATAGGTTGTTAGTATTAAGTCTGTGCTATTGTATTGTAATATATACTGTGCCTCTTGTAATACAAAAGCATCATCCTCCGAAGCTATTGTATTTACTGAAGTAAAGTAAGACTTGGAAAGAGCCTTACAGAGCCATCGGGTGAAATTCGTTTGTGCTGCTGGCAAGCGAACTTGATTGTATCTTTCTGTAGTTGGGAAATCCCGATTTTCATTTTAGTGGTAATTTTGCACGATGGAATCGGAATAGCAACAATGGCAAATGATGCAGAATCTTCTATTTTGGCAGGATGCGGTGCGCTGACGTTGATGAAGGTATCTTGTGCCCATGTATCATGTCTGTCAATGAATGGAGTTTGATGTTTTTCGGCTCCAATATCCTCTAGACAGAGTTGAAACTAGCTCACCGAAACGTGAGCTTAGCTCAAGCTCTCCGCTCATGGCCTAAAAGTGAGCGGAGCTCAAGCTCAAGCTCGCACCAAAAAAAGTTCTTTTTATTAATAGATTACCTTTGACAACTGACAATCAAAACGGTGTATTTTTTTCAGATTTGCTTTCATGAGAAAGCGGTCAATGCTCAATGGCAGAGGTCTAACATTGAATGAGATATGAGAAATCAGAATGACAAATCTCAAATGGATAGACCGAGGAAAGTAATTAATAAAATACACCAAGTTCGAATCATTGATCATTTTTATGAGTTTTTGATGGAGAATTCTTCCACTTCCTGGATGACACACCGTTTTGTTTCATAAATACTAGTTTGTCGAAGTTGGAATCAGACAAATTGCTTCGTTTCGGGACAAAGATGAGTCCTGCCGTACTAAAAAGTCGTTCGCATGCAGCGGAGGATGGTAACGCGCTGTTGAATTCCCTGAATATTCAAATCATGTTTAATGTCTTGTTACCAAATGGACGAATGTCGCAAATAAACTAAAAACTTGTTAGCAGGCAGGCAACTTACACAAAAAAAAATTTAATGGTGGGAAAACGATCCAAATCTTTCAGGGAGGCTTTAAGACATCCTTCGTTTAGAAAACGGTCTGCTTCGTTTACTTCTGTAGGTGCTCTTCTTTTAAGCGCACTTAGGAAGCTTTTGCTTGATCTTTTTCTAGTCGGCGAACTGTCAGCTCCACTGTCAATCCTGTTAACAAAATAACATTTTAAAGAAATTACAGAATGAATGAGAAGTGATATTAAACTTACTGAAACTCCATTGCGGCAGCAGTGCGTCGTTGAACTTCGTTTTTAAGGAGATCTGTGTCACTTTCTTTACTTTCCTTATCTTGCACCCACAGATTAAAGTGGGGATCAGAAAGAGAGGCAAGTTGCAAATGTTTCTGGAGAAAAAGATGATTGAATCTAGCACTAATGCTATCCAGTAAAGAGCCCACCAACGGAATACAATGAGTAATGCTTCTGTCTTTTTCCATTTCAACCAACTTTTCTTTCAAAACAGTTAGAACGGGCAACACGCATCCAAGGGACATACTTTCCTCATTTTGGAAAATGTCTAATGCTTGTGACAGGGGTTTCATAACCCTAACAAATTCTTTTAAGAAGTCTTTTTCAACTGCAGTCAGCTTAGTGATTTAAAAATGTTCGAATGTTTCGTTTAGGGCTTCGTCTTTTTTATCAATGGAATGTTCTACCTTCGCCAATCCGCCGTAATAGCTATTCCATCTTGTATCATTGCAAATGACGAAGAGTTCGCCCATTTTTGACTTGATGAAGTCCGATGCAAGGGAACTTCTTTTTTTTGTTCCAAATACTCTTCAACTTGAGGTCGAGAGATTTTTTAATCTTTAAGAATGGACGATTACGAATTTTCTCCACATCCGTGGTTGCAATGAGGTTTAACGTATGACAAGTGCAGCGCATATGTGGAGGAAGAATAATGCGCTCCACCTCCTCTTCATCGTCAGGGTCTGATCCATCTTCAAGTCCATCCATCTGTCCTCCGCTGCTTCCATTAGACTTTGAGACTCTTGCTGCCTCCGACGTACAAATATGACTCTCAATTATTTCTCCGATGTCGACTAGGACAAAATCATCCTCTTCTTCCTCTTCAAAACAGTCTTCGTCGCTGGCTTCATTAGATGCTCTTTCATTTCCAGCATCTTTTGCTTGGAACATCCGGAATGCTTTCAAGAAGTTTGATCCGTTGTCTGTAATGGTTAAGTTTACTTTTGAGGAGATTTTGAACTCTTTATGCATCTCTGAAATTGCTTTGGCCAGCACATCGTAAGTATGGGATCCATAAATTCGGCGGACGCCAAGACAAGCGCTTTGTCTAGTCACTTCATCCACATCCAGCCAATGAACCGTCATCCCTAGGAAACTTTTTTGACGAGCCGTCCAACAATCAGCTGTTGTTAACACATGGCTGGCTTTTGATAGTTCTAATATCAAATTTTCCTTGGTTTCTTGATACTGCTTATTTAAAAGTTTCACCATGAACGGGCGACTTCTGATTGACAGTGGACCAATCAAGCCACCAACAAGCTGCTTGAACCCCTCTTTATCCACTTTACTGAAAGGAAGCAGACCAGTGATGATATGGTTCTAAAGAAATTTAATCAGTCAGTAATTTATTCGAATTAATGAAGCATAAGTGACTTACCAAAATTGCTTTATCTAATTCATCCTGAGTTCTTATTTGTTTAAATCTCGAAGTTCCATCCAATAAATGTGTAACAATTTTAGGTTGCTTCAACTGCGACTTGTCAGCAGTGTTGTTCGTCTTGTTGAGGTCTTTTCCTTTTTCTGACCAGAGCAAATTAAATTCTTCCAGACATTCAGGGTGCTTAAGCTATAATGTAAAAAACACATCAATTTAATGCTCATCAATTACAATTAAAGACCCTCAAAAGCCTCAATGACTTATGAAAAAAAGTGAGATATTACCTCCATGTGGGTTCTTGCGTTATACACAGAGTTCCTGGTAACTGATAACAACTCTATATTCCCTTTCTTGTTGTAAAAAGTTTTAAATTCGTGGCACTTCAAACATTTAACAAAAAACCCTTCCCCATTTTTTGTTAGCTCGATGAACTGGAAGAATTTTGTTGGCAGCTCAATAGTCCCTTTCATCCATGGATGTCCTGCAGAAGTACTGGCAGTGGCAGGTGTCTCACCATGCCTGTTATTCTCACTGAACTCAGAAAAATGTTACAAATTAGTCGATCATCAGGCCACTCAGTAATAAACACAAAAGTCAAACTAGAAATCAGTCAATAGGGCAATAGGCCAATAGCCTACATCCTAATATCAATAAATTTGTCTAATTGTCTTTACCTTTCATCGCTGCCAGAACCAGAATCATTGTTCTCTACATTTACAGTTTTATAATCAACTTGATCATCACCACCTACAGCAGTAACAGCACACACATGACTTTGACTTTGTAAACTTGTAGCTGTACGCTTTTTTGACGCCATTTCTTTTTCCCCACTCTCTAAAGAGTTTCAGACTTTCAGTTTCAGATTTCCTGGTTTTAATTTGAACAAAATTAGTGTGAAATATCAATTAAGCAATTAACTACAGAAAACCGATATTTAAGACACAACTCACAAGTTTATGTTTTTTTTTGTTCAGTTCAATCACTAAGCTGCAACTGTAAAGCATAAGCGACTAGTATAGGCTACGCAATTAGCATGTAGCACAGACTGACAGACAGCTTTCCACCTACAACATGGAGACTTGTCTCATTTCGGCAACAACTTTCGATTTCGGCCGCTAGATGGCGCCACAAGCATGAGCTTCCGTTCATGAGACAAAAGCTCAAGCTCAAGATCACACTTTTTCAAAAAGAGCGGAGCTCAAGCTCAAAGCTCACAAAATGAGTGAGCTTTTGAGCTTAAGCTCAAGCTCTCGTGAAGCTCGTTTCAACTCTGCCTCTAGATCAGGTTACTGGACACAAAAATCCAGATGGCTCTTTTCCTTTTCTTTTGACGGTTTTCAAAGATCAACCCCGCAATCATTCGTCCTTTACCGACGCCTGTGCCCTCTCCTATAAAGGAGCCAGCACGAGAGCCATCGGGCAAAATCCGTTCGTGCTGGACGCTAGCAAATGCGATTGTGTCTTTTTGGAGTTCAGAAAGCCCGATCTTCAATTTCTCTTTGCTCATAATCTTCTTCTTCCACCGGCAAAAGAAAACGAGGCCGAATTACAATAATTTTTTTGACTTGATCTGAATATGTATATAAATACAAACTCCCAGACCCCTTTTTTTTAATTCGCGCGCTGGGTCTTCCATCTCGTATGGGGGTCTCTGACAAGGGCAGACGCGGGATTTGAAAAAAAGAAAATTTAAAATAATTTCCATTTTTGCCGCCGTGCCAAAGTATGCGGCATTGCATAGTTGCAGCAGTAATGATGTCCTATGGTAGTACTCGAGTTTTTTCTTAGACTTCATCTCCCGAAGATTCATCTGAGCTTCTTTCTCTCTTTTTAACGCCGTTTTATTTTTTGCCATAGGCTCGGCAGGGATTTATACGGATTTATACGTGTTCTCTAGTGTGTGTGTGCGCTCTTTGTTGAACTTTTGGGCTCTGTAAGGTAGGAGCCATTGAGAAAAGACTCTCGGCTTCTTCACAAGTCGAAGGAGAGTGACTTGAGGGAAAAAGAAGACCATTATGTCGAATACTACTACTTGCACCGAGCAAGTTTAGTGGAGTGTCGAATACTACTACTTACGCCAAGCAAGTTGGAGTGGAGTGTCGAATACTACTATTCGCGCGCGGGGCTTTTCTCATTTTGCTACCCCGATTTTATAACAAACGGAGTAGAAAACTGTGCATGAGCAGCGCTCACTCTACCCAGAGTTAACACACACTCGAATGCGTGTGTGTCCCTCACAACTCTCTTGATTGACATTACACAGGCGGGAGGAGCGACTGCACTCGTCTGTTAAACAAGGTGGAAGGCGATTCATTATTTCATTTAATAACAATAACACGACGTCAAAGAAGAGAGACTCTCATTAGGAGAAATTTTTTTTGAAAGAGAAAAATAATAAAAATCGCTGGGGAGGGAGGAACCGCCATTTTTCTCTTTTCATTTTTATCCGTGCAGCCGTCAGTATGCAACGGTCGGCACAGTCGGGTGAAAGCAACACAATTACATAGAAGAGCAGCACATAAAAAGGGCAACTATTAGCGTGAACTGGCGTCATCCATCATCGCCGTGTGATTAGTACAACAGTGCAATGGCCAGTGTGTGCAGTGCCCAGTGATTTGTGTGGCTGGCAACAACAAGGTCAAAAAGATGACGGAAGAAAAAAAAGAAAGGCTAATATGGCCGGCAATACTTGTTTCCCTCCGTATATCAGTCTGTGTCATGCATTAGCAGCATCGTCTGGGATAATGATTTGGGGCAATTCGTCTGGGACAATTCCTCGGCAACGTGGACAAAAGAGGAAAAAACAAAAGACAATCATCCAACGAAATAAAAGAAAGAAAAAAATCACTTCCATAAAAAGGTCGGGATCAGTTGAGAGAGCTTTTTTTCATTCTCTCTATTTTTCTTTATTTTCCTCATGTAATATATACACTGCTGACTTTGTCTCGGATATTCTCTTCCCGTCTGCTCATTATTTTGCCTTTTCTCTTTTATGCAACGCTATTGTAATTATTATCTCGTTTCAGATGGATTTGATACGAAGTATTATTGTTGTTGTGCCAGTGTGTATACAGCCCGAAAACTCGGTCAGCCGGAAAAGAGACTGAAAACCCACAAGCCTCTTCTCCTGTGTCCTGTCGTCCTAATCTCCAACCTTTTTATTTCAATTCATTTTTATTTTTGTTTTCCACCGTGGTGGCGGTGGCAGCAAATGATCAGCTGATGAACGTGACAGAGCCGAATGGCACGTCCAACGTGGAAAGAAAAAAAAGAAACAGCCAGAGAGAGAGCGGAAAAGTTAAAAATAAAAATTCAAAACGACGTTATGTGCACTGGGTTTGTTTCGTTGTTATCGTTTAAGTTTTTTTATAACAGATTTTACCTACCCAAAATTTGGTTTGCTTCCTCAACTTTTTCCTTCAATGCTCCATAAAACATTTAATATCTTTCAAAAGCATTTATCATCGTTGCTTGCGAAGCTTACCAACATATAATTTGTTCTTTCGATTCTAAAGCCTTTGAAAAAATTGTTAATTTTTAAAACTATATAAAAAGGAATAAATGAAATCCTTACTACAAAGTCACTATGGAACGACGGTACCATTCGAAGGTGATGCAATGGTTTATTTCCAAAAAGTTCAAGTAGCTTTCACAGACAGCATAATGGTGTGTAGAAATTAACTGCTTGTATATGCTTTAGAATATTAATAATCTCATCCCTCACGTGGTCGTGTTTTTCCCACAATTTTGTTTCTTTCTTTTTCCTAAAAATGTAATGAAGAAGGAATAAAAAAATCAATTCCCTTTGGTTATCAAAACTTTTGAAAACGGAACTTAAATTTCGAATACTATATGAGCATAAATTGATATAGGTATAACTAATAACCTAGTTAGTAAAAGGAATAGCGTATAGTTGATTGGCACAATGATTTTGTAAACTTTCTTACAATATGTTGTTGCTGGTAGTCTTCGATCTTCTGCCTAACACTTTTGATTTGGCCACGATAGTTGTTTTTGTTTGTTTTTTTGGGAAGAAAGTCGTCATCTTCTATTACTGACGCCATACTTGAAGATAACAGCAGTTCAACATACACATGGACATAACACAAACACGAACACAGACTACAGAAAAATTGATTTCCACCAAATCAGCACTATTTTTGCAGATTTGGTGAATGTAACCGTCAGGGCTACCCAAAAGAAGTTGACTCAGAGGGAAAATTTGCTAATGCAGTAAGCGCCTTAGCTCCACTTTATGCGATACATATTACAACTGAGACGCAAGAAAAAGATGTGTACATCCTAATTGTGCTACAGGATGCTATCATAAACGCCTACTGGCCGGGCAACATAGTGTTGATTGGTGGTGTGATTAGTGGTAGTGGATTGATTAGTGGTATGACATCCAACGAATTTTTGTGTTGGTCACAAGGATTTTGCAAAGTTGTGCGTTTAAAATTTTGGGGGATATATATTTTCTTTCATCTTTCGCTGGAACTTTTCATTAGAGAACTTTTTGAACGAGGCATTCCACAGGAGGCTCTATTTTTCTTCTGTTACGGACTGAGTACTGCATATGGAAAAACAAAACGCTAAGAGACGAATTTATTGGCATCCAATTTACGAAATGCTATTTTGGGAAACGCGCCGATATGGAATTAGACAAGCTGGCATCTCTATGCTGCCAGTGTTGGTGAGTTCACCAATTCCTTAATTGAATTATCACAAAAGAGATTTTAAACTAACTGGCTTTTGCCCATCCTTTAGTTATTATTTTTCGGAATTATTTCGATGAATTTTCTTTTGCGCTAGTTCGGGACGGACACGAGATTTGAACGTCACCTTTACAGAAATTCATCACAAACACCAATTCAATGGTTTGATGTAATTTTCATTGCCACGTCTCGTGTTATTTTTTTGGCTAACCCAAGATATTATTGGAATTCTCCAAGATTCCTTCTAATAATGATCTTGTGTCCATCCTTTTTTTTGGGGGGTGGGGGGGGGAGGGTTGGGTTGTATCATATACCCCCAGCGATTATCGAAAGATGAGAGACCAACTGTTTGGGATCATACCGAGATTTAAAAAAAGGTCGAAGCAAAGGACTGCCATTTTTCTCCCCCTGCCCATTATATTTTAAATCTCGATATTGGGAAAAATCGGCAACTATGGGAGGGGGAACGAAGGGAGAAAATCTTAGAAATGAAAAATTGTCATTTTCAATTCGAAATTCACATGATTTTTTATATGGTATTGTATAGTAAACCATACATGCCGCTATAGAGCTAACAATGCTCTTTTTTTTAAGCTCTTACGCACCACCTAGCTCTATTTTCCGTCCCGTAAAAGGAAACAAAAGTAGTACGATTTACTACTGGCCCTCTCGAGTGTGCGGAAACTTTTACTTCCAATTTAAAAGGGCTCTTCCCGTAAACGAAAAATTCCCCAAAAAATATGTTATAAAACTTCAGTCTAAGAACCCCTAGTTCAAAAATCGCTTTCGTCCGACGAAAACTTGATTTTTGGCGATTTTTCAAAAAACCCATTTCCCATAAGCTTCTCTCAGCTGTGCGGAAACATTAGGTAGTTACTGTATGGGGAGAAGCCTGAAAAGGTCTTTTTCTGGCAGTGTGTGTTTTAAGATAACAAGTAAAAAAAAAGCAGTTTTAACCTACTTTCTATTGCTTTCAATCGATAAACTTTTTCCAAAGACCTTGTTTTTCTGCTAAATTCAACAGAAATTAATTTTGCAATGGCTTCTAAAATCCCCGAAATTTCTGAAATTATCTTCTTAAAAATTCTAACTTTCATGCTGTCCTTTGATTGCACCAAATATGAAGTAATTTACCAATTTCACCCAAATAAACTAGATGTATTGGCCCAATGGGAAAATCCATTCGTCATATTTATCGGCAGATTTTCTAGAATAGAAAGTCCCGTGTGATGCGTTTGTTGCTCACGACTACGCAAAGATTCGTCCGTTCTGAGAATTGCGTCAATTTCTGGCAAATTAACCCTTCCTCCCCTTCTACTTTCGTTGTGTTCATACTCCCCTTGTGTCTCGCATTTACTGCAACCAAAAATAGATCCACAAGGTTTGACGCATTTAATAAAACTGAGCGCTGCCACGTCACAACAAAAGGCTTCAATTTCAATTTTTATAACACTTTACTGATAAAGATTCTAATGAAAACCTTGCTCCATTATTTCTGAAATTTCAGTAAAAAATAATGCAAGTACTCATTAGCATTTTGAGGTTTGGAAGTACCATGATTAAAACCGATATCAAATGCATCTGCTCGTTTCAGTTTCTATCGCCAAACAACAGGCCAAAATTGGCTGTTCATGCTCTTACTAGATGGCAACCCATCACAACCAACATACATCTTTAGAACAACTTCTCGATATTGAAATTGTACATTCAAACTGTCGAGAGAAGATGTAAATGTAATTCCTTTCAAAAAATTAAATCCATAGTAACGATCAGGGTTTACTTGAATGGTACTTACCTTACTCCTAATTTCCTAATAAATTTTTGGAAGATTTTGTAAGAAACGAAAAATGTTGTTCAGATCTTAAAACAGACAACAATTTGTCGACACTACTCCTTGAAACATTCCTGACTACAGCCCAATGAAGACTAACTTTAAATAGATCTTGACGCTGCTTTTCACTAATATCATCATTTTCTTCGTAACCATCCCAATCACAATTTATTTCTTGACCGTCGTCGTCCTCTGAATCAACGTCTACATCACTTCCATCGTATTGAAAATCGTCAAAACAAAAATCGAATACATCTTCAAAATCTCTTAAATCAGAAACTATGATTTCGTTCTCAGAGGAAGTACTGTTCAGATGACAAGCTTTCGTCCAATACCTCGCGATCGGACTAATTTTCAGCCTCGCCATCGGAATTATGATCATAATTTTTTTGAACATCAATATCTGTTATCTGGGCATCTACATTTCCTTATGAATAAAATCCACAGGAGTTTAATGGTTGAACATTATCCCGTCCGATGTCCTGATCGTTGTTTGTTACTTCGTTACAATATTCATTTAATTTTCTACTGATTGATAATCTAGTTCTTCATGCTCTCTGTCTTGAACCCACAACATTTTTCAACTTTTGCTTATCCGTGGTGGTATCACTAATACTTTATTCGCATTTCACTTTCAGTTACTGAAATACCAGCAAAGAAAACTGTGGACATCGGTAATGATAATTTCCCCTTGTTATTTTAATATCATGCACTTGTTTACATATTTGTGATATATATGCTTAGGAAACATCATCTGCAGCAGAAATACTTCAGAAGACGATGATTCCTATGGAACCCGAGACCATGTAAAATTTAAAAAAAAATATTTTGTAATTGTTATATATTACTTTACGCCGTACATGCATTTTTAATATTTTTTCAGAAACCGTGCAAAGACAACCCAATTATAGTGGCTATTACAACTGGGGAATGCCATCATAGTGGGAGCATAATTCGAAACATCCAGATTCTTTTATTCAAAGTTATACACCACCTCCTGCTTCGTATGATTTTCCCAGCCAGCCTATTGCTAATATCTCAAGCAATGGCCATTCATCTTAGTTTGGTATAATCACATGTTTTATTTTCCATAATCTAATACTTAATCTATATTTTCTTGCCGTTGCTCATCATTATAGAATGTCGTTTACCTCTGTTCAATGAGTGCGATATCCAATGCCCAGACCATCCCTGTCCACCCCCGTACATGAAACCCCCCGTCAGTGCATCTATCATCCCTCAGTCAGCGCACCAAAGGTATCAACATCAAGGCATGTCGTCAACCTCTGTTCAGGGAATACGTAATCCAACGCCTACACCATCTCCGTCTCCTGTACATAAATTTCCCACCGGTGCATCTATAATCTCTCAGTCAGCACACCAAAGGTATCATCACCAAGATCCAACCAGTAATACCAGGGCAAATGAGTTTGATCATCACACAGCTGGGGTTGTTCCATTAAATGATAGCAATTAAACCTGAAAATAATGTGTGATATTTATACTAATGTATTGTTTACAGGAAAAGTATCTCCTAAAAAATAAATGTTCGTGTCAGCTTTAGCAAAAATCAACGACAAACTGTCAGTGATAGAAAAATCGATAAAACCAATCAGCGATGAAGAGTCAAGTGACATTATTGATGACTTGAATGCTTTTCCTTTGAAGAATTTTGAAGATTTTCGTTATTTTGAGAAAATTATTAGGAAAGACGCCAACATATTCAAGAAGCTCGTAAGTCGGATTTAAGTGATTTACGAAAACCATACAAATTTCTGTGTTACATCAATTAAGGTATCCCGAATTCATTTTCTAGGGAAGCAAAATTCAAAAAAATTGTCCCGCCGGCTACGTTCGTAGAGCCTGGTCAACCGTGTTTGCTGATTCTCAGTCCAAAGAAGTGAATTGGCTTGGAAGACGCGACAAGAGAGTGAACAACGGTTTAGGCAAAAAAGAAATTAGTTCTTGGGTCATCACCAAGGCCGGGAATGTTTGGTAAATAAGTCATGTTTTTTCTGTAATAATACAAGGTCGTTGTTTATTTACTATTTAGATGGAATACGTTAAAACAAATCTTTCCTTGAGGTGGAATACGAATTGTTTGTTAGGGAAACGAAACAGCATATCTGCGTAACGCAAAGTCGCGTTTTCACTCGGCGAAATTGGATACTCAATCGGATGAAGGGTCAGATCACATTTAAAAGTATTTTTTTTTAATCTTATCCTACTAACTTATTTTAAAAATTTATTTCACAGGTAGTTTTCAGTCTAATATTCGTCGTCCTGACGTGTATCGTCATGATAACACTGTAATGGTTATGAAAAAATATAAAGTGTTTGGTTTTTCAAGTTATGCGCTTTAATTATTTATATCACTATTGAATGTAAATGGTATCCTTTTCTAGTGACTATTGGATTTCGGTGAACGATAGCTTTAAAATATTCAACAAAGATATCTGAAAATATATTTCTGATACCGAACCTGAATCCAAACGTTTCAACCGTAATTGTTTGCTTTCTTCAACGTTACGAAAGTGAAATTTTGCCGTTCACCTTGACGTGTCAGCCATCCACCTCGTAAAACATTCAGGTGACCGTGGCCTAGCTTAACTCAAACCCAGACGTGAAAGTGACTTCCACGCCCTTTACAGGGCAGTGTGCATGGGCAGTGGTAAAATAGGAAATAAGAACTCCTATGGACTCTCCTGTATCAAGTTGTCGCTCTGCACGTTTATCAATCAACCGCGGCTTACTCGAAGGTTCGACAAACTGTGGAAAAAAAATAGTGAGATTCATAAACCATGAATTGAATCCACAAAATGGTCTCCTAACGAAAAGTGAGGAAGGGAAATGCATCACCGTTGTCCACTAGTTAGTTCCCCGGCAGGTGAATGGCCCACAGGTCTTCGGTGTGTTTGTCGTAATGAACGCCATCAAGAGGGCGAGTGGTGGAAAATGTCATTGTTACCTGAGGCATGTTGTAATACAAATGTTTGCACACTTTCTTCCTCCCTTTAAACCAGTCAAAACAAAGAGCAATCCAACAAAAAAGGAACAAAATATGTAAGAAGAAAATCAAATTTATGTAGCAGTCGTCTCTTTCATGCCAAGCACTCACACCTCTTCCTTCCCAGTGTTGTCGCACGCTCCCGATTCTCTTAATCTGACGCTGGTGTGCCACAGGGTTGCTGGGGAATACAATTTTATTTCGTTACCATATGCACGAGTTAGGAACGGAGTATAAGATTTATAAACAGCCTTCTTGGAAAATCCTAAATCCTTGTAGATTGCACCTGCAACCGATTCAAATATGTCGGCAAGAACCCCTGGAATCAGAAGAAATTCCGCAGTTGCATTAAGATTCTCTGGGGTCGCTTTCAATCTAAAAAAACTGAACGGCTGCAATTATTTTATATTTGTTCCTGTCTAATCTCGATCTTAAAATTCTGGGTATCAACTATATGTAGGGGGTTGTGGGCTGAAATGGCGTAAATGAAATAGGAAAGATGAGTAATGTGACCATGTTCAAAGTTCACAATTCACAATGGTTTTTTAAACAAGCGATGTTTGAAAATTTATCGCTGTCCCATATTACCCAGTTTTCCCAGTACACCCCACTCTCCCCTACTTCTTGCATCCCTTCTTACTTTTATCCTGCTGGCAAATAGATGCAACTTCTTTCTGATTTACTATATTTTTGTTTATTTTGTTTTGTACTGTAATCGGCACTCCACGAAGAAACGTTTGAAAGCTGAATTTGACAGCTAAAACACAAAAAGACTCGTTACAAGTAATAAATGAGTAGAATCTTGACAGATGCGATGGGGATTGCGCTTCAAATTTATCAAAAAGGTAAGTAGATACTTATAAATCTAAAAAGAAAAAAAATTAGTTTAAATCAGTTTGATTAGATAACTCATGTTATAATAGCTCTAAGGTAGGCGGACTTCATCAGCAGTTTCCTATAGGGGAAAGTGTCGCTTTTAAAAAAAAGTATATTTTCTTGATTTTATTTCATTTTAAAATTAAGTTTGGGAAAGATAAATTTTTTAAGATAATTAATTATAGATTGGTTCTGGATAGGAAACTGAGGTTGCGGAAAGGAAAATAGGGGATGTGGAGGAATGAATCAATGCGTGGGGTTAATATGCAAGTTAAACACGAGTGCTTGACTATCATGATGTTGATTTTTAAGATAATTTATCGGTTATCAATCATTAATTTATATTTTTCAAAAATTTATTTTCCTCAAAATTAAGAAGCAAATGGTCAAACAAATCAATTCGCGGCTGTCATCGCCTATTTATTTTAAATTTGGAATGTTGTGTGTGTATCAATAGTTTATTTGGTTCTGACTAATGATGGCGTTCTAATAGTATTTAATTTTCTAAAAATTTCTTCTTTAGAAAATTATTCTTTTCTTTGATTCCCAATTTTTTTGTTCTAGCATGTTTTTAGCTCAATTCTTCATAGGAAGAAAACACAAGCCATTATTTAAATGCTAATTAAACCAGCACATTTAAGTTTCTTCAATTTATCATTATCACCAACAACTGCTCAGCATGCATTCTTATACACACAATTGGTCTTTACATAGATAATGCAAGGTATTCAACGCTTGTACATGAAATACAATCAAAAAGTGAAATTTCATAATTAAAGGATATCAGTATAAGTTAAAACGCAATTTCTTATCTCCATTTTAAAATTAGTATCTTTTCGTAAATTTCCTATCATGTGGCGTTTCACTTTCGTGACGTTGACTAAGTATCGGTACTGCCCGTACAAATGTTTAATCTAAAGATCCACAAGAAGGGAAAGATTACATAAAATAGAACTTTGTTAACTCTGATATAAAATTTTCTTTGTTTAGCACAGTTCAACTAATACATCTAACAAGTAGAGCTAGATTTTAAATTTGTGTGGGTTATATAATTACATAGATATTAGAAATTGATTTTATAAGCAGTGGCGTAGAGTTTACACGAAAGTTACGAAGCACTTCAGAATTAGCACGTTTACTATTTCTTGCTTCTTTTTTTATTGAATTCCACTGTTGCTTCGTCACGCTGCGTTACCAAATAGATAAACAAAACAATAAAGCCCTGTTGAATGTCTGTTCATCAACGAAAGTTGCAATCCGTTGAGAACTTCATCCAATGGGATCCAAACCTTTTCTGTTACAACCAAATATATTAATTTGTTTATTAGGACGGGGGTTTGGAATCAAATTTTATTTATAACCGTCCACGAAGTCAGACTTTCTCACATTTTCAAGAGAATAGATAATATTCTATTGAATTTATTATTATTATCAAGTCTACATAATCTTATTTTATTTTTTAAATTATAAATATTAATCTATATTATTTTTACCAAAGTTGTTGATGGTATATGTTAATTTAGCCGGAACTCCTTGAAGAAATTTGAAAAATCATATTTTTCCCCCACCCCAAAAGAATTGTTACATGTATTAGCCGTTCGATAGCATTTTGTATATTTGGAAATTTTCAGATATCAGTGTAATTAAAGTTCAACGGGTTAAGGGCCAAGGTAAGCGCTACCTACCTGACCAAAGAAGATGAACTTCCCTCTTAAAGAAGTGTCTTACATCAAAAAGTACGATGGAATAATTTTTCACACTGAAAATTCCACATTAGGTATAAGATACAATCACGTATTTGACTAATAACTGACTTTTATAATATACATCAAAAGAAAAGGGACAATCCTGAAAATGAGAAGGATTTTTTTTTAATGGAAACAAAGGGACTGCAGAGCTCGTGTATACATCATCTCCACAATCAACCTAAAGCAGCAGCTACTTTTTATTGACTGCACAACAGCAAACCAGATGTGCTCTACGCTTTCGGTGCAGTATCTTGAGCAGGCTTCTGCCAATCTATACGACCTACGGGCCCAATGGTACCAATAAAAATACAAGAAGGGCACTGACATGTATACGTTTATTGCCGATATCAAAGCAATCGCCCATCTCCACATCCCCATACTACTTCACTATAGAAAAAAAGGACGTACCATACACCAAACGAACTTGGTTATCAAGATTGTGTCTGAGCTCCTGGAAGAGTATCGACTGTTTGTCTCTTCGTCTAGCGACAGAAGTTGCTGATGCTCACATCTCTTTTGGGGAAATTTTGAAGTAGGTACCAAGAACAGAGGACAATCAGGAATCAGAAATTCATGCAAAACCATTTACATCAACCACAGAGAGTTACGGGACCCGATATCTCATTCAACACCCTCAGAGACGGTAGAACCAAGACAGTAGCCAAGACGTCTATTCTCTCAGTAACAGGCAATTTCCTCCGGCTACAAAGAAGTTAACCAGAGAATAGGTGGAAGAAACGGCAACCACCAGAACAGTGGTAGGGTAGAATCCAGAAACCAGAGCGGACGACACAGGCCAGACAACACCCAGGAGATGCACTTCAACTACTGTGGATTGCACAACCACTTCATCAGCGAGTGCAACAACCAACGACAACACGATCGAGTCGACCAAGAACGGTTGAGTACATCAAAAGGATGAGGTAGGGCAACAGCAAGAAGGTCGTTAATTTATCCAACAACGACACGTCAATCAGAGACCAAGATTTCAGCCTTATGTCCACCACTCCCCATTTTGATACCAGAAGCACCGCAGACTTTTTGGCTGACTCCAGTGCAACCAAATACATGTTCAACCAGAGGGACCAACTGAAAGACTTTTTCACGATCCCGAAGGCTCCACAATTTTCAGATGTGGAGACGACCATGTCAGGACGATCGTCAATAGCGAAAATAAATCTGCCACCATTCAAAAAGTGCGCTATGTTCCAGGGTTGGGTACCAACCTTTTCTCCATCGCAGCAGCCACCGACCCTGGGTGGAAGATGACTTTCGTTAGCACACAGGTCCACTCAACTTCCGAACAAGATGTCTCAACAATGGTCAGAAAACCGGTAGGAAGGACGCTAGTCACGCACTAGTCATTAACCCTCGAAACAAACAAGAAGTCAAGATGAGCGTGGCTTTCCCTTCATCCGATTCTCCTCGTTGCTCACCACGACCAGCTACCAGCTCCTTCGTCTCCACTCATGGACACGACATGCAGCTGCTCCGCTTTGTCCCGGTTTCGAGCGACGATGTTACTAAACTCATCAACTCTTCCAAAACGACGTCCTGCAGCCTTGATCCTCTTCCCACACAACTGGTGAAAAAATTTGTCCACCTTCTCGCTGGTCCGATCTCTCTCATCATCAACTTATCCATCACTACTGGCTGCTTTCCTTCCACCTTGAAGCATGCTGTCATCACACCCCTCATCAAGAAGCCTGGACTTGACCCTGAGGATCTCGCCAACCATCGGCCGATTGCTGGACTCTCCTTTCTTTCGAAGCTGATCGAACGTGTAGTCCACCGCCAACTCTCTACTCATCTCGGGGCTTTCAACCTTCTTCCCGATCGTCAGTCTGCCTATCGCACAAATTACTCCACTGAGACTGCGCTTCTCGGACTCTACAACGACCTTCTCTGCACTGTCGACGCCGGTCAGGCCACTGCCGTTTGCTTCCTTGATCTGACAGCTGCCTTTGATACCATCGATCACACCATTCTTCTCGACTCTCTTTCAACTCGTTGTGGCGTTGCAGCTGATGCCTTACTCTGGTTTGCATCTTACCTTTCTGGTCGCACCCAGTGTGTTCGTGTTGGTGACTGCTTCTCCTCGAGTGTTCCAGTTCCTTATGGTGTTCCTCAAGGCTCTGTCAATGGTGCAATCCTTTTTATTCTTCTAGTCTCTGCCCTTCCTGACCAAACCGAAACCGATGGTGTCATCATTGATCAATATTCTGATGACACAAATGGCCGAATCACTTTCCAACTAAACTCTAAAACCAACCATTCTGACCAACAGGCTGCTATCGCAAACCTCAGTCACTGGACTTGTCGCACTGATCGATGGCTTTTTGATCAACACGTCATCCTCAACCTTTCTAAGTGTCTCTTCTTTTACGCCGTCTCCCCTCATCAAGACCACAAACTTGCCCCTCTACCGTTGGAAATGGGCTCCAGCATTCTTCAACCGTCCGCTGAAGTCAAACACCTTGGCGTCACTTTTGATTCTCATCTTTCGATGTCCTCCCACATTCGCAATGTTTGTCGGTCCTCCTTCTTTCACTTGTGGCGTATTGGCAAAGTTCGGCGCTTTCTAGATCCTCTTACTACTAAGTGCCTTGTTCAGTCTCTCGTCCTCTCTCGTGTTGACTATGCCTGTTCTCTCTTCGTTGGTCTTCCTAGCACTTTGCTCTCTAAGCTGCAGCGCGTGATAAACGCTTCCGCTCGTCTCATTCTTCGTGTGAGGAAGAGAGACAGCATTCGTTCCCATCTGCGCTCCCTTAATTGGCTCTGTGTTAACGACAGAATCACTTTTCGTATTGCCACCTTGACCTATCGCTGTTTAAATGGCTCCGCACCTTCTTACCTGTCTCGTCTAATAATTCCTCTAGAAAACTCACGCAGCCTACGCTCATCTTCATCTGCTCTACTTCGCGTTCCTCGCACTCGCCATGTTAATCTTGGTGATCGATCTTTTGCAAAGGTCGCTCCATCCATCTGGAACCGACTCCCTCTTGCTGTTCGTAATGCCACCACACTCCCCAAGTTTCGCTCTCTTTTATTCAAACACCTTTTCGATTGATGTGTCTTATGCTTTTTCTGTGACTTTTTACCCTGACTGTACTTTCCGCGTCATTAGAACTTAATTTGGATAATGCGCGTTATAAATAAATCAAATCAAATCAAATCAAATCAAATCATCGATCTCACCCTGTCTTTCTACATGGCACATAAGGCTGGCATATGGCAACTACAAAACTATCATCAAGATGGCCTCAGTCAACACGGTCAAGGAACTGAACTTGGCAAATACCACCATCCCAACGGAACCCTTCCCGGGTGCGCGTACGGCAAGCACCAAAGTTAGCCCTTCCCAGTTGAAAGGACTAGAGCAACATCATCGACGACCCGACAGGATGGAACGAAGGAGACCCGCAGCTCCCTCTACGATCAATAACCACCACAAAAGAATTCGCTGCTTCAGTAACCAACGAAAGAGTGAAACTGATCAGGAAAAGCCTACTCCCAACATATTTGTGCGCAGAAACGTCATCATTTATGGTCTACAGTCAGGCGTCCTCACTAAAGCCTCACCAACCACACCATACGAAGGTTGGCACAACGAGCGGACGTGTTCAATCTACGCTTCTTTGGCTCCGTTGAATATTTCCACATCCCAAAAGCCGAAAGGAGAAAACTAGCGAATAAAAGAGCATTCGATGCATTTTTGTTGGCTACAGTGAAACGTAAAAAGCATTCCGATTTTGGGAACCTGAAACACGCAAGATCAAAATCAGCAGAGACGCCACGTTCGACGAGCACCACCGTCCTTATCAGTCCTTAATAAAAAATGGGACATTCCCTGTCCTCATGGGAGAAAGGCCATTAAATCACATTGGACGTTCAACATCAATCCCGGGATGACCGAAGGTCCACAGCGTCACAAAGCTAGTTTCGTTGCTGAAGGATTCAGCCAGTGACCAGGAGTTGACTTCAAAGAGACCTACGCCTCCGTCGTAACAGTGAAACATACCGAACAGTGATGGCAGATACCAACGAAAATGACCTGGAGACCGAACAATTTGACATAGCGACGGCTTTCCTCAACGGACATCTCACAGATGAGAAATATCTAACTCAACTGGAAGGATTCGCTATTCTTGACAGATAAAATAAGGTGTGCCGTCTACATAAATTTATTTATGGCCTCAAACAGGCCTCTCGGTGATTGTAAGGGTCTAAGGACAGACGTTCGCAAACTTCATCAAACAAAAAGGCTTCATGCAGAGCGAGGACTTGCCCCTCCCTCTTTTTCCGTACCAAGGCATCAGAGAAAATTTTCCTGATCATTTGGGTTGACAACGGAATCATCGTCATCAACAAGAATCTTGCCTTCGACAATTTCAAGACCACCCTCAGAGAGAATTTCCAAATTAAGTCACACTGGAACGGTTCTTCGGAATCAATATCGTCTGAAACAGAGCACAGTGAAGAATACGTCTATCCTAATTAGACTACACCAAAGAGATCGTGGTAACGTTCCACATGGCATATGTTTCCTTAAATCAGTTCCGGCTTTCCCAGGAGCCCACTTACCTTTTTTGAGCCCGACAGCATTCTTTATTTGGCATTTTTTCCCTTCCGGACATCTCATTCGCAGTCGGCCAAGTGGCCCACTTTGTCACCAATCATAATTCTTCTCATGTTAGAGCAGTGCAGAAAATCATCTCGTACCTTCGCGGAACGCTCATCCATGGAATTGCCTTTACTGGAACAATCAATAGCAGGTTGGTCGCGCTCAAACTAGATGATTGCACTAGTTATTGCAAAGCTAAGCCGGTACTTTTTTCCTTGTAGATTACGACGCTTATCGACTAGACGATAAGTATATTCTGTTAGGTAACCATAGCATCCGGGAAAATATATATTCTCACTTGGCAACTTTGCCCATGCAGCGTGGGCTCCGCTCTTTAGCCGCGAGGATCTCCAGCACTCCTCTCGTGGCCACGGGAGTTCCCCTATAAGGCCACACTCCCGCGGGCTCGAGTCACGCTGGAGTTCTCCTCGCTGGATCCGCTACGCAGCTGCTTGCATCAGCAAAATTTGCGATTTAAATTGTACCGGCTCTATACCAACTACACCAATGGGAGCTCTCTGATGATGCTGTAACAACGGGGACGACACTTTTACAAATTTGTCTTCTACACTTCTACAGTACGATGATCGTAAAAAAATATTTTTAACTATTCGCATCTTTTTAATTTCAAATTTTTAAAAACTATTTCGCAGATGGATACAACATTTAATACCGGTTTTCTCCGCTGGCTTCTTCGACAGGAGAAAACTTTGCTCAAGTTGATCTTGTTCTAGGACGGATACACGGCGACCTAATGCACATCTTTCAACAGAAAAAGATGTATTGAAAAAGACCCGTCACTTACAATAGCCGAATGGGAATCAGCAATTCGAGCCTTAATGGAACCACCATCGACGACCTCAACCTAAACTTTATTTTACCAGCGTCGTCGGCTCGTTGCTCATCGAACTCTGTCAAGGTGGGCACCATCCAGCCGTCACTATCTACAACTTGAAACACTATCTACAGGTAAACTTACAAATCTAATCCTCTCTTTTCCTATTTATGGCAAAAACATTTTTTAACATCTTTCACATCCTTATAATCAGCCTATCTCCCACTGAATTCGGGTTGAAGGTGTGTCTCGGAAATGGAGTCAGTGTGAGATGGTTTTGAGTCTTTTTTCTCCCTCCATCATCTTTCTCTTTTCTACCCAAAGCAAATAATGAATTACTTCCTGTGTGAAGGTTTCAAGGTAACAATAACACACATGTTCCAACCACACTATATTGTAATATATATGATGATATATGATTTGACTCCATCCCTCACTAATCTCACCCTTATCTCTTCTCATCTAATAGCACGGCTGGGACATGCAAAGTTTGAAAAAAATAATTCGAGTCGATTCCGTCTCAGAGAAATCGAAAATGGTACCAAATCTGTTAGAAATTTTGATTTGCTTCGACGAAACCCCAAAAGGCCTCTTCCTAAAGCTCATATCAGGATCATCAAGACTCCCTTTCGGAGGTATTTACTTCAAAAATCCCCTGTGATATGCTTTCATTCCACTAACGTTTGACGACACAAAACAAAGATTCAAGAATTTACTTCCCCGCTTGACAGTGGAACCTGAAATGCTGAAGTAAAATCAAGACCCAGACAACTACCTTCCAAAAGCGATTACATACACTCATTGCCTTCAACTACCAGATTTAACCAGACGTCATGCTCGAAAAACTATTGATCGCAATTAACGAAGGCTGTAAAACATTTCATCTTTCCTAATTAAAAAAAACAATTAACCCAGATGACTATTACATATCGTTTCCCTTTACAGATCAGCCCGTGATTGGAAACCTAGATTACCGTTACGTATCATTTCCATGAAAGTAAGTGAAGAATGTATACATGGTGTATTACAGACAAATAACTCCATAAATTACACTTTGAAACAAAAACGTATTGTTATTACCTTATCACCAAATAGTTTGAAAAAAGCCAATAGTGAAAAATACACCAAAAAACTTGGTGGCTTACAGTAGTGCCACATCAATTTGGCCATGTCTTGGCGTTGGTTAACACGGACCAGATGATGAGCTCGTTGAACGGCTGCTGGGAAAACAAAGTGAACGAAGAAGTTTTGATGCAAATTCTTCTCAAAAAATAAATTAACAATTATTTGTAGCATTTCTTTACTTTCTGTCCATTTTATAGCAATTTTATAATTGTTAACTTATTTTTGAAACAATTATAAATAGCGTGGCGTGGCAGTCGTCCCAGATGGCGTGGCAAAATGTGGTTGGTCAATGGCGGTAATCTTAATAAAATGGCGCAAAATTTTCTATTTTTTCAATCAATGATATCTCTGGTAATAAACCTCAGATAACAAACGGGGGTTTATACTGTAGGGGAGGCAAAATCTTTTATTCTAAAATATTATTTTTTAAAGGTATGTTTCGCCAAAAAATTGATTTAAAAAACCCGAAAAAATCTACAATTTCTGGTAGTCCCCCTTAGTTTTTCTTAAATTACTTCAAAACTATGCTAACTAGAAATTGCGAATTTCACCGTGTATATTCACCGGTATTCCTAAAAATTCAGATTAGATTGATTTATTCGGGGACTGGCTGCAATGCCTCAGTCACCGTTTCCAAAATTTGTAACCCCCCCCCCAAACCCCCAATTCTGGCCTGATTGAGTATTGGACTCGTGTAAAAAAATTTACAAAAAAAATTTACAAAAAAAAATTATTTTCAGACGACGATCAAGAAAAATCAGAAAATTTTGTATGCTCCCTTCACCTCTTTATCCCTCCAGGCCTACTAAGGGAATATACCACCCATGCCCAATTTCGCTTTTGCGTCGTATGTTAATCATAAATTCCTGTTTTGGACCCGTTTATTTCAAAAATTTGTGAAAAGTAGAAAAATAGTGAAGAGAGAAAGAATAAGCAAATTTAAAGGAAAGATGCTATTCATTCCAGCACGCATGGGAATACGTTTGTTGCTGAAAATGGAATTCCATTTTCTTCCAACTCTTTGTGGAATTCCATGTACACAATTAAAAAATTGAAAGAAAAATCATGTTAAAGATAAAAACAGTAAATTATAATTCTTATAATATTGCGCATGGGAACACGTTTGTGGCTGAAGATGAGAATTCCTATTCCCAAATTTGTTGGGCATTTGCCAGGGCTTTAGCGTGGTTGATCTGGTCGAACTTCTCTTTGATTTAAGCCAATGGTAGATGGGTGTCTTGAAGGCCTGTTTGAGGTAAGTAGATCTTGTATTGAGATTCCCCTTTCACAAGTCCAAGATGTGGGGCGCTGTTTACAACCAACTGAATTACATCCCTTCCCTAGATATTAATAGAAACTTTTAGCTTAATAGCGATTAAAATAAAGCTTAATTTACCTTTTTCGACTTGTTAAACCCTTCTTTAGCCCCAACCAGAACGGAATATTTCTCCTCCGCAGCTTCCCACGACATTCTGCAGTCTAACTGGAAAGTTTGGAGAAAAGTTTTCGCAGTTCCGGTTGGATGGCGGATTGTGAAGGGGAATCAACTTTTTCTCTTCAGCTCAAAACTTTGTTGCTGAATATGGGAATTCATTCTCCCAAATTGGTTTGGCTTCGGCGTAGTTGATCTGGCTAAAATCCTTTCTTATTTTATCCAATAATGGCTGAGTGTAAAGCAGTCCTGTGTCTGACCAAAAGAAATTGTAGTGAGACTCCCATTTCTCACTGCCCCATGGGCTCTCAAACTGCAAATCCAACAACAGGCGGAAGTTAATGAGGGATATGTGAATATAAGTAAGTGATTATTTATTCATTTATATATTCTCTGTTTCTTTCTTTTGGGTAATGCTGAATGGATGTTGACACGCCTCTACTTCAGTTTGTTTGTAAGTGCTAAAACAAAAAAATTTTATTGTAATTTCCGCCTAAATTGCTGTTACTATTGAAAATGACTACAGCCAGTACTGTCTAAAACAATTAATTCTCGTTATTAGCATAACACCAGTTCCAGTTGACAATTGCAAACATTTGTGTTTGCTTGATAGAATTGTAATTGTTTGGATTGCCAGACATCTCAGACGAAACCAACCTGGCCAAAGAGCATCGTACACCCGTTTTTACATGTTTTGTTTGTTTGTTTTTTGTTTTTGTTTTTTTTTTTGTTTGTTTTTTTTTGGGGGGGGGGGGAGGGGGTTATTAGTTCAAAATAAAAACATGCTTTTGATGAACTTGGCCAATGCAAAAATTGGAATGTGAAAAAATTTGGCAAGTTGGCCAAATGCAGACATATTTTAAAATTCACACTTGTATTCTTACTTCCTTTTGTGACAAGGAAATAGCGAGATAAAGTTTATTAAACATTTATAATCCTGAAGAAGTTCGGACAATGGACTATAGAAAGCTTTTCAAGTAAATCCATGGAAGAAATTGGAATTTCGCTAGCATTGTAAGAACCCCAAAGATAAAAAAAAAACTGTAGAGCTAAAAAAAGCAGGGATCTAACTTCTGGCGACGTAATGTTCGATGATGAAATAATGATTTCAAATTTAGATCCAGTGAGCTAGCGTCATGGTGCAGCGATACAATAAAGGAATACATATCAATGCTTTTTTTATTTAAGAGCACTGCTAGTTTTTACATTCTCGTATACCAATAATCGTCTGTGTCGTAACTTGTTCTTTATTGTTTGCAAATGGATTGCACTCCTACATGTTCTTTATCTTGTCACGATCGCAAGAATCTCTTAAGTAAGTGTATTGGCAACTATGTCTTAGACACAATGATTCCAAACTGACCGTTGAGAATACTGTCGACTCCAATTGCATACCCACAAAATGGTAACATTCGCTACAAAAACATCGACAATACTTCCAAACACGACAATACAACCAAAACCAAATCATAAAAAAAATCCGATTCTAACAATAAAAAATCCGTCAAAAACATCGATCATAGTTTCAAATAAACCACACATGAATGAAAGGCCAATTTTTCAAATTTTCTTCATCTCGTTGTATGCTCTTCCTGGTCGTTTTCTTCAGACTTTTTGTCTCCCTCCTTGTCTGCCAATCCTCGTAATCCACTGCCCAGCCTCAAGGCCTATTTCTTTCGCTTTCTCTCTTGACTTCATCCTCCTCCTCACGCGTCTGCTCAATTTTCGTTTACGTCCTCTTCCTTGTCCGTTGATTCTTCTAACCAACGATCTGGTCATCAGTAGGCCTTGTCTTCTTCCTGGTCTTCTCCCATTCGTCTCCTTCTTCCTCGTCTTATCCTATCCGTCCTCAACCTCTTCCTCGTCCGTGTGAGCAACACGTTTCTTTCGTTCTTCGTTCTCTTCCTCTCCCTCGTCCGTCCTCCTTGTCTTCCTCCTCGTTCTCGTTCTCATCCTCGTTGACTCCCTTTACCAACAACCCTCTGCTTCGCCAATGCCTTGTACCCAAGATCTACTCCACCGACGATCTCACTTTGCAGTGTTGTTTGGCCTCCATTTACTTACGTGACTGTTCAGTAATACCGAAAATGCCTTACTAGCTATAAAAAAGCAATGCAATTGTTTACCTACTAGAACCTTCTGCATCTCCACCATGTAACGATCACGAGGATCTCTTGAATAAGATTATTGGCAACTCATCTTATGCCCGATGACTCTAGAAGGACCCCTGAGAATACTATATCAGCTCACCTTATACATAACCACTAAATGGTGACATTGAACAGGAAAACTTGTGAAAACTCATTAATTAAGGATTTTCCTCAACTTATAGTGTTAAATTCCTCTTAAATATATTTTTTTTAAGCGTAAAGTTTCCCTAAATGTTCAAGGGAAAAGGCAGCTACAAGAAAACATATTTGAATCTAATTTTATTTTGAAAGCCGTAAGAAAATTAGGGGATATCTGTGGATTGGATTTCCGAATGCAGGTAAGGAGAAAACGATACGCAATTTTTTAAGACGAAGTCTGCTTGTTCTGCGAATAAAATGCTGCAATCGTTATTAAGACATTCGGCATTTTTATTTTTTTAAATTTTAGTTTGTGGCAAATTGTTATCCGATATGCACTTTCAAGGTCGGTAAGAGTCCACAGCATATTCTAGTTGGGGATTTTTTAAAGCAGCATGATTACTTGAGCTTAATTACTCGATTGTTCACATTTTCAAAATTAACACCTTAATTTCTCGTGATTTCTTTCAGTTCAGCTGCATAAAATCTTCGTCAATGAAGTCACCAGTGACGAAGGCAGAATTTGTGCATCTCCCGGATTATGGATCGATTGCAGATGGCAGAACAGCAAAATTCGTTGGTCTTAACTGACGAGCCAGTTGACTTGCACTTCTTATCCGGTGTCTTTCTTTGCCTCTATCAAATACATGGATATTACCGACAATGTCAATTGTACCTTAAACTTGATTAAAATGGTGAAATGAATAACCATTAGGATTGGCTTCGACAGGAAGAATAGCAACATCGCCCAGAAGCTCTCGTCAATTTTGTATTCTGTATGTTTCTTAGGGATCCAAAAATGCAAAAATCTTTATGCTTCTTTACTTAGTGCATACGTCTGAATCTTACTTTTTCTAATGAAATTTTGATTTCTAACATGACGCCCTATAAGGAGAACACATTTTGTTCACAGTTTTCCTTCATAAATTCTTGCAACGGAAAGTTACAATAACCGAAGCATTTTTGCAAATATTATTTTTTTAAAGAAGGAAGTGTCCTGCAATTCATATTTATAAATGTCTCGTATCGGCTATCGTTACCTTTCTGTTGTATTGGGTGATACGCTTCAAGGGAATTGCTAGTTCGGTTTATATCCCTTGGTACAACGAACATGTCTGGTGGTGTATGGTGTATGTCTATGGTACGAACCATAAAAATCTTACATGTGCAAGAAACAATGGCACTCATATATCTTCGGCGTTAGTAATGGACCAAACTGGGTGCCAGAGTTCAAAACATCAAATAATGAATTATAAAGTTAAATTGTGTAAGTAATATTGCCTCTGTTGAATCAGCAGCCTTGTCACCAACTTTCTTTCTTAATAATTTTGGTAACCTTCGAAAATGCTTTCTAGACTTTTTTTTAATTGAGAAAATCTACGTTTATTTTTACTCTAAATATCCGCGTTAAACAAACAATAACACTTATAGGACTCAAAGATGAAATCAAATATGTTTGAAGGATTGAAATTTATTAAGCATGAAACATTTAGAATTTTTCCCATTCATCATTGTTTCCCTTTCGTAATCTTCTGTAAGCATTGCTCGAAATTAATGGATTCAATTTTGGATACTGGAAAAGCATCCGCCCTACTGGCACTGGGACGTCTGTGGTACATGACACATAAACATGTTTCATGAGGATTTGTGAAATACAGATCCATGGGATCCCCTCTTGGTGTAAATACTTCCCCTCCGTGCGATATAGCATCATTAATATGTCCTGGTAATGTATGTATGTATGTATAGGATGTAAAATAACCACTAACAACCAACATAGCAATAGTCTGTCCATCGGATGTTAGCATCGGACATTTATTACATCCGATATATGTCCACCGAACATCACATATACCACTAATATTCTTTTACTGATGCCGACGGACTTTGAATGGATTCATGTCCAAATTTAACTTCGTAAAATTTGTTAATATAAAATTGTTCCGACCAAGCCGAGAATCTAACCAATAGCTTAGTGGTGTAATGCTAATGCTCTACTGCTACATCAATGTTTAGATGTTGGGTAGGGGTCATATAGGTACTGTACGTACAAATCAAGGAAAAATCTTACTTGGTACATTTAACAAATGTTGAAAACATGTACTACTCGGATTACTTTTTTCATGCAAGTCTAATCTCAATCTTTACATAGAAGGCAAAACAACATCATGTATCACCTGGGAAGGTATATCTACCAAAGGTTATAGGAGTATTCGACTCAAATAACTTCATTTCATACAAAAAGCCTAAAAAATGTGACGTACAATAAATGAAGTATGATCATCCGATCGCAGAAATACTGGATCAGGAAAGTATTTGATGTCGTTGGGACGTCCCAAGGATGAAGCATAAAAGGTTCAATTTCGTTATTAATCAAGGATTCGTAAAAGCCACCCAGAATTCTTTTCAGTAGCTGTGCTGGTTTTCTTAAGAACGCGTTCTTTTAAATAAAAGTGCATTTTTGCTTATCGAACCATCGAGTCTGAGGTGCTGGTGTTCCAATTTTTTTTCTTTCTTGAGCTATTTGAATTTTTTTTCATATTACTTTTCGTACTCCTTATTTGTCAAATTAAATGACAGAAATTAATTTATTGAAGTTCAAAGTAGGATTAATTATTGAAAAGTTGAAAAAATTTGAAATTAACCTTAAAGATTGATTGCCAATTTCAAGTAGCCTCAAGGCCCGGTCTTCCTGTGGTTCATATTTTGATTTCATCAGGGATTTTATATTTAATTAAAATTTAATTCTGAAAACATTGTACAAGGGATGCCTGATAAACACAAACATCGCTATCGGAATCTGACAAAGTGCTGGACAAAGCTTGGTTTGAAGAAATTTATGATTGATAAACTGACTAAATCAAGACTGAAAGAATAACGAATCGTTTTTAATAGTACTGAGTTAAAGTGTAACATTTTTATTACGTAGATATAGGGTTTTCGTGTCAGTGAGTAGCGGGACAACAAAAATTTATATTGTGATTTTTATTTGCCAAAAAACGATTTAAAATGAAAAAATCACACAAAATATTGCCAAAGGAAAAATGACTTATGTTAAAATCAACATGATGATTTAAATCAATATATGGATCACTTGCCATTTCAATTGCCTGATTATTTTAGCCTAGTAATAATAAAAAAAACAAAAATAATAGATTCTGTTGAGAAAAGGCCTCATTAATAACTGCTTCGGCGAGTTAAGATGCGAACAAGATTTGCTCTTCATGATGAAACTAAGTAGTTTAACTGTAGGCACCTTTTTTGCAATTGTATCTTGAAAGCCTCCTGCCTAAGAATGCATTTGAAGGTAATTTCCCAATTTTAGCTTTGCCAAACTACCAACGGGTTTGCAACTATTTTTACGATCTTCCACAGGAATATTTTCTTCAACACCGTCAATTTTTTCCTAGCATCCTATTTTTTCCACAACTTGTTCAGTACTTCGATTCACTACGGTAGAACATAAATAGAGTTCAAAAAGAGAAAAAATGAATTAAAATATCCATAAAAAGTTAATTTTACTTACATAATCCAAACAATCAGTATTTGGAAAGTCTTCTTGTTCACGTTGAAATAAATTTGCTAAAACATAAATTTTACTTATTTAATCGGATATTGAAATCGTCAGTTTAAATTATCAAAAGAGAGTAGGCCTGCTCTAAGGAAATACCAAAAGTGAAACAGGGTTGCTGGCAACTAACAGAAATAATATAGATAACAAACGGATCACGGATAACGGATGGACAACCAGATACCATTCATGCAATCTGATATAATGAATGCCAGTCAATCCGGACCTATTATCTCGGCCAAGATTTTCCCTGAAGAAATGAAATGAAAATTGTTAAAATGGTTTATAAAAATGATGTGCTCTTAAATGTATGTGAACAAATCAGCTGTTTTCTGGTTACGACCAACTAGTTAAGAAGATATTGGCGGCTTTGTTTAAAAAATCTCCGCGTTTCTTCCTAAACAAATAAGGGTAGCCATGCATACTGGTATGTTAAAAGAATTTTCCTCGTAGTCGAGACGAGGAAGGTCCGATTTCAATTCGTACCGGATTGTAAAGTATACGTATAATGTTGTCTTTGACATAAGCTACTGTTGCTATTTTATGCAAAAAACCTTTCGAGATAAAACGAAAGCCATACAGCTTGAGAACACACAGAGTACAGTAAGTAGCGATACAAGGGTTACTGGACCTCATTTCATGTATGTTATTGTAACTTAGTTAATATGTAAACCGATTCTAGGTGCCTTTATTACTTTTTCCTGCATTAAAGAGATGATTAGCACCAAACTCACGACAACCTAGAAGAATAAAGATGACCTGGCTTTGGTGACCAGGTTGCTGGGGATGCAAATAAAAACAGGCAAACCTATATCAAAACACAAAAGGCCTTTGTTTTTATTTGACAAACAATTCATGGGAAAGATTTCGTTTTGTGGTTCGCATTCTTAACACGAACGAAAACAATAGTTGGACCCTCAAACTTCGGAATTCGAAACTAGAAAAACAAAAAACCAGTAAAACCATAAAGAATTTCAAACAAAATCTAGGTATAGATATTGAATGTATCGAATCATTTTCTTTCCACCCGCTGTCTTTCGTGTTTTGGATTGAATTTGCGAAATAAGGAATAAAAGAATGGCAAATAGAAATGGCAAATGGAGTAAGCGGAACAAGCGGACTTTCAAACGATTGGTTATTTTGCTTTCTTGGAACTATGTATACAGGATGGAAGTGTGCAAAAAGGTGCGATTTTCACATACGTAGTACATATATATATAAATGAGAAAAAACTAATTTACGCTTTCACACATGTAGCAACGCAATACACGGGAAAAAATCTAAATTGAAAAAGGTAGGGGAGTTGTATTTCATATTACACATTAAACTTTCATGGGATTGTAGAATTTTGTTTTTCTTATCAACTAAAAGATGGGAGGTTAATTTTTCCGTGTCTTCTAGACATCCTGAAAGCGAGAAAATAATGCGAACATAAAATAATATCTATAGCAGTATAACATCGTTTACCGTTCGTATATTTTCAACTCCGGTCCAATATAAATATGTCGAATTCTATTTCAATCTTAACTGAGCATTGGTATTATGGGGGGTAGAGTTTAGCAATGGCAAAGAAAAATATAAAGAGAAGTGTACGTAATTTAGAGACGCATATTTTAGAGACGCAGTCATGCAGAGGAAATACAGGTGGGAAAGTTTCCATCCAAGTTGGCAACCTCGAGGCACTATTCTAGGCCATATTTTCATATTTTTCCAAGTGTTATGTATTAGTGATTAACACACCCTTTTGGTGTGCTGCGTTTTTAGCCGCTTCTACTTTGTTTACTTTTTTAAATTCCAAGTCTCCCCTACAGACAGATGATAACTGGCAATGCTGTAAATTTCGTCTGCAAACGGCAATACACCCAAGTTGAATCATAAGAATGGTCGAGTAAAGAGCTCACAGATGTTGACATATATAATTCTCTTTTTAAAATCTCATCAGGGGTTTAGATGGTCGCTCTTTACCCATGGTCTCATACATGTGATGCACTCATACATGAGAGTTCACTTTTGAAGTACTTCTTCCACATAGCAGAATTCATTCACGACTAGAGGTGACTTCACTGTCACCCTATACTGTACTTGAAAAGATTAGACTTGCTGCTGTCACATTGGGGCTAAGTGGTGGGGTGACTTCAACCTAAGAAAAACACACAGAACACAAATCATGTTGACACTTATTATGCTGTAGAAAATCAGATGAAACAAACCATGTGTCACTCCTTTGTACCAATGTTGTCACAGGCTGTTGCAGTTTCAAATAATATGTTCTTGCCGATATTACATCTTTATTTGCACTTTAAAGAACGAAATTTTGACTTTCCTTAGAATGGACGGTTCAGAAGAGAAGGCAATCGAATAATCAAATGGAGGTAAAAAGTCAATCTCAACGAAATACCAAAAAGGGGCAGCAAACACAGACAAAGGAATTTTAACGAGACTGATTCAGTCAATGAAAATCAATACAAATTTAAACTGGTTTTTTCTTTCTCGAAAAAGAAGAGCAACAATACGATACTCTACTTTTTCTCATAACAAGAAACAAAGAAGTAGAAAAAAGATGCAATACAATTTTTTCTATTTGATAATTTTGGGTTGAAAAAAATATAGTTTACTGGGATTCCACATTTTAGTTTAATTTGTTTAATGACGTTACAAAATGTATTGTTAATTTTGCAATGCACGCAATTTTTTTATTTTAAAATTTAAAAATCTGGTTTTCAATACGCAATAGCTAATAAACTAAAAACATATCGGCCTTCTCCGTTGACGATCCCCCATACTTCTTCTCGACCAGGCTTAATCTATTTGGATTATTCTATTCGATCAGGCTATTACGGTTGGGTGGCGGATGCTAAAAATTAAGGCACTTTTTTTCCAACTCTCTTTGACCACATTGCAAATCGCAATTCCCTGCAGCTGCAGTCCATTACTACTCATACCAGCGTGCATGACAACAAATTTTGTGGCTGAAGATGAGAATTGCTTTTCCCATTTTTTTAGCCTCATGGTTGATCTGTCCAAATTGCTTTTTAATTTCGGCCAATGAAAGATGGAAGTCTTAAAGGCCTGTATTAGGCCGTTAGATCGTGTATTGAGACTGTTATAACACCAATTTGCTGAACAAGCAAGACGCTGACTAAAACCAACCACACTTCTATAAGAGAAACTTTTAGATCAATAGTGATTAATCTTAAACTAAACTTACCTTAAACGAAATATAAAACCATTCCTGGGCCCCAACCAGTAAGGAAGACTTCAGCAGCTTTGCAGCTCCGCAGCTTTCAACAACATTCCACAGTCTACATGGAAAGTTTGGAGGAGTGTTCTCGCTATTCCGGTTGAAATATGGATGGAATTGGATTGTAAAAGTTAAGGCACTTTTCCCAGTTCTCTTGGACCACATTGCAAATCGCAGTTCCCTGCAGCTGGAATCCATCACGTACGCCTGCCAGCAGCATGAAATACTCTACCGAGCGACTCTCTTGCTTGGTTCCTTATCATGGACGGCGCGGATGTCGGTAAATATTCGACGGGAATTATATTTGAGAACTGTGAAAGAGAAAGCAAAATGTCCATCTGGGTTTCGGTTTCCAGTGACCTGAAGTATGACGCGGAACGAGATCTTCGCGGCATTGCAGCCCACTAGATTCCTGTTCATGCCTTTAAGGAGATGTAGTACAATACTCTTACTTATCGGAAAGTCAAATTCCAATGAATAATACACCCAGAAGGGTTTTCACTTTGATTTCTCTCGTTTCTCTTATGATTTAAGAAATTTGACTGCTATGATAGTATTATGGTGATGGATTAACTTGAAAAGTCGTAACAGTATTGGCAAATGGATTGTTTCATTAATTTTTTTAATCCTTCCATGATCTTCTTCTAATTTTTCCCATGTAGGCTAATGATGAGAAATGAGGAATGACCATTTGTCCGATCAGACTTTAAATGCGGGAAGAGGGGGGTCTGTTCGTTATTATCGCAATGTCTCATCGCTTGATGAGAACCAGTTATTCGTCGCTCGTGTCGTTTCTATTTGTAGCACTACATACTGTACTCTGTGTGTTTTCCAGCTGTATGGCTTTCGTTTTCTCTCGAAATATTTCAGCGGAAAATAGAGCAGGATGAGTCGAGGCGACGTTAATGAAGGTGTTGGGATCGTCGAAGTTCTCCCCAAAAGTTAAACGTCGTCGGGAAGGAGAGGGAGAAGGAGTTCATCCTTGTCTCGACAACGAGAAAGGTCCGGGGGATGGCCTCGAGGCCATACTCTACTACTACGGATACAGAAATCCAAATTTCAATAGTTCTCGATAACTATTCCTGCCTTTATTCTACTTTTACCGAACCCCGTGTCGTCTCCCTATAAGAACCCAGCACAAGAGTCATGAAATGCTTTTATTTACTTCAAATGCGTTTCGAAATATCGGAGAGTGCCAACATCGAAAGCAAAAATGACGTTATTTTCTCTACTTAATCTTGCTGAATTGGAGAGTCCTAATCCAGTGGAAAATACCAGACACGTACGGAGCAACTCCTTAAATGTCGTAAAGGTGATTTTGATGGTTTTATTGTGTTTGATAATTGCCATCAAGCCAAGAAATATGTTCCTATCGGCTTTACGGAGCCCATCAAAACTGGCTTGGCAGTGCTGAAATTACAGGACAAGTTGCCTAAGGCCAGAATCCTCTACGTCTCTGCTGCTGGTGCCTCCAAGTCCAGCATGTGGACCTCCTTTCTCAAAATCCCTGATAACGTTAGTAAATTCTGCATTACAACAGAATAAAATTAGAAAAATAAACCGTTTCTCTGTCTTACGTTCAGTTTTTGCCATTAAATGGAGTTCCATACCCTATGGTCCCAAATCAGATAGAAAATGCAGTGAAAGTTGCCGGTGACGCTATCAAATGTGAAAATGTGTGGTTATTGGTCTTCAATTCACCTGAGAGGCGTGTTCTTGAGCAGGTATCAAGAATGAGCGAGAATTTTCTGATTTGTTTCTATGCAACCAAAAAAGTACTGGTGTCCTTGGTCCGAAATCATTTCCTGGATCCGTCGGGCGAAATGAAGAGCAATAAAATCACTTTTTGGTGATTGACACTAATTGGAAGACAGTTTTGAAATAGCGTGGTCAATCAAAGATAGCCTAAGAGTGAAAATTGAAGAAATTGGAGAAAATTTTTCCACCAAACAGCCTTGGATCATTGAAGAAAATTAATCTCCTTAAAAGAAACCGCTTCATGTAAGGAAAGAAGTCAGTGACTGTTAACTATGAAGTCGCTCATATAGCATCAGAATTTTCTTTTCATGCACGGTTTGAAGAATGAAGATTTGTGTATAAATAAGTTTTTATTCATTCGCAGGTTTCTCTGTTTCTTTCTAATCCGGGTATTTTTTTTAATTTTATTCTATTGTAATGCAAAATTTACTCATTTTATCAGGACTTTTGAAATGTGCGGTATAGGAGCTATTGAAATTGTGGCGATGAAAATGAAGCATCGGGGCATGTACATTGCTCGTCAGTTGTCATAAAAAAGTCGTCATGTTTAAATTGGTGACAGTTGCCCTATCACCCAAGTTCATAAAATCTTTTCGTCCCGTAAAGCTCCCGGTTCTTTACTTACTTTCTTTGTCGAATATCCCATTCACAAACAAACCACATGCAGTCGATTCATTACATATTCCTTTCTTGTTATAATTTTTTTTGTTGTAAAGTAAAATTGAATACAGGAAAGATGCTATTTACTTACCAGTATGCATGGCTACACTGGATAATCAGCTTCTTAACAACTTAATTGTCTCAACTGAACACTATATAGGTAGAATAGAGAATGGTTAGGTTACGTAGGCTTCATGGAAAAGTAATAATAGTGATGGACAAAATATCACAGAAATCTAAATGAAACATTTTTAAAAGAAATCAGCCAAGAAATACTAAACAGTTGTTCATGCCTGCAAACAGTTGATTTGTTTGCATATGTTTTAGAGCTCAGTCCTCTTCATATTAAATTTAGCAATTTATTTTACATTTCTTTTCTTCCAAGAAAATCGTGGTCTGATCTGGAATGACTGGCTGACTATGTGAGTGGTGGTTGTCTATCCATTTTCCGTGATGCTTTTGTGATCTTTATTTTTCTGTTAGTTGGTTGCCATCCACTCTCTATTTTCCTTTTGGTAACTCCTAAGAAAGTGCCAACTGTGTTTTTATAATTTTCACTCAACTTCATATTTCAATATCCGATTAAATAAGTTTAATTATTTGATTATTTAAGCAAGCTTATTTCATCTCAAGCCATAATATTGTTAAGTATGACTTCACAACTACTATTTTGTGTATTATTAAAAACCTTTTCTGGATATTTTAATTTATTCTTTATCTTCTCAAACTCCGAAATATATTTTTTTCTTATAAAGTGTCTTACTGAACAAGTTGTCGAAAAAACATCCGCAGCTAAGAAACATTGAATGTATTGAAAAAAGCTTTAAAAGTGGAGAATCGTTAAAAGTATTTCAAACCTGAGCATCCCCATAGATTCGAACAATTGTTGGCAGTTTTCGCCAAGCTTGAATTTGGAAATTACCTTTAACAAGAGAAATGCATTCTGAGGCAGGAGGCTTCCACGATACAATTACAAAGAAGAAAAAAGGTGTCTGCAGTTAAACTATCTGGTTTCATCCTTTTTAGCATTCGATTTATTGTAGTAAATTCTATATTGAAAACAGAATTTATTTTTTTACCCGTTCTATTTCCTTTCTCTCACCCCCATTTCCACTCTCATGGAGTTGTCACCCACTCATAAGCGCGCCTTTTCTTTATTTAACAGAGAAAAAGGCGCATGTTTGGAATAAATTAGTTTTACTTGTGAGGAAGATACTGTGTATTAAACGTAGGTAACATTACCGATATAGACGGTGAGGACTCTTTCTGTGGAGTCTTGGGAAAGACTCCGCTTTTTTATAGTGCAGAATCTGTATACGTGGCTTTTGCAAATAATGTATTAATCTATCACTTGATGTACACTTGATCGTCAATAGATCATTACCATATGTTGGAACTCTTTTAAGTAAGAGCACCTGCTAGCTACCAATAGTATTTTCATGGTTTTTCAATACTCGGCTTAGAAGCCGAAACGATTCAGGGTTCTAGCCTGTTTTTGGAGGCCAAGAAACTTCCTATTTTCTATGTCCTGTTACAAATGTTCTTTCAACAATTTACTTAAATTCCAGGTATTTAAAGCTGTTAAACACGCAGAAAAAATGAAGAGAATTCTTTTTTATTTGTGTAGTTTTGAAAATTTTTGCACCTTATATTGGAATTTTAAACTGAAAATTCTTAGGAAGTTAGGATAAAAAAATGTGTAGCATTACGACCTATCCAGATTTAATTACCTATTTTTTTTGCAACCAAACTGTTAAAACTATATGCAAATCGTATGCTTTTGTTTTTTCTTTTACATTTACTAATTTTTGTGTTTTTATGAAAAAAATTATTGTGTAAAAAAAAATAAAACGTATCATAAAAATTTTTTTGTAGGAAAAAGTGTTTTCGTTTTTAACAGTGCTTATGAGAAAATGGAACAGTCATAAAACTGTATAACTCATACATTAAAAAAGATAACAATCCCTCTTTGTTTCATTTGAAAGCTCTTTTATGAGAATCATAATTTTTTTCAAAGGGAATGTAAGTTTATAAGTTATTCAAGATATTCTAGGTCTTTTTCATGTTTTCCCAATCGTTATGTATTAATAACACATGCTTGAAGCGCTGCTTTTCTAGCCTCTTCAAATGTGTTTACTTTGTTTTTTAAGTTTCCCTTACCCCTACAGTCAAATGATATCTGGCAATGCTGTATATTTTGTCTGTAAATTGCAATGCACCCAAGTTTATTCTTACGTATGGTCGAGTTTGAGTACATATCTTGACTTACAATTTCCTATTTTAAGTCTCATCAGGGGTATAGAGGAATTACTCTAAACCCATGGTCTCATATATATTAATTTAGCTGAAAAATACGATAGTCTACTTTTGTTTATATCAAGAAACAAAGAAGTAAAAACAATACGCAAAAGAAGTTTTTCATTTATTAAATTTTATTAATTCAGTTTAGTTGTTTAGTTTTTCTTTTTCATGACATTTCAAATGCATTTCTGTTTTATTTTTCAATGCATGCAATGATTGGAATTGCAATGACGTTTTTTTCTTGGAGAACATTGCTGATCCTGAAGCATTTTTGGACCAACCACCATTCATCTCGATCCGTTAGTGGAATCTGCATCACTGGCCAGTGTTGTTCCTCCCGATGTGTGGTACAAACTGAATTTATCAGACGAATTAAATAAGGACTTAATAAAACAAAATCTCTTACCGCACATACACCGCTTACACACAGAAATAAGAGGGTTGAATAAGCAGCAGTTGAATTGACGTGTGTCAAGCAGGAGGGAGTACAGCAGAGAAAGTTACATGTAGAAGGATGCAGCTTATATAGTGGGGTTTTAATTAGAATATAAATGATCCCGCTGGATCTTGTTGTTAATCGAGCTGGACCGGCGAGCTGATTGAGCTGGACCAGTATCTTCATCTGCCTGTTGAGTCAGCACGCTGAGTCGTCATGCTGGCCGGATGGCGTGCCGATGTGACGTCACGGGTGTGACGTACGCCGCTGGTACTGACGTCACGGCGAAGTATACGGTGGTGGAGGCAATCGCTGGAGGGGCGTTGCCAAAAGGCTCCGCCGTGCATTACATGCTGGTAACAGACACATTTAAAATTTTGGCCTTGGGAAACTTGTTCTGTAATTTAAAAACTTCCAAGCCAGTTTTGGTGGGCTCCGTTGAGCCGACAGGAACGCAATTTTTGGCTTGATGGCATTCATCAAACACAATAAAACCGTCGAAGTACTCATGGCCCCATTTCAGGAGCTGATCCATCCGTGTTTGATGTTCTCCTGTTGATTTTGACTCTCCTACCAGGCAAGAGTACGTGGATAAATGACACTTTTCTTGATTCCACCGATATCCTGTGCCCATATATCATGCCCGTCAATGAATGGACTTTGATCTTGTCGGCTCCAATATTCTTAAGATCTTGTTGGGCAGCGTACTTCAGGTTACTGGACACAGAATTTCAGATGGTTCTTTTCCTTTTCTTTTGACGATTTGTAAAGATCAACCCCGCAATCATCCTTTACCGACGCCTGTGCCGTATCCTATAAAGAAGCCAGCACGAGAGCCATCGGGCAAAATTTCCTCTTCAAAATTTCCTCTTCCTCCAACAGAATAATATAAAAACGTTAATCAAGACAAAAAGGAGAGAGAATAGCAACACAACAAGAAAAGTCACGATGATGTGCTTCATTGAAATCAAACCATCTCCTCCCGCCTCGCGCGTACATTGCTCATCCGAAAAGCCTCCAGAGGGGCGTCGTGGGAGAAAACAAGTTGACAATCGTCCCAATATAAAGTAAAAGGCGTGTGAACGCGTAGCACACGTCTTATATAAAGTGTGAGATATGCAGTTGGGAGAAAAAGAAAAAAAACTGCCGGATTTTCCACAGGATTCGACCGCCGTCATCTCTTTTCTCAATCCACAGAAACATACTTGAGGAAAAAATCGTTAGTTGATCGATGAGTCACCCCCTAAACGGCGTGTACATTTGTTATCAAAACTCACCGACGATAATGACACGACATCGAACATGATGACACACACGGTCTTATTTTATTCACCTGATTACCACTGATCACTCGAGTTATTAGTTAATTACAGATATAATTTGGGGGAAACTCATTTTCACAGAGACAAGCGGGAATACAACCGACGCCATCCGACCAGGCCTATATTAATGAGCCCCAGGTGATAAAATAAACCGCATGAAGAGAGAAAAACGAATTATACAGAAGAAATTATAAGAATTATATGAAAAAAAAAATGAAATAGAAAAGGGAGGGGGGGGATAAAAGACTCGATCCAGCCCAGCAACCGGAATGGATCCGAGTGCGGAACGGGGGAAACACACACATAGGTGTACGTGCTCCTATCAAAATGCCTGGTCACGGTATAGTGTTGCAAGGACGACGCCGTCATCATTCTTAATTCTTCTTTTTCGTTTTTCTTACCCTACCAAGAAATTGTCCCCCCCCCTCTTCCTGAAATACTACACGACAAATCAAAATGAAAGGAAATACACCCCCACATCACCACATGTTTAGAACGGGTTAAATATTTTTGGAATTGTGTCAATCGGAACGCACGAGAGAGGGGGTAGAGAAATCCTTTTGTCCGGCCAGAAAAGCCCACACAGTTTTATTTTATTTCATTTTTCTCCTTGAATAATGTTCTCGGATGTAAAACATAAAAAAGAAACTTGGGGAGAGGAACTTACTTCGATGGAAAGAGTGACAATGCCGTGATCCTGGGCCACCACCGTCATCCAATAGTGCGGCGTAGTTTCACAATCCAGCACGGCACGGCTCGAGTCTTGATCGTGCCTGTTAAAAAAAGAGAAAACACATTTATTATCAATTCGTTTTTTTACTTGAACACACACACACACAAATCGGGAGAGAAGCTGAATCACACGATTCAATAAAGTTGAGCGCCGTGGGCGGACAGGTGGATACTTCCTCTGGTTCTACAATAGACAGAAAATAATCGATTAAATATTTTGAATATCGAACAGACTAGAGAATTTCAGGTGTGGGACAAGACGACGCCTTCGTTAAAACATTTACAAAAATGTACACGTGGGATGTCGTGATGAGGGAATCACGAAGTTTCACAGAAAATGTCAACCCTCAAAGAGGGCCACTAAATTAATTAAGGAAATAGGTTACTTTAAATGGGGACGTAAGTAACAACAGCATTTAGTCATGAGATTACCAGATAATTAAAGAATTTTTAATGCCAGCATTCGCCCATTTGGTGGTGTAAAATCACGCGTTCAAGCCACTACAATCAACTAAGATGCGAAGCAATCACATATTTTGAAACTACAAATCGCCTTTCATTCTTAATTTAATAACGTCTTGATTACATTTTGAATTAAGTACGAAGAGCGAATAAATAGTAATTTTAATTAGTCAAAAGAAAGGCGCGGAGTCGCGGATTCAGCTATCGTAAAAATTTCTCAAATACACTTGAAGGAAACACTTGCGATACCGGACATTTTTTATGATAACCTTAGGAACACAAACTTGGAATCATCTGAATTGCATCTATCATGTTTTACTAACAGTAATCGAACTTCATCACCCTAAACTAGGTTGATGAAGAGGAGGGGGCCAACACACACACACACAAGTCAGGAGAGAACAAAAAAAAGCCGAGAGAAGCTGAATCACGCACAAATGAATGTAAGAATCGCCCACCCGGTAGTAAACAAAATAATGAATAATAATTTTTACTTCCAACCAAATCAGATGATGAAGAATTATGGACGCGTGAAGAAAAGCGGAAAACAAAAAAGAAATATAGATATCATAGATATATCAATATAGATATTATAGATATCGCATGCAGCGAATTTCCTTATTCGATTAAGAAACAACAAAAATAAAAGCGTCGAGAAGAGAATCAAATCAAAAGAAGTTTGCAGGAGGGGTGGATGAGTGGGAAGGTTTCCCATTTCCGGATAAACGAAGTGGACGGGTTTCAAGTGGCGTCATCGGGCCAAGTTTAACGAGGTAGAATAGGCACAATAGCCAATCGTAAGAGCTCATCAAGGAATGCAACATGTATATTCGCCTAGCAGTCATCGTCTAATCTCTATAAATCTCTTCCTCAAAGTACGTAACCTCACATAATATTCTCGCTTCGATTCGCATCTCTACGGCCGTTCAGAAAATTTGCCTTTTTCTTTCTTTTCTTTTATTGTCGTGTCATTCAATTTAACACGTGAAGGAGGGAAGGAAGAAAACCAAAGACAACGGGAGGGGGGAAGTCACTTGAAAAATAATAAATGCGGGGAGAGAGAGAATCGGATCAAACCAATCTCTCAAGCCGGCCCCTAATAATAACAACCCGAGACACAATAACCGATTTATAATAAAAAGGGGGTTCTTCTTCTTCTTTCCCGGTTGTACACCTACTTTTTGTCTTTGTTACTGGATACGGATCCAAATGGTACTTTTCCTTTTTTTTGCGGTTCTCGAAGATTTTACCTGCAATCATCCGTCCTTTCCCGACGCCTGTGCTGTCACCAATGAAGAATCCAGCACGAGAGCCATTGGGTAGAGTGGTCTCATGCTGCTGGCAAGCAGACCGTATTGTCTCCTTCTGCAGTTAGGAAAGCTCGATCTTCATTTTTCTGGTAAATTTGTATGATGCAGCAGGTAGAACTACACTGGCCAGTGAGGAAGACTCAACGATGTTACCGGAATGAATCGTGACGACGTCAACGAAGGTATTGGGATCGTCTACGTTTTCCCATACGTTAATCGTCATCGGTCAGGAGAGGGGGAAGGGCTTCCCCCGTCTCGACCGGAGAAGATTAAAGGCGTTTCAAATATATTGGGAGGTTGAGGTGATAAGAGGGGTAGCTTTTGTTGTCTGTGTTTCGAAATTAAAGAAAGGGACAGAAACTAACCCTTTTCATCTTTTTTCTTCGCCCCACCAGATTCATTGTGCATACCTCTAAATAAAAATGTTACGTATAACTAAACCAAACAATTGTTTACCTATACTTGAAAATTTTGTTTCCTTTGCCTAAATATGGGTTTGGAAAAATCTCCAAACCACAAAATGTTTGCAACTTAGTAAACCATATTTTTCTCAGATTTCTTGATTGCATCGTTGGCACTCGCCGATATCTTGGATCCTTAATTATCTTCTCGCTGCAATGAATAGACTTTAATCTTGTTGCTGACTCCAATATCTATCAAATCTTGTTCCGCAGTGGACTTCAGGCTACTGGATACATAAATCCAGATAGCCCTTTTCCTATTTCTTCGATGGTTCTCGAAGATAAATCCCGCAATCATCCTACCTTTTCCGACACCTGTGCCGTCTCCTATAAAGAAGTCAGCAAGAGAGCCACCGGGTAAAATTCGTTCATGCTGGTGGCAAGTGGACGCGATTGTACCTTTCTGCAGTTAGGAAAGCCCGATCTCCAATTTAATGGTGACTCTACGATTTCTGCAGGATGTGGTGCGGTGATAAAGGTGTTTGGTTCGTCGAAGTTCTCCCCAAAACTAAACCGTCGCCGGGCAAGAGATGGAGAAGGAGTTCCCTGACTCGACCGCGACAAAGGGCCAGGTAATGGCGTTGACGCCATTCTTGATCATTGGCGAGATGGAACGTGTAATGAAGTCGAAGGTCGACCAGCTCTTTCTTTGTAAGCCATAGCAGGTCACTTGCGCGGGGGGATCTAAAGTGCATATACAAAGTGAACGGATTAGCCAGAGCCCACAGATAACAACGACTGAAATCGATACAATGACATCGTCATCATGACGAATCTGATTCGGATGAAGCCTTATTCGAGTTGAACGCCACAACAGTCCCGTCGTCATGTTTAGATTTCAAGGAATTATAAAAAAAGTTGGAGAGGGCAACATTGGAAAATGGATTCAATTTATCAAATACATATATGTAAATCTCAATTTAGTCCCTTTTTGTTTGTTTGATTTTATTCGGTGCCTATAATTTCATTTAAGTCGGTCGAGCCATTCATACGGGTTTTGTTTTTGGAAGGCATCAATATATGGCTAGCCAAAGGATTCCAGGGATTGGATTGCGAAATTGAACCCATCGGTTTTAAGAGAGAGAGTAACGGAAAGATGAGGATATATATATGAACAAGGGCGGAGAAATGGGCGTTACTACTACATAGCCAGTCTTTGATATCTACATAGATGCCAAAGATCCTAAACTTGCATAAAACCAAAAACACAATAAAAAAATAAAACCATATTGTGGTTAAATATAAAAGAAGAGTCTTGAAGAGACCCCTCTTATGAGCTGCGTCTGGTGAGGACACTTCCAAAAACCCTTTTTGGTTATGTGTGTGTTCGTCGAGTGTTTGGCTGTCAAGTATAGAAGAGGAGCTGAAAGAGTGAAAAGAGGAGATCGGAAGTAGCTTGCGCGCGGTCTATTTGAATGCAAGCGTTTCTAAAAAATATTATTCTCTGCCATAAAGCCCGTGTCTGTATGTTTCTGTATGTACTATTATGTATACAAAGAGTCGTGTACTTGATACACGTCCGTTTCAACAATAAACGAGTGGGAGAACCTCCTCCTTCTCGTCAATTCAATTTTTTAAAATAACAATAACCACATCGCCCCTAAACAAATAAAATATTAAAAAAAAAACTCCCAACCGAATTTATTATTTTTACACACATATAATGAAAAAAATCCCCCACTTCTTCTACCGTCCATTTGATTTTTCTTCCAATCAGTTTTTAGTTTTAGTTTTGTTAGGGCGCACCTTTCAATCAGCCCATCTTCTCCCTTCTCCCCTTGATTAAATACACCGAGTTGGGTTTCGACACTCTCTGTATTACAATTACACACGTAACTTGACTTCGATATCGTCCGCGTTCAGCTTAAAGTCCTGGAAAGACGTCTCTTTCCCGAACTTGTCACCTTCAGCCCTTTTGACGGCACACCCCTTTACACAATCAAGACACAAGGGAAACTGCAAGGGGGGATAGATGGCTCTACGTACACACTTCGTTGCTTGTTGCTTCGTTGCACAAAATAGAAGGGAAACAAAAAATTTAATCAGAAAAGGGGAGTGGCTAGCAATGAGTATACTAACAGAAAAAATATAGATAACAAACGGATCACGGATAATGGATGGACGACCAGCAGATACCATTGAAGTAGGTTGATCCAATGAATGCCAGTCAATCCAGAACTATTTTTTCTGGCCAGAAATGGAAAGTTTTTTCCAAGAAGAAATTAAATGAAAATTCTTAAAATTGATATTAAGATGATGAGCGCTAAAAGATGTGTAAACAAATCCGTTTTTTCTTTGGTTACGAACAACTTGTTTATGAGACATTGATGGTGGCTTTCTTTCAAAAATCTTAACGGTTCTTCAAAATCAAAGTGTAGACATGCACCATGCATACTGGTATGTAAAAATATTTTTCCCCTGTCAATTTAACTGTATAAAAAAAACTGATAAACAGAAAGGAACATGTAATGAAGCGACTGTGGGCGATTTGTGAATTGGGTCTTCGTCAAAGAAGCTTAGTAAAGAAACGGTGACTTTATGGGACTATTGCTCCTAAAAACAACAATTCAGCACCTTGACCTGCTATTAATGTTTGACTGTTCCAGATTGAGAAATGGGTCCCCAAATATGTTACTATTTCTTTTTATCCTATATTAACATCGGCACGCATGTTTTTGGATTGTTTTAAACTATGCATGCAGGGAATGATATCCCGATTGGTTTAACAATCCATTCATCAATGCAATAAATGAAGACATTACATACCACTGTAAAATAAAAAGTGACTTAATATGTAATTGCATTCCTGCTTCTCTATTTAAAATGTTGTTAACACTTTGTTGATTTTCAGGAAACTGTTGTGGATTTGCTGATGGAAACTCAATAAAGGCTGTTGAATTGGCCTATCAATGCAATTGTAAATCTAATTCATCCATTGAACGTTGCAACAAGGTTTCGGTGCCCAAAAATGGTTATAACAAAAAGTAAACAAGAAACAAGTACCAACCATTGGTCATTGTATTTTCAATTCCATTTTGAATTCGATGCAAAACTTTGCCAAAAAAATATTTCTTATTTTGGAGAATTTTAACAGCGTTGCTGGGTACTTTCACTGCGTATTCTCTCTTGGCCGCGATACACAGGTAGTTAAAGAATCACTATTATGCCTACCGAAATTGGGCCTGCATAGTTTTTTTTCATTATCGGGTCAACATTTACCCTATCAGTAGCTTAACTGAAAGACTGGAGAAGCTGAACCCACAGTTTCACAGTCATCGTGAGATTTTATGACATAGGGAGTTGGGGCGACTTTTTCTGACTTAAACGTGACGTCTTTTAACGATAACTAATAGGCAATGTACATGCCCTAATGCTTCATCTATCTTTATCGCCACAATTTCCATAACTTCTACACCACCCAACTCAACAGCACCAATGATATCAGTAAATTTTTTGTTTAAGAGAATAAAATAAACCGTTTCTCCGTATTAATTTAAAATTTCTGATCCTTAAATGGAGTACCCTGATACCATGTACCCAATAGAAACATGCCATGTTGCGTGGTTCCGAGGCACCCTGGCCTTGGGTAGTATATTCTGTAATTCCAGCACTGCCAACCCAGTTCTGTGGAATCCGTGAAGCCCATGGAAACAAGACTTTTTGCTGGATTGCACTCAACAAACACGATAACCAGTTCAAAATCTTTTCAACACCATTAAAGTCGAAGTAGTTGCGCCATACGTGTCCAATATTTTACATAGGCGCCATCTGGTATGCTTTGTCATCCTGCCCTGGTAGGTGATCCGGTCTTTGTTCCGGCAACCAATCCATATTCGGCCCCTCTTCCAACTGCGTCTCCATATTTTGTTGATCCGCCATTTCCAACGTGATGAATTCAGTCGTTACCTAATCGTATCAGACGCATATATCTTACTTAAGCATCACTCATAATCAACGCACTCAATCAAAAACTCTTTCTTTTATGCCAATCTTCCACACTCAGAACAAACTTCTCATCTCACTCTGCAAATTAATGTCTTTTTCTGAAACGTTCAGTTCTTTTTTTTAAGCACTCAGCATAGACTATATATCTTTTTTTTTCTTCCGGGTTCTCGAGGGTCACTGGGACCGGCGTCCCAGCCATTTGGAGACCCAATCCCAATTCTGACACCAAATGTTATGGGTCAGATGGCAAACATACTTGATCCCGATTATTTTTTAGATCCAAAATGCGATACACACAATAAATCAAATAATTCAGTGAAATTGAAGTGAGATTCCTCCCAGATTTTTTGATTCTGATCTCTTCTTCTTCTTTTGAGTCAGCCACGTCCGCGCTTCTTCTCTGCTTGTCCTCTACTGCTTCTCCCCTTCCTATTTTCTCCTCCAGTCTCCTTCACTTGGCCTTTCTTCCTGGCGCGTAACATTGCGCGTAAAGTAGACTGTGGGATATTGTGATAAGCTGTGGTGACGAAAAAATCCATTCTGGTTGAGGCGCACAAAAGGTTTGATGTAACGAAAGTGGTAAGTTTAGTATTTCAATTAATCGCTTTTAAGCTAAAAGACAATAGTCTTAGTCGGTCAATAGTCTTAGTTGCGACAGTGGCACAGCCGCACGTCTTGGACTGGGGAAAACACTGCTCCCAACTTTCCACGTAGACTGTGGAATGTCGTGGGAAGCTGCGGTAATGAAATATTCCGTTCTGGTTGAGGCGCACAAAAGGGTTTCATGTAAGGAAAGTGGTAAGTTTAGTCTTTAAATTAATCGCTATTAAGCTAAAAGCTAATAGTCTAGCAACGTTTTTCTAGGATCGCAAAGTAGTGTAGTTAGTTGTGAATAGTGGTAAAGGCGTACGTCTTAGACTTGAAAAACGGAAAAAGGGGTTCTTATTTCATTTTTTTACCAAAGAAGTGTTGTGTTCGCTGGTGAAAAATGATTTTCCTGATCACTTAGGAGGGAAACAGGCCACTAGAAAGGATGCAGAAGAAGTACATAGAAAATACTTCGAATTTAAGGTGAAAAAAAACCCACCAACTACCAATTTCATCAAATTTTACGAGGGTTGATTACAAAACGATTCATCAAAAACGACACCTTTCTTGATTGAGACATTGATATCTGTCGTTCCGCGTCATACTTCAGGTCACTGGAAAAACAGATGTATGCTGCTGGCAGACATACATGAAAGATTCTAGATTCAGGGAAGAAAGTGAAACCCCCTTTTGATGATTTCGTCCGGTAAATTTATTTGCATCATACATCGGGATGAGCAACACTAGCCTGTGATCTAGGCTAGTTTTTACGACCACATCGAGATGAGTGATGGCGGTGTAGTCCAATAATGTTTCAGGATCAGCGACGTTGAAAATAAAACGTCGTAAAGCAAGCGTAACAGTATATTTTGTAGCGTCATGAAAAACTTAAAAAGTAAAATAATGAATTGTTCTTGCAACTCAAGTTTAAACAAATAAAAACTCTTTCTCTCCATGAACAAAAGTAAACTATCGCATTGTTTAGCTCTTTTTAATATATATAAGAACATTGGTAAAGAGGGGTCCCTCTATACCTCTAATGAGAACTCTTTACTCAACCAATCGTAAGAATCAACTTGGAAGTTAGAAGTATTGAAGTTTGCAGACGAATTATACAGCATTGCCAGTTATCATTTGTCTGTAGGGGAATCTTGGAATGAAAAAAGTAAACAAAGTAGAAGCGGCTAGATGAGCAGCATAGGGCTGTGGCCCGGTTCATGTTTTAAGCCCGTTTTCGACCCGCAATAAAGCAAGTGAAAATCTTCACGGCTTTTAACCTTTGTACACCTATATCCTCAATAAGCACTTTGTTTTGCTACGAAAACAAAAGCGATCACGAGGGGTAAGGTAAACACAGGAGAAAACCCGCGGAGATTTCCGCTTGCTTTATTTCCATAACCCGTTTAGCCCGAAATGTGAACCGGGACACAGTAGCAGCATACCAAGCGGTGTGTTAATCACTAATAAATAGCTCGGAAACAATAATTGGCAACTTCGAAGCTATGTTAGTTTTTTAGAAATGAATTAATAAAATTATAAATAAAATTATCAGGGGGAATCAACTTAACTTTATAATAAAATTATAAATAAAATTATCAGGGGGAATCAACTTAACGCCCCCCCACCCTAAGGAAAACAAATTAATGATTCTAATGAAAAATTTACGTAACACGTAACAAAAATGTACGACCTTCCCCTAGCTGCAAGCTCCATTGACGATGGAGGGAATTGAGGAGGGAAACGGGACCAGGTTTTTTCTCTGTAGATCGTAGTAGTATGAATTGTTGCTTCAACCAGTAAATAGAAGAGGGTGTGGGCGGAAAACTGCAAAAGGTTACAGTCTAATCGAGCTCAGACAATGGCCTGTCTATTCAGTGCCGAAATCTTGTTAGGAAAGTTGCCAGATAGACAAACTAAGACTAGTAACAAGTACACTTTTTACAAAAGCTAAAGACTACAATTCAGATACTCGTACTGATTACAAATGCCTTTAGCCTAAGCGGGCAAATAAAGTTTTTTTTTAACTCTGGAGCTCCTCCTAGTACAAGTTACCGAGGCACTTGGGTAACACGGATACGATGCGTTCAACTTTTACTTCGTCCACTCATTCCAAGAATGATTTGCAATCGACTCTTTTTCATATATTCGTCGTCAGAATTTGATAAAAAACACTTTCGTTCCCTTTTCACACGATCGATTTTCATATCAAATAAATAATGACCGATTATTCAAACATTACTATGTTATGAGTAACAATACAGTTACGACCGAGTCAAAGTTACAAAGAAACAAACACGACAAACAATAGCAAATCATACTGAATAGATCAAATAAAAAAAGTAAATTGCGAAGGCTCCTCAATTCCAATTTAAAAAAAATATATAAAAAAATGTCTTGCATATCACAGACCAGTGTCTTCAAAATGTGACGCGAGTCAATGCCCATTCACATCGCAAAAGAGAATGTCGGACAACACTTGAAGGAGGCCTTTTCCAAATTTTGGCAGTCAGAAAAAAAAATTAAAAAAAAACTAGAAAATAAACTTCCGACATCCACAACACGGCACTTGTCAGGAAGGCTAAGCAGCGTTTCCCAAAAACATACCACAACAGTAAACTTAAAGTGTCTTTCGTTTCCGCTTCCGAGTACACGCCCACTGCGACATGAGTGCCGACTGGTTTACAGTTCATACCTAGATATCGAAAGAAAATTCTCTTGAGAAAATTGCAGGGTAAACGACCATCGTTGTTGTCGTCTGTTGGTCACTTTGGTATAGAACAAAAATTTCAGAATTTACGAAGAGAAAAAATTAATCAAAAAATCCATTAAAACTTATTTTTACTTACATAATACACACTATCCATAGTTAAAAAGTGATTTTTAACAATCTTGTTGGTCACATTGAAAGAAACTGGCAAACAATAAATCGATATTGTTTATTTAATTGTATATTGAAATCTGCAGCTGAGTAAAAAGAATGCCAGGCAATCCGGTCCTTACTTTTCTGGCCACAATTTTTCCGGAAGAAAAGAAATTATTTTAGAATGTGAGCTCTAAAAAATGTATAAACAAATAAGCTGTTATGATTTTTTTAGTAGATCTTGGCGGTTTTCTTTCAAAAATCTGTATTTAAGAGTTCTTTGATTTTTTTCTTTCAGTATAAATCCTTTTTTAGTTTGACTTTTCCGGATTAAGACACGAAACCCCAAACGTGTTACAATTTCTTTTTCTCCTACAATTTTGGGTATTATCACTAACGCATGTTTCGTTTGTTTTAAACTATACTGGCGTGGAATGAAATCCTGATAGTTGTAGAGAATTCATTACTTAATGCAATAGATGAAAAAATTACATACCAGTATCAAATAAAAATTTATTTTTAATAAGTAATTGCATTCATGCATATCTATCAACAAATTTTTTAACACTTTGTTGATTTTTCTGGAAGCGTTAGTGGATTTTTTGCTGACGGAAACACTACTGAGGCTTTTGAATTGGCTTTCCATGCGAGGCTGTATCTACTGTATCCATTAAAAACGTCCGGGAAGGTTTCAGTACCCAGACATGGCAATAACAACAAATAAACCACAAAAAAGTATCACATATTGTCAAATTGTATTTGTACTTGTGTGTTTTTAATTGCTATAATGTTTGTAGAAGATGTTTTTTTCAAAAATATATTACATCCCCATTCCAAGAATCCTTTTTCCCGATTCTCCAACACATGAACATGGCCTACTCACCCTAACACTATCTAATTTAAATAATCAACATAAGAGACACACCAAAATTATCCACTATAAAAACTTAACTTGCCACCCGGAGCTATATCTTGTCCTGGAGTAAAATCTATAGAAGCCGACAATATTTCCACAACCAAAACCAAATAATAAATAAAAATCTAATTCTAAACAAATTCTAAAAATTTTATTCTTCCCCGTCGTTTTTGTCAGTCATTCCGTCTCTCTCCTCGTCCACCAATCCTCCTATCCGACCATCCAACCTCAATTAGGATTATGAATTCCGCTTCCTCTCTCGACTTCTTCCTGCTCCTCATGCGTATGCTCGTCTTCATACTCGTTTACGACCTCTTCCTCGTTCGTTGTTTCTTCTAACCAAAGATCTGGCCTCCAGTAGGTCTTCTTCTTCCTGGTATTCTCCCTTTCGTCTCCTTCTTCCTCAATTTCTACTGCCCGTACTAAATCTATTCCTTGACCGTGTTGCTCCTCTTCGTTCTCTTCCTCCTCGTTCTTGTCCTCGGGAACTCCCGTTGCCAACACCCTTCTGCTTTTCCAATTGTCTTGTACCCATGATCTAATCCACAAAAGATCTCACTTTACCATGTTGTTTGGCCTACAGCTACCTTAGTGTTTCTATACTTTCTGAATTTAAGGCTTACGGGCCAGCAAGGTCAAACTTACCAAGAACCTTGTACGTTGAGGACCACCTTTGACCTCTAAGGCTCAGTAATAAGTAATTTTTTTTTTAAATGAGGTGTGTATTCGCCGAAGGCGAATGTTACCAATTTATTGTCATAGGCATGGTAAAATACAAAAGTCAAATTATTATGAAGTAGAGATAAAATAAGGATAAGAGAGGAGGATGGGAGAAGAGAGAGGGAACCGAGAAGAAAAATTAGGCAAAGATCGAAAGTAGAACTGGAATTCAGGACAGAGTGGAGCGGAGCGGCATGCGATATTAATACGCATGGGAGAGCATACCGGTTGAGAGACGGATAAGTGACTTACTAGCTATTAAAAAAACAAAGTCATTTTTGACCTACTAGAACCTTCTGCATCTCTACCATGTAACGACCAAAAGAATATCTTCAATAAGATTAATGACCACTCCTCTTAGGCCAAATGAACTTACCCCTGAGAATACTATCGACTTCCCTGATATACCCCCAAAATGATGACATCGTACAGGAAAACTTGTCCCATATATGCGACAAGATGCTGTCAACTGCACCATGCTATCAGCAATGGATTGAATACCGAGGAATTGACTTGCCCTTACCTGATGATGTAGTAAAGTCATGCAAATATTTGAATTTTCTAAGACATTGCGATTAATCCCTTGATAGTCACCCACGGAAAAACGTCCTGTACTGCTTGCCAAACAGCTTTTACGAAATACCCTTCCTTGCATTGCCAAAATTTGGTCTTTTGGGCAGGCCTCGGGCGTCAATTTGAAAGAACCAACTTGCAATCTTTTAAATGATTTAATTAAATACTCAATAAACATATCAATAAATGTAACCCATTTTAACTACGGCATTTACGACTGTTTTTTCGAATTCGAAAGCTCTTAGTTGTTTATCGTGACAGGTTAACAGCTAGTCCAATGTCTAAGCCTATTCGATATTTCTGAACTTTTTCTATAATACACGTTAAAAATCATAAAATCATCAAAAACATTTTATGTTGTGGTGATAACTAGATTAGGATATGTCATACAATATACAGTCTTTATCTGCATCTTTTAATATTAATGTGCTGAACTTTAATTGCTATGTTTAAATTAAATTTTTGTTTTACGGTCAGTGTGACTTTTTCAAAATCACATCTCACATCCCTTATCCTTCAAAACGAAAATATTTCATCGCAACTCACTTTTAAATAGTTGAACATGAAAATAATATTTAGAGAAGTTACTCTAAGGAAGTGAAGTAACTCTAAAGGAATTGTGGGCCGCCAAATTTCTGCGACATTCAGGCCCAATAAAAGCAGGATGCCTGAAGATTTTGCTCATTTTTTTGAAAACTCGGGACATCCTTAACAATTTTTCGAACCCATGTTTGATTCAAATTACTGAAACTGGGTGGTAAAGCCTCCCCTTCATTTAACCTATTTCAATTCTGTTTCACCGGAATCAGGCAATTTTTTTGTATTATTTTGAACCAAGAGTGAAAAACTTGTCATTGTGAAATAGTGATAAAGCAATAGTTTAAAGGTGGTAGGCAACCGATTTGAGGATTTTAATGAATTTAAAGTTCACATGATGGACATTACGCTTTCATAAGTTATGATTTGCTTCGTACGGTATCTTTCAAGATAACCTTACAGTTTTGTATTTTGAAAACACTGACAAATCTGTCAGCTTTTTCTGCAAGATTCTGTACCTCATGCACCAATAACATGCAGGTGAGGAGAAAACGTAAACGATTAAAGCAATTTTTAAAGGCGCAGCTTGCTTCTTCTTCGAAGTAAATGCTATACTCGTTATTAAGACATTCTTATTTTAAAATTTTTATTTTTCCGAAACATTATTTGGTTATCGGATATGCACTCTTAAAGGTCGGTAAAAGTCAATGTAATCTTGTTGGGTACTGTTTCAAGCTGCTTGACGTTTAATTACTTAATTGGTCACATTTTCAAAAAAGAACATCTAAATTTATCCTTATTTCTTCCATTTCAGCTTTAAAACCTTCCTCGCTGAAGTCCTTTCAATCTGAAACACCTGATACTTTACCTGTTGTTTTTTTTTCACTCACAAATGAACCGTTTTGGATTGGATTTCTGCCCGATTGTGTAACCTAGACTTCTTATGGTTGAACGACCTCTAGCTCTACGGAGAGGTTAGTGACATTTGCATCGACAAGAAAGGGCAGAATATGGAAATCAACCGGATTATGGACCATTTACAAATAGGATCGGGAACAGCAGAGGTTCACGCCAGGTTTTCATTCAAAATTAAGGTCAATGGCTGGAGCGGTGTGGTGGCGTGGCTATTGAAACGGGGGCTGACATGATAATCAAGCCATTTGGAGCCATGATCGTTAAAAGAAGTATCGCGGGAACCATTTCCATTCTCGGTTCTCGACACCTTCTGCTATCATTTAATTCTATAATAATACGGATAATTTCATAATATGGCTGAAATTTTGTTTTTGAATCAGCGGCTGCGATGGCCCATAACAGTGTTTTCATGATGACGGAGGTAAAAAAAATTGCGTCAACGTCCATATCATACCCATTTCGGCACTTGAAAACTCATTAATTAAGGATTTTCCTCAATTTTAATTGTTAAATTCCTCTTTAAAAATATATTCTTTTTAAGCGTAAAGTTTCCCTAAATGTTCAAGGGAACAGGCAGCCACAAGAAAACATATTTGAATCTAATTTCCTTTTGAAAGCCGTAAAAAAATTAGGGCATATCTGTGGATTGGATTGCCGAATGCAGGTGAGGAGAAAACGATGAACTCAATTTTTTAAGACGTAGTCTGCTTGTTCTGCGAAGAAAATGCTGCACTCGTTATTAAGAAATTCAGCATTTTTATTTTTTAAATTTTAGTTTGTGGCACATTGTTATCCGATATGCACTTTCAAGGTTTGGTAAGAGTCCAGATATTCTAGTTGGGGATTTTATAGAGCAGCATGATGTTCAATTACTCGATTGTTCACATTTTCAAAATTAACACCTTAATTTCTCCTGATTTCTTACATTTCAAATGCATAAAATCTTCGTTAATGAAGTCACCAGTGACGAAGGCAGAATTTGTGCATCTCCCGGATTATGTACCGATTACAGATGACAGAAAAGCAAAATTTCTTGGTCTTAACTGACGAGCCAGTTGACTTGCACTTCTTATCCGGTGTCTGCCTTTGCCTCTATCAAATACAGGGATATTACCGACAATGTCAATTTTACCTTAAAGGAATCGAATGGTCAAAATGTCCGAAGTGCAGAAGTGGGTTCTCGAACAAAGGATTGTACCTACGTTAAGTGTCAAGCGTAATAAAAATTTTAGTTCTGCTATCGGCCGCAGTGGTGCGCATCGGTGTAAACTGCGCACGACTTTTTACTCGACTACTACTTTTTGGTTGGAATAACATCAATATAGAGAGAAATCATAAACAATAATAATTGGGTCCACGGCGGCGGCGCCTGAGTCCATTCAACTGTGAAGGCCGTTGGAAGGTAGTTGAGCCTAGGGCATTCTGAGATCTTTAACCACCAGGCGTCGCTTGCGCACAATGAAACATGGCCGAACAGAGTCGGAGGAAGGGGGGCCTTTTTCTTTCAATATTAGAAATACTGAACGTTGTGCTAGTAGCTAAAATTGACTTTCAGTGTCGAATCTCAGTCGCAGCTCGTCCACACGGGCAACAACACTGATGCTCAGAGACTTGAACAACTTTTTTTTCCGAGTGAACACATTTTAACCTACTGGCAGCTGCTCTTTTCTTTTCCAGTTTGGGGCCGTACATAAAGGCCGTCCACCGTTAAGGGGAGGCGAGGGTTCTGGATTTTGGACGGAAATGGACGGGAGGGAGGGGGGTTAAAAATTTATTGACGTCCATTCCAATAGAATACAATTTTTTTTAATGCGCGGCTTAATAAAGCAGACGAAAGCCTTTTTTTTCTTTCTCGAAACTCATTTCAGCTGTTTTTGTTTCATTATTTATTCGTCTTTTGCTACTCTTCCTAACGAAATGTAATCAAGACGCGAAATACAGAAAAAGGAATGTCATTTTTACATTTAATTTTTTTTTGGGGGGGGTCACTAATGGACGGCCTTTTTGGGAGGGGTCTGAACGTTTGGACGCTTTTTGGACGTGGGGGTTGGGGAGGGGGGGGGGGGTCTACAATGCGGAAAAAATAGTGGAAGTCCTTTATGTACGGCCCCTGTGTCATCGGAACTAACGAAAAAAAAAACTTTTTTCCTGCACGCGTCGATAATTCTCCAAGTCAAATCCAATTTATCCATTTTAGTATGGTCCTATGCTTGTCACTGTTGTCTGCTAGTGTCCAGCAAGCATTCGCAATTTTCAAAAGTGTGGACACGAAAAGGCCAACATTCACGGCCATCCCCATGCCGGTCAGTGCGTGGTTAAAGGCCAAGATTATGAACATAAGGCTCCCAAAACCGTCAATCAGGTCCGATGAGGCCAGCAGGTTGGGTACTTCTTTTTGGGGAGGGGTATGAACGTTTGGACGCTTTTTGGACGTGGGGGTTGGGGGGGGGGGGTCTACAATGCGGAAAATATAGTGGAAGTCCTTTATGTACGGCCCCTGTGTCATCGGAACTAACGAAAAAAAAACTTGTTTTCCTGCACGCGTCGATAATTCTCCAAGTCAAATCCAATTTATCCATTTTAGCATGGTCCTATGCTTTTCACTGTTGACTGCTAGTGTCCAGCAAGCATTCGCAATTTTCAAAAGTGTGGACACGAAAAGGCCAACATTCACGGCCATCCCCATGCCGGTCAGTGCGTGGTTAAAGGCCAAGATTATGAACATAAGGCTCCCAAAACCGTCAATCAGGTCCAATGAGGCCAGCAGGTTGGGGACGGCCTTTTGGGGAGGGATCTGAACGTTTGGACGCTTTTTGGACGTGGGGGTTGGGGGGGGGGGGATCTACAATGCGGAAAAAATAGTGAAAATCCCTTATGTACGGCCCCTGTGTCATCGGAACTAACGAAAAAAAAACTTTTTTTCCTGCACGCGTCGATAATTCTCCAAGTCAAATCCAATTTATCCATTTTAGCATGGTCCTATGCTTGTCACTGTTGACTGCTAGTGTCCAGCAAGCATTCGCAGTTTTCAAAAGTGTGGACACGAAAAGGCCAACATTCACGGCCATCCCCATCCTGGTCAGTGCGTGTTTAAAGGCCAAGATTATGAACATAAGGCTCCCAAAACCGTCAATCAGGTCCGATGAGGCAAGCAGGTTCACCTGGGAATTAAAGGTCTGTTAAAATTATCCCTCCAAATCATCCGATTTGGAAAAATTAAATTAAATCCCCAGAACTTGTTCAAAAGGACTAAAAAAAACACAACAGACACAGCAAATTGGATTCAAAAAATTATTTTTATTTCTTTTTTAATTTCGCCAGTTTGTGCTCAGTGTATTGGTTGCTAGTGGTGGTGGTTGGACACATCCTCCCTTCATATCAAATTAAAAAAGAGCGTCAGTTTTTTTTTCATTCTTTCCAGTGAGTGTGTCCCCTCGCGCTTCGGATTTCAACGTCTCGTCAAATATATCGTTCCTCTTTTAATTGAAAACGTCTTACCATTGAATGGAGTACCCTCGTGTACCATTGAATAGTCCCAATCGGACCATATACCCTAGGTGGCGTGGTTCCAAGGCTCCAGTTGCAGATACATATAAGATCCTGGCCTTTGGTAACTTTTTTTGCAGTTCCCGAACAGATAGGCACACAATTCTTTGCCTGATAGCATTCATCAAAAACTATGACACCGTAAAAGTCATGATGGCACCATTTTAGGATCTGATCCATTCTTGTTTGGTATTCTCCACGGGAATGTGACTCTGCAATTAAGCAAGCGTAAGTCGAGAAAATGATGCCGTTCTTGATTCTTCCGTTAACACTCCCCGATATTCTGTGACCGTATTTTATATACTTCAAGGCATGAACAGGAATTTCTTTGCCGGCTCCAATGTCTTGAAGATCTCGTTCCGCAGCGAACTTAAGGTCATTGGATACAGATATCCAGATGGCCCTTTTCGAAAATTTTTGAAGATTAATCCTGCGATCATTCGCCCTTTTCCGACCCCTGTGCCGTCTTCGATGAGAAATCCAGAACGAGAGCCATCAGGTAAAACTCGTTCATGTTGATTGCAAGCAATCTTGATTGTTTCCTTTTGCAGAAGGGAAAGCCCGATTTCTTCCGTGAAATCAAGCGTGTACGATGTATCGGGAGGAGCAACACTGGCGAGCGATGAAGACTCTACGATGTTCGCAGGATGAGTTGCGTTGACTTTGGCGAAGGTATCAGGTTCGTCGACAATCTCCCCAAATGTTAAACTTCGTTGGGAAAAAGATGGAGAAGGAGTCCCTCGAATCGACCGCGACGAGGGTCCAGGGGATGGCGTCGACCCAATACTTGATCCTGGGCGAGAAGATACCGGTGTTTTAAGGGGGGCCTTACATATTAACAGAGAACAACAATTTGATAGTCTTATTTTTCTCATACTAAGAAACAAAGAAGCCAAAAAAAGATGCAATACAAGTTTTGTTATTTGATTAATTTTGGGTTGCAAGAATAAAATAGTTTACTGGGATTCAACATTTTAGTTTAATTTGTTTAATGACGTTACAAAATGTATTGTTAGTTTTGCAATGCACGCAATTTTTTAATTTTTATATTAATAAATGTGGTTTTCAATACGCAATAGCTAATAAACTCAAAACATATCGACCTTCTCCGTTGACGATCCCCCTTACTCCTTCTCGACCAGGCTTAATCTATTCAAATTATTCTATTCAATCAGGCTATTACGGTTGGGTGGCGGATGCTAAAAACTAAGGCACTTTTTTCCAGCTCTCTTTGAACAAATTACAAATCGCAATTCCCTGCAGCTGGAGTCCATTACTATTCATACCAGCGCGCATGACAACAATTTGTGGCTGAAGATGAGAATTCCTTTTCCCATTTTTTTTTAGCTTCATGGTTGATCTGTCCAAATTGCTATTTAATTTTGGCCAATGAGAGTTGGATGTCTTAAAGGCCTGGGTTAGGCCATTAGATTGTGTATTGAGACTGTAATGACACCAATTAGCTAAAACAAGCAAGACGCTGACTATAACCAACCACACTTCTATATGAGAAACATTTAGCTTAATAGTGATTAATCTTAAACTTAACTTACCTTTAACGAAGCATAAAAACAATCTCGGGCCCCAACCAGTAAGGAAGACTTCATCTCCGCAGCTTTCAACAACATTCCACAGTCTAAATGGAAAGTTTGGAGGAGTTTCCTCGCTATTCCTGTTGAAATATGGATGGAATTTGATGGTAAGAGTTAAGGCACTTTTCCCAGTTCTCTTGGACCACATTGCAAATCGCAGTTCCCTGCAGATGGAATCCATCACGTACGCCTGCCAGCAGCATGAAGTACTCTACCGAACGACTCTCTTGCTGGGTTCCTCATCATGGACGGCGCAGATGTCGGTAAAATTCAGATGGTATTGGTAATTATATTCGACGAGAATTATATTCGAGAACTGTTAAAGAGAAAGCAAAATGTCTATCTGGGTTTCTGTTTCCAGTGACCTGAAGTATGACGCGAAACGAGATCTTCGCGGCATTGCCTTGATTCCTGTTTATGCCTTGAAAGAGATGTAGTACAATTCTCTTTCTTATTAGAAAGTCCTATGAAAAGTCCTATGAAAAATACAGACAGAATTCACTTTGATTTCTCTCGTTTCTCTTCTGATTTAAGAGCATGGCTGTTATAGATAGTATTATAGTAATGGATAAGCCAGAAAAGAAGTATTAGTTCTGTTCGTTATTGTCTCCTTTTGCAGTTGGGAAAGCCCGATCTCCATTTTTTTGGTAAGTTTGTACGATGCAGTAGGTAGATTTACACTGGCCAGGGAGGCAGACTCGACGGATAAACCAGAATAGTAGTATTAGTAGTGGCAACCGGATTATTTCATTCATTTTTTAATCCATCCATGATTCTCTCCAATCTATCCCACATAGGCTAATGATGAAAAACGAGAAATGGCCATTTGTCAAATCAACTTTTATATGCGGGGAGAGGGGGGGTCTGTTTGTTATTATCGCAATGTCTTATCTCTTTATGAGATCCAGTTATTCGTCGTTCGTGTCTTTTATATTGATAGCGCTACCGACTGTACTCTGTGTGTTTTCCAGCTGTATGGCTTTCGTTTTCTCTCCAAATATTCCATCGTAAAATACAGCAGGATGAGTCGAGGCGACGTTAATGAAGGTCTTGGGATCGTCGAAGTTCTCCCATAAAGTAAAACGTCGTCGGGAAGGAGAGGGAGAAGAAGTTCCTTGTCTTGACCACGCGAAAGGTCCGGGGGATGGCGTCGACGCCATACTCCACTACCACGGATACAGAAATCCAGATTTCAATAGTTCTCGAAAACTATTCCTGCTTTCATTCTACTTTTACCGAACCCCGTGTCGTCTCCCTAGAAGAACCCAGCACAAGAGTCATGAAATGCTTTTATTCACTTGATATGTGTTTCAAAATATCGGAGAGTACCAACAGCGAAAGCAAAAATGACGCTATTTTCTCTACTTAATCTTGCTGAATTGGAGAGTCATAATCCAGTGGAAAATACCAGTGGAAAATTTGTTTCTATGCAACCAAAAAATTACTGGTGTCCTTGGTCCGAAATCATTTCCTGGATCCGTCGGGCGAAATGAAGAGCAATAAAATCACTATTTGGTGATTGACACTAATTGGAAGACAGTTTTGAAATGGAGTGGTCAATCAAAGATAGCCTAAGAGTGAAAATTGAAGAACTTCGAGAAAATTTTTCCACCAAACAGCCTTGGATCATTGAAGAAAATAAATCTACTCAAAAGAACTGCTTCATGTAGGGAAAGAAGTCAGTGACTGTTAACTATGAAGTCGCTAATATAGCATCAGAATTTTCTTTTTTGCACGGTTTGACGAATGAAGATTTGTGTATAAATAAGTTTTTATTCATTCGCTGGTTTCTCTGTTTCAGAAGACAGTTTTGAAATGGCGTGGTCAATCAAAGATAGCCTTGGAGAAAATTTTTCCACCAAACAGCCTTGGATCATTGAAGAAAATTAATCTCCTTAAAAGAAACCGTTTCATGTAAGGAAAGAAGTCAGTGACTGTTAACTATGAAGTCGCTAATAAAGCAAGCTAATGAAGACAGTTTTGAAATGGCGTGGTCAATCAAAGATAGCCTTGGAGAAAATTTTTCCACCAAACAGCCTTGGATCATTGAAGAAAATTAATCTCCTTAAAAGAAACCGTTTCATGTAAGGAAAGAAGTCAGTGACTGTTAACTATGAAGTCGCTAATAAAGCATCAGAATTTTTTTTTTTTTCATGCACGATTTGACGAATGAAGATTTGTGTATAAATAAGTTTTTATTCATTCGCAGGTTTCTCTGTTTCTTTCTAATTCAGTTATTTTTTTAAATTTTATTCTATTGTAATGCAAAATTTACTCATTTCATCAGGACTTTTGAAATGTGCGGTATAGGAGCTATGGAAATTGTGGCGATGAAAATGAAGCATCGGGGCATGTATATTGGCCGTCAGTTTTCATAAAAAAAGTTGTCATGTTTAAATTGGTGACAGTTGCCCTATCACCCAAGTTCATAAAATATTTTCGTCCCGCAAAGCTCCCGGTTCTTTACTTACTTTCTTTGTCGAATATCCCATTCACAAACAAACCACATGCAGTCGATTCATGACATATTCCTTTCTGGTTATAATTTTTTTGTTATACAGTAAAATTGAATACAGGAAAGATGCTATTTACTTACCAGTATGCATGGGTTCACTGGATAATCAGCTTCTCAACAACTTAATTGTCTCAACTGAACACTACATAGGTAGAATAGCGAATGGTTAGGTTACGTAGGCTTCATGGAAAAGTAATAATAGTGATGGACAAAATGTCACAGAAATCTTAATGAAAGATTTTTTAAAGAAATCAGCCAAGAAATACTAAACAGTTGTTCATGCCTGCAAACAGTTGATTTTTTGCATATGGTATAGAGCTCAGTCCTCTTCACATCAAATTTAACAATTTATTTGACATTTGTTTTCTTCCAAGAAAATTGTGGTCTGATCTGGAATGACTGGCTGACTATGTGAGTGGTTTTTTTCTATCCATTTTCCGTGATGCTATTGTGATCTTTATTTTTTTGTTAGTTCAATCGTTGCCATCCACTCTCAATTTTCCTTTTGGTAGCTCCTAAGAAAGTGCCCACTGTCTTTTCATAATATTCACTCAACTTCATGTTTCAATATCCGATTAAATAAGTTTAATTATTTGATTATTTAAGCAAGTTTATTTCATCTAAAGTAATAATATTGTTATGGATGACTTCACAACTACTATTTTGTGTATTATTAAAAACCATTTCTGGATATTTTAATTCATTCTTTATCTTCTCAAACTCCGAAATATTTTTTTTTCTTATGAAGTGACTTGCTGAACAAGTTGTCAAAAAAACATCCGCTGCTAGGAAACATTGACTGTATTGAAAAAAGCTTTTAAAGTGGAGAATCGTTAAAAGTATTTCAAACCTGAGCATCCCCATGGATTCGAACAATTGTTGGCAGTTTTCACCAAGCTTGAATTTGGAAATTACCTTTAACAAGAGAAATGCATTCTGAGGCAGGAGGCTTCCACGATACAATTACAAAGGAGAAAAAAGGTGACTATAGTTAAACTATCTGGTTTCATCCTTTTTCGCATTAGATTTATATTGTAGTCAATTCTGAATTAAAAACAGAATTAATTTTTTTACCCGTTCTATTTCCTTTCTCTCACCCCCATTTCCACTCTCATGGAGTTGTCACCCACTCATAAGCGCGCCTTTTCTCTATTAAACAGAGAAAAAGGCGCATGTTTGGAATAAATGAGTTTTACTTGTGAGAAAGATACTGTGTATTATACGTAGGTAACATTACCGATATAGATGGTGAGTACTCTCTCTGTGGAGTCTTGGGAAAGACTACGCTTTTTTATAGTGCAGAATCTGTATACGTGGCTTTTGCAAGTAATGTATTAATCTATCACTTGATGTACACTTGATCGTCAATAGATCATTACCATATGGTGGAACTCTTTTAAGTAAGAGTACCTACAGTTAAAGCGGTTAGCAACTGTTATAAACTTGATGTTGATAGATATTTTTAATTAATCAGTTTACGAGCAACTTCAAAACTCTTATTATTGCAGCATGTAATTGTAATTTTTTTCCAATCAACCCATGCATTCTGTGATAGATTCTTAAGTCTGAGCTCACTTGTTTCTTTTAAACATCTCGTTTTCATTTTTGTTTCAGTGTAGCAAAGTTATTCATATCAAAATAGAGGCAGGAAAACTTTGGTTGAGTTAGCCATCTTCTTCTTAAAAAGAAGTTGAAATAAGGACTGTGGGAGTTGAATGTGAAGTTTGTCTTCGGGGCTTTTATATCGATACATAAGAGGTTTTATACAAAGGAGACAAAAGAGAAAAAAAAAGGATAAAATGATTGACTTTGTTCCATTGGAATCGCCTTGTCTGAACAGGATAGACGTATTCCGGATTTTCCCAGTCCCTATTCTTTTCCAAAAATTACCTCTGGAAAAAGGTTTTTTTTTTTAACCTTTGAGTCGGATATCGCTTGCTGAAAATGAAAAGAAAAAGGAGTAAAAAAAAGACCAAAGATATTTGAAGTCTAAAGAGGTCAACCAATAGAGCCGACGAATCATCTTAATTTACAAATTTGTAATTCAAGAAAGAAAAGGAACGAAAAGTTGTTAATGAAAAGCCGTCCATTGATATTGATACCAGACTGAGGAGTTGGTTGCCGAGGGTTGCCTGTTGAGAAGCCTGTAAGGAGTAAGCACCTGGTGAAGACGAAAAGAAGAAGAAAAATGTTTAAAATTAGAAAATAGAGCAAGGATAACGCAGACGTTTGATTAATTCCCTTTTGATCGGAGGGACAAAAATTGAGCCACCGTCCATATCATTTCGATTTTGGCACTTAAAAACTCGTAAATATACAATTTTTCTCAACTTGAATTATTAAAATACACCTAATTATAGCCTTTTTAAGGAATGGTTTCCCTAAATATTCAAGGGAATTTGAATTGCCAAATGCAGGTGAGAAGAAAACGATGAACCCGATTTTTTAAGGCGAAGTCTGTTTCTTCTGCGAAGAAAATGTTGCACTCGTTATTAAGACATCTGTATTTAAATCATTTCAACTTTAATTTGTGGCCCATAGTTCTGTTATCTGATATGCTACTTTTAAAAGTCGGTAGAAGTCAAGATATTCTTGTTGGGGGTTGTGACGAGTAGCTTGACGCTTAATTACTTGATTGTTCACATTTTCAAAAAGAACAACTGAATATCTCCTTATTCCATCATTTTATATGAATAAAATATTCGTCACTGAAGTCACCACAATTAATCTGGACAACTTGATGTCTTTTTTTAGCTGGATTTCTGCCCAATCGTAAAGCTGGACTTGTTATGCGTGGACGACCTCTAGCTCCTAGACGAGATTATAGTTACATTTGCATTGCATAGAAAGGTAAGAATATGGGCATTGACCGGATTATGGACCGATTACGAATAGGATTGATAACAACAAAATGTCTCCCTCTTTGCTGGCGAGTTGGTTGACCTACACGTCTTATCCGCTGTTGACGTATGATTCTAGCCCTTACAGTGATATTAGCGACAATGTCGATTGTACTTTCAAGTTGCTAGAAATGGTTAAATGCATCACCTTGAAGATTGTCATCTAGGGGATTAACCAACCAACTATCTTGGGCCGCAATGTAAATGAACAACAAAACAACGTTTCAGGGGAAAGCTAAATCAATGCGGCGAATATCACCCAGACTTCTTCAAAAGGACCACTATAATGTCTCAATCTTCCAGAAGCTCGTCAATATCGTTATTCTGTATATCACTTAGGGATGCACAAATTTGCTCAACTGTCAAAAATTCCAAAATCTTACTTCAGTGTATACGTCTCTCCATCTATTTGCATACGTATCTCACATTTTGCGTTTTATAAAATCTTTTGGTTTCTAACATGACGTCCCCTTTGGAGACCTAATAGCTGTTCACAGTTCCTCTTCGTAAATTCTTGCAGTACACCTGAAAAGTGAAATTCGAGAAGCTTTTTACAAATATCAATTTAAAAAAGCAAGCGTCCAGTTACACATATTGTTAAATGCCTTGCATGAGCCGTTGTAATCCCTCTGTTACATTGGTTGTGATGCGCTTCAAGTTATTCCTTTGGCGTCAGTAATTGACTCATTGACCAATATGGGTACCAGAGTTGAAAACGTCAAATATTTTAATATAAATTTAAATTATCTTAATTACCTATTATTTCTATTGAATCAGCAGTCCCGGTGCTGGAACTGGCACTAGCACTTTTTATTATGTTGGTAGCCTTAGAAAATGATTTTTTGATTTTTTGAAACGAAATCTGAAAATACTATTCTCCTTAACATTTTGTGGATATCACTTGTTGCAATTAGATTAAACGTATCATATCCACAAGGGGATGCGCTTGCAACAAAATACTCGGTGTTGGTATTTTACTTTCTCCTTACAAAAAACTCATCACAGATTTTTAGAATGTAGAATAAAATAGTGTTGTTGATTCTGTGTAGACCCATGATCTTCATCTTAATTTATTTCAATAAGTTCTTCTTCATAGCTTAAGCCCCCCAAAATACGTCTTATCAGATTGAACCATTGTCAGTAATAATATGCTTGACATTCGCTTTTAAATGAAAACTCTCTATTACAGAATGCAGTACCTAAGTAGCACAGAGATATCCCTTGGATATCCAGGATATGGATTGACAGACGAACTCGACGTCCAGTTTTATGTCTCTAGGATATCCAGCGATTATCCAAATGTCGCTTTGTATGACATCAAAATGAGATATCAGTGAGACATCTATTTGGATATCCAGCTGGATGTAGACTGGACGTTACTTAGACGTCTGAAGACATATAATTTTGAACAAATTTTATGCCTACAGTATCTTACATTTGCCGTATGCTCCCATCGGATATTTCATAGACCATGCGAAGTTGTATCTACTGCATCCATTGGAAATTCCAGGAAGGTTTCAGTACCCATTCATGGCAATAACAACAAGTAAACAACAAACAAGTTCCACATATTGTCAATATGTGTTAGTACTTGTTTGTTTTTAATTGCTATAACGTTTGTTGAAAAGAATGTGTTCTAGTAAATTGCTGTACATAAAAACAATCTTATTGTTTTTAATTGACAGGATAGCCCATCTCTTCAAACCATTTCATGGTTTTTCAATACTCGGCTTAGAAGCCAAGACGATTCAGGGTTCTAGCCTGTTTTTGGAGGCCAAGAAACTTCATATTTTCTATGTCCTGTTCCAAATGTTCTTTCAAAAATTTACTTAAATTCCAGGTATTTAAAGCTGTTAAACACGCAGAAAAAATGAAGAAAATTCTTTTTTTTTTGTAGTTTTGAAAAATTTTTGCACCTTATATTTGAATTTTAAACTGAAAATTCTTAGGTAAAAAAATGTGTAGCATTACAACCTGTCCAGATTTAATTAGCTATTTTATTTTGCAACCAAACTGTTAAAAACATATGCAAATCGTATGCTTTTGTTTTTTCTTTTACATTTACTAATTTTTTTGTTTTTATGAAAAAAATTATTGTGTTAAAAAAAAATAAAACGTATGATAAAATTTTTTGTGGGAAAAAGTGTTTCCGTTTCTAACACGGTGCTTATGAGGAAATGAAACAGTCATAAAACTGTAAAACTCATGCATTAAAAAAGATAACAATCCCCCTTTGTTTAATTCGAAAGCTCTTTTATGAGAATCATAATTTTTTTCAAAGGGAATGTAAGTTTATTAGTTTTTCAAGATATTCTAGGTCTTTTTTCATATTTTCCCAATCGTTATGTATTAATAACACACGCTTGAAGCGCTGCTTTTCTAGCCTCTTCAAATGTGTTTACTTTCTTTTTTAAGTCTCCCTTACCCCTACAGTCAAATGATATCTGGCAATGCTGTATATTTTGTCTGTAAATTGCAAAGCACCCAAGTTGATTCTTACGTATGGTCGAGTTTGAGTACATATCTTGACTTATAATTTCCTATTTTAAGTCTCATCAGGGGTATAGAGGAATTACTCTAAACCCAAGGTCTCATATATATTAATTTAGCTGAAAAATACGATAGTCTACTTTTGTTCATACCAAGAAACAAAGAAGTAAAAACAATACGCAAAAGAAATTTTTCATTTATGAAATTTTATTAATTCAGTTTAGTTTTTAAGTTTATTATGACATTTCAAATGCATTTCTGTTTTATTTTTCAATACACGCAATGATTGGAATTGCAATTACGTTTTTTTCTTGGAGAACATTGCTGATCCTGAAGCATTTTTGGACCAACCATCATTCATCTCGATCCGTTAGTGGAATCTGCATCACTGGCCAGTGTGGTTCCTCTCGATGTGTGGAACAAACTCAATTTGCCGGACGAAACCATCAACAGCAGGTCGCTTTCTTCTCTGCAGCTGGAGATTCTGCTGTCTGTAATTTCAGAACTACCAAGCCAGTTTTGGTGGGCTCCGTTGAGCCGATAGGAACGCAGTTTTTAGCTTGATGGCATCGTCACAATAGAACAATAACACCGTCAAAATCTTCCTTCCACCATTGAAGGAGTTGATCCATCCGTGTTTGATGTTCTCCTGTTGATTTTGACTCTCCTATCAGGCAAGAGTGCGTGGATAAATGACACCTTTCTTTATTCCGGTGATATCCTGTGCCCATATATCATGCCCTTCAATGAATGGACTTTGATCTTGTCGGCTTCAATATCCTTTAGCCTACATCTTTTTAGGCAGCGTATTTCAGGTTACTGGATACGGATTCAAATGGTACTTTTCCTTTTTTGCGGTTCTCGAAGATGGTACCTGCAATCATCCTTCCTTTCCCGACGCCTTTGCTGTCACCAATGAAGAATCCAGCACGAGAGCTATTGAGTAGAGTGGTCTCATGCTGCTTGAAAGCAGGCTGTATTGTCTATTTCTGCAGTTGGGAAAGCCCGATCTTAATTTTTCTGGTAAGTTTGTACGATGCAGCAGGTAGAACTACACTGGCCAGTGAGGAAGACTCAGCGATGTTACTGGAATCAATCGCGATGACGTCAACGAATGTATTGGGATCGTCTACATTCTCCCATACATTAATCGTCGTCGGTTGATCAATTATAATATAATTAATATTCGCCCCGTAGGTTGTTGAAATGAGTGTGTTCGGTCCATCATACAAGGAGCTGTGGGGGGTACAGATTCCAAGTTTACTGCTTTCCTGGTAGTAAGTCCCGTCACTAGAAACTTTGGTATTCTTCCGACCACAGCTTGCCCGAAACGTGTGCGGTAGACAATAGGTCCATCTTCTCCAGCGAGTGGCTCTAAAATTTTGAGAGTTCGACGCGCGGCAGTGACGCCCAATCCCAACAGTATTTTCAAGTTAGATAGCCTATGACTGGTAAATCGAGCTGCGCTAAAAGCGACCATAATTAATTGCGGGCCAGTTGATTGCTTAAGTTTAAAAGGTAAGGTTAAAATTGTTTCGCTAGCAGGATCTAACACGGCTAACGTTTACTGCACCTTTTGCTTTAATAACAACTGGAACGATTGCGAGCAGCACAGGCTTGACAGAGTTTATCGGGGACTTGGCAATTAGAATTTTGGGCACCGCTCTTGCAGGGACAACCGATGAAGATTTAATACAACCTCCGAAACCACATGACATACCGGGCCATAAGGTTGGCGCTTACATTTAGTTAAGTCCGCCCCTTTCAACCGCCCTCCATCTGCCGTACGGTTGGCCACATCGTAAGCACAAAATAACCCAACTGCCTTTCTGCTGCATGCAGAAGCTTGTTGTGTCAGTGCCAGAGTCAATTCGCATTTTTCCTTCTACACTTCGACGAGTAGTGCCCTTTGATGAGGCACTTGAAGCAGTGATTGTTCTGGACAAAAAGGACTGCACGAGCGTTAACCTTCATTCTTGCGAATATATTGCAATCTTCCAGGTGATGTGTCGATTTTTCGTTGCTCGTCGGGCACTCGACGGTGGTTTGTCTCAACAAAGATTGTGCGGATATATTAAAATACACGGGTAAATCGCCTGACAAAAACGTTCGCACTGGAGATTCGTAAAATTAGAAAAATAAAGCAGACTTTAAACGTTGTCTTCTTCAATATTATTGCTTAAGCAAGGTCATAAATCAAATCAATTGCACAAAAATGCTTTGTTCTCACTAACGATATTTTATCCACCAAAAAGCACCACGTGAAAGAGGAAGGGAAATTTTAGTTTTTTTACTTACTACTTGCTGATGGTGTAATTGGCAGCTATGGTAATGTCTGGTGACAGGTAGAGCCTCCACGAAGTTGAAGTTATAGCAAAGTAAAATAAATTAGTCGTTTTTAGCTTTTGTCACACGGATTGTTTTTGAGAGATGCAGCAAAGGGTGAACCACGAAGACTGTGCTCCAGGAGAAAAATCCTGTGTTGAATAAAAGTTTGAATTGAAAAGTAGTTTCGTGTACGACACAAATAATTCTATCACACTGAAAGCGATAGATTCAATTGATAACTGTGACAAATAGTGCAACAACAGTTAAAAAATCAGAAACCGGCCATTTTCATAGCTTTCACCGCTTACAGACAATGGTCTAATGAAAATATGAAATGGGAAAGGTGGGAAACGTTCTTTTGTTTCTTAGCGGCGACATTGCAATTTTACTAATCGATCTTCTATTATTATTGGTATTTTGGATGACATTAGAGATTAATGCAAAGGTAGAATCGTGTAACATTCGATAATAATAAGTAAAAAAATTGTTTTTTTTTACATTTATTACCTAATATAAGTGTTCTTCAATCTACACTGGTAATATAGGGGGGGAATGGATTTATTCGACGAAACCACATTTACATTACCAAAGCTCCTTACAAGACATTTCCAATAATCAAACGAAAGACAGATATGAAGGATATCAACGTCTGTTTGTCTAACAAGCTAACTCATGCGACAATATTCTACTGCCGTTCTATTCCACTCTTTCACTTCCATTATCAATAATATGACCACATTCCTAGAAGATGAGAAATAATAATGCAGCATAAATCTGGATTAGATAAATAAACGACTAAACGTCTTCCAGGAAAAGATGCTGTTATCGTGGACGTTACAGTGCTGCTACAATTTTGGATTTCCAGGCGTCGTTACGTCCGTTTCTTCCCGGAAATACAATTTAAATCGGGACTGAGATACATTGTATTTATTTGAAATAAAGTTTGAAAAAAAAATTTACTGCTTCAAAAATACATGTCAATTAAAAAAAAAAAAAAAAAAAGAAAAAAGAAAAACTACACTTATGTGAGTTCCGAGTCACATTTCCCAAGACGATAACATCCGCTCGAATTCCAGTCAAGCAACTCAATATAATGTGTCATGCAACATTTCCTTATTGCTGCGACATCAATTTCTCGCGGGAGAGACACTGTAACGGGCACTGGCCGTCATCCAAAAGTAAACAATGTATTATACTTTGCGCGGGAATCAGGAAATCGTTTTCCAAATCATTGAATTTTCGTAACTTCCTCCTTGCTGCGCAATGGCCATCCAAAATGTATAAGAAGGTCTCGTTTCTCCATCGAGTATCTTCAGTCACTTCCTAGGAATTTTCAACTGGCATAACAACCCTCCCCTCCCTCACCATCGAGTAAAGACATCAGACAAACAAAAAAATGACGTTGCCATGTGTTTTGTGTATGTTTAAAAACTTTTTTTTTCCCAGCTGGATTGAAAAAATAATGTTGTTGCAAGACCTTGAGCAAAAAGGTTTTTCTCCTTCCACCATCCGAATGTGAACATTTGAGAAGGATCATCATCAACGTTGTAGAGAGAATAAAAAAAAAAAAAAAAAAAGAGAGAAAAGAAAAGGACTGCGATGGAAATAACTGGGCAGTAACTCAGGTGAGGGGGACCGCAGCTGATTCGGGCGCCAATAAATCGTCGATGCGTGTGGAATTTCTGGCTACGGTGTGTCGGTCGAGCCGCAACCCCCCCCCCCCTGTCTGTCTTGTCTATAAGGCCATTGCCTTCGCTGCACTGCCCACCGCCATGTGTGTGTATTTGTGCATGTGTGTGCATGTTCCCGGTGAGGGATATGAATTTACCTGATGACCCCTTTTATTTCTCTTTCCTTCGGATAAAGACTTCTGATCATAATGACAATCTATCTTTCTTTTTCTTTTTTTTTGCTTCCTCGGAAGTGAGTAAGACCCCTCCCAGCTGGGCGGTCGGTGCCGAAACGGGCGCATTCATTATCTTCTAGTATTACCTAGGTGTAAAATAAGGAAGAAAGAACCCCCCCCCCCCCCAACCACGCAATATTGAAAATGCCTCCGATCACACAACCAAACATGGACAAGTGACTCGGTGGCAACAAAAAAATATAAAACCGGCCAACAACAAACAAATGACCAAACAAAACTGCTCACATTTAAAAAAAGAAATGTTGCACACACACACATTTCCGCCCTTTGGCAACGCCTCATCTATTTCAGCCGCGACCTTATCAACCATTTAAAATGATGATCCATATATTAGCGATGATTTCATCCATGGTGCCAAGCTTTTGGTCGTCTAGGTCCAAAATCTGGCGACCAATCGGTCATAGGCGAAAGTAAGGCAACCACAGCGTTGTCTAAGACCTGAAAAGGAGCAGCTCTGTTTAGAAGATCGGTGTGGTGTTAAGCAGACGGGTGTGTGCCCTTTTTGCAGTTGTACGCTATGAAAACATCTGGCGAAGGTCGACTATAATTTCATAGTCTGCCATTCTGGTTCGCTGAATGCTACGTACTTGGCTAGCTGAAAGGAGTAAAATCAGAGTTCGGGTGTTAGGGGATAAATGTGCGTTATTAAATAATTTTAAATGAGTTGCTCTTAAGCGCTTGATTTAGGAAAGATGTATCGTTGAGTTCGACGTTTAGTGTTAACTTCAATTCAGTGTTAGGAACGTCACCGAAAGACTTCGACTTAAGTAAAAAAGAGGCGTATACGTTGACTTTGACTGAAAATAAATTTTATTTTTGACTTTTACGTTCACGTTTGACGTACCAAAAAACTTGGCGTCTACAAAAAAACGATGGCGTCTTCTACAGAAAAACATTCGAGGTCTGATTGTAGTGTATTTTATTGGTGTATTTTTTAAATTTTACAAAAGCAGGGATTAAGCATTTTACTATTGACACATCTCTTACTCGCCTTAAAAAAAAAGAAAAAAATCTTTATTGGGAACCGAATTAGTAGCCGGCACGTGCAAAACGTGTTGCTGGGAGTCAAAGTTGCTTTATGGAAATCCCTCTAACTGGGTTCTCTATGTTAAGGTAACTCTTGACTCAATTTATATTTGTATTTAATAACTAAATGCCATTATTTTCTTATTTTCAGAAGGAACATGATGTAGCTTAAAATTCTTACAAAGAAGCTATGGCAAGTAAAAGGAATGACAGAGAGAGGCGTTGATCAGCTGACTCGTCTTACTTGCCGACTACGGTCAAAAGGAGAAGTGATATGGGATATCTGAAGATGTTTCCATAGTCGACGAGTCGAACTTTTTTGGCTTTTTCGAAAAATAGACAAATTTTCACAGACATTAAACAAATAGAAGCCAAAACCTCAACCATCAGGGCTACAAAAGATAACGGCTTGGGAGGTGACGTCCGTTCCCGGATAATTCGCCAACCTACAAAATCGGCCAAAAGAATATTCCTAGTCTTTTCTATTTAATTTTTTAAAGTAGAGAGTCTATGAAAAAAAGGTGATGGCGCATCTCTTCTTTTTCTCTTCTGGCAATTTCATCAACTCTTTCAGTTTTCAATTCCAATATTCGGCAGAGGGGAGGGGAGAGAGACCCCGGTAATGCGCCAGAAGAAGAAGAGGAGTAGGGAAAAGAGAGAGATGAGGAATAGAGTCACAAGAATTGCTTTGAAACGTTCCACAATACAAAAGAAAGAAAAAGAGAGAAACGAGATGTTTTTTTGCTTGATATCTTTTGATATGTTTTTGTTTACTTCGTTTTGTTTTGTTTTCCTCTGATCCGTTCCCCCCGTAAACTCCTCAGATTTTAAAAAATAGAAATGACAAGACGCAAAGAATTCCGGAATTTATTCAAAAAAGAAGAAAAAGAAGGGAAAAATTCTGCCAATTAAAATGTTTCCAAGTTTCCTGGCCGCAATGTGTGTTGATTGCATTGCGGCATTGCACGCGCAATCACCGTGATCCAGCAGATCTCTTCTCTCCGACCTATGGCAACATCTTCCATGTCTTTGCCCATACACACAGCCATAGTCCAAACAATCGATGCGCCCAGACTTTTATTAAAAACCCTCATCAAAAGTTATTGATGTTACGTTCATTTGTTGATTTTTTTTTTCAGAGTTAGTTGGGAAAAAATTTCCCAAGCCAACCCCCCCCCCTCGGCGACCACAAAGGAAGAAAAAATGACGTCAAAGGGTGGGGGGGGGGGGTAGAAGAAATAATATGTAAATCTGTAAATTTGATTGGCGAATGCAAAAACGGGAGAGTAGAAAGGCGCATAGGTGCGTGTGTGTTGTGGTTGGATGCTGAGGAACGGGCAGTGGGGAGGTTGGAAATAAGGGATGAGGCCCAGGGATAAGAGAAAAAACTATATAAGCGACGTGCATGTGTAGCGCCTTTGTGTACGACGGAAGAAGGAAGGGTTGCGCGGACAACTCAATATGCATACGAGATAGAGAAGGGGGACAATAAATCAAAACTCCGCCTACCTCTCTCCCCCCCCTTTATTACGCTTTCTCCTCTCTCTGCCACCCGCTTTTTATTGTGCGTGCTTGTCCTCCCGCAAATCTCATCTACCAGTACAGTGACGACTCTCATTAGCATGTCGCCCAGGACGCTATTGTATAAGTACATGGAGAGGAGGAGAAGGGGGTTGAAAAGGGTTATGACGGATGAGTCGCCGAGCTCTCTTATATCTTTTTTGAGTTCATAAGCGTTTTGCTATAGCAAAACGGGCCAAAGAACTCTGAATGGATATAAGCTCCGCCCGCAAGAGACCCCATCCTTTTGTGCCGACGTTATGAACCAATCGTCGCTTTAACCCCTTGACGTTATAATCCGGCAGCACAAGGAGAGAGAGAGAGGGGATAGTGGTCAGACGCGCGCGTGCGGATATATTTAAGATGCGTCTGTCTCTTGCCCGGCGCCACCTCTTTTCTCTTCAACATGGTAATACCGCCGCACACTCCACCCTTTTAAGGGGGGGACCCAAAGCTTTCCAGAAGAAGAAGAAGAAGAAAGAAAAAAAACTCACAAGTCCAAGATGGCCGCTCGATTTGACTATGATACAGATACGTTACACTGCTTCCTGCCCATATGTTCAGGTGGAATCCGGTGATGGAGAGTAATGTTCCGCCACTCTGCGGTCTGAAGGTTAGGAACATGCTGTGCAATTCGAAGTCCTATCGACCCGAAAACAAACAAAAAAAATAATTAGGAAATGAGTCGACAGGAAACGAAACAAAATATGTCAACGATGGAAAGAGACGAAATGCAAACACGATAGATTCAATGAAACAGTAAGCAAGGCGAGGTTGCACTCGGATTGCGCAGAAATCCAAAATAAAATGTAACGCCGAGTGGGTAACCTAAGACAGAGAGCGGCTGCTCATTAGACAAAAGGAAAATAACCTGGGATAACACACACACACATACAAGACAAGTAGGGAAAATAGTTTGATTTTTCCCTGGACAAGAGAGCAGGAGCACGCTTTGTCATCATGAAGTTGTCTCTTTTGGCGGGTTTTTGAACAACCCCCAAAAAAGTGGAACATTTTTATTTGTGTGAATTGAACAACAATGAATTAGTTCTGCCCCCTTCAGGACCGCCCCTACCGCCAAGTAAGGAAAAGCTTCCGGAGCTCGCTGAAAGGAGCAGCGCAGTCGAATTCGTCCTCCAAGGAGGGGGAGGGAGCAAAATGTCGACTGCTGGACTTTACACAGAGTGGCCCATCTCCTTATCTCTGGACCGATGAAATTCAAAAAAATAATGACTTATATTAAAATTAAGAGAAAAAAAAATATTTCAAATTTAATGTGTCTCTCGGAAAAATTTATTTTAGAAGTTTTTTAGCTTTAAAGTTTCGATCACGTGACTTTCTTCAAAAACGGAGGAGGTGGCTTAAAAGTCATGTGATCTTCCAGCATTAGTGCAAGGGTTCATTGGTTCATGAACAGCCAATAGAAATGGATCACGTGATCTGCGAAACCAATAGAGTGCGTCAGCCTCAAAACTTTTTTAGTCCGCTTCATTATTTCTTTTCAAACGACCTAGAGAATACAAGATGTCTCACCAGATGTTTCAGCAAGACCAAGCTGTTAATAGGAAAGCCAATAGGGAAGCCTAGCTGTCAATCACGTGATCTTTTCCTATCGGTTTTGAATTGGACTCAATCAATTAAACCGCTAATGTGCTCAAAAATCACGTGACTTTAGGCCCCTCCTCGTTTTTTGAGGAAAGTCACGTGATCGAAAATTTAAAGCTAAATAACTTCTAAAATAATTTTTTCCGAGAGACATATTAAATTTGAAATATTTTTTCTCTCTTAATTTTAGTATAAGTCATTATTTTTTTAATTTCATCGGTCCTGACCCCATTGTTGTAGACTTAAAGTCGGCACTAATAATATAATGAGCAGTAGAGTAACTAATAATTATTCGTGATACCATCGCGTGGTTAAAAACAATCCAAAGACAAATACAAAGAACTCACAAGTGTCAGATAACGTGTCAAAATTAAATACTCCAACGCGCATTTTCTAAAAGAAACACCAATAACTTTGGAAATAAATTGCGTTTGAATCTTAATCTTTCTTAAGAGATTTTTTCCATTTACCTGAACAGCTGATTTCATTACACAATTATACAATTAAAAAAGCCTGAAATCCTGCGAGGTAAAACAAAAGAATATTGTCCCGCCAACCACTGCAATTTGTGTTTGATTTGATGCGTCGTATTTTTATCGATATATTATAGCTTATATCGATTCCGATCGATTCCCGTCGTTGAGTCTGTCAGACTTTTTCTTTCCACTTTTCTCTGCTGCTGCTGTTGCTTGTTCTCTCCTATGGCGACATTTTGCAATGCCTGAGGAAACGAGTCAATATTTGCACATCTCTGCCACTTATTTTTTTTTTTGCTTTTCCGTCCGGCTATGAGAGCGGGTGAGAGAGAAAGAGAGAAACGGGAAAAATTTTTTTTTGCCTTGTATCGAGCGCCGTAGTAAAATTAACAACAGGACGTTCTTCATCAGCGTCGCCTGATTGATATTAAAACGAACGGAAAACAACGCAGACTCTTAAAGGCCCCAGTCCAAGACTCAAATGACGTCACACTTTACCCACTCGTCATCTTTCTGGCAGCACCTGAGGGGTGGGAACCAAAATGCTGGGCCTCATATTAAGAGAAAAAAGCTTCTAGAGATGCGGATGGACAGACAGAATGTGCTGGCCCAGGGGAACAAAGGAATCATAAAAGAGTTGGTTCATCCTCACCGCTGAGTGGCCACCATTTTGTTTTCATTTCGAACGTTTCCATGTACTTGACGTTTAAAATTGATATGATTCCTTCCTTTTTTACTTTTTTGGGACTCCCGAATACAAGTTCCCGAATCCAAGTTCAAGAATCAAGTTTTACATCACCATGATGAAGATGATGATGATGATAATGATTTCTCAATTAGATCAACGTACCTTCTTCAAATGTCCGTCGGATGTGCCGAGGAAGGCGACTGTGTGTTGTTGTGTGCCGGAACGGCGACGGAAGTCAACAGAGTGTGGCTGTATGTCAACGCTGGTGGGCTGTAGATTGGCACGATGCCGGCGATTTTCATTGAATTGAATTGATTGAATTGAAGAAATGTAATTTAAATAAGTGACGGCAAAAACATAAAGGACAACCTATCCCATACGAGCTCAACCCTTTTTCCTGATTTTTTCCCGTCTTCTCTCCTTTCATATCCTCATTCGGAGCCCCCAAATTTTGGATGTAGGGGCATCGAACATTTCCTTGTCATTCCTACGGAAGACGAAGATTCCTTGTCATTCCTACGGAAGACGGGGATTCCTTGTCATTCCTACGGAAGACGGGGATTCCTTGTCATTCCTACGGAAGACGGGGATTCCTTGTCATTCCTACGGAAGACGGGGATTCCTTGTCATTCCTACGGAAGATGGGGAAAAAACTCGTAACTGTGATTTCGGATGAGATAATTCTCATGTCGGATGTAAACAAACATTCAAATAGATGAAAGAGGAAATAGTCAAAATAATACCGGTAGTGGGAGCATTTTCTATGCGAGCATTTTTCCGTCATTGTCCCAATTGAACAAAAAAATGGTTGAGTCGGTTCGTGACGAGCCACCGGATTGGGGAATTTAGAAAAAGAAAAATATAAACCCTTTTCGTATCATTTGTTCGTCGTCATTGAATAATAATGATGATTTCTTATTTTAACAAAACTACGCCAGCCAATCCCACGTATGCCATTGTCCCGGAATAAACAAAAAACGCCACGAAATAATGCCACCATCAAACAAACCAATTTCCCGATTGTTCCACGCGTGACTTGTCATCCGCCCTTTGTTTTCGGCGGATCGACACGAGACACAGAGTTTAAGACACACGAAATTTGAATGCCGGTTTGCATAAGCTTCTTTAGTCAGTAGTAGGGGCTGGTACCTTGGCATTACCCTAGGCATTACCAAATCCTATTCATGACAACACCGAGAATTTCCAATTAATAAATATCAACTCTCGAAGACTATCGGCTCTCTCCTGTTCAGACTGTCAAATTGTCAGAAAACGTTCACTAATACAAAAACAAGAATGAAAAGAAAGCGAGAAACTTTGTGTGTAATAAGAGAGAGATTCCCTTCCTTCTTCTATCTTTTTGGGGGTTCCCGGTGGTTTTTGACTCAGCTTTTCCCCGAAATAAATCGCTGGATGGTCGTCATACAACATGCGCAGTTTTTTTCCTCATCGGGCAGAGTCAGACAGTTTCACAGATTTTATTTGATACAGCAACTTGTCCGAAATTCACACGAGATCGAATCTTATTCAAGAGTGGTTGACGAGTGCGTTACTTTGTTGTGCGGTACCCAATTGCAATTCCGTTTCAACTTTAACTGAACTGTGCAGGAGCATGTGAATCGAAATGAATGAAACGTAATCAAATCATTGATGGGGGGGGGAGGACAACCAAATAATCTTGTTATCTTACACTTATACTACTATATATTCTTGTATATTTTCTTATTCTCTTACACCGGCATCTCCTCGTAGTGGTTATAATTTTGTCTCTCTTATTATTGAGTCTTTAAAGACCCCCCCCCCCCCCCGATAAATCTATGCGGGTTAATTTTTCCTCCCTCGCCATTTCCATCTTCTCTTCTTCTTTTATCGTGTTGATAAAGTAGCCATTTGGAGTGGAGAGAGAGGGGGGAGAATTGTTGCTTTTCACAACGTTCGTAGCTTCTTCTCCCATTCAACGCTGCCGTGTTCTTCCACTCTTGGACCTATTACCTTTTATCTGGCATTATATGGGGGTAAAGGTCAAACAAAGAGACCTTCAAAAATTCTCCCTTTATCACTTATCAATAATCAAATTACGTGACGAACTATTTGTTTTTTGTTTTTGTTTTTCTCTGACAGAGTTATTCTATTGAGCGACTGTAGGTAAAGGTTCGTCAACTTAAACTAATAAAAAGTGTTTTTTTAAGGTACATTGAACTGAAATAGATAAAACTGCAATAAAACAATTTTTTGTTATAACAAAATTGTTAAACTGATAAGGTGTCAGTGTTATTGGAGAACACCACTTTTCTTGTATATGGCCATTAGAATTGACTAAGAGTTGTGGCTTGGGCGCCTGGCCTGAACTTAATTCCTCTAGACATTCCGTATTAGTTAGATTCCTTTGTTGTTTCTGTTTGATTTTGCCAAAAGAGTTTGTTTCAACCATGTCCTAGTCTCCATGGCCGTTGCAAAGTTTCTTTGAAAAATGTGAATTTGAAATTATTGTTCCAAGATGAAAAAATTTCGGGCGCTGAGGCAAAACGACGTGTGTGGCGTTCTTTAAACTTGAAATTGATCGTTTGTGTTTGGTTATGTTGTCGACTTTGGGTAGCCTGGCTTGCTCTGTCAAACCAACTTCTTGAATGTCCTTTAATAATCGTTCCTTTATAACAAATTTTACTATTAGTTTTATGTAATATTGTAATATTGTAAAATTTTACATTTATTTCGGGATCTAACAGAAGTTGAAACTGTTCGAGACCAATTGTATTTTGTTCAACGTTGTGCCAAAGATCTTGAAACTTCGGGTCTGTGATTAATGTCGCCATATCGTAGTAATGGGATAGACAGCTTCGAAATGATGATTGCTGACATTTTTTATGTGTATGTTCAGATCATTTTGTTGCTTGTAATCTTTAAAGCAAAATTCACAATAACTTTTTTTACAAGACATCGAAGTTGAATGTTCTAATTTTTGAATGTCATCTGAAACAATCCTTTTATTTTGAAGATTGTGATTTATTTTTCCTATTTGTTCTGTAAAAAAATTAATTAATTGTTATCGTATAAGTTTATTTATAACAGATATTACCTACCCAAAATTTGGTTTGCTTCCTCAACTTTTTCCTTCAATGCTCCATAAAACATTTCAGCTCTTTTAAAAGCATCTATCATCGTTGCTTGCGAAGCTTACCAACATATCATTTGGTCTTTCGATCCTAAAGCCTTTGAAAAAATTGTTAATTTTTAAAATTATATAAAAAGGAATAAATGAAATCCTTACTACAAAGTCATTATGTAACGACGGTACCATTCGAAGAGGATGTATGGTTTATTTCCAAAAATTTCAAGTAGCTTTCCCAGACAGCCTAATGGTGTGTAGAAATTAACTGCTTGCATATGCTTTAGAATATTAATAATTTCATCCGTCTCGCGGTCGTGTTTTTCCCACAATTTGTTTCTTTCTTTGGCCTACAAATGTAATGAAGAAGGAATAAAAAATCAATTCCCTTTGGTTATCAAAACCTTTTAAAACGGAACTTAAATTTTGAATAGTATATGAGCATAAACTGATATAGGTATAACTAATACCCTAGTTAGTAAAAGTAATAGATTATAGTTGATTGACTTATAATACATATAATTAAGTGAATCTATTGTTTTCTGGCACAATGATTTTGTAAACTATCTTACGATATGTTGTTGCTGGTAGTCTTCGATCTTCTGCCTAACACTTTTGATTTGGCCACGATAGTTGTTTTTGTTTGTTTTTTTGGGAAGAAAGTCGTCATCTTCTATTACTGACGCCATACTTGAAGATAACAGCAGTTCAACATACACATGGACATAACACAAACACGAACACAGACTACAGAAAAATTGATTTCTACCAAATCAGCACTATTTTTGCAGATTTGGTGAATGTAACCCTCCGGGCTACCCAAAAGAAGTTGACTTAGTGGGGAAATTTGCTAGTGCAGCAAGCGCCTTAGCTCAACTTTCTGCGATACATATTACAACTGAGACGCAAGAAAAAGATGTGTACATCCTAAATGTGCTAAAGGATGCTATCATAAATGCCTTCTGGCCGGGCCACATAGTGTTGATTGGTATGACATCCAACGAATTTTTGTGTTGGTCACCAGGATTTTGTAATTTATTTCTTTTTCCCCCTAAAGCTGTGAGTTTAAAATTCTGGGGGATATATATTTTCTTTCATCTTTCGCTGGAACTTTTCATTAGAGAACTTCTTGAACGAGGCATTCAACAGGAGGCTCTATTTTTCTTCTGTTACGGACTGAGTACTGCATATGGAAAAACAAAAAACTACGAGACGAATGTATTGGCAGTGGATTTACGAAACGCTATTTTGGGAAATGTGCCGCGATATCGAATAAGACCAGCAGTTTTCGGCTTTCTCTATGCTGCCAGCGTTGGTGAGTTCTCCAATTCCTTAATTGAATTATTACAAAAGGGATTTTAAACCAACTAGCTTTTGCCCATCTTTTAGTTATTATTTTTCAGAATTATTTCGATGAATTTTCTTTTGCGCTAGTTCGGGACGGACACGAGATTTGAACGTCACCTTTACAGAAATTAATCATAAACACCAATTCAATGGTTTGATGTAATTTTCATTGCCGCATCTCGTGTTCTTTTTTTTTTGGCTCACCCAAGATATTATTGGAATTCTCCAAGAGTCCTTCTAATAATGATCTTGTGTCCATCCTTTTTTTTTTTTGGGGGGGGGGGGGGGGGGGGGGGGGGGGGGGGGGAGGGGGGGTTGTATCATATACCCCCAGCGATTATCGAAAGATGAGAGACCAACTGTTTGGGATCATACCGAGATTTAAAAAAAGGTCGTAGCAAAGGACTGCCATTTTTCCCCCCTGCCTGTTATATTTTAAATCTCGATATTGGGGAAAATCGGCAACTATGGGAGGTAGAACGAAGGGAGAAAATCTTAGAAATGAAAAATTTTCATTTTCAATTCACATGATTTTTCATATGGTATGGTATAGTAAACCATACATGCCGCTATAGAGCTAACGATGCTCTTTTTTTAAGCCCTTACGCACCCACCTAGCTCTATTTTCCAGCCCGTAAAAGGAAGAAAAAGTAGTACGATTTACTACTGGCCCTCTCGAGTGTGCGAAAACTTTTACTTCCAATTTTAAAGGGCTCTTCCCGTAAACGAAAAATTCCCAAAAAATATGTTATAAAACTTCAGTCTAAGAACCCCTAGTTCAAAAATCGCTTTCGTCCGACGAAAACTTGATTTTTGGCGATTTTTCAAAAAACCCGTTTTCCCATAAGGTTCTCTCAGCTGTGCGGAAACTTTAGGTAGTTACTGTATGGGGAGAAGCCTGAAAAGATTATAAACTTTTTCTGGCAGTGTGTGTTTTGAGATGACAAGTAAAAAAAAAGGCAGTTTTAACCTACATTCTATTGCTTTCAATCGAGAAACTTTTTCCAAAGACCTTGTTTTTCTGCTAAAATCAACAGGAATTAGTTTTGCAATAGCTTCTAAAATCCCCGAAATTTCTGAAATTATCTGCTTAAAAATTCTAACTTTCATGCTTCTCCTTTGATTGCACCAAATATGAAGTAATTTACCAATTGCACCCAAATAAACTAGATGCATTGGCCCAATGGGAAAATCCATTCGTCATATTTATTTGCAGATTTTCTAGAATAGAAAGTCCCGTGTGATGCGTTTGTTGCTCACGACTACGCAAAGATTCGTCCGTTCTGAGAATTGCGTCAATTTCTGGCAAAGTAACCCTTCCTCCCCTTCCACTTTCGTTGTGTTCATACTCCCCTTGTGTCTCGCATTTACTGCAACCAAAAATAGATCCACAAGGTTTGACGCATTTAATAAAACTGAGCGCTGCCACGTCACAACAAAAGGCTTCAATTTCAATTTTTATAAGACTTTACTGATAAAGATTCTAATGAAAACCTTGCTCCATTATTTCTGAAATTTCAGTAAAAAATAATGCAAGTGCTCATTAGCATTTTGAGGTTTGGAAGTACCATGATTAAAACCGATATCAAATACATCTGCTCGTTTCAGTTTCTATCGCCAAACAACAGGCCAAAATTGGCTGTTCGTGCTCTTACTAGAAGGCAACCCATCACAACCAACATACATCTTTAGAACAACTTCTCGATATTGAAATTGTACATTCAAACTGTCGAGAGAAGAAGTTATTCCTTTCAAAAAATTAAATCCATAGTAACGACAATTGTTTACTTGAATGGTACTAACCTTACGGTTTCTAATAAATTTTTGGAAGATTTTGTAAGAAACGAAAAATGTTGTTCAAATCTTAAAACGGACAACAATTTGTCGACACTACTCCTTGAAACATTCCTGACTACAGCCCAATGAAGACTAACTTTAAATAGATCTTGACGCTGCTTTTCACTAATGTCATCATTTTCTTCGTAACCATCCCAATCACAATTTCTTTCTTGACCGTCGTCGTCCTCTGAATCAACGTCTTCTTCCTTCTTACTTCCATCGTATTGAAAATCGTCAAAACAAAAATCGAATACATCTTCAAAATCTCTTAAATCAGAAACTATGATTTCGTTCTCAGAGGAAGTACTACCATCAAGTTCAGATGACAAACTTTCGTCCAATACCTCGCGATCGGACTAATGTTCAGCCTCACCATCGTAATTATGATCATAATTATTTTGAACCTAAATATCTGTTATCTGGGCATCTACATTTCCTAATGAATAAAGTCCACAGGAGTTCAATGGCTGAACATTATCCCGTCCGATGTTCTGATCGTTGTTTGTTACTTCGTTACAATATTCATTTAATTTTCTACTGATTGCTAATCTAATTCTTCATGCTCTCTGTCTTGAACCCACAACATTTTTCAACTTTTGCTTATCCGTGGTGGTATCACTAATACTTTATTCGTATTTCACTTTCAGTTACTGAAATACCAGTAAAGAAAACTGTGGACATCGGTAATGATAATATCCCCTTGTTATTTTAATATCATGCACTTGTTTACATATTTGTGATATATATGCTTAGGAAACATCATCTGCCGCAGAAATACTTCGGAAGACGATGATTCCTATGGAACCCAAGACCATGGTAAAATTTAAAAAAATTATTTTTTGATTGTTATATATTGCTTTACGCCGTACTTGCATTTGTAATATTTTTCAGAAACCGTGCAAACACAACCCAATTATAGTGGCTATTACAATTGAGGAATGTCATCATAGTGGGAGCATAATTCGAAACATCCCAATTCTTTTAATCAAAGTTATACACCACCTCCTGCTTCGTATGATTTTCCCAGCCAGCCTATTGGTAATATCTCAAGCAATGGTCATTCATCTCAGTTTGGTTATCACATGTTTCATTTTCCATAATCTAATACTTAATCTATATTTTCTTGCAGTTGCTCATCATTATAGAATGTCGTTAACTTCTGTTCAATGAATGCGTTATCCAATGCCCAGACCATCCCTGTCCAACCCCGTACATGAAACCCCCCGTCAGTGCATCTATCATCCCTCAGGCAGCGCACCAAAGGTATCAACATCAAGGCATGTCGTCAACCTCTGTTCAGGGAATACGTTATCCAACGCCTACACCATCTCCGTCTCCTGTACATAAATTTCCCACCAGTGCATCTATAATCTCTCAGTCAGCACACCAAAGGTATCATCACCAAGATCCAACCAGTAATACCAGGGCAAATGAGTGTGATCATCACACAGCTGGGGTTGTTCCATTAAATGATAACAATTAAACCTGAAAATAATGTGTAATATTTATACTAATGTATAACGTTGTTTATAGGGAAAGTATCTCCTACAAAATAAATGTTCGTGTCAGCTTAAGCAAAAATCAACGACAAACTGTCAGTGATAGAAAAGTCGATAAAACCAATCAGCGATGAAGAGTAAAGTGACATTATTAATAATCTCAGTTTAAAGAAGTGAATTTGCTTGGAAGACGCGACAAGAGAGTGAACAATGGTTTAGGCAAAAAAGAAATTAGTTCTTGGGTCATCACCAAGGCCGGAAATGTTTAGTAAATAAGTCATGTTTTTTCTGTAATAATGCAAGGCATTGTTTTTTTAATATTTAGATGGAATGCGTTAAAACAAATCTTTCCTTGAGGTGGAATACGAATTGTTCGTTAGGGAAACAAAACAGCATATCTGAGTAATGCAAAGTCGCGTTTTCACTCGGCGAAATTGGATACTCAATCGGATGAAGGATCAGATCACATTTAAAAAGTATTTTTTTAAATCTTATCCTACTAACTTATTTTAAAAATTTACAGTGGGTACCGAAAGTATCCGTACGGCTGAGAGGATCAGTAGGGAAAACGCGTTTTTCAAAACGCTCCCAAAAATAGAATTCTCGGTGGAATTCGATAAAAAATTTTTCAAAGGTTAACATTAGGGCGGGGTATCATGTGATTTTTTTTGGGAATTTTTCGACAACGCGATATGTGGTTTTTATCGCGTTGCGTAAGTATCCGTACGGCCGAGAGGCCTAGTAGGGAATGGGCTTACTTTGGAGGCCTGTCATTCGGTATCTACGTAATATTATAGGGTGGGAAAGTTCTTAAAAAAAAGAGCTGCATTAGCTCTATGTGTGGTCATAAGATCACATTTTTCAAATTTCATTTATAGTAATGAAATCAAAAATGAAAACACGAATTATAAGTTTTCCGTTTTCTTCCCCTCGATTCCCCATCACCAGTGTTGCCATATCAAAAAATATTTATCCTTTCTCTTTCTCCCTCTTCCGTCCAAGGGAAGAAAGAGATTTTGAGATATAGCAACACTGGTGATGGGGAATCGAGGGGAAGAAAACGGAAAACTTATAATTCTGTTTTCAATTTCGATTTCATTACTATAAATGAAATTTGAAAAATGTGATCTTATGACCACACATAGAGCTAATGCAGCTCTTTTTTTTAAGAACTTTCCCACCCTATAATATTACGTAGATACCGAATGACAGGCCTCCAAAGTAAGCCCATTCCCTACTAGGCCTCTCGGCCGTACGGATACTTACGCAACGCGATAAAAACCACATATCGCGTTGTCGAAAAATTCCCAAAAAAAATCACATGATACCCCGCCCTAATATTAACCTTTGAAAAAATTTTTATCGAATTCCACCGAGAATTCTATTTTTGGGAGCGTTTTGAAAAACGCGTTTTCCCTACTGATCCTCTCAGCCGTACGGATACTTTCGGTACCCACTGTATTTCACAGGTAGTTTTCAGTCTAATATTCGTCGTCCTGACGTGTATCGTCATGATAACACTAGAATGGTTATGAAAAAAGAAATAAAGTGTTTGTTTTTTCAAGTTATGCGCTTTATTTATTTATATCACTATTGAATGTAGATGGTATCCTTTTCTGGTGACTATTGGATTTCGGTGAACGATAGCTTTAAAATATCTCCGTAAGATATCTCATAGCCATGACATTTCATCACTGCAAAGATTCAAAATCGGAAAATATCTTTTTAGTAGATATATAGATATCTCTAAGGTGTCGTGTTCTACAAGAGATTCCCCTATGATGAACGAACACAATCAGATTGATTCCGTGTGTCGTTTCCTTCAGATAGTTGAACCTACTCCTGAGTCGTCCAAAAGTAAAATTTGCACTATTACAAGAGGCTTGAAATAGAAGACCCACTTTAGGACAAATAGGTGATACGCAATTTTCAATTCCACGATGGTAGGGTTTGTGGATCATGGTAGGTTCGTTCAGGTGGTTGTACATCTAACGTGATACGGCATCTGAAGTCAAAACACAGAGTTAACCCTGATTGCAAACAAAAAGCTCGTGTGGGTAACCCTTTACAACCACCTCACAAGCGTGCTAGGGTAGTAACGGAATTTACTGAGAGTGACAAAACAAAAATTGATGACCTGTACACAAGAACTATATGCCATTCAGCACAATTAAGTTATTGGGCATTGTTTTACTTGTTTAACAATGTTTCAAAAATTATCTGTCCTGTCAATTTTCAAGTTCTTACTTTAAGACATTTATCAGTGCCTTGAATCCCAATTACAAACTTCCATCTCGTATTGCCTTTAGTGGAACTTTGGTTCCAAATCTGGCATGGGAAAGGGAGCAAGACACGGTTGGCCTTGTACGTTAGTCGTTCTACAGATACTTGGACATGAAAAACAACAGAAAACTATGAGGCAGTTTCTGCTCACTTCATTGACAAGGATTATAAATTTCAATCCTGTACTTTGGGTTAATACAATCCAGTCATTACCAAAAGTTGCTGTATATTAGTTTCATCCAATCGTTTTATTTATGTAGTTTTTGTTATTAATCATGAATTGGACAGCATGAAGATACCACTGCTGTTGGCCACTTTGAGCTCATCAGAGATTTGCTAAAAAAGCATGAAGGCCTGAGGCAAAAAGGTTGTTTATTTCTTTTTTTACTTGCAATGTTGAAGTAATAAAAATTCACAGCAAAACTCCTCAAGTTTTCTTGGTTTGGCTACTTCCAATACACCTTGAACCTAGTTATCAAAACGGGTTCAAAAATGACTATCTTCAAGAACTGATAAATATGATCAGAGCCATTGCTTCCCATTTCAATAGAAGTGCCAAGGCATGTATTGCTTTGAAAAACCTTCAAAAAAGCAAAAAAATTATGCTGCTCAGACTGATACCCCACCATATCCATATTGGCAATGCTAACTCGGTTTCTCGAAATTGAGCAATTGCTTTACCAAGTTGTGAAAGACCAAAAACTTCGTCAGCTGAATTGGCCTCTCAAATAGAGGAGCTTACCGTGTCGAACAACAGGTTATTTACATGGCTGAAGAACTCGTTCGTCACAAAACGGAGATGAGGAAAAAGTGTGCTGTGGATTTTCTATTAGCATATGATCTTTCAGATTTGTTGAGAACATCAATGTTAGATCGAAACTTTATCACGTCAATTAGAACGTAACTGAGAACGTCGTCATTCGACGTTCTCATTGCCACCGTTTTTAACATATGGGTTTTTTAATCGTCATACCATTCGAGCTTCAAAAAATTTACTTTACGGTGCTGCAGAAGCCATAAATTTGAATACTGAAGAGCAAGAACCGACCCATGAAGTAAAAGGAGTTTCTTTGAGAGGCGTAAACGATGGACAGTCTTTTCATAGTCAAATACGACTAATGTACCTAGTGCACGTTTCAAGGTAAAATTTAAACAACAAGTAAAACAACTTTTTACAGCATTCACTTCTTAGCGATATCCCTATATTTGCCATGTTCAGGTTGAAAAATACCTTTCTGAAACAGCATTGGATCTCGAAAAAGATCCTTTGGAATGGTGGAAAGAAAAAGCCGACCCTTATGACTGTCCTTGTAAAAAGTACTTGTCTATGATTGTTAATTTTGTTCCATGTGAGAGAATTTTTCTAAGATGGGTCAGATTATTACTGATCGTAGGACAAATTTGAGTTCTAACAAGTCTTCAATGATTGGCATGGTAGCCTCAAACCTTCCAAAAGCTCCCTAAAATAAATAGTTTTTCATCCATAACAATGTATTCTGATTTTTCTTTTAATTAGCGTCTAATGGAAATCATCTCTAAAAGCTAAGTGTTTCTAACAATTAGTTTTATGCTTTCGACAAGTTTTCGTGTAGCTTTAAGTGTAGTGTTGCTTCTATTGTTTTCTTACAAGCCATTGTGAGAGAGGTTGGATTTGTGGAAATAACTAGGACTTACATGACATTACATTACATACTTGCATTTTATTCTCGAAAGCAGACATAGACTTTGAAACTTTGTAATGTTTAGACTTCCGTTCACTTTCCCCACCTTCAGTGGTGCCTTTGTCCAACTTTAAAAAAAAAATTCTATGCCTTCCCCCTCCTCCCAATTGTTTGTGAGGCAATTTGCTCACGGGCGGGACAGCGAAACGAATTTCCCTTACTCCGTCACTAGACTTTAGCCCATGGGCCCTTTTAACCAACGATCTTGTATTACCGTTTGGGACCGAATGTCATTGGGGTTACCGAATCTGAATCCAAACGTTTCAACCGTAATTGTTTGCTTTCGTCAACGTTACGAAAGTAAAATTTTTGCCGTTCACCTTGACGTGTCAGCCATCCACCTCGTAAAACATTCAGGTGACCATGGCCTAGCTTAACTCAAACCCAGGCGTGAAAGTGACTTCCACGCCCTGTAAAGGGCAGTGTGCAGTGACAGTGGCACTCGCACACAAAAAGGAAATAAGAACTCCTATGGACTCTCTTGTATCACGTTGTCGCTCTGCACGCGGCACTTTACCGCGGCTTACTCGACGGTTCGGCAAACTATGGAAAAAATATAGTGAGATTCATAAACCATGAATTAAATCAACAACATGGTCTCCTTACAAAAAGTGAGGACGGAAAATGCATCACCGTTGTCCACTAGTTAGTTCCCCGGGAGGTGAATGGCCCACAAGTCTTCGGTGTGTTCGTCCTAATGAACGCCATCAAGAGGGCGAGTGGTGGAAAATGTCATTGTTACCTGAGGCATGTTATAATACAAATGTTTGGCACACTTTCTTCCTCCCCTTAAACCAGTAAAAACAAAGAGCAATCCAACAAAAATGGAAAAAAAAGTAAGAAGAAAATCAAATTCATGTAGCAGTCGTCTCTTTCATGCCAAGCACTCACGCCTCTTCCTTCCCAGTTTTGTTGCCCGCTCCCGATTCTCCTGATCTGGCGCTGGTGTGCCACAGGGTTGCTGGGGAATACAATTTTATTTCGTTACCATATGAACGAGTTAGGAACGGAGTATAAGATTTATAAACAGCCTTCTTGAAAAATCCTAAATTCTTGTAGATTGCACCTGCAACCGATTCAAATATGTCTGCAAGAACCAGAAGCAATTCTGCAGAAGCATTAAGATTCTCTGGGGTCGCTTTCAATCTAAAAAAAACTGAACATCAGCAATTATTTTATATTTTCTCCTGTCTAATCTTGATCTGAAATTCTGAGTATCAACTATATGAAGGGGGGAGTGGGCTGAAATGGCGTAAATGTAATAGGAAAGATGAGTAATGTGACCATATTCAAAGTTCACAATTCACAATGGTTTTTTTAACAAGCGAAGTTTGAAAATTCATCGCTGTCCCATGTAACCCAGTTTTCCCAGTACACCCCACTCTCCCCTACTTCTTGCATCCCTTCTTACTTATCCTGCTGGAAAATAGATGCAATTTCTTTATCTGATTTACTATATTTTCGTTTATTTTGTTTTGTACTGTAATCGGCACTTCACGAAGAAACTTTTGAAAGCTGAATTTCACAGCTAAAACACCAAAAGACTAGTTATAAGTAATAACTGGGTGGAATCTTGACAGATGCGATGGGGATTGCGCTTCAAATTTATCAAAAAGGTAAGCAGATAGTTTAAGTTAGTTTGATTAGATAAAGCATGTTATAATAGCTCTAAGGTAGGCGGACTTCATAGGGTTTCCTATAGGGGAAAGTGTCGCTTTAAAAATATTTTTTTTGTTTTATTTCATTTTAAAATTAAGTTTGTAAAACATAAATTTGTTTAGATAATTAATTATAGATTGGTTCTGGATAGGACACTGAGGTTGCGGAAAGGAAACTAGGTGATGTGGAGGGATGAATCAATGTGTGGGGTAAATATGCGTGTTAAACACGTGTGCTTGACTATCATGATGTTGATTTTAAGATATTTTATCGGTTATCAATCATTAATTTATATTTTTCAAAAATTTATTTTCCTCAAATGCAATGCAAGCAAATGGTCAAACAAATTAATTCGCGGCTTTCATCGCCGATTTATTATAAATTTAGAATGTTGTGTGTGTATTAACAGTTTGTTTGGTTCTGACTAACGATTGCGTTCTAATAGCATTTAATTTTCTAAAAATTTCTTCGTTAGAAAATTGGTCTTTTCTTAGATTCCCAATTTTTTGTTCTAGTTTTTAGCTCAATTCTTCATAGGAAGAAAAGGAAAGCCATTATTTAAATGCTAATTAAATCAGCACATTTAAGTTTCTTCAATTTATCATTATCATCAACAACTGCTACGCATGCACTCTTATACACACAATTGGTCTTTACATAGATAATGCCAGGTATTCAACGCTCTGTGTACATGAAATACAATCAAAAAGTGAAATTTCATAATTAAAGGATATCAGTATAAGTTAAAACGCAATTTCTTATCTCCATTTCAAAATTAGTATCTTTTCGTAAATTTCCGATCACGTGGCGTTTCACTTTCGTGACATTGACTAAGTATCGGTACTGCCCGTACAAATTTTTAATCTAAAGATCCACAAGAAGGGAAATATTTCATAAAATAGAACTCTGTTAACTCTGTTATAAAATCTTCTCCGCTTAGCGCAGTTCAACTAATACATCAAACAAGTTGAGCTAGATTTTAAATTAGTGTGGAATGTATAATTACATAGATATTAGAAATTTATTTTATTAGCAGTGGCGTAGAGTTTACACGAAAATTACGAAAAACTTCAGAATAAGCACGTTTACTATTTCTTGCTTCTTTTTTTATTGAATTCCACTGTTGCTTCGTCACGCTGCGTTACCAAATAGATAAGCAAAACAATAAAGCCCTATTGAATGTCTGTTCATTAACGAAAGTTGCAATCCTATGAGAACTTCATCCAATGGAATTCAAACCTTTTTTGTTACAACCAAATATATAAATTTGTTTATTAGGAAGGGGATTTGGAATCAAATTTTATTTATTACCGTCCACGAAGTCAAACTTTCTCACATTTTCAAGAGAAAAGATAATATTCTATTGAATTAATTATTATTATCAAGTCCACATAATCTTATTTTATTTTTTAAATAATAAATATCAATCTTTATTATTTTTACCAAAGTTTTTGATGGTATATGTTCATTTAGCCGGAACTCCTTGAAGAAATTTGAAAAATCAATATTTTTCCTCCACCCAAAAAGAATTGTTACATGTATTGGCCGTTCGATAGCATTTTGTATATTTAGAAATTTTCAGATATCAATGTAATTAAAGTTCAACGGGTTAAGGGCCCAGGTAAGCGCTACCTACCTGACCAAAGAAGATGAACTTCACTCTTAAAGAAGTGTCTTACATCAAAAAGTACGATGGAATAATTTTTCACACTGAAAATTCCACAGCAGGTATGAGATACAATCACGTATTGGACTAATAACTGACTTTTATAATATACATCACCAAATTGTGATGGTCATCAAGATTTGTCTGAACTCCCGGAGGAGTATCGACTGTTCGTCTCTTCGTCTAGCGACAGAAGTTGCTGATGCTCACATCTCTTTTGGGGAAATTTTGAAGTAGGCACCAAGTACAGAGGACAATCAGGAATCAGAAATTAATGCGAAACCATTGACATCAACCAAAGAGAGTTACGGGACCCGATATCTCTCTCAACACCCTCAGAGACGGTAGAACCAAGACAGTAGCCAAGACGCCTATTCTCTCAGTAACAGGCAATTTCCTCCGGCTACAAAGAAGGTAACCAGAGGATAGGTGGAAGAAACTGCAACCACCAGAACAGTGGCAGGGTAGAATCCGGAAACCAGAGCGGACGACACAGGCCAGACAACACCCAGGAGATGTACTTCAACTATTGTTGATTGCACAACCACTTCATCAGCGAGTGCAACAACAAACGACAACACGTTCGAGTCGACCAAGAACGGTTGAGTATATCAAAATGATGAAGTAGGACAACAGCCAGAAAGTCGTTAATTTATCCAACAACGACACGTCAATCAGAGACCAAGATTTCAGCCTTATGTCCACCACTCCCCATTTTGAAACCAGAAGCACCGGAGACTTGTTCGCTGACTGACCAAATACATGTTCAACCAGAGGGACCAACTGAAAGACTTTTTCACGATCCCGAAGGCTCCAAGTCAGATAAAGGGATAGGATCTTCCAGCTCCCCTTCTGCCATCATTCAAAAAGTGCGCTATGTTCCAGGGTTGGGCACCAACCTCTTCTCCATCGCAGCAGCCACTGACCCTGGGTGGAAGATGACTTTCGTTAGCACACAGGTCCACTTAACTCTAAATGTCTCAACCATGGTCAGAAAACCGGTAGGAAGGACGCTTTACTACTAGCCATTAACCCTCGGAACAAAAAAGAAGTCAAGATGAGCATGGCTTTCCCTTCATCGATCTCACCCGGTCTTTCTACATGGCACAGAAGGCTGGCATATGGCAACTACAAAACTATCATCAACATGGCCTCAGTCAACACGGTCAAGGAACTGAACTTCGCAAATACCACTATCCCAACGGAACCCTTCCCGGGTGCGCATACGGAAAGCACCAAAGATAGCCCTTGCCAGTTGGAAAGACTAGAGCAACATCATCGACGACCAGACAGGATGGAACGAAGGAGACCCGCAGCTGCCTCAACGATCACTAACCACCACAAGATAATTCGCTGCTCCAGTAACCAACGAAAGAGTGAAACTGATCAGGAAAAGCCTACTCCCAACATATTTGTGCGCAGAAACGTCATCATTTATGGTCTACACGCTCATCCGCGTCCTCAGTAAAGCCTCACCAACCACACCATGCGAAGGTTGGCACAACAAGCGGCCGGACGTGTTCATTCTACGCTTCTTCGGCTCTATTGAATATTTCCACTATCTAAGGGTAAACTTACAAATCTAATCCTCTTTTTTCCCATTCATGGCAAAAACATTTCCAGTTCCAACCACACTATATTGTAATATATATGATGATATATGATTTGACTCCATCCCTCACTTATCTCACCCTTATCTCTTCTCATCTAATAGCACGACTGGGACATGCAAAGTTTTAGAAAAAAACATTCGAGTGGATTCCGTCTCAGAGAAATCGAAAATGGTACCAAATCTGTTAGAAATTTAGGTTTCCTTTGACGAAACCCAAAAAGGCCTCTTCCTAAAGTTCATATCAGCATCATCACGACTCCCTGTCGGAGGTATTTCCTTCAAAAATCCTCAGTGATATGCTTTCATTCCGCTAACGTTTGACAACGCAAAACCAAGATTCAAGAATTTACTTCCCAGCTTGAGAGTGGAACCTAAAAAGATGAAGGAAAATCAAGACCCAGACAACTACCTTCCAACAGCGATTACATACACTCATTGACTTCAACTACCAGATTACACCACACTTGATATCATGCTTGAAAAACTATTGATCGCAATCAACGAAGGCTGTAAAACATTTCACCTTTACTAATTCAAAAAACAATTAACCTAGATGACTTTTACATATCGTTTCTCTTTACTCTGATCAGCCCGTGATTGAAAACCTAGATTACTGTTACGTATCGTTTTCATGAAAGTAAGTAAAGAATGTATACATGGTGTATTACAGACACATAACTCCATAAATTACACTTTGAAACAAAAAAGTATTGTCACTACCTTATCACCAATTAGTTTGAAAAAAGCAAACAGTGAAAAATACACCAAAAAACTTGGTGGCTTACCGTAGTGCCACATCAATTTGGCCATGTCTTGGCGTTGGTCAACACGGACCAGATGATGAGCTCGTTGAACGGCTGCTGGGAAAACAAAGTGAACGAAGTTTTCTATTCAAATTCTTCTAAAAAAATAAATTAACAATTATTTATAGCATTTCTATAATTTCTGTCCATTTTATAGCAATTTTATAATTGTTAACTTATTTTTGAAACAATTATAAATAGCGTAGCGTGGCAGTCGTCCCAGATGGCGTGGCAAAATGTAGTTGGTCAATGGCGAAAATCTTTATAAAATGGCGTAAAGTTTTCTATATTTTCAATCGTTGATATGTCTGGTAATAAACCTCAGATAACAAACGGGGCGAGAAGTCTGTAGAAGGGGGGGGGCAAAATCTTTTATTCTAAAAAATTATTTTTTTAAGGTATGGTTCGCTCAAAAACTGATTTAAAAACCCGAAAAAAATCTACAATTTCTGGTGGTCCCCCTTAGTTTTTCTTAAATTACTTCAAAACTATGCTAACTAGAAATTTAGAATTTCAGCGTATATATTCACCGGTTTTCCTCAAAATTCCGATTAGATTTATTTATTCGGGGACTGGCTGCGATGCCTCAGTCACCGTTTCCAAAATTTGTAAACCCCCCAAACCCCTAAGTCTGGCCTGATTGAGTTGTGGACTCGTGTAAAAAAATTTTCAAAAAAAATTTTCAAAAAAAATTATTTTTAGACGACGATCAAGAAAAATCAGAAAATTTTGTATGCTCCCTTCACCTCTTTATCCCTCCAGGCCTACTAAGGGAATATCCCGCCCATGCCCGATTTCGCTTTTGCGTCATCTGTTAATGGGGAAAATTAAGGATCGCCCACAAAAAATGGTGGAGGGTCCGTTTTGAAATGAAAGGGGCTTATTCCACATTTGAATTGGAATTTACAGACTCAGCGGCATTTTAAAAATAAAAAAAAATGCCATGCGAATCAGCGTGGAAAACAAAGTATACCTTTATTTTGAAACCAATCCCTTATTTTTACAACGACCCTATTGGCGTGGTTTTCTCTAGGGAAACAGTGGTACAAGCTTGTTTCAGAGTTGCCACGATCACGCTTAAAAGTTGATCAAACTCAAACTTGTAATCTGGACTCAAATCTTTTTATGTTTGAGTTTGAGCTTAAGCAAAATAAATTTTTTTATCTTCGCTGAAGATTAATTTTTTCGATCTATTCGATGCATCGTCCAGTGGTAAATTATAATCTGCGTGTACTATGTGAAATTATTTATCAGTTTTTCTTATGAAAACCGAAAATTGCAGAATAAGAAAATAAAAGAAAGAACTAAATTAAACAAAGAAACCGATTGAAATATTACATATTGAAATAATAAAAAATAAATAAAAAATTTTATCTTAGTCTTTCATTTTCTTCAACATTTCACTGCGAGATGGCACTAGAAGATCAAAATTTCATAAAATTTTGATCGATGATTTTTATATATATTCTCTAAGCGCCCAAAATTAAGTGAAAATTTTGTAAAATCATTCTTTGTTGAGTTTATCGTTCGGTAGTCTCATTCTAAGTTTGATCAGCAATAAATTTTAAAAAAATTGTCGCGCGGCAACTGTGGACAGAACGGTCTCAAATCAACTTAAACTTTGTCCCAAACGAACAGAGCAGTCCGAATAAAATGTAATAGGTTCGTTGTCGAAACCTTTATTCAAATTTAAATTCATTAGGGTGTTTCATCATATGTTATATCAGATATCTTCGCTTCGGAATTATTACCAAATCATGAAAAAAAAGTTATTTTGTCCATTTTTGGCAGTTTTTCGGGTTTTTATCAAGGAGCGAATTTTTCTAATTGCTCAAACTCTGTATGGGATTTTTAAATAACATATTAAAGCCAGAACGGACTAAACTCAACTCACAATTTTTCCCAGACGGATAGAACAGGTCTGGATATAGTGTAATAGGTTCGCAGTCGAAGCCCTAATTCATGTCCGAGTTCAGGATAAATTTCTGTTTTGGAACCTTTTATTTAAAAAATTTGTGAAAAGTAAAAAAAGAGTGAAGAGAGAAAGAAAAAGCAAATTTAAAGGAAAGATGCTATTCATACCAGCACGCATGGGAACACGTTTGTTGCTGAAGATGAGAATTCCTTTTCCCAAATTTGTGGGGGGTTTTGCCAGGGCTTTTGCGTGGTCGATCTATTTGAACTCCTCTTTGATTTTAGCCAATGGAAGTTGGGTGTCTTGAAGGCCCGTTTGAGGTCAGTAGATCTTGTATTGAGATTTCCCTTTCCCAAGTCCAAGATGTGGGGCGCTGTTTACAACCAACTGAATTACATCTCTTCCCTAGATATTAATAGAAACTTTTAGCTTAATAGCGATTAAAGTAAAGCTTAACTTACCTTTTTCGACTTGTAAAACCCTTCTTGAGCCCCAACCAGAACGGAATATTTCTCCTCCGCAGCTTCCCACGACATTCCGCAGCCTACCTGGAAAGTTTGGAGAACGTTATCGCGGTTCCAGTTGGATGGTGGATTGTGAAGGTGAAGCAACTTTTTCTCTTCAGCTCAAAACTTTGTTGGGGAATGGGAATGGGAATTCATTCTCCCAAATTGGTTTGGCTTCGGCGTAGTTGATCTGGCTAAAATCCCTTTTTATTTTATCCAATAATGGCTGAGTGTAAAGCAGTCCTGTGTCTGACCAAAAGAAATTGTAGTGAGACTCCCATTTCTCACTGTCCCATGGGCTCTCAAACTGTAAATTGAACAAAGAGTGGAAAATCTTTAAGGGATAATTGAGGATAAGTAAGTGAGTATTTATTCATTTACATATTCTCTGTTTCTTTCTTTTGGGTAATGCTGAAGGGATAATGACACGCCTCTACTTCAGTTTGTTTGTACTTGCTCAAACAAAAATGTTACATTGTAATTTCCGCCTAAATTGCTGTTACTATTGAAAATGACTACAGCCGGTAATGTCTAAAACAATTAATTCTCGTTATTAACATAACACCAATTCCAGTTGACAATTGCAAACTTTTGTGTTTGCTTAATATAATTGTAATTGTTTGGATTGCCAGATATCTCAGACGGAACAAACCTGGCCAAAGAGCATCGTACACCCGTTTTTACATGTTTGTTTGTTTGTTTGTTGTCTTTGTTGGTCTTGTTTTGTTTTTTTGTTGTTTTTTTGTTTTGTTTTTTTTTGGGGGGGGGGGAGGAGGGGTCAGTAGTTCAAAATAAAAACATATTTTTGATGATCTTGGCCAATGCAAAAATTGGAATGTGAAAAAATTTGGCAAGTTGGCCAAATGCAGACATATTTTTAAATTCACACTTGTATTCTTACTTCCTTTCGTGACAAGAAAATAGCGAGCTAAAGTTTAATAAACATTTATAATCCTGAAGAAGTTTGGACAATGGACTTTAGAAAGCTTTTTAAGTAATTCCATGGAAGAAATTTGAATTTCGCTATCATTGTAAGAACCCCAAAGATAAAAAAAACTGTAGAGCTCACAAAGCAGGGATCTAAATTCTGGCGACGTAATGTTCGATGATGAAATAATGATTTCAAATTTAGATCCAGTGAGCTAGCATCATGGGGCAGCGATACAATAAAGGAATACATATAAATGCTTCTTTGATTTAAGAGCAATGCTAGTTTTTATATTCTCGTATACCAATAACCGTCTGTGTCGTTACTTGTTCTTAATTGTTCGCAAATGGATTGCACTCCTACATGTTCTTTATATTGTAACGATCGCAAGAATCTCTTAAATAAGTGTATTGGCAACTATGTCTTAGACACAATGATTCCAAACTGACCGTTGAGAATACTGTCGACTCTTATTGCATGCCCACAAAATGGGGACATTATACAAAAAAACCTATCCCACATCTGCGGAAGGATGCTGTCGACAAAAAAATACTACATGCATCAAGTTGATCACCGGAAAAATATCTTGACCAAACGTTGCATCCAGCACATTCTACTATCCATCGTCCTGATTCTCCCACACCCGAACATTTTCTACTAACGAACACATTTAAATCATCAACATAAGAGACACTACACATTTGACACAAACATTATTCGCTACAAAAACATCGACCATACTTTACAACCAAAACCAAATCATAAATAAAAATCCGATTCTAACAACCAAAAAATCCGTCGAAAACATCGATCATATTTTCAAATTTCACACATGAAGGAAAGGCCAATTTTCCAAATTTTCTTCATCTTTAAATTTTCTTCATCCTGGTCGTTTTCTTCAGACTTTTCGTCTCCCTTTCTCGTCTGCCAATCCTCCTAATCCACTGCCCAGCCTCGAGTAGGCCTATTTCTTCCGCTTTCTCTCTTGACTTCATCCTCCTCCTCTTGCGCCTGCTCAATTTTTGTTTACGTCCTCTTCCTTGTCCGTTGATTCTTCTAACCAACGATCTGGCCATCAGTAGGCATTTTCTTCTTCTTGGTCTTCTCCCATTCGTCTCCTTTTTCCTCATCTTCTCCTGTCCGTCCTCAACCTCTTAGTCGTCCGTGTTGCTCCTCTTCGTTCCCTTCCTCTCCCTTGTCCGTCCTCCTTGTCTTCCTCCTCGTTCTCGTTCTCGTCCTCGTCGACTCCCTTTACCAACACCCCTCTGCTTCTCCAATTGTTCACCTACAACAAACGCATGCCTATATCAAGAAATTTTGCAATGAACTATGATATACGTTAAAAAAGCATGAAATCATTAAAAAATTTCATGTTGTGGTGATACCTAGATTAGGATATGTCAAAACACCTTGTTTGGCATCATTTCATATAAATGTGATGGCCTTTAATATGTTTAAATTTAATTTTTGTTTAACGTTCAGTGGGACTTTTTCAAAATCACAGCTAACATCCCTTATCCTTAAAAACGAAAATATTTCATCGTAACTCACTTTTAATAAGTTAATAATTACATGAAAATAATTTTTTGTTAAGAGAAGCGCTTACTTTAAGGGAGTGAAGTAACTCTAAAGGAGTTGAAGTGACGCCAAATTTTTTCGACATTCAGGCAAAAAAAAAGTTTGCCTGAATGATGCGGGATGCCTGAAGATTTTCCTCATTTTTTTTGTAATTCGGGATATCCAGAACATTTTCGAAGCTATGTTTGATTCATATTACTGAACCTGGAAGGTAACGCCTGACTTCACCTATCTCAATCCTGTTTCACTGGAATCAAGCAATTTTTTTCGTATTATTTTGAACCAAGAGTGAAAAACTCGTCATTGTGAAATAGTGATAGAGCAATAATTTAAAGGTGGTACGCAACCAATTTAAGTATTTTAATGAATTAAAAATTCACATGGACAATCATTTTGCATAAGTTATGATATGCTTCGTACCTCATACACCAATAACATGCAGGTGACGAGAAAACGAAAACGATGGAAGCAATTTTTAAATACATAGTCTGCTTCTTCTGCGAAGTAAATGCTATACTCGTTTTTAAGACATTCTTATTTTTCAATTTTTATTTCCGGAACATTATTTGGTTTTCAGATTTGCACTCTTAAAGGTCGGTCAAAGTCAAGGTAATCTTGCTGTGTCAAGCATCTTGACGTTTAATTACTAAATTGCTCACATTTTCAAAAAAGAACATCTAAATTCATCCTGATTTATTCCATTTCAGCTTTAAAATCTTCCTCGCTGAAGTCCCATCAATCTGAAACACCTGATGCATCACCCATTGTTTTTTCCATTCATAAATGTACCCCCGCTTTGGGAAGGATTTCTTCCCGATTGTTAAGCTATATTTCTTATGCGTGAACGAGCTTTAGCTCCACGGAGAGGTTAGTTGCATTTGCATCGACAAGAAAGGGCAGAATATGTGAATCACCCGGATCATGGACCGTTTGCAAATACGATCAAAAACAGCAGAATTTTTTCTCTTTGCTGACAAGCCGGTTGACCTCTGCCTCTAGTCCTTACATGGATATTAGCGAAAATTTCAATTTCACCTCCAAGTTGATGAAAATAAGGAAATCATCTTGAAGATATACATCAACTGAATTTAAAAGATAACACCCTCAACAACCGTTGCAGGGAAAGGCTCAAGCAGTGCAGTTGATGCCACCCGGACTCTTTCAAAAAGGCCACTGATTTCTCATCGTCCAGAAGCTCGTAGATATCTTTATTCTGTATATTAGGGATTTAAAAATTTGACACCAGAATTAAGAATTTCATAATCTTCATCCTTCTTTACTTCAGTGTATAGTTTTCTTAATCTATAACTCAATCTTACGTTTTCTTATTATTTTTTATTTCTAACATTACGTCCTCTTCGCCAATTCTTGCAGTACACCTGAAAGTTTGTTGCAGCTTAATCTTCACCATCCACCATCCAACCGGAACCGCGAAGACGTTCTTCCAAACTTTCCAGCTAGACTGCGGAATGTCGTGGAAAGCTGTGGAGGAGAAGTCCTCCGGTTCGGTTGGAGCCCATGAAGGATTTTATGAATCATTAACATTAAGTAAACTTTAGTTAAATTTACTTTCTCCAATTAACCAAAAAGTTTCTTTTACTACCTAGGGACCGAAACAAGTGCAGTTGTTGGTTGCAGCTGATGACGAAGCCAATCTTGATAAATGGAAGTCTAACTATAGGATCTTTCGGCCAAACACCGGACTGCAAGAGATACGGCTATAATTGACTCAAATCAAAAAAGATTTTAAACAGATTGACTACGAAAAAGCCAAACCAATTTGGAAAGAAAAATTCACATCTTCAGCCACAAAAAGTAGCCTCGTGCGTTGGTAAGAAACCCACCTTTCCTTTTAATTTAATTTTTTTGTTTTTCTTTTTCAATTTCTTAATTAAAATTTTCTTATACACCGGTTAACCAATGGCAAGTGTCCGATGCCTGTCGGATGCGAATTAGGACTTCGCGTTAGAAAATTCCACATTTTATCCGGACCCATTCGGTATGCTGAGCTTCCGGCTCACGTCTTTTCGGCCCATACCTTTCCGGTCGGGTTTTTTGGGGGGGACGTAAGTTTTGTTCGTTTCCGGCCCATTTGAGTGATGTTCCTGCCCAATTTACCAACTTGATGCAAATGAGACTTGGCAACGCGGACACAAATGGGTGACAGAGTGCGTAAACGTGCGTAAACTGCAGTTCAAACACGGTATTATATATTTTACATCACTTTTTATTTTAAATGATAACATCTGCATTTCAACAGATATGAAGCTGCTTCGCAGCCTTCCAGCTCTGGTCACATTCCAACAAAAATTATTGCTTCGCAGCCTTCCAGCTCTGGACACATTCCAACAAGACTTGCTGCTTCGCAGCCTTCCAGCTCTGGTCACATTCCAACAAGACTTGCTGCTTCGCAGCCTTCCAGCTCTGGTCACATCACAACCAGAATTACTGCTTCGGAGCCTTCCAGCTTTGGTCACATTACAACAATAATTACTGCTTTTCAGCCAACATATGAAGCTAGACATAGGCATAAAACTTTACAGTCAGGCTATTGTGTCAAACACGGTATTGAATATCTTATCATTGCATTGTTGTTACTGTAATGTTTATACAATCTTTCATCAATTGCAGGTAATGTCAAGCACTCCTAATACTGATTCGTCATTTAGAACAATATAATTACCCCCTCCTCCTAGCTCGTCTGAAGTCATTTCACAAATTGAAGAGCAAAATGAAGAACCAGATACAAATAATGACAACATTCAAATCTCAATGTAAACCAATCTTACATTGAATTTTTCCACAATGGTATGAGCACCTTGGATCTGAATTCCTTTGGATGTCATGACTCATGAGTGAAGTTTTACCCTTATCAATACACAAAAATGTTAAAAGCATTTTACAACCAAAAATCAAAAATTTATATTTACATTGTAAAATTTGATCAACATTCAAAAATTGCAAAATTCAATGCAGGATCCATCTTTTAATAATTCTTGAATATATAATATTAAATAAGAATAAACTTTAAACTGTTAAAAAACTGCTGGATTCTTAATCAATCAGCAAAACGTAATCCAATTCTCAAGTAATAAATAAGCAGATGTCAAAATCAATAATCAATCCAGCAATGCCACATCAATCAATCCATAATCCATAAATCCAGGTATGAGAGAACTTCGGCTGTTGGGGACAACGTTAGAAACATTTTTTAATGTTTAGAGGGAAATCATTTAAATGTAATAAATAATGTATTGGAATCTGGTAGTAGCGGAAGCAAAAAGAGAATAGGGCTCTTCGGGCTCTTCGGGGTCTGTTTTATTGAGCCAGTAGTGTGGCTCAAAAATCCAAACGCGTTAGATGAGCTATCGAAAAACGATAATAAAGGAGGTAAACAAAATTGGTTTATTTTAGACCGTTTTTCGAGTTTGACGTGTGATTCAGTTACCCACAAGCTTAGTTAGCTAGTACTGGCAATAGACTCACCGATGTTTTTTTTTTTACGTGTGTGTTTGTTTGTGTGAGTGAGCAAGCTAGCGAGCGCCGGAAGATGCATGGGTTTGGATTTGTCGAATCCGCACTCGTTTGCAACATTTAACCACCCCACCACCACCCCCCTCCCATAACTCTTGGCTTATTATGGCGTGGTCACTCTTCTTTTGTTTTCCCCCCTCATTAACTTCCGCCCTTTGTTAGAGAAGAAGATGCAAGAGGTAGCGTGTGGCAGATAGATTCCTCCGAGCAACAACTGTTGTATTCCTGTTTGCGTCTTATAATGGTATAGATTATATATGTAATCTATCACGATTATATCTGATTCTGGTTCGTTCGTGTGTCAAGGCAAGAACATTTGACGGTTGTTATCTTTTTGGTTGTTCGATCACTTGCTGGTTTGTCACGTGTGTCGTCCGGGCGTGCCAAACAACGTGTCTCACTCTAATCGCCCCTCATTGTCGTGTAAGTATTTTTTTTTATTTTCCCTTTAAAATAAACACGCTTGGTATTTCTTCTGCTCGACGACGGTGGGGTTTTTGTTCATCATCCAAAATCTGGAGGTAAAACTTTATTTACTGAAATGAGAGAATGTAATATGAAAAGCATTAATTAAACCGTAAATTGAGTAAATTCTCGGACATTGTATTTATGTTAAATTCTATCCACCCGTTTAATGTTTGATATTTATTCTTCTTCTTTCTTTATTTTCATTTTCCGGGTTTTGTTTTTTCTGAACGACATGTTGACATACCATTTCATTTACGGAGAATGGAGGTTAGGTTAGTGTATAGGATTCCCAAATCGAAGGTGACGTGGAATGTGTTTGGTTCTCTACGTTTAAAATTATATTTTGTGTGTGTGTTCGACTCGTCGACTATGGAAACATGTTCAATCATAACTACGGTCTTAAAGATGATTAGATAATTTTTTTTTTTTCGAATCAACAAATTATAATCGACTTAGTGAATGGTGCCATATTCGAGACGGCAATGCTGCCTTCCAAAATTTTGGTGTATTACGGATTGTCGATTCCTTCCGACTTTAGTTTCCCACTGCTGAAATCCTCCATGCTGTCAAAATCTCCTATCATGCCGGTGTAATCGAGCCCTTCCTGAACGCGGAGCACCGCTAAGGCGACGTTCATCTCTAGTGCTCTATAGCATAAATTGTTAAATTTCAAATTATTAAAATGTCAATCTTTAAACCGACTTGATGGAAGCGCATCAGTAATCGTCGATTTCGTTGTTTCGATGAGTGCGCCATTCACTTTGGTAGCCGAGTAGTAGAATATTAGGCTTCATTTTGCCAACAACAGTGGCCTGCAACAAGGCCCCGACTCCGCTGGAGAATGACTAGTTATCCATCAGCGAATAAAAGGCTTTCGTCTTGTGAGAGCGAAGCCAGTGAGACGATTTTTTGATCCGCTGCGAACGTTGTTTGTGGCTCTGCCTCTCTTATACAAGACAAATGTTAAGATAATTAAACACCAATTCAAGAAATAATGGTGTGGTTATACTTTAACGATGTCGCCGCAAACCATCAAAGAATTATTCTTGCAGAGAAGGTAAGCAAAGTCTAGTCAACCATTACTATCCTCCGTAGCGTTGCGTTACTGGCAGTTTGAAAACAGCTTATGTCCAATAACTAGATTAAGCTAAAAAAAATATATTTTTGTCTAGGGACTGCAATCAGTCCTTTTGGTTATGGACAATGGTGATGCCAAACGTTTTGGGCTTGAAAAACGGCAGTCTCGCTTCAAGGTCTTCCGACCTAACACGGGACTGCAAGCTTCTCAGCCCTCACTGGACTACATTCAAAAGGAGTTTGTCAAGATCTCCAACGAAACTGCCAAAATGATTTGGAAAACCATTTTCGAATCTTCATTAAAAAAAATTTCCATGCGCGAATGTAATCTTTCCCTTCTAATTTGCCTTTTTTTTTTATTATTTTCAATTTTTTATTACACAGGTCACCCAATGAAAAAATGTCCGGAAGTACTTCAAACATTCTCAACTGAACTTCATCTGTGCCTCAACTGAACTAAAAAAATCCCTCATAAAATGGAGTCTATGTGTAAAAGATTCACAGAAATAATCGCTTTGGAAACGTCACGGGATTGAGAGACCTAAGCTTAAAATCAAATGACGTCCATTGCAGAAAAAATGTACAGCATTGCCAATTTGAATTTGAATTTCTTATGAGATGCCAAAAACTTAAAACGAAGTAAATGTTTTAAATGATTAGAAATTCGAAACATACGGCAAGTACGGTAAATAAATGTTTTTATTTATCGCAATTTTTAATAAAACTTGTTAAAAATTAAGAACAACTTGTTGTTTTTATTGAGTGGTTATTCCTCCTCAGAGATGGTGCTAGTGGCTGTACAGATTACAGAATTCGTACTACAGAGGCTATTCACCTCGCGGTTTTGCGAGTCAATTTTTTCGATGTCCGCAATAGTTGTTGGTTGTTTTGGTTGTCTGTATTGGCGGAAAGTGTGTTTTCCCAATATAAAGTGGATTTTATGAATCAGTGTAATTTTTTTAAATTTTTGTTTGTGTCAGTTAATTGCTACGTATCTTGTTTAGTTTGTGTAGCAAATTGTGTCTCCAGATCACATTCCTTGTATTTTTTTAAATGTTTTCCCCTGTTGTATACTTTTTTCGCGACTGAATCTTCCAGAGAATCGGTCCGAGGGAAGAAAGGGGAGAAAAGGAAAGTATGGGTCTTTTCATACTTTTTCATACTTTCCTTTTCTCCCTTTTCTTCCCTCTTCTGCTTGCACAGGGAAATTTCCCAGCTTTTGACGCCATCTAATGGCCACTTCGAACGTTTCGGACATTATGAAAACGTGGGTCCGCATAAATGTACTGAGGTGACAGCAGGGTGACGGTGAGTCAATGTTGATTATTCTCTCATCAAATAAATCCTTCACATTTCTGGATCAATCAGCCGAAACACTATCTCTGGAGCTTGTCATGCGTAGCTTGTTGCAATGTTATGGAAATTGATTTAAAGATTTCACCTATTAAAACGATCCGATTGACCCCTTGTGTAATTTTTGCATGCCTTGTGCTTGAAAGTCAATAAATAGCTCAGCAATTAGCATTATATAAAAATGTTCGACATTTGTCGTTCGCAGGAAGTCCAAATGGAAAAATTTTCTTGAAACTATTACCGATTAATGCCTATCCAGCAAAATCTAACATTTAGCTACAATAGAATAGCATAGCCTACACAGTTACAAATGACAACACATTTGTTCAATGAAAATCAATTAAGAAGCAAAAATCAACTACTTTGCCTGTTTAATAACTTAAAGTAGTAATAGGGCATATGCAGTTATTCAAGCGTTTTGTCGCACGTTATCATTATTACGACGAGTCAATCCGACAGCCGTTGAGAATAATCAAGTTACTCTTATCCCTAAAGTGTTGTGACTCGTCCCCTTCTTTCTCGCTCTTTTTCGGCTCTTTTCGATAATCAAGCAGATTCGTAACCAGATGGCTAATTCCAAATACTACTGCTCCGGCATTGTCTGGATACCAAGGTTCCCTCCCCTACCAAATCCTCCCTTTATATCGCATTTATACATGTCGTCGACCGCTTGTCGGAAATGTAGATCCAAAACTGCCACCAGATGGTATAGAACAAATTAGTTGATCTCTACCAAGGAAAAAGAAAGCCTGATAAATTCATTCGACGATTCCCCAATGCCCGATTGAGGAGGAACAGCAACATGTCGCAAAATGTTCTTCGCCGATTCAAATGATGCAGCTTGCAACAACAGCCTGTCGGAATATATGTACATTACTAGTTCCATTTCTGGTCTCCAAATGAGATTTCAATAAATAAACGAGCAAATCTGTTCTTGATTTAATTTAACCCGATTTAACCAAGATATGTTGTTAATGCAAGGCGACACATAGAGAGCCACAATGTGCAATACATCTGCATAAGAATTGAGATGCGCAGGGAAACCTAAATATAGTTTTTATTTTTATGCACACACTTTGCATGGATTTAACTATTCAAATCGATAGCGCACCACATACCGCCGGGGGCACTAACAACATCAGTATAAACTAGAATAGAGAACTACTTCTCCCCTGTTTTTCTCCATCATCATCTTTCTCTCCCCTCTGTGCAAGTAAGCAAGTACATGACGGCATCGCAGTCCGTGAAGTTGTAAAAAGAAGAAAGAAATTGGCAATCGGCAAGCCCCTTCTGACTCTTTTCGCTTTCTTCCATCCGGAATTCGAACGAGCGGTAGTAACTCGCGCTCAAATCCATCGTAAAAATCCGCAGTCATTCATCGGTGCAGCCGAGAGTCGCCGAGAGTCCGAATACAGCAGTTACTAAATCACGTCGTACGATGCCGAATAAGTGGATACGTGCAGGTTGCACACTTGGACCAAGTGCATGGCACAACACGTCGACGACGGATCTCATTACAATATTTTTTGGCTCCTATCCCATTTAAAGGGATAAAGGAAACGGGAAGAAAGAAATCAAGAAAAAAAAAGAGAAGAAAAAAAGCTGCTCCGAGAGCTTAGTTGGCGACAATCTCAAATGCAGTCAAGACTGTCAAGTTTTCAACAGACGACTAAGACGAGAGAGGGGCGGGAGGAGTTGAAAGATGTCGGCGGCCGTTAACAGCAGCTCGCACGCCGACACTGACGAGAGACATTTCGAGTCTCATAAAAAAAGGGGAAGGCAAGAAAATCAAATAAAAATCCACAGACAGAACTGGAAGAGGAGGAAAAAAGGAGAGCAAGTCAGACGGCGTACACACGCCTCTCGTGTATCCCAGTGGCCATTATCATCGAACAGAGAGGTCGGATTAGTGTGCTGCAAAAGCACTTGTATATATATAGGGCTCAGCGGAGCCAAAAGGTGTGTACAGTTCAGTTCTCGGCATAGTATCCTGTGTATATATTGTGCGAGTAATGTGGCCGCTGACGGATGGAGACCAGGCCCAAATGTACGACGTCAGAACGGGCACGTATGGCGAGCGCGTCAGCGTGTGACGATTTACTGCCGCCCGATTGGCAATGAATCCTACTTAAGGAGCCCCGAGTTAGACAGTTGCGAACCTCCTTATTCTCTCTAGCGCTTTGCTCTCTATCTCACTATAGTTACTACGACACGCAAGGAGCCAGGCGTCTATAAGTATACGTACGTGGTCGACCAGTTGCCTTTAAAATAGGGAGAAGAAAATATCTAACAAACAAACATATCGGTATAGCCTATTACCCAGAATTGAATCTAATGTGTCTAATCATAAATTCTTCCAGCGCTTTTCGCCCGGACCCTCTAACCTGGCGTCACTTAGGTGACTGCACGGCAAGCAACCTTATAGCATAGTTTCCGCCAAAAAGGAGTTGCTCGAGGATATGTCCCAGTGGCTGTTGCTGGCTGTCGGCGTCTTCTTCCGGATTGCCACTTTGCGTCCGGAAACGAGTATATTAGGACGCGCACCCGCTTAGTACGTTTGAAAAGGGAGAGAGATACAAAAATGGAGAAGAGAAAGAGCAAAGCGCGGTCCCCGCTCAACGACGGATGACGAAAACAGAAAACCTACTCCACTATGTGTGTGTGTGCATATATATAGAAGCTAGGGTATAGAAAGGAGAAACCTCTTTCCTCCCACCGCCGCTTTATTTCCAGGACTCCGTTTGGTATAGCTTAGAGATAGTCGTGGAAACATAAAAGCTGGATCAAGCCAGCCGAGCGGAGGACAGAAGAGACTGAGAGATCTAAAGAGTATCTCATTATCTCCCCGATAGCTTTTACTGATGAGCGGGGAGAGCGGGAGCAGCTACCCTGAGGGATGGGCTGGGATAGAGAATTGACAGAGAAGGAGAGAAAGAAAGTTAGGGGGGAAACCCCTTTGATATCGGAGAGTGCTTATAATGCATCTAGAATTCAGAAGCGCAGTCGGACTCGACCTCAACGCTCACACGTTCTCACCGGACTCGTCACCGGGTCTTTTTTCCCCCGTTATTAGATAGGGAGACCGTCGAGAGTTATACCCTGCTTCTGCTCGGCTACTTTCATCCGCAAATGGCGCACTAGTTTATACAAAGAGAGGTGTCGGATGGATACAACCGGAGGCGAAAGGCATCAGCCGTCGACACTGATGGGGAAGTGAGGAGGCCGTTACGGGATCGATCGATTCTCGCATCACAGTTCGGATGCATGAAACTAGAATCGAGTTAAGGACGGTGTTGGTCCTCTCAATCCCGGATTGGACGATTGGTCTGGTGCCCTCCCTTTCCTCCCATTTGATGCGATCTTGGCTATTTTCGCCCGTCGATTTTCCCCTTTTATTTTTTTCACGTGTGATAAATAAATAAAAAAAAAGTTCCAAGCTATAAATCTTCCATTTCTTCGGCAGTTTTCGATTAACCTCCTAGTTTCCTATCCCCCGAGAGTTTGAATTGGGACCAAGACTGTACAGCAGATTGAATTTCCCGCCGGCGAGTCTTGGTGTGCTGTCTACAAAATATTATATTTTATCTGCTGGCTCGCGCACAGCGCACTTGCTATTGTTTGATCTACGGCCTCGGTCCATATCCGTGAGACAACCATCAATGTTCAATTATGTTTGCTCGTGACGTGACGGGTGAGAGCGTCGTACTCTCTCGTCAGTCTTCCCATTAGTCCGACCTCTTCGGTATTGGCTCTTGAGAGTATTGGCCTGGCGTTTTCTACTATATAGCTTTATATCTACAGTAAATGTGTGTTGTAGTAGGAATCCCGGGAGCTGGAACACTATCCATCTCGTCTCAACTGAATCAACATTGTCCCACGGCAAACCAGAGAGCTGCTTCCTAAAATCCCATCTGCGCTATATCTATTTATATATACGGAGAAGACCCCATGTCGAAAATGCCCTATTGACTTGGCTATTATCCTCATAAATATTGGTACTTTAAGGAACCGTTTATTTGAGACTCTGGCCTCGCTGGCTGTCGAACGGGTATACGTGATCAATCTTGAAAGAAAGAACACGGGCGCAGGCAGCGAGGCAGGCAAGGAGTTGGGCGATTATACCGTTCACGCCATCTCCAGTTTAAATCTGGCTGGGAAAGATATAGAAGGGCGATGGCAAGATTTCCAGAGTGTTACGTACTGCATAGATGAAGTGGCGGGCACCGCCGGCTGCTTCGTCTCACCGTAGGCCTTTGGAAACTGGCCCACTACGGCCAGAGATTTTCCAAAGTGAGAAAGAATAATTAGACGGTCGATAGCTCTCCGAGATAAGCCGCCCTACTTCTAATATAATTCCCAAAGCTTTTCACTCCACTCTCACGCACTACCAACTAATGGCTGAAATAGTTTAACAGACCAAAATGGCCTCCGCCGTCCCCTGTGCGCTCGCACAAGAGAAAGAGAGTTTAAGAACGCGGCCCTAGCGCAGCCAACACTGCGCTTTCACAACTGCTAATTTGAGTTGATAGCATTGCCAAATTGCTCCCACCTCATTGATCATTCGTCGTGCTCACAACTGTCTTGCCACTTTCTGGGTTTCGCCCAAAACAGTTCTCTCTCTTACTCCCTCTCTCTCTCTCTCTCCCTTTTGGTTGTTTTTGTTGTTGTTAAATTTTTCATTACTCTTCAAACTGTTTTTGAATTCCCACACGAAAATGTTTTGAATGGCGTGCAAGGTTATTACAGCTTATCCGGGAACGTAAAAAGAAAAAGAAAACTGGGTCTGAGTGTTTGACTTTCGTCACTTATCATTTGAAAAACGTGCATTTTCTCTATCAGTTCTTCTGCGGGGGGAATTGCGGCCGCGATGAGCGACGACTGAAAAGTCCCACGCGTTCAAAAACTCTCCAAGTTCACGACAAAAGAATTTCAAAACTCTGCATTTCTCGACTGCTGCTGAGTTCCGCTATTTATTCGTTGACATTTTTCTCTCCTTTTCGGCAGCCCTCGGAAATGTCGAGGGAAATGATGTAATTGCTGACTGGCATTGCTTTCTTTTGCTTTTGCCTCTCGTCGCGTTGCGACAATTCTTCTTCCCTCTCGAAAAGAAAAACGTCCAAACGAATTCTTCGATGCCAAAAGATAAATTAAATTAAAAAGAAAAAAAAAGCCAAACAAGCTAAAAATCTTTTCAATTTCTAGAACGATATTATATTATCTTCAATATAGCTAACTTTGATTGTCTTAAATTTTAATTGGACCCGCAAAGTCTTTTGTGTTATACACGCTGCGGTCAACAAGCCGCGGCGGTAATAAATGGTGTGGTCATCCGTCTGGAGGCAGAATGGTGATGGAAACCACCCGGATGGTCTGTACAGTCGGCAGTGATCCGTAAAGTGGCTCCTTATACACCAGTACATATTATACATATATGCCACGTACGCGCACCCGACGCACACCACATATAAGATCCTGTATACCGCGTTGTAAAGCTCCAATGCTCATGGAGAGTCCTATACAACATGCCGTTTCAAGTTTCTGACGCTATGGCGTTGTGTTGTTTGTTGTTGTTTGATGAACGGCACTGGGGCAACTCGAAAAGCGACTCGGTCGGCTGCTGAGAAACACACGAACAGGGGGGGCGGGGAGGGGGAATTAGATCCTTGCCGTTCCTGATGTTGAACAGATAACCTACAAGCAGAAAGTGATGAGCCGGTATCAGACAGGCAACACGGTCGCGTCGCCGTGACTACTACCTAACCTATAGCTTACATGTATCGGGCTGTATATCCCTCCATTGGTGGCTAAAGAGGATCCCCCCCTCTTGTTTCTTATTATTTGCCTCTTTTTTTCCACTCGAAAAAAGATCAAAGAAGCAGGTTGCTCGTCGATACCCGGAATGATGGATGATTATGAGCACGTCATCTTTGTTTCTTACGAGCACCTAGAGTCTGCGCTGTACACCAATTAAATTTTGTTTTTCCAGGGGAATGTTGTTGCTCGCTTGTTTTTCCTTGTAACTGTAAAAAGAGAGCAAACGAAAAAGAACAAAAAAGAAAAAAAAGAAAAATAGAAAGTATTAAAAAAAAACACAACATTTCTCATGATTGCTACAGTATATATCGTGTGAAGCTGGCAGTCGGGGTCTCTAACGAAGTGTAGGATAACTCTGACGCTTCCATCGACGAATGAGGCCCGAAGGGAGATATATATGCTACAGAAAGAAAATAAAAGGAAGAAGAAAAAGAAGAAGAAGAAGAAGAGAGAACCACGCCAGCATCTTTGATGATTTGGTACTTATTATTACAGATAAAAACGGTGTCGGGAGATTGGGAGGGTTTTTCAGATCGGCAAGTCGCTAAGAAGCTTGAAAGCTGCCGAAATAACAAGAAAGAAAAGAGAAAGAAGAAGTGGTCCGCCGGCTGCTGCTGCTGCTGCTGCTGCTGCTAAGCCACATTCTATTCATCATCTACAAACTATTGTGTGTGTGTGTGTGTGTGTGTGCTGATGTTGGGCATAGTGCAAGTCGCCACGTGGAAGCCGCGCTGGAAAGCTGGCCGACGGATGAATCGACGGAATCTCGTATGAGATCTTAATTACTCTCTCGTTCTTGTCTCTCCCGCGCTCGCTCGCGCCAGCGGCCCCAGAGGAACGAAAAAAGAAAAAAGAAAAAAGAAAAAAAAAGCTTTTTGCCGGGCAGCAGACACCAGCACCAATGTCTTACCATATATATATATTATCTAAATACAAATGTATGACGTGGGTAGATGTACAAGTAGAGTAGTAGTCGAGTCGTAGTTGAAAGGGAGGCCTCCCGTGCGTGCGTGTCAGGCAATTGGAAACGATGATGATGATGATGGTGCACACTTTTTTTTTTTTTCGAAGAAAGAAAAGAAAAGAAGAAATTTCGGTACAGGAACTCGGCGACCCTGTCGTTGTTGCTGTTGTTAGACTGCGGTTCAACTAGCCCCGATGTCTATACAGTAAACACACACACAGACATAGACACAGCACATCTGGGCGCCCACGGAACGGCGATTGGGTCTACTCTTTTTGAGATGTAGTTCGATTTGAATGCAAATGAGAGAAGTTTGTGGAAGCCGAACACGAGCAGAAGTAACGCGAGGCGCACGATTCCATCTATTCCTCTCGTGTTTTTTTGCCTTATTCTTTTCTTTTTGAGTTTACGGTTTGAAAAACGGATTTGATCCATGTAGATGCATCGAAATGCCATAAGACCCGCAATGGGGACAGAAAACGGATCTCCGAAAAAAAAAAAAAAAAAAAAAACGGCTCGACACCGAGAATTCTTGTACGGCTTCAAAGAATCAGGACGTTGTAACGTTCTATAACCTTTTGAATGGGAACATTTGTAATCTAGTCATCATCTCGGTTGCAGATTGGAACGGACGCCCGTCATGTAGAAGAGAAAGAAAGAAGAAAGAAATAGCCCGCGCCATTTATTGTGCCCGATGGCCAAGTCACCGTGAACCGAGCGACGAGATGATGGCACAAAGTATGATGATGGATGGGTTAATGCGGATTTCAATTAGAGCCGAACGACTTGGCCGTGATGTTCACGTCAGCGCCTTTCTCTCCTTTGATGGCGCCCCATCAAAATGACGGCACGCATTCACCGTCTTCCCGAGGAGGAGCGTGCACAGCTGAGACTGGGGCACACACACAGTGAGCGTGAGCCGGGCGGGCATGTCGACATCACCGCACAGCAGCCGAGAGACATTCAACGTTCCATCAAGTTGAAAGCGGGCTGGCCGGCCGGCTGTACCAGCTAGTTCTTCCGGCGTCGGGTTATAGTATCTACGATTGACTCGTCAAACAACGGATGGTCCCGCCGGGAGGAAACTGGCGGAATGCTTCCTCTCCTCTGTGCCAGCAGCTCCTCCTTTTGCGCTCGTCATTGATGTGATGTACAACGGCGAGCAGCAGCTCCTACACAACGCCGCTGCTGCTGCTACTGCTGCTGCACACAAACACAGCATCCCCCCCCCTCTCTTTGGCCATCTTTGACGGTGCTCAACGACGCCATCATCATTCGTTGTGTGCCAAATGTTCTTCACGCTGTTCGGCACGAAGAATGAGGAGCAGCAACAGCCCGGCTGGGCTCCTATATATGGCGATCCTTTTCTCCCCCCCCCCCCCCCCAACACATTGCGGAGTGTACATACAGCGACGGGCTGGCTGGCTGGCCGACAGCAATCACGGAAGCATTCCTGGCGCGTCGCGCACACAGAGCATACAATCGGAGCACTAATTCATCCTGTCATTGGTGTGTGTGTGTGTGTGTGTGTGGTAGATTGAGGGAGGTGGAGGGAGGTGGATGAGGGGGTTGGCTGTATTCTCGTCCTGCATCACCCAATATATTATTCATCTCGTCGACGACCTTATTGTGTAAAATTCCCCGCCAATAATGACATTTCTCATCCGCCATCCGCTCGGGCTTCTCTTCCACCCCTATTGTCGCCCCCCTCCCCTGTTGTCTCCGCCCTTTTATTGCGCTCTTTTGAGTTGGGCAATGGCCTGCCATGTGAGACTTCAACCGTATAAGCTAAAGCTATGAGTCGTAAGTCCGAGTTAATCTTGTATTTTATATCTCATTTCACAGGTCTATTGGCATATTATGTATATGTATATATGTATAGAAAGAGAGAGAGAGAGAGAAAGAAATAATCAAAAATAAAATAAGAAAACGACTTTGGGATGAAGGGGCGCAGAATGATGCACAAATAAAGACACGAATGACACGCACAAAATACAGACAACAACAACAAAAAATGTAGTTCATTATAAAAATCCAGTGCCAACAATTTTTTCTCTCTGCTTCTCTTCTTTTTTTTACGTACATTTACATTGCTTATTTTGTGTGACGTCGGTACAATAATTGTCAACATGTCAAAATGATTCAAACGTATTTTTTCTTCTTCTTCTTCTTTTGTCGTGGAGGTCGGAGGGTGTGTGGGGGGGGGATGTGGGAGGGGTCGAATCTCTATAAAGAAATAAGGAACACGCCAATCAAGAGCGGAGAGCTAGTCGGTTATTATTAGAATGATCAGAATCAATTCGAACAATGAGAGAATAAAAAAAAAGGAGCCCAACGGTACAGCAGCATCGTGTCTTTTGTGACTCTCGTTACGGGTGGCTCTCTCTTGTTGTATATGTACAAATATGAACAGTATGGCACTTGGCATTTTTTTTAACTTTTATTATAGTACTATAGTCACTTATTTCTTTCTTTATTCTTTTTCCCTTTTTTCTTCAATGTGGAATAACGTCGAGCCGGGATGGGGGGCAGCACGAGAGATGGAGGGGGTGGGCGTGGTCCGGTTACACACGGACATATACAACAATAAAAGAAAAAGAAAAAGAAAAAAAAACGAGAGGGACGACAAGGAAGGCAAGAGAAGAGGAGTGAGGAATAAAAGATGGGGGTTGGGGGGTGGACTGGGTGGTGTATGGAAAGAGAAACGGATGGAGGGTAGTTGGTAGTAGCTAGGGAAGTTTGTTGTTACATTTATGTACGTGTATGATTAGATATAACTCTTGTGACGTGTGTGTGTGTGTGCGTGCTCTATGATTTTCTTCTCTTTTGTCAACTGGGCCACTCCCTCCCTTCAAAGTCGACTTATTGGTGGCCGGCCTTCTCTCTTCTCTCTTCACTGGGCATTTGCCTTTGCTTATTCCTTGACGAAAACGACGAATAAATAGCCCAGTGCAAACATACACAGCACACAGCACACAGCACACAGCACACAGCACACACGGCACACAACACAAAGACATGACAACCGACCGACGACCGGGCCAGCTTCTTCTTTTCCCCCCTTCACTCCGTCTGCCCGCCCCTCTCCAAAAGCCACATCATCTCTTCTGTACAGTATAGTCACTAGTCAGTGTTGTTGTATTGCGAGTGTCGAAACTCGAAGAGCAGGACTGCAGGAGCCGAGTTATAAGCTGCTTCTCCTCCTACTGCTACTGCTGCGGCCGCAGCTGCTGCTGGCCCAGACACTGTTGTATGTACAACACAAGGCAATTAGGATAATGGTGAAGGAGCCTAGTCGGGGGGATGTCGACTCGGACGAATTCTGCATGACTGAAGCGCGACGGCTGCTGAGCTCCTGGCTGGCCGTCGTCTCCTGGGTCGCCGCTGAGTGGTTGTGCAAATGAATGACGTCGTTCAACGGCGTCTCGATCACCACCGACGACGGAGGAAGCGGAGCGGCCGCCGCTTTCTCGTGGTTCAATGACACGCCCTGACCCCAGACGGAGGCCACTTGGCCGTTATGATTCAATTGACCGCTGCTGCTCTCCGCCGCTAATGAAGGCCGCCCAGTTGTGATGGATGCCGACCGGCTCGTCGTCGTCGTCGTCGTCGTCAGAGCTGGAACCGTCGCCGGGGCGTGGGTCGTGGTGGCCGTTCGATTCCGCTGGACGTTGCCAGAAACGCCGCCGTTGACGTTCTTCCTGTGAGGCGTTTTGGCCACGTTGGCCGGCCTCGGCGGAAGCGTTCCCCGTGGAGCGCAAACTGATGGATCAGCCTCCGGCAGTGGCTGGGTGATGTTGGGAGCGTAATAATCCGGCGCCGTTGATCCCTGTACATCGATGGACAAAAGAAATGTGTAAATTTATGAAGATCAAATTTCTATTTCAATTGATTTCAAACTTACGTCAATCAGCGCTTGCGTTTTGCCCCAGCAAAGTGGTCGGAAGGCTCCTCGCCTCGTGGCTTCTTGAAACGTGTGAAAATTTTTGTCCCAGTCGAATGTGATGAGCCGCTCTTCGACCGTCTGGTCGGCCAATTCTGGCGGCGATTTAATCCTCACAGGATCCGATCCACTGTTATCCGAAACGAAAAAGGAAAAAGAGAAAAAAAGAAAAAAAAAAGTCAAATAAAAGTAGAAAACCCCCGCCGGAATGAGATGGGAAACCCATGGATAATAAAAAGCAGGCGGTGGCGGTGGCGGCGGCGGCGGCGGTGGTGGCTCAGTAATGGCCACTACTGTCCCCCGCCGTCCCGCCATAAAACGACGTAAATAAAAACAGTTTCGAATTTCTTACGGGTGCAATTCCTGGATGCCGAGCGAGTGCAATATAGTGGCCAATGAGGGCAGACTGTAGCAGAGGGAGAGGTCGACACGGGGCCAGTAGAGCAGATAGGCCAGGCAGGTCTCCTCGCGCGTCGACAATCCGCCCAAAGTGATGGTACTCCGAGACTCGGAATTGTACGTGCATTGACTGATCAAATGGTCGCCCTATAGGGAGGAAGGGAAAAAAAAGGGAAAAAAGAAGAAGAAAAACAAAAATTGAAATAAACTTCCAGCTCCGGAAAAGCACAGCACAAAAAAGAAGAGCGACAATGAAACATGGACAACACGGAACACGTCCAGAGCCTATTTTCGGCTAGTCGGAGTCCAATAACAAACTGCCCGCGCTGGGGTTTCAATGTTATTTTGACCGCGTGCCGCTACATGGAAGCGAGCGAGACGGACACGAAAAGAGAAGGGGGAACATGACAACAACAACAGTGAAAAAAACAACTCCGCAAAAGAAGTCAAAAGAAGAGAGAGAGAGAGAGAGAGAAAGAAAATACAAAAATAAAATAAAGAAGAAGCGACGAGACAGCTATCGATCCGCTTTGTTAGGAAGCGGCACGACTCCTCCACATGAATGAGCCGTGCCACTTATCGTCAGATGAAACGGACTCCCACAGAAGAGAAAGAGAAAAAAAGAGAAAATAAAATAAAGTGGAAAAAAAGAAGAAGCACGCGCATACAAACAGAGATCGACGTGGGAGCCATGAGAAATAAGAAAGGGAATACAAGTCGCTATTTTATTCATTTTTACCGGTAGAACGTTGACCGGCTTCTGGAACTGTCGATATTCTTGGTAGTGCACGTCGTAATTGGTGTCGTCAACCAGCGCCGGGAGCTCCTTATCGCCGCGTATGTGACGCAATTGGACTTGACGACCTGCGAAAAAAGAAAATAGCGTTAGAGGAAAGGTGGAAAAAGAAAGGTTTGGCAATAACATTTGATTTAGTATTTTTTTTTTTACAGGACGGTAGGATCAAATTGAATAGCGGATCCTATACTATTTTTCCGCGAGACTTAGTTTTATTGAGGACACGCCGGGCAAGGGGTGGGGGATAGCAATCCCATCCGAATAGCTTTGCACACGCAATGCCGTCCCTTTTGTTTTTCTTTCCTTTTGGAGAACAAACAATCTCCCTCCCCGCCGAAAGAAAATAAAAATGATTTCATTTCCCTCGCCGTTCGCTTCAGAGGTGGGCGGGCTCATTTCCATTCCGGAAGCCAGCGCAGCGCGGCAAACGACCGGTCTTATTTGTTTTGTTATTTTATTTATTTATTTTGTGTGTGGCGGGTCCGGAGAGAGAGAGAGCGAGAGAGAAAAAGGAAGGAAGATTTTGGTATTTTCTATCTATCTTGGAAAAAGAGACGAGGGCGTTGATGGTCCCAACCGAAAACGCCATTCACCCCCGTGGCCTGTGCAGACGTCATCTCACCCCACCCCCACCCATCTCTATACATATTTGTACGCGTTTACGCTGGCGGAAGTCGTTTGTCAATAAATCAGTCACATTAGTTGCAGAACTGTTTTTGGTGTGGCGACGAGCGACGACCCGAACTCGACAGTCGACAGAGCCGATATTAGTGGGCAAGGCCGATGAAGATGAACTGCTCTGTCGGTTGTGTGTTGTTGCTTTAGCCTATTTTCACCGCCAGAAGCGGCGATTCCGGTGGCATCTCTCGAACACACAGACATAACGGCAAAAAGATGGTCTCTCTCCTCCACGTTCCGGATCATAGACCTATTTTCCTTTTTTCTTTTTCTTTTTTCTTTCGGTGGGTGTGCTGGGGCACGTGTGGGAGGGTAGAGGACTCATAACTCAAAGCCAAACATTCCACATTATTCATTTCTTTAATTTCGTTGGCTGGTGATCAACTTAATGGATGACAAATTTCACAACTTTTTTTTTTGCCTTTTTTTTCTACCTTCCCCTTTCCGATTTGTCAAACGAATTGAACCCACAAATTCTAATTTTTTCCCCCCTGGCAACGTTTTTTTATTCCTTCTTTTTCTTCTTCTTTTCAAAGGGAAATTTTTATTTGTGGTACAGTACTAGTCCACTTATAGAACCGGCCTGAGCGCGGTTCTATAACCGGGTGGTTCGATATGCGAGCACTTGATCACATCGCCATCTACCTTCGATTTTGTCCATACGTAAAAGCTTATTGAGTAAAAGTAACATCAAGTAACATCAAGTTATTCAATGCGCCGTGGGTGGCGCTGAAACACGGCAGAGCCATTTCGGTTCTATATTCGGAATGGTTCTATGATCGGGTGGTTCTATAAGTGGACCAGCACTGTATTAAAAAATGGTGGGGAAAAAATGGGCTCGTTTCGGAATGCGAGTGTGACGATCCGCCGTCAAACACTCAAGTGCTTTTTACGGATACGGATCGAATATTATCACGCGTTCCGATCACGTTTCCCAACGATGTGTGGCGAGCTCGTAACCTTTCAGCATATCATATATAGAATATATCAAAGTGTATATATGTATGCGGTTGTATGGCTGGCCCCCCTTCCTCAAAAAGCCTCGATCCATCCATTCCCCCCGTTGCGATCGAGTGCCAAACCACCCACTGGGTTATGTGGGCATATTTCACGCTGTGGAACGGATGGGGCTCGACTGGGCACGGCTTTCGGCTCGGCCGGCTCTCGGTCGATCACGGATCCGGCCGATATTATGGCATCTACATTTATTTATAGTGCGCATGCATATAAATCTGGGGATTCTCAAATACAGTGCCGAGTCTCTCCGAGTCTCTCCGAGTCTCTCTGAGTCTCTCTTGCACATAATAAAATCATATTAGAACATACCGAGGAGGTGAGTGTGCTTGTTGACGGCGAAGACGTTGATGCCGCGGGAGGGCAGGGCCTGTTGAGTGCAGTCGGCCACGCAGTGGGCCTCGGAGACGACCCGGCGCTGGCCAGGCGGGACGATGTGCTTCCAATTGGGATCGATGCCGACACTCAGCACGCCCGCATCGTGATGTCTACACAATTCACACACACAGAAAAAAAGAAAAATGAGAAAAGGAAAGGAAAAAAAAAACACAATTCGTTTTAGAATTCCCAAAGTGCAACAAACATTCGCCACCGTCTGGTGGTGACGGACAAACCACGACGAAAGATACGGGACTCGGTCCAGCGAGCAATTCGACGCCGGACGTTTCGAAAAATTGAACAGCGTCATTTACCCTCTCTCGTCGGTCTCTGTTTCAAGAGCCCATAAAAAACAAAAGGCGGTCGCAGAGCGAAAAGATGAAAGTGCAAGGGCATAGGCAGCAGCCAAGAATGTTGACAAAGAGACCATCTGTTGTCTACTACGAAACTGGATGCTTTTTCGGTTGGCGTATTATAAAAGAGGGCGAAAAATAAGAAAAGAAACAACGGCGGTGCATCTTTCAAAACACAGGAGAAAAAATTGAGAAGGGATACTGGGATAGGCCCGTGTTACGACACCGCAACTCTTTTCTATTCGGACGTCGGCTCCTTGGGCGAAGGAGAGCGACAGACAGGTCAACTAACCAATCGACGCAGAACAAAAACAAAACAAAAAAAAACGACTATTATAGCTCCTTGGCCTTTTTACTTTTTTTTTTTTCTATTGCCGATGTTTTGATTGGAGCCCGAAACTGCGACACACCAAGCTATATACACACATAAATAGAAGTACACTCTATCTATCTTTTCCTCTCTATATAGTATACCCTGGAAAAAAATATTTATCTATAATAAAGAGAGAGAGAGAACAAGAGATCAAAAACATTCCGGTCGAATGAAGTGGTTGAGAGTGTACTCTAGTAGAAAAATAGCAGGAGGCCCTTTATTTTTTTTTTCTTCTTCTTTACCCTCTGTTCTATCCTTGACGACAGAATAAGGAGGAAAAATAAAAAGGATAACAACACAAAAAGAGGAGCAGCAGCCAATTGTCTTTCTCTTTTGTTTTTCTTCTTTGATGTCCTACAAACACCGCGCTCTATACCTTTGGGTATTTTGTCGGAAATTTTATTTCAGTGTTGGTGGCGGAATAAATTCGGAATTTTTTTTTTTCTTTCTTTCTTTTTTGTTTGCCACAAAGTACAAGATGAATGCCAATCGCACACAAGGATGTGTGTGTGTGTGTTGTATATGGTATATATGTATCTATACCTGAGTTGGGACGTGTAGAAGAGTCGGAGGCCCGAGTGATCGACGATGCCGCTCTGCAGGTTCGGGTTGTCGTAGTGGGTCTCCAGCATGAAGAACTTAGCGCCGCCGGCCCGGTTCATTGGATAGCCGGCCTCCGATGGGAATGTGAAACCCTTATTTGGTCAAGCAAATAAAAAAACACGCATAGCGCAGAAGGAGAGAAAAAAACAAGAAAAAAGAAAAGAAAACATCACATTAATTTCATTCTGGTTCTATCGACATTTGTCAATCTGTAATCGGGAACAATCAGCAACAACTTTCTTGGTACTAATGAAATAAATGGCCGACAATCGGGACACGCAAACGCAGACACAAAAAAGGGAGTTGATGGCCTCGAGCGCAACTGGATTTGTTTTTTTGTTACATACCTCCGATCCGGCTGTCCAGGCGACTACGACGTTGTTGCAATTGAAGAACAATGGCGGCATGGACGGCTGATAGCATCGTGACCCCTCGGTGGCGGCCAGCACCTCAAACACGCTGGGATCTCCCACGCATTCGTAGACGTTCATGTGATGGACGAAAGGCTGGCTGCCGGCCGTGAACACCGGTTCGTACTGACCAATTACACAAAGAGAAAAGAAAAAAAGAAAACAACAGCGGTTACAACAATCATCAATCACCGTAACAACTTTCCCAAGTATTACACAATGAGAATTCCTTTTTCTTTTTCGAAAAAAAACAAAACACAAAATGATTGGGTGCGTGATTCCTTACCCGGATCATGTGATGTTTACGATCGAGAGGCGGTAATTTGAAGATGCGACACCAGTGCAACGTGTCCTCGTTCTCCGGAACTGAAACCTAAAAAAAGAGACAAAACAACAATGAGAATACAACATAAAAACAACCAGAAAAAAACAACAAAACCATTTGAACGATTCCCCATCACGAACGCTCACAAAGCTGTGAATAAACATAGGGACAGCATCTCTTTTTTTTTATTTTTCCCTCTGTTTTGTTCCATTGTGTTTCATTTGTGGTTGGAAGTTGGAGGAAATGAAGAAGTCTGGAGGGGGGGGGGGGGGATTTAGGCCTACGGAATGGAACCCGAAAACAATTCAACGACCCACTCAAAAAAAAAAGGAAAAAAACAAACAACCCGTCGTAAAAAATCGAAGGAAACGACTCGATCGTCGTCCTGACAAATAAAACACCGGCAACGGAACGGATATATGGGGATAGCAGAGAGAGAGAAGAGCCTATCGAATTTACACAGAAAAAAACCAATGGAGAAAGAGAGAGAGAGAGTCAAACGCGGCGCGGTAGATATATATATAGTTTTCCAGCCGAAATCGATATAGATTGCCGTTGGAAATAGCCCCTTCGTCGACCATGTTATATACCCAGGCCTTGCCTTCAATCCCGTTTCAAAGACGCGAGGACGGAAAGGCTATTCACTGCGTGATTGATGAGCGTTCAAACTTTCCGGCTTATAAGGCAACCCCTAGGAAGAAGAAGAAGAAAAAATAACTCAGTGAAAACAAACTAAAATGGATTTTCTTCTCTCCCCACCCCATCTCTCCCGCCCGAGAAAAGAAGTCCAGTCTCGAGCCTCCCCCTTGTTCCAGTCTATATACGACCAATAAGTCCATCTTCCTCTCGCCCAGCTCGGCCCAGCTCGGCCCAGCTTATTGGGAAAACAGGCAGTCTGGTTTTTCTTCTACAACAACGTATAACAATCTTCAGCTCAATTTTCTCTCTTTCTGCCTCATTTGCCTTTTTATCTCTTCTCTTTCCAGCGTCTGTGCGTGAGTCCGTTCGTGCTGCGCTGCGTGGACCGTGGAGTCCCATTGTGCGATGCTAATGTGGCCTACCTCTTTTGGCCTTTGCCTGCCACTTTGCGTGCGCGGGCAGCAGAGAGAGGCTGACTGACTGACTGGCCCCGGTGAGGGACGCGGATGAGTAATAGATTTTTCTCATTTTTTTGTTTTTTTGTTTATGTGTTTTTTACCTGGTAGTTCCTCAAGTCCCAGACTTTGACGTCAGACGGTAGCTCGTCGTCGGCGAATTGCGAACGATGCATCAGGTAGACGGGCTTGGAGCCGTGTGGGTTGTTGGAGAAGGAAATGTCAGCGTCCGACAGAGGATCGCTGGCCGAATAGGCGTACATCATCCAAGACGTCGACACCTTCATCAGACAAAAATAAACGAGAAAAATAAAAATAAAGAAGTGGGAGACAAGATGATTACAAGCGGCTGGGATTAAAAAAAAAAAAATCATTTTGACTGGACATCAGATTTTGTTATCTTCTTCTTCTTCCAGGAAAATAAAAAATAAAAATAAAAATAAAAACTCTTTGATTATTACCGTGATGTTGAGATCCTTGTCGTCGCAGGTAACGAGCTTGCGCCGGAATCGCATGACGGTGTGTGTTTCGTTCTCGTGAGCGCCGATCAAGTCGTAATCCTGTTGGGGATCCAGTGAACTCCCGCCGTTGGCCAATCCGTGCCGATCCTATTAAGCGCAAAAGACAACAAGAGATGAGAAAAACGGAACCCAAAATAAATAGCAAAAAACATCAACAGCAGATTTGGAGAGCTGCTCGGCGCGCTCACTCATCAGATTAACAAGAGCGAGAAAGAGAAACTAACGGCGATCAACCAATTAATTGCCTCAGATTTAGATTGTCTATAGGAGGCAACGAGCTCCCATTTCCGAAAGCGAAAAGCCCATAGCCCAAAGCCCTCTTTGTTGTCGAATGGTGGAGAGTTGTTGTCTTTGATCAATCCCCAGCGGTCTCGATGTAGACACGAGCCTGACGTCATTAACTGTCTCAAGTTCTCTTAATGCGATCGTCGCCGACTCCGCCAGCTGATTTCAATAATGGCGCGCTCTTTTCAGACGGAGCCGCACGCACAGTTTCGTGTCACGAAACTTGGAAAACGAAACTGAAGGCTGGCGTATAAAAAGAAAAGAAATAAGGAACATGTATATAGGCTCAATCAATGTTTTTCTCTTGGTTCGGTGTATAGGGGACTCGTGTGTGTGCTTTATCGACATCAGACTGCGAAATAAGCATGGCCTTCCGGCTGTGAAATAACAATGGCCACCTTTTTTTTATATATGTATTTTGCCGCCGCCGCTGCCGCCGCGCCCTCTCTGCTAATAGAGCGTCGTTCACTCTCCTTCTTCAATCAGCGTTGGAAAGGAAAAAATCTTTTGTCAAGACTTTAGACTGACAAATTGATTGAAATAGAACGTCAACGAGTCAAGCGTCCCATCAGCATTATTTATAGCATTCTCTCTCCCTCCCCCCATCTGTTTGTACATTCAGTTGGGAAAAAAAAGAATAAAATCAAACGGGCAGCCAGCCAATTCATCTACTACTCGTTTTCATTGGAATAGCTTTTTTTTCTTCTTGGTTCTTCATCCCAAATGTATATATATGTGTGTGGGAACAAAAGGGCTGGGTCTCCCATGGCTCACATGTCCAGAGAGAGCCTCCGGGTGAGCTGGCTAGCCAGCTCTAACGTAAGTATACATCTGTATATATATAAGAAGTGGAGAGCTCGTTTGACAAGTCCCCTAAAAAAAGATTTCTCCGTCATTGAAAATGAAATCGTGCGACCACCCAAGTTTCGGTCTTATTATTACTTATTTCCTCTCTTTTCTTTTCGACCCTGTAGATACTAGATAGTAGTACGCAGAGTCAACATTTTTTATTTGATAGCAGAGCTATTCGGTAGTGTGTGCCTGGGCAGACAGAGGGGGGTTAAATAAGGCAATCCAACTGATATTCATACAATGCGCATAGAGATTCACTCCGACTTGTCCTGGTGAGCTGCAACGCAACCAACTACACAAACGCAGCGGGGAGAAAACGAACCTTAAGGGGGGAAAAGAAGAAGAAGAATAAAGAAAGAAGAGAAGCTGTTCATATAGGGGAGAGAGAGAGCCCTATACTACTCAGCTATAGCTGGTGGATTTGTCACAATTGGGAGAAGAGAGAAACTGACTCAATGTATTTATGTATGTGTGTGTCCTGCGGATCTAACACGATAACAAGCCGGCCCACCCCCAGCTGGAACCCCCTCCAGACATGAACGTAACACACATCGACGGGTTGTAGATGTAGTAAGACTTGTGTTTCTTTTTTTCCTCTCTTTTTACTTCCATCCCTAAAGGCTCTAATGTCGTCGTCATCTTCGTCATCCCACACGCGGTCCTTGAGGAACCCCGGAATATAAAAAGGCAAGAAAAACGGACGTCGTCAACAACGACGCTGCCGGCCAACCTACCCGCCCGCGCTCCACTCTAATCACCTTATCCGCGTCTAGCAGATATATAATATTCTCTCTCTCTCTCTCGTCTTTTTGAGTCGTCGTCCTCTCCCCCGCCGAGCCCGGCCACTCGAGAAAAAGAAGAAGAAGAGGAACGACGATAATATTATTGGATGTAAAAGAGACAGAAGACATAACCCTCCGTTGGAGGGCACGGGGCACCGGCCTTGTGTGGCATCAGATCATCAGTGACAGATAGAATAGATATATACGGGACACAGGACACACACGTGACGTTTCGGGTCAAACGAGCCTAGGCTCAAGCCTAGGCTCTACGGTCCGCCATAGGGGGGCAAAACTCTAGTGAGTGCATTATTTATAGATTGCGTAGTGCTGCTGGATCTTGTGGATGTTAGAGCCTACACAAATAGCGTCTAGATTTTGATGTTCGAATTGATTTTTTTTTTTCGCTACTTCAGTATATAGAATTCGGTGGGGAGGAAACGATTTGGTCGATATGGTCCAGTGCACCGCACAAATTGGTGCGTGGAACACAATAGGTGAAACGAGAGTTGGGATCCATCCGAGTCGATCCAGACGGCCTGCTGCTGCCAGATAGAGATAACCGGTTGAGCATTTTTCGAGTGCGTAGAATTTGATAGGCATAAATCTAAAGTGTGTGTGTGTGTACTTTGCAGTGATTCGTTTTTAGGAGGGGGGGGGGAGGGAGGAACAGGAATACAATAATAAAAATAAAAGAGGGAGAAGTCACAGCAAATGGGGAGATAGGCTAAAGCGAGGCCCCATGCTGGATTAGATTTTTTTTTTTCTGTTTTTATCTTTTTTCTACTTGTTCCGGACCGACTGGTTTTCCAGCAGCCAGTGGTGGTGGTGGGCGCGTTATCAGCGATCGGACGAGGTCAGTCGTAAAGTCCATCAAACCCAATCTATGGGTGGTATATTATTTAGATAGGAGCGGTCGGGTTTGAATAAAGCAATCACCAGGGGCCATCTTTAACCTCCTCTCCGACTCGCTGCTCTTGCATCTCTCTCCCTGCAGTGAGGACGGCCAGGCCGAGGTAAGAGCAGCTAGAGAACGGCCCTTGCATTTCTTTTAACGAAATATACTATTTTTACTATTTATATACACATAGATCCAAAAGAGAGGGGACGGTGGTGGTGGTGCCCGTCATAACAGTGGCTCACACATACACACACACAGGAATCAGCAGGGGAAAGAGAAGAAGAAAAAAAAGGGACTCGGGTGGGCGCAGAAACTCATTTCACAGGGCCGGCTATTTTCTTTTTCTTTTTCTTATTCTCTGATGCAACGGGGAGTTGAAGAAGAAGCTCTTAGGGTCGTCGTTGGTGTAAAGGCCTCACTTTCATTTCATTTCGACTTGACTAAAGAACCCAGGTTCTTCTTTTCCTTCATCGTTCAACTCTCCCCGTGTGTGTGTGTGTATGTTTGTTAGCTGGAAGACCATCTCCACCATCGCCTCCTGCTGGTTATTTACGAGCCAGTTCAATGTGTGTGCTGTGTGTATGTGCGGGTTCGTTTCGGCTGCTGCAGTGCTGCTGGGCCCCTGGTCTCTTGGCGTCCGTTGCCCCGTTTTTTCTAAAAATATTAAACACCCACCTTCTATTCGTCCCGGAAAAAAAAGAGTCTCCATTGGAGGCTCTCATCTCTGATGAGACGACAAGGTCCTTTCCCCCCTTAGCCGCTTCTCTCCTTCAGTTATACTACTACTGCGCATATTTATTATTTGTACGCATTACGTGGTACCAAGTTACACATTTTTCTTTTTCTCTCTTTATTTTTTCTTTAACTCCATTGTGGCAGCATTCGTAACGCTTGCAAGAAGGAGTCGGGGAATGAGAGCTCCGGCAACGATTTAGTCCCCGGGACGACCAATATAATAAGAAAAAGAAAAAAAAGGGGCTGCTGGCCTGTCAAGTCTCTGTGTGAAATGTCTGCGCGTGAAATGGAGTCGTAAACTCTTGAACACTTGCAACGCCGCGTCTTCATTTTGTTGCTTTTTTGACTGGCGCAAACGGTCTTTTTTTTCCCTTTTTTAATATTGCGTCATCAATCAATGATGACGAGTTTCTCTATTCAAGAAGAAAAAAAGTTTCACGCAGCTAGCGCAATTGGGGATTGTTTAATATGAAATATACAAACACACACACACCATCTGTTCCGCCAGGGATGAAAAAAAAAAAAGAAAAAACAAAACTTGATGGCTTCAACCAATTTTGGGAGTGAAACGAAATGCGAGCAAAATGAAATCGGAGAATCGGAGCTCCTGCCACGTGACGCCAAGTCGTGCGGCTAATCAACTCTGCAAGGAGCTCTGATCTCATTTTTTTTTTTTTCGCTTGGCGTTTCAAACGTCTCTCGCCTTTCACACACTTCTTTTATGTTTTTATTTGCCATGTGCGGATTCCCGTAACAATCGCCAGGAAGAAAAAAAAAGTAATAATAATGCGCTTCGGGTTATTCTTGTATGAAAAAGAATCCAATAAAATTCGACGACGGAGACGGAGTGTTGACCGAGATTCGTTTTTAAACGTCGTCTACTACTATACACTCCCATACGAGCGTGTAGTTGGTGCCTTTTTGGCAGGTTCAATTGTCGAAATTCATAGCGCAGGAAACTCGGAAGAAAAGAGGGATAAAGGCCCGACTACAAAGGACGTGAACGTTAGTTACTGTGTCGACCGAGAAAGAAAGAAGAAGAAGAAGAAAAAAGAGGAAGATGTTGAGAGAGAGAGAGAGAGAGAGCGGAGCTAATTGACTATATATATACTCTGGCCGAGGGTTTTTTTAGTGCTAGGACAAATGCCAAGGGAAAGAAAAACGGCTGGCAGTACACAACAGGCCGAAAAAGAATCGAAATAAAAACACGACTTTTTGTGGAATGTACAAAAGAGACGAAAAGGGAAAGAAAAGAAAAGAAAAGAAAAAAGTCGAGTGGGTTATTCGATCGTTGGCGGGGGGGGGGGGGGGGATATAATACACCGGCGAGAAGAGAAGGAGCAGAGCACGTCTCTATACTCAACAAGTACCTCATTACATTCGGAGGCTATGTCCAATTATAAAGGCGGATCCTGCCGCGTCCCTCAACTCTAACAGGCGCCCGAGATCCGTGAAAGAGCACCGAATTCATTCGGTTAAGAAGAAAACGAAAAAGAGTAGTGAATTTATCTCAACTAAAAGAGAGAGAGAGATGACGTAATATCTGATGATCTGAATGATATCAATCCGTAATTCTGTATACATATCGCTGGCTCTTCTACTCTTCTCTCCCGCTCAGCGCTCACACACATCTCTCATCTCGGGGGCGCTCTCTTCTCTAGCGCTCTTTATCTCCATCACTTGGCTCATCAGTTATTCATCTCGCGCGCGCCAAAGTGGAGGAAAACATCAGCCCAGAAGACGTTCAAGTCAAGTCAAGAGCGACAGGGAATGATGGCAGACTGTGCGCCGGACCCCGGCACCGTATAGTAACAGTGTAACGCCAACACTCTTGGACATGGACATGGCGAGCGAGCTCTAACAGTCCAGTCGAGTCCTCTCCTCCTTGCTGCAATGCCATCCATCTCATTTTCTTGTTTCCTTCTTCTTCCCCCCACCCCACGTACTGCAAACTCGTCGGCTATTGACAGCTGCTCTAGAGAGACACACGCGCGCAGCTAGAGGACACGACGCATCGTTCGACAGCTCTCTTCACTTAATCTTCACTCGAGAGAGAGAGAGAGAGAGAGAGAGAGAGAGAGAGAGAGAAAAGCTGGGCCGGCCCGCTCTCGCACATCCGCAATGTAGTACACCTGGGACGTCTGCCAAGAGTGCGAGGAAGGACGGGGGTACGATGTTGTTGGGTCTCATCATTGCGTATCTATCTACTACTCCCGTTTTTTTTTCACCCGTGTTTCGAGTGCACTCGAGCTCCGCCATCATCGCTTCTTATTAACAGCTGATTCAATACGCTAACGCACTTTCCATGCGATATTAAATCTAAGTCTATTCACGTGTGTCTAGAGATAAAAGCGCCGCGCTTTTTCCCCCTCTCTTCTTTCTCTTACCTTTCCAATTAAAAATTAAATTTTTTTTTTCTTTTTTTCTTCTTTATTTTTCGGTTGGCCCCCCCTTCAAACTGAGAAAGCGATTGATGATTTATGAGGATAAATCTCTTTTTTTTTTCTTCTTCTTCTTCCTTAGCCGAGGACGAGATGAGACTTGACGGGGGCCCAGGTATAATATAACTCTTAAATGAAAGGGTGTGCGAGCACGCCTGGACGGGGGGTCTCGAAAAGAAAACGAACAAAAAAAAAATTCAACTGATAAGAAGAAGAAGAGTAACGGTGGGTAAACAATAGATGCATTTCCCCGGTCTTGTGGAAAAATGATGATTAAGAAACCGTCGCCGACGTCATTTCCTCGCATCCTCATTCCAGCAAAACAGTATTACCTGTTCTACCTGTTCTCTCTTTGAAATGAAAAAGAAAAAAAAGAGCGGAAATCAGGAAAAAAAGAAGTGGCTTATTCGTCATTTTCTTTACGGGTTGGAAGGTAGGATATATCCCCCCTTTGGCTAACGCGTTTAAATTGTCTGTGTACATTATAAATCTACCTGGGCGACACATATCATGCGATCCCCTTTTATTTAACACACACAGATGCCGGGGCACTTGTGCAGCTCACAGTAGTAGTAGTCATATATGAAGATAATTACACTCGACTGTCGGATGGAGACAATGGGGCACGTCCGGAAATGCTCTCTATCCCTCTATATATGCCGTATAGTGTGTGTGTGTGTGTGTAACGTTATGTTATGTAGATGGTATTATTTATATATATGGTGTACAAAATGTTAAGTGTATAGGACCCATCAGGGCGACAGCAACATCCTTTCCGCACACACACACAGAGACACCGACCGTCCGATTCCGAACGACGCGCTCTTTTCCATTTAATGACTCGGCTCGTTTCTTTCCTTCTTTTTTTTATGTTATTGTTGTTTTTGTTGTCTCTTCCGTTTCGCTTTTACTCCCCCCCCCCACTTGTCATCCGTATCGTATAATGGCATTTTTTGCCGTCTAGTGGAAAAAGAGGAGAGAGGGGCTTATTATGATGATTATTTGTCTTTCGCTTTTATTTATTTATTTTTTTTGTTATTTGGGGAGTCTCATTTGGGAGTGGGGGGTCGTTAATGATGATGAAATGAGACACGTCGGGCCGTTGACATCCGCCATCTTTGACAAACACAGCCCCCACACAATATGTTAGACAAAAGCAGCAGCAGCAGCAGCAGCAGCAGCAGCAGCACACAGCTCAAATCGACGAGCAAAAAGCAGAAAGGCTTTTAGCGTTTACAAAACTCTCCGCCCCCCTCTCAGCTGACACGAGTCTGCTGACGCCACTACTATAGCTCGTTTATTCTCTGTTTAGAAAAAAATTCTATTTAGCATGGAGCGGGAAGGAAAAAATGGAGAAAACGCATCAAAGTTAGGCAACAAACGATAATGAGCGTCTGCGAGCCACGTCTAAATAAAAATGGAGTGGATATAAATAGAGCTGGCCAAAAAGATGGATCACGGGCAGCATGATATAGGTGGGATGTATAATATGCTGCACATTCCAATCTGGGCAATCATTGACCCGCGTCTATACATAAGAAGAAAAACAACAAGCCAGTTTGTTTTTAATGAAGTTCTTTTGGGTGTAGACTTCAATCAAGCTTCAATCGACCTTTCTGCGAGTTCTAATAAAAATAGACACACACGGCCATAGACGACGAATTTACGAGGACGAAAAGTTGTTATGGCCCGTCGTAGTCCCGGAGGTTTTGTTTTCCTTCCTTTTAATGGCCAGTCATCACCCCGAAACCCATGGTGGAATATCAAAAAAGATAAAACAGGAAAAAGCAAGAAAGAGAGAGAGAGAGAGAGAGAGAGAGAGAGAGAGAGAGAGAGCTGGGCGAATCAATATAGACAACGAAATCCATCTTCTCTCCACCACGCTCCATTCAGATGATTAACACAAGACTGCGAACTTTTCTCTTATAGTCCGACTAAATTTTCTCTCTCTCTCTCGTTCGCTCCTTATTTATCTTCCCACACAAAATGAAATCAATAAAAATAACGGACTTTTCGTTTTCCCCCCTTTTGCGTAATTTTTTTTTCTCTCTCTCTCTCTCTCTCTTTCGGCGGGGGGATTTAATTCTCTGGCGGCCTCGCCCAGCTCTCCTTTTTTTTCCCCTTTCCTTTCTATAGCGACGCTTAAGGTGCCGTCTTCTTTTATTAAAATTGGAATAAGTGTCTAGTGGTTAGTGGCACTCGGTCTGGGTCGGTTGGGCAGAGAGAGAAAACGGGAGCTCAGTTCAATGCCGGGCACGTCCCACCCGTGAAAAAGGGGCTCCGAGTGGATGGGGCTGCTGCTGGCTGGCCGCGCCACGGCGTCGCGGCAGCTGCAGTCGATTAGCACATATGAATGACAATAAGTTTCTCAAGAGCCGGAGCACAAGCAAGAAAAGAAGAAAAAAAGAAAAGAAATAGAGGGGCCCCACAACTAAAACTGGCACTCCCGACTGCAACACTTTCTGTATGCCGTTTCAGCTGCGGGGCCTTTAGTGGGTCCCGTTAAAAGAATTAACCGAATGAAGAAGAAGAAGAAGGAAAAAGCGCGTGCAAACGTCACGGCAGAGAGAAAGAAAGAAAGAGAGAGAAAGAGAGAGAGCAGTACATATAGAGCTATTTAGGAGATTTGAACGATGAGCCGATGGCAAATCGAGCATGCAGCCCGCGTGTCCCGTTCCATCATCATCAACGGCGCTGATTGTTGCTGATGTGTGTTGGCGTGAGCGAGCGGCGGCGACTTTTCCTTCGTCGTTCGGCATCGCCAGGCCGCTAAAGCTAAAGTCTAACGCATCTAATGTTGTTGTTTTTTTCGGTTGTTTTGCTTTGTTGTTTTTCTTCGTCTTCTTCTTGGTATGGACAATCGGCAATGGGTTATTTTTGGGGATCCACTTAAAGGGCTTTAGGTGAAGAAAAAAACAAAACAGGACCAAAATGAGAGACGTAGACAGGTGCTCCTTGCGTGCCTTGTAAGAAAAACGTGAACGTGAATTTTTCGTTCCTTTTTTTTTTCTTTCTAAATACAAAAAAACATTTTCGATTCCACATAGCCCTCGGACTTGGATATAGGATAAACAAGGGAGAGATGGGGGGGGGGGACTCTCTTATTTTCGTCCTATAAGTCCTATAAGAAAAAAAAAATAATCATATGCAAATCAGATGCAAATGATGATGCCGGAGCGCCCCCAAAGTGATTTTTCAATCACTCCCGCCCCGTGCCTTGGCTATAGCTTCGACTTCAACTTGTAAACCGTTCACGCGTGCTCCCACCTTTTCCTATCGTTTCATTTTTTCTTTTATTTTTTGTTTCCCCCCTTTCTATATTATATATCTATCTAAATTTGAATATTACCAGAGCTTTTGGTTTTTTAATGTAATTTTTTGTTTCTCTTGATTTTTTTACTTTTCTAACCCCCTAAATAACAATAGCCGAGTCCGTGTTTGTGTTGGACTGCCTTAAACAACACAAAGGCTAATTAAGAATGGGGTTCTTTTCTCATCAGCTATTGGGTTCCTTTTGCTTCTTATGCTCTCGTCTGTACATCCGTCTACTATTTTTTGTTCCCTTTCGCTCTCTCTCTTCTTCCACTTCGTTATAGGTTGGGGAAAAAAAAAGAGAAGAAGCAAAGAGGAGAGCAACCAAAATGCAAATGATCTCTTTGCTTGCTTGCAGGATACACTGTTGAAAGGTAAAGCGAAAAATACATAAGAGAGAGAGAGGAAAAAGAAAAAAAGAAAAAAACCAATCAACCTCCTCACCGGAGGGGGGCCTTTCGACTTCATATCGCCTTAAAGGGGCCTTCATTTAAAATGAATCTGTTAAGAGAAAAGAAGAAGAAAAAAATAACAACATCACAATGCCCCGCCCTATGTTAACCTTCTTAACTTCCAATCATTCCCGCTGCTGTACAGCATATTTTTTTTTTAGCTTTTCTTTTCTTTTTTTTTTTGCATTATGACACACCTAGATGTAACAAGCCCCCCCCCCCCCTTTCTTCTTTTTATATATATTATTTGGGATGTTGTTTTTTGTTGGTTAACAAGAAACAAGCAGAAACAAGACGCCGATCAAAGAGAAAAGGGGCAATTTGTTAGAGCAAAACGAGAGAGAGATAGAGAGATCGATATCGACAAGTCGACAGAATAAGAGCTGGCATAAGAGATTGAACATGGCGGCCTGTTTTGTGTGTGTGTGTGTTGCTTTCAAATTGGCAGAGAGAGAGAATCCCAACCCTGCTGTTGGTTGGCCAGGATGGCTTGTCTGTCTGTTTCTCTCTAGATATTTAGTGCATACATATATAGGTTTCTTTCTTTTTCTTCTCCTTCTCTCGAGAGTGTAGGATCACGATTCACGGTGTGGTGCGCACGAGTTCCCGGAGAACCGGGACTCGATGGCGATAGAGGCGCGCTCGTGTGTGTGTTGCGCCATGGTCTCCTATGCAAAATAGATGACGACTCGCAGTCAAAAGAGGCACACTGAGACTGGCGAAGAGCGATATTATACATTAGAGCGTGAATCAGCGCTCACGAAACGCGCTCCCGATAGATGAGAACCAATGCCGGAGAATGAGACGGCGGGAGTCCGTAATACAAATTCCTCCTTTGAAGCTTTATATATATACGTTGTATGCATACGGCACCCACTTGCTTTTTTTTCTTCTTCTTCTCCTTCTTCCTCGTGTTGTTGTTGATGTTGTCTTGTTATAGGTTTTCGTGTTGTTTGTCAACTTCAAAAGCCCCAAAGAGAGAGAGAGAGAGAGAGAGAAAGCGTCCGGCATCCACCTCCTATCCATTTTGTGTTTGTCTCTTTTCACGTTGGGAAGAAGAGAAAAAAAGTCAAAGTCGAAGTCGAGATAAAGGATCTATTGGATAGCTGTTGGGGGAACATGAAGAAGAATAACGTTGGATGGAACCAAAAGACACGACCAGCAAAAGTTTTTTTTTTCCAGGTCCGCTACAAACCCGGTGCTATCAATTGGTCTGATCCATCTGTCACGAGGAATTTTTTTTTCTCCATCGTTATTTTGGGGGGTGGTTGGGTTGTGTTGTGTGTTTTTTTTTCCTTCTTCGTCGTCAACCATCGCTGGGATGAAGAGGACAAAAAGGAGAAAAACAACACACGAGAGGATGCAGATAGGAGAGTATAGAGGGAAAAGCAGAATTCCAAACGAGACACGGGTTGCTTGTCGTCTCTTGTCGTCGTCCAGAATTCTCTCGTGTATGTATGTGTGTGTGTGTGACAGCTGGCCCTGATATATTCAACAGATTTCCAGTCTCTCTGCCCAATGAATTGTTTGCCTTATAGGCGACCCTTTTGGCCTTTTCCCCTTCGTCCCCAGTCAAATCCAACCGGATAATAGCCCAACTACAGAATACGCCAGCTAGTAGGCATGTGTCTGTGTGTGTGTCCGACTGGGATCCTTCGACTTTGACTCTGGAACGATATTTTTTGTTTTGTCTTTTATCTGGACGTGATCTGACTTGATGGGACGAGAAAGACGGAAAACAAAAGACCCTCCGATTTTTCTTTTACCTTTTTCCACCCTCGGAAAAAACAAAAAAAAAAAATCTTGTAGCTCCTTACTGGACCTCCTCCCCCTACCTGGGCCAGTTGATTAGAATCTGCACACATCCCCCATGGAACTTTTTTTTAAAGATTTTCACCGAAAATGTTCGGGGGTTTGTTTTTTGAGCGTTTCAAAAACATTTAACTTTAAGTTTTTTTTTTTCTTTTCTTCCTGTTAAATACCAGGCATGTTATCCATCTGAAATTGTGTTCTCTGTGTGTATATAGATTACGGGATGAAATAAAAAGGAGAACCGTTTACGAGTCACTACAGGGGACCTTGCTAGACATTTGTTATTTTTTTATGAATATTATACCCAAAAGATTCAAAGGAGCTGGGGGAAGAAGAAGAAAAAAATACTTGGAGCACCCAGAGAGAGCGACTTGCAATAGAAACTAAGAAGAAGAAGAAGAAGGCAACCCTCTTCTTCTTTGATAGTTTATTTTCTCTGCGTCCCGTTGACTATAGCAATCCAGTGAACCATGATATTACGGTTGATGCGATACGCTTTTTTTTTAGCCCTTAAGTATAATATCTCTGCTATAACTGTACGTACACACTGTGAAAATCCTGCAACAACAAAAATAGGAATGAAAGGGGGGAAAGAAAAGGGGGCTCTCGCTATTGATGAATAGGCGACGATGGAAGAGGAGTCTTGATGTATCAGCCCCAGAAAATGGCTTCAACTCAATTCCTTTTGGACGTAGGGAGGAAAAAAAAGAGCCAAGAAAAGACTCTGCGAGCGGGCCGCCGCTGATAGAGAGAAGCCGACGACTTGAAGCTATTCTATTCATTCTCATTCTTCGATTCCTGTTGTTCTATTCTATTTTTTTTTTCTTTTCCAACATTATATTATATTATATTATATATACCTCCACGTATAAAGGCTGGGTTGCGTCGTCCCAACGGGAGCGTGGTAAAACTGTATAGAGCCGGAGCAGATCGCATCAGAGCCGCTGGATGGGGGGTAAAGCGCCGAGCACCAGCAGCAAGCGAAGGGTTCTTTTCTCTTTCGGTCGGTTCGTTCCCTGAGCTGGAGCGCGAAATTGCTTCGTTAGAACCCAGGCACAGAGAGAGCGAGAGGAACTATATACGGTACTGCGGTATATGGTCATAGTAGTAGTACATCTTCTCCTTTTTATTTTATTTTGTCGCTCGTCTATGTGTAACCTTTTCTCTCTACTTTCCCTCCGCTTCTATTTTTCTATTGGGGGTTCTCACTGTTGCAATCGCCTTCCATCTGCCGCTTTGGCTTCAATTCCGGATCAATCACACGGTCGATTACGCATCAGCCGGCACAATGCAGCAGCTATATAGCGCCGACAGCCTAGCCCAGCAGTTCAGGGCCAGGGCCAGCCATGACGTCTCCGAGACAACGCGACAACAATCAAAGGGAATATTATGATGGGAAAGGAAGAAAATGTTCTTTTTCTTCCTCCCTCTAGACAACAACAAAAAATCGGATTGGGAATGACAAAAATTCCGGTGGCCATCTTGTGGATTGACGACGATGACAGCTCTCTCTCTCTTTTTCTCTTTCTCCCTTTCTCTTTGCTTTGAAAATGTCGCGAGGGACGGAAACGAGCTGCGCGCTCGTCTTGGAGAAATAATCTCGTACAATATGAGTTGGTTCTCTTCCTTTCTGTGTTTTTGTTGTTGCTGGCTGACTGCTGATGACGGCCAGGCCGAAAACAAAAACAAACATTAGAAAGAATCAGTGACTGCGTGGAATTCAAACGGCCATTATCCCAAATGTTTATTCGGCTCTCTCCATCACGTTATTCTTGTGAAAAGGACCGGGCATGATCGATCCACCAGCAGGTCCGACATCCTCCCGCATTCGTGAAGGCAAAGAAGAAGAAGAAGAAGAAGAAGAAAAAAATATGAGAGAGGAAATCATCAGAGAATAAGAAGACTAAAGGAATCTCTCGATGGGACGACGCCCCGCTTGGATGATGAGGGTCTCTGATCGCGACACACACTCATAACCCATCAATGGCGCATCTTCTTCTTCTTCTTAAAAAGAAAAAAATATATATTTATTTCGGGACAACAATACACCAACACCCCCTCCTCCCAACTCTACGAACTCGTAATATATTCCGGTGATCGTCTCGAAAAAAGATGACTGAACAGGTCTCTCTCTCTCTCTTGATATTTATTTTTTTCCGACAATTTTTTTTTTCTTTTTCGTTGGACTTTTTCTTATGCTGTTGTATAAATTCTTTTCCTTCCTGTGTGACGTCTTCACATATTTAAATGCAGCAGCCTATCTCTCTTCCTCTCTCTCTCTCTCCTTCTTTATATATACGTACATATCTATCTGGTAGGTTATTTTCTTCTTGGTCTCTACATGGCGTGGAATAAAGAATGTTTTAATGTCACTGGATGGCACTTTTTTCGAGCGGTCACCGTCGTCGTAATACTACAAAATGCCCCATCCCAAGATGGAAGGCGACACGGCAAGCCCTTGAAAAAGAAGAAGAAGAAGAAGAAGAAAAAAGTGTAGGAAGAAAAAAAGAAAAAGCGACTTTCGAGTGCCACCAAGGCACTAACCAAATATACCGAACGGTCGCTATTCGGAATTACCACGATGTGTTACTCTTTAGCTCAGATATCTAGTCATCTCCTTTTTATCTTTAAAAAGAAAAAGAGAAAAGATAGAGAAAAAGTGCGCTAAAGATTGCGCTGTCGGATACTCGGATGGATGGATGGATGGATGGATGGATGGATGGATGGATGCCGGAATTGGGATGGAAAAGGAGAATGTCAGAGTGGCAAATAAGTCTAAACGGTGGAGAGAGAGAAAAAGAGAGAGAAAAAATAGTACTCGAGTCACCCCATTTGCTCTCAAAGAGCGTGAGCGCCCGTCGTCCACTCGACATCGTTTCTGTCGACTTGACTTTCTTCAACTCTCGCTCGGCTGCTGTCTCTCTCTCTCTCTCTTTCTCTCACTCGCCGTTTTGCGCTTGTCTAAACACACACACGCCGAGAGAAAGAGAAAGACGCACTCGAAAATCTAAAGCGACAGCAGCAACAACAACAACAACAACAACAACAAAAAATGGGCAAAAGTTCAAAAGTTCAGTCGACATCGATTAGCGTTCCAGACGCGGCACTTTTCTCGGCTTTTGTGTTCACGGCCAATCTTCCGCGCTACTTGGAATTTCACGCGCCGTGCGCGTTATCCAACGGATGGATTCCCCTTATTTCATCTTTTTTCTCCTTTTTTTTTCTTTGTTGAAAAGAAAAGAAATTGGAGTGTGTGTGTGTGTGTGTGTGTGTGTGCGAGAGTATGATGTGTTCACTGTATGTAGCAATTTTCCAGGGTGAGGTCACCGATGGGGTGAAGCCCAGCAACGCCAGCCATTAAAAATGGATTTTCACCACCCGGGCCGGCAGCCTTTTTCACATTTTCTCTTTTCTCTTTGAGGGGTTTATTTTCTTTTCTGTTTTTTTTTCCCGGGCCTCGAACGAAATAACTCGTCCTTCTTCTTGCCCAGATTTTCACAGGCTTTTCTGGGGCATCTCTTCTCACTTTGTTATTTCTGACTCTCTCAAATTCAATAGACTTTCGCATAGTTACAGACACGCAGTGCCAATGTGTGTGTTTGTGCTGGATCAAATAAGCACAGAAAAAACTTTGAACACTTGCACTGATTCCGGTTCATCCAGCCCAGCGGACTCTGAGGCCGTGGGCGTCAAAGAATCGAAAACAAAACTAACGTTTGGGTAAAGTAGACACGGCATTTGTTGTTTCTTCACACAAGATCCATCGGGGGGGAAAACAAATGGAAATAACAAAAGGAAGAAAAAAAGAAAAAAATCTGAAACCAGACAAAACTATTGTCAAGTTGCATGGTAGAACGTTTTTTCTCTCTCGTCTCCGCTTTTGTGTGCGTCGGGACCGTTCTGTTGCACAACGGCAGACACATACTATATCTATCCGAGTGGTGTGAAACAACAAGAAGAAAAGGGCCAGGTAAGGAAAATAGGATTGGGAATGGAGGCGATTGGAAGAACCCTGAGAAGGTAAAATGAGTTAGGAGAAGGAGGAAAGAAGAAAAGAGCGAAACAAAGTGAACCGGAGAGGCTGAGGCAATCACGACCTTGAGTCACGCACGTAACGAGCAACCGCATCTTGCTCTTGAACGAAACCTTTAGTCTCCCTCCAACCTCATCATCATAGAAGGAACGACAAAAAAACAACAACAACAACAGGAAAACTCGAGAAATTCCAAAATACTTTCAACCACACAGAAAAAAAAATAACAACAAATTTTCGAGTTGCTCGAATGTGTGAGTGCGGTTCCGTCTCACCCACACACACACACACTCTCACATCAGACACACAAAAAATAGAGAGGGAATTTGAATTCATTTCAACATTTTCCAGCCAGATAGAGAGACGGGCCCGTAAGCGACCGCCCTACAAGCAGCCTCTCCGTGCGGGTAATGCTGTTGTCTAATTATACACGTAACAGCTGATGATATAAACCCCTTCCTCCCCCCCCCCCTCCAGTGTATTTATACACATAACATGAGAGGCTGTCGACTCGACCCAGACACATTTCCCCCCTTCGGTGAATGATCGGTTTCCTCCTTTTAACCACAACTTTTTCCTTTTTTTAACTTTTGAATTCCCGCCTTTTGTGTGGGTGAGATCTCCGCCCTGTCGATCGATTGAATTAACCAGACGGTACTTGTATGTAAAGGAAAACGATGAATAATATAAATAGATGTAGAAAAAAAGGAAAAGGGGAGAGAGAAAAAAAGGGGATTTCAACCACTTTTTTGTTGTTGTTGTTCCCAGCACCAGCATAGATCACCTCAGCATGTCGTGAATCGTTAGTAAAATGATGATGAATCATGGCTGTGTGGCACTGAGTACCCGGTCGCAATCGTATCGAGTTGATTCACGCAAAGTGCGTCAATCACGTCACGGCCGTCGACTCTCTAACATCTTCCTCCAACTCCTACTCGAAGACGCAAGAAAGAAAAGGTACAAATACAAAAAAGGAAAAAAAGGAAAATGGAGAAACGGGGAAGAGAGGGAAGAGAGGGAGAAAGAATGAGAGCCCCGAAGGATATATCCAGCTAATCATTGATGGAAATTGCAACTCATTCCACGATGTATATATACACACAACTTTTGGGACGCCTTCATCAAAAATAGAGGAGAGTAGAGAGAGAGACTGTGGCCACGAACCCCGGTGTTGGCACCCCCCGTCGGGACTGAGGATTGACACAAGAACTTCCGCCTTTTGTCACTTCTCCGAGCGTCCGCACGGTCAGACGCAATACAATACACACACACACACACACACACACACACACAATGTGTAGAGAATAGAAGAAAAGAAAAGAAAAAACTTCTTTCATTCGACGATGGCGAAGATCAGACATCTTCATCATCACGGCCCTCTTTTTCCTTCGCCTTCTTTCTATCATTACGTATTATTATTATATCGTCGCCCTCGATAATTCACCGTGTCCGCCATTATGTCCCGGACGATCGACAATGGCCGGTCGGAGAGTCAGAGCGTAGAATGAAGCGAAAAAAATAAAACGAAAAAGAATTGAAAGGGAAATAAGAATTTTTTCTTTTTCTTATTCTTATTCGTTCTTTCTTTCTTCTTCGGCTTGATTTTTGTGCCGTCTCATTTCGGAACGAAGAGATCGTGGTGCGCCATCAGCGCGTCTGATTCCACTAACTGACCGTGAATTTCCGTTGATAATGACACAAGGGGAGAAAGAAGAAGAAAAAAGTTAGTAATCAAGTCGGGGAAAAGACTGGTCGGTTGGAAAATGATCACCACTTTCTGGGAAGTAGACTCATTAAGATAGTACAACCAACCGACCGGTCACCACCCATTTTGCCTTTTTTTCTTCTTCTTCCTCATCATTGTCCCTTCTGCTAAGCTACTACATCTCTACACGGCCAGCTAGACTTCTCTTTTCTCATTCCAAGTAGCCATTTCCGATTTCCATCTGACTCAAACCAGTGCGGACGGGCTTGAAAGGGGAGAAAAATAAATAGAGGAGCCAAGGAAAAAAAAAGATCCATATCATCATAATAATAAGCGTTAATGATCCTCGTTATGCACGGAGGGAAAGAAACCCACTCTAGAAATGAAGAAGAAGAGTCTATACATAAATATATTTTTCCAGAAAACGCCGAACTTTTGAAAAGCTACACGTGTGTCCGCTGCGAGCTATATCGAGCGTAAAGGAATAAATAAAGGGCGAAGTTCCCAAAAGAAATCTGACAGAGAGAAAAAAGAGGTCCGAAAAAAAAGAAGAAAAATAAGAAAAAATCTTGCAACGTAATAAGAAGGTATACGCAATGAATGGAACGAAAGAAGAAAGAAGCTTTTGGAGAAAAAAAAAAAATATCTTTTATCCATCGTCGTTGTTGTCGTCGTATCTTCTCGAGCGAACATCATATACCTGTGCACGAGAGTAGAAGAAGTTCTTCTCTCATCATCGGTGAAATGAAGGCGCCCTGGACGGCCCTCCACCACACAGTCCACACACAAGTTGGTTATATAATATTCCAGCTATAGCTGGGCCTCTGCTGTGGCCGTTTGATGATGAGGGGTCCCTCTATAAATCATCGAGAAGCGTCACCTTTTTCTCTTTTGCTCACGGGGCCCTCTTCACATTTTCTCGGCCGATGATGTCCACAGGTGGAGGAGAAAAAGATGGTCTCCGCCGTCTTTCTGACATGTTTACTACCGCACTCGAGATTCTTACCCACCACGAGACACACACACACTAGCGCACACAAGAGACTTGTGTGTGAGCATTCCATCTATCAGCTTTCACCTCACGTGCCCACCACCACCATCACCACGGCCGGCCACTAAAGCCCAAACAATTTCCTTTTGCCTCTTTATTTATTCGCTTCGTTTCTTTGACGATCAGGTCGAATGTAAGCACGTCAGGGACCCCGGAGAAAAGTGTCTTTTTTCTCCAAGCAAGGGGCCATGGAATACGCGTCTAATGTCGAGTGCAGAGCCTGGAAGGGGCCGGTGTAATCGTTACAGCTGATTGCCATTCCGGATAAATCAATTGTTGAATGCGGTCGGATGAGCAAAAGGGAGGCGGAGCAGAGGAGAGTCGACATGAATGCCCGCGGAGCGTTTGTATCAAGTGGTGGTGTAAATTCTTGGGTAGGAGAAGAAAAAGAAGAAGAAGAAGAAGAAAAAAGATGAGAAGGAGAAACGGACTGGAACGAAAAAAAAAAAAAAACCGTCAGATGTATCCAATGACGACGACGAGCTTCATTCAAACGAAATTTTTAATGAATTGCCGCTATTCCATCAGACGCCTCCCTGCGCTCTTTTTTATAGTACAACTTTGTGATATTCCCGCTGCACACGTCGCAGCGTCTCAATGGGGACATGTCGCATGATTCAAAATGAGCCCAACCCGTTAAGTTTCAAGTGCATAATTGATCAAAATCAGCGTCCTATTCACTCCCACGGAACGATGATTTCAACTTGGCCTTTGCATAAAGTAGTCGTGGTATTACCTCCCGTACCGGTACTGGCGTACCGTACCCACACAGACAGACAAACATACTGCCGTGCCTCCTAATTCACGATAGAGCCTCGCTTCGGGAGTTTGACGTCTCCCAGCTCGACAAAGAGCGCGTAATGAAAACTGCTCTTATCTCTAAATGAAATCGCCGATGCGCTATTCAAGAAGACTGCTAAAGAAGGTGGAAGAAGGAAGACGAAGAAGAATGGTTATGTGACGGCGTGTAGTACCTGGAATCGAGGGCGTCCGTTGTGGACCCAGCCGACGATGAGATCAGCGTCCTGGATGTGTCCGCTGGGCGAGAGGCCGAAGACTAGGTAGCCGAGGGTGCGCACCTGCACCTCGAATGTGACCTCGCTCTCGTTGATTGACCAGTAGACGTCGTAGTTGGCGTCCAACCGCATCCGGTGCATCCATCCGGCGTTGGGGATGTTGGTGGAAGTCGGGCCCGGTGCCGGGTTGCTGGCCGACGGTCTCCAGCATTCAGTCCGGCCCATCAGGAAGACGAACAAAAGCAGCTGGATCGTCGTGGCACCAACAGAGAACCACCGGAACCCCCACCTCGAGGAGGAAGAACAAGTCGACGTATCCGCCCACATTCTTCTTCTTCTTCTTCCGCTTGTCTCTGCAAAAATCTGATAATTCCAATCAAGAAGAAGATAAATATTAAATATCGTCTCGATTTGGTTAACAAGTTCAATCGATTGTGTGTTATATTCAGGAAATCAAAACTATGGAAATTGAGTTGACAAATATGAATATTTAGGCTATATTCACATCTTTTGTGTTTTTCCTTGTCAGTAGCAATTCAAACATTTTCAAATCGGCTTTCGAATGCCAGACCCAAAAAGAGATCGTTACGCAGTATTATTTCTCCATCAATCCCCCTTCGTCTCCCCCAAGTCTTTGTATATTTTCCCTTTCTCTCTCTGTCTCTCTCTCTTATTCCACCGATTGGATTTCTGGTTATTTCATGTTGCTGTGTTATTGTTGTTGTTATGGTAGCGGATTTGAAATCCCATTTGAAACGCTACCATAAGATATGATGTTTTTGTGTGAGTCATGCAAAAGTTGGTGAAGGGAAGCAGGGGATGATTGGGAAAACAAAACAAAATAAAACAAACCAAGAAGAAGAAAAAAGAGATGAAGAGTCGACAGCCCAGTAGCAGCCAAAAGCCAAAACACAGCAGCTCTCCTCTATACCAGAGAGAGAGCGCCGTCGCGCCCAGACATTTACGACCCCACAGTGCCATATAATAATCATCTCATCAGCATATTATTAAATCAAACAATAACTTGACCCCAAAGAGAACGCGTGTGTGTGCATTTCCACTGTTTGCTGGGCGCTTGTGTGTACTGTATCCCAATAGCATTCCATGTGTAAAATCCAAACCCCCACCCCCCCCCTTTTCAAACATATATACACACAACACAAATACACAACACACACACACATCTCTCTCTCTTTATATATGTGTGTAATATACATTTATTTATTTATCTTTTCGGTAGAAGAAAGCGGCGTGACGGCGTGACCGCGCCCGGGATCCGATTACTTTTAAACAATCTCATTCTCTATGGCTTTCTCTTCTTGTACATTATATTTGTGTGTAGTATAAGTTTGTAGGCTCAATAGCTAGATATAGTTTTGTGTGTGTGTTGTGTTGCACACATCTAAGAGAGAGAGAGAAAATAGAGCCCACACCCTGAACTGGATGCGAGATTCTTTTATTTTTCAGTTCTTCACGGTCTGCTCACATTTACTGACCCTTTTATTTCCATTCACCTCCGCCATCATTCCGAGTCGTAGACTACACCATACATTTCTGGATGGATAGATGGATGTATAGATGCGGAGCGGGGGAGAGAATAGTAGAGAGGGAGAGAGAGAGCAAAGTGAGAGGGTAACGCAATCCACTATATACAATGCAGCCGCCGCCATTGATCACGATGGCTGCATATCAAAAATTGAAAAAAAAAAGAAATAAGAAGAAAATAGAATGGACCAGAAGAGCCAGAAGCGGTAAAGTGCTCGGTGTCAATCAGCCTAAAAGACTTGAATTTATACTGCATGAAATAAGAAAAATAGGAGGAAGTTTACTCTCTCAAAAAAAAAAGAAGAAAAAATAAGAAAATCTGGGAAGAAAACGAAGCTAGCTGGCAAAGTGATTTGGGAGAGTGCTGTCGGCGTGTAAATAACTAGAATCTACGACACAAACATTCCCCACATCTTCTGCCTCCTCCTCCTCCGGGAAGGAAGAAAACTTCCGCCAGAATGACTAGATCAAATAAATTAGAATATACATAGTAACAGATCCATACAGAACCGTTTGTCTATCCTAGACTATAGGGGGTTCCTGCATTACGAGCGAGTCGACAGCAGTCCGCATATATGCGCAAGAGTCCTAACTCTCAGCTCACTATTGTGTGCTGAGAACTAGTACTATTACCACTATACACTACACTAGATACAACTAGTCTATAGTCTACTAGACTCTACATCATAAGAGAAACTTGTTCATCGTTGTCTGTCTTACTTGCTTTCACTCGTTTCTATAAGCTTACAAACTCCTCCTTTTGGCTTTCAGACCCAAGTCAGACAGCAGTTCGCGGATATATCTCGAATATGTATATATAACTCGTCCCCCCACCACCACCCTGCAGCCAGTCCTCCTCTCCACCTCCTTCTCCCAATGCCAAAGTTTATAGAGATCTATGCAAATCTCGCTAATGAAAAACCAACAGACACGCGCGCACACACACAAGGTCCCACCCGTGAGCGGGCGCGCACAGGAAGCGCCCCCGAAAGAGATATGGAGAGATTGAAAGAGAAGAGAAGCTTTCAGTTTCTCTTAGCACAACGTCTTTGTTGGTTCAGCATTTGAATTGGAAACGAGGCAGAAAAACAAACCAGTCAGGAATGAGAGTCGCAACTCCTCAACTTTCCTTTTATTTTTCCCCTTTTTTTTCCTTCTCGCTCAATCGCTCTTTAATCGTTTTCGTTTTCAACTTCTCGGCTTTCGACGATATGCTATCGCTTTCAAATCACATTCGATATTGTAGGGTTTTGGGCTGATATTTGAATTTTGTTTGAATTTCCCCCTTGATTTGTTATTCCTATTTTTTCAATCAAAATATATGAACCACAACAACAACAACCCAAAATCTGACCGGCAGTGAAATGGATATGGGAGGGAAGTCGCCTATAGACGCAGACTCCCTTTCTCTCTACCTAAACATTATTTTTGTGTTAAATAAATGGGGAAAAGAGATGGAGAGAGAGAGAGAGAGAGAGAGAGAGGATCCGTGACAGGAAAACCGCATTCACCGCAACATCGGGTGGAGGGGGGTCGCGTCGGTGCGTCATAGAAACCCTCCTATTTTCTCTTCGCTTGTCGGAGTCAACGGTGGAGACAGACGGGTGAGGGGAAAGAAAAAGAAGAAAGAAAAAAGACAATAATAATGGGGTATAGAACCAGGGAAGAAGAAAAAAGAAAGAAGAATAGAGGCGACATTGAGAGAGAGAGAGAGAGAGCGAGAGAGAGAGAGTAAGGCGTCAATATTATATTACCAAGCCAAAAAGCCCGGGCCTCCAACAAGTCTTCGACGGCGCCTTAATCTCATAGTCTATGTATGTATGTGTGTGTGTGTGTGTGTGTGGGTGGGCTTTTTTTCTTCTTTTCGGGAATATAATGTATGTAGGGGCTGGCAGGCTGGCTGCTGGTGGAACTGGAGGCCACCGGAGGCAAAAGACTCATCATCACTTGCACACATAATCATGCGAAGCTTTGTAACCGTGCTAACAGTCCTCCCCACACACACACACTCCTTCATGATGTGTGTGTAAAGTTCATTTATTATCGCCTGGTAGATAATATACGTATATATATGGGGCTCTGCTGCTGCTGCTGCTGCCGTAGCTGCGCCTATACTATACATGGGCGGATGATGTACAACCCCGAGTCTCTCACCCTCGGAACTATCAATAAAGATTATTATTACATAGAGAGCGAGAGCGAGAGCGAGAGAAAGATGCTTGCACGTTCGGTGTTGCACTGGAAGTCATCAAGGAGCCGAGGGATAAAGTCTTTTAGAGCTTGCCACGGCTAATGCAAACATGGGCGACAGGGCGACAGTTAACGCTCCCCACAGTCGAGTTCAAAGAGCCAGGCAACGACTATTAGAATGAAATCTCTTTTCATGTCCTGTCCAGTTGAAATAGAAAAGACGACTTATTTTTATAGACATGCCATAACAAGAAGAAAAAATCCGTCAAAATAATGTTTCTAGGGAGAAAATGTCTTTGGCCAGTCACTGGTTAAATATATACGGCCCCGGCTACTAACGTTGATTGGGGAGTGTGATGTGACGATTAGTCGACGTGACGATAAAAGCTCGGCAGCCGTAAAAGAGGAAGAAAAAAGAAAAAAAGAAAAAAAGAAAAGGTCGAGTGAATGATGACCGTGTCTTTTTATGTCCAGGGTCGTGAAATCCTACGCGACCAACTCCGTCCAGCAGGGTGGGAGAGATCTTGGTCAGGACAACAACATTTATGTTTATGTTGGATAACTATGTCTTTGGAGAGGTAATCATTTGGATGGAGGGGGAAAGGAAGAACGAGGAAGAAAAATAAAATACGTAAATCAAGTTCTTCTGCTTCGACTGGGTGATATGTTGGGAGATTTATTCCTTAGTAGATATACACACTTGATGTTGAAAGCGGATTTGACAATGAGTGTGTTGACATTATCGACCACTTCCGGCCAAGACATTTGATATCTTACCATCTATACGTTCTTTTCTTCCCGCAGTCTTGAGGTCTCCCAGTATCAACATTCAACTTCTCCCCCCAGCACCAACGAATGAAATCGGGGGGCCAATCTGACCTTTTTTCCCCCATTTTTTTTTCTTTCTCTCTCTCTCGAGTTTCTTTGGCAAAGGTGTCATCTTCGATGAATGGTCTCTTTTTCTAAAAAGGAAAAGAAAGAAACTCTTTTCAATTGTAGCCTACTTCATCTTTTTCTGGTCTCTTTGTCACGAGGAAATGGGAGAAAGAGAAGAAGCGGAATTTTCCGCCCTCCACTTGTCAGTGTTGGTCGCTATTGATTAACCGATGGCTGGTCCGCTGAGGACGAGTGCGAGAGAACTTGGAACAAGTTTCCTGTGCTGTGCTTCATGTTACATTGCCATTTTCTTTCGTCCCCTGCCCTGTTGTTGTAGTAGGAACTGAAAGGTGGCCCGCCCCATGCTGAGAGCACAGGACAGAAGAGAAAAAGAGGCTCCGAAAAGAATAGAAAGAAAAAAAGACTCCTCTGCTTGCAATAGCAGGAGCAGCTGCTGCCACTGGGCCGTCGCGCTACCTCATCCACTCCGGGGGTATATATAAGCATGTATATACACCGGCCAGTCTCTCTCTTCAAGTTCAATATTTTTGCAGCCGGCCCACTTGGTCCTTTCATCGTTTTTAATGACGTTTCCTCCTCCCTTTGCCGACCCTCAATTTTCTAGACCTAAAAAAGAAGTCACTACTGTCTGCTTCTGTCGGATCAATGCCGCCAGCTTTGATAATATACGGCGCGGTGGCACAAGAAAAAAAAAAAGTTGATTAGACTATATAGACATCCCCATTCTTCGTGAAACCGAAAATGGAGAGAGAAATAGAAAAAGAATCACCTGGCGCGTATTATATATATACATATATCTATATCCCCGGCAAACGAATGAAGACCTTCAACAACATCTCTTTTTTCCTTTTTCTTTTTTTCTGTCTACCCCTGATATTATCCAGGTGTAAAATGTCCGTGAAGCAATAGCAGACAAGTAGCTGGTTTATGCTAGAAAATGAGATTCACTCACTGTTATTTCATGCAAATGTCAATGTCTCTCGCATGAATAAGGCATAAGCCGAAAGAGTGGAGCGAGTGAGGGAACCGTGTTGAAAGTCGAAAGCAAGTCACACCGTCGTTAATTGTGTCTGCGCAAGCGGAACAGAGTGCCCACATAAACTTTCCCCACCCATTCAGCTCAATAGAGTTTTTTTTTATTTCTTTTCTTTTTTGGTTCCGTTCTGTTCAGTCCGTTAATGAGACAACTTTGGTCGTAGTCAACTGATTGAAAATTACCGTTCGCTAGAGCAAATGATATTCAAACTTCCGCACAGGAACCGCAAAAAAAAAAAAAAAAATCTGGCGGCAATAAAGGAAATACCTCGCAACCGTGGCTGGCATTTTTTCCGTGCTGAACCCGTAACTTGGGTTGACAATCGAGTGCTGCTCGGTCAGGTTGACTTTTGGTACGAGAAGTCAAAAAGGAAAAATCAAATAACAGGGGGAAGAAAAAAATAAAATATAAGACGGGATGGATGGAAGTTGGCATTGCGTGACGGCAACAATGGACGACATTTGACACTCGATACGTCTTGCACGTATGTGAGAGGGGGGAGAGAAAGAGAGAGTACAATATACCTCCCCGTGTACACACATACACACACACACATAAAAACAAATATGAAAAATATCAAATATTGAAGCTAAAAAAGACTTGAACACGATTCCGATGGTGGCACGCCAGCTCACCGGCACCAGCACCACCGCCACCAGCCACCACCACCTCGGCTCATGCATCACGGCGCGCGGTCTATTCAAATCTTGGGGGCCACATTTCAAAGGAAACGATAGGTTTTTAAATATTTCATGATGGCTGATGCCTGATGGCGTGCTGGTCTCAATGTCTCTTTTGTTTTGTGCCTCCGTCTGCATCCCTCCAGTGAGAGAGAGAAAAAGAGAAAAAGAGAAAAAGAGAAAAAGAGAAAAAAGAAAGAGATCTTTGATCTCGAAAAGAGCCAGACACGTAGGGGGTGGTCCTATCTCTTGTTTTCTGTGGCCCCTCCATCTATATTTTCTAACCTGAACGGGAGATCGTCAAACTGTCAGATGAATCGTTGCGACTGCAAGAGGTCAGCATTTCTGTATACACCCCGATGTGTACACAAGTTAAGATCAAGATGTCATATAAGAGCATCGTTATGCAGACGGATTTCTTTTCTTTTTTCTTTTTTCCTTTTTTTCAAAATGACAACAGCACACGCAAGACTTAATAACTTTCTCGACGGTAACAGAATCAAAGATAATCAAACAAACTCTCAGAGGCGTGTCGAACGGAGGAAGGAAGTCGCTTTTTTTCTTTGTGGGTCAAAGTGACGTGATGTCAAGGCAGGTGTAAGGATTTAGTCCGCGACTAACCCCGCCATGCAGCCCTATACCTGGGCAACGCCTATCTGAAATTCTAATCTTCGCGGTTGTTGTACGTAATAGCAGTCTCCTGGAACCAAGAAGAACAAGTCGAAGAAGGAACAGCTAGGGGTTGAAGAAATCAACCGATCGAAAATCAATACTAAAATATATAAGAAGAAAGAAAAAAATAAAAGAGGAAGACAAATAGGGTCTGCTGCTGCTGTGCTGTGCTGTGCTGCCTATATCCCGCACGCCTTTCTTATTTTTACGGATGAATCAGTTTCGATTGTGACGTCCGAACAACCATGGGGGAATAAAAAGTACAGCGTCGGCTTAATTCTTTCGGCGCTGCAACCTTTTCTTTTAATAGCAAGAAAAAAAAAAAAAAAATAAAAAAAAAACTTCTTTCAGCCGCTGTATATTTTTCTTTAAGGCAGTAATCAATAAAGATGTCGATATACTATATATATACTCTATATAAAAAGGGAAGCAGTTAGATGCCAAAAACCGCAGTGGTCAACGATCGATTAGATTCTATTGATGTCATATCGCGGATTTAAAGAGATCTATTCTCTTATTGCTTTTGCCTCCCGACTCCGACGTCTTTCCCGCGAGTGATATCGAGATAGTAGTTGTGTGTGGAGTTAGCCAGTGGCCAGCCCCGCCTTTGTCCGCTATATGGGAAGAACTATTAACAACGCCCCTGTCGCACACAGTTGGCGGATCGGATCGTATAACGGGCGACTCGAGGACGACGACTCGTCTCGTCGCGAGTTTCGTCGGTTGGGGGTAAACGCGCCAAGTGGGAAAATGGGGAGGAGGAGGATTCCATCAAGAAGAGAATGGAGACGGGGGGGAATGGGGGATCATCGATCTAGACCAATCGTTGACGTTGATTGGATCGCCAATTATTGACGTTCGTTAACGCTAAGCCGCAGACAGTTAAGGGACACACACAAAAAAGAGGAAAGATCTAGGGCACACGTCTGTCGCCAAGTTCTGTCGCTTCTTTCGTCTAGTGTTTGAAGTGTTATTAAGAAAGAGAGCCAGAGCCAGAGGCAGAGGCAGAGGCAGCGGCAGCCACTGGTGTTGAGTAGAGTCAACTCCCAAACCGAGTTAGACATTTTCACTCTCTCTCAACTCTATAAAGGTTCTTCTTGCCTGTACAAACAACGAGAGACAGACACGGCCAGTTCGGGCCTACTGTATTATCAAACACCACGTACCTACCCATTCTCTGTGCCACGGTGTTCTTCTTGTTTGTCTTTGACCTGTCAAACTCTTAGCGCCCAACTCTCTCTCTCTCTCACTCTCTTCAGTCTAAACCACATGCACACACACATTTACACACACATCTAAACGCACGGCTCTTGTGGGAGAACATGTCAAGAACAACGTGAAATTCTTGACTTTTCCTCAAGTTCCTTGTTTAAACAAAACGAATTGGAGTTCCAAGTTTCTATACACGCATTTCCAGTGAGTGCTGCTGCTTCTCGAGAAGATGGAACTTTATTTAGATGGGGGAGAAATTCGTCGCAGAGTTGTGGGTGGGCCGACCTATTGGCGATGGGTGCATCTCTTTTTGGCACCTCGCTGTGCTCGCTGTGCCCGCAAGAAGGTGTGCTGCTGCTTCTGCCTCCAGGAATGACGAACCCCAACGAGGGCAAACAGAAAGAGAGAGAGGAGGAAAAAACACTAGGGGGTTGTACAGAATGAAGAAGAGAAGTTATTTGGGTATACACGTATATACTAGTAGAGGGGGAGAGAGAAAGAGACTATGAGGTTAAATGGTCTCTATACGTGCACCGGTCATAAGCAGGAGCTCGGCGTGAAAGAGAATTGCCTCTAGGGGTTGCTTTTTACTCCACCCCTGCTCGTCTTGTTCCCTCTTTTGTTCCTCTCGTTTTCAAGGGGGTGGGGTTGGGGGCAATTCCATCAAGAAGAAGCAGCAACGGTGCAACCTAGGTCCTGTTTAAAGAGCGAGTCGGTAGCAGCTTCCAACCTTCTCTCTCCTTCCGTCTCTCCTTGCCTCTCTCATCTGACGCGCTACCTGATGCAGCAGCTCTCATCCAGCAGCTCGGCACTCTTCCGTCTTGTGTAACGCGATTAGTCTGAAATCGACCAACCTTTCGCCCCTATGAGAGAACCACTCTGCTGTGCTCCGAAGGGAGCAATCGAATCAGTGGAACAGACGATATCAAATTAGATTTACCCGCGGACCGTGCCCTCCTGTCCTAATTCTACAACAGTTGTATATGCAAGCAATCTTCTCTTCTTTTGGGGGCGCTCAGCATTTATTTATTATTGAAGGGAAAGTGAACTTGCGCAAGTGGGTCTCTTTCCTCTCCCCCCTCCCCTCTGTCTTTACCTTGCGATGGGGTTCCGGGAATCGCGGGAGCGCTATTCAAGTTTACTTGCCGTCTGCCGGTACTATATATATGTACTGGATATGTCACTCACGCGCATCTCTTTCCTACGCGGAATCTTTTGGCCAAACCGGAATACATTTGTATACCTCTCATTTCTCACCTCCGACGTCACACACACCCACGAATGCTACATATACTCCGATCGATCGAATATATTTTGAGACCGTTCGACGGCGACATGCTATAAAGTATCAACATATCTGCTTTCTTAGTAGCCTCGTTTCATGGCGTTGCGGCACGCACGCAATCTCGACCAAACTGATTTATACAGAGTCTCCGTTTCTACCCCAGAACCCCCCACCATCACCCCCCACCCGTCGCCTCCCTCATCTCGTGGAAAAGTATACTTTGTGTAATAACTTGGGCGAGTGAATCGAGACAACTCCAGCCAGGCATACATATATAGGCCTAGATGGAGGAACGTGAAGCTCTTTCCGACATTAGTTCGTTTCCTTATTCCCCCCCTCAAGATAAACTCAGTTATGCATATAAGCAGCAAAGAGTTGCAGCTAATTTCCCAGTGTGCCATCTTATTTTCGTTTTCTCCCTATCTGAAAATTGACGAAATAAACGGTGGCAAGTGGCGGGGCTTGTTGCCTTGGGGGGAGAGACTAACCGGGTAAACCCCCCACCAGTCTTGTCGTATCACTGGGTGACAATCATCGATCTGACGGCGTGTTGAAGCCAATCGTGCGTAACATTTTCAAGTGGGCAACGCGGGGCCTGCTGGACTCGATCCGTCTCGACAGTGTCCAAAGTTAGGCAAGAGGAAGGGGGAAACACTGATTGGACCCGAGTCACGAGAAAGAACAGTTGATTGTGTCTATTCGAATCACGCTATCATTATCATTTGGAGGTTATTTCTCTTCCGCTCGGTTGATGTACCCGACGGTTCACACACACGGCGACACCTTACGCAATACAATAACTAAATGGGAAAATGGCCGTTTGACACGAACGAGTTCATAACTCGTTTTTTTTTCTCTTCCCTTTTCTTCAAGTTCTTTTCCTTGAAGAAGAAGAAAAAAATTTTTGGAAACATTTCGGGTTATTTAAAAAATAAAAAAAATGGGAAAAAAGGAGCCGAGTCATGGCGGCGGCGTGAACCCCCTTGTTGGGCTACGGGGGCCCGAATCTACCGAAGAAGAATACGGCCAAGTCATGATGTGATGGCTTCCTCATTCTGGTCGGGTTATTTTTTTCTTTTTCTTTTTTCTCTATTCATATCCATGCCTCGTTCTTGAACATCGGTTCAAACACACACGTGCGCCCCCATGATTAAAGTGCGCCGAACAATTTAAATATATTAGATGGGGCCGCCATCTGATTTTTGAAGAAAAGGGGGACGAAAAATAAAAAAAACGGGGGACTATCATTATTGTGAACATTTGTGAAATATTTTCCAGCCCATCGTGACCGAGCGTAAATCATTACAACCCGTTTTCTCTCCCGGCATCTATTCAAACATGAGATGGAAAACATTTTCGGGTGGAAATCTCAGGTGCCGACCATGGTAGTAGTAGCCCCTTGGTAGCGGTGCAAATAAACCCCCCTGTACACTACTTGAACCGTGTTATTACGTGATAAGGACACGACACCAAGAAAAAAAAAAAAAAAAAACGGGAAAAAGGCAACCTTCTCCTAAATCTATATTTACAATGTTCCGCTCGTCCGGCCAAGACATGGGCGGCGCCAATGAGCGCGACTCACCGTTGAAACGACGAGCAATCCACTACTAGTACATACAGTAACACCAAAATGGATATTGATCGCACACGCGTTTACTCGTGTAAAATACCTTCTCCCCTTTTTTTGTGTCACTTGCTTTTGTTTGGCTTCGAATGTTTTTTTCACTCTCTCTTATTTAGACTTAGACACAAACGTACATGCATTGTGGGCTTGTTATTTCCTCGCCGGAATAATACAACAACAACAAGTGGTGGCGGTTGGTGGTGGTTGCGGCGGAGATGAAGACAGCCTTGAAAGGCACTTTGATTTGTCACAGTTCTTTTTAATTTTTTTTTTCATTGGAGTATAGTAGAGAGACGCCAGGCGTTGCGTGATTTATCTTCACGGGTCCCGTCGCATTCCTTCTTTTCGTTGGCGGTGAGGCCATTTGAATTTATGACCAACCAAACACACACGAGAGATTATATTTTTTTTTCCGGGGGGAAAAAAAGGGGAAAAAAATGTTTCTGCCAATAGTTTGAAACCGAGTTCTTAGGTAATCACACGGCTTTAGGTTTTTTTTTTCTCACGCTGGAAAATACAAGTGATGACTAAATCTCGACCAGCAGGTATGGTTTGTGCATACGAGAATACATGCAAACCACATATGTAAAGAGATGCGGATCGAATCTGTTTCCTCTCAAATGATGGATCATTCAAGTTTTTCGTCTTTTTTGGGATTTTTCTTCCACTTTGATGGATCTACGTCGATGACGACGACGACGGCGGCGGTCCGTTTAGAATGGAATAAGACTTGAAGCCATCATCCCCCCCCCCCTCCTCTTCAGCACAGAGCACACAGTGTGTCTGGGGGTCTCTGCGGGATCTTAACCTTCGAGACGTCGCATTCAAAAGATGTCGTCTTCCATCATCGACGCCACAATTCCCTAGCGGATCCTTTCCAGTCTATAAAGGCGCGTGTGAAACGTTTACGGAAGAACGAGGTTAGATGGAATTTGTGTCGGCTGGTTTTCTTTTCTTGTTTTTCCGATCGATTGGACCCTCTCAAAAACTGGCAATTGTCGATAACCCAACTGTTTTGGGAGGAGTGAGATTACGGTACCCCAAACAACACCTGGAGGACACAACAAACCCGCATCTATGCTATACTATACTAGACTATCCGGATGGAATATCTAGAGAGAAGAGGACCCCCGCTTTTCTTCCGCTCGCCTTGACAGCGTACAATGGATTGTCGTTATCGTGGAAACAGAAAAGGGGGACCATCATCAAAATCCGGGCAATGAATGAAAAGGTAAAGAAGTAACAGTAGAGCACAACAGTACATCTAGCCTACCATGTGACAAAAGTGAATGGTCCACAGTCCCAAAGGGGGTGAAGGTTTGGACCGCTAAATAATTCTACCCTGAAATCGAGGGTGGGAAGGGGGAGGGGGGGGGGGGACCCAAAACACAATCCTCCCAGAAGATCTTCGTTTCCTCCCTTCTCTTAAACGAAAGTTTGGGTCGGCTGCTTACACTCCCCGTGGCGCACGTTGTCCGTCTCTCCGCTCGGATACATTTGAATAGCCGGACTCCTCATTCCTCGGTCTCTTTTCAGTTTTCTACGTATTCGCTTGAACCACCTCGACTTGCAGCCCCGTCAACATGTACACAGGGCACCCACCCATATAAAGAAGGAGACCAGAAAAAAAAATAGAAGAAGAAATCAAATGCTCAAGTTCCATCGCGCGCGCCCTACTTTATTGTAAACCTTTTTAGAAAAGAAAAAAAAATTGTATCGTCGTAAAAATGAATAGAATTTATATATATATAGTAAACCCCCCCAATTGTGGGGACTCGGTTTTTTTTTTCTGGGTGAGTGGTAACGAAGGCACGTAGCAAAAGTCTAAAGAGGGGGCCGGACATTTTCTTCCACTTTTTTTTTGTTTGAAAATGAAAACCCCAAAGGTTGACATTGAGGTCTGACACTCGACCGAATATTCAGCATCTTGTGTTACCATCCAAGTCATCTGCCCCCAGCCCCCCCCCCTCCCTCTTTAAAGAAAAAAGCTCTTGTACAATGACGATGCCATAAATTACGCCTGACACCCTCCCAACTTATTGTATAATATGCCTTATAATACAAGAAATGCGGCCATCAATAGTAACAGTTGACGATTCAATCCGGATTTTTATGCCTGCGCACATTTTCCTCTGTTTGGGTGGGGGGCTCGGAAATCCGTTTTAGTTTTTTTTTTTTAGTTTTCCGTCGTCGTCGGAGAAGGAAGAAAAAAAAAAGATATGTAACAGACAGCGACGACGTAAGGGGATTACTAGACGTTTTTTTGTGACACCTCGTTAGGATTTGGCAGGTATGCAAGCGCACAGGATACAGTTGACGTGAGTAACGTGGAATTGACAGATCTATTGGGTTTATTGTTGCTCGAGCGCTTTTGTGTGTGTGTGCTGTAGGAGAGAATTGTTCAGCAAGTCAAGGAAAAAGCTTCTCGATGCACAACTTGGACATTCTCGATTCAGCCGTGATTTTTTCGCTCTGGCATATGTCTTCTGTCTCTCTTTTTCTTCCTCAGCGGAGGAGGGCTTCGTAACGAGGCGTAGGGTGAAACCTGAGCCCACAAAATGTATGAAAGACAAAAGCGGGGGGCCCCCCTTTTTTTTTCTTTCTTTTTTTCTTTTTTCTCCCTTTGGGTTTTGAAACTTTGTGACTGCTGCCAATGGAATAACACACATAGTTTGCTGGTAACATTCTTGGAGTGGTTGGGAAATTTTTTCTCACGGTGTTTTCAGGAACAACCAGATCGTAGTAGAGAACCGATTGAGATCATCATCATTATCATCATCATCATCACGAACGAGGTTTTGCCCTCATTGTCTCTGATGTCTTACACCACCCCGCCTCTAAAAAGGGAGCGGGAGGAAAAAAGGTAAAAAAACAGAAGAAGAAGAAGAAGTCGAGCATTGGCCATCCAAGCGAGATGCAGCAGACCCGATCATCCAACTATTATATTCCAGAGCAGCAGCCGCTTATTGCTGAACGAGAAAGATGAGAGCGAGCGAGAGAGAGAAAACACACAGAGCGAGAGAGATGCACACGCAAAAGAGAGGTTCTTATTAGCCCGGAGGAGACGAACTGTCTAACTTTCGTGATGAATGAACAAACAATTACCGGGGCGATGGAACTTTGGGACCGGAGTAAATCCAAAAGAGAGAAAAGTGGTGGATCCACCCCTTTGGTTAAAGGAGCTCGGCAATAAGAAAAAAAACAACAAAATAACCAACGAATGAACGACAATAGGTAAGAGGCAGAAGCAAAAAGAAGAGAGGAAAAAAAAAACGAAAAGCCCCAAAAAGAAAAAGAAAAAAAAAACCAGATGAGAGATAAAGACCCAGAGAAAACATTAGGAAAGAATCCAGTCTGACTTACCTAATTATTTATCGTCCAGAGGGGGTTTGACTTGGTTAAAGCCAAAGTCTTGAGTCTTGAGACGAGCAAAGGCCACAACAGCGATGAGTAGTTTCTTGTATTTCTTTTCGGGTGATTATCAACCCCGACTGGAAGGGTCGAAAACGGTGGCAGGAAAAACGGTTCGACAATCATAGACGAACGCATAGACAGCACACAGGCCAAATAGATGGACACTCTCGAAGCCACTGCCGGCTCTCGATGTACGCCACTCGCAAGGCACAAAAGACACAACACGAAGATACGCACTGACACGCAAAAAGACACTAAGTAATTTTTTTCCTTTTTTCCACGGCTATTTCTTTTCCTCCCCTCGTCCTCGGCAGTGTGTAATTATGAAAAAAAAACAGAAATATACAAAATCTCTGTCCCTCTTCTCTTGTCAGACTCTAATGGTCGCTGAACGAGTTCCACGTCACAGACAATGTTTTCCGACTCGAATAACACTTGAAAGTCTCGGAAGATCTTCAAGACTTGTTACGACAAGACGAGATCCAGAGACGGTTCACTTAAGACAAATGTTTGGATGGAGATTCGACTTTTTTTGCTTCTCGTCCAAGTTGCCGTCAGTTGATGATAAAAATTCAAAACGCACTTGATGTTTTATTTTAGAGACAAATTTTCCGCAACAAGTCACGACTGAGATTTTTCTACTTGAGAGAAAAATAAAAAAAATCGGATGTTGAAGAGAATTTGCCAAAGCTCACACGAGTATATTATAACGACAACACTAACGTGCCTGTCCGGACTCTACGGCGGCGTGTAGTCGACTAGCTGAGAGTAAAGAGTTCCACGAGTTACTAATACCGGAGGGCCTTTAGAGGAGGGCTGCTTGTGAGTGGAGAGGGAGGGGGACGTACATGCGAGAGGAATGACGCGCGCGCCATCTGTGGGCCAAAGTGGTGGCGTGAAAAAGAAAAATAACAAAGTCGAAACGCGAGTTCGAAACTTTCGTTTGTTTTTGTATATTTTTGTACTTTTCCTTTTAATTCTTTCATTCCATGGGGATGGATTTGAATCCCCGAGAAATGAACTCGATCAGAAAAAAACATTTTCTCTTTAGATCTTTGGTGACTGCACTATATATGAAACCAGGACTGGATTGGCTTTCTGATCTAATCAAACGATCCTGATCGTCTTTCCAGTGTTATTCGTTGATCAATTGTCAATCGCGCGAGCCAGTCGGTATAGGTCGTCGTTTACACTCCCAGAACGACTACAAGAAAATGGTGTGCAGCGTATAACCATCGAAATGTGTCGGCTTTACCAAGTGTGTCAATTTTTATGGGGAAACACAAGTGCCTTACAGACAGCAGAAATGACGGCATGAAATTCCTTTTCATTTTGTTTGTACTTTCCTTACATATTTCCTTTTTTTTTCGCGTCTGATAACTAAGAAATGTCGGAGCTGCTGCGAGAGCGGCCGGGCTTCCAGAGTAAACAAACCGTAAATATTTCTCACTCCCCTTCCATAATACGCAGGCGAACGACTACCGCCAGCCCCGGCAGCAGCAGTAGAGCAGTCAGTCCCGCTCCATCAACGAAGAACTGGCGACTGTTTTCTCCATTTTTCACTCTTGCCCCCCTTCTCCTTCTGGCTTTGAATAGATTCGTGTGTCGATGGCATGAAGGATATCCCAGTCAGAGTAGTAGTTAGGAGACGAAGAAGATGCACATAGATCGACAGCAGTCTCAACATTCCAGAGCTGCCCTAAACGCGCGTGTATATGGCTAAGAAGAAGAAGTTGTGGGGCTTGGACATCAGATAGCGGCGACTCGGTTTCGTGCGGCTGCTGCTGCTGCTGCTGCCTATGTAGCTTGACGTTACATACACCGAGGAGGGTCCCGGTCCCGGGATCGTTTTCCATCAACGCTGAACACACAAGTTGGACCAGTATAACTTTGAAACCCACTACCGCTACTGCTGCTAGCTGCTGCTCCGCCCTGTACCGAGTATCAGCCCATATAGCAGCATGCTAGAGCTATGCTATCTGCATGATGCTTCATTCTGGGCTTATCCATATCAGCGCAAGGCTTGAAGGGGGGCTGGCCGGGCGGAAGACGGGCGTGGAGGTTGCACAGCACAACAACGGCCGGCTGATCTTCGCACCCCCGTGTGCACATGCATATGCATACATATACGGCACAATACAGTAGCCTACGCCTGCTGGTATTGCCGTCCACTGATTTCGGTTTAATTAGTAGTAGTTGGTTGCCCCGGCAATGGGAAGCTTTCGTGTCACGGCATCGTCTCGTTGTCGGTTGCACGTCAATCTCGGGTTTGTCGCTGCCGCCGCCGTCTCCCGTCGTTACTGATTGAACAACACGAAGAAACAAAACCACTCCCAAAACCAAGGACACATTGTCGTTCCGGCCATTTCACTTTCGAAATGTGAGGATCCAATGAGAAATAACGACACGTAGACTACACTAGAATACGGCATACTTACAGTATGCACTATAAGTCAGGAGCTGCTGGGAGCCAGCCGTCCGCCTCGTTCACATTTATAAAGGGCGAACCGATTTCGTGACGAAATGTCGACGACAAAACTTGGACAACGAGATTCCGAACCAACATATAAGAAGAACTTATATATACGCATACACGAGACCGTGGAGAACTGGAGACAAGGGGGGTAACACAAAAAGAGAATCAAAAAAAAAAGGGAAAAAGAACGAGATGACATTGGTATCCCCACCCAATTTGGTATGGCGGGATAAAGAATTTCATAGCGGACCGGCGGGATACGAGGAAAATGGTCCGTCCTCCCCCAGTAACGAACCCATTCCTCTGCATCCATCTATTCCGAGTATTTCAGGAATGAAACAACACTGACATGTTTCTCGTGATCGAACTTTGATACTGTAACAACTCTTCGACTCCTCTCTCAGTGCTGAGCTGCTATACTCTGCCGAATGGATCGAATATTCCACTCATCTCTGATTTTTTTGGGTGTACACACACACACACACACACACGAAAAGAGCTCGGGATATTTCTTCATAGTCTAAAGAAAACGTGAAAATAAATAGATACATCTGAAAGGGTCGATTCACGCGGGAATTCAAGTCGTTGGCACTTGAAAAAAGGGAATCGAAAGAAGAAGAAGAAAAAGAAGAAGAAGAAGAAAAAAGATTAAAAAAACCAGTCGAAAAGCGAGTCCACACACATATATTAGAGAGCGCAAAGTGTCAAGATTGAGAACTAGCGAAAAAAAGGAAGAGTTAGCATCTAGCGCTGGAGGGAAAAAAAAGGCGAAAAACAAGACGATCTTCTCTTATTTCTCCCGGAACCGGAAGCAAATATTGAGAGACTCTGCTCATCTGGAAAAATTCTTCGATATATATTCGTTGCGATGTGTATCTAAAGACTAAAAGAACCATTCGTTCGGGGGCTGCTGCTGCTGCTGCTGGGTCGTGTGCCGTATTGTGTATACAACACACACGGGTTGATCCTCCCGCGAGATCAAACAGATAGATATATATATATATATATCTACTAGCTCTTCTTTCCTCCTCTTCATCTGGCCCCGATGCTTTTCTAGATGCGTGTGCATGGGCGAAGTGAGAGATTTTAGGGATATAGAAGGAAAGAAGACCTCTCAATCTCTTTCCTTTTAAATAGAATAATCATTCACTGTGTCAACAAAAGGGCGACAAGCTGGAAAAAAAGATAGGCCAAGAAGAAGAAGAAGAAGAAGACGAAGAAGGAGAAAAAGAAGAAGAGGGAAATGAAAAAGAGGGCCTTCATTTCTCCCTTTTTGTAATACGTTACTGTACTTCTGCGTTTTCCCAACTCGCGCTGGGATTACGAACGGTGATGACAAAAAAAGCTATACCAAGGCTGTCGAGTGGCTCACTGCCGACGCATTATGCAAATTAAACGAAACTCCATCGATCCATTGCCGACCTCAATCTCAACGTTTCTCGATGCCTTTTCCCTTTTTTTTCTTATTTTTTTGCTGGCTGGCTCGTCACGATTCTTCCATCGTGTCAACGCCACACCAATCGACGCAACGGTGATTCTTCGTTATATTTCCGTTGCCAAAAAACTAGTTTTTCGATTGTTGGTTCGCCGTTTTGTTTTTTCTGGTGATAAAAGAATAAGAGCCGCATCGGTAGTACGGAGAAAAAAAGGCCGCGAGATAATAATCAATGGTTCTGTGTTCGAAACACCTGGACTCGAACCGTGGTTTCCGCCACCGAACGGCGAAAGAAACGACAGTCCGAAGAAATGTCTTCTCAACACCCACCAATTCCAGTGAATTGTTCCAATTTGGACAGCGGGACCGTTCCGTAATCATTCGTCTACAATGTCCCTAGAGCTCGTTTGTTTGCTGGTCGTCAACGATCCGCTCTCGGCGCCCAATTAAAGAGCGACTGCGACTCGAATCTCTTGAATCTCTCGACTCGATCGTCGATTGGGGTTATATTCCATATTATATTCCATTTAAGGAAATGTCATCAGGTATTTTTTTGTTTTTGTTTTTTTTCCCTGACCGACCAATATGGAAGAGAAAACAAACCAAATAAAAAGATAAAAAATAAAATAAAGAGAAAGAGCGTTAATAGTTTCATCGTCGTATGCAAATGACCTCATCAGAGGCTGTAATGAGTTTGATTTACTACGGCAAAAGAGACGACGTTTTCTTCTCATTATTTTTGATGGGGGGGTCGTACAATTTATTCAACTGATTAATAACAGCGTATAGAGGGTGGAGAAGATGTTGCTCGAAAGAACCGAAATGAATTCGGTCGGAAATGACAGAGAGAGAGAGAGGAGGAGGAGGAGGAAATTCTCTCCGGCATCTCTCGAAACACCACAGGATATCTATCCCCCCCACACACATCTCACTATACACCGGTATCTCCTTTTTCGACCCCTTTTTGGCTCTAAGGAATAAGGAATTTTTGCGACCGATGGAATAAATGAATCTTGTGCTGGGCAACACACACACACACACAGGTAGAGATCTGGTCCCAATCCCACGGCCCGCCAAACATTTTCTTCTTCTTCTTTTTTTTTTCCGCCAGCATGCACTCGAATTCCTCATCACTTCTCATCTCAATTTATAATAGTGCCAGACTGTTTCTCTCTTTTCTCGCTCTCTCTTTCTGTGTCTTTATGCCTCGTGTCCGTCGTGTATAAGTGGTTTGGGTATAAAAGAGTTCCTTGTTTTTTTTATTTACCTTTTTTTTCTCTCTCTCTCTCTTTCTGTGTGTCGACTAGTTTGTTTCTCTTTTTTATTTTATTTATAACACGTATTAGAGATTTGGACAAGTTTTCCTCGCTGATGCACACGGCGATGGATCGGAGGGACCGTGGCAGACCGTGGTAAGAGAGAATAAAGAGAAATAAGCTGATGGATTCGCTCTACCGTGTAAGGATTTATAAATAATTCAATAACAAACAAACAAAAAAAAAACTAAAAAACGAAGAACGAGGGATTTTCGGGATCTGTAAAATTGTATATTGGAAGAGAATCAGAAAAGAAACGGTCAAACACCCTCCCTCGCGCCGACAATAAGAGGAATCTGCCGATCTGCTGGGCGCACGCTGGCCCATCGTATACATGTCCTACACATGAAATCCAATCAATTTAGTTTTGAGTTGAGACTTTTTTTTGTTGGTATTTTCCAGATTTGGCCAACTACTATATACAGTTGTGTTTTTTTCTTCTTCTTCTTTTCGTTGCTTTGCCGTCTCGCTTGTTGAACAGGAAATCCCTGATGAGGAAAAGCGTTGAACCGACAACAAAGAATATTTTTATTTGTATAGCCGCCGTCATATACCCACGACCTTTTTTTTTCTCTTCTCTAATACCGTGCCGCCGGATTATGTCAATATTGTTTGGAATTTTTTTCTCTCTTTCTCTTCTCTTTGACGTGTTAAATTCTTGCAGCACTATACTCTCTTTATAGATTTTTCGTGTCTGTATATCCCTAGCGTTGTGTGTACACACAGTCTAGGCCCAGCACAGTCGCTCGCACACCGTTGCTGCACCCGCTCTGTTAAGAATGGCAAACAGAGTATTTCATTGCGTTTTATCGACCTTTTCTCACCGTTCTTAGCGCTCCAAATGGGAGCGCAAACTGTTTCTATTATGGGATATGTGTATAGCGAGAGTCAGCCTTTTTTCCAACCTGCTTTGCAGCCCTGCAGGAGCAGCCACCGCGAACGAAAAAGCATTTTAATTACCCCGGCTCCTTCGCCTAGATTGCGCCTTTGATGCTTTGGCGGTGGAGCTATATAGATGGGAGAGAGGCAGATGATGATGGTGGGGTTGAATTTTTACGATTACCGTTTTCAGAAAACATTCAACACCGCCTACCATCCGGCTTGAATATGTGTTGGTTGTTTGGTTTTGTTTCCCTTTTCATCCTACCTCTTTATTTTCATTTTCCATTATCAAACGAAAATAGCGCTTTGCGTCTTGCGTGGCCCGCAAGAAGAAGAGCCCTGCTGATGGTGAGAAATTCAAAGCTCAAACCCACACACATTCAACTTTTGGGTTGCCGACTTGCCGCTGCTGCGCCTCTTCTATACATAATATACATATTGATCGCCCGGCAAACTAATGAATTTAAGCCCCATTAATTGAGAAGTCTTTCGTGATTGTCGGTTTTCATTTCCATCGGCAACCTGCAAAAAGCAAACAGCCCATGTTCCCATCTTCTCTCAGACGTCATACCTATTATATTCCTACCTATCTAGTCTGCTGGGGGACTGCTGGGTGCGAGAGAGACTAAAGAGTTCTTGTTGTTTTCTAATGAGTTGATTTCACGCCAGCGCCGCGACCGCCTGATGTTTCGCCATCATAAATTATATTATAATGCTTTAATTGCTATTTATTTTTAAAAGCAAGACAAGCGAGACAAGCGGGCAAGAGGGGGCCGGGACCTGTACAAACAACAGCGCGCGGTTCTTTCATTCTTAGAAGACGCCGGGGTCAGCTCTATACCAACGCGCTATCATAAAAACAAAAAGAAAAAGAAATAAAGAAGAAAAAAGAAAATATATAAGTCGAAAGAATAAGCGGCGCCGCTCACGATTTCCTCTCTGCTTGCTTCTATTCTTTTTTGTTTGGGGGTTTGAAAAGGCGAGAGAGAGATAGAGACAAGGAAGCAAGTCAGAGAGGGCAAATAACCCAAGCAACTCTCATTTCCTCCTCTTTCCAAGTCGACGTCTTTTCATAATGAAAAGTAAATGAACACGACATCGGCAGCCATTATTACCGACTGCCTGTGTGCCCTATCCTGAGCCCCCCTCCCTTTTCTTTTTCTTTTTTTTCTTTCGCCTTCTTGTTGTTTGTTTGTGTTTTATATATATATATATACGTATATACACATTATGGCGTTCTTGAGTAGTTGTTCGTGCCTCCCCGCTTTTGAAACGATATAGCTCCGGAGGACACAGACCTTCCTCTCTTTCTCTCTCTCTACCGTCGAGGCAGAAAAAACAAAACAAAAAAGGTTCCACTCGGGTTGTTATTTGTTAAATTTCCTTTTCGTCTCTCGTTACCTCTTAAAAGCGAGCGGATGGTATATAGAGCTCCTAAACTAATTTCTAGTTCACAAACTACCCTGGGCAGGTAGACGGAGGTAAAAGCCTAGATTGCAGGTGTATCGTGTGTGTGTGTGTGTAAGACACGGGCTTTCTTCCGAGAAGAACGCACACGCAATCCGTCGAGATAGTTTGACTGAAAGGAGGGTGGAGACCGAGAGGCAAAAGTTTTTCCTCTTATAAAGGGAAAACAAAAAAACAAAAAACAAAAAGGGGGGCAACAAAACAAAGTTTTCCTTTTTTTTCTTTTTTTCTTCTTCTTCTTCTTCTTCCCTTCCACGGGGGACGACTCTGAGGAAGAAGAATGGGAATTACGAGCGATCGCGGTGTTTAACGACAGTTTGAAGAGGCAAAAAGGGTTGGTCTAAGTTACAACTTCCAATTAATTACAAAAAGGGCTGACGTGACCGCGCCGGCCGCTCTTCTCTACTCTCCAGGCGAAACTGGAATTCGAAAAAAGAAGAAGAAGAAGTGAAACAGCTGGTAGAGAGCCCCTTTTTGTTGAAACAATCGGCCTCTTAAAACATTTATATTGTAGTATATATATACATTAGACATTATACTATATATGTAATATAAATGTTGTCTAGTACACACGCAAAGCCGATCGTCCAGCAGCAGCAGCAGCTATATCGTTACCTCCTTTTGTTTTGACCTGTTTTTATACCTTTTACGGAGGGGCCCCTCTTTCGTATGATCAGCTAATACGATCGACAGAGCGGCAGCAGTAACAACAGCAACACACACAGCGCTTCTGGTATATAATATTATACGTATGTATAAGAGATCAAAAAGGGTAAAGAAAGGAAATGAAAATGAATAGAAGAAGAGAGGAGAAAGGATCTATTCGGAAAGCTATTCAATCGGCTAGTTGCCTGGACGACCGAGCCACCTGTCAGGCATCACGGACAGAGACCAGCAAAGAGCTCTAATCAAGGTCTCAGTCTGCTGGCCGTTTCTAGAAAAACTGGGCTCGCAATGGCCATTGAATGTTCATTCCTTTTTTTTTTTCTTTCTTCCTTCTATCCTTTTTTTTTGTTGTTGCTAAAAAGGTGATGGTGAGACACGATGTTTTTCTTTCTTTTCTTTCTGAAATAGCATCACCCCGGAGTTATGACCGAAGCGCCACCTACCGAGAAGCGCATATCCAGCAAATTTACGACGGAAGGCAACAAACACAACAAAATCCGGCTATCGTGCCAGTCGCATACAGCTCGCCTACAAGAAGAGAGAGAGAGAGTACACACACCCAGGTCATTCGCAATCAAAACACTCAATGCTCGTCCGTGAACCTCGGTCATAATAATCAACTGTTGCCATAGTCCCTTACCTTATGCATGTACCGCTTCTAGCGCAAATGCCCACGTAACAAGCTGTCAGTGCCCACGTAATTGGAAAACATTGCCCAAGTGTTTCGTTCCCATTTGAGCTCGTCGTCTTTGTAGATTTATTTTTTCTTTTTTCTTTTTCTTTTTATTCCTCGACTTGGCTATAACAAAAAATGCCACTTTGATCTCTGGCGATCGAAAAGGAGGCGCCAGATTCTTTCCGAAACCATCACTCAACCTTCTCCATAAGTCGGAATAATTCGTCATAACCTAAACCTAACGGATGTTGAAGTCATTAAGGCACCCAAAATGATAACCATGCTATGACATTTTTACGGGATCAGGAAGATTGATGGTGTATACTTTAAAAATCTAACAGAGAGAAACCAGTTCCTTTTCCTTCTATATCTATTTTATATCATCCACCCTCCGGGACGTTTGGCGATTGAGTTTTTTTTTCCCTGGCCACCTAGTGCCGTGAATTCGAACTGGATATCCACCGCTTCGGGGGGAGAAAAATAAGAGAAAAAAGGGGCGGAATCTTATCTGTAATGTATCTAATCTAATTGAACGGATGAGCAGATGCGCAGACGAAAATTGCACCATTCGAAAAAGAGCAGTCACGAATTGTGAAAAATGATGGCCATTCCATCAGCGCTCGGAAACAGTTGGAATAAAATCAAAAAAGGGGAGACTGCTAACAAATTGGGTTTGAGAGAACTAAAAGAAAAGTCTTTACGTACAATCGCTCCTTATGGAATTTCATTTTGATTTTACTGACGGGTAGCGGTAATAATACTGTAGACGACAGACACCGAACAGTAATGGTGATGCTATCTCCAACGGACAAGGAATGCCAAGCAGGTTAATAAAATGCAAAACAGAGACGCTTATTGATCAAATTCAACAATAAAAGCGAAGAAAAGTGAAGGGGGGGAAATAAAAAGAAGAAATGCAGCATAAGGCGACAAGGCACTACATATGTGTGCGTGTTCTGTGATGTTCCAGACGATGGGGGAGAAATTTGTTAGGCCAGTCGCTTCATTTTCATCAAATGGGGGAAATTGTCCGAGGTTATCGCCCGTTCACGTAAATGCTTTGCTGCAGTTATGTTTTGGACAACTGAGCATGCGTTGAGTCGTGGCCAGCGCATTTAGCAACGGAGAAATAGCTTTATGTAAGACCCGTGTAAAGACTATGTGTAAAGCACAGTTCCATTAAGACCCCCGGCCACTTAGCACCACCACCACCAGCACCACTCGAGAATAGTCACGCAATTACTTTAAGCCGTAAAACCTTTAAGCAAACAAACCCCAAAGCTTCATGGCTTCATGGGAATCCATTTTCAGATTGTGTATATCTGTCTATACGTATTTACGGGTGGATGCAGCAAGCAAGCCCAACGTGTCTTGTGTATGTATATGTTAGAAATGCTGCAACGGGGCTGGGCCGGGCAGCACCTTAGAAAATTGAGATACTCCACCACTCGGAGCCGTCAAAGATGAGCGGCGACTGCCGAGATCCTCATCGACATGACACAAATAGGCGTCAATTTTTTTCATCAAGTTTTTTTCTTCTTTCCCGACCGTCACTCCCGCATGATTGAACACTTTCACTCCGCCCGCTTCCGCATCGTCGTTCCGCCGAAACCGGCTAAATACTCGTTCGTTGACCCATCCATCAGTCGGTGATGATACACATCCGTTGCACATCAGACATCGCGCAGCCTTATGCATGTGGTGTGCGCTTGTCTCTATGTAATGTACATGTGTGTGAGAATAGTGAAAGTGGTAAGGCGATCTCACCCGATAAGGTAGACGTTCGAAGGTCAGCAGTACTACTCTGGCTTCCATCAGCACGTCATAATCCCTACGATCGTTATACATCTCGACTACAGCACATTAAAACGTCAGTTTCAACAACAACAACAAAAAACACGGAAAATATATACACCCCCCTCGGAAAGAAAAAGAAAAAAACAAAACAACATAACGATGGAAATGCCACAAGGAAATCAACCAGAAAGGAACATCATCTGAATTGTGTATAGACTGCTGGCCAGCGTGGTGTTTTTTTTTGGTTTCTCTGTGATGCTTTTCAATATTGGTCTTATTCCGCGATTAATAGCCGCAATCAGCATGGGGTAGAATGCCTACACTCTATTGCCTCGAAGCAAAAAGAAAGAAAATTCCAATCGAGAAAAGTTGGGGCAACAAAAAATAAACCGAAACAAACTATCTCTCATTTTCTAACAGTTAGCACCCCCTGGCTTGCAGCTTATTAAGGGAAATTTTAATAAAACAAAAAATGTATAAATACTTTGGCGAAACTAAATCTCTTTTTCTAATCATTCTAAATAATAATGAACTCAACTGTTTTATATATCCATTACGACATAAAAAATCTAATTAACTTAAAAAAAAAGAGAAAATGTAGACAGCAGCCGATTGTGTTTGGACGCGAAAGTTCAAATAATGTTTTTTTTTTTCTCTTGGGATTCGAAAAATTACCGCATTACAGGCCTTTGTATTGTAAAGTGGATTTTATATACTGAACAACCAAAATATTAAGTAAATTTTTTAAAAAGATTAACAAATGTTTTTTTTTTTTTGTTTTGTTTTGTTTTGTTTTGTTGGTTTTTTTTTTACGTCAGTCTACTTTAATTGTTTAATAGCCAAGACGACGTTGTTCCCGGATATGAAATTCGAGAACGCGGTTTTTTAGCACACGGGCGTTTGAGAAATTGCTCGCCACTGTGAAACCACTTGTTTGCAATTGTGAAATGACAGAGAAATAGTAAAGGCGTGACTTTGTGATTTTTAGCGACATTGAATTATCGAGACTTACTCCATTTGGAGCCGTGAAGAACGGGGCATCCGCCGTGTCGAGTCAACGTGTCACCGCTCGAATCCGACTTGAGATTCCACCAGAAGACGGCCATTCCTTTTTTGGGTCTGACGACTACTCCCGCGTGAGTGAAAACGGTCGCCCCGCCTGCTTCCACGTCATCCAGCTTACAGCGTTAGAAAAATTCCAAAGGCAGGAAAACAAAACACAAAAACAATACTTATTCATCAGCAGTCGGCATTAGCTTATTAGACGCAAAGGATTACATAAGTCATGAAAGTAAGGATGCGATCGCCGCGGAAGAGATCAAATTCGGAGGGTCCGCCCATGGATTTGGACAAAACGCCGTGATCGGTGTGCGGTGTGTACCTTCCACCGATTCCGTAATTGGCCACCTGTTATGGGAAAAATAAAAAAAATGGAGTTTGCCAGTGGAAATCTTACCGACCAAAACTCGATATGAAGATATTTACTTGATAATGTTCCGACCCGACATTAGAAGGTTGGCTGTTCAAACCGACAGAGTCGCTGATCCTTTTAGAGATTTGATCAACAACATGATGGCTGCCATCCTCCACCCACGACCTGACGTAAGACGAATCATTTTATCGTCTCTACCACTAGACGGAAAGGCAACTGATAGAGATGGTCAGAGTATATCATACTGTTTGGACGTGCGTTTATCGCTGGTAACTCCCCCTTGTCCTGGTCGTTTGCTCCCGTGTGCCGACCTTTCCAGGCGCTCCGCCATCGCAAGCGACTTGAATATCTCCGTTTCTGCGTCGGACATGAAATCGTGAAAGACGGCGATATACGGCACCAAAGAATGCTCTTCCAACTTTAATGGCCGCAAGATGAAGTACGGGTGAGTGTGGCTGATCTGACGGCACTTCAACCTGCCCTTCAGACCTGTTGGCTTCATCAAAAATAAAGAAAAGAAAAGAGGAAAGCCATTCAACTTGGACTATACAGATTCATTGTTCATGATTCATGAATCAAGCTGGGCTGGCTGTGCGTTGTTATAAATACCCGAGATTCTTCTTCTCCTTCTCGACAAAGCCTGAAAAAGACTTCCATCTCTTCCCATTCGCTCCATTCGGGCGACTTATTGGTCGCCAATCCGTGCCCCGCACCCAAGGGGGTATAAGTAATATCTCTCATCCGTTGTGTCTGCTGCTGTTGCTGTTCTTGAGATCGACGAGCTCTGCTGAGACTCTTGGCTCGTCGCTCGAAGGGCTCCGGATTTGTCCTCCAGTCGGCTCCAATAGGACCTTTTTTTTCTAAAACGTCGTCGTGCTTTTGTTCAATAAATAAAAACCAAAATAATTATTTCGTAGCAGGCATATACCGTCTACTCAAAGTTAGCTTTCTTTGTCAACTTAAATGCGTAATAAATTAGGTTTTAATCGATGGGATAAGTACCACTCGAATGGCAGTAGACAGAAAGGGCTTTATTTCACTGACGCTTGCTGATCGATTGTTTTCGGAACGGGCAACTTCCACGGCGGTGGAAATCCAATCAACGGCCTGGCCGTAAAGCCCCTTATTGAAAGCATGTTTCCCGATAAAAAGACAATCACGGGCTATTCGAAACCACATAAAAATTTAGTACAACATGAACAAGCGGCAGTTACACAATGTGTAACCGATTAAATACCGTTCAGTCCTCTGACACTGGGGAAGGAGATTCTATCGGATAGTTGGACGTTACCGCTTGCTAGTTGGCTGACGTTCAATCGATAGGCTCCCTGCAATTGAGCCAAAGAAAATGCCGCTCCCGACAGGTCCTCGTCATTTGGGAAACTCTTTGAAATTTTAAAAACATCTTGAACAATGTCTGCATTTGAAAAAAAAAAATACATAAATAAATAAAATAAAATAAAATTCGGGTTATTCCCAAACTCAGTTCGAATAAATTGAATAAAATTGAAGTCATATTTTACCAGTAACATTGCCGTGGAATTCTAAGGTAGTTTTGACTTCTCGCCAGCCGATTGTCAAGCGTCTCATCATGTGGAAAGCATTGATTGGATTACTGATGACTCCCCTCGAGTCCAGATTAGCGGAGCGAATTTCTCTCAATTCCGACAAATACCTACAAAATGGTGATTGTGTGCGTGAGTTGAAGGAAAAGGGAATCCCACACAAATGGCAGTTTCACATACTGATCGATAGCAGTCGTTTGTTTCTTGATGAGATCCAGGAGGCTTTCTAGTTTCAGGCCGGCTTGCTGCTCCTTGAGATAGAGTCGCTCTAATTCGGCTACAGACGAGTACATGTCACTGGCGAGCGCCATATCCCCTATCAATAGAAGGATCACAAGACGAGATACAAAGCAGTTCATTTCGACGGCGACTGAAAGTTGACACTTGAAACCAAGACTGACAAAACGGCGTCAGCCAAGAAACTGGAAATGAGTTTGATGAGTTTTTTTTCTTGTTGACAAGTGGAGACAAGATCAAAGACCTTGGCGCTGCTCTCCACACTGACGCATTTCCTTCCTCAATCCCGCCCCTATCCCTCCTTCATTTCAATTTCCTTTTTATCTTGATGTACAGAGGCAGGTGCACTTCAGCGATTCTACCACCAGGTCATTAACACACCAGCAATAATTATGAAGAAGAAGCCTTAAGGAAGTCGTCGGTAGCTCTCTGATTGGAAGAAGAACAATCAGGATTGGTCTTGGATCTTCAGAAATCGTGAAGCATATATAGTGGACTGCATGCGGTTTGACCACAAAAAATAAACTCAAAGCCGCCTTTTGTAAGGCTCGTAACAAACAAGAGTTGTTAGCTAGCCGCGCTCCACGGTCGACATGAATTTTACAAATATGGAAAGATTGATTTTTAATGCTTTGTTTTTATGTGCGTTGACTTTATTGTGCTACATTACTTGTCTGCTTGCCTCCAACTCAAAGAATGCCAAGGATTCACGTTTATGATGAGAAACTATCGAAGATTTAATGTTTTTTGATGGCGTTAAGATATTAAGGAGTTCCATAAAAGGTTGATATTTCTGATCTTATCGCCAAGAATAAAAAAAAAAGTGGAAGAGAGTAAGAAATCCATTTGTACATTGTAAATCTTCAAAGGAGAAATAAATGGAAATGTAATTGGATATTATTCATATTGATGGGTGGCCTGGCTAATGTACAAACTGGTTTTGAAATACTTTTATTTTTGTGTTGTCATTTCTAAAAAAAGAAAAAAAAATCTGACGTCTCATTTTAATATATCAGATTTAATCTCGATCGGTTACGAAGAGTTTGGCGTTACACGTGTTGGGTCGGTGACTCGATGTGGTGCTACTGTAAACATAGGCGTACATGTAAGCTGAGTGCGCTCCATCGTTCCGACCGAAAGGGCCGTCGTGAGGAAAAACGAAACTTACGCGGCCAACCAGAAATCCTACAACCCATTACTAACATACAAATTTGGGTATTCATTATGTATATCCTTGTTTCTCGATGGACTTCAAAGCATATAGTGACTAATCTATTATGGCCTTGAGCTTGAAATTATTTAGACTTAGACTGACTGAGATGCGGTTATTAGCGATGCCTAGCCAATATTTGTGGTATTCTATTAATCATTAACTTTTATTTGCGTGCTTTCGGCCTTTCGTATCAAGTCAGAAAGTATTTGATGAAATGAATTGTGAAGGAAGCTTAGCGTAGGTTTCGTCAGTTTTGACGCTTGCCTGTGCGCTGAAAATTTTAACTGCCGTCAGACCCACGAGCTAAACGAAATTCACTTTGACAGACGAAACGCATGTTGAAATAATAACATAAAAAATAACGTTCTCGTTTGCCTTCTGGGCCGTTGATATTTACGCCTCTGCCAGGCGTTTTCAGTAAGGACTCCGTAGGTGGTCCAAAAATGGTTATGCGGGATTAACTAATAGTAGGTTTTTCCCCACTCTCATACCTTACACATTTTTTATATTTGATTAAATTTATTGTAGGAAAACGTTCGGAAATTCGCAAGATTTCAAATAATATCAAAATCAATCCAGCGGAGTACCATCAAAATTGAAAAAAAAAAAAATAATTGTTGTCTACGCATTCTGCCAATGTTGGCAAACTCAAAACGATAAAATTTAAATCAAATGATTTCGAAAAAAAATCATCAAAATCAAAATCTTGTATCAAACCAAATGAAAACGCCAGGAAAACGCACGGTCGCGTCGGCAGTTCGTCTCCTCGTGTCCCATCAAATAAATTTCGATTTTACGTGTATTTTCTTTTTTTTACCTATATTGTAGATAGTATTTTCCTATAATTTGTAGATAAAATACACTTTTTTTTCTATTCCCTTATATTGCGATTTACTTTAGAAATTTTCCTATAACTAAAAAAGAAAAGTTTTCGCCTTTCCATGGAATGGCACGCCGCACGCTATGGCACTATGATACGCCAAAAGGTAAAAATAATTAGAACAAAAAAAATATATACAATAAAATTTGAAAAAAAAATAGCTATGATCTAGCGTGGCTTTGTGCCATCTAGCGAGAAGCACAAATATTCTCAGTTCTTACTCTAAAACGCGGAAACTTTCACCGCTTATTCATCGGTACGTAACTGAGAGCTCAAAACACCTGCTTGTATACCTGTACCTCAATATAAATAAATATAGTATGATTACTAATGTTATAAATAATGTTATAAAAACTAGCTACAGTACATACTTAGGCTAACTTGTAATTTTAAGCTACGTAGGTCAAAGCTACTCTGATTTTATCAGAGACTTTTCTTTATCATCACTGGGGCCCTTCTTTTTTCATTTTTTCTTGTCCCTTCTCTTTCCCATGTTTTTTTTGTGTCTTCTGGGCTAAAAAACAAGAAAATTTCTCCAATGTAAATTTTTACTTATTATTTTATATATATTTTGCTGCAGATGATACACTGAATGTTCGCGGCATGCGCACGCGCATAAGCGAGCGCAACTTTTATGAAGACAATATATTTAAAATCAGGATATTTAATCTCCTAAGGTTAGATTAATAATTCCGTAAAGTTGACCATCTTAAAGATGACAATGAATAATTATATCAAACATACAGACAATTGAAACATTTTTACTAACTGTACTCATAAATAGTTTATGACAAAAATTAGTTCACCAGGTGACATTTTTATTTCGCATTAGACGCTAAATTTTCGTTGATAAAAAGAGAGAATAATTTCACTGCAATAAGGGCACATGGCCTTGGACATTCCAACTGGTTCTGTTGGTAATAATGATAATCTTAATAGAAGATAAAGATTTCGTTTGATGAAAACAATTGCACTCAAAAATTGTAAATTATGGATAGGCCTAAAATTAATGTTCTTATCAGCAGGTAGACCTTCCTCAGTCTGATAGCTTTTCTAGAGGAGGGGCGGTAACGCAATGGTTCAATTCCTGCTACAGAGGCTTAAGCGCTCTTCCTCATCCCTTGAGAACATGTGAAACCAATACGCCTTAATTTAACAATTGATGAACGATGAAGCTAAAAAAGTATCGATGCGATTATCGCTGATACTTTTTGCGACGTTGCAAAAATTTATATTATTTATTCATTTTACTAAAATTAAGGAAAGAATTATTGGGTTCAAGAACAACTGTTTAAAAAAGAATATTTTAAACGAGCTGGTGAACGAGAACGAGTGTCGGATGTCAGCTGGTTGTCAGCATCGAGGCATAGTTAAAGAGGGGATGGTTTGTTCACTTACTAGAAGCACGGTCTAACAGGAGAGGTAGACTAACTGACTAACGCCATGGCAGCAGACTAATCAAGGGACTTAGAAGGTTCCTTAAAATGCCACTTGGATCGCGGCGTAGCTTGGCCACCAGCTGTTGTGTGTTGCACAGTCTCCCTCTCCCCCCTCCTTCTATATATTCGGGGAATCCCACCCCAAGCCGCCAGCGGCAATTGGCGGCAATGGCAGCATTGAAGAGTTGTGACCAAGCTACGCCCGCGATCTAAGCGGCATTTTGAGGAAACTTCTAAGTCCCTTGATTATTCCGGCTGATCAGAGGGATAGGGCGTTAGTCTACCTCTCCTGTTAGACCGTGCTAGAAGTTTCCCAAAGGCTGGATCCCAGGTTGCCACGATAAATCGTAGTGACACCAAGCGAATTTTGTCCAGAACTATGTTTGAACACGTTTTTTTCAAAGTCTTTGCGAAAGAAAACATGGTGCTCTCGGCTTTAATCAGAAATAGCAGTGTTGTCAACATCAATTTGAAAAACGATTCAAATCCAAATCAAATCATTTGGAAAGAGAAAATCGCCAAAATCCAAATAATAAATCAAATCAAATAAATTTAATTCAAATTCTAAATCAAAACGTGCAACGAATTTAATAAAAATTAAATGTTTTATCCAAAAGAAAGAACATTTTATATTTAAATTTCGGAAATTCACGAAAAAATATCGACAACGAGAAAAATCTTTCAGAAAATACGAGAAATGACCCTGATTATAAAAATATGGTTTATGTTTGGATAAATAAAATCAAGCTTCGCAAACTTAAAAAAAATTAATCAAAATCACACAAAAAATATTCAAATTGCCAAAGATGTTGCCATCACAGAGAAATATAAATATTTGCTAGTTTAGGAATAGCACCAAGTACACCGTCAAACATTGTGGGCGAGTTCGAGAATCGCTGCCACCATTATTCGTCTCTTCGAATCAAGAAAACAGAACCTCGCAGAGTCGCAGCAAAGAACAATAAAACTCACATGAGGTGATTTTCCACAATGCTGTGTATCAGACATAAGGAGATCAGGTTACTCTATGTAAAGTCCAGCAGTCGACGTTTCCCCCCTCCTCCTCCCTAGCCGACGAATTCGACTGCGCTGCTTCTTTCGGCGAGCTCCGGAAGCATTTCCCAGTAGTTCCCCCCCTTTAGGACCGCCCCTACCGCCAAGTAAGACAAAGCTTCCGGAGCTCACCGAAAGGAGCAGGGCAGTTGAATTCGTCAGCTTTCAACCTCCTCCCTATTTCATTCGCCCGAAAAAAAAAGCCTATTTCATGCAATGTGTTTTTAATTACTTATCTTTGTTTATTCTATTTTAAAATATTAAAAATGAATTTGAAAATATAAAATGAATTTGAAAATTCATCTAGGAATAGAATAAACAAAAATAAATAATTAAAAACACATCTGATTTGTTTTTTTCTGCACAATTAAAAAAATATGAATGTCAATCACGAATTCATCATATAGAAATTGCCTAATCTAGATGAATTAGGTATTTAAGGATAGGGAATTAAATTAAGCCTTAAATTAAATCAATTTCTGGAAACATTGATTAGTAATTTCATAGATTATGAACAAAAACCCATATTTTTACTATACCCCCAATTGGCGATGGGCCTCCTAACGTAGCGAACCTAGCGTTGAATCTTGGGACTTTACTAAACACCCGTCGGTCTCGGGATATCCGAGGGTTTATCTTTTCTATTATATCGTGGCCAAACGCTCAATAAGCACGTTTAGAACACCTGCAATGCTCATAAACTTGAATCACCATGATTTCATGCTTAATTAAACACATTTCCGTAATCAGATACAAATGAAGTACAGTTATCCGTTACATAACCCCCAAAACAGTTCCCGGAAAAACGACATTGATGCTAATCATATTACCTACGCAATATTATACGGAGCAGAACATTTCTAATCAAGTTACAGGATGTCATCGCGTCGAGGATGACATCCTGTAATTCAGGAGACAATTTTGGTTTCGTTTGTTTTGATAGACACGACTCCGTTTTTGTGAACACCAGAAGTAACTATAGTTTCGTCCATATATGGAAGGCTTGCTGAACGAAGTAGTTGTTTAAAGATAAACTTGCGAAAACGAATGAAAACGTCAAGAGACAATTTAAATAATCTATATGCAATTTTTAACGGTTTAGTAAATTTAAGGTAGAGTTATGTCCAAAAACATTTGACCAGAAAAGGTTGCATTCTTCTAAATAGGCAGTTTCGTTTGTTTACCATAAAATAACGGCATTTGAGTATCGTTAATTAATTTAAAAATAGACTCATGTTGCAAAACAATACATTCACTTTCATGCAGGATCTAAATTAGTGGGAAAACACAATACTTTAGATATGTTGAGTCGTCAAGGATAAAGCGGCGGTATAGTCTTCAGGGAAGCGCGCTTGGTGCTCGGCGTTTGGCACGTACCTACGGCCGTCAAAAACTTCAAAAAAATATTCCAAGACCAGCAATGTGTGGCCTATTCTTAAGTGCAGAGCAACTGCAAGGTTTTTATATTGTTCGACTGGAAGTAACTGAACGAAGACAGTTTAGCTGCGATCATAAATTGACTCCTGTTGCAAAACAATACATACAGTTTCATGCAGGATCTCGATTAGTGGTGAAACACAATACCTTAGATGTGTTGCGTCAAGGATAAAGCGGCGGTATAGTCTTCAGGGAAGCGCGCTTGGTGCTCGGCGTTTGGCACGTAACTACGCCTGTCAAACACTTCAAAAAAGATTCCAAGACCAGCAATGTGTGGCCAATTCTTAAGTGCAGAGCTACTTGCAAGGTTTTTATATATTGTTCGACTGGACGTAACTGAACGAAGAAACTTTAGCTGCGATCATGGCGGAGGTCAGAAAGATGTCCCCGAGATTGGATATGATGATCTAGAACAGCTCAACGTTCCCTCAATCGAAGCTAATCTTCATGAAGGCATTCGACGCAGACAGCAGAAAAAATATGGCATGATCCTGTTCCGGCTAAGGATTTCAAAAAATGTGATATGATTGTGATTCACATTATTTTTTTTAAATAACTGTTTGAAATTTGTCTTTAATTGAATCTACTTAGTGATAATAGGAATTGAAATTCTTGCAGTCCCTCTTTGATGTAGAGGAATCCTAGTCCCAGTGGACGACGTGTATTTTTTCTTGAATTGCAATACTTACGAATCCGCATACTTCCTGATATAATCAGCAAATATAAAAAGTATTATATTTAATACTTTTTAACGCAAAATAAAATCCCCATAAAATATCATGTCGAATTAATTTCAAATCAAATCGTGAGTAAAAATTGGTTTCTAAATCAAATATTTGAATATATTCCTTAAATCCAGGTAAAATTCAAATAAAATCCAAATAAATCTGTTTTTGCTGCTCTTCTCAGACACAGTTTCCAAAATTTTAGCATTAAGTTTAATGAACACAAGCATGTCAAATAATTTTGGTTAAGTCTTGTTTCTACTTGCCAAGAAAATGTCAACAGCTGTGTTAAACGCGCACGTTCAATATTAGCAGAATAACACGGAATTTCCATGACATCTTTTGCGTTTGGGGCTAAGGCTGGGAATCTGTGTTGACTGAGTTTCTAGTTACTCACACAGACTTAAACCAAGATCAAATTTACCCCTTTCCTTTAAAATTTGCGGGCTCTCTAAAAATATTATCGAGTATTTACGATAAACCTCATGAAAAAGTACGAGGACGAACGAATACGCTTGTAAGTAAAAGTCGAAAGTTTGTATTGATCGCCGTGAAAAGGAGAAAATTTTCATTTGCTTTACGTCTTCTGTCATCTTTACCAACATTGCCACAGTTTTCTTCAATGCGATCACCTTCTTTGTTTCTACATAAAATTTTTAACAATTATTCCATCGTGTAAATAGGCTCACACTTATACGATCTAATGTAAAACAGGTGTTATTGGGAAAGCAGACGCAAATTGAGGAAAAACTTTAAAAACCCGTTTTTTCAATATTTCTCAATGAATCGATCGATGTGCAACATCTATAGGTTTTATTGCGTAATTTAAGAATTATTAGCCAAAAACTATTTCAGTGAGGTGAGATCGATTCTGACAAGATCAAAGCAAATTGTCACTCCTATTTCCTCTATCTGTTCCCTTTGCTTTCAAGCGCTTTCAGTGCAATATTCTTTCAGAGCGAATAGGGTTTCAGTCATTTTCGTGAAAATATTTGAACTTTCGGTCAACATTTAAATTTCATACTGGTTCATCCTCTTTCTTATAGTACCGCACCTTATGTCCCAACTATTTTTAACAGAAAAATATTTTAATTTTTCTCGTTTTTCATTATTCCGGTACATTTTAATGCAAATATTAAATATTGACAAAAAAAAAAAGAAAATTTTAAGAATAATAGTGAATATTTTTTGAGGCTAGCCTCAGTTTTTTCCCGTAAGGTACCATGATTCTAATTGGGACAGCCTAGTGGAGGAATGTAATACCCTTTCCTGATGTTGAAATGTTGAAAAGCGAGTGTGGCGCTGTGGAAAAATGCTTATTAAAAGCATGATAATCATGTCCATTACATCTGAGATCAGAGGTTTGGTTCACGAGATGGATAATATCAAAAAATTATCGGGTTTTGTTTCTTAATAACATTGCGTTTAATGTAGTTTAGTTTTTCTTTTACTTAAATACATAAATGAACACAAAAACGAAAAAATCGCGTTCATTATTTAATTAACCAAAAGTCACCAAATTGCAATTTTTTCCTTAAAAAGTTTATTTCATACGTAAACGTTAGTATATTTGCTGTTTACGACATTTCTGTTTCCTCAGATAAAATTGAAAATTGTCTATTGTTACAGTTTACCCAAAAACGAAATACATATCAAATTTTAGTTGTTACTGTTAGGATCTCTCCCTGAATTAGTTTGCAATTGCTTACAATACTGAAGATATCGAAGACGCGGTTGTAATACGTATGTAACTTGACAAGTTCGCGAAGTTCGCGATGCTGGTAGTATGTTTGGAATTCCAAAAACCACTCTTCATAGAAAGATTATCACGACTTGTAGAGCCTCTTTTCTTTAAAAACCCTCACCATAATTCACTATTTTATCGCCTCAAACATTTTGTCTTTTATTAAATTAGAGTGTTCACATTAAAACTATTAAGTTATTAGTTGACATATATTTTCAATTCTTACTGTATACCCTGTCAATAATTGTAACAGTCTTCATAACAGTCTTAATTTTTAATCTACGTGTTATTATTTAGCTTCAATGAGGATTTAATTGTTTCACCATTTTAATACAGTTCAATATCCACCTGATATGGGCAATGTTCCGACACCACCAGCTGGGAGATCCCGTCTAGAGCTTCAGATGAATCATCTTTAGGAATGACGTTAGCTGGAACATCAGCACTTCACCCAAATTCTCCAATATCGTCATTTCACATGGGCTTTACAATTGTAGAAGAACGAGTTGAGTTTCGAACTGGAAACTGTTAAGTACAAACAGAAACAAACAAAGAAGTGTGGCAACGCTACATGGGTAGTATATGATAGAGGAGGAAGAAACAAATTCAGAGATTCAGATTCAGATTCTTACGGTATACCAGATGGAAAATATACAGTGTTTTTAGAGTAAAAGCTTAGCTTAAAGTTGCTATTCTAACGGTCTTACCTGAATGCATAAAAAAGAGGAAAATGAATAAGGAACAGAACAAGATCAAGTAATGGTAAATGATTATGTGTTATGGAATTCTCAGGTGGTATTTTAAATTTGCATTGGCAACAACTGGGAGATCAGTTTTTTCTATGATATTTTATGTTTATTTACTGGAACAATTAAAACTCGTGTTGAATTGATTGGTGATGTGAAGATGTGGTAGCCGCGTTTTCAAGGGAAGATTCCAGAAACAGAAAAATGCATCAGTCTATTGAATATTTTACCACACAGAAAAATAGGGTAAACAACGAGATATTAAAAAAGGAGAGTAATGATTGACGCAAAATGACAATATTTTGGTCAAACTGGAGCATCCAAAATGGAACATGACAGATGATCAATGGAAGATGACTATTAGCTATTAAAACATTTTCTGAATTGATTGATATGGATAATTGCGATGATGATGAAAAGCTCCAGTGATGGAATTGATGAAAGTGAAAAAAGAGGCGATACAAGTTAAAATGTAACACAAATGGGCGTGTGACTTGAAGTCTGTTGACGCCTTCTACGCGAGAATGTTTAAGAGCATTTTAAGAGTTTCAAATAATAAAAATTGACGGTAACATATTTCTAGAAGACATGTCATTTTCACCCTGCAACACATCTAATCCAATAGATATCGGCTTCATTATTTAAACGTAATAAATTTAAAACACTGAGAAGAGGGAGAAAATTGTGCAACTTTCAAGATATAACAAACAGATTTCAAATTTGTTTCCATTCTTCCCTTCAGCTAATTTTTTACGTGGCTGATTGCGTTAAACCATGAATTCCAGCTAGTGGAATGACAAAAAAAAACTGTAAACAGAATTTTATTATATACTTGAAAAATTTAACAAACATAAATATTAGGTACCTAACAACTCTCATTTTTATCGGAATTCTAATCTTATCGACTTTGTTTGTTAATCAACGACTGAAACTTAGTTAGTACCGGGAGCTGTGGTAAAATATCATACTAAAATGTAAAAGAATCAATAAATTTAATAATTTCGCCCATGAATATCCTAGCCAAAACACATATTTTAATTTGTGTGACATTTTATTTTGGTTTCATAAATCAAATATATACAGTGGCTCACCATTTCCGATAATGAGCTGCTTTAAATTAGCAACAGCACGAAAAACAAGAATAGAGAAATAAAAAACGAACCCTCATCTTATTTTTAAAATTTAGGGTAATAATTTGTTAGCCTAAATTAATTCAGTAAAGATTAATTTCGATTGTTTTGAATATGCATTGGAATGAAAAAGTCGAACGATTCAAACAACCTGATTATTGAAGAATAAGGAAGTAATTTCACAGCACACTCATGTTTTCAAGAGTATTATATACATAAGAAATAAATAATTTCATGCAGTGTTTCTTTTTCTAATTTTGAAACTCACTTGATTATCTCTGCATCTAATTTTATTTAAAAATATAGGAATGATAAAGACAGTTCAAGAAGGATCGGTATTTCTCGATTGGTGTTTGATCAAAGCCCCTGAATTCCCCATACCACACCATAGTGCACTGAAATATTTTATGTGTCAGATATTTTTTTGTAGACACAAAAGCAACATCCCTTCTTTAATTTAACATCTGCTACTATACACATTATTTTTAGGAGTAAAAAAACAAAGTTAGCTGATTAGAAATGTAGAGCTCTTATTTTACCATTAAATTCTAAATTTTAATCGAATGCTGAGGAAAACGTAGTTGGTAAACGGAGAGTGCAGCAGTTTAGAGATTTATTTATTTATTAACCTTGGGATAATCAAATTGAGGAGCATTAAAGCACATTAAAACTTTTTCCATGTCCCTGTGGGAAGGTTCCAAGGAGGGGAGGAACAGTTTGACTTGAGGTAAGTTGAGGGGAATTTCGGTATTTTTGCATTAGGCGAGGAGTTTCTTAGAATAAAAAAATGAAACAGTTTTTTTTAAACATATTTTTCAATTATGGCTAGTTTTCATCGCAATTTGCATGCAGATTTGGATTAACCAGAAAAAATATATTGAAATGTTTTTTCGACAAAAGTGGCACACATTTGCCCGAAGGAGGAAACCAAGAGCCACCCTCTATGCATAAATTCCCTCACACATTTTCGACAGAAATGTTGGTCACACTAATCTATTCCCCAGTCAGCTGCACGGTCTAAGTATATATTCCAGATATCATAAGGCCTAATTTGAGCTTGAGGGAGTGGTGTTGAATCTTCCCGGAAAAAGAGGCAAGTTTATTAAGCACCTCCTCTCATGGAAGGTGTTTCCACAACAACGGTTGTGGGTTCGCCGGTTGTTGGTAATTTAGTAATTTTGGTCTATCAGTTTTGAAGAAGGAGAGCTCATTAACACGTCTCCCACTAATCTGGCAACTATTTCGCCGTTTAGAACGTCGGAGAACTATCCGCTGACGAGCAGAACCTGGGGTGACTACATCGAGAACTGGATTGACCACACCGGGAGCTGGATTGCCCACACCAAGAACTGGAGGGGAAGTTTCTGGAACGCTCACCGGTTCCAAAATTTGACGAAACACTTCAATGCGATTCTTGCATTGGTGATCATGACCAACGTGAAACGAAAAGATTATACAGTAGGAACTTTTTTTTACCATAGACTCCAAGGCATAATCATTCGAATTAATATTAATCCGTCAGGATCGAAAAAAATGTATGAAAGAATTAGAAAATATTGCAGAGGAATTCGATTTTCTTCCAGCCAATTCAAAGCATTAGCTATCTGTCAGCTAGCATCAGCTATGTGTCTAAGTTCATTGCTCTCTAATTTTTCTTGGTGTGTGGTTGTGTAATCTAGAATCAACCCCCGTGTAATTTCCAGAATTCTAGCATTCACTAACTCACCAAAAATGCCTTTACGTTAGCATGAACATGAAATAATGAGTTCAAACACATTTTAATATAATTTGCCTTCAGAAATCTGGATGAGTAACCATAAATATTTCATAGAATACTTAGTGCCAAAACTCAATCAAGTTATTCGTACGATGAACTTGACTGTGCACTGAAAAAAAGAAGAGCACAAATTCTTTGCAAGTCCTGACGTACTCTTGGAATTTTTTTTTTGAAATCCATTCAGTGGCGTTAGGTACATTATTTACAATTTGCACATTGGTCTGAATCACTCGAAATCCTCCTTCAATTCTATTGCGAAGCAGGCGAGCGACAGCCATCATTATTCTTACCACGAATAAGTGTTCGTTATAGGCAGCAGTTATTCCCATAGAGCACGCGTATCTATATATACATTGCCTGAGATTGTCACAATGCCCATGGAAGAAGAAAAAATTCTTATTTCCAAATCCAAAATTTTTGAGTATTTCAAAAAACTTAATAAGAATACCATAACTTGAAAATATGGAGCCAACATCCGCGAGCGTATCCATTCAGAAACATAATTTGCATTGCTTGGAGAAGTGCAAGCTCATGATCTACCACCACATGCCAAGGCAGTCCCAGGCGTTTCGGTTATGTCTACAAAAAATGATGCAGATATGAAAATGTAACAATAAGATCAACAAAGGTGTATTTGCACAATGGCTGATGAATGTTAGCATACTAAAGTCCTTTTTGACCCACGCGTACCCTGGTGGATTAATTTACGCACTCATTGGACTGTCGGTTTTCGGCAATTTTCGGTCGTAAATTGCCCTGACTCAGTGTGGTTTCCTTATGGACGCTTAAAAGCGTCTTTGTAAAATGGCGTCTCTTTATAACTCCCTCTTTTGGATAATAATTTTATCAGCAATATAAGCTGTAATAAAAGTTTTAAAATGAGCTACTAATATTAAAATAATTTTTTATGGTTTTTTCATTGATCTGTTAACATTTTGAACTTGTGGTTTGTTAACACTTTTTAGTTTACGGAAATAAAAATAAAGTTTTTTAAAAATTGAATGGCATTTTTTTCTCTTTTCCAGGACTAATTTTAATAGCAATCGCATGTTCCAGAGGGGAATGGTTTCAACTCGCTTATAGCTTGGCCTTGCACACTGTGATATGCTCGAAAGTAAAGTAGAGTTTCCTCCAGAGAAACCGGCGATAAACCGTAAATTTTATAAATAATCAAATAATTTTTTTGCATCAGTTCAATATTATCGAGATGAGTTCTTGCTATTAACTGAATAAACAGGAAGTGACAAGCTACAATGGATTCTACTCGGGACACTACACAAATTCATTACCTTCTCTTAAGTCCCAACTTCAGTTTCTGGATGGTACTGAACCAAGTTCACAAATGGCAACGAACCTAGCACAAGCCAAAATGTTTTTTGTGAACTCTGTGGTTAACTTATCCTTTGTAGACTTTCCAATGCATTCTGATATTCTGATTCTAGAAGAAGAATGTCATAAAATAGCTTGTATTAAAAAACATTAAGTTGATTTAAATTGAAACAGAGATTAGGTGCGTCGTTGGAATTGTTGTATTGATACAATATTGAAATAACAGAAAGCAAACGATATTTTTCAAAAGTTGTACTGGTATTGGGAATTCGTTTTTCCATATTTGTCGACAGGTTGAGATAAAAAGAGGCTTTATTACTTGCGCCCGTATACAGAAATCGATATTATTCCAAAATAGCTTTCCGCTCGTGGCCCAGCTTTATACGTTTTATTATCATAACAAAATTTTTATCCCAACCCCCCATTTGGGAGTTCTTACTTGGTATTATATAAAGAAATCGTTATGATCCCAAATAGTTTTCCGACCTTTCCCAAGGTTTACAAGTTTTCTCACGCCGATATTTTTATTCCTGTTGTTTTGGGGTGCAATATTCACATCACTAGATGGATATGTTGGTATGCATTGGCCTAAAATCTAGAGAAGGCCCTCTCTTCGGGTTAATGTTTAGCAACCCTTCCTCTCTCTCTGTCCCAGTCTTTCGGGTTCCGCAGTACGCTGTACTCCCTGGTCATAGAAGAAATGGTTGGCGCGAGCAACAGTGGTGTGGTTACATTTCGTTAATTTGGCACTTATAAAAAAATTATGGGAATTCTAGGGAAGCTCAGCTTTATGGATCTTGATAAACGTTAGCTTTAGTTGCGTTATTAGCTTTTCAGCTGAGGACAGCTGACAAGAAACTGGTGAATCAGCAGCTGAAAAGAGAACGGTTTCATAAGATCCCTAAAGCGCAGTCAATATTTACATCCTTAAATGTAAAAATCACCCAATGGACTAGATTGAATAAATATGAGGGAAAAAGTAGAATTTTGATTACAGTTGAAATGATCGAGTGTTTGCGAATATCTAGTAATTCTTATTTTGTCATAACAGACACATATGCAAGAAACACTTCAATTTATTTAGGTTGTTACTTCTTGCAAAAAGTAGTGGAATTCACAGTCTCCCTATTAGAAGAAATCTATTCTCTTGCCTTGACCTCTGTCTTCATAACCGATAAGGTAAAAAATTACGATAGATTTTTTTTTCTGTTTTTTAAATAGTTGGGAGTGTTTGTATTATAAGAATAAATATTCGTGGCAAAATGATTTTAATCAATAATAGTTTGGGGTAGCAGAAACAACTGTATTTGGATTTGGTTGTTGTCCTCACTGATCCAGCAAAGGAACAAAAAGACCAAATTTTCACGAAGCGTCAGTTAAGAATGAGACAACCAAGTATTGCCTCGACACGATCTAGAGCTGCCGTAATTAACTCTTTTCCGTTCACCCTCTTTGTTGATCTTGTTATTGCACGCCATGTGCATTCAGTCTTTTGATGTACCCGGAAAACGATAAAAATATTTAGAAAAAAGAAATACTTAGAACAATTGTCATGATACCATCGCAACACATTTAAATTGATATATTCAAATAATGTGGACGAAAATAGCAACAACAGGTCTTATCAGGAAATTGAGAGCTTCATCTACGTCAGAAGAAACTTAATTATTGGTCTATTATTTACTTCATTATTTTTGGATAATTCAATAGAAGATATTTGAGAAAAAAACATGTTTTAGAATTTAAACATCAAAATGTTATTGAATTGTTCGGTGACACTTAACAACAGTGTGTCAATTTTCAAAGCAGATGGAAACCAAATTTGTTTCCCAGTCATTTTTGCCGCCAGTAACATGTAAAGAGGATATTTCTTAACGCCTTAACTCCCATATCCCACTTCTTCTATAGTTTGTTACCAAGGGCAACTGTGTTCGTGTTGTGTGCTACTTGCATGTATTGTGTTTACTGTATTTACTTACCCTACTAAGTTTCTTTCCACCTTAGACCTCTGAAACACAAACATTTCAGGATGGATTCAGGTGTTCTCTTGTATTCCTAAAATGAATTTTCTTAAATGTGACGTGTTCTCGACGTTTTTCACGGCAAATATTTTCTTAAATTCCCATAGCTTTAAATTTTACGATGTAGACTTTTTAAAATAGGAGCCGCTCACGGACAGCGTCAAATATAAAACCTTATTCAAAGAATAAAGACAAAAGTAACTTTTTAAAAATTACTTTATTTATGGCTTATTTCTAGAAACAGGGTCGTTCTTTAGTAGACCATTCTCTTTTTTTGCAATTTTGACATAACATTCTTCAACTTTATGAAGAGGAAGCTTGATAGATCTTCTTCCTTCTGGAACAAAGACATTTCCGGCGATTGCGACAATTGAAGTCAATCGTATGTGAAACTTTTCGTTTTCTCAAGATAGTTTTTACGTATTTTCCCAAACTGAGAAGAGCTTCTCATATTTCAATTTCAATTTGACTTTTGTACTTCGCAAAAAATGAACAGCTGGGTAAAGTAGCCATACATTTTTTAGTAACAAATGCTTCCTTTTCAAACTCTATTGTTTCCTTACACGTTTTAGGATGAATTTAGAGGAAGCAGAAAATATCGAGACAATCCGAATGAACACTTGAACAGCTAGCATAGAAGCTTTAATTAAAATTTTAAAAAGGAATAGCTTACGAAAAGTAGGAGAGATATCCCAAATTCCATTCAGTACTTTCAGTACTACGATTCAGTATTACCATACGATTCAGTACTACGAAACAGACAAAAAAGGTTACATATGAAGAGTGTAAACCATCCAAAAATATGACAACGGAAATAGGGGTTGCGGCGGTAACTTCAGTGGTTGAAGGCAACCAACTTCAGAATGTCAATGTGCAAATAAAAAATGAATTTTCAGGGTGCAAAAACACCCGCTTGGTTGAAACATTTCGTTTTCACAGTTTGAATTCAGAAACAGTGACTCAGTATTTGTGTGACGCTGAACTTTAAATTTAAGTAAGAGTATAAAGTTGTCACAAAAGATGTTCAAGTGTTTTTATTGTAGAAACGACAGAGAGAACACAATTGGCCAATAAGTTGCCAGCAAAGCTTTCTCGAATTAACTGTAGTAGATTCAATTAAAGAAAAATTACACGCCGTTCACTGAGAAGGGTGTATAACTGACAAATAGTTTTACCTAATTACTTATATTTGAACCAACTAGGGAAAATATGATATTATTGTTCTTATAAAATTCCAATCTTTATTTTGAAAACTAAAAAACCAAGACTTCATTCTTGCTGACCTGTTCATGCAATCAGAATCAACCCTTCAAAGGTTTATTTACATTTAAATATTTCTCCAGTCGTACCCTAACCCATATTGAGACGAACTTTGAACGTTTTAATGAATCTACTTCGTGATAATAATGCAGACCTGAATTGAAATTCCTGTAGTCCCTTTTTGACCTAGAGGAATCGTAGTCTCAGAGGCTGATTAGTCCCTTACACCAGGCTATAGTAACTAGGTTACAACGAATGCCAACAGCAGAGAGGATAGATATTTCGGTCCGTCTTCAGAGAAACGAAAAGAAAATTGAGACAAAACTGACACACAATAGGGAAAATGATAGAATATTATTTAAATGTTGAAATTTTCATGGACTTAGGATTCGTTTTTCAGATCCTTTGTACAACTCTTCTCCTTGTTGGCTTATTTCCTGGTCCTTATTAGCCGACAAGTAAATGGCCTCGGCAATATTGAAGCCAGTATTCATCACCAACGAAATGCGCTGGGGAATGTCACCACATACTCCCTGACGCTATGCTTGATACATTTGAAGAGAATTGGCAGCTCTGCTATATTTATAACGTGGGATAATATTAGTATAATCTTATGCTTAAGATGACTAATGAGGAAAAACTGAAAGAAATAAGAAATGCTAGAATATTGGTAAACTTTTCCACAACTTATGACTCTGTCCCATAGCATTTTTTAGAAATCATGAACTTCGATCTTGAATAGATTTATGAACCACGAGACAAATGATGCTGGCACACTAAAGAGAAGAATTTATGATTTAAAAAACATCAGAAAACCAGAAAACCAAGACTTCCACAATCCAAAAGTTGTGAAGCACCATGATGGCGATAGTTAATACTTGGAAAATGAGATCCTCAACATACCTAGCTGTATAGCTCAAGATTTACCCAAACCTCAGTACAGTTATATTTATCCCTGGTGTCAAGTTACGGAGGTATAGTTTAAGATGGTTATCCTCGGAAGTATACCACCCATTTTTGACAGAATAACCTCAGCTTGGGACAGCTCACATCTTCCAGAGAGAACTCTCATAGCGTTGACCTCGAGATTGCTGATTGAAGAGCTTCGAACACTTGTTAAGTACAGCGGCGGAAAAAATCCAGACAACGTCGCCTTCTTCGCCGATAGTTCTGCTGAGAAGCAAGGTTACGCGGCTCAAGGCTGTCAGCGTGGTGGAAGAGGAAATAATCGTGATTGCAGAGACGAGCGTGGAAGACCCAACAGAGGCGACTACCAAGGACGTGAAGGTCGTGAGCACGACAATCCAGATTCGATTAAGGAAGACAGGTGACGCCACTACTACAATAAGTCAAACCACTTAAAAATAAATAGTAGAACACGCTTTTGACATGAAACTGAGAACAGACCGAAAGAAACTAGAAGCGATCTAACGTCTAAGAACCGAGTTGACAATAGAAAACTAGCCTCTATTCCTCTTCAAGTATTTGTTTTTATGCTCGCAGCCCCCGATATCTTCGATTCAGCCAGTCATCACATGTCAGACCAGGCGTCTTATTTTTCCTCAATGGCACCGAATCCGAAAGGACAGTGGCTAGTGAAGAGTATTTGATGAATTCTGTTGCCAGTTCTCGGTCAAGGCACAATTGACAGTTGCTACAGTTGATAATAAATCTCACCCCTGAGAATTTATAAATGCTCTGTTTCTTTCCAACCCTCAATGCACAATTGATTTCAATTGGAACAGCTACCGATGCCGGTGCCGAAATACTGTGCCTTGGTAACAAGGCTGTCTTTAAAATGCACGGTAAAGTTGTAATGTCCGGGAAGAGGTCAGGACAGGACATTCATCATCTTAATATCGGATTCGACAACAACAACGGCCTAACTTTTGCTACTGCAGGAAAGAAGAAAATTTCATTCTCAATTATTCACCAAAAATTTTCTCATTTAAATTGCCGCTCAATAAAGAGAATGGCTGAAAAGAAAGCCGTTGAAAGACTCGATTTGGAAGATTCTGAACCAACCCTTTACCCATGTAATGGTTACATTTTTGGGAAAATTCGCCGCATTCCTTTTAAAAAAGGACGCACTCGAGCCACACGACCAAATAAAAAAATCTACTCAGATGTCGGCGGACTATTAAAAATTATCTCCATCTGTAGCGGTCGTTTTTACTTCATTTTCAAAGACGATTTCTCAGGCTTCTCGGAAGGTCACATCATCAAATACAAGTCAAAAGTTAAGGGGTTGTTCAAATTTTGTGCATCAGCAAAACGCAAGACCGACATTCAAGTCGCAATTCTCCGAACTGGCATGGGCAAAGAGTATGAAGCTTAATCGTTAGATGAAATTGTTTGATTTGGCCAAGGAAGGTATCAAACACCAAACAACAGCTTCATTTACCCCTCAGCAAACTGGAGTTGCTAAAAGAGCAAACAGGGCGTTTATAGAGGCAGCAAGAAGCAAAGAAAATCTCTCCTGTAATGGTGGGAACCGTTCTAATTTGCTGCAATCTACGTACGAAACAGGTCAATGTCCAACACTGAAGACATGACTCCCTAGGAAAAATATTTTGGCAAAGTACAGAAAGTTGACCAGGTTTCAGAGTCCCTGCCTGTAGACCAATAGGTTACGTTCCAAATGCACTTCGTCATAAATTTGAACCAAAAGCAATATACTTGTTGGTTCTTCGGGTACAGAGAAACACAAAAAGAAAACTTGAAAATTCTGGAACGATGAGAAGAGAGAAAGTAGATACGCTATATTCTTTGAGAATGAAATTTACTGTCGAAGGTCAGATGAGCAGCTGAGCAACACAACCCTTCCTTTCACAGAACCAATTCTGATCGTGACAGAATTACTACAGCAGCATCAACCTTAGAACCCTGATGGATTAGAACCAGTTCACCCTGTAGAAATCGAAGCAGCAGCAATGGGATGAACCGCAAAATCCTGATGACCGGAACGAGATACCACCGCTGCCATCACGCCGTACCAGAACCAATTGCTGAAATGGAAGTTGACCAGGTACCTGAGCAGCTTCCTCTAATGGATTGGCCTGATTCTGCAGTCGCCGCCAGTAAGGAAATCCGTCAATGCTCGATCGACAGCTGCCGTCAAGTTTTGAGACAAGCGGAAGGAATCGACTCCTGTTACATCGACTCCAGTTTCCGCCTTGCAGATATTGGGGAACAACCGAGGAAAATCGAGCAACATCTATTCAGAAGACGTAGTCGATTCCGCTAACAAGAAGACGACTACTCGGCCGCAAATAGACTACCGTCGGGAAAAATTAACAGCTCACGTTCTCGATCAGCTTAAATCACCACTCAATCTGGAAATCTTGCGGGAACATCGAATGGAGTAGTCGCTCAATTTGCTAATAACCAACCGAATAACAACAACTCCGAGGGCAATAATAATAACAACAACAGCAACGTCGTTACCACCCAGCAGGAGAAGAAATCCAGCAGCAACATTTACAGACGGATGGCCGAAATCACGTCGGAAGAAGAGAGTATCTCTTCCCCTCCCCCGTCCCTACAATTCTGGACCGCTCTTCCAATCCATCATGAATTAATGTTAACAGCCTGCCACAATCATTCCAGATTGTCTGCCACGCCCGTCCAGCACGTAGTCAGTAGCACCAACGGCAACGCAACTAACAATGGCAAAGTGATGAAGTCGATGACCGCCGAGAACACATAAGAAAAAAAAACAGTTACAGATTTCTTGATAATGACGGCTAAACAAGGCAAAAACAAGTTGAGTCATTGAATTTTAAAAGATACAGAATATCTAACATTCGTCTGCTTAGAAATGGAAAAAAGTAACATATCGAGATGTATTGGTTTTTTAAGTTCCGTTTTTCGTTCCGTTTCTTTTTGAGTTTCAATCTCTTTAGAAAAAAAACGTGGGTTTTAATGTGATCTAAGTAATTTTCCAACTCTTTCAAGTTAGAAATCTCGCCGCTGCCTTAACTTTTTGGAGGTTTTTTTGTATCTCTAAGCCAAACATTTTCTCCAAGTTTAACAACCTCTGATAAGGATATACCGAGCCATACAAGTAAATACAAGTAAGATAAATGTATAACACAGTTAAAATATACAAAAAATCGCCAATTCACACTACAATTATAATTTTCCTATATTTAGTTTATTCGTTATGTCCGATGATCTTTGTTCACCAAATGTTGTGCCACGGCTTTCCGTCAACGATGGTGTCCGTCGGTCTAGTCATACGCCAAAATGCACAGAGAAATATCTCGAATATCAGCATCAGCAGAGTCTTTCTAAAATCTGCAAATGGGTACAATACGATGAAGAAATACCTCAAAGGGTCCTCTACACTGTTTGGAGACCCTGATGAACCCTAAAGTTTCAAGGAACTAATGAAATCTGAAAACATCAAACTGCGGAAAAAGGCTGTAGAGAATAATATAATTCGTTGATCATTAACGAGACTTGGACCTGGACTTCCACCTGGACGCACTGCACTAAGTGGATAGGGAAGTATAAACCAACTAATGAGGGAGTGGAAGAACGCTGGAAAGCCAGATTCACGTTGGTCGGATCTGCTAAAAAAAACGAAGTCGAATTCAAGGAGACCTTTGCTTCAGTCCTTTACCATTCACATTGGTTTACAAATTTTCGTAATAATCCAAGGGGTGGAGGAAATACCGAAGGCGAGGCATTGAAATGGGTACAATAAGCACCCCATCCTACCCCCCACCCAAAAGAAGGTATTCTAAAGAATTTCCTATTTTGCGGCGGGAGTCGAAAGGCATGATAAGCGTCCTTAAAATCGACGTTTAAAAAAAAAACATGAAGGCGGATCATTTCTTGAAGTTAGCTGATGCATTAGATCTTAAAATGTTCCGTGACAAATTTATGTGAGGATCTTTTATTTGTGATGAGGAAAAATCCGCTTTAACGCTTTGGAATAAAAATAGGCCGCTTATGAATTCATCTGTCGGTTCAATAGCGCTTTTCTCTAATAAACTATTCACTTCCCTGTCACAAATCTCTTGCTGACTTTTTCCCATTTTCATGTTATGGTCCGATACTGAAAAGGGGGGCTAATAAAATCAATTTTATCTCTTCATCTACTAAGTTGTTAAGATCCCGAGTTCTTTGGATAGCAACTTCTAAAAATCAACAAATTGACACAGCCTGTCGTCCACTTTGGCAGAATCCAAAACCAATAAAGGAAGAGATGATTCCGACACCTAACACCGTGGTTAAAAGCCACCGTACCGCCGTGGCTGCTACCGCTTAAACCTTTGGATACTCCTCGAGCGCTGCTGCCATTTCGAGACGATGAAAATGAAGGGCCACTGCCACGGATGACGATTTTGAGTTGCTAATCTTCCATGGCTTCTTTCACAATCCCTTTGATGAAGGTCCTTCCAAAGTCTTGAAACGGTTCTGATCCACGAATTAGGCCTTGTTCTTTTGGACAAGAAAAACGTACGGCATGAAGGGCCATACATTAAAGCTCTTTTTTTTGTTAAATATTTATTTTGGAACCTGTTGTCTTATTACTCTTTCCCCTGTCAATCAAGTCATCTTCCTTTCTGATAACGTGGCTGCCAATATTTCTGTACCGATGTGACTTCTGAATTGACAGGTGAATACTGATAATTGTGAATATGTTTTCCTGGCGAGTATTTATTTTCCATGATTGTGTCCTTTTAGGTAAGTACTTTTCTCGAGTATTTGTGACTGATTGATTTTGACGTGATATTCTTCGCGATCGACACGTTTTTTATTCTCTGACAAGGTGGCCTACTTCATCTAGGCTTTTCTTAGGTATATGTTGAATTGCTATATTGTCCGCCAACCATGCTAAATCTTATCCCCCTCCAGTTTTGTTACATGTATATGTGGGTGTGTATCCATCCAAGCAGGGCTCCCATTAGTTTTTTTCTCATGGAAGACTGTGTCACTCCTTTTGTTATCGACTTTTTCCCTCTTTTGACTAGAACTGGTGATCTACGAATGAAATCTGAACACATTTCGTTGATTTCATACGAATATACAGTCCACTCACGAACCGACCGACCACGGCAGGAAGCGGCACAAATTTGGGGTCAAAAATTTTAAATTTTCGTCGGCTTGCGATCGATCTTCTTCAGATCCCATGATCTTCTTCGTTTGCTGCCACGATTCCTTGGTTTTTGCCAGTAATCGTCTTGTTCTTCTTCTTCAACTTAAACAGAACTGGATCTGGAACCTCGTCTTGTCGTCTCCCCCTCGCCTTGTTCTTCTTCTTCCAACTCCAACAATTGTCTCTGTGTGCAAACCCCCCACCCCCATCACTTATGTCTCGTGTGTGTTTGGTTGGTGTTTACGCATTTTATTTGGCATTTTTTGAATGAGCGATTTTCGATCTGATTCTCTCTCTGATTGTGATCTGCGATTCTCAGGATAACGGGATCACCGTGATCCCGTGAAAGGTGAATAAGTAAGATGTCAACGCAGTATCTACCACATTGTCCATTGGAGATCCTCTGAATTCCTTCTTCTCAGCCATCTTCTCCCGAAAAAAGGACGTGCAACTTCAAGAACTTTGTACTGTACCAGCTTGAGAAATTCCTCATTCTATTCCACTTTGGTCAGATATGGGTCTCTGATGTTAGAATCGTCGAAATAAGGTCATTTCAACTAAGAACAAGAATTGAGGAAATTAGGATTTAAACTCAAACCCGAAACTTCTTTGCTTCTGTTGGTTTAAAAGGGAAGAAAACATACAACTTCTAAAATCTAAACTTCTAAACTGATCTTGCAGCACACCCAACCATTTGTTTGTGGCCCGGGAGAGGGCTTCATGTCTCTGGAGTACAGCTACTATCTCGTTCCTGGTTACGACGTTCTCTTGGCCGTTGATCTCTATCACGTTGCCGATCCTTTTCTTCAAGTGCCTGGCTACGACGTTCTATGATTCGTTTATATCTATCGCGTTGCTGAGCCTCTCCTTATGAGCCGGGCTGGCGCGTAACGCTTTACCTTGGCAACCGTCTCTCCCAGCCGCTGCATACTTCCGCAGCTCTGCAAATTTTAATGATGTTCTTAATGGCGATGGCCAGTACGATGATTCTCTCAACCGCGACTAGGGAATCAAATTGTAAATGCATACAAAAAATACAGATGAGACAGTATTATAATAGAATTTGTTGATTTCCATGGGTTAAAAAATTCGGAAATAAAATAAAAACAAAACGAGCGAATGAAATGAAATCAAGGAGAATTCCAACAAACAGTGGAGAATAAGCTACAAACAGCGCAAACTGAGAAGCACATTTCCAATCGGAACCGGATCAATTAAGTCGTCTAATCCATCAGCAGTCACTCATTTGACCAACTCAGGCAAATCCAGAAAAGTATCAAAATCAAAGCCGTGGGCAAGTGCCGTTGATGAGGAACGCTTTGCTGAACGGATTGCGATATATGTTGGACCAGAGTACCCAATTGCACTAGGATTTCCAGGCTCGTCTTTCTTAATGACAATCGCTGAAAATAAAATAAAATAAAACAATAACATCTATTTATAACTCTGAATTTCTAAAAGAGGCAAGCCTAATGGGAATTGTATCATACCTAAATAAACACATGGGATTAGTTTATGCCCAACCACAAAATCGTGGTCCGGAAGCCGGATTCTATATTCCATATGCATGAGTAAAGGAGCTTGTTTGCTAGCTGCCGTTATTCTTATGTGTACTCGAGCCTTATCGTCCTAAGATATAAACAAAACTTCGTCGTGGCCCAGAGCAGAGGCCAGTTCTTCTAATCTCCTGATCGTACCGGCACAGAAAATCCCATCTGGATGCTTGATGTGATGATCGTTTTGAGCTCTGATGAGTCTTACGGGAACTGTGGTGATATGGCGTTTCCCCTCACTATTGTTGCTCATTTTGGGTTGAAGGCGAAGATAAACAGCTGATCTCTTTACATTAAATCCATCCTTGTTCAGCTGAGAAGTAAGATCATCCAATGTTATTATGCTTCGATATACTTCTGTTTGCCGTTTCTCATGAGCTGCCGACCCATACATGGCAATTTTAATGATTTGCTTCAAAAATTCCGAAGACATAAATTGTAATTTCAGAAATGGAATATGCTTTATCTGAATTATCAACGGAAAATTATTCTTACCGGTTGATCGGCTTCGATTGATTGACGTCCTTTGTTGGCTCGTAACTTCAATTGATTTTTTAATTCTGATTTTTTCTTGCAGGCTTCTTCAAGTTTGGTTTTTCTTTCTTCTCTAAACTTTTTCTGTCTCTTTTGACCATTTTTCTTTTCATTCAGCTTTTTTCTGATTCTTTAAGTTTCCTTTGTTTTTCTTTCAATTCTTTTTCTTCCCCATCGGTTAGCAAGCCTGTTGTTTTTCTCTTTAAGACAGTAACGAGATCAACATTTAATACATCAATTTGGATTCGAATATCTTCCTGAGAACGAGAAGGGAAACTTCTTTTATTTGAAGAAGGAGATGATGTACTAGGCCCAGCAACAGGGTTATCCAAAGGTTCCAGAGATTGTGAAGATTCTGGGTCAAATTTAATATCATTGTCTGTATGATCCCCATCATTGGAAACTTGTTGGTCTAAGTTGGCAATTTAGAAAAATAAAGAAGCATTTTTCCATCTTTTCTTTTAGATAAAATGGTCAAATCCTTCAAACTTTCTTTAACTCTCAAACTGAACAAAGATTTGTCCCCCTCTTTCAACTTCTTCCAATTTTTATTGGCTTCAACTTAGCATATCTTCTTATCTTTTTCGGGATAAGCCAAGCAATAAGCTTTGTAAAATTCATCATATAGTTTTGACCGTCCATTTCTAGTTGATAAGACTAATTTTCGTGAATGCTTTTATTCATAAAAATTTAAAGCAGATGACGACATGAACTCAACAGAGTTCTCTCTGTTCAGAAAATAACAATTTAATATGTTGCTTTTTTACCGCTAGATGGCATTTGTAATAGCCAAAATTGTACGTAACGCGACGCAAAACCCCTCCGCTCCCCATAGTAACAAACCGTGACATTTTAGTCAACCCCCTACCCCCCGAACCCGTTACGTAATTTATGGACGGCCCCTTACAAATTGATTCCCTGGTTGGGAAGACGCGGTAAATTTTCTCTAGAAACAAATGAACAATATTATCGAATCGATTAACTCGCTACGATTAGCTCACAGTTGTGTGCATATTTATTGATACAGTAATTGTATTAACATTTTTCAGGTTTCATTTCATTTTTCAAGAGTTTTCTTTTTTTAGAGAATTACGATGCTTATTGAAGGATACTTTATCTTAATATTAAATGTAACAAACGTATGTCGACTTTATGCATGATCATGAAACTCATCTTAAAAACTACTGGACAGATATCCCAGTAATGACGAATGATGTAAAGTTTCGTCCAAAAAACCTTTCCACTATAGACTTAACTAATTAACAAACAACTTTTTCAACAATACATTATAGGATGTCCTCGTACCGTGAAGTCAAACAAAGCTACCAATTTAAAACATGGAGGAATATCGGAAATTCTCAACATTTATGCAAATCCATTATTCTTCATTACGAAGTTGTTACTAATATTACAGCTCATTAATAAATTCTTAATAAAAATCTAGCCTACCTTAATAACTTGGAATTATTTCGATAGTTTGTACTCAATTCTCTCTAGAGCTCCCGCTAAACATTCATATGTGATAAGATCCCTATCCTTTTTAATGCGTTCAACATTTGACTTAAATGATCTTAAATATTAAATTCTATTAATGTTTACCTCACACTCTTATCTATATTAGCTGATACAGTAGATAGGTACAGTATCGTCCAAAAAAATCCGAACGCACCTCTTTTTCAAAAGCCCAGTTTAATGTAGATTCTTTGTTTTTAACTTTCAAGACTTCATATTATGTGTAGAATTAATTGTTTTACAAAGTTCATTTATTAGAATTAAGAAAAAAATGCAGAAATATTTTTTTTAAATAAAGAAAGAGACCATGGTGTTCGGATTTTTTTGGACGATACTGTACTTAAATCAGTCAGATTTTAAGAGTTCACTAGTTAAAGCAAATTCCTTTAGTGATTTTGTGCTAAAACATTCTGGCTTTCAAGAGCTAAGAATGCGCTGTTTGAGTACGTTTCTTTTGTTAACCTAACTTGTGACTTGTGGACTTCCCTTAACGCAAAGGCAATTCTTGCCATCACAGATCATTGAATTGACAATGACTTAATGATGTTTTAAGGGTCAACAGAGCTCATTCTCAATTTCTCAATCAGTCTCAGTGTATGCAATTTCTCGGTTGATGCAGCAAATGTTTATTCCAGAACTTTTCGATGATACATTTTTTAATTACTTTTAGCACCTTCATGTCGTCTATTCCCAAAAAAGAATACACCAAAGTATCAGTTGCAAGCAATTTTGAAACGACCGATTATGCAATCAATATTTAGGTGAAAATATGTGCTTTATAGGCACCTGGGAGTGGAGACGTAGTCTTACGAGAAAGTGTACAGTATCGACTGCAACTTTATTTCAAATTCGTGTAAGCCATGTAGAAGTGTTACCAGAACAGGTGTAGCCAGTGGAATGGTGAGAACTCAAAACACTAGTAATCTTAGTTTAAGGAGTCAACTCGCTAGTTCAACTTCATTACACAGTATTCTTAGTCTTTTGGTCGTCGATACGTCTTCAGCAACTGTATTGTCAAGTTTTTTTTTGTCGCTCAAATCCCACTAAACACCACACTGAAACTACAGCTATAGTACGTACAATAACTAAAACGAAACTTCTTATCCTTGGTATCGTAGAAAATGCGAGGACTTCTACTGCAATTTGCGAGAAATTTCATTGCAAGTGTCGAGGAATATCATTCTATCTAAACCAAATACTGTACAACACAAGAAACAATGTCTAACATAATTTTTTTTACTAAGTCCTTGTCTGTCTTTCTAAGTCTTACAAAAACTTGTCAACTGCAGTTTATTTTATGACCATAAGTTTTTTTTTCCTTTTTGCGACACCACATTGAATTCAATTCTTTAAATATGATGTAATTTGGTAGCTCTTCTTTGGTGTTTCCAGTGCAACGCCGAACCATGTCTATTAATAAAAAAAAATTTAAAGCAGGCAGACAGAAATATTTAGATTTCTATAAGATTTTACCTAATAGAAATAAACAAATTACTTTATCATATCGTTTACATAGTTCAAATTACATGAATCCAGTACACATCCAGTTTTCAAATAAAATAATATATTCAATGGTTAAATTTTGATGCAAACCTATATACGAACAATTTTAGAAATCAAACCAGAAAAATTCAACAAGTAGACGAGGTCTAAATTGGTCAGTTTTCTACCGCCTACCAATCTGAACATGCCACCATAATTTTCTTAGTATGATTTCTGAAGTATTCTGGTATTAATTTGCCTCAAAACAATCCCAGAATCATTCCACATATTTTTGGGTATGATGGCATTCATGTTGGGGTTTGATAATGGTTACCATATCGGCTACAGCTTGAAACAAATTGAGTCGAAACCAGAATACAAATCAGTGTTTCCTAGTTTTGGATAAGGTATAAGATCTTTCGAAGTATCTGTATCTTTCTCCAAAAATGTCGTTATACCTTATCTTACCTGTTTCATTCAAAATATGTATAAAAAAACAGGTAAGATACCGAAACTTGCAAATTTAACTTTAACTTTTTTAAATCAGGTAAAGTTAAGATAAGATACCAACAAAAGTGGTAGATTTATTGTGGCTCCTCCGCCTAATAAAATTTGCTGTTTAGTACTATCCTTTCATTAATTGACTATTTTGGCTTTCTCCAATTCGGCTTTACAATATCAACGAACGTAGTTTTTATTCATCGTTATATCCCATATTCACTCAACAATCAGAAAAAAATCAATGAAACCCTAAGAACGAACTATTGTTTGAAAAGCAATGTGGTTATCTGTTTTTAATGTTTTTTTTTTCATTTATTATTTTTAATTGTTCATTGTGTTTTTCCAATTAGTTTATTTTTATTTAAAAAAAACGTTTTTGTGCGGTGTGTACAGTCATGTATAAGATCTCTTTGCTAATCTAATAGAAAGTGCAATGGGAAGTTTACGCCCCTGTATTATAAATTTGAGATTAATGTTTTTGTGTTGCAATTTAATAATCATAATTAAATGTGAAAATTGCAAACGATGGATAGTAAATACAGAATGGAATTCTGTATCCACTATCAAAACAAATTATCAAAAGTAGGAGTGGGTTTTTTTCGTTTCGGGAAAACATATCTTAGCAAGTATCTTGTATCTTACTGGGATCGGAACTGTATCTTATCTTCTAAATTCTTTTTTTTTTCGAATTCTTTCTTTTATCTTTCAACTCATATGGGCGTCAAGAATCTTATTTTATTTTTTGGACTTGAGATGGGTCTTCTGTATCTTGTTTTCTAAGTAATTTTCTCTCGAATATTTTAACTTATCTTTCCAATTAGGACTAACTAGTATCAGTAGAAAGAGAGAACAAGGAAAAAACGAAACTTTTCTACAGCGCTAATAGCACTGTTTGATGGAAGATAAAAATATGTTGACTCCCAGGGGAAATGATCCACATTTTTATACGTTAAAGTGAATGTAGAAATATTTCGAGATAAAAAACAACACAAACCATCCACAAAATAACACCAGCCAAGGCCAGGAAAAATTCGAGAAATACATATTCAATGGATTTCAATATTTAAAGACATCGAACACCTGACGTAATTTTCAAATCTTGTAGCATGAACAGGTTTAATATACAAGTATCCCAGCTGATCTTCCGTTGGGATATATTTTATAGCAATACAACCATATCTCTGTTTTTCACGATTTTTTGGTCGCATAGCAATCTGGTTGTCGCAGAACATGATGGTTGGATTCTTTTGTTCAAATCCTACCTAACGAAGAAGATTCCGCAACCAAACGATCTCTTTTGTTTTGTGACAGGCTGCTACATACTTCGGCTTGGTGGTAGACAGGTCCTTGGTTCTTCGTTTCTTGCTTCCTCGCGCTACTGGTCCAGCATTCAGTGTTAGTAAAGAAAACTGTTTACCGTCGAGAATCGAGATCTCTACCAAGCGTCTGTGAGGCTGAAAAGATTTCCATTACTGTTATTTCCCTCATTGAAACTTATTCCGATTAAGCAGTTCCTTTCAGATAGGTCAGAATTTGTTTAACAGTCTCACACTGGGGTTTTTCCCGGATTGTTGGCAATGCGCAATTTGCCCAACTGATGTCTGGGGTAGTATTGGTGGTGCAAACGTGAAAAATCCTAAATCAAATGTATAGAGAACTTGGTTAACATTTTGATCTCTCGTCGTATAGCCAAAATTCGTTATTGAAACGCCTTTTCCTGCCCAATATTATGCCAATGTTGAAATTACAAGCGGTTCGTGCTCCGGCCAATTTGGAAACAGGGATATGGTACGTCGTTGGAACTATTGTATTTGTACAATATTCAAATAACAGATAGCACAACGATATTGTTCAAAAGTGGTGCCGTATTGGGAATTCACTGTTCTATATTTTTCGACGGCTCGGGTTAAAAAGTTTTTTTTTATTTGGGCCCTAGTTTAGAAACAGATATTATTCCAAAATAGCTTTTTGACTAGGCTTGTAAGTTTTTACAATACCAATGTTGTTATTCCAACATTAACCCAATTATAATTCAAAACAGCTTTCCGACCGTGATCCAGGTTTTAAGTTTTCTTACACCGATATTATTATTCCTTTTTTTGGGGGGTACAATCTTCTTATCGCTTCTTGCGAGAAGTAGTGATTTCTTCTCTTAGTATGTCATGCCTTTCTTTTGTAGACTGGCCATTTGTGTCAGATGGATTGTAACCTGACTTGTGAATTGCTGCTGCAGTCTTCATGAAATATCAAATTCATCCTTTTCGTTTCACCACATTCGTTTTACCATGGAAGTGCTGAGACAAATGACGCTTAGTCCTATTTGTGACGAAGAAAGAAGCCTTTAAAAAAAACCACATGCCTGGTATACAAAGCGAATCAATAACAACATCAGAAAATCGCATGCCGTTTTCAGCCGTGATAAATACCTTCCACGGTATTAGTATGTGTCCCGGTGACAGGATCTTTGTAACATTGATCGTGATTGACTGTAATGTGAGTGTAATTAATCATTGTTTCTCTAATTAGATAAACAAAAGTGAAGAGGAAATTGTAAATTTTATTAGTTATCAATCAATCAAAGTGTATGTGTTTGTATGTTAGCAAAGCAGGCGATTCGCAACAGTCAAACTTATTAATGTTGTGGTACGATTTCCAACATTCTGAGTAGATGATTGATCCAGGCAGAATCCACAGCTCTATTAGAGGTAGTATAGGAGCCTCTGTCCTCTCGGAAACCAACATAAAAAATCATCTTTCCGTGTATCTCTCAACACCTCAAAAAATCCTTCTAAATGTTCTATCAACGTGTTTGCCACGGTGATTCCCTATAACATAGCAAACAGGCGTATTTCATTAGAAATTGATGGTATAAGCAGACAACTAACCTAAACAATTTTGTACCCCAGTCATTTTCGCCACCACGAACGTGTGGGGAGATTGTGTTTGTGACCGTCTCAACTCCCCTTCTCCCTTCTTCTTTGCATTACTACCAACGGTAACTGTTTTCGTGCAGTGTTATACTTGATTGTATTGTTTTTCTATACTTACGTTTAAAAAATTTACTAGGCTATACGTATTTACTTACTTCACTAACGTTTCTCCCCAACCAAGACCCAATTTTTCGATTGAGTTTTCCCGTATAGTTAGTAATTTTGTATAGTTAATACAGTTATTTAGTAAATTCAATATAGTTTTAAGTTAAATACTGATGCCTCAGTTGTATATTCCTTGTATATATTCGACAATTCTAATATTACTACAATAAAATATTTCTATGTCAGGCTTCAATCGTCGATCCATAATATTGCAGGTCAGGTCAAGTGAGTACACTGTTACTTAAATGTTGTCAAAATTTATATTTTGACTTTTCAAATGGCTTTCAAACAAGAATTAAATATTGAAAACGAACATTTAGTCATTTATTGAGGAGGACTGTAATCGGAAGAATAAAAATTATCAGAAAAGTTATTGTTTCCTTTTCTTCTTTTCGACTCAAACATTTTGGCGTGTGTTTTCTTGTATTTCTCAAATTAATTTTCTTTAATGAGGCGTGTCCTTAATGTCACCATTTTTTCTGTTGTTCTAGTGAATAAATTTCCTATATATCTTTTAAACTTTCCTATGTAGACTTTGTGAAATGGAAGACTATCACGGACAGCCTCTGAAAAATGAAACCGTATTCAAAGAACGAAGAAGAAAGTAATTACAAAAAATACTTCTTTACTATAATTGCTTTCCGGAAACGAGGTCGTTCTTCAGTAGGCTTTTCTCTTCAAGGTTTTGAAGAGAAAACTTGAAAATACGTTGATTCATCATCTTCCTTCTGGAACAGTGACATTTCCGCCATCTTCAACTGCAAAGAATCAAATGTGAAACTTTTCGATTTCTCAAGATAGTTTTATCGCCCTTACTAAAACTGAGAAGAGCTTCTAATATAAATGTTTATATTTCCAATATGTCAATGTTTATTGCACCTTGCCGTATATTTTGAAGTAATTGTAGTAAAATACGTAAATAATGCTGCAATAACACTTTCAAATGAAACCAATAGAAATATCAGTCAAGGTTGTGGCATTTCAATTGGACCATCTTCGAATTTTTCTGTTCTTACACCATCTACGTTTATTGTTCTTTTTCTGAGCACTTGGTGCAGCAAACCTGACTGAGAAAATTGTGAAGTTTGTGATGACGAACCTTTCTTTGGAGAGTGTGCTCTCTGTGATGCTTCACCTGGTTTTTAAGCTTTTAGTTTCCTTTTGTTGGCAAAACTTGCTTGGAAAATGTCCATTCTGTGATGACTGATGACAAAGTTTGGAAAAAAAATTTGTCTTCTTGAATACCTCAAATTTCATTATTTTCGAGGTGGTCTTCCAATCTTTTTAGTTGGCTGAGCATCTTTACTACCGACACATAAACTAGCTCGAGCTCATGGCAGCTCTTTACGCCCTGGAGTCGTTTGCCAGGGAGGCAACAAAAATCTCAATCCACTTAATGATGTACAATGTGACGGCCGTCAATTATGTTAACAAGGCAGGCGTGACCAAGTCGGCAAGCCTCGACGACATTAGTCAGCGAATAATATCTTTCTGTGAAATCCGCTCTATTTCATTGCATGCAGTCTATCTACCAGGAGCGATGAATTACGAGGCGGATTTTCAGTCCAGAGCCCGCATGGATGCGAGCGACTGTATGCTCGACCCGGCAGTTTTTCGAGAATCAGTTGTCACTGGATTCTGAAGATATATCTGTTTGCATCGGCCTCGAATCGGCAACTGGAGTCGTTCGTGAGTTGGCACCAGCCATTGGTCAAGGCGATAGACGCTTTCAGTCTGGATTGGCATCAACTGCAGGCTTACGCCTTCCAGCCGTTTGCCCCGATCCAGCGTTGCCTGGGGAAAATCAGGAGGGATCAAGCCGAACTAACGTTGGTGGTGCCGTATTGACCAACGCAGCCCTGGTTCCCATCACTGCTGGAACTAGCATGCGAAATGCCGCTGGTAATTCGTCAGACAGAAGGCCTCCTAGCCAGCCCGACCGGGATTCCACACCCACTCCTGGTGGACGGCGGCCTGTTGCTAACCGTTTGGCGGTTGTGAGGAGTAAGTACGAGGAAAGAAGACTTCCGAACGAAGTCATCAAGTATCCGCTGGCCACAGATCGTGCCTTCACATCTGCTACATACCAAAGCGCGTGGAACGCTTGGATTGATTGGTGTGTTAGGATTCCCTGTCTTCTTCTTTAAACGTAACCCTGGACTTCCTATGCAACCTAGCTGATCAAGGGAAAGCGTGCAGGTCAGTGACGTTTGTCGGTCCATGCTGTCAGCGACCGTCGAAAAGATTGAGGGCTTCGACAAAGGTAAGCACCCGTTGGTGATTAGGTTGATGAAGAGAATATTCGCTTCAAACCCGCCGTCGGCTAAATACAGCGGTTTTTGGATGTTAATGTGTTGATTGTATATCTTTCATCTCTTGGTCCTATCGCCAACTTGTTATTTAAACAACTAACTTTAACATTAACGGTTCTCCTGGCACTCACCTCCCTGTGCAGAATTTCCGAATTGGCTGCTATCGAGCATGATTTAATTCCGGTGAGTAATCATAAAATTTGCGTTGTCCAAATTGCGTAAAAATCAGAAAGAACCTCTCAAGTCCTTTGTGCTCGTCCGATTAAATCCGGAATCCCTCGCGTGTCCGGTAGCCTGCATGTCTGCCTACTTAATTAAGTCTTTCGACTTTATAAACCACGTTTTTGGCAAAACGCTTCGTTTAGGCCTGAAGGCCCCTCACAAAACAGTTGGGGCGTCCACAGTCGTCCGCTGGATCAAGGAAGTCTTGGCAGACTCGGGAATTGACGTAAATTTGTTTTCGGCGCATTCGACTAGAGGGTCCGCAGCCTCTAAGGAATTCGCATCCGGCATTCCGGTGGAGCGTATACTAAAAGCTAGAAATTGGGCTACAGAATCCGTCTTTTCAAGACATTATCAACGCCCGGTTGTCGAGCCAGAGCCGGACGGATTGGCAATAGTCAACTGATGCTTTAAAATCACAAGCTTGAGGTCGAAGCGATTGACATGCAATTGTACCATTGCTCGAGGTCGCGTAGCGACCGAAGAGCAGTTAGGATTGTATGTCAATAAAAAGAAGGCCTTAACCTTGTTGGTCTTCCTCGCCCTGCCCAACCCAATTTACTTATTTCTCTTATTTATTTTCTCAGGCGTGGTGGATCCTTCAATCGAAACTATTCCGGTGGCAGCAAACAGCAGTCCAACAGAGGAAACGGATTCAAAACCGGAAAATGGAATTCATAATTTTTTTGTGTATACCTAGTGAAAAAGGTCTGATGTAAAAAGGGCGGCTCCCTTGTCTTTCTTGTCATGTTTGCGTTAAAAGGCTGGGTAATAAAAAAGGGTCAACAAAAGGTTGAGGTCTTCTCTTTATTGACATACAATCCTAACTGTTGAACAATTATATCAATTCCCTTTGTTAAGGCAACGCAGGTCCAATAGGTCTTTGAAAACAAAACTCGTCTGTATAGTGACAAACAATGAAACCGGGTTCAATCATCCAATGTTTAGCCATGATACGACACGACGGATTTCAAGTTTGGGATATTGAGAAAAATATATGAAAACCGGGTTGAAACCAATATTGGAACGTGACCTAGCACTTTCGGATTCCAGGTTGGTATTTTAACCGGTTGCAGTGGCTGGCAACCCCCTGTGTAAAGTAGCCCCCGGTCTTTTAGTCAACACATGCTTCCATTTCAAGCTCTTTTGTTTCCTTACGCGTTTTAGGGATTAGCTTACGAGAGGAAGCAAAAAATATCGAAGCTATCCGAATAAACACTAGAACAGTTAGCAGCAGCTTTAATTTAAATTTTAAAAGGGAATAGCTTATCACGAAAAGTAGGATAGATATCCTAAATTCCATTCAGTACTTTACGAAACAGACAGGTTGCATCTGAAGAGTGTGGATCATAAAAAAAATATGACAATGGAAATAGAGAAAGGTATTGTCGAAAGAATCATCACGATAATTGAATGGGAGTTTCCCTAGATGAAAGAACACAATAAGAGTCATCGTAGAAAAATTCTTTTTTGAAATTAAGAAAGATGTTTCTAAAGGTAAGCTTCCTTGGTCGAGATATTTTTATTCATTTTCAATCGTCTTTGCGACATTCTGAGCCTGCGTATCGCCCCCGAAAAACTCAAGAAAGCGAGCTTCTGGATCCGCCGAGACATTAAATCAATATTTCGATTATCTTGAAAACATTTTGATTGATGTCAGGGACGAAAACAAGGTTAATATGATTAAATTAATCTTAATTAGTGATGATTTGGGGAAGAAGCGCATAAGAGGGGTAAAGTAACCGAATCAAATAAATCGGAAACGGCGTGTCGAAGAAGCTATTGTAAAAACATTTTTTTTTTATTCCCATCCGTCATTGACTTATTGAGTAAATTTTAATTTGTCTGCAAATTCTCATAAGGAATGCATTACTATGCAAACGTGGGGTAACTTTGCATCAACTCAATACTTCACCACTTCTTTAGACTTTTGGCCAATTTCACCTTGACTCACTGTAGTTTAAAGGAATTTGGAGCATCAATTTCAAATGCTTACAGCAGGCCCACAACAACAGGTATCGAGATACGACAAATGCACATGAATTCGTCATTTCTTTTTCTATAAACTTCTTTTTCCACTTTACTTCTACTAGATGGGAGTTATGGTAAAAAACTGTCAAAATATAAAATTTTCTCTGCAAAGTACTCCCATTCTGTGGTATATGGCTCTTCGTAGAGCTGTAGCCCGGGCCATAAAAACCCGGGCCACTGCCCGGGCTAAAGAAAAAAAAAAGAACAAACTGAGGTATTTTTTGCACGGGGTGGGGGTTGTACCACCAGGTCCGCGGTCCAACCCGAGCATTGGCGCCATCTATTATTCAAATAAAGAATCTCACTATTCTGCAGCTAGAAAGAGCCAGTACCTGCAGTACCAGAAAGATTAAGGTGAAGGATAGGGATAGCCATTAAATCCAACATGATGATCAGTCACAACGAGTAAAGTAAACGCTGTATACCTTCAGAACACGTGATGACGTGAAGACAATATGTCTAAACGTAAATATACTTCAAATGGCGAACAGTTATCGTTTAAACGTCAAAGTTTGTCTAAATCTCGCAACTCAAGTTCAGTTCGGCTAATTGATGTTTTCATGTTCAAATCAATTTTCATGTCTCAATGTTATTTTTGGTTAATTTAAACAAAGAAACGTTACTAAATATTGACCTATATTTATTGATAAACCTATTGATAAGTTTTTAAAAAGTATGTCTGTTCCGATTTATAAAAAAAAACCGGCCGTGACCCGGCCGGTAAATTTTTTTTGACCCTTGGGGCGACCCGGGACGGACCCATTTACGCTATTTGTCCAACTCGCTCAAACCCGTGTTTAAAAAAGACCATCTAGGCAACCCATGTAAAAAAAACGCCCATTTAGCTTCGGGTTACAGCCCTAGCTCTTCGGGGTTGCCTTTTCATTTACCAGATACTTGGCAGCGCAGCAGTCAATGATAGCGCGAAAACTGCTAGTCAATGAAAAACCCCTTTTCCCCATAAGAAATGCACGGGGGGGGGGGCGGACTTCTCTCCCTTCATCAGAGCAGCTTGCGATATAGTTCATAAGAGATTAAGTCTATTCATTAGCAATAATTGAATAATACCGTACAAGAAATCAGCAAATTCATCTCGTTTTTTAGTACGATATGATCACCTCCACAAAATACTTTATGCAGTCATAACACACTTAGATTGCATTGTTTTTCACATATTTTTATATCATTCAGTTTCCGGATCAATACAAAAAAAACGTTTTGCTGTGGTAGAACAATGACAATATAATTATGGTGACTCACTGACTCGTAACAGAAAGAGGGAAATATAATCAAACAGAAAAAAAAAAATTTAATTGGAAAACAATTCATATTGTAAATTTTCTTCAGTTAGACAATTTTTTGTTGTAGTATTCCGTGAACGCAGTCAAATTTAGGCAAATCACTGGCTCCTTATAAGAGATGCATCACCAATCGAACTTAAACAACATTTCTGTAGCTTTTTATCTACGTATGACTGGAAGTTCTGGGCTGGGGTGACGTGGTGGGAGAATTAAACGAATTGAAGAGTAGGTGTGGATGAATAGTTGTGTGAAAAATAGCAAAAAAATAACAAAATGGACTGTTTTTTAATAATATGAAAGAAAAAAGGTACAAGACACACCGGTCGATCTTTAGCAGGAACTGGTACCGTTCCTTTGCCAAAAAGTAAAACATAAACATGTAGGAAATACTCTCTCTGATGTTCTCTTGCGACAAGAAAAAAACATTTTGAACCAAAGCAGAGCAGGGAAGGAAGAAAACATGTATTTATAGAAATCATTTTTAGGTAAATGTGTTTTTTCTTTGTTATGTATACCATTTGGTAACGGAAGAGAAATGGTAAAATGGATTGAGGGATTGGGCAATAGTATATGTATGTATAATTGTATGTAGGACTTTTCAGCATCCGCCAAGGAACCGTTTCTGGTTTTCATGATTTCTTTTATTTTCTCTCTATTTTTTATTCTTTTGTTTCTTTAGTTTATTTTTTGTTCGATTTTTCTATCTGGTTTTTCATACGGTATGATGATTATTCGGTAAGGAAAAACCATAAAAAATAAAGATAATGATGATGAACGGCTTTCGCCACAAAAACACCTGAAATAGAACGTTGTTACGGGATGCCCCACCCTCAGCTCCTCCCTACCCACCGGAAGAACTGGATATCTCTTTCAGTTCTGATACTGGACGACTGCTTACACATTAAACAGTAAATATGTTTTTGATAATAGATGGAGAGAGAGAGAGAGAGAGAGAGAGAGATGGGAATAGAAAAATGAACAAGACAAACACACACACGTTGTTTGTTTTGCTGTTAGTTTGGAAGAGCAAACATGCAGACACAGATTCACCGCACGTTTTCCACCTTCGTCATGTAAAAGGGAGAATTGAGAAACATTTGTGTGTTGGGTTTTGATAATAGTTTCAACAAAAGGGAAAATAGTAGGAAGAAGAAAAACAAATTTGTGGAAGATTTAAAATCAAAGAGGGGAATCCAGTAAAAATGAGAAGCGGACGGAATCGAGATTCAAAAAACGGAAGGAAGGAGGCAAAATATGGGGAAATACCGAAACCGTTGGAAGGGAGGAAATGATGGAAAACGTTACGTTGATGGAAGAGTAATTTATCAGCCATATAAAGACGGAGGGAGTGTAAAAGAAACAGGTAAAATAGAAAGTGTTGAAGGTATTTTTATGTGCGCCAAAACGTTCTTTGTCGTTGTCTCTCCAACAGTCAACCAAACGCGCGATCATGTGTTTCGTTTTTCAAGGTGTGTTGTATATGTGTGTGTGTGTGCGCAGATGTCTTATGGTAAGGGTAAAAAAAAGGGCAAGGTGGTCACTGAATGAAGTAATCGGGATGGTCGGAATCGGTCTCAAATCGCTTGGCTTCCTCCTGCATGCTTTCCTTGATTTTCAAGATGGCCGCCGACTCCGTTTGATCCTGCAAACGATGAACAAACCAGAGTGGCTCAAGCAAATTGAAATGGGCCCCTCTCTCCTTCTTTTTCATTCGTTCAAAGAAAAGTCAAATAAAATTTTAAAAATCTTTCTCTCTCGCTTTTGACGTTTGTCGACATTTCGACAAGCTCGTGAAAACCACTTTAAAAATTTTTTTTCTGTACCATTCCGGCAAAAATATTTGTAATCTGTAAACGATCAGATTGGATTCTTTTTATAGCAAATGGACAAAAGCAATAAGAAATAAACTGGACTTTCGACTGGTGTGACGGTCCTAAAGGTGCGACAAAAAATTTGAGCTATTTTCTATCACTATTTTTTTCCATATATTTGTGGGGTAATTTTCTATTAAAAAAAATAAAAAAAAAAAAAAAAAAACGTCGAAATCACTTTACAATTTCTGTCAAATCTTCCTCTTTCCAGGAGTTAAAACGATCGTGTCTTTGCTACGCAAGTGACAAACGGTGAGTTAATTTCAAAACTTCCAGGACGAGGCAAATGAAACGCGGTAATTGTGTACAAATATCTTTTATTGACTCGCGCGTCTTGATTTTCTGTTCAAGATCCAATGAATTTGTGCGTCGTGTCGTTGACGTTGATTTGGCGGCTGGAATGAAAATGAATGTTGTAAATAAAACCACCGCCACCGCAGAAAAAAAAACAAGGAACAAACCAACGAAAAACAAAAATAATGGCAAACCATCTTAATTGAAAAATAATAAATAAAATTGGAATAGTGGATGTGTGAATTGTGTGAGGGGTAGACAAACACGTCGGAGAGACAGTTAAGGTACAAGACCGTCCACGAAAAGAACACACACACACACGAACACACACAAACACACCTGTTCTTATTTTGCTTCTTTCAATCGGCAGCAAAACAAATTGGTTGTCCCCAACATTTCTTTATTGATCTCTCTCTCTCTTTCGCCCTCTGTCACTCGGGTTGAATACCACTCAAAACGAAGGAGGAAAAAAAAAGAATTGATCAAATCCAGCCGCCCCCTCGAGTTATAAAGTTAAAGAGGGGAAAAAAATGAATGAAAGATGTAGGTAGGACCAGGTGTGAATGAGCGCTACCGATAAGTTATGATACGGAGGAATTGCTGTTTTTGTCCGTCACACCAATTAGAGCCAGAATTATTTGGAAGGTAAAAGAAAATGAGGCATAAGATTTTAAAAATAAATAAAGGAATAATACCAGGGAAGTAAGGAAATAATTAAAATTAAATAAAACAAAAAGATTCCAATAAGTTTTGATTGTTTCAGTAATAAAAAAAGGTGAATGGTATTTTGTTTTCGATCCTCTAGGGATAGTTTTCAATAGCTTTGTTGTCTTTTGTCGACTCAATCAAATACAGCATTAGGTTCATGCAGTCGCTAGAATTTTGTCCCATTCACTCCACAACAATCACGCGTTTTACACACACAAATAAGACATCTATTCGTAGTTATTACATATCATTCTTTAGAGACGATTCTATTGAGACTGAATGGGTCGTTACAGGGTCAAGTAAAAATGAAAATAACACGAACCATAATGAAATCAATTGAAAAGCACGTTCGAGTATTTATTGAATGTTTTCCTCCCCTCCCCCGCAGAATAAAAAGAAACAATCGATTTCCAGTTGGGCAGAAAAAAAATATATCATGGCCAATAAGATTTTTTTAGGAGTGGGGAAAAAACAAACAAAAGTTAAGTTTTGTTGATTCAAAAAAATATACCACTTAATTACATTTGTTTTTAAGTCAAAAGTGAGAGATTAGAAAAAAATCGAAAACAACGGAAAGAGAGTGTTGTGAAAGAACGTGTCAAGGAGAGATTACTTATATTTTTGTTTACAGACTGACGGCTAAAAAAAATAGAACACGAGTCGTAAAATAAGTTGCAATTCGTGGGTGGCGAGGGGGAGGTCATTTGCGTCGAAATGGGAGGAGGGGGAGGGAGAGGAAGAGTGGGGGAATATATAAGACGATTCCGAATGATGATTCACTTGTATCTCACAATAATTCACGCACGGCCCTCCCCTCCCGACAAAATCCAATCATAATGTGGTTACAGAGAAATAAAACGAGTAATGATCATCCAGTCGTCAATAAAATCGACAAAGGATTACGGGGGTGCAATGAGCTGTTGTGGTTAAATCACGTTTTGTAAAATAAAATAAAAAAATGGGGAGTTGAATTTAAAAAAAAAAAAAAGAAAAAAAAACAACAAACAAAATGTTTCAATGAAAAAAAAAGAGGAAATGTTTGATGCCCATTACCAATACAGTTTCCCTCCCAATTCTTGCATGTTTTTTCTCCCTCAAAATTCGAGGGAAACAAGAAGAAGCTACTTCTATTTGAGCAGCATCATAGAGAGGCTGGAGGAGAAAATATAATTTAAATTATCCGGCAAAAATGAGAGAATGGCGAACAGCACACGGATCGAATATTTAGGAAATGAAAAATTGAGGGGAGGGAGGAATCCATTCTAATAGAAATAAACGGAGCAAGGAGGGCATGGACGATGTATACGGCCAGAGTGAAATTTAAAAAAAAGGAGAGAGGGGAATGGTGGACGGTAAACGGCCATTTAAAATATAGCAAACGTTTTCAAAATGATTTTGTCTCGTTGGCATTTTTTCCTACTGCCGAGAGACAACTACATTTTTCTATTTTTTTGTTTTTCGATTCCCTTCCCGCCCTGTGTGACCCGCGAAATCCTCTCTCGTCTCAAATCAGAATCAAAAAGGTTCTTGCTTGTTTTGTTGTTTTTCTTTTCAATTATTCCTTTCTGTTCGTTCGTTTTTTTTTTTGTTTCATTCGTCGGGTTTCATTTTTTTCACGAACCGAAGAAGCTGCCGGACATACTCACATTTTCATTGGGGCCCCCGAAGCCGCCTAGGTTGTAGTCACCCATTCCTCCGCCCCCACCTCCGCCGCCGTTCCCACCGGCGTCGTCACGTGGCGTTCCCGGGCCACCGTTTGCTGGAGAACTTTTCATGCCGTCCAGACCATCACCGCCGTTCATAACTGGGCCCATAGCTGAAGGACCCATCGGTCCCATGGGACCTCCTTCAGGTCCGCCACCCATCGGGAAGTCCTGCTTTTTATTTGAAAAGTAAAAAGGAACAATTAGTCAACAGCCAAGTTGAACTTCGGGAGAGAGAACATCAAAATTGGCCAAAATAGAGACAGAAGACAGAAGCAAGAAGGTCTTTTAATTTTAAAATATAATTAATTATCCAAAAGTTTTTAGGTGACCAATCCAGAATAGAACTACAAAAAAGTTAGTGGTTTCGAAGGAAACGAAGAAGAAATGAGAAGAAAAGAATGGAAGTGAGAGAAGATTTTGATTTTCTTTTTAAAGAAAGAGGGAAGATGAGAAATTCGCGTACTCCTGGCATGGCTCCACCCGGCACAGATTTCATCATCGTGTACATGCCGTCCCCTCCTGAACTAGACGAATCTGGTTTATGATAATAAGAAAAAAACAAAAACACACACACATCGACGTCAGTCAATCAGTGCCCGTTAGTGTGTAGCTGTGGTGGTGGCAAGAGATTCCATCCTTCCGGGGCCCGGAAGGAAGGACAACTCACCTTGTGGGCTAGGCATGATGGGTGTGCCGGGACCTGGTGGTCCAGAGCCGGGTGGACCCTGTTGCGAACATCGCCGAACCACAAGAAAATAGGCACAGAGAGAACAGCGGAGAGAGAAACGCACAAAGTTGTCAAAATAAATAGTCGTTAGTTTTGAGGTCGAAAAAGATTGGGTGAAGTAAAAAGTAAATCATAAAAGAGTAAACTGGATGTTACGATTTAAACTGAAAAGTTATATGTGTGTTGTAGATATATCACGGGTTACATCCTCTTTTCAATCTGGCCGCCTTCAACTTACCCCGTAGTTTCCAGGCGATGAAGATGGATAGTTCATTGGCTGCAAACCAAAAAGGAAAACGATTTTGAGTCTCCATATATAGTTGAAATATTACAACCAATTCGAATTACCGTTGATGAATTCGGTTGCCACTGAGGCCTGGGTCCGCCAGGTCCACCCATGCCACCCATGTTTGGTAGAGGTCCACCGGGCCCGCCCGGAACACCGCCTCCGGGACCCATTGGACCGCCAGGGCCCATCATACCGGGACCTGGCCCTCTCATTCCCGGTCCAGGGCCATATCCTCCCGGAACTCCGCCAGGACCTCCAGGACCCATCGGCCCCATTCCTCCCGGGCCTCTAGGACCACCGAGTCTGGGACCCATGCCGGACATCGGAGGACCTGTTGATAAAAAAAAAGATAAAATTCGAGTAAGAAACAAGACGCCATGTAAGACAAACGAGAAAATGAATAAATAAAAAAAAAATCAAACAAAAATGATAAAGCAGGGCCAGCGGAAACAAGAAAGTGCAACACAAAGCCGTTAACGTAACACAAACCAAACAACAACAAAGGAGAAAAAACGAAAAAGGAGATAGAACGCTTGGCGGCCCAAAACGGGCAAATCGATCTGTCATCTGATCGCCGGCACTTTCAACACGAGCCGCTTAGAAACAACTACAGTTTCAATTTAGTGTGTGTGGCCGTCTACGTGGATCAATACAACGAAAATGAACTTTTTTTCTTTCATTCTTTTAAACCAAAAGAATCAAACTAAAAGTAAAGGGGTTTCAATACAAAGCGTTAAAATACTTGGTGATAGGAAAATTAATAAATAAATCGAAAAGGGAAACAAATAAATCAATAAAAATCACAGAAAGACACAAGACACATACAGACAGAGGCTTTGCTGAATTATCTGTACCTTGCCAACCTACGAACTCGCCGTCACCTGAGTCGAAGGAGTTTCAAAGATAATATCAATAAACATTATCTATATATTCATATTTTAAAATATAGTATATAATCCTATAAGGGTATTTTTTTAATGATAAAGATGTAAGGAAGAAAGAGGTTTGGAGTTGATCTATTTCAGATATGGCACATGGATAAGACGTCGGTGTTTGTATGGGCGTTCAATATCTACCTTGCCGAGTGGGATCCAGACTGTTGGGCATCATCGGTTGGCCGGGAGGCTACAAAAAAAACAAAAAAACAAGAGAAACGTTATCGGTCTGTCACGTGTAAAAAATATTTTTTGTTGGTTTTGTTTTACCCCTCCGAATTCAGGTCCCATTTGAGGCATCCGAACGCTGCCTGGTCTCGGTCCGCCTGGATAACGTGGTCCCATAAACGGCTGACAAAAAGAAAATAATCAATAAGATAAAATATTTTCTGAGATAAAAATAAATTCCCAACAGAACTAATGTACCTGTCCCGGCATCATCTGAGAGTGTGGTGTAGGCGGCTGAGGATGTGGCGAGGGCTGCGAGGCGGGGTGAGTAGGCGGTGACGGCCTCATCGCCGAATTCTGCACCAAAAGATGAAAAAAGTTGTTAAATTGAAATTCCGCGTTCGGCATGAAATAGAAACAGCCCCAACCCACTGAATTTTGACAAGGCTGATTGAATCTTACATTCTTTTTTAATGAATTAATTCAAATGAAAACCCTACCCTAATGATTACTTAGCATCCCCCCCCACCCCCCCCACCCCCACAAAATAGTCGTTTTTGTTTTGTGCAACGGATAAACTTACTGGAAAGAATCCGTGCGGCATCGGGCCTCCTGGCATGCCGTCTCCTGGCGCCATCTGGCCAAGCGGGCTCGGCACTGGACCGGCATTCTAACATGTGGCATTGAACGCGCGCGCACACACACAGACAACCAGGGCAAATAAAATAGAATAAACAAACAAACAAATAAGCAAAACTATCCTTTTTTTGGCGTAGTCTATCACAAATAAATAATAACAAAAAACGAAAAAAAAAATATAAAATAATGGAAACAAATAAGGCGCTCGCCCGCACACTGGCCCGATAAGTCAAAAATCGATACTTGGGACTCTAAAGAATGGAGGGGGGAGAGAAAATATAAATAAATATAAAAGAAAAAGAAGAGACTAATAATTCCCCTCCTCTCCACCTTTTCTAGGAGCGTCTCCCTTCCACCCAACGACGCCCTAGCCGAATCTCTCCCACCCTCCCTCTTTCTAAAAAAGAGTTGCTATGGCAACGGGGACTTACCGAAGGGGAAGAAATACAGCGCATGTGAGAGAACGGAGGTGAGAAAATGGAAATAAAAAAGAGAGCGAACGAACGCCGATAAGGTCAAGAGGTAAAGTACCGTCATAATGACGGGAGATGAAAACAAATCATGTCCTCACGGCCCTCGCACTCATCAGTTCCGTCAAGATAAGAATCTAAATATCTCCGAAATATCAAACTTGATGCAGATTTCGATTTTTCTTTCGCTCTTTTTCGATAGTACGCCGTCAAGACATGCGCGCATGGCCACACGCAGTGGATCGATCGTTCGACGGAGGATGCCAAGTCGATTACATGTTCTCCCCCGTACAGTCTATATTCACAGGGACATCCCCGTAGAAATTCTTTTGTAGAAGACCACCCATTTTTTTTCATTTCATTTTTATAAATATTAGCGAAATCATCAAAAAAGCAGGGAGGTTCATTGAATCTGTTTTTCGTAGAAACACGGCAGAACCGGTGAATGCTTGTATGAGATTACAAGTCGGCGAGTGTGTGTGCGTGCAAACAGTCAAGGAGAATGGTGTCCGGTACTGACCGCCTGTTTCTCCGGTTCATGCCCTTGAGCGTCGAATTTCCAAGTTTCCAAGGTACATCCAGGTAGCCTTCTGTCTTCTTCTTTTTCTTCTCTCTCTCTCTCTTTCCTTCTCTCTACTTCTTATCTATTCTCTTTTCGTCTTTCTTTTCCCACATACTTGTTTCTTTTCTTCTGTTCGGTTACACACAGCATCCGGATGGATCAACTCAATTTTTCCCTATCAATTGTTTGTTGTCCTTCTCTCGTTCATCGAGTAATCCAGAGCTTCTACTAGAAAATAACAAAAGCATCTCTCTTTCTATTTTGGAACAAGACCGTTAGAAATATTCACACATCCAACGAAAATCCAAGTGAAAGATCCCCCCCCCCCCCCATCTGTCTCCCCTCCGGATTCAAACAATAGGTATATCTCCTCCCCTTTTCTACCATCCAAGAGAGAACCAGAGTTGCCTATTGGTTCCTGCAAGAGCCCACACATTCCTCCTTCGAGGGTTCCAAACACAAAAAAATGAGAACCAGAAGAGCTTTAAAAAAAAGAGAAATCCTTATCCCTCTCCCCGAAGCGGGTCTACCTGCAACTTTTCCCACAAGGAAAGAAAAAAGACGAGGGTCAAATTGACCCACCTTGATTGCCCCCAGACTTCTTTGTCCTGACACGGTTTTAATTTTGAAACCAAAAAAAAAATGGAAACCAAATATATAAATGGATGTTACGCTACATGGTGGATTGTGTTGAGACACGCGCATATCCAAACAGTGGACACATTTCTAATATCGTTCGGCAGTTAGACAAACAATTTCGGGACACCTGTTGCCCTGCACCTGATGAAATACGTTGCACGTGAAATAAAATACAGAGTCCCTAACAAGCGTTCGCCTTATTTGAATCGCCACATGTTATCTGGTAAAAATAAAATTCATTCGATACAAATATATGCCAGAGAGTTCTACTTACGTGGGCGATGCCGTTGACGCCATAGCCGGAATTGACGAAACCCTGTCAAGTTAAAAAAAAAAAAAAGGAATCAATAAATATTGAATAACAAAGAAATGAGATTTTAAAAACTTATTTTTAAAGGAATCAAATTCGACACCAACACAAGATCGGTAATCAAGGACCCAATTACGATTAAAAATAAGCAAATGAGACAAGTCCAAAGACTAGTTTACATTGGATATCAGAATGAAGCTAATAAAATTCGGCAAATGTTTTTAAGAATAAATCTTTTTTTAAAAAAGGTCAAGGCAGACCATCTTCTTACATAGTCGTGAAAGGCTTTGGCTTCGCTGGAGTGATCGCACGTATCTCGGCGTTCCGGCGCCGCGCAATACAAGTCCCAAAATACACTGAAATGTCCAAGACGAAAAATTAGTTTGAAATCAAGTTATTTACATTAAATCTCACGGCTCGTCTCGTCTCAAAACTTACCACCACCATGAATGAAGGAATCCGGGTGGTTCTCCTAACGTGATGTTTTTCTCCCACCGAATCTAAAGTACAAACGATATTTTTATTAGAACAAGATTTTGTATTCCACGTGCTGAGCTGATCGTCAAACGGGGGTTAGCTGAACGCTGTCAGTCAAGTCACATAGACGGAGAGACAGTTCGACCAGAGTATCGATCTATCAGTCCATCCATCCGCACATGCAGGCAGGCAGCCCAGCAGTAGCGACCATCCACTTTAAAAGACAACATCTACCACCCCACTTCCACCGGCTGGCAAGAGATGCCGCTGGAAATTCCCCCTTTAAAACGGGCAGTATCGAGTTGTCTCATCCAAATGGAATACACACAAAAGAAATGAAATATAATTTCTTGTTTGAATCATGTATTACCTCGGATAGAAATGTCTGTGCGGCTTTTTGGGCGCCCACATGCAGCAGGTACTCGTAGACATATAATGCTAACCTATGGAGAAAGAAAAAATCATTCGAAAATTAATAAAACGTGTGAAAATGGCAGACGTGGAACCGGTCGAATATTTAGTTCTTTTTTTTTCTCTCTCTCTCTTTCTCTCTACTCGTACTGCATTGCTGTCACTCTGCCAAAAAAGCTTGGGACACACACAAGAACTGTTAGGACAACACACACACACGGCGGCCATCTTGGCAGCTTTTTATAACACACACAAGGGACCAAGCGAGTCAAAAGCCAAGCCGCTACACCACAAAACTGTACGATATTAGTATTCGTCCATGTGGAAATGGTCTAAACATCTATTTCGGAATTGTACAACTAAGCAGACTTCCATTTTATGTGCCTTTTCACAAACAAAATGAGATTTTATTTTTTAAAAAAGGAGGGATATTGGAATGAAGCACGCTGCTGCTGCCAATGTCGATTGGCGCGTAGTCCCAATCTCCCTCCACACACGCAGATCCACACAAAACACATCGGCGCGTATAACCGCGCCGAAATAAAGAGATAAAAACGGAAAAAGAATCCAAACTTACTTCTCCCTAGCTTGGGCGTCCGAGGGTACCGTGGACCCTTTGCCTTTCGCGTACATCGTAGTGTCAATTTTCGTCGTTTTCGCTACTTTGGGGGCACGGCCGGCCAGATTGACTCACGCACATCACAGTCGACTCGCGAAATAATGTTTGGCCCTCCTTTATTTTGGTTTGTCAAGAGAACTGAGTCTGTCTACAGAGCATTTTCAACTGGCTCCCAAAACAGAAATACAGATATCCCTTCTCTCTAACATACACACACACTCTCACACACACACACACACACTGGGCTTAGTAGTCTCGATTGAGAGGGAAGTGTCACGCGTGACGCCACACACTTTCTAACTCATGGCCGCGTCGCGTACACACACTGGCTGCAGAACCACACTGACAACATCCACTGGAGATAATTCTCCGGCAACATAGACAGGCACTCTCACAATTGGAGAAAGGGAGAATGACACTCGTGTCCAATTATTTCTTTCTTCTTGGGCTGGAAATACGAGCGAGGCGGTAGATTTCAGTTGAAACGGCGGCAGCAGCAGCAGCGTCAGACCAGACGATAGGACGCACAAGACTGACTGGGTGGCTGGCGCAATACTGGCCCACTGTGTAGTGATAGCGCTTAACTGGGGGGCCCCCTTTTCCTCTCCTATGTCATCTGGCGCCCTCTCAGAGTATCCCCTCAGGCGCACAAACCGAAGCGCAGTTTCGAGTTTGGAAGGTGAGGCACGCGTGCCGGTCCGACGGCACATGTCTACGCTAAGCGCCAAGTATATCTGTGCATGTGTGCGCGCTTTTCTTTCTTTCTTCTTTCCCTTTTTCCCCACGATCGAAAAATCCGGGTTTGGCAGCGCCTCTAGCGACGGCGTGCTCTCCAGCGCTCACCGCTCTCTAGCGGTGGCCTGTTCGTTTTTAAAAGGTTTTCACAAAATCACGACGCTTTTCTATCGAGAATAAATGGTATTGCGTGCAGTATTAGTCAAATAAATATTTCATGCGGTTGACGAGAAGAAATCAGATAACTACATTCGTGGGGGCAATTTATTTATAACTTTTTGGAACAACGTGGGAGAAGTAAGAGATTAGCCGGCCATGTTGAACTGACAACTGCGTCAACGAACTGAAGAAAGTTGGCAAACACCAAAGTTCTTTCCATCTCGAAATTTAAAAAAAAAAAAATACTCAACGTCATTTTCATCTTTAAAGATAAATGAATATCATTAAGGTTGTACGTCTTTAAAGAACTGTCTGTGGTGTTGCACATCCTCCCCTTTTTTTCCTATTCCATTTGCCATCCTCCGACCAATCAGCCGGCTTTTCCCTTTCTCTTGTTATTTCCCTTCTCTCTCTCTCTCCCTCTCTCTCCCCATCTTTTTTTATTTCCTCCATTCCACCACCCTTTATCCAGTTCGCTTTTGATTCAGCCGTTCGCCGGTTCATTCTTGTTTTGTTTATTTTTCGTCTCTCTCGAGTCAAACTTAAAGAACCGTTACCTCGTCTCGTCATTCGGATGGTAAGTTTTCATTGTCGTCTGTTGAGAAAAATAGAAAAACCCTTGCTCCTGAACAAAAAAATATATTATCATTTGAAATGTTCATTCCCATCTTCGTTAGGGAGATTCAGGCGGGCGAAAGAGGGGGGGGGGGTTTGAATTGTCTACGAGTTGCCATAGCATCTCTGTTCTATCGTAATGTCGACGTGTGTTGTGTATGGGCCAGGCTTTCCTGCTGCAAAGGGAAATATCGGAAAATCAATGCCTCACCCCCTCCACCTCCCACATCCCCCACTCAATCCCTCCTTCGCCTCTTCTTCTCGTTCACTATTGCCACCTGGTGGTCAAAAAAGAAATCGAACATCAGCTGTCTGTTACATTGCGGCAAAAGAATTTAAGATTGAAAAAAACAAACATTTCCATCTTATCTTTGCGTCTTTCTTTAAATAATTTGAGTAATAAAAACATTTAACAGATGGGAAGGGTTACGGGGTAATTTATTAAAAATTCGACAAATGTTGTCATGTCAAGAGATGATAACAAAGTGCTCAAGGTCGCTAAATTAGTCCGCTAAACATTTCTTGATGTATGTTTTGTTATAAATGTGCTTTACACTAACTCGTAATTAATGATTTATTGTTAAAATATTATGCAATTAGGGTACCATATCGTGGGAAGAGTTCGTGATTGGAGTTCGTCATATCTTGTCGGTGTCCGGAACGATAGGCGATGGATGGCATTTTCGCGGATCACTGGTAAGTCTTCCGGAATCCATCGATTTATTTTTTCTTTTCCCTCCTCACTCTTCATTGGTTCGCCACCTGGCAACGTTTCGTTTCAAACCTTTCTTCTTTTTTTTTTTCATTCTTTTTAACCATTTAAGTCAATCACGTGGAATTATCCCGCCTGGCCTGCCGCTTTTTAAAAATGACCTTCTACTTTCGATTGCGCAGCTTTGCCCAAGGTTTTTTTTTCTTTTTTATTCCGGCATGCGCATTTTTTTTTTATTCTTGTTGTCGTGAGCGGTTTTGGCTTCGGGCGATATTTTAGAAAAATAAATCCAGCAAGGAAACCAGTCGCGTAAGCGCAGCGCACGCAAACACCTGAAACCAACAGGATTGTGCCTTTTATAATTGTATTGCGTGCAAAGGGACTTACAAGTTTTTTTAAATTTTGGTTATGGCTTCAACGTAGTCGAATTCGATTTCTATACGAAATTGTTATTCAATAGTTATGTAATTGCGTTTGCATCGCCTAAAGTTTCTTGGCCATTATCGATAAACAGGAAAATATTTCATCAGTTTAGTAGTCATAGCGATGAATCTTATGGCATCGGGTCCGGAAATGTGTGGAGGGGGGAAATCCTTGATTCTGATCAAGTCCACTTCTTTCACTCTCTCGGTTCGCTGTTCGTGAACGTAATACATAAGTACTGTCGTGAACGTGCCGTTGAAGAGCAAAATGGAGTGGAGAGCATCTCTTGCGTCCCCCGAACCGTTGGTCATTAATGAGCTGCCGGGCGACCGTCGTCGTTCGGTTGGCCGCGCTAAATTTTCAACGTTCACTTTGTCGTGTTCGCAGTAGATGGCGATTGGAATTGTTGGCACTCTTCTCCAAGGCGGCCGACTCGAAATAAATCATATGATGAATGATTGAATCAAGAAAATATTGATAGAATTCAGCGAGCGGCTGCGTATTCGCTTGTAATCCGCTTCTATTTTTCAAGGGTATCAAAATATTTTTTTTTTCGCCTTTTCTAAGAAACTTTTACGTTGCCATAACAACCTCTACCTTTCCTCCTCCTCTGTCAAGAGTGCGGAAAAAAAACACTCTGCTATCTCTGTCCCCATACGTAACTATACAATGCCAAAGTAAATTCTTTGATAAGCCCACCCATTCTACTGCAAAATATATTTGTGCAAACCTTGGTCCAAATGCAACTGATTTACCGTATGTGTGTAGAAGCAAATCCTGGATTAGTTTGGCTCCGCCAGACGCCAGGATGTTTTTAAAAGCCCCTGCACTAAAAGAATCGCAGAAAATGGGAAATATGGAACTGTGCCGTGTGCGTCTTGCATCTGATATAATTGTGATGGATCGTCGGATCTTACATGGAACCTAATTAATTCTCCCGATAATAGTAGTTCTACACCCCCACAGACCTTGTCAATCGAATGAGAAAAACATCGACGATGACGCCAAATAAAGGCCATGTCTATTTCATTTGACATCGGCCTTAATAAGTCAATTGACTTATTGGTGGCGTTCATTGTCCTGCGACTTGATTGCTTGCTGCCCCATGCCCGTCTTTTGCCATTCCTGTGTCTTGCGCTGATTCATTAGTCATCTGGCCCGTGACGCCAACCAATAGAAAACTATTTGAGCCACGCACTTCTTGCTGTGTAGGGGGGAAACAGCTCACTGCTCACTAATTGCGTTCAAACTCACATCGCACTTCTAAATTAGATATAAGATTCCGACATTAACCATTTCGTTGCGCAATACCAAGTCCAATTTGATTTCAGACGAATTTAATTCGGGGCTGAGCATTTAGCCCTAATGATGTTTATTTTTTCAGAAATGGTTTAGTTGGAGAAACCGTTTTATTTAAAAAAAATACTCATTAAAATATTTGAATAAAAGAAGTTGTCGAGTGTTTCTTGGCTCAACTTTCTCGGTCCGTTGTTTGATTGGACACGCCCTTGAAAGAAGTGGACCCAGCTAAGGATGTTACTGTGTAAGGACGAAGGCAGACCTTGATCCTTCTTTGATGGATGCGCAGCTGGGACAAGTTGGACACTCGCGTACGACGACTCGACGAGATGAGAACAATGTGCGTGCATCAGTGATGAGAAGGAGTTTCATTCGAGATTTCAGGAAGATATGTCATTTGGGAGATGACCAAGGTTTTTACAAAATGATTTCCATCGCTAACCCATAGTCGATATAAAAGCAACGTTCAACGAAAACTGCTAACCAAACACGATTAACAGCACGTACAAAAACAAGCTAACGCCCAGAAAACCTTTTAGGCTGACCCATATTGGTAGACCACAAACCGCTCCGACGATATCATTGATAATGTCCATAAGTAATAAGCCCATAGATCTAAATGCAGCACTCACAAATTTGTCGTATTTTATTCGTCGATGGGATAACAAATGTCGTTCATTTTTCGGAGTAATCAGCTGCTGTATTATGTATATTTGCAACGGTCTACTCAATCCTGTTTGAAGAATAGCCTCTGGGAAATTATGATACACAATTTGACCAGCAAACCATGTAATGATATATTGTAGTTCTCGGACATATGAAATGATAATTACAAGGTCGCTTTTGCTCGCGGTGCTGGCCGAGGCCGGTTGCATTTGCTGGCCAGATGGTGAAACAACTGCATCAGAATAGGAATTACATTAGCGGGCAGCGTTCAATGCACAAGGTCCTTGAGGGGGTCTTCGGACAAAGTTTCTCGGAAATGCTTATGGCTCCTACATCTCGTCTAATCGGTTTTGCTTGTTATCTATTCGAACACGATGCATCTTCTTCTTCTTCCCTTGTAGGAGGAACACTGTGGCGGTTATCTGAGCAAGCGGATGGACTACTACCCGGTAGCTGTTGCAGAGCCGGCGGCGGAATCCGACGGCGGAACTCGACTAAAAGATGATGATATCGATCACGACTCGGCCATCGAGCCCTCGGAGCACGATGTAATTCACGATTATATTTCCTCCTCTTATTATTATTATTATTTGGTCGAGGGATTATTAGTGTACAGTTTAGACGACGACGATGAAAATGAGGACAAAAAATGGTGAAGGAAATATTTACTTCCACCGTCGCCTTGTCATTTGTCACCGTACCCACAGGATCCGTGCAGCATCGATCCCGATCCTTCTTTCCGACCCGTCTGCAGGGAATTTCATGTGTTATACAGTCTGGCTCACGCTGTGCCCACGCTCTATTTGAGAGCCTGGAGATCGGGTTCGTATAATTGATTTACTATAACGTACACTGCACTCGCTGTGTATGCATGTGGATACATCAGCTGATCATTTCACAAAGGCAGCCGTCTCTCTTCTATTCTTGGCTGGGTGAAAAATTAATACATAGTTGCTCATTGTTGCTCGTACTTCTTCTTTTCTGTCACTTTTCTAACAAGACGGAAGCTGCGTAGAGGCCGAAGAGTTATGGAACGATTTGACTGCTGCAGAATGTCGCCCATCATCCGACGAATTTGAAAGACTTCGCTCCTTGACTCAACAGGTTTTTCCCCCTTTTTTCAACTAACAAAGTTTACTTGTTAATTAGCTAACTGATGGCGAATAGCTCGGTCTAAAACCCCACCGAAATAAAGTTTAGTGATTACCAAAGACATTGTAAGAAATCATCAGTCTTTATTCGTGCCACTTACTTTGTAACGTATTTATACCGGCAGTCGTTAAGAAGAAAGTTTTCTCAACTATCTTTTTTTCCGCGTAGAGCTTACAGGCTCTAGGTGGGAGCAGTTGCCATGTCATTTTTGTCATTAATCTATTGAATTTTATTGAATAACATGCGCAGCAGTTGTTGTTGCAACATAGAAATATAAGGAGAGGAAGTTCAAAGGTTTTGGGATGCCAAGTATAGATTTTAATCTCATTTTCCTACGTTCAGGAACATCCTTTCCTCGGTGAGCCGTGGTATCACCTGCATCCATGCCGGACGGCCGTCTTGATGGATCTGGTTGCTGGCAATGACGTCGATGGAATTGATGCAAAGTGAGTTAGTCATAGGTTGGGTTATGTCTTTTATGGCATTACATCTTCGTCTTCTTCTTCTTCTTCCCGTTTTGGCTCTCCCTCCTTCCGTCCTGTACATCCTATATTTCGTTCTTACTTGCTGTTGCCATGGCAACCGCTATGCATTCACCTGTAAGACGGCAGCAGAAAAGCGACGAGAGCTTTGCGCTGTTGTGTGCGTATTGAACCTAGAAAATCCATTTCATCATTTTACCCATGACCCCTTCCAACTCTTCGGGAGATATTCTCCTCCGCCTTTTTTCTGCATGATTTACCGTCGAAATAACTTAACCGTGTACTACCTCTGTTGACACACACACACACACACACAGGCGATACTTTGTCCGCTGGATGTCAACTGTGGCCCCGCTGGTCGGCTGTCCCGTTTCTCATCATTATGCTTCCATTCGGTAAACGCCCTGACCCCCTGCGTTGGCCTCTCCTCGGCAACAGGTATACATACCCATCATCGACCGGATCATCAGTGTGTTTTGCCAACGAGAAAATGTATTAATCAACTAACAAGTTTCGAATAAAAACACGTGTTACTACGGTACACAACAACAACAACAGCAGCAATCGGAATAATTACTCGATATGTCGGCACGTGATTGCCTACATGGTTGGCTCTTTTTTTTATATTTGTTGTGTCGGAAGAGCGGAGGAAATAGAAAGAAGGGAGGAAATAAAGGCATTCGGGTCCGTCGTTATTGGAGACCTCCGACCACTGGTCTGGTCGGCGTGCCGCCTTTTAAATATTACGGGTGATCGATAACTGCCGGAACTGGGAAATAACAACGTTGTAATGAATATAGCCATCCCATCCGCCGCAAGAAAATGATGTTTGAGAACGTGTGCGACCACTCGTCACGTTTTAGAAACCATCATCATCTGCGAGTTGCCATGACGACGACCCCCCCCCCCAGCCCCTTTCTATTGTTGTTTCCTGTGCTGTTCTTCATCGCAACACGCTCTCACTTTTGTCCGTTGCCCAGTCTGCACACCGACCAATAACCAACCGGGTGATTGCTTTGCGGGACTAGTAACCCCGGCAGGGCTGGCCTCTCTACAACTCCCAGGTCCAGTCCATCATACTCCATCCTTCCTCTCCCTTTTTTTTTCTGGTTGCTCTACCCTCGTTGCCTGTTGCCTGGATTATTGATCAATTTCTTTCGCTCACCGGTCCCCCTTTTTTCCCTGGACAAATCTATAAAAAAATAAAGAGAGAGAATATAAAAACAAGTCTAAATAAATAAAAACAGAAACATCATCTGGTCGTCCACTATGGACAACCGCTGGGACGACGTTGCTAGCTATACTTTTTCTAGAATCTCATAACCGTCCCTTTCAACACTACAAAAGTATTGGCATAATAATTTGAAAAAAAAAAAAAAAAAAAACACGGGACGTCGGATAATATATACCGTAGGTCAAAGATCGACATTTCTTTCGGCTCGGCTGTCCAGCCGACCAGCCAGCCGGCCCACCTTCTGCTGTTTGAATTGTTTTTAAAAAAGGGGTTATAAATGTAGGTGGGGTTGAAAAGGTTTTGAGTTGAACAAATCTTTGCTCTGCATGTTCTTTTCTATCAAAACAAAAAAAAAAGACGTCGATAGAGCCGCAATGATGGTGAGTCTGCGCGTTTGCGTTGCACGCGGAAATCCTTGTTCTTCCTTGTTCCAGCTCGAGACTACAGGTGTCTTGTACGCACGGTCGTGGAATATGTAAGACCTACACACACACACACACACACACGTAAAGGACGGTGGAGAGGGGGTCTGCATCGTGCGATGGATCCAGCAGCAGCCAGTTGACGAAGAGTTTATCACGTCGGCGGTTCGCACCGTTCACTAGCTCCAGAAGTTTCACTCTCTCTAGTACCTACTGGCAGCAGCAATTTTTCTGACATCAACTGAAACTCTTGTCGCTTCGTCTGGAACAACCTTTTCCCACTTCTTCTCGATGGTAAGTTTCAACTTCCTCCAATTTGATTCTATTGGACCTATAGTTGAGTTTTCTCCCATTTTTTTTTTTTTTTTGGGGGGGGGGGGTTAGCGCCACAGACATTCCCGCGGGACGATATGCGCGGCGATATTGGATATGCTAATATTATTATTTTTTTTTCCTGCCAACTTTTGTATCTTTTACTCTTCTTTTTTAGATGCGGGCTTGTGTTTCAAATAGCTTTCGCTAGCGCTGCTATTGCCCTTGAAATTTGAATAAGACCCAAGTTTTGAATGAGACATGGAAAGAGAGTTCCTCAGCAACAGTTTTCTGGTTCCTTCTTTTTATTTCCATCGGCCATCAATGTTGATGTCAGTTTATTTTTTTCCATCAATAATCAATTACTGCCGTGCCCTTGCTCTTCACAACAGAAAACAGAGTATATCGCACACACAAAGTATGAAGAAGAAAAAAATGGAGAAGGATTACACACAAATAGACAATGAGCTAGGTGCCGTATACGTTTGCCAGTGTAATTGATCCATCCATCTTTCATGCTGGTTGCATAAGGGATATTGTGTGCAGCCCGTCCCGCTCCGCGATTCCGAGAGCGCAAAAACAAATCGCGAACGTCAGCCCATCAAAACCAAGCACGATTCTTGTTATCGTATAGTTTATTTTACAGTAAGTTTAGCTTGAACTACATTTAATCCTAGACTGCATAAGACATGCTGCGTCTTTTAGTATTATACCACTCGTAATGAATAATAGTTGAAGGTGGCACGCACACAGTGGAGCTCTATTAAGTATAATTTCAACTGGAAAGTTCTTCGCGAAATCAACAGAGCCTTGTCGGATTGGATAAGAAGCAGTAATAGCTTGTGCCGTTATTACTTTGACATTATTAGGAATTATTTGATCGCGTACGCCACAAGTTTGTCCTGAATATAGAATGCGTGCCTAGTGAGACGTATGTGAGCCCAAATCCGATAAAAAGAAATGCATATGTCGGTGGAGGTGAAACGTCTTTGTCAGAAAAAAATAGATGAAGTTTTGCCAAGGTTCGCCCAACTCAATAATTCATTGAGCCATATAACACAGCAAATAAGCGAGCTGCTGTTGCCGTGGGAGAAATATAAAATCTACTTATTTTATTATTTAACATTATGCGCCACTAATGCTACACATATCTTTTTTTAACTTTCACCTTTATAGTGGTTGGAATTAGAAGCATACATGTAACTCGGGTGCAGCATCCCACTCGTTGACATTTCCCCCGAAATCATTAACGCAATAGGTTGCGTCGGATGTGTGTGTATATATATATACCCTTTTCGCGAGTCCCAAACATGTTCCTCGTCTATTTGTCACGCGAAACAATAAAACAAAAATATATAAATATAAAAACGCATTTTTTTAAATTTTGGTTCGACAGATTGGCCCAGCCAGGATCGCGTGATGACTTTTATTCTTGCGTTGTCCGTTTATCTGAAATGGAATTGGTCAGAGCTTTCACCACCAGACAGCCGGTAATTTCAATCATTTCTTTTTTTTCTCGCGTGTCTAAATTGTTATTACTGGTCACCACGTCACTACGATATTGCTTAAGATTTCTGTTTGCAAAAATATTCATAACGCATGCAGTATTCATGGAGATGACAACTCTTTATTCTTTTCTACTTGAAAGCTTATTGAAGAGTGAATTCGGCTTCTTAGTATATATGCATAGACGAAGTCAGTAGGGAGAAAAACTTGAGAGACGTCGCTTTATAGATTTCTGCTTTTGTTTAAGTGATTGAATATTCTGCACGCACGGGTTCTATTGATTTCTTGTTAGATCTTGTTTGATCTTCTCCCGAGTTGAGCCCACATGTTCCCCTTGTCCAGGTTAAACCTTAAACGTAACAATGACCAAATGGCGCTGACATGGGAAGCAGAGAAAAAAAATCGTCGGCTTTCCGGAACAGGTTGCTAACTTCATCACCCTGTCCAATATTGTGTGTAGGCCTAACTTCAGAAAACGGCCTCTTATTCTGTTAGAGTCCGGGGGTATTATGTACTCCTCTGAAAGCTCGACACTCTGCGTCAGAACTATCAAAACCTTGTTGACCGTTTTCCCTTCATCCAATCCCACAGTAATGCCATGAAGGACATGATGATGGATGAAACACGAACCACCCTAGTCACGTGGATCATCCAATATGATGCTTTTTCCTCTCGAAACTGCCCTTCTTCTTTCTCTCCCCTGGAAGCGAATCCAGGTGTATAGTTAGAGACGACTGCATCGGCTTATTAGTTTGAAATAAACGCGGTGGGTTACGCAATGGATGGATAGAATGTCAGACGGCCATCCTCTGGAAATAGAAGGCCAAAAGGTATATAAAGAGCAGCAAAGTAGCTAATATAGTGGATCTCATGGATCAGTTGCGCACTTTAACTTCTAATTTCTTTTGTTTTCTTTCTAAAAATATTCTTTTGAGGGTCAAAATAGAAAGGGAAACAAGAGATTCCCAGCTGGAAGGAGGGTTTCTCTTTACGCCCATCATTTTGCTCCGATAATGATATCCTTATAACTTTGGCGGACTGGGTTCTTGGCATATCGACGAAAAGAATTGCAAGGATTTCTAAGATGAAAGTGAGCCGTTGCTTGCGTCACAGTTTCCTGCCTGCCTGCCCAAACATCGAAACAAAAGTAGCCCATATAGATGTATTAGAGTGCCTACAATATATAATGATGGGAAGAAAACGTGCCGATAATGCCAACAACATTGCCAAGACAGGAATATCAGTCGCGTGATTCATGTCCAATATGGCAATATCAACACTATATATAGCCTTTGGTATTTCTTTAAATATACTTTTATTCATCTCTAAAGTTACTTTTCTTTTCTTTTCTTTTCTTGGTTCGTGCTGATGATTTTATATTTATTTCGTCGTTCGGAACTTTTTGATCAGGATAATGGGTTTTGGACACGCTTTGTGAGATCGTTTATGATCCTTCGCGAAACACGAAATTAGACCCACAAAGAAAGAAAGAGTGTTTCCAATCAAACTAAGATTATCTTGGTTTAAAATCAACTCAACTCGCAAGAACAAAAAACTATACTTTGGTTTTAAATGGCACTATAGCCCTGTAAATTGGCAGAGGGACATTCAATTATATTGCGAGAGACTAATAATAGCAAACATACAGCAGTAGGTGTTGCCGGTGAACGGATTCACTTTATATGTCTGATGGCCTAACTTCATCCTCGATCGATGAAATCGATTCGGATATAAAATTTTTCATATATCCGTGGACAATCCTATTTAGGATTTTATATTCTCACGTAGACCTGTATAGCGCGCGCTTAGGATTTTATGTCTATCGAAGCATTTTGGAGAAATTGGACTGCTGCACACAACGTTGTGTGTCGTTCCTTTTTCTTTTTGCGCTGAGAAAGTATAGGGAAACATCTTCTCATTTCTTAAAAAGAAACATCAAAAGAATCCCGAAACGAAAAACAGCCGCAATAAACAGAAAGTGGGTTGTAATTGGATCGAACGAGATGAATGTATACCTACATCTAGACTGCACAAGGTGGAGACCACCAGCGCACCAGCAGACATTCAACGTCTATATGTTGGGCTATTACTGGCTGCTGCTGTTCCTGACAGACTTTGTCTCCCGGATCCTCGCCCGGATCCCTTATTCTTATTCAGACCTTTTTATGTAACGATGAATGCTTTATAATAATGCCGTTTGAATATGAAAACAGATCCCTGATGACAAAAAATAAAATTAAAAATGTAATTATTTATTTCGCGCTTGCTTGATGATCGATTATGATTTTTTATGGAGTAGGTTGAGCGCGCTGTTTGTAGAAATGATTGCTGTCTTGTCTGTTTAATTATTTATTGGCGTGTTTAGAAGAGATTGGAACTTGGTCATGCATAAAACTAGCCATACATTTGCAAACGAAAACCTAACTCCTAGTCATTTGCTATTTCTTGATAGAGACAAATATACCGTGTATGTTTTCCAACAGGTGGTAGGGACGACTGGAACGACCTTACAAAGAAACATTACCATCTACGTTCTAGTGGCAGGAATAGCCGGCGGATTGCTCCTGACCCTTGCCATTTTGCTCCTCTGCAAGTACTGCTCTCGCTTGCGGTCACGAACCAATAGCGAAAGGAATACGGCGAACCCGGTTGTGAGGTAACCTTTAGTTAATAACGTATCCTGATTTTTGTTACCATTTTTCTATTGCTGGTTGAAACTTTGACTATGTACTAAAGGTGGTACCACCCGAATACTTTTCTCTTGGACGGTCTAGTTACGTATAGCGTACCTAAGCGCTAACTTTCTCCCAAGAGATAGCAGACAAGGAAGCAATCCTTATGAACAAAGTTCCGTCTTCTCGTCCTGCTATGGAGTCTCTCTCTACCTATGGTTACAAGTTGCACTTTACACACGTATACCTCTCCCCTATTTTATTGCCGCGCATATAGACTTTTTTAGGCACTAAAGGTTGTATGCAAAAAAATAAAAGGGTCGTTGCGTGGTGCCAACAATAACCCAGCAGCGTTCATTAATTAGACATCGATATAGCGCCTGTGGAAAATTTTTGACTTTCCCGATGCCCCCCCCCCCTCCTCCTCCCCTAGAGGAGTAATGAGCCTGTTACTAATTGACTCTCAGAGAGAGAGAGTGAGGCTGCTGGCGGGGTGGGGTTGGGGGGGTTAGTAACTTTGACTAGTCAGTTATAAAAGACAGCCAAGAGCACTGATGTTCTGGCATGGAGCGTGTTTTGTAGCCAAAAGCTTCTAAACGACGAGAACGCAGGATGGGCGATATAATGGCTCGTCTTTTGAATGTCAAGTTTGATGGTTATCTTCCTTGTTTCTCCATCCGTACCAGACGAAAGGATCAAAGAGAACACTCTTCTTGGCCAAAGAGAGTCGAGTCAATCAAATCGGATAATTCTTCTCTGCTATTGTCTACCCGGATCCTGCAGGTTCATAGCGACCAACGGTTAGATGGTTCGATTAAGTCGGCTAATGTCAGTTGCCAGCGCGAACCATCGACAGTAGATGACAAAAACCCATCGAAATGAGTGGCTTGACGACGTCAATCGTTTCCCTTGCAAACCCGTTGACCTATAAGAGGGTTGCGTGTGGAACATGTCATAGAAATATACTATGCAGAGATCGAACCGACATGGGTAGGGCTTAGAGTACCGCATTCGGGAGCGTGCCGTTATTGTTTCTGTGCCACAGATGGCGCTTGTTGGTAGTCGTCTGTCGGGAATTCTCATTGATTTTTTCCTTGCGCGAGCTTTTTTCTTCTCATCTTGTTTATTCCGTTCAAAAAACCGCGGGCTAGTTAGTCGGACAAAATCACTGCCATCTAGTGTTAACCACACTAATCTAGATTAGATTTTGAAGAATATTTTGAAGAATTTGGAAGGAATCGGTAAAAATCTCATTAAAAAAAATGACAAAATTATTTTCATTTTCAAAATCATAAAAAAGTCGTGAAAGCACAATTTGAAATAATTTTAGATTGCGAAAAAAATTCCACCTGAGCTAGTTAAATTAAACCATACAGAGGTTTTCTTCTTCAGGTTTTCATCAACCTACTATTATTATTAACTATTATAAAATGCAGGCTATTATTAAAAATACACGCGAAATAGCACCGTGTACCAACACGTAGGTAGGCCATCCTGTAATCTGAACGAGACGTTGATATTGAAAGGCAAAGCGTCAATTAAACCATTGAAGGAGAAAGACGGAGAAAGAGAATAATTACTCTCTAATTTTCTCAAGTCCTCAAAGTCAGACACCCTTGATGCAAATGCAGACCCTCTCGTGGATTAACTGCAGCGGAAGAGGATCGATGCATGGATTTAAGAGTAGGAAAAAGATGGTCGTCATGGCGACCAAATGATATACTAGTCTGCCACAACTGCGCAAAGACAGACAGTCTCATGCTAAAGCCGGCCTTGTATTTGATTCGTTGGATCCTCCGGATGCTGCGGATGGGTCGTCGAAAGAGGATGTGGACGAATAGGGCGAAGAAGAGCCACAGAAGAACGTTGATGGCCCGATCGATGCCGGGGCTGGCTGCTGCTAGCTAGCTGCTCTGACGTCATTCGAACTGAATTGTGATTCGACGCAGCCGTCGACGACGTCGCAGTACATTCAGTGCACTCTCTCGTCATTTTTCTCGTCTTCTTTTTTTCTTCTTTTGGGGTGGGTTTTGTTTTGTTTGTTCCTTCACGATCGGGAGGGATCGGTACACACTCGTGGCTCATTCATCGAAGGACGCTGCAGTGTCGTCGAGAGTTTTCCTGGTGTCAACGTCCATCGATTCCTTGCGGCAGCAGGAGGGAAATAAGAGCAAAACGATTTATCATCAAATCAGTTTTTGGCGATGAGTCGTGGCCTATTATCCGTGATGTGCTTATGATTGGGCGGGTGCCATGGTGTTTTACTACTGTCCGTCTTTCGAGGCCGTCAAAGAGATTTTGGACATGGCCATCCATCAAATTTGTCCCTGTACGTCTGACGACATCTTCGACAGTGCGTGGAGGCAGTGGATCCAGCTCATGTTCAAATCGCATCGCAACACCGAAACGTCCATCGAATCTACGTCGCCCACTAGGCCGTTCTCCAGGATAACTGCTGAACAGTCGTCCAGAACGAGCAGTTGTTCTTGCAACACTCCGGATACGGTCGTTAGAGTCCTCCCCATCTGGTATATTTGTGGGTTTCGATTCATGTTGAAACTTCTTTTTTAGGAAAGAGCTGATCTGCCTGGGCCAAAATTGATTTCCCATACTGACGACGTAGCACAGATATCATTGGCATCCTGCTATGCTAGCTCAGTATTATATCCATATTTTATTGATTTTGCTTATTGTATTGCAGTGGCTGGGGAGCTGAAGTATCGGTGGCCTTAACGAGCAGCGGCGTCAGCAAAGTTCAGCATCGTCTCACTAGTTGCAATAATAACAAATTGACGACTTCGTCAACTTCGACTGGTCCCATACTCGTCACGACGTCGCAGCCAGTCGCTCCATTGTCAGCAACACTACCGTCGCCGAGTGTAGGACATCAACTGGGTAGCAGCGGTAGCATCGCTACCAGTCCATCATCGATCATCAAAGACGACCTTAGTGACTCATACGTTATTCAGGTATTCAACTAAAAATAGGGCTAAGACGCAGACAACGCGAATTTGTAGTTTTATTGCCGTTTATCCATTTTGAATAAGATCAGCAAAGCGCATCTTTTCAAGAAATACACATCAGAGCAGTTCAATTCAATTTCTGGGATTTGTTTGCAAAATGGACAGTTAACAGTTATACTCGATTTTGGCATTTCACTTCCTAAATTTTAAAATTTTCAAGGTTGAACCCATTCGGGACATGGCAGCGTCACCATCATCGATATTGGGCGGAGCCGACTCGTGGGTATCGGACGAATCGCCGACGACGCACCGCGGACTGTTGACGGTTAGCGAGGAACGTGATGACTGGACACGTCGCGAATATCAGCAAAGTGTCGACAATTCGACCGTCGCTGGAGATGACGACAATATCCCAGTCTCGACCGTCAACTCCGCACCTGCCGACGGTCGCCGGAGAAGCTTGCGCCACGCGGCGACCCACGACGACGGATCGGCCACTTCGTCGACCGTTAGCAAACGCAGACTCGACTGGCGCAACTCTCACCGCAATTACCGCTCTGCGCCAACGGCAGCCGCTAGCCGGGACTCGTACGCTCTCAACTACGACACGCGACGGGCTCTTCGGGATTACCACCAGCGCAGCGTCGAGGCCGGTTCCGTGTACTCATCTCCTCACTCCAACCGGCGAGTGTTACACAAACGCGGCGGAAGCATGAGGGAAACATTGACTGACGGCCTAGATGCCTCGTCTTCTTCTTCTTCGACGGCCACTGAAATAGCGGGAAACAGTTTACCTTCAACTAGCATAGCCCAGCAACCGCATTCGCGCTGTCAGATGATGGCCAGCCCGGCCACCAAACGCTGGCGTTGCCACACGGTCGACTGCCCTTGTTCCAATAACGTCACAGCCTCACCCGTCAACAAGGATCTGATACTCTTCGATGGCGCTTTGACTATTCATCGTCATTCCTTTCCTAGTAGCGGAGAACTGTCCAGCCCATCTTCTACAAACCGACGCCGTCATTACCATCAACACCGAAGCGAAGATCAACACAAGTATTTTGGGTACGAATTTGCAATTCAAATATAATTTACGACTAATGAGAAATAATTAACAATTTTTTTTTTTCTCTTACTGTAACGAACACAGACAAACCAAAGACTCTTTGTACGATGGCTACTTAAACCGATCGGAGAGTCTAGATTGGGAAGGATTCGAAACGAGAGCCAAAACGGCCAGCGCTAAAAGAGACGACGCGGCATCCGTCATGGTCGACGTTGATGGAACTAGCGGTCAGTTGCAGACGTCAGCTGTCGGCCCAGCCCCGCGTATTACTATCCGCTACAACGATCCTGGCAGTCTTGAAAGCGTAAAAAAATCCACTCAGCTTTTTCGTATGAGAACCGATGAATAAAAGTGTGTGTTTTATTTAGGTCAACGAAGATAATTTGTTCTTCTGCTTAGAAGCCGGAAGCAAAAATGAATTCCGTCAGCGTTTAGAAAAGACCATTGATGTAAAAATTTAATTGAATTGATCAATGTACATCATAAATGTTAAAACGAAATTATTTGTATATTAGGCCCAGTATCGTCAAGTGTGGGAGCTAAGGGCTAACCTGGAAGAGCACAATGATTTTTACGAACCGTCTTCACCGGAACCAGAAACAATCACCAATCCAGGTAAGTTCACCTTGTACTAATCGAATTGCGTGACATCAAAATTAATTTCAAACATTTTGGCACAAAGGCTTAGCGATAAGTGACGTGGAATCCTTCGATTCGAATTCTGAAAGTTTGGTCAGTGAAGAAGAGGAGATTCGAGCACGAAATAATTACGACATGATTGCGCCGGCTCAAGATTTATCGGCAGTATGCGAATCTAAAACACCGTCATCAGCGTCCATGTTGCTGGCCCCGAATTCTAGCGGATCGTGGAAAAGACAGTCGTATCGAAGTGTTTCGATGAATTCCCGACTCCCACATCCAAGCGGGCCAATTATTCCGGTGCAGAGGCCACCTCAACATCAGCCGCAGAGCAGTTTTGATTCGATCGACACGATCGAGACGTCGTCCACGGAAGCCAGCAGAATGGATCACGTCACGACCAGTTTCGAAAGCTCAGCAACTGACAGCACCAACGGTCTGGAAGTGACGTCCATCCCGCCATCAGTCAGCCATCACAGGATGCTGGCGCTCCGCAATGACAGCGGTTATCGCAGTCTGGAATCAGCAATCGTCCCGACGTCTGGGCTGGTTAAGACGCCAATCAAAGGACGGACTATGAGCCTCAGCGAAGACGATTTGAATGACCCGTTCCCGCAAGAAGCGAACTGCCAGTGCAGGAGCCAAGTGCTACACGACGAAAAATGTGAACGCTACAAGCCGATCGTTTTCGCCCGTTGCACTCGCTACGGAATGAAAGTTCGTTCCGCTTCGACATCTGCCCCACATCCATCGGCGCCACCTATAGGATGGAAAAACCAACAGCGGCTTCATCAGCACCATTCTCAACAGTCGTTGACCAGAGATTACAGCATTGACGAACGGACTGATGCTTTGTTTCGCGAGTTCAGTCGCTGCGATCCGGTTTTCGACACCAGTGGTCCTGGTTCCAAGAACGTCGGCGGAGGAAGCCGGACAGAGTTGCGAACAACTGGATTCGCCCACCGAAGCCGGTGGATTAATCAGCATCAACGGCACGATGCTCAGCATCATTACCAGCATCGATTTATGTCATCGGACGCTAGCGATTCTCTGCTGCAACATTGCAGCCTCAAAGAATAACATTTATTTATTACATCTAATATATAATAGTCACTTGTTTTTTTCCCCATGTCAAACAGAGTACTATTCAAACAATCTATTTGTTAATTACGCTTCATATCAAATTAACTATAGCCTATTGTAGATCGGAATCAATTTTCAATATATGACTTCTATCTGCTACAAGATCCCTCCCCCGTTTTTTCAATGTTACACAATTTTATTACAAGTCAATTTGAAATTTTGAAAAACCACACACCTCAAAAAACTTGTTTTGACTACAAATTTTATTCTCAACATTGGAATGATAATATATCTATGAAAAGTTATCCAATTGTTTTTTATGCTGTTGATTCAAAAATAATTAGACTAATTCAAAAATCCACTTCAAATATCTTTATTCAAATAAGTAATCGCGCATATCGATTTTTTTTCGAAATACTTGAGAACATTTCGTTTCGTATTCAACATTAGTAAATAAAAATAGACTTATTAATAAGAACACTTCTGACTATAAAAAAATAACACTGAAAACTTTTTTATTTAAGTTGTATTTAGTTAATAATGGGGTATGAATGACAAGCGATCAGACTATAATCAGATGAGGAGGAGGACTTTGGTTACTACATCCAGAATAAAATTTACTTAAAAACGTTCCGTTTTATTTGCTGTTCACAGCAATGACAATGTGAAATGTCATCCTACTTCTACCTATCACGAAACATTTTGCTAACACATGACAACACGCATAATTTTTCTCGGGCGGGTTGGGATTTGACACATTAAAATTTGTTTAGAATTTTAAATATCATCTGAAATCATTAAAATAGCCGTAAATATTTTAAATCTTTTATAAAAATTTTGAATACGCTTCTCTCTGTTTGTAATGGTCGCCTCTCTCTTTCTTGGGGAGTGCACTCTCTATGTGGATTTTATATGCAGTCAACTGGACTGATTTTTGCTTATAATTCCGATAATCATTCATCCGGTAAGAATTTGGGCAATCAAAATTTATTAAATTAGCGACGAAAATTAGATTTCTTAAATTAGATTTAGGAATTCAGAAAATTCACCCCGAAATTTAAATAATTTTTTGGTTGGTTTTCATTGGTTCAGTATTGGGTGGGAATTGACTAAAAGCCACAGTCAAGAAACTGTGTTTACTCCCCGAATATCTCTGCCTTCGAGTTAGTACCAACGAGATCGGTTAATAAAGCTTTTTGATTCCTCATTTTTACCACAACTAGATAATATTTACTTGGTCATGGATCATGGATTAACGATTATGATTATTATCATGAACTGTGAATAATCGAGTAATGACTTTCAGTCGTGTGGGCGTAAACGAGAGAAAGAGACGACGGGAGGTGGTATAGATGAGGGGAAGAAATAACATCCAAAAATAATAGTTAAACAGAATTATACAAAACAAACAGAATTTAAACACAAAAAAAAAGGGAATCATGGAATGAAAAAAAAAAAAAAAAAAAAAATTCCTGTTCCGCTACTATTTAAGTCGCCACTTACTCCACATCTACTTTTGTTGGCACTGGATTAGAAATGACCTCAGTCACCACAGCTGTCTCCGTCGCCGCAATCAGAGTGGGTGACACACTCAAATAGTTTGTCGCTTCGCTGACCGGAGGACAAGCATCATTTCGAGGTGGCATGCGCTCATTGATGGCGTCCAAGCCTTTGGCCTCTTCAAATGATCGGATTTCATGAGTAGGAGAGAATCCTTGCATGGCTGTAAGAATATATAACGAAATTATAAAAACATAAAATACGATAGAAATAGAAATTAACACACCGTTTCTTAACGTTGTTTTGCCTCCAGAAAGGGCGCCAAGAGGTAGTGAGCCAGAAGGGGTTAACCCTTTCAGTTGGAGCACACTTTCGCTCTCCTCTCTATGATATTATAAGTGTTATTCTCGCGAAATAATAAATATAATTACTGCAGCCATTATAAAAAAATATTACCTTAACACGGAAAAGACACGGGCCATTTTACCAATAGCTCGAATCTTGTTGCGGATCACCTCTTTACGAATAGCAGCTATTTCCCGTTACAGGTAACAGATCAGAACATGAATACAAGAATAACATCGATGAAAAATCGAACAACTCAAAATAAAACGTCAAGTAGAGGAGGAAGGCATTCCATCCATTGTTTAGTTTGAAAAGTTTTTAGGAAAGACGTTAAATAAAAAGTTACAATGCAGAAGCAATAAGGGATGGGATGCATCCCCAACCAAATTAAAATAAAACTTACCGTCTTCAAGACTCTCTTCGCCCTCAGAAACGAGTTCGTCGTCGGAACAAATGTTCAAGACGCCGACCAGCATTTCAGTCACTATAAAAAGAAAACAATTAGAAGAGGTCCAAAAATTTAAAATGATTCAGTTATCTATTTACCTTTCTCTCCAACAAAGGGGAGAGACCAGGTGAATACATCCATAAAATTGGGTAGCCAGTAGGGATGAGGTGAACAGTTAAACTGCCGAATATTCATCACATTATTCTCGTACTTCAGGACAGCCGCCTTATTATTATAGACGTCCAAGTAATTAGGAGCGCTAAATATGGTTATCAACGAAGGAAAACCAGTCGCTTGGGTTTTTCGGTACATTCGGTAACTGCGAACCAAAGAGAACTTGATCAATCAAAATAAAATTTCTATTTCAACGTCAAAAACATACCCATGACCCATGACATGACCCATGACAAATCAGAATAAAAACAAACAACTTACCCAGCATCCTGAGCTTCATGCGCTCGAATAATTGACAAAAGATTGTTCTGCTGAAGGAATTCACAGCAGGCTGCGTAGCTGTTATGGTTGGAAAGAAAAATAACAATATGTAATGACAATAATATCAATAAAAATGGAAATAAGTAAAAACAAAACATAACATTACCTGTAAAAATAAGAACAACCTCTAACGGAGTTGTGAGTAAAGTGTTCACCATTCTTCTCATTGTCAAAATCTTCCAGAGGGTCAGCCCAGAGGAGATCGCACATGGGACCGAACGCCGGTGGCTCCTTGAACCGATCCAGCTAAATCATCAGACAAAAAATATAAATTAATATAAGTTAAAGTGAAACGATTTAGTTAAAACATAATGGTACGAAACATAAGCATACTTTTCGGACGTCATCGAGCGAGTGGATCTCAGGGGAGAGACCACCATGGACGCAGAAGAACTGCTTATTCATCAGGGCAGCTAGAGGAAGGCAATCAAACGCCTCCATGCAAGCGTCATAGACGCGCTCCGAATACTTGATTTTACCTATAAATGAATTCAGTAAATGTATCAACAATTTGAAAGGGTGTAGTTAAACTAATAACTCACATTCTTGTTTGAATGTAAAATATTCCGTCAGGTGCCGGCATTCATGGTTGCCCCGCAACAGGAAGAGGGTGGTTGGGTAGGTAATTTTCAGCGTCCACAGGTAGAGGACGCACTAAGCACACAACGGTAGTGGGCAGCAGCGGCGGATGTTAAAGAACGTGAAAAAGAGACAATCGATTACAGATGGTTAAAAGTACCTCCCTAGGTAGCACACGGAAACTGCGTGCGCATTCAAAATCGAAATGGTAGGCGTAATATAATGACAAAAGGTTTGCTTTTCTAATCTACATTACACAGTCAAATCTATGACAGATGAAGGAATGAGGATGCGCTTTCGGTAAAATTTTGAGCAAACATGCGAGAGTGAGACCGAGGTTAATATCTAAACTGACAACAATACATCACAATTTCTTTTTACCTCAATGCTGAAATATCCCCGATCGACGTAATCCCCGAGGAAAAGATACTTTGTAGTGGCTGGAGATCCGCCTACTTCAAACAGTTTCATCAAATCGTAAAACTGTCCGTGAATGTCCCCACAAACTAATTTCGAATTCAAGTTGATTGGTCGTCCGTCCAGCCACCACAATAAAAAAAAAGAAAAAAAGGGAAATAAAAAGAAAAAAAAATTAGTACAAAAATTCAGAAAAAAAATCGATTTTCATTACATTTTTTGTAATGTTTGAAATCCCAATAAAAAATTAAGCTAGCAGAAGTGGCAGCCATCAAAATTATCAGTGTCTACTTCTATCCTTTAATATTGGAAGGTCAAGAAGTATGCAAATGCACAATAAAAAGTTTGATTTAAATACAACAATCATCGATTATAAATTCTCATTTTCTGACAGTCCGGCAGGGGAGAAAAATTAGTAAAAAAACATAAATTTAGTAACATGGCTGAAAGGACCAAACCTTTGACTTGTCGTGGAATATCCAATAACCACTTGTACCAACTATTCTAAAATTCTAACTTAACTAACCTGTGACGGGCGCTTCAATATCGATTAAAGTCTTCTCTTGACGTAGTAGGCTAGCTCCCTCGTTTATGATTCGGAGTGCAGCTGCCTCCTCGATACGACCCTCCAAAATGAAATGCTGTTTCAGCACATCGGGTTGAGGTTTACCCGTCTTCGTATCAAATACTTCAACTACCGACAATTTGTGATTTGGCGGAAAGGGCACTCCTAAAATAGAAAATGAAATGTTGTTGAATTCCATCCTTGAGGTACTAAATCTAAACGGGATGAAAAAAGTCATGATATGTTATAAACTTTTTGTTCTCCTTACGTTTCTCATTTGTTGGAGCCATTTTGAATTTCTGTCGCCTTCAAACTAACCAGCAGCTATAGTATGGAATTAGTTGCCGGATGAATCACGTTATGATAAGTATGTGTGTAGAATCAGAAGCATATGTAGCAAATGCAATCTGATAATGTACTTAAGTAACAGAAATAGGTTAAGTAAATGGTGAGTGTTAAAGTTGTTTATATGGTATGAAAAAAAGTGACTACAGGATTAAACAAAAGATTTATATAAAAATGCTTTCATACAATTACCTCAGGTGTGGAGTGTGGACTATGGACCAACGAAGATGAAACTTGCCAATCGTATCGGTAATTAATCAAACGACTAAACAGTGAGCTGCAGACAATACAATCAATGAATAAAGTTTAAAGCAGGAATAGAAAACCTTAGTTTACCCTGAATAAAGGGAGATGAGGAACCAAAGTCTTCCTCTAATAAGATTAGACAGATTAGACCACCCTGCAACGAAACATTTCAGCAGACGAAAACTTCATGACAAGGTAAACAATGGCAGGTATTAGGGCTAAACAGACAGATCAACGACGATTCACGACCTGTTTTTTTTGCCAGATTTTGCTTTTTCCAAATTTATTTTCACAAAACGTGAGTCTAAAACTCTCAATTTCGTTAATGTAATATTATAATAGATAATAAATAACGCTGATGATTGCTGCAAAATTAAAAGTGATCGCTAGTCGAATTGAATTCACGTCACACCTGCTGAGAAACACGCCGCACGGCCGCAGTATACGACTATACGGTAGTTGTTCAGCTGCTGATGAGAAACATTTTGCTTATGAGATTATTGATTGATTTCCGGTTGAGGAAGCTGATGACGATGCACGAAAAGCAGTTGAAAATTGTAAATTATATTGTTATTTATATTATACAAATTAATTGTGCCATGGAAATGGTCATATTCAATTCGTTGTATAATAGGCTATAATGGGGGTTTTTGTTGAAATTTTATTGAACGTTCTTCTTTGCACATGTGCATACGGAGTAATGCGTATTGAACGAACCGTCCTACCACCGAGAAAATACCATAGGTGGTTGTGGTTCCGACGTTCCTTATCGTGAAGATGAGTTGAATCCTTTCCCTTCTCATTGCATAGGTCAGGGGATAGTAATTAGTAATTAGGGTAAGCGGCGTAATTAGAAGGAACCTTTGAAACCTTTCTGTAGGTTACATTTTTTCAAATATTTATAGATTTTCTTTTTCACAAATTGACTAAATATTTTATTATTTATCGTTACGAAATGGAAAGTAAACGAGTGGAGCATGCAACGAGCGCGAAAATATTAACCATGAACGAAATGCAATGACATGACATTTTTGATTTTTCTAAAGTTTACTATTTAGGCCTAATGACTGTTAAAAAATATCCCGGTTACGATGCGGTTGTACAAAAAACAAAGAAAAAACAACTGCCCATAAACTCGTGATCAAATTTTGGTTTTGCATGGGAGGTTCATAACTTCCTTGTGTTATTCTTCGGAGCGCAGTACGCAAGTACCAGTCGCGATAGCTTAATTGCGACATGGGTTCCAAATTGTCATTTAAGAGACACCACTGTCGAATTGTTCCAATAGTGGAGTCAAGATAATAGCTTTAAGAAAAGATTTAATTTTTAGAAATTTATAAGCAGTAAAGCACAACAACTTCCTTCACTGCAATTCCATGCGACTACATGTTGCAACTAACTAGTAAAAGGATGGGATAATCACGATATAATAGGAAAGGTACACTCTCGGCTATCCAAGACCGGGGGTGTTTAGTAAAGGGTCCCAAGATTCCCCGCCAGGTTCGCTAGGTTAGTAGGCCCCTCGCCTCTCGGGGGTATAGTAAAAATAGGGGGTTTTTCGTTCGTAATATATTAAATTACGAATCAATGGGTCCAGAAATTGATTTCATTTAAGCTTTATTTAATTCCCTATCCTTAAATACCTAATTCATTTGGGTTAGGCAATTTTTTAAATGCTTATTTTGTGATTGAAATTCACAATTTTTGAAATTTGCCCCAAAAAATAAAATCAAATGTATTTTTTATTACTTATTTTTGTTTATTCTATTTTAAAATATTAAATATGAATTTTAAAATATTAAAAATGAATTTTAAAATTCAATCAATACAATCCAAAAATAATAACCCGAATCAAATTTACCTTGGTGCAGTGCGTCCTATCTTTCCGGAAAGATAAGATACTTTTGGTATCTTTTCTGTACCTTCTATCTTGCCTTGAAAATCGCAAAACATAGTATCTTTATCTTCAGGCTGGGACGAAAAACCCCAAAGATACCAGATAAGATACAAGATACTTTTTTTTACTCCCATCTAGTGATGGAAATTTGAAGTCAAAAATTGCAACTTCACTTCAGTCATTCAACTATTCAAGATCGGCCCTTGGTTTTAGTAGCCACTGTACTTTTCTAGCTGTTGAGCCAGACCCTATTCAGTCTTCTCTCTCGTTAGTCCTCTCCAGTCTCCACCACCTTTAGAAAAAGGTTCTAGTCAGTATTCAGTAGTCGCAACCACGCTCTATGCCTCGTTTGATAACTTGAGAGTGAATTGCATCACACGAAGCCTCCTGAATTTTGAAGAGCAAACAGTAGTAGATTTCCAATACTGAGTCAAATTGCCAGAGACGCTGTGTCTGTCGCAGACTCGTCCTGTTCCATTGAGGAAGCCTTTAGCACCGCTTCCGATATAATGTCGGCGAAGAGAAACTGAATAAAGCATGATTTGTTTGCTAATTTAATGTTCATTAAATGCAATGCTTCACATGCTCCAAATTCACAAAGCAAGATCAAGTAGAATTTAATCTTTTTTTATCTGTACTTGGGTGAAGCAATAAACTGTAATCAGTGGTGAATAAACAATTAAGAATAATAAAAAAAAATTAAGTATCTTGTATCTTTTCTTATCTTATCTTTTAGTTATTTTGAAAAAAGCAAATCTATCTTATCTTATCTGTTTTTTTTTCAAGATACTATCTTCTATATCTTTTTTTCCCCTAAATTTTGGGTTATCTTATCTTTATCTTATCTTTGAGAAATTTAAAACAAAGTATCTCTATTTTCAGGTTCAAAAAAAAGATAGGACGCACTGCCTTGGTGAACTTGTTTTTTGTGACATCTCAAAAGTGTCTTATTTTTGAATTTTTTTCCACAATCACAACAAATAACTTCCATAACTATTAAAAAATATTGTTATTGTCGTATCTGCAAAATGTAATAAAAATTTATTTCGTTAAGCTACAATGGTGTTGGTGAACGTGATACGTGATATCTAAAAAGTTTCAGATTTCTAAAACACTTATCGCACTCATCACAGTTAACTTCGTTATCTAACAAAAAAAAATTCGTTATCTAACAAAAAAAACGATCATTTAAAAGATTACTCGAATTAATTTCAATCAAATTACCTTCGTGACATAGCTTCTGTTTTTTCAAACGATTTCTATTTCTGCAAATCTTATTGCAAATATTGCAAGCAATTTCGTCAACTGAGAAAAATAGAAATTTTTTTTTATATCAAAACATTTGAAACTAATTAAATTAATTCAACCATCGTGAGAATATTTTTTATGTTGTCTCAATAACTGTGCAGTTTGGTAGCTTCTATCACATTCGTCACAATTACATTTTTTTACCTAAAAACGTCAAATTCTCTATTATTTCAAATGTAAAAAAATTTCCTTTCGATAATATAAGAATCATAGTTAAATGAAGTTTGTAGTGAGCGTAAGGTGAGAGATACATTTTCATGCATATTTTGCACCAGTAAGTTTTTGTAATGCCTAAAAGAAATAAAAATAATTATATTAAAAATCGATGTAGCAATAGGAATTAATTTGAAAATATGGGTTACGTTTGCGAATTCGTTTTTTGAAAAATTGGACGTTGATAGGTTGCATGAGTATCAGAGTTCTTTTCCAAAGTTTTACTCGTTTAAAGATCCTTGCCTCTTTTGGCTGATTTGGACTGCCGGTCCCCTCTGTCCCATCTATCCTATCTACACTTACAACAACATCGGGAGGAGGAATGCTCAGCGAGATGGCATTGGTTACGACTGACTCCGATGCATCTTCATTTACGATAACATTGGGAAGAGGAATGATCATCCTGGTAGTTGACAATGTTGGGACTGGAACAGGATTAGAGTTAGCGTTGTTTTGTAATCCTTTTTGAGATACTGGATTGTTGATCCATTGTGTTGGACATAGCTGTATGGGAGGTCTTATATTCCGGCGTTTTACTCGTTTAAAGATCCTTGTCTCTTTTGGCTGATTTGGACTGCCGGTCCCCTCTGTCCCATCTACACTTACAACAACATCGGGCGGAGGAATGCTCAGCGTGATGGACTGGGTTACGACTGACTCCGATGCATCTCCATTTACGACAACATCGGGAGGAGATGTAGGGACTGGAACAGGATTAGAGTTAGCGTCAGAAATCTGTGACTGGTGTAATTTTAAGATGGGGCACTTGGTGCGAATTATGGCCAGAAAAAAAGATTCTTTCCAAATCTTGAGGCGTGAGGCTACTGGGAGTGTGTCGAAGCACTGAACCAGGACAAAAACGATAAAAAATATATAGAAAATGGCAAAGCCAAAACAAATTGAAGGGGTAATACGTAAGATCGTATGTTTCGAATGGAAAAACTGATAGTTTTGTAAAGTGTCCTAGTAGAAAGAAGATCCCAATGAAGAATAGCGAAGGGTTGACAGCGTTGTCCAGGATTGCAGAAGGTCCACGAGTGTCGCGGAAGACAGAGAAATTTCCTTCGGTTGTGGGCTCCGTCCAGGCTAGAAGAGGTTCCTGGCCACTGATGGATCGGGTCCCGTCCTGGTGATACTGCTGGTTCAGGAAGAGGCTGTGGTGTCGGGTGGCTCGTTCATGAAGGAAGATACAGAATGGTGGTGGTTGTTAGAAACTGCCGCTAGCCATGTGTCTGACCCGGGTGGATCAGACACGACACAAAGCCGGGGAGTACAAACATCTTTGCGAAAACAAAAAATTAAACAAAATTTATAAATGCCGAAGAGATTTTCCTGGTAAAGATGAGGACTACATCTGTTTCCGAATTAATTCTGGATAACATAGATTTGTTGGAAAAAGGTCTAATTTGTATTTTTTGTGTTCTATGCCGATTTCTCGTACTTCCAATGTGGAATGACATTAAACAAAAGATAATGGTGTGATTGCGCCCAGATTTTTTATTAGTTTTAATGATTAACATTGGTTTCAATAGGTAACACATCGGTTGGGTCATCTTCAAGGTTATCAAAATTGAAAGAATCGTCAAGAGTTTCCTGTATTTTGGGCTCCGTCGGGTTGACTTCAGTGATGGCCGGCATGAACATATTTGGGGTGATGCCAGGGATCGTAGTACTCCAGGAGCCAAATAATTTATCAAAGCGTTTGGTGGTGGTTGTTAGAAACTTCCGTTAGCCATGTGTCTGACCCGGGTGGATCAGACACGACACATAGGCGGGGAGTATAAACGGCAAAAACAAAAAAATTAAACAAAATATATAAATGCCGAAGAGATTTGCCTGGTGAAGATGAGGACTATTCCGGGGACGAGCTGTGAGCTCTCAAGTAGTCGATGGTGGTTGTTAGAAGCTGCCGCTAACCATGTGCAGATCCGGGTGGATTAGGGTCAACACTGCGACGACCCAGATCGGCACATGGTTAGCGGCAGCTCTGCAGCTAATCTCGCGTAAATAGGCCCCTGTTGATGAGCCAATTGTGGAAAATCTTCACCTAAACATCCACAGTTAAAAGTTTTAGCACAGCACATCATTACTTTTAGAAAATTTCAAGTTCATTTCCTCTATTTGTGTTTTAGGGATAGAAACTTGTAGGCAATTTTGACAGATCCTGTAAGGTCCTTCAATTGTGATGAAACTTTTGACCTCATTTTCCCTGGAAAAAAAAGTATTGGCTAAAACGTCTATCTTGTCCAATTAAATTTTCGAAATATCTGGAGTTTCTGTTTTAGCGACGATTTCTGCTTCTGTTTTGATTTTGCCTCATATGTCCATACGAACGGTCTCAACGATGAACGGATAAAAACAAAATGCCTCATAGAATCGACTTTCTTTACAAAAAAGGGTGAATAGATGCTTTTTGCATTTTTGTGCTAAACCAATTTCTACCAGAACTAAGCAGCGAGCAGATAAAATTTTCGTTTGTTTTATACCTTGATGGATATCGTAGCCACATCATAATACGAATTTCTTAAATTTCCTTCGAAAATGAAATTGTTTTGATTGATTTCCACCCAATACAACTAAAAAATGCAGCCGTGTGACGTTTTTTTGAATTTGCGGTAATTACATCCATGAAAGCTGCTTTCCAAGAGCAATCATTTTGTTAAAATATGGTTTTCTATCTCTCTGCTGCCCATCCTGTGTTTAAACTAACATTACGTCCCATATAATTCGTTTTCCATTTTGGTATTTTAATTTTTTTTAAATTGTTGTATTTAGGGACAAACTGGAAGCTGATTTCAAATCAACTTCTCGTCTAATTTTCTAAATAGCTCATTTTCCTAATAAATAGTAAGGTTGATCCGTTGATGCCGTTATCTAAACAAGCATTTAAAAAAATACAAAAAATTTTACATTCATGAAATTTCATAGAATTTATTTCTTAGAAACAGATGCCGTTTGTCGAAATACTATTATAATCTTTAATTTACGATCAATTCCCCCCCCCCACATACTGCGATCAAACGTCAATTATTCACATTTGCATTCCTGACTTTTACCATGGAGCCTTTAGGATTTGTGGTTTTTGTAATGCAACGTTAATATAATTTTGTTTTCGTATGCTGTCCAGAATTCGAATCACATGCTTAAATGCAAAAACACTGTCATTAAATAGACGAAGTATATTAACGCCGTATTATTATTATGCAGCTAGACAAAATGAGAAAGTATTCTTAATCTTAGATCCAGTTAAAAAAAAAACTTACTTACGAGAAAACACTTAAAACTTAAGGAACTTAAAAACTTTGAATTTTTTGTTTATTTTTAAAATTTTTCGTAGTTTTCGGACAATCGCGTCACGGCTTTTCCGCCGATTTTCTTTTCGAATTGCTCGCAAATTACAATATAAATTTCAATTTGGTTTTTTGTTTTAGAATGCCAGAACTATTTGTTTTAGTGAAAGATAATAAGCGAAAAAATCAAAACTCGTTTTGATCCCAAGTCGAAAAGTTTTAACAGACAAAAACAGCTTTTGACAGCTCAATGATGATGACAAATAAATAAAACAAATTTTTTAAATATCTTAAAAAAACTTCCATTGCACTAAATTAGATGTCTTGAGAAAATTAACTAAAAATGAAAAACTGCTTCGATATAATTAGTTTAAAATTAATTTCTGTCCGGAATTCAAAAAAATGTCCAGGGCATTTGCGTTTTGTCAGAAAATCTGCATTTCGGCTTTACACACAAATGCATAAATCCTTTTTTTTTCCTTTTTTATTGTTGGAAATGCACTACTGTTCCGTGCATCATAATTCTTCTTCAGCAATTACTTTAAGTACTTCTTTATGGCCTGTAAACATGTAAAACAAATATACATACATTTCCAAAAATTGCCCGGTTAACTTATTTAATATTCACGAATTACTTGAATTTAATTTAACAGAAGGTGTTGTTAAGTTTTTCGTTAAAATTGGCAGCTGCTCGCCCGAAAACTCATGCTTTATCCTTCATTGAAAATTCCAGTAGTGTCACAATATATTATCCACTTGTTTTCTATTTGGCTTTGACTCAGACATGGAAAAACATAGAAATTTTCTACCAGGATGAGAAGAATGATCAATATTTTAACATAAAAAAATGAATTGAGCAATTGCTCTATTCCTGCTCTATTTATCATTTTTTGATATGTATTATATATTGATATTATTGCTCCATTCCATGCTCATATTTATGAGCATATCCTTGACTTTTGACTACCTCTATCGGAATTACATTTTTAATCGCGTGTTACAGGTTTTTTGGTATAGCATGTTGTCAGCTTATAGCTTCACTCATCTCACATGAGACTGTTTTGCCATATTTAAGGTTTTAATTGTTGGGATCGGGTTTCACCAATATCAATTTAGGAACAATAATGAACAATAATTCAATATTTATGAGACATTGAAAAACCGTGTTCTGTTGATACCAGTAATATCAGAAAAAATTTCTGATAAAATGTATTTGATCTACGTAATGGCACCTTTATTATGATTTGTCAAAATACATGCTGTTAATAAAGAAATTGCCAATTATTGAAAACTATAATAGAATCTTATCAGATATAGAAATATGAATGAATCCCATCAGGTTCCAAATCATTGCTGAACAAGTTGATACTCCATCAGCTCAGGGTGAATAAACCACTAAGTGGATGTGTTCCTAAATCTTTTCAAGATATTAGAGAAATTTTAACATATTTAGAGACATAGTCTTCGTCAACACTGCAAATTTGGCGGACATGTTCTGTTGACTGCCGAAAACTCAAAAAATCCTTCACAATCCCTGTTCTGATGAGTACAGTTTCTGACATCCAAAAAAGCTCTTGAGTCTACTACAGATGGAAGCGTTTTGAATAGTTTCTCACTTCATTAAATTCAAAACAAACAGGACGTCATGAATGAACTGGCCTCTATATTGCACATGCTTTGCATTTAAAAAAATCGTTTAAAAGATATAGAGGCCCAAGATATACAGTACTTGGCATATATGACTGACGAAAAGGGAATAGCAGTTTTAATGAAACACATGACATTCTCTGTGAAATTGTTGTTGATGGTCATTATTACTTTAAATTATTGCTTGGTTACTGCAATATGTAATGTGTCATGTTCTATTATGTTTGAAAAGCTTTTCCTGACCTGCAGCTTGTTTTATATCTATTTTTTTCTTAAATCATAGATGTAATTGGAAATCATTATTTGAGTAAGGAACTTTTAGTTGCAAACAAGATCATGTCTGTAGAAACCTACGAGTATCTTCTCACGAAAGCTAATTTTGCTTCCCTAAATTATGAAATTGATCAACAATACCCAGGTTTTGCAGTGATTCATGATAATAGCAAAGGGTTAAATGGTAAAGATTTTCTTTAAACATTCACTTCATTTTTTAAATTCATATTTTTGTTAATTAATCAATCCACAGCCTGCTTATGTTGACAAAGAAAATATTACGTCAAAAGAAACAGAACAACAAACAGTTGAAAGTATTGTCAGCATATTTTTTATCCTGAAGTGTATGTGTTAATTGTTGACATTTTCTTGCTGCCAAATTAGGTTTTCAAGAACCAGCACACATTACTGAAAATAACGATGACGTTATATCCGTAGAAAATGATGCAGGAGGCAATAACAAAAGTACTTTTCATGTCACAATTCTTTTACGTATTCAGCTCATGTATTAATAACTTTTAATTTGTAGAAACAAAAGTTGACAATAAGTGGAATGACGAGGCTACAAGCATACTTCTTTAAAAGTACCTACGAGTTCTTTCCTAATGTTGGACCAAAAAAAGAAGTTTAGAAACCTCCAAGCTATATGGCAAAAGATAGCTTCAGAGTTGAACAACTTGGGATATGATAAATCTGCAGAGCAGTGCAATTCGATGTAAAATTCTCTTTTGATGTGTCGTATACGATATCTTATTGATTCCTTTTCAAAAACCCTTTTATTTGTTCCGAGATACAAAACGGTAAAGAAGAAACATGTTTCTGCTAGTTCGAACAACGAAGAAGGTAGAAAGAGGAAAGCTGTTCCTTTCGAGAAACAGTTTTCTTAAATAAAATCAATTGACGATTCCCTTGATCCAGAAGTCCTGCGAGGAGTCGGTGTGGTGAAGCATAGTCAAATTCCCAAACAAACTGTAAACAAGTATCAAGTGACGAAGAAGATGTTACAAATTTTAGAGCTGATATTCAAACAGCTGTTACAGATACACCCTTGCCTCAAAAGGTTCAAGTATAAAGCCAAAGGAATCGTTGAAAAATCAAGAGACTACAACCGATTCTTCCAAAACTGCTTTGATCAATGACATGACTTCTTGTAGCAGCAAAACAGGAAACGTCTGACTGCAACGGGATCACTTCTGTCTCATCTCCAAGAATAAAAAAATCGCAAAGAAAAGGAAAAAGCCGAGGAAAGAGAACGCAGAGAACAAAGATTTGACGAAGAAAAAGAACACAAAAGGAAGAAACTGAAAATTATGGAACAAGTTCCAGCAAAGAAGGAAATTGAGAGAGAAGAACGTATCAAGACAAAGAATGCTCTAGCTGAACGGCAGTTAGCCATGGAAAACCGAAGATTAGATCTCTTGGCTGTTATGTGTGATATCTTGACAAAAGACAAATCCGGATGATTTAATTGTTTAAAAATTTAGACACAAATGATTTGTATTCATATCTTAATGCCGAGCTCTTAAACAACAAAGCAAATTATTTGTGACATCACGTCTTTTTTGTTCCCCAAGTAATTTCATTGCTGTTCCCACAAGATCACTGCGAGGAATGTTTTCAGGTATGTCATTTTCAGGATGACAGGTGGTATCGTTATGCACACCGATCTTCAAGTTACTGTCATAGAAAGCCACTGTATCATTTTTCATGATACACATGTTACATATGGAACACACAAACTGCCATCTCAAATTTGGTTATTACCCTGTCGACAGTATGAAATTCCAACATTTGAGTTGACGAAATCTCTGCTTTAAAATACCAAAGGCATTTTGAATCACCACCCGTGAAGCAAAAAGACGATAATTATAGTTACTTTGTCTAACAGTTAACAGTCCAAAATCACGATACGGAGTCATTAAAAATGGGAAAATAGGGTAAGCAGAGTCTCCAATCAAGTGAAATCCTCCGTCACGCAGGTTCTGGACTTTACTGTACACGAAGGTATGCTTAAAAAACCGTGAATCATACATTCTGGGCAACTTAATGGAATATGACAAGTATAGGTGATCCTCTCGATCTCGATCTCGATCTCCCGATCTCGATCTCGATCTCCCGATCTCGATCTCGATCTCCCGATCTCGATCTCGATCTCCCGATCTCGATCTCGATCTCCCGATCTTCTCAAGTATGTAATGCTTGTCAATAAACACACATGGAATTATAAATCTTTTTTTACCGACAAATACCGACATTTTATTTGTGTCACAAATCCATTGGAGGGTGACTGAAATACCGTCGTGCCGAATAACGTACGTTTGTTGAACTTTTCCAGCTGGCATTCTGGTGTTTATATAGCGACCATCGATACTAACAATTATATTAGGAAACCAGATATCTGTTTGAAGGAAATAAAAAAAATTGTTTATCACACAATGAATTAATGAAATTATCTACATTACATACCGTTTCAAAGGAAGCCGCTATTCGTTCTTTCTGCTCGTCAGTTGTAGGCAGCTTGATAACCGAAGGTGCAATTTGTATCAAGAACTCTTGACATACATCTATGCAAGGTACTTTCACTCATTCCAAAGTGACTAAAAATATCTCTGATGGATGATTTCATGATTTTTTACCTGCAAACCTTCGTATCAACAACTATTTAAAACAATTATTTGGTAATGTTAAGCTATTCAGTACAGTTACCAAAAGAATGATAAGATGTGTTCCTCTGGTGTTATTTTTGGAGATCCTCTATACGGTTATCTGCAGTAGGACAGAAATCTGAATTTTTTAAAAAACCTTTCGATCACTTCATATGCAACATTTCTTGTGAGTCTAAAGTTCTTTCGGAACTATATAACAGAGGGAAACCAACAAAAAATTAGGCTTCAAATATACTACTTATGTTATTTACCTCTTCGTCTGTGTATAAATGCACGACTTCCAAATAATTCTCAATTTTTGGCTTTTTGGCCCGGTTTGCCAAGTATAATTGGTAATACATTACCTCTTCTGTTTCTGTAGACACACTTGACATTGAAAAAATGACGTCGAAGACTCGGAAAATACACAATCACTGGATTCACTAAATTCAGACGAGCTTTCTTTACAAGGCGCTGTCATCAGTTCAGCTATAATTAAGCATTGGAGAACTTTACAAGTAATTTTATTATTATTTATTCGATGGAAAGTAGAAGCAAACGATTTATTTTTTGTTTACAAACGCTTGAAACAAAGAAAAGACTGATCCACTGATCGAGCAAAAAAATTGTTTCTTCCCAGATTTCGAGGCGCTCCAAGTGGGATTTTAAAGAATCCAGTCCTGAACTCGGGCGGTTTTTTGAGCGCTCAAAAGAGCCCACGTAAGAACGCAATAATTATCCTCTTTGATTAAGAGTGCTTCAGTCCACAATGGCCGCCCTGTCACCAGACGACGCTTTTTAGCTAAACATGCCACTAGATGGTTAAGAGTTGTATGGCGCAACACAACTGCAGCAGCGTGCCACAATCATTTAGCCGTGTTAGTCTGTTCGTGCTTTCAACCTTGTTGCTTCTGTTTATTCAACCCCTTGTCACTCAGAATCACTAGCTTTACGAGTTGACATGTTAAACGAATTTTCTGCTCCTCACAAGGCCAACCTGCATTTTTTCTTTTCTATTGCTTTTATAATCTTTGCAATTTATTTTTATGATTGAAAAGTTTCTTGCTGTCGTTAGTTAATTTTCTGTTTGTGCCCTCTTATCTTCTATATGTTTTAAAGGCCATGATAAAAAAAAACTTTGTAATACAAATGATAATATTAACTTATTTTGATTTTCTAAACTTTATTAGCCAGCAGGTAACAGTCGGCTGCTAAAGAGCTGTACAAAGGAACTCAAGTCAGGGGGGAATCGTGTTTTTTCGGAGTTAATTCACAACTTGTACGTCGGGGTAAAATTGACCTTAGTCGGAGTTATGTCGAGGTCTTGTCAACGATAAGTTTTTCGGGTATGTATAACCTTGCCAAAAGCCTGCACACGTTACATCAAGGTCCAACAAACTCCATAGCTAAATGCAAAAAATTTAAAACTGAAAAAACCTTACTGAATCAGCGAATGAAATGAGTAAACTTGGGTTTTAGAATGTTATCATTTATTTCAATGATTTTAGTATAGTAACAAGGTAAAGTACGAAAATTTTATTGTAACGTCTGTTTTGTTCTGATTACACCACTCGGCGAATTCGGTTCTCAATAGCTAGGAAAACAACTCGATTTTGGTCGAAATAACACAGACAGGGAGCGGAATTACCACTTCTGGCAAAAAACCAGTAGATTGATGCAAGCGATTCATACACAAAGAGAAGAGAACAACAGTAGACAATAAATAGAAGCGTGTGCGTTCAAGAGAGTTTGGGGAGAATCTGCCTTCCATCAGGGTTTAGATTAGCCAGGAAGACAAGGTGAGGAAAACAGTTCTTGGTACGAAAGTGGAATCAACATTTCTTAAAAAAAGAGGACAATGATACACTATCATAGTCCCTAGTTAATAAGACCAACGTTGACCGAATCAATAACAAGGCCGATCTTATTAGTTCCAGCGAAAGACCTTCAATTAGGGAGTTACGTCAATATTCCGACCGTGACATTATAAACCATATGTCAAGTTCAGTTTTCATAACATTTCGTCAAAAATGCCTATAAAAATGAAAATTTCCAACAAGATGCAGTAGGAAGTCCGCTAATTTGTTACGATTTCAAGACTGAAAGCGTCATTTACCGTTATTCCAATATAACCGTTTAAAGTATCTTAAAGACTAGCCGAAGTTTTAGTGTGTTGCAAAGTTCAGTAGGATGAATCAAAAAGTGACTAAAATAAAACTTAGCTATTTAGTTCATGAGAATATGACGCCCACCAAAAGTCAAAGAATAACGAGTGATGATATTAATTTTGCCATTCAAACGAAGTTAATTACGGCATGCTTGGTACCCTTCCACCCCATCAAAGATTACACCAGTTTTGAAAATTCTTCTACATGGTTTACAGGACTTGGAATCTATCTTACATTACCAATTTTTAAACGAGCTCGTGCTTCTTGAGTCTATAAATCATTCGAATTTTCGTTCAAGGCAAATACTTGTGGGAGAAATGAGCAACTAGAATACCTGGAAGATTCAAAGTTATAAATTAAAGTTATGTGAAAAGTCTATCATCTTCTAAAAGATGAAATTGAAAAAAAAAGTTTCCTTCCCAACTAGCTCATAACTTTTTATCTTTTTTACTGAACTTTCTTACTTTCATACTTTTAGTGAAAACATACAAAAACCCAAAATCTCTCTGCCAAACTATTAACGAAAAATTCCTCGGGACTTATTTTCAGCAAGTTTGTTTCTTAATTATACTTACTAATACCATTAAATAATATTAAAAATTCTCTTGGAATTCAAGTTACCAGGAATTTGGAGAAGGTAAAAAGCAAGGCATTATTAACCTCTTTAAGCATCGAGCAGTTTACGGTTAATTGATTTGGGATGAATTACGCTCTAGCCAAGATAGCGGCTAAGAGCAACATTTTATACTTTTTTATGAAAGATTTAGAGAATCAATTTTATTTACAAAATTTTTATATTTATTTGTACTCACATAAGAAAAATGAATACATACTACCAGCAACACAGAGCAGAAATACGCATATTGGACAACCCGTAAGGGACTACACCCTGCCGGTTACCATGAAGGCCAAAGTAAAGCTGCTAAGTTGTGCGTGAATTGCATTAAATGCGACGATCCTGTCTTCGGTCACGAAAGAACATGGTGGGAGAGCAATACTTACAGAGGATTGAGACGTTGAAGGAGATGGTTTTCTTGTTCAGGTGTGGAAAATATCGTAAGGACTGAACTGCACACATTTGCGGATGCGTCGAAAGAGGTGTCTGTCATGTCTACGTGGACGTCCTTGTCTATCTCCTTTCAATTTATTTTCTGATGGCGATGATGCACTATCTGTTGACGACGTTCTGGCAAGGAAATCAAAAGCGCTTGAAGTCGAATGTTTTTTTTTAACCAATGTAGACCCCACACTTCGGAGGATCACATGAGTCGTTAGTGCGACCAGTAAATAAAGCTCTTTATGCTGCCCTGGATCGGAAAAAAGTGGTAAGCACAAAAATTGACATAGTTTTATGCACATTTCTCTTTTAGGTCACTGGGTTGCTGAATTCCTATCCTTTAACTTACACCAGTTCCAATCCGTACGATTTTCGCCCCCTACTTTAATGATTTCTTAACTGAGCCCCGACAGCTGTGCTGCAGTCTGAACATTTTCGTCAGACCCTCCCGAGATATCATTACGGTGATACACAGAGGTTGACCGATCTCTTTTGGAACCTAAGACATGAAGCATTTCCACAACCCAAATAACCCGCAATAAATGGAAGACACAAGTTCACAATTTTGCTGTTGGCGACTTCATTCTAGAATACTGGGAGAACAGCCCGCATCCAGCGGGTAAAGACTCAGCTGGCTCTGTTGGGATATTCTCCGGATCCAGTCGAGTCGCCAGAAACCAGATTGGGGCAAAATGTAGTCATGAATTTCCAGTTAATAATCTAATTTTTAAAAATTGACCGACGGCTATAATTTTCCTCCCGACTTACTTTAACGTGAAATGCTCGATGGTTAAAGAAGTCAAGAATCCCTTTGCTAATGATCTTCCCCCATTTCCAGGTAAGAGGAAAGTCATTTAATGGCTGTATTATTAAGTATAATTTTATAGTAAACTTGTTGAAAATGGGACTCGAGGAAATTACAAACCTGCTATAAGCATGCATGCATTAAGACTTACGGGAACTTTATGCGTTTGGGCTTATAGCCATGTAGTTATTAACAGAGATATTCACGGTTGAAAATCTTACATTTTTTACATTTTGGGACAATGGCACTGTCTTATTATTCTTAGTTAAGCACACAGAAGAATATTTGATGCAATCGGAGATTCGAATAATCAGTACTGAAGAAGAACTCTGTATCTTCGTCATCAATTTTTAGTTTGGTTTTACAAACTACTGATGATAGATAACTTGATAACGGTGACTGGGAAATCCAACTGCTCCATCTATAGCTTCTCGTTTGGAAAGAGATAGATTAAAATTGTTTTCCCATTTTTAAATTGGAGGAAATTAATAAATTACTTGAGTTGGATGAAATATGGAAAATTTAAAGTGATGATATGTCGAAGAAGCAATTCCTGCTTCCCAAAAATGATTGCTTAAGAACTCCGAAAAGAATAATTTTTGAAATAAATTTTGGTTTTAAGAGGTCATTTTGACGTAATTATACTTTTAAGGGATCACCCATCGATCCCTGAAGCTTTTTCGTTCGTTGCTATACATTAAGACTGATGAGAACTTTTTGAACTGGGCTAATAGCCATTGAATAGTTAAATAAGATGGTTTCTGTAAATATGAAAGGATAAAAATGATTAAACACGATAAAATTTATATAAATAGAACAAAAAAAAATTAGTCCATTTTAAATCTGCAATGGTTTGGAACAATAACTAATTCTTTATTTCTGTTTGAAACAATAACGCATTTGCATATAATATCAAGGAAGTAAAAATAATACGATAACCGAAATTATTAATTGACTAAAATTTTCAAAAAAATAACTAGGTTGGCAATTTTTTACTTTGATGACCAATTATTAACATTCCATGTGGTGGATTATCAATTCTTGAATATTGCGACAATCTTAATATTGCATTGCATTATAAAAACCCATTTCGGAATAACGGCACAAAAAAATGGCAATTCTGATTACAGATAATACATTTTTCAATTATTGCAAAACAATTACCTAACCTTACGAAATAATTACCTCGCTTAAATGTCTAAATCGTCCATTAAAACAACAGCTATTTTTTTATTCCACCGTAAATTTTTTTCATTTAGATTTTGCTATTCATTGAACTTCGGACAATTGCGAATTAGAAATTGAATTTAAACATATAACATTGAATTTAACCAACGTAATATTGTGCTGTTTCGTGTGGTTTAAGTCAATTAATTTTGGATACCAAACAAGAGTTTGCTGACTTTCAACAGCTGTCCATGGAACGGACCCAAAAATTGGAGGCTCAAGTGAGGCAGTTACAGCAGAGTGCCAAAAAGGTATTTTTTTTAGTGTTACAAATATCCGTTCTTTATTTAACACTATTCGGTCCTCTATGACAGCAAAAGAAGAACATCTACAAGTGATAATTCTTATTCTGCCAGTGACACCCTTAGAGCCTCATTCTTTGCTGACAACGAAGAGCCCTATCTCAGTTAACCTGAATTTTTGACCTAGTGGGCAAGGTATGATGAGTATAATGATTGAAGCTACATTGTATTGTGAATGCCCTTTGTAATTTTAAAAATTTGGATTGTTCAGACTGAAAGTCGTTTTAAACTATATTGTGATTTTTTAAAAGAGTGTGACGAGAAGGCAAAGGAGAAGGTGGTGAGGCTGATTACAAAGACTGGAAAAAAATTTCCAGCTCACCGGCAACCTCCTACTTGCAGTGTTCGGAAGATCAATGGCGATTTAAATCGAACATGATTTAAATCACGATTTCAATCAACTTGTCTGTGATTTTGATTTTAATCTTAATCAATTTTTGTTATACTTTTTGGGGTGATTTTATGATATTAAATCACATTTTCGCAAATCAAAATCATTTTTTACATTTGTATTGACATTAGACAGATAACAAAGATTTTTTTCAAATTGGCAATATTGCAAAATAACATTTTAAACATCTTATAAATTCTCTCCCTTAAGTCAATTCTGTCTTTAGAGCGAGTTACTTTAAGGGCAAAAAGTTGACTAATCAGGTTGCCAAGAAAGGCCGAAAATTAGAACAAGTAATGATATTCAAATCATTTTTGAAATCATAATTGAAGTATATTTTTTACAGATATCGTTTTTCGGGCCTGAAAGTAGCTCTTTGTTTTTGTTTTTGTTGTCTTTGTTGCTGTTTGCTTCTTCCGAGAAAAAAAGGACAGTCAGTTGGAGTTTCGTTGGTGTATCCGAAGCACGTTATTTACAACCTTTCTTTTGAACAAGCGTGTAGGCAACTTGGTTAAGTAATAACGTCACAAATCTTTGTCGAAAACATCCCACCTTGTTTCTTATATGCTCCACTAGTTTTTTCATCCATGAATTTTGGCGGATAACACCGTGACGTTTGATTAATACAAGGAAAAGTAACTGAATTTGTAATGTGTTTGTGTATTTATGGGAAAACACATTTAAGGTTGGAAATAGAGAACTCAGGTAAAGTAAGGCTCACTTTGGCTGCGTTGAAAGCGTTGAAAACGTTTAATTGCGTTTAAAGCATTGAAAACCTGGGCAGCCATTACCGGCTTCAAAACCTTTGTAAACGCCCGTGGCGTAAGGTCAACTACAAGACAGGTGAATTGAAATGCGGTCCTTTTCCAGTGAAAACGCAAAAAAGGTTGGTGGGCTTATTAGACAAGAATGTTTATTGTTCTTTTAATTCCAATAATTTTTTGAACGCATTATTTTGAGATATTTTCAATTATTTCAATTTATTATGAGGACTGTCGTCTGGGGTTCTTTTGAACAGCAATGAGGGGTGAAATTAGACTGCAAGGGGGATACGGAAGAAAAGCCAACCGCGAGAACGTCATGAAAGAGCTAGCCCTGTTTTATCCAAGAAAAAAACTTAGTCTTACTGTTCTCAGTGAGGGCAATGGACACGATATTCCAATTGAACTAAGAACTATTCTAGAAACTACCAATACTCCTTTTCAAACTAAATCCGACATTTTACTTTAAGAAAGGGCATCATGCCATAGATGAGAAAAGGAATGTAAACAAAAATGTTATTGCTGACAAAATGCGTTTAGTTCGAGATAACATTGACGAGATATTTGTTTTCAAAGCGAAATCTGTCCAATTTTCGCCGATTCTTTGTACCCTACAAAAATCAATTTGTTTGACGGAGAGCCCTTTGTTTTCAAATTTTTTCCGGGAAGGAGTATACTCCGAATCTTGCGGAATAGATTAAGCTTTTTCGGATGAATTTCACCAAATTCAACACGAAGACCTTGAGTTTTCGAAAAAAATATCTACAATTTCAAAATAACCTCTTTTGTTTGTGACGCTTCTGCTAGAAAATGTTTGAAGGTTATTACTGGGAATGGAGATGATGGTGGCTGCGAACGTTGCAGTCAAGAAGGCGTGCATGATAATGGTATCATTGTGTGAGAATCCACTGATCGCCAACAAACAGATAGGTCGATCCAAGTTCCCATTGTCTTGAAAGGCAGGCTAATCTTTTAGAAACCTTAAAAACCCAAGTTTACCCTTCTTCACACCTTAAACACCTCCGAGACTTCTTACCTTACTTGACGGCTTGTCACTTTCATTTCAATATTCGTCTCTTCGATCCACTTTTTCAGTGATGTTCTTACTTTTGGGGGTGGAAGCCTCCTTCCGAGTGTGGGTCTGTCAGGGAAAATCATCTTTCCGCTGTGCATATGTGTTGTGTGAGTGTTTAAATGAAGTTTTGACCAAGATCATTTGATGTTGCCTTCCTACCTGTGCCACGGAACGACGGGCCACATATGTACCGGTACCAGTCGGAATGACTGTACGCCCCAGAGCAGATTCTGGGTTTATCATGGCTGTTACACATCAACTGTAACTATCCTTTTCTATTATTATTAGTATTATTGCCGCGTTATTCAGACTGTTAGCTGAGACTAAGAATATCGGCGATTCAAACAACTTTATGGCATTCCAAAAACCAATTTATGATTCCTCGTGAACTGACCAATCCTTCAGAGCCAAGGTGCACAAGAAATACCATGAAGGATGCAGCTCATTTTTTGAACGGGAAACTCGCCTACATTGTGTAAAACATACTCGTATTTGGAAAGGCCATGTTTAAAATAATTCACTTATCAGTTTGGATAAATTTACGGAAGGAATCACCTTATTTACAACGAATATTTACTTATTCCTTTAGTTGGTGACGTTGAGGCCCATGAGCTCCTTGATAATATCTACCTTCCCATTTGAAAACTCGTCCTTGGGGACAATGAAGCTTGTAAGATCTCTTACAGAGTTCTTGTGCAAATGATCAGAAGAATTTCTGAACTGGAAAAAGATCTCTGTATTTTAACAAGTTGTGAAGAAATCAATTTTCAACCTACATTCGATATCATATGTAAAAAGGACCGGTACACGAAAATGTTTTGCTACGAGACAACACGAAGTATCGTTTTACTGACCTAGTGAAGCTAGTGCGAAACCTTATAGCTAACTAAGGCAGTTGAAAGTCAATTATGAACAGGAAAAAAGATCTCATAGTGGCTTATTAAGAGTGCGACCACCACTGCAATTGCTACGATTCGATCTGCCTAGATGACGAAACCAGCGATGCATGGATCACACAATCAAAAGCTCGATTTTCCGCTTACTACAATCGACAAAATCACGCTCAGAAGAGAAGATGAGTCTCCAGGAGGTCATCAGTCCATTCTCGTCAGCTTTTTTTAGTGAAACAAATGGTCCATCACATTCACCGCACCCAATCTCGATAAGGAGGATCTATGAAGCCGATGAAATCATATGAAGCTAAAAGGAGTGCATAGTTTCGCCGGTACTGCGCAAGAAGGATGGGGCTGTCCATAAACGACGTCACACTTTTTTTAATACTTTATACCCCCCTCCCCCTCATCACTATTCGTCACAAATGTCTGACCCAATCCCTTGAAAATGACGTCACAACAGCTGACCCCCCATCAATAAAAAATTTAAACAAAAAGAGCTAAAATTAAGTTCAAATATCTTTGTATTTATACGAATGGATATAAAAAGATCGCCCGCATTGAAAAATAATAATTGAAACAAATTACAATGTTATTTCTGATCAATGAATCACATTATTCCTCCTCCAATGGTGACTGTAAATGATCATTCATCGATCAAACAGGAAAAGCAGGAGTATGTGGTGATGGTTCTAGGAATAGCTACATCAGTCAAATCGACATCTTGTTCATCAAACCAGTCGACACTTTCTCCGTTTTTCTGATTTGCGATTTAGTCTATTATCTCGCTTTGCCTACGGGCCGCTAATCTTGTAGGCCTTCCTCTTCTAGCGGGCGCGGCTGCGACTTGTTTATGTTGTGTCGAATGACTACGCAACATCACAATTAAGGCGAATTACTGATTGCACGTTTTACATACTCGATCATTCAGTGAAGTTTGCACAAATGGGCAATAAATATCGTAGGGATCTGTTTATACTTATTGACGGAACGAGGAATCAAGTGATCAATTTTCATGTTCAGAGCCAAGAACAAAGATTGGAAATTTGTGTGTAAAGACCGGAACACGCAGTCCCTCGCTCGTTTGAACGAGATGGAGTGGTGGGAGTAAGAATCTTTCTTGAACAATGTTGAAAAAACTGCTCCGAGGTTTTGAGCAGCACTGAATGTCCACGCACTTGACTATTTGTGTGAAATATTGACTAGAGCGAATATGAACATCGCCCCAATTTGGATCTTTATTCAATAATTCTGCCTCCAGTAGCTCAGAAGTTCCAGGATTGACATACTCTGCAACCATCGAAAAATTATCTACAACCCTTTTTGACCAGATATCGGCTAATACTGTTCCTGCAAAGGCAAAGTTCTTTTCTTCAAGATCTAAGTCGATGGTTTAACCTCTGTTATTGTCTAAATGACTTCCAAAGTTATAATTTGGTAAAATCAGACCACTTAATTCCTTTCTTAAGGGGGGGGGGGGCATTTTTCTCTCCACCCTATTAAAAGCGCTTCTGCCCGGTGTTTTGGTAGCTATGAATCAAGTGTCAAGGTCGTGCTTGAAGAAATGATGAATGGCAATTTAATAACTTTCTGGTACCGGGGATTTTCGTCTGGCCCACCATCAACAGTGAAGACGACGATTGGTTTGACGAGACGTTCTTCTCCAGATTTAGTTGTCGAATCAAATTCGGGAAGAAGCAATAACTTTTCGAAATCGAAAGCGTGGCTAAATGCCGTAGACGAAGAGTGCTTGCCGGATCTAATAGCGATATATGTCCGGCCGGAATACCCAACTGCTTGTCGATCTAACTAATCCATTTGACTGAATATTTATCCCAGCATAGACAGAAGGTATTAGCTTGTGCCTTTCAGCTACAACCCAGTCGTGATCGGGTAGACTGACTCGAGATTCGACGTGCATTAGCAAGGGACTTTGCTCTTTAGCAGCCGTTAAACCAATTGGGACCCGACACTTGTCGTCTTGTCTGATAAAACAGACTTCATCTGGGCCCAACGCGTCGAAGCCAATTCCTCCAAATGCCTGATTGTAGCTGTGAAAACGGTACATAAAGGTCCAATAACTACATAGCTAAAGGCAACGAATTCAACAATGATTAAAACTTACTAGATGAGCAAATGAAATGGGTGAACTTCGGTTTTAGTAGGTTTAGAAGGTTTAGTAGGTTTACCAGTTGGCTCCATGTCTAGATTTTTCTCTGAGGATTACCCCAATAAATTATGGACCCAAAATATTTTTTTGAAGTTTCTCTCACCTGTTTCAAGAATGTGTGGCCACAACGCTCTTGATTGACAACAAATTGTCTGATTTTTTGTAACTTGATATTTGCCAAATTTTTCTTAATGAATTTATGGAATCCATATTTCAGGGCTCCTGAAGTTTCCTTGCATAGCGATCTGTAGCCAATTTCCGTCATCGTTCTAGGATCAAACTTCCCTAGGGTAGGCAAAAACAGGAGAAGAAACAACAGAATGTTTGAGGTAAGAAACACAGACATTTAGGATTTTTTATAACATAATGTCTTTGTTTTTGAATTTATCCAATTTTGAGTCAGCCAAGTATTCCAATCGCTCATTTCTCACACTCAAGTATTTGCCTGGGTAGAATGGGTTATAAAATCAAGGAGAACAAGTTTGATCGAGAATTGGTATTGCAGGATAGCTTCCAAGTCCTGTAAACCACGTAGAAGTGGTAACAGAATTAGCTTACAATCTATGATGGGATGGGAGGGTGCAAATTCAAGTAGTAATTAACTCCATTTAAATTTTCAACTTTTTTCTAATTTATCATTCGCTACTCTTCGCCTTTTGGCCGGTTTCATATCCTCATTAATTTCGTAGTCCAGTTTTCTTTTTGTAGCTTTTGACAAATTCTACTGAACTCTGCACTGCACAAAAACTCCAGTTCGTCTTTAAAATATTTAAACGGGTGTTTTTGAATAACGGGAAATGACTAAATATAAGGGAAAACACTTTCAGCCTTGAAACTTTGACAAATATGTCGACTTTCTAGTGCAACTTGCAGGGACTTATATTAAAATGTTGCGGAACATTTCATTCATTGTATGTAATCTTTCACGAAAATTGAGTGGTATTCCGTTCTATAGCATTTTCTAACTTTACCGTACTGCACTTAAATCATAATAAATAATGTACTAAATAACATATTACAAAGAAATGGCAGGTGTAGCTACACCTGCCAAACGGTATTTCTTTACACTACACCGTGTAGTGTCTAAAGAACTAGGCGACTTGTTTGAATCGTTGGCTGTAGCCGTATTTTAGATTCGGGTAATTCATTTGAGGTTATGTGTAAAGAATTTATCCTCTCCAAAAAGATGCGATTGGTAAAATAATGTTTTTATCCTAACTAATTTTCTTTTTTTTCTGCTTGTATATTTTTACTGCAAATATACAACAACCCAAGATCGCTCTATCAAAATATAAACAAAAATTTCCCCGGGACTCATTTTCAGCAAATTTGTTGTCTCGAATTAACGAATCTGACTTGTAATTTCAATTTATGTATTATATAGAATTTCAGTTTGAATACGTTGTGAAAAGAAATGGGGAGAATAGCGAGAGAAAGCGATCTGACGGTAAGGTCCATGGCTCATAAAATTTTTTTGTAGATTTTATCGCTACACAATTCATTGAATAAATTTAACTAGACGATTGCATTGCATCAAGTTATTTTTATATTTACTACCTTTTGCTAATACCTATTTTAAACTTTTTGGTGTCCATCTCGAAGAAACGAACTTTTCAACATTGCAATGTCAAAAATGATTGACGATTTGAATCTTGTTGTCCACAATGACACACCTTTCATCTATCAAGGGGCTAATCTGTCAACATGATCAAAATAGAAATCAATTAGGTTAAGCTAACATTATAATAAGATTTACCATGTTATGATTCGCTGAACACAATTAATATTTCGTTTTTTCTACTACGAGAACTACTAACGAGCCATAACGGAACAAAATTAATGAAACGACCGACGTCCCTTGCCCGAGTAAGTCAGTAAGTAACCAAAGAAATATTTCTTGCCTCACTATAGCTTATCAAAGGTTGCTGGATGGTCGGAGACATAATGTGTTTGATTTGGCCACCAAATCTCGAGGAAGTATTTACATAATTTCGTTACTTTGTATCCGCGTTGCAGAACCCTCTTTCAGATGTGGTGATTCCGTGAAGGGGATAGCATGTTCCACTAGGGGAGCAATGTTAGCTGGATCCGTCTTATATACAACCATCGACCGTATCACCGGTTCGTGTGGCCTGCGAAAAAATGGGACCATTTCCTTCTGTGAAATCAAAAGTGTCACGTTTGCTGTGTCTTGTTCTCTATATTTTGCCATCAGTGCTACCTACCGGACCTGATATGACAGAAACGGCCGAAGGAGTTCAAAAAATATCAACGCTGACACTCTATTTTGCCTCGGCCGAATTGATTACGCGGCGAGAAAGGCAATTAGAGTTTAGAGGGTCCTGGCAGATGGAGACTTTCATGCCACACACCTGGTGCCAAATAAAGGTCATTTATTAGAAGTAATCCAGCTGTCTGCAGACGGGGAACCTGCTGATAAATCTACTACTTGCAGTTTCGGTGGCGACCCCGGATAAAGTGGAATCTTTTAGAATACCTCCACGGACACACTAGGATTCCGTGTGACTAGTGTAGAATACATCCGATTGGGATTTTTGTCTAAGGCTTCCGGAATGTTCAACTCATTGGTTGAACAACTGTTGCCTCTCGATTACCACAAAAGCCAAGATCAAGCTGGTTGGTTATTTGTTAATTACATTAAATGGGACGATCCTGTGTTTAACGACGAAAGAACCTGGTGGGAGCATCCAAGATTGCGCGGTTGAAGGAGATTATTGTCTTTTTCAGATGTGGAAAATATTGTGAGGACTTGCGACTAATGCACACATTTACGGATGCGCTGAAAGAGGTGTCTGCCACGTCTAAGTGGACGTCCTTGTATATTTCCATTCAAGTGACTTTCTGATGACGATGAGACACTATACGGTGACGGCGTGTTGGTAAGGGAATTAAAAGCGCTTGGAGTCGTATGGTTCTTTCAGCCAGCGGAGACCCCATACTTCGGAGGATCAAAGGAGTCGTGAGTGCGAGCAGTAAATAAATCTCTTTATGCTGCCCCGGATCAAAAGAAAGCGTTATGCACAAAAATGGCATAGTTTTAAGCACAATACTCTTTCAGGTGGCTGAGTTGATGAATTTCTATTCACTGACGGATACCAGTTCCAATCCGTACGATTTTCACCTCCTCCTCTAAAGATTTCCTTAACTGAGCCCCGATTGATGACCAACCAGCTGAATACTTTCGTCACACCCTCCCAAGCTATGATTACGGTTATGTACTGACCAATATCTTTTAGAACCTACGGCGTGAAGGATTTCTACACACCACAGTCAAGAAAATCCTGAAGAATTGGAAGGCCCCCGCTCCAAATTTATATTACTCTCCGCATCCAGTCGAGTCAGCGGAATCCAGATCGAGGCAGAATAAAGTCATGAAATTCCAGGTAATAATCTAATTTTGAAAAATTGACTGATATCTATCATTTTCATCCTAACCTCACTTAAACGTAAACTGCTCAATAATTAAAGAAGTTAAAAATCCCTTGCTGTTTATCTTTCCCATATTCCTGGTAAGAGAACTTTTAATGTTATTAGAACCCTTCCCTATCCCTTGAAGTTGGCTAACTGAAAAGTTAGGGAGCAAAAATCAAAACTTATCATTGAGTCACCAGAGGCGCAGCAAACTACAAACAACAAGAGATACTCAGTGGCGGGGTTTTAAGTATAACATTACACTTTTGTCTAATAATATAATTAAATCTGTCTGATTTCAACTTGACATTGTCAAGTCTGGTGATTGATTCGACCTTGGTTATCTCACCCATCCCACTTAAATCTCCCTTACTTCATTCTCTATATTCCTTTGACAGCCGAAAAGGCTTTATACTTTTTTTTTTGCATTGTGGCGGAAACAAGTCCCGGAGAAGGAATTTAAATGGGTAAAGCGTGTGATTTAACTTCGTTGGAGAAAATTGAAATTCTTAGTTTCCGAGAGAGCGGTTTTACCTTTCTTCGGACTTCTAAAACTGTAGGCCGGAGTGTGTGCAATATTAATAACGTTTTGAGATAAAAGGAAATTTTGTCCTCGGCCGTAATACTAAATGTGTTGTTAAGCGTAAAATATAAGAAAAATCAGCGTGTTATTTATAATTATTATCGAAAAGAAGTCGCAGAAAAAGTTTGTCCGTGTTAACACAAGAGATCAATCTGTTAATGAGCCAGTTTCTTTGTCCACCGTAAAAAGATGTCTGCTTGGATTTGGCATGATTGGCCGAGTGGCCTGTAAGAAAGCTTTGCTCCGTAAAGTAAACATTCGCAAACGTCTTAAATTTGCTGAAGAGCACGTCAAATGAATGGACAAGCAATGGAACAAAATCTTATTTAAAGATGAAACAAAATTCGAAAATTTTGGATCGCACAGGCGGACATTTATTAGAAGAACAACGTTCGAACACTACAACAATGAGTGCATTTTTCCTACAGGCAAATACGGAGGATCTGTTTTATGCTGGCGAGCGATTTCTTCGAAGGGAGTTCTACCGTTACATCGGATTGATGAAATCATGAAAAAAGAAACGTATCAACAAATTCTAATTCACAAAGTATTTTTTCATTATAACTATTGTTATAAGCAGATTACAAAATTTGAAATTGGGCAACATAACCTAACCTAAGAGCTATTTTTTCGTCAACGTAAGCCACTTAGTTCGTTACACATACAATTATGTATATGTTGACTTTTAAAATGTGTGTTCTTATATCTTATGATTCATCTTGCCCCCCTCCCCATCCCAATGGTTTGCCTGGATCAGCAAGTGGTTTTCTCTTGTTCATATTACGTCATAAACTCCCAGCAAGAAGCTAGGAAGGAGATCTGACCGATCATGGTTGCGGTGAGGATGGGTATTTGGAGCTAGGCGTCACTAACATTACATCAACGAATTCAACAAATAGTCTCTCTAAGGTGCCGATAAGTTGACATACTTTCTGAATTCTGGAAAATTCCTTCTCGAGAACGTCAATAAATGTTTCGCATAAGTTTGGACCTGAATGCGGACCACAAAATTGGAAAGCCCAACGTCCATCACTCTGGCAATTTTTTGTCAATCCAATGCGCAGTTTCCATCAGCATGCATTTTGTTGAAACAACGTTTTGTGAAGATACCCTTGTACGGAGCGCCTTGTCGTAGTTCATTGTAGCAAACAAAAAGGGTAAATCATACACGTTGTCCGTTGCGCACATAAAATCGTTCATTGTAAAGACGGATTTACAGTTTCTGAAAATGGCAATTCGGACATTTATAATAATTCAATTCGTAATGCAGTGACTTAAGTTACTTTGAGAATATGGCAAAAATTACTTCTTGTTTTTTTATCTTCTTTGATGAAACGTTTAAAAACCCCTCATTTCAGTACTGTTTTCCTTCAAGTGAGATGGGAATATCTGGATCCCTCGTTAATCTGTGTGCTTTTTCCTTTTTTTTAGTTTAGCATAGTTTACGTACTGCATCAGGCATTATTCGAATTGAATTTTTTATTATAAATTAATGTAACGATAATATATTAAATCTTTAAAAAAATCAAAAAGATTTTGATTACTCGCCAAACAGCAAATGAAAACGCAAAATCCTTTCTAAAATATTTTCAATCCCACGATATTTGTTTACTTCGGCTTGCCTTTTTCATTATTTGCTCAGTATTATTTTCCAAACAAAATGCCTTTTTAATTCTTGAAGTAGTTTTTTTTTTGGGGGGGGGGACTGAAAAGCTATAATATTAACATAGGGTCTTTAATAAATTAATATTTTAATCACTAGTAGTGAAACCATCTCTCTTAACAATGCTGTAAAATAATGCAACATATATCCGTATCGTCCAACTCGAGGCTATCATCGTGGACAAGGAGTTCGTTATTTTTCAAATCGTGTTGTTCAGTCTTATTTTGGAAACGTAAAATGGAAGCATTTCCGTATCATCTAGCAAGTCATTGTTCTTCTTCAAGGAATGATTTTCTCTGGTTCGAGCAAATTTTCACGTGAGAACAAGTATACTGGCCATTTCATTTCAATAACTGCTTTAATAGTTTCTGAAATTTCGGCTGATTGTTTATTAGTTAAAACGATATTTTACCAGAGCTGTAATTGGAACATAATAGATACCCATTACTTATAGAAATCCAATAGGTACTAACCTTTCCCTTTCTGTCTATACCGCCAGTATACAACGGTTTAGATAAGAGTCCTGATAATGAAACGGCGGTGGGGAATAAGAAGAATAAGAAATACATCGATTGACCAGGCTTCCCAGGGAAACTGTGACACCATTTCTAATCAGTATAAAAAATCTAATCAATTAAAAATTTTGTCATGTCTCTTTCATGAAATCGCTTAGTCCCAGATAGTTCGAACATTTTTCCCCAACAGCCGAATGGTGTATAGAAATTCACTGCAGTGATATGTTTAAGAACATCTGTTATCTCGTCAGTCAGATTTTCATGCATGGCCCACAACTGGTCTGCTGTAAAGGGCTTTCGTTTGCCCCGTTTTGTGGGTTGCACAAAATCATCATCATCGTCTATATTAAGTGAATAATTACAAAAATAATTAAAACCCTTTTATGATTATTATTCAAAAATAATAATCGTAAAAGGGAAAGAGAGAAAAAAAGAAGTGCCCGTGACACACACAAAGTGTCGGAAATAGAGAAACTCTGGTTGCCATCGATAACATAATCCACCCACCCTCCCAAAAATTAAAAAAAGGATATATCCGAATGACATTCATATTTCTTGTTTTCCTCCTTTTCCAACCGTCCCTACTGGTCGAGTGTGTACACAGAGAGAGAGAGTACGAACAACATAACGTCTCGGGTGGATCCCGCGGCTTTGCTTTCGGCTTCGTCTGCCCCTCCTTCATTTTCTACCCTCCCTTGAGCTCCACCGTGAGCAAAGTGAGAAGGGTTTCACGCTACTTCTTTTCCACACACACACACACATTGCAACTTGCCTCTTTTTATTTTCGAAAATCAATAGATCTCACATGCGCAAACCTTCCCCCCCATACCAGAAAGAAAAAACCGGTGCGCCACACACACACAAGACAACAGGACGACGGAAAAAAACAAATAATAATCAAAACCTTAAAAGCTTAGCCTGTCTCACTTTTGCGATGTCATCGCAACGAAAAATAAACTCAAATAAAAACTTCTCGGCCCAAAGTTGGCCACCGATAATCAGATCACGTAAATGTTCCTTCTTCTCATATTTTTTGGCCATCGGGTTCGATTCGAAATCAAAACAAACACAAACATCATTTTTTTGGACGAGAAATACACGCAATATAAATAAAAATAGCAAGAAATTTGTGGAGCAGGCGCGACAAAGAAAAGAAAAGAGACTCCCCCCCGGCAGACAACAGAAAAATTGTCGTGCGCTGACCCATTAATTTCCCACGAGACGGAAAGAAGAGAAAGCGGGATCGAAAAATGGTGTGCCTCAACAATAATTTCCAATTAGTCGCTATTCATCTGTTCATTCTTCAAATCATCTAGAGAAATAAAAAATTAATTCAACTCGTTTTAGAATAATAATAATTTTTAATAGATCCGACTCCACCCCCAAAAAAACAACTGGCAATTTCACTGAATATAGGCATGTTCTCGTTTAAAATCATTCAAATACATCGCTCCCCCTCCCCCAAACCGGGTTCAATCAACAAGAATTTCCAGCATATTATAAACTTCCCAGTCCTGAACTTTCGAGTCCTTTTTTTTCCTACTCTCGTCTGTGTGTATATTTGATCGATCGTCTCGAAACGACACGCACGCTATATAACACACCTGCAGGGGCTGGAAGGTGTACAGGGTGGATTCATCGTCTACTCTACACACACACGAGGCGAAAAAAGTAAAACCCTTTGCAAAGTAATGGAAATATCTAACATTTGCGTGCAGGATGTGAAAGATTCACCAAGAGAGAGAAGGATTTTTCTGTGTGCGAGTGTGACCGAGCGTGAAAATGGCACAGTAAGCACGGGAGAGAGGAAGAGAAGAGAGATGGAACGGATAGAATGCGTCCTACCTTGGTTGCGGACTTGACGGAATTCATGAGGAATCCGTGGTGGTGATGGTGGTGGTGATGGGCGGAGCACGTCGACGACGGCGGAGGTGGTGACGGCGGTGGCGACATTTTCGACTCGTCCATGTCCAGCTGGGCCAGCAGCGGTGGGTGGAATTTGTCCAGATGCTCCGGTACCGGGTGCGGATTCATTTTGATGTGCGGGAAGCGCTGAGCGTGGCGCTGGAAATGGACCTTGAGGTTGCTCTTGATGGTGAACCGGTTGCCGCAGATGTTGCACTTGAACGGCCGCTCGCCCGTGTGCGACCGGATGTGGATCTGAAGGGACGAAAAGCTGCTGACTGCTGACTGAAATAAATTTGGAAAATTAAAATTCTCGGTCGATTTGTCTAAACAATGTGTGTCAATAGAAGAACTCTATTAACTTCCAAATAACACGGGGGAAAATATGATGGCCAGTGTTGTTTAAGAATCATAAACGATGGGAGTCTTTTCTTTAGTGGCGTCGGTTGTTAATTATGCAAGGCAATGTTAATTATCCAATCGGCCAATTGTCCATTCAACCCAAAACAATTCATTGTGAAATAGACCAAATAGAAAAAGAATATTATGGACAATTATTTACAATTGCTTCGCATGCCCATGGAGAGACATTTCTGGAGTCGGCAGTACTGGCACCGGTTGCGGTTGTGTAAGGTCACTTCGCAATCCTTCCAGCCGCGGCACGTGAATACCAACTGCTTCTGGATGTAGCGCTTGAAAAAGCCGCTGCAGCCCTCGCAACTGATGGCTCCATAACGGCGCCCTATTTGAAATTTTTTGTCAAAAATTATAATTTTTTTTTACGGTTGATTGATTCAATTTAATTATTGACACGCACCTGAGGCTCTGTCACCGCAGACGACGCAGTACTCGACGGAGAGGGACATGGCTCCACGCGGCGTTTTGTCCCCCGCGACGAGGCCGATAGCCAAAAGTTCACGATCACCACAATTTGGAGCACAAGATCACCAAAGATCACCACAACACACTTTATTTTTCTCTTCTCAAAACAGTTTTTTAATAAACTCCAACACCCCAAAGTAAAAAAAAAAACTTTTGACGTAAGTGGAGCTCCATGTTTAGTTATTCTCTCATTTCCCTACAGACTCGGAATATAAATTCGGGGAAGAACAAAGTCACACACACGCACAGACAAAAGCCATGTTACTTGTGGTGTTATGGTAGAGCCTCAAGGCTATCCACCGAATGCAATAAAGAATGCACGAGAGAGAGAGAGAAACACCACCGCAAATGACATAGTGAAATGGCACTTTTGGCAATTTCAAACCACACAACAGTTTCCTCATACCCGTTTTTTTTGCCTCTTCTAGGGGTAAAAATAAAAGAAAATCAAAACAATGCTTCTTTAAGTTTTGAAAGGTCGGACCCACACACACAGACAAAATCAGTGTCAACAAATACGGTCGATATAGTGGACACACCAAAGTTTTAGACACCAACAAACACACACACCGACGACGGGATCGAAACGGGAGAAATGGGAATTACAAGCCAAATTGGGTTTTCGGTCGTTGATTCATTTTCAAACCATTCTATTTATCACACGCTTCGTGGTGGAGATTTTCTGTTTGTTGGATAAAAAAGGCAGGTAATCTTGGGAATATTATACACCAACGACATCCACTCGATGGTCCAACAAACACACTGATATCACCGGATGAAAACGTAACGGGGGAAAAGATGAAAAGAAATAACGACAAACGACAAGTTTCTACTTGACTCGGACATTTAAAAAATCTTTTCTACACACCAGCAGTACGGGACTGTATTCCCGGACGAAGTACCTTGCTCACCAGACGAAAAATATATATAAAAATAAATGTAATGGACGAAAATATACATTAAAATATCTCTAATAGACGAAAATATATATTAAAATAAATCAAAATAATTTGATTATCACAATCATTCGAAAAACCAATTAAAAAAAGATGGAGAAAAATTATAGGAAATGTTTAATGAGTTCCCGCTACGAGCGCATGTTGTAGGCGTTCCTGAGACCGCCAAAAGCGTGCGTCTGTTTTTCTCATCATTGTTCTGTTTCATCAGCTCATTCTCTCCACGTGCTAAGCTCGTGCTCTTTCGTGTAGTTTTTTGTGCACAAATCCTGGTTGAATCGTTTAAAAATTTTGAAATTTCTAAAATGGAAGTGATTTTTCGTAAGATTCACAGTGATGTGAAGATTGTGATTTGTAATAAGACAAAAGTCAAATACGCCGATATGGTTAAAGCAGCATATCAGAAAAGTGAATGTGATAGTGCTTCAGCATTGTTGATGTCGTTCGACTTTCATAGTAAGTGATTTTATTGTTGAATTTTTTTTGGTGATGCATACGTGTTTCTAAGAGCTTCGGGCTGTGGGTTCATATCCAACATCCTTCGACTTAGTCCACTCGCCGATTTTTTTAGCTTTTTTTTATTTGTCCGATTACGAAAACTACGTGAAAAGACGTCTGCTGATAAAAGTCATAACCAGGCAATGCATAATGCGCCGAGTAATTCCCCCTCGAAACAACTCACAAAAAAGGGGGGGGGGGGGAAATGGGCGCAATTAATCGTCGACAAGATCGTTGACACTGTTGGTTAACATTCGTTCGTTTGATTTCTTTCTTTCTTATTGTTACACGCCCATTTCTTTTTCTTTAAATTTTTCTTTCGGATCGACACGCAGATTTTGCGTCAGCTGATTGATGAGCCGATAATTGAAATGGATGGCCAGTAACGAACCCTGCGTTTTGGCTTGGGCATCGCCAAACTAGTTTCCAACTCTCATGTTGGAATATGTAAATGAATTCCACCTGCGTTGGATGTCGTCGTGACATAGTCCCTACTCCCCTCACGATTGCCTCCTCAGAGCTGTCACGCATGTCCCCGTATACGCGTTTGTTAAACATTATCAGTTTCCCGTTGGCCGTCGCTTACGAAAAGCATGTAATAATAGCCCGCGAATAAAATTTGAAACTAACCAATTCCGGTAGTGAGTAGCCTGAGAATGGCCGCGTTCAGGTGTTGTTGTTGGCCCAGGATGGTCGAATTGGAATGATTGCCCGTCGACCTGCCGTCGCCACCACCCCTGCCGTTGTTGGTGTTGCTGTTGTTGTTATTGCTGTTGTTGCTGGAATGGACGAGAGCCAACACTGCCGGACGAATAGAACGAATCGTTGACCGGTTCAACGCCCGATGAGGAGAGGATGTTGATCATGTGCTGACTGAGGCTGACCAATTTCTGCGGCATCAAATGCGGGTGATGAAAGCCGGATGGCGGAAAGAACCCTTGGTGTCGTCCGTAAGATGAGAGATCACACGGGCCGTCGAGAGTGCCCATCAGTCCGTTTTTGTTGCCCTGCGCCGGGTGAGACATGAGGAGACCGTGCTGATGCGATTGGTGAGATTACGTCAGCGTCGATGGTTGCTGGAGCATCTCGTAGTGAAGTCGACAGTAGATGATTCTGTCCCGCATGCCGAAAATGTCCCCTTTGCCCAGCTGCAGCACATTCAGAAACACAAAAAAAAAATGTTGAAATACAATTTGATTGCGCAATGTTGCATATTGTTTATACCTGGTTGCAGGCAGCGCAAGTGGAGCAAGCCAGGTGGAAGACAGCGTCGCGGGCTCTCATGACAAGTTCGTTAGATCCTAGCGGCAGATATCAGCGATTGCAACGTCTCACGCCGAATTATCTGTCATTATGAATAAAGAAAATACAAAAGAAGATAAGAAGAAAGTCATGAGCCATGCAGTTGTAGTTTTTGATGGATTGTTGGAATTTCTTTGTGGATTTTTTGGCGATAGCTGTGCACATATAAACATGACTGCCAGGGCCAAATTCTTCCCCCCCTTATGTTGGATAAAAATAATTCATAAAAAAATAAAAGTTAATAAAAAGTTAGTATAAAATAATATGTAGTTTAATATAAAGTTTCTCTTTTATATTAAAGTGACAGGTGAAAATGCTACGATTACAACGGCGCCTGCAAAGAGTAGTGGCTTCGCTGATACTAAAGGAGGAGTACTGCCCAACATCGAAATCCTAAAAGAACCATCCGGTGTCAATTGTCAACACCCAGGACATCTAGGCGGAACCAGGAACCTTGGCGTGAAGAGCTTAATTTGCGGAAATTGTTCACACCGAACACATAACGAAAACGGAACACCGCCAATCACATCACTGAATACTACCTGGACACTCACAAAACTGAAGAAAATTAGATCGACTAGACCAACGTTCTTCGTAGTTCTAGTCTCCCGTAGTTCCGGAAACATCAAAATTCCCAAATCGAAGTTTGACCAACTAAGAAAAGTAATCATCAAAAACGAAAGGTAAAGCCATTTGAAATATCCGATAACATAAATATCGCTAGCAAATGTTTACAAAGTAGAGAGAATAGTTAGTCTCCATATATCTTTATGTGGATGGCGCCTGCTCAGCAAGGGGGGGGGGGGGGGGGGTGTTTGTAATCTTCTCTCAACTGAACGCAGGAAACTTGATCTTTGAAATATGGTGTTAGGTTGTAATCCGGGTAGTTAATTAAGTAAATTAACGGAGTGTATTAAGCGAGGCGAAAAGAGCTTCTCTCTACAGACTCAGCCGAAACCAGACTGCCCTTCTTCCTGCTCGCTGCTTCCAAGCTTCAGCGCTTGAGCGCCGCACGACATCTAGCGGTCGCGGGAAGAAGGGCAAAATAACACAACATATGGCACTGCCAGTTTGGGGCGGGCGATAGTCTAGAGGAGACTCGGAACACTTGACTTCCGCAAATTTTGTGCGCAGAGCAACTCTCTCTATCTCACTCTCGCAGAGTTTTGGATATGTCGGCTTTGACATCCTCGCCACCGTGCGTGTGTTCGTGAGATGCTACCAGCGTATACATACACGTATAGGATAGAGAGATTAGAGCTAGAGAGTTCTATAACTAACTCTTCGGAACTTCTTTCGTAACAAGTCGAATCAAAGGGAACAATGAGAGGAAGAAAGAAAACACAGAAAGTCTCTCCGCGAGTTGTGACGAGACGCTCGGCGCAATCTGACAGTCATCAGCCAAGTCATTAAATCGGTGAAACCAAGTATAAAAGAAAGTCGCAGATATCCCAGTCGTCGTACTCGCCTAGCTATAGGAAACGCAAAATAACAAACACGATAGAGTATCGAATTCATTTCTAACCTGATTCTGCTGGTCGTTCTGCACAATGTCGACTCTCATTTAATACCATAACGTTTAGATGCCCGCTTCCTCAAAAAGTTGATTCTATATTTCGTGCAGAAAATTCGACCCACCGCAGTATCGGGTTGCTGATGGCAACCGAGGCGACTCAAAAATCGGCGCTACACACGAGTTGTTTATTGCTCAATCGACTGGGGCTCCTTTTTTAAGCAACTGTGAATCAAATTCGACTGCGAAGGCGAAGCAAAAGTAACCCCACCCTGCCACACTTGCAACCCGAGCGAGTAGAAAATGCGATTGTCACATATCACGTCTAAAGTGTAGGGTAGATCAACCGAAAAGTTGCCGATGCTCCAAACGGGGTGGAAAAGCAGCGCTCACAGCGCGCGTGCTGTGCATTCTTCGCTTCATAACTCGGTGAAATTCTGCAGGAACGACATTCCCAGTCAATCGGTACATAATAAAGTACGTGTGTGCGCGTCTGCCACGCACTGCGACTCGAATGTCAAACCAGCAAAGCGCATCCTGTTATCAAGGAGTAAACAAAACGTCCGCGGTCTAGTCCAACAAAAAACCACGACTGCTGGACATACACTGTGTGTCCAGCAGCAGACTTATTTGCTTAAATGTGTGTTACATGTGTTGTTTTTCGTATGAGAAATGGAGAAGGAAAATAACAATCACGACGTTTTCTAGCCTTGGCAAAACAGCTTTTGAATTGTTCACTCGAGCAATCACTGATCCTCTTGTCATATTCTTAGCATGAAAGCTCTTGATTATCTCTCTCCATCTCCAGTCTTCTTTTTACAGGATTGCCAACATCGGATCATATCTCTTTTTTTTTGTCTAGACTATAGTTTTTTGGGCTGGTTTCCACCGAGTTAATAAAACAAGAGAGAAAAATATAACGGAGAAATAAAATAAAAAGGTTTCCCGGTGAAAAAGAATCGAAACGAATGACGCTGGTTCACTACTACTCTAACGGCCGCTGTCCTTTTTCTGCTTTCCACGTGATGTGGCAGTTGGCTGGCAAAGACTTTATACTCGACTTGGGAAAACTATTTTCAATCAACTGGCCAGATGTTGTAAGTGAATACAAAAGTTGCGACGGGCGAAACAAAAAGAAAGATGGGGGGAAAACGGACGGTACGTAAGGAAATACGACTTAACAGATCAGATGAAAAGAGAAACTTACCGGCACCTGCGATAGCTTCTTGATGGAACCGTCACAGTAGGGATAACGGGCGGGTAACTGGGCGCTGAAATCCACCTGCATCAGCTTGACGCGAACGAATTTGGGCATTTTCCCAATCTGGAAATCGAACATTTGAGAGAGAAAAAAAACAAGAATGATTATTTGATAACAGAATGCGCTAGAATATCAATCAACTGTTCTTCGAAAACAGATGTCAGCAGGAAAGCAAATAAGGGAAAATCGAATTAGGGAAAAGCGGAATCCGATAAAATAAATATAAATTCACTGTATTACTATAATAAAATTTTATTTTTTAGGAAAATAATTGACTTCTTCAAGGTAAAAACAGGCTTGGAATACGACATCCATGTTGTACAGGAAGTAGGGATATCCGGATCTATATTGGCAAGATTGTCGGATTGCCACGTGCATTTGAACGACGGGGGCATTAACAGCCATGTGACAGGATGCAACATAGCAAACATCTTTTACTTTTACAATGGATACAAAAATGCAATGTTTGGCTATATGTCGAACTCACCTGGAGATTTGAATGGTAAAATTTCAAATCACGTGAGTACCACATTTTAACCAAATTTTTCATTTCATTTTTTCAATGTCACTTTTTTAATTTAGGTTCACAATTTGCAACAACTACGCGATGGAGAAATTGAACCGGGCCGTGTTATTTTCATGGCTTCCGGTGTTGAAATTGTATTCATGAACAAATATGGTACTGGAGTCAATCAAGATTTCGCTATGTGTACTGGTGAGGAATTGTTCGAAATAGGGAAACAGTATAATCCGAAGAATTCCCCACAATTTCCGATTTCTACGGAACCAAACGTATATGGATACGTCTACGGAATGTGTGAAGGTAAGTGATTTTACAATTTAAAGAAAAACCTGACTTAATTCAAATTCCCCAATAGAAGCGACTGCACGCCTGGTCCGTCATATTGACTATCGTAAAAGTCAAGTCAACATACCTGGACCTGGCCCTGCCCCTGGTGAGGAGACGGAAGAAGATGATGAAGAAGGAGAGAAGATGGAAGAAGATGATGAAGAAGGAGAGGGCATGGAAGAAAGTGATGAAGAAGGAGAGGAGATGGAAGAAAGTGATGAAGAAGGAGAGGAGAAGGCAGAAGAAGAAAATGAGGGAGAGGAGATGGAAGAATATTATGAGGGAGAGGAGATCGAAGAAGAGTACGATGAGGGAGAGGAAATATAATTAAGATGGAGTCATTGTAATCCGGTCATGTCATTCCGTCATGTAATCCATGTCATTCCGTCTTGTCATTCCGTTCAATGCCATTTCGTTCCATGGGAAAATACATTGGACTTGATGCCATTTTTTTTAAATCCCACCCACATTCTAAACGCCTTAGTTGGATATTAAAAAACGCAACGATTTCTGCGTCCATTAATTATGAAATTTAATTATTTATTAGTGGCGCAATATAGTTCGAGAGAAAAAATAAGAACTCGGGTAGCGTGTGAAAAGAACGGCACGCTGCGACATTGAGCTACCCTACCCTACCCTACGACCATGCAAGTTTTGTTCTTCCGTTTCGTTAAGACTGTCCGCCGTCTAATAAAGGAAAATGGCGGCCTAAATTTTTTCATTATCTAGCCAAACATTCAATTTCTTAATTGTAAGGTGTTCTGGGTGCCTTTCCCGAGTCACACGCAACGGTGGCCGTGGTCTGGCAGGTGCTGCGCACATCATCCTTGCATACACACAACAAATCACACATACACACACCTGTGACAACGCGTCACGCACGTATCCATTTTCCAATGTTTCCCTAACCACCAACTATTTTTTTACGACTTTGAAATAATTTTTTTGTTTTATTCTTCTACCCTCCCCGATAAAAAATTCCGATGAGAAATCAAAACCCCAAAACGAAATAATAACATAATTCCACAAACTTACCCATGGACTATCGAATTATCGTGTGGCGCCGGTGCCGGACCGGCCGGTGGTCTTGTAGTTTGTGTATTTGCACGACGTCGGGTCCGTGGCCGACGTCGACGTCGTGGCGCTAGGAAATTGCCTGGCAGATGAGGATCCGTTGTGCTGCTGTTGTTCGGGTTCGCCAATCAATTTGCGACCGGACAAGATTGGCGAAGTGATACTGCGCCTGTTATCCAACGGCTTCTGGTGAGTCATGGCTTGTTCCAGCCTCTGTCTGGTATTGTGGGCCAGCTCTTGAGACTCCTTGAGCTGGGCCCGCATCTTGGCCATTTCCTGGCAGCGTTGACTCTGCTCGTTTTGGGCTTCCAGGTACACCATTTCTATCCGTAACATGACATAGTTCAAGTTTGGTGTGTCTTTCTTTCTATATGTATCAGTTCTACCTAGTGGGAGGCGGATGACGGCGGATCCAATGTGACACAAGCGTTCAAGGAGTCGAAGATTATATTAACTGGTTCTATTTGGCCTCGACGGGTCGGATTTGCGGCTAGAAAGGCTATTGAAGTGAAGTGATCCTGGCAAATTAAGATTTTCATACATCCCATAGGGCGTGAAATAGCGGAAAATTATTAGAAGCGATCTAGTACGCTGCACAAATAAAAGCTGCCATTAAATCTACGAATTGTAGTTTTTTTACCCCGGATCAATTTTTCTAATCTTTTAGAATCCCTCCAAACACGCTAGGATTCCGTGTGAGAGTGAAGTGTGAAGTGTAAAACACACTGCAGACGATGGTCATCGGAATAATTCCTCGTTTCGTAACGACGTCCCTCAATCAGACGCTCAGCAGTAAAGAGGTCCTTTGTCAATTACCGAAGTCCATCAATTTACAGACGTTCAACATGGAACAGGTTATCGTTTTTTAACGCCATCCTTCCGATACTGTCAAGGGATAAATTTTTTAAATGCGGTCTATTTTTATGTATATTAACTATCCTGTTTTATAAAGCCTACAATGGCCGTCCCGTCACCAGACGACGCTTTTTAGCTTAACATGACTCTAGATGGTTACGACTTGTATGGCGCAACAGCACTGCAGTGTGCCAAAATCATTAAGCCGTGAGAGGCTGTTCGTACTTTCAACCTCGTTGCTTCTGCTCATTCAACCCCTTGACACTCACAATCACAAGCTTTACTAGTTTACATGTTAAACGAATTTGCCGCTCCTCACCAGGCCAACCTGCATTTTCTCTTTTCTGTTGCTTTTATGATCTTAACAATTGATTTTGATTTGTATGATTGACAAGTTTCTTGCCGTCGTTAGCTGAGTTTCTATTTGTAGCCTACCCAAAAAATAAAATCAAGGAAAAAATTTCGCGCTTTGGCCTGACGTAAGAGATTTACATATTACAACCGATAATATGAAATAATTTGTTATCAGAATTTCCTCTTTTAAAAATATCGCATAGAAATTGATTAAAACTGGATGACATCAATATAGCGGTGTAAAAGTACAGGAAAAATACAATAACCTTCCAAGAAGAAAACAAGAAGTACAAATAAATTTTCAGGACACCAAAAATAAATAAATAAATAAATACAAAGCCCTGGAAGATCTACGAGGCCTTCCACGATGCGGCAAAAGACAGGTAATTTTTCTTAAACATATCAGAGAAAATGGGGCTTGCTAGCGTGGCTTAAACCTTAAAGTATTTCTCGTTGTTTTTCGAACACCACTAACTTGTGTTAACTTTCACTTATGTTTCTACAACACAATTATGCAATTAATTTTTATAACAAAGTATTTCCTAAATAGGATCAGAACGATGTTGTTCAAATTGAAGATTGAGACGACCCTGAAATGGAAAGAAGAACTTTGAAATAAAGAAGGAAAATAAAAACTGAAGATTACTTCGAGGAAGCAATGGTGCGAAGAGAAAGAGAGAGTGCAAAGAGAAGAAACGGTAGGATCAAGAAGAAGAACGCTATAAAGAATAGAAAGCTAAGAAAGAAGAACTTTTTCGTTTTGTAAAAGAATTCAAATTCAGTTGCGTAAGAAAGGTAATTCAAGCTGAGAAAATGCACTCCATTTAGCTGCTATAGCAGCTTCACTTATTGCTAATAGTTAAACGCCAAAATCCAAGTACTTCTGTGCTATAGATTTTCTCCTAATGATGATAAATGACTTGTTGACTTCATCTTAGTTTGTTTAAACGTCGTGAAATGCTGTTTAGTTTCATTATCATTATTCCATCCCATTATTTCCTGTTCCTTTGATTCTGGTTTTATACTATATTTAAATACTAAACTTTAGACTTAATTGCAATTAAGTGCAATTAAATAATTTTTTTTACGAAAGAGTTTCACAAATTAAAGAAAATACTGATTAATGAAATAAGAAAATGATACTTCACTTTAATATACAGCTATATTAATATGAGTCGTCGCTATTATCTACGGCATGGACCTTTTCATGAAGTTGATAGAAGGTGTTCTCCTAGAGAACATTAAGGCCAATTCATTTTTCAATTAATAGAAATCAAAGTTTTATTATGAAAGTTTAAAACTATCACATTCCATCCTAACTGGATTTCAAAATAAAATCTTTAAAGAAGAATTTTTCTATTGCCTTCTTCCTAAAATTTCTTGTAGGCGAGAAAGCCCGCTGTGTGGCCGTGATAAAAGATTTTTAAATGTGTTTTCTTCAATTCCTTGGGTCGTTTACTAGCGTCTTATGCCAGACTCATACAATGCCGGGCCAATTCATAACATGGAATGACTTGGTGATGAATGTATATTTATTACTTTTTTTTTCCAATTTTGTTTCTGATTTGTCAAAATTACTCTAGCTTGAATTGCGTGATTTCAGAGACCTGTTCTACGTCGGGCGAACAAGACTTTTACAAAAAGTCAGCACCTCAAAGTAACACTTTTTTTTATTCTTGCGCGATGTCTCCGCCATCTTTCGCAAATGGTTGAGTGGCAAATTTACAGCTATATCACACTGTCTCATCCCCGTGATAATAAGCCAAATATCTCAGAGGAAAACCAGCGGTTAGAAGAACACTGAAAGATCATACGAACTGGAAGAAATATCATCTTAAGTTCAACTTTCATTTAAAGGACTTGCAACTCTATTGTTGTAAGCGAGACGGGCCGTTGGGCAAACGACGATAATAACCACCAACAAACCCGCTGGAAACACGGAGGTGAATCCCTTGTCTCGCTTGTTGGTTGAGTCTGACTGAAACGTCGACATCCGAGGATTCCGTTCAGTTCAGTTAGCCGACAGCAAGTGACCCTGCGCCGGATAGTACCATAGATGGTGTTGTCGATGACATCTGCAAACTGGAAGCCAACTCCTGGAAGAAGGCCGAAACGTTGAAACCAAACGTCTACTTCAACATAACAACTTCGGCCGACGGGGATTACGTAACACCATTAAGCCGAAACGATCAATTTCTTGACGAGACTAACCGACTTTTTTAACGCAGGACAAAAGCCGAGTCGTTAAGGACGAGAAGGTGTACTATTCGGTGGAAATGGCTTACTTTGATAAGTTCTGCAGGATATGGACGAATGCTCGCTGGCGTTGCGATGCCACAGTAAGCTAGACGGCCACTTTCTTTTTTAGCGTTATTTACCCGATCCCGCCATTGACATACCCCATCTTCTCTCTACCCATAGATCAACAACTCCTGACAGCGTCAACTGTGTCACGTTTACAACCGGCACTGAGCGAGACGTCACTGCAGAACTAGGCCGCATTCCCTGGCCCGGACCTTCAAGTGTCCAAAAGGCTACCACAAGCAAAAGAAGTGCCCAAACAACGATCTCCCCCTCTTCCTGACGGCTGGAGCATACCTCCCTTTTTCTGTAGACTGGAACTGCTACCCCATTCCTTACGGCCGGAGCAACTCAACTCGTCTCTGACGACTGGAATGTGTTTTGCGAATAGTGATTTGTGAAGTGACATACCTTTATGGATTACCTTATTAGTTGGGTACATACACACTTTAAATTCTAAGCATTATTCTATTTTTCATATTCTATTTTGAAATTGGTGAACAAATGTAAGTAATGCCCTTTATTTTTGACATAATGGAGTGAAGGCGTAATTATTACATGTAGCTTTATAAATAGACGCCACGATAGGAATTACTTGTGTATTTAATATAAAATGTAAAACAATCGTTCCATTTTTATACTGTACTTATTCTCTTAATTTTCAGGTGCTTCCAACCCAAGCCAAATTGATCTGAACTTGACTGCTCAATGGAAAGAACCCCCAAATATTCGTCGTGTCTAGAAAATTACTGCTAATAATGATGCTAACCCTGACGTGGAAGTCCTTGGTAGAACTCCAGAAATAACAACTTTCATCTCTTTAATTTTTTTTTCTCTTTAATTTTTATAACTTTATTCTAGGTGGGGCCAAGAAAAACCATGCTTCATTTATTGGCTTTTGGCTGAAGGCACAATGGAGGCAAAAATATACGATCGCCACTGATAAATATACTTCTCCTCAAGCTGGGTGCTATGTAGCAGACAGAAGTCTCTTCTTCTGCGTTCTTCTCTGACAGCGTGCAACCTGATTGTTCAGCAGCATATAATTAGATTTGTGAATTTTCTTCTTTTTGTTATGTGTTCTATTGTGTGTTCTGTGACAAGGTAATTATCAATCATGTACACCAATTATATTGTGCAATTGCAATTGTGTGCCATTATGTATTCCTTGTATTAGGATGTAAAAGAAGCCTCGCACCACAGAAATATAAGTTATTTCCTTGTTCATTAACACATACACAATATTTTTACTTACACAGTAAGGTGAACGACCACTAAGAGTTAGCGTTCTCTACCCGATCCCGCCATTGACATACCCCATTTGCTCTCCACCCTTAGATCAACTTCTGACTGCGTAAAATGTGTCACCGTTGAGGGTCGGCACTGAGAGAGATGCCGACACAGAACCAGGCCACATTCCCTGTCCCGGAAATGTGGCCTTCAAGTGTTAGAAAGGCAACCACAAGCAGAGGAAGTGAAAAACCACTATGTCTTGTGGCACAGCGTCTTTCACTCGCTGACCAAAAATTATATTGAATTGGCTCGGTGATGGTGCTCGAAAGATAACCGAACCCATTGCTGACGGCTGGGTCTACTACCCCCGCAGAGGCGCTCCGGCCAGATTATTTTGATTATACTATGTGCCAGTATACTATCGTCCGTGTACTGTGTGTAATGTGTTTGGTAAATAGTGATTTGTGAAGTGACATATCTTTATGAATTACCTGTTAACTGGGATACATACATACGTTACATTGTGAGCATTACTCTTTTTTTCATTTTGTATTTCAATTGGTGGACCAATGAAACTAATTCCCTTTATTTTTTACATGACGGGCGCGTGATTATTATACGTAGCTGTATGAATAGACGCCATAATAGGAATTACTTGTATGTGTAACATATACAATAGGTAAAAACATTTCTAAATAAAACCATCTTTTCTTCATAATCATCCATATTTTTATAACTTATTCTAGTATTAATTTCAGGGGCCGCCAAAACAAGCAAAATTTTTATTTTTTAGAAGACAGTTTGTTGTTGTTTTTTGAGGGGGGGGGGTAGAGCCTTCTAGAGTGTGTCGTATTTCTTTCTTCTTTTTTTATGTGCTGTGTGTAATGTTGTGCACGGTGAGTGTTAAGGCTCTTTATGCTCGCCATTAGGAGCTTCTCCTAGTTGGTCAGGTACCTGCACACTTCATACTGTCTAAAAATGCGAGTTGTGGGTACTAAATTTACTTAACAAACTAAATTTGCATATCCGTCCCTTCACAAAACTACAAAACAATCCTTAAAAATTTTGGTGCCGACAGTGCAATAGACTTGACCCTCTCTGACGCTCCTATCACAGGAAAGGCAAAAGGAAAACACTGCAAAATATGATTGAAACTCTGCCGTAGTGAGTGTCGTTAGTTCTGCTCAGTCTGCTGCCCCTCAACGAGTTTGGGAAGGAAACAATGTGGGTGAAAGAAAATAATTTAATTAAAAGTGGAATGATTCAGATAATTAAACTTTACAATCAATAATTTAATAACGTTTCAAAAGAACTTTATACATTTAAAAACTAATTTTATTCCCCTTAAAGAGCTACAAACCCAAAAATGTCCTTTAACATAGCAGAATTAACTTAACAACAGTTTCCATCATTATAAATTCTTAACCAATGCTGGTCTGTCTTTAATATATTTAAAAGATTTAAATAATTGAAAATTCAACTAAATTTGTATATCCGTCCCTCAACTAAACTACAAAAAATTTCCGAGTGTAAGTGACAAAGATTCACAGAAATAATCGGTTTGGAAACTTCGCTCGATTAATGTGTCCTAACATAAGTATGTAACTATGTATTATAAACTTTCCAAAAGGATTCTTAGTCAAGAAACGTGAGCTCTTTTCCCGACCATTGCTTGAAATCAAGTGAGGCTTATTGCACAAAAATATACAGTATTGCCAATTATAACTTGAAATTCCCGAAGGTATTCTAGTCAAAGTCGAACTGGGCTCAGTTTCAAAACGCCACCGCTGCAATTCAAACTGCAAAATAAAATTCATATTCAGAAAACGACACTAAACATTAACGCAAAGTTTACGTAAATGTGACATCAATCATAAAAAATTTTTTATGAAGCAGATTAAACAAATAAATCACATTTTACGAATATATATACAAATAGCTGTAATTTTACACAGCGATTCAAAATTGAACGGGGGCTCAGTTTCGAAACGCCACCGCTGCAGTTCAAATTCAGAAAACTACAATAAACATTAACACTAAATTTAAGATAAATGTGATATCAGTCACGCAAATTTTTAGGTGAAGTAGACTAACCAAAGAAATATCTTCAAAATGGACCCCATTTTACGAAGATAAACATACCCAGCTAGCCACGTATTTCCCAATTCATGACCTGGTCGTGACCTGGCAATATAATTGCTCCCGGCTATTTTGGGCACTTTATGGTATTGATTTGGTAGTAAAGATATTTGGCTATTGTGGCCAATTAGCTCCCAATCGTTGCTAAATGGTACTTGATTAAAAATATTATCCCACTTGTGACCAATGGGCTCCCAAAGGTTGCTAAATGGTACTTGATTAAAAATATTATCCCACTTGTGACCAATGGGCTCCCAAAGGTTGCTAAATGGTACTTGATTAAAAATATTAGCCCATTGTGACCAATTTGCTCCCAAATGTTGCTAATTTTTACATAAAAAATATACTGCAATGTAACGATGAAAGTCACGAAACGCTTTATTTTTTACTATTGTAACGGATCATGTTGCACCAGATTTATATTGATTAATGATGTCATGTTGTTCGTATTTCTGAGCTCTGCAGGTGTTCCAAACGTGCTGATTGAACGTTTGGCGTCTTTTGAGGACTCGTATGGAGGATCCATGAGTTCATAGTGCGTGACTTTATTATAATTGCATTTCCGTACACGTGTCATTAAATGTAACCTAACCATTTCTAGAACTGCGTAGTTAGACGTCAACTACGCGGCAATAGAAATGTTTGGGTATAAAAGCTGATGTTTTTAAGTTAGTATTGGCATTGCTATTCCGAGACCAGACCTGAGTTAGTTAGAACTGTCAGTTGAGAATAGCTTATATCAATCCAGTGTTCTTCCCTTTTCTCTTCCTATATTTGGTATGTACTCACTTCCCTTTTAAAACCAATACACCATTTACATTTTGGGGAAATCGCCTCCGGCTTTTTCGTGTTCGTTATAATTTAGTGTAGGGTTCTTTTCGAGAACCTTTACATAATGGTGGCAGCGATTCTCGAACTCGCCCACAATGTTTGATGGTGTACTTGGTATTATTTCTAGATTAGCGAAACATTTTTTTGTGTGTGTGTGATTTTTTATTTCATTTAAATTTTGCGATTGTTTTTTTTTAATTCAGAAATGAATCGTATTTTAAAATCGAAGTCGTTTTCCGTTGTCAATACCCTTCGTAAATTTTCGAAAGTTAAATTTTTCGTCAATTGGTAGAACATTTTTTTTTTTACGATTATTTTCAAATTAAATTGTTTTCTTATTTAGTTTTTGATCTGAATCAGTTCTAAGATTTATTTTATTTTTGATTTGAGTTTGGAAAACCTATTTTTTTAGAATGGTTGGTTTTGGATTGATATCGTTGTTAAATTCCTAAGTTAGCAAGTATTTCTATTCCTGATGAATTCCATAGTGCAAGTTGTTGATAAACCTTCTGATTCGAAACTGCGTGGAAGCCTCGAAATGGTAGAATTAAAACAGCTTGTTGAAAAGCAGAATGAGTCCGGGAACTCTCTGGTTGCGGCCTTGAAAGATGGATCAAAACCGGTAGTTGCTACTGGTACGGAGCAGTCAGAAATGTCTTCATATATTCAAGAACTCTCAAAAGCCGTAGAATTGTTATTAAAAAAAAGTAATGAGGAAACCCATCAGTCAAATAAACATGTTTCTTTCCAACTACCTGGGCAGCAGGGAATGAATCAGTTTGGGTCGTCATATCACCCACCTACCAGCTACAATAGCCAGCAAAACAAACCATTCCATGGCAAGCCAAACTGGCAACCTCGACCGCAGTATCAGCAGGCGAATCAACAGTTTAGGCCACCTTCGTATTCACCAAGCAACCCCCCGTTTTCCCCGAATCAATCAAACTTTCGCCCTCCCAGGTCAGACAAAATTTGCGACTTTTGCAAGCTGAAAGGCCACAGCAAAGACGTTTGTTTCAGATATCAACGTATAATGTTAGAAAATGCACAACCTCCGATTTGTTATATGTGTAGGCAAATCAGACACTTGGCCTACCAGTGTCCGAAATGGTCACAGATTGGTAATTCTAATTTACCAAGGCCTCCACCCAATCAGGGAAACAATTAGGTATCAACTGTTTTCACGGGTCAGTTGATAGCCAGAATCTTGGAATAACCCGACGCATTTCTAGACGACTAACCACGAAGACAAGCAATTTAACTCCTCGCATTCCTCTTATTAGTTTTAACATTTGTTTCCAAGCCCTATTTGATACTGGGGCAGCAAGAAGTGTGATAAGCACGAACTTGCTTAAAAAAATTCCACAGAGAAGTCGGGGGACCTGCAGTAAACCCGATTTTGATTTGTACGACGTGCACGATAAGAAATTAGATACCTTAGGATTGATCGCTTTCCCTACAGCTACTTTTTTTTTCCTCAAGCAGATAAACTACCCAAAGGGTTAGAAATTTTTGATTTTGTGAACACCGTTTCAAAGGATGGCACTTATAACATGTTAATCGTAAATAATTCATTAGAAAGTGTATGTAAACCGAGAGCTACTCACCTAGGGAGTATTAAAGTTGTCGGTAGTCAAAATGGGACAGCGGGAATGGAAGGGATGGGGGGAATGGAAAAACAAGGGGACAAGATGAAACAAGAGAACAATATGAAATAAGAAGACAACAAGAAATAAGTGGACAAGATGAAACAAGGGGACAATACGAAATAAGAAGACAAGATGAAATAAGTGAACAAGATGAAACAAGGGGACAATATGAAATAAGAAGACAAGATGAAATAAGTGGACAAGATGAAACAAGGGGACAATACAAAATAAGAAGACAAGATGAAATAAGTGAACAAGATGAAACAAGGGGACAATATGAAATAAGAAGACAAGATGAAATAAGTGGACAAGATGAAACAAGGGGACAATATGAAATAAGAAGACAACATGAAATAAGTGGACAAGATGAAACAAGGGGACAATACGAAATAAGAAGACAAGATGAAATAAGTGAACAAAATGAAACAAGGGGACAATATGAAATAAGAAGACAAGATGAAATAAGTGGACAAGATGAAACAAGGGGACAATATGAAATAAGAAGACAAGATGAAATAAGTGCACAGGATGAAACAAGGGGACAATATGAAAAAAGGGGACAAGATGAAACAAGGATACAATATGAAACTAGGGGACATAGAGGGACAAGTGAACAGGGTGGGAAGGAAGGAAGGAAGGGAAGGGAAAGTGGGAAAGGTTGAAGTTATAAGTACACCAAAGGGGGTGTATTAGACAGCGTATGTGGTGAAGGATAATCTTTACCAAGCTACAGGGGTGCCATTGGGTTGCGCAATTGGCCTCCTTCGTTACAAGACTAATGAATTATGACCTAAGAGACGTCTTGGGGAAATGTTTATTAGTTTTCTTAGTTAGTGAGTTAGCTAGTTTAGTTTCGTAGTAGTTAGTAAGTCTCGTCTTTTGGTTAGTAGATAGTTTAGTTTTATTAAGCGTAAGTTTATTTTGAAGAAGTTGTCACATATTCAGATATGTTCGATGTCAATATTCGCCATGTATTTGAATAATTAAGAGAAGCAAGTTTACGTTACAAATAAGAAAATACCAACGGCACATACAGTTGCCTAAGCAAATGAAGATCTGAAAGGTATTTCAAGATTGTGTGTGTAGTATGGATAAGGAGGTGTCAAGTGAAGGAATTTATTCTTATTCTTGTTTTCCATTGTTCTAGTGTCATGTTCTTTTCTATTTCTTCTTGATTTTGCCGTCCTTTTAAATTTCACATTATTAATTCTTTCCGTTTCTTTTTACGTCCTTTTCAATTATTTTCCTCATTCATTTTGACTTTACTTTTCTTTTATTTTCCTATCTTTGATACTTAAGTTATCTTTTCAATTTAATTATTTTTTTATTTCCAAGTTAATTTTCCAATTTATTTCGATTTTTCTTCTCTTTTAAGTTTTATTCTCCACCCTTTTCTTATTTTAATTATAATATTCCCATTTATTGTTTAATTCATTTTTCTGTCTTCAAATAGCAACCCAACACAACCAAAGTTATTTTCCTTTATATTTTGATTTTTATTCTCTCTTTTAAATTTTTCCGCTCTTTACATTATAAAGTTATGTTCCCATTTTAGTTCTCACTCCTACATTTTTTTTAAATTTTCGATGTTCGTTCAAGTTTCTTGGTTTGTTTGCCAATTTAATTTTCCATTTGTTTGATTTTTCTTAACTTTTCCGTTTTTTTTTTCTCCTCTTCAATGGCAAAGTTCTTTTCTCATTTATTTTTACACTAAATTCTCTTATATATTTAAGGTTTTTGTCAATTATATGTTATCATTTCTATTTCATTGTTTCCTTCGTTTGATTATCAAGATACTTCCCTATATATTTTTTTTTCTCTCCCATTTTTCTTCTCTTCTCCGTCTTTTTCCCATTTTAATTATTTTTTTATGCTATTTATCTTATTTTAGTTTTTATTTTATTTTCCAGCCTTTCATTTGCAACCTAATCTAACCCAAGTTATTTTTCCAACGTATTTTGATCTTATTCTCTATTTTGAATTATCCGCTCCTCCATTTTTACAGTTATTCTTTTCCTTTTTTGTGGTTATTCTAAATTTTTCCGTTTCGCATGTTCGTTTTCATGAGTCAATTGATTTTTTTCTTCGTTACTTTTCAAGTTTTTTTTCCATTTCCCTTGATTTCTTCTTATCTTTTTCGTTTTATTTTTCCGTCTCTACTTATTTTTTTTTCTGTTTATCGTTTTTTCCCCAATTCCAACCCATTGTTTTGTTTCCATTTTCGTTTTCCGCTGTTTATTGTTGTTTTCGTTTCATGTTGTATCACTGATTATTGTGTGAGAATACTTATGCTACAAGTCATGCTGCTTCCTCGACTCCAAGTCATCGTTCCGGAAGTTTTTGAGGTCACTGTGTGTAATTGCAGTGAGCCTCTACGAACAGGGATCTCCCATCCTAAATTTTTGCAGAGAACGGGTTTAAGTTCTACTGTATTTTATGTGCACGCTGGAACCAACCAAAACACATTATGCGTTTTTCGGCTAGAAAGTGATCGGTCAGCCTAAGTTGGTCGTGATGTGCCTACTAGTGAAAAAAATTCTTCTAGTACTTTCTTCATTTCTCTCCAACTGTTGAAACCAGTTCAGAACAACGACGTTGTCACAAAACATGAAGTTTTAAAGATCAGCTGATTGATTTTTCCAATGATCCAGTGCGAGTGATTGAAACTTTGTGGTGCTATTCGCGATTAGCGATGCACGAAGGGTTAATTTCAACCCCGCAGTACAACGGGTGGCTGGCCACGTCAATGGTTCGCCTACCAAAATGTACAAAACTAACCGCATATTGGAAGACTAATGAAACCCTGTTGTTGCTGTTGCCCTTTCGTGCAAAAGCAAAGGAATTCGATTTCAGTGTTGACCTGTCGGCTTGCGGGCCACAATCAAAATATAAAACTTAACTACCAATCGGGATGGATGGGAGCTAGTGCTGTTCGATCCTTGCTACTAGACGATCATTCGTCCGGGAATTTCAGCTCGTCTCATGTGCCACGGACAAATAACGTCTTGATAGCGGCGCCGGACATCTCGGATTATCCGAAGTGGATTCAAAATTTCAAGTTCTATTTTTTCCTTGTTATTATAACTGTTGCAGTTTTGATATTTCTACGTGTTTGTATTGCTTGTGGGTGCTGTCTATTGTTTAAGTTGAATCGCCGTTCTTCGAAATCTCGTTCACACGCGCAACCTGCTTCCGAAATGGAATTACGGGGCGTAATTCAACGGGGCCGGGAGTGATGTAACGGATCATGTTGCGCCAGATTTATATTGATTAATGATGTCATGTTGTTCGTATTTCTGAGCTCTGCAGGTGTTCCAAACGTGCTGATTGAACGTTTGGCGTCTTTTGAGGACTCGTATGGAGGATCCATGAGTTCATAGTGCGTGACTTTATTATAATTGCATTTCCGTACACGTGTCATTAAATGTAACCTAACCATTTCTAGAACTGCGTAGTTAGACGTCAACTACGCGGCAATAGAAATGTTTGGGTATAAAAGCTGATGTTTTTAAGTTAGTATTGGCATTGCTATTCCGAGACCAGACCTGAGTTAGTTAGAACTGTCAGTTGAGAATAGCTTATATCAATCCAGTGTTCTTCCCTTTTCTCTTCCTATATTTGGTATGTACTCACTTCCTTTTTAAAACCAATACACCATTTACATTTTGGGGAAATCGCCTCCGGCTTTTTCGTGTTCGTTATAATTTAGTGTAGGGTTCTTTTCGAGAACCTTTACACTATCATATTTAATCATGTTTGTTTTTACCAGCTGTATTATTTCCCCGTTAAGAACTTAACTTTCTTAAATAAACATGATAAATGAAAACATAAACTTATTTTTATTATTATAATTGACTTATTCCTAAGTTTATTTATTAGTAAACACGCTACGCACTTCTGTACGTAAATTAAAAAAATGTGCTACAACTGTTAATGTGTATGACAGTTATTAGTTTAAATTCATATATATTTTAAATGGTCCCCTAATATCATATATAAAAAAAATCCAACTGTAAAGGCGTAAATCACCCCATAAAAGTAGAAGAAAAACTTTTATATGTACGTTAAGATAAAACCTTACTAATGTGTGTTATGCACTTATGCTATGCCCTTTCTCAACAGTCGATTAAGTAACAAAGTAGTTTAATAAAACTATGCTTAAATTCATATAACTTCGATGGCGTAGCTGTAGCAACCTGGTCATAACTTGTGCTAGCTGGGTACGGGAATATTTAAATTCTACAAAAACAGGGGAATCCGGAGTAGGAAACTGGATTTGCCTGAATTATTTCAGATTTTTAGGTCGCATAGCGGAATGGAGAAAAATAGGGGGGTCCATGGATTTGGTGCGCTTCAGTGGTGGATTGCTTGTTAAATAGTTAAAATTTCTATTTTCAAGAAGGTTTCTTAATACAGATATCGATTAATGTAAAGAACAGAGTTCATGAAAAAATTTCATGATGCAATTTGTTCCCGGTTAAAAGTTATCTTGACTCCACTATAGATTGGTTCGCTGTTGCCATCTTGGCACGGTATTTGCCCATTTTAGCGCAGCCACAAATGGAAAGCATTTCCATTGTCCATAAGAAAAGGGTACGAAAGTAAGGACAGTCAAGGAAGGGAAGAATAGAGTGGGGAAGAAAGGGGAAAGGGTCCCTCTTTTTTCACTCTCCCTTTGTCTTTCCACTCGTACATAACGAGAACGTCAACGTCAATTGTCCATACTTAACGTAGCTCCAATCGTTTGTTCGAGAAGCAGACGGTTCTTGAACAAAGGATTGGACCTACGTTAAGCGTCAAGCGTAATAAAAATTTTCGTTCTGCTATCGGCTGCAGTGGTGCGCATCGGCGTAAACTGCGCACGACTTCTTACTCGACTACTACTTTTTGGTTGGAATAACATCTATAGAGCAAACCAATCACGCTTACCCCAGCCATGGCAACCTCGCGGCGGCCTTTTATGTGAAAATTCACTTTGGATGATGTGGAGTTCTTACAGGTTTGGGGAGGGTCCCTTAGATTTTAGTCTGTAGTTTTACTCTAGTTTATAATGGTAAAACTCTGTTGCAACAGTGAAATAGGGAATTGAACAGGGAATTACGTAAGTAACCATGACAACTCAGTAACTCACGCCTCGTCGTTGCGGTGTTGAGTTCCTACTTACTAATGCTAGAAATGACAATGCTGCTACTAATATTAATGCTACTTACTAATGCTAAATTTGAGCAATCGGAAGTCCAAAAAGGATTTTTTTGCCAGTCAATAATTATAAAGCTATACATCGCTTTTAATTGGCCTTTTTAGAATCAATTAAGCATGATCGTTTTAATTTTATGGCGAAAGCCTCTAATTTTTAAGTATTTTAGTTTAATAGAAAAACTTGATTTCGTCAGGGCCGCTTGGCCATAAGGCACCATGTAAACCGCGGCTGCCGCGCGACTGAAAATAATTTGACCGTCTGTCACTATTAATTTCATAAATAACCTATTTTACACGTGATGTTTATGAAAATTCGATAAGTTATAAAGTAAAAGACGTAGAACACGAGAAAATTTTTTAAATAATTTATTTCTAATTAGAAGTACCATATTTTTACAAATAAAAAACATTTGAATTTCTACTTGGTTGATGTGGCGTGTAGTGGACTAGAGCGTCAACGCTTTGGAAATAGGCAATGAGGCTCTGGTTTTGAACCCCAGCTGAACCCGTCATAAAACCACGATGTATCAGGAGAGGTGGGCAAACGCGAGAGGAAAAAACTGTGCCAACTTTCGGTAATCATTCTCACTTCTGCCGCTAGGTTCTCTAGTGTTAGTGGCCCTGAAATTTGGCGCGAAGTTTAACCATTGTGGATAACGCTTCGTAGTTTAAGGGTGTTTCAGTTCAGTAAAAATAAAATTAACACCATGCTAGTCTGTAATAACGTAAAATCAATTACAATTTATTTATTTTTTTAAGAATAATTGTTAATGTTAAGAAAAATTGTAAATACGTAGTGTTGTCGTTATTGTTGGTCATTGGGAGAAATATGGTTAACATTGGGGAATCTAACAAACGGAATCGTCATACAGGGAAAAAGTAATGGGAGGATGATATACCTGGTCGTTAAGCCCAAGAAACTGATTACTTATTGCCTTTTCGCAAGCAGCAGTGACATTTTTCCTGACATTTTTAATTCTTCACGTTGGGTTTCGACAAGATTTTCCAGCAAGAGTGACTTCAGCATTTTTCACATCAGATGTTGTTCGATCATCAAGTTTCTCTTCTGGTTGTTTATGGCATCCATTGTTTGATAATGGAGAGGTTGTTTGTTTCCGATACTTTTTGTTTGGGGCTACCCCATCTTTGTAACCTGCATAATTTAAAATCTGTTCATGAATAATACAGGAATTATTTATAAAGCGAAACTTACCAAGAAAAAGAGTTGGTATGGCATCATCTCTCAATTTCCAACGACTCAATGGGGCACCACCATTTACAGAGTTCTTGATGATGAATTCTTCTTTAAAATGTCTAGAACACACATGATCTTTTCTAGAAAATTTTCTGTCACTTCTTTCAAGATTCTTTCCCCATAAAATGAATTGCCTTTCTTTTTTTTGTGGTTTAAATACCTTAGCATCATTTTCTTTTGCTGATTTGTATCCCGTACAACATCCAACCACGAAACACTTCACCATTTCGCAACACGATTTATCAAAAACACATCACCCTAAGTTAAAGAACGAAATTATAAAATGAAACATCGAAATGGAATCTACTATCAACAATGGCAGACGCTTTACTTCTGATAATTCGCGCCCAATTTCAGGGCCACTAACACTAGAGAACCTAGCGGCAGAAGTGTAAACAATTTCAGAAAGTTGGCACAGTTTTCAGAGGTGGCGCCCTACTGCGTTTGCCCACCTCTCCTGATACATCGTGATAAAACTGTAAGTAGCGCCCTTGAGGCAGCATGCATAACACAGGATTCTTGATTGCTTTAAGGATATGACGTTAAATATACTGTGGTGTGTTCAATCACATCTAAATTGGAAACTGAAGGCGCTTTGAGCATATAATGGAAAGGCGCCATATAAATACGTACATTTCATTTTCATTTCATTTTAAAAATTTCATGTTACATTTTGTTCGAGGTTAAAAATTAATTACCCTCGACTATATATGATGAAATCAGACGGGGTAAAATAGACTCGGAGTCCGAACTCCAAAGTGCAGTGCCACATTTGACGCTAGAGGACTCCGTAGTGCAATTCTACATGCAGACGACACGAATGTTATTCGTATATGGCCAGCGCTCTAAGAGTTTTGACTTTTTTTAAATTAAAATTATTTAATTATTTTAGAATAGTTTCAGTTTGATACGACAGATAGGTCAAACAAAAGTGTTTTTCATGATTGTAATAAAAAGAATAAGGAGAGTAGTATGCGGTGTATCTGGCGGAGTAGATTCTTCTGTAGCGGCCTTATTATTGAAGAAGAAAGGTATAAAATTCACTAGCAATTATTTAAACAAGTACTTAAAGACTTATGAATTCTAACTAGGTTATGATGTTGTTGGAGTATTCATGAAAAACTGGGATGGAAAGGATGAATTGGGAGTCTGTCAATCGGACAAGGATGTTGAAGTTGCTGAGCGGACTTGTAAGATTCTCAATATTCCATTTTTTGAAGTTAACTTTGTTAAAGAGTACTGGAATCATGTGTTTGAGTATGAATTAACATAAATAAATAGAAGAAGGAATCAAATACTAATAATAAACATGTATGAACTTCTTAGGAATCTTCTGCAAGATTACCAAGCAGGATTAACTCCAAATCCAGACATCCTTTGTAATTATCACATCAAATTTGATTTATTCTTTGACTATGCCAAGGAAAAGTTGGGTGCTGATTTTGTGGCTACTGGACATTATGCTAGATCATCACTTGGGATAAATTCTGTTGAAACAGAATCTGAAAGTATCGATGTTATTCTTTTAAATAAATATTTTCTATTCAAATGGTAAAATTTCCTAAAATTTCATTAGATACAAAATTGCTCACTTCTCGTGATGACTTCAAAGATCAAACATTTTTCTTAAGCCACATCAAACAAAGTTCATTAAAGAAAACCCTTTTTCCAATTGGTGGTTTATTAAAAAGTGAGGTTCGAAAGTTAGCCAGCGATAATGGGCTTGAGCATGTATCAAATAGGCAAGACAGCACTGGCATATGCTTCATCGGACGGCGAAATTTCCAAGAATTCATTTCTGAGGTATGTCACCAAGCCGACGCTTGATCTTCATGAAAAATTTCTATTTTATGTTATTTTCAGTACGTACCCAACAACCCCGGCCCTTTTATCGATGTTGACACTGATGAGGAGGTGGGACAACATTTAGGTATTCACATGTGGACATTGGGCCAGCGATGCCGCATAGGTGGCTGCCTCAAGCCATACTTTGTGGCCTCCAAGCAACCAGAAACGCGAACTATATTCGTGGTAAGATTGTTGAACTTCCAAGAGAGAAAAATAAAACAAGTAAACGGTAAAAATTTTACTTAATAAAATTTTTATAATTTGATAGGCGTCCGGTACAAATCATCCTGCTTTGTTTTCGAATGCGTTCCTTTCCAGCACTCCACACTGGATTCACTCCACTCCGGGAGAGTTACAAGAAAATAAGACTTTTGATTGCTTTTTTCGATTTCAGCATACAAAACCATTGACGGCGGCTCAAATCGCAGTTCATCAATCCGGCCTCATTGTGACTCTAGATCGACCCACCCGCGCTCTTACTCCTGGCCAGTACGCCGTATTTTACTCGGGTCAAGAGTGCCTTGGTTGTGCTCGCATAGTCCAAAATCTGAACAATGGTTGGCATAATTGTATGACAGAAACGTCCATCTCTTCAATGTACGATAGGTTTTCTGAAGGGAAAAACCCTAGTCCCTCTATAGTGCCTGGGGCAAAATTCGTGTAAATATCACGCTACTACAAGAGTATAAATTCAGCGGCGATTTTGTTACGTGGTAAGTAGGCGGTTCCGCAAAATGTTCCCCATCTCCCAAGTCCTAACCGTCCGTACCTAGCCGTGCCTTGTCATACTAAGAGATACTTGAATTTCGTGCGGAAAGTAAAGAAAAAAACCGCTGCAGCGCCTCGGGGATAATATCTGAGTTGAACTAGTGAAGGGAGTCTAGCGAGGGGCAAGCGACTGAACAGGTTAGTCAGCCGAATACAAGGCCGCTGAACGCACACGAATCTAGAAGTTCTTACTACCAGTGAGGATTGGGGAGAAGCAATTGCGCAACAACTTTTTGTACAGATTATTTCGCATTGTTTGTGCATCGAAAACAATTGACAGTTTGTGAAGTGTTAATGAAATGATAGTGTCGAAATAAAATCTCATATCACAAGGGCATAAAGTGATGAAGTTGTGGAAAACGAGCTATTTTGTCCTTGATTTTGCGCCCACTTCGAACGCCGGAAGCTATAGTTGTACAAGTTTCGGCCACGGAATTCCCCAATGTTACATCTGTTACTTTTTTAACACACTTGAGAAAAGGCGAAAGGTTCATGCTCCAAAAGTTTGTTGGTTTAAAGTCCATTTAAATCTGCACTATTCCTGATGGCACTGGAACAGCACGCAGTTTATCGTTAGATCTTTATTTGGGCAAAGAATGGCGTTCACTTTTTCGCAAGGTGGCATTGACTTGACCAATGGCGATTTAGTCTACGAAACAGACGCTGAACCCATTACAGATCCAAATGTTAATGGTAACGTGAATCCAAAATATTCTGACAGTGCAGCCGACCGTGTGCCAATCAGTAAAAATACGCAGATTGAAGACTCTGATATTGACGCTTGTCCGATCGATTGCGACCAACTTGTCAGAAATGCAGCAATGACAACCGACCCTGGCCAGTTCAAATTCGAAAACAGCGCAGTTGAAATCTCCAATTCTTCAAGTGTCCGCATTGGCAATAGTTTCAACCAGAAAACAGATATTACATTTGATAGAGCAACTTCAGTCATAGTTGATCGACGACAGTGGAACTACATAAATTGTCCGGATTCCAAGAACGTAAATTGATTTTAAATGATTTTGTGTTTCGTAAAATATTAATGGATTTATGGGACAAGGTCCCCTTCCAAAGATCGGAGAGTCGCATGGTTATTGTCGACAAAGTCCAAACATTTAATCAGGACAGGTACCGCAACCGTTTGGCTTACTTCACTCCCTTGCCGTGGTGTACCTGGTTCAGTCCTCATTTGGATAATCTTTATACAGCACTTCAGCTTGTCACAAGCGACCGCTTCGATGGCCGGTCTGGCCCCACCTTAATTTCCCTTGAGCAAATTGTGCAAGAAAAGCAGGTTTATTTTGTTTCCATAACTGAAAGTTATTTGCTATAATTAACGATATTTTTTCAAATTTTCAGAGCGAGTTTCCACTTAAAAATGGGGGCCGCCCGTGCCGTGTACTCATCGAAGGTAATCCTGGTTACGGAAAAACCACACTAACCTTGAAGATGGCCTTTGACTGGGCAGCAAAAAAGGAGTATATTGACAAATTTCATCTCGTCTTTCTCATCCCACTGAGAGACTTCCAAGTAATTGTTTGACGTTACTTCCTGTTGATTCAAGTGCTATTTCATAAACGACATTTCATTCAAATAGGGAGACTTGCAGAGTTATCTATTTAATGAATTTTTCCCTCAACACGAATCGTTGGAAGACCGAGAAGACTGGTGGAACTACATTAAAGAAAACCATCAGAGCATATTATTCATTTTGGACGGACTTGATGAATTATCGTCCGAACATCGAGCTCCTATAGACATGCTACTCAAGGGCAACATATTCGACAAGGTAGTTTTGGCTGTTGAATTAACCAAGTATGGTTAGAAATTCCGCGTGTTTACTTTACAGGTGAGTGTAGTGGTGACCTCGAGATCGGTCTCATCAGACGACAACATTCTGAGTTATTTCAACCGACGCATTGAAATCCGCGGTTTCGGATTGGGACAAACAGAGCAGTTTATTCAGAACTATTTCCAAATCAAGGAAAAGCCGAATTTGGGTACCAAGCTAATCAACCTCCTTGACGGACCGTATTCAAGCAGCCGACATCTCGCTTCTTGCCCGTTAACGTGCCTTTTCCTTTGCGTCGTCTTCGAAGACGAAGGCAATGAAAATCAAGAGAAAGGCACAATAAATGATGGCATATTGCACAAGATGACCCAAATCTACCAAGGACTTGTTAATTGGCTTGTTCGAAGGGCGCTGAATAAGAAGCAAATCTCAGGAATCCAGGATGGATCGGCTGCAATGTCTTCAACGTCATTTTATACTCAGCAAGATTATGAAAAAGCCCTCTCCGATTTCGGTCTGTTGTGTCTTCAGGCTTTAGCACGAGGTGGCACTCAGTTCACTCATGAGCAGTTGAAAGAACTACCGGATAACAGCTGTGAGCTAGTGCTGGAATTGGGTCTGATGATCCGCAGGAGCGCACCTCGCAGCACTACGCTATGCATCCCGAAAAACCCGTGCTATCAACCAATCCACAAGGCGTTTTTGGAGTATTTGGCCGCTTGGTACTTGTCCGGCTCACTTGAAGAGCGCTTTGTCGAACATTTCAGCTTACTGCAATCCAGTTTCATTTCGCGTGAAAGCCTCAATTTGATTTTCAAGTTCTTGGCTGGATTGTTGGCAGAGAACGCTGCAGTCTTCTTCCGTTTGCATCATCTTTCAGCGTTTGAACTTCCAGTCATAACCCTCTTCGAGCTGCTACGTGAAAGTGGCGCTACCTCTGACAATGTGCGAGCCTTGTCATCTATTCTCGACAGTGAAATAGTCGTCGTCCGATCAAATCAGATCGAGCTGGATGGCTGGGCCGGACTGCTTGCTGAACCGGACTGTCCTATTCGCTCAATCAAATTCGTCTGGGCTGACGCGCCGTTTAACAGCGCCGCCCTGGATCGTTTCTTCACGGCTTTTCAGACCAATCGTTCTGTTATTTGCCTAGTTGTTAGTGCAGCTTGCGGGCTCTCGCCGGACGAGAATGATGTAGTGGCCATGGGAGCTTTCACAGTGCAGGCACTAAAGAAAACTCAACTACGTCACTTTAGTCTGCACTTGATTGGCGACACCTGGGCCACTAAAGTTATTACGGCCGTTAACAACACGCTCAACTATCGCTACGTTGCTTTTTCCTTGACTTCTATCAAGATAAGCGTTGATGTTGGAACTCAGCAAGTCGTCGCGCTCAGCCAAGGACTGCGCCAATCTAATGTGAAATCTCTCGTCCTGTCAAAACTATCTTGCGGACCAGAAGGCTACGTTTCGATCGCTTCTCTTTTGAAATCTCTCCAGCACCTCTCAGGTATTTCATCCTTCAGTGGTTTTTATTTGACTTCACTTAACATTTGTTTATTTCCTGTTTTTATAGTTTCTTTAAATCTGCTCAAAACACTGCCACCATCCAGAGTGGATAAGCGCTTTGAAGAAGGTTCTCCAGGAGATTTACAGACGTTGGAATCTTATTTTAATGCTGCGGCACGTCAACGTGCTGGAATAAAAGTTCCGGAACCTATAGGTCCAAGAAAGTCAGTCGATACTTGCTCATCATCAGTCTCTGCTAAGCACGCTGAAGAAACTTCCCAGAACGAAGCAAACTTGTTAGCATTGATTTTGTCTGTGTTGGAATCCAACAATCACGGTGATTTCAAGCTCCAAGATGGACTAAGGTTGCCAGGTATACACATTTAGAGAACATTTAAAGATAACTGTTATTAATTTTAAATTACGTCAACTTAATTAGGCATATTGGTTCCGAATGCACTAGGGTTCTTTAAACTAAATGAACCTGAGTGTTTACAAGGTAGCCACACAAGCGGTTTTCATTCACTTTTTGTCGCTCTGCAAGCGCCAGACTGTCAGTTGTCCAGATTGGATTTAACGGGATGCTGCTTGGAACCGATGGATTTGAACTGTTTAGGACAAGCCATACGTCATAGCCAAAGTCTTAAGTCTCTTCGGTTAGCAAAATTGAAAAGGTAGATCGACATTTCCCATATACAATTTTTTATGTTTTTTTTTTTATTATAATTTCTTTTTAATTATCATTTTTGTTTAATTATCATTTGTATTCAGATTTGAAGAAGTCATTCCTATTCTAATCAACACTAATTTGACCTGGTTAGACGTCTCGTCTGGATATATTAGCATCGGTAAAGGAAGTATAATCAAGCTGGTTTATGCTCTGTCAACCGCTTTGAAGCTGGTGTCGCTTTCTTTGGCTGGATGGAAGTTTACGATCGACGTAAAACCACTTAATGTATATTTAACGAAAAGATAATGACAGGAAATTCTTTTTTTTTTTTCTTTAGAACATCTCTATTCTTAGAATAGTAGATCGATTTATGAGATCTAGTCCACTGCAGGAGTTGAACTTGAACGGTTGTCGGTTCTTGATACAATTGCCTTTACATACTGTACCAGTACCCCCCATTGGTACTTCATGCATGTCCATAATCAGTCAAATTGCGACAAACCCAAATCATGACCAATCTCCAAGGTCAAATTTAACACAAATGTTTGGCGCGTTTCGTCTCAAGTTCCCTACCGGAAATTCGAATCAACCATCTCCAAACGATCCCCTTTTTAACTCCAAGTATAAATTATCGATAAACACAGTTAAAAAAGAAAAAAAAAGAACTATTTTAAAATACTTATCTTCATTGCAATCAGATTTCCTGAAGATTCCGAGGAAATTCAAAGTAAGGAAGACATGGAATTTTACAGTGATAACCTTAACGTCAAAAGTCAATGGCCTCACTTGACGAAGCTCTCTTTGACAGAAACAGTCGCATCGTTTCAGGTAAGAAAAAATCATCCGCATAACTACTGTTAACTTTTTATTGCCTTTATCATATGATACTATTTCCAATTATTTCTTTTATAGGGAGTGGACAAAAAAGAAGTTGAGGTGGTGGGAGGTCCAGAACTTTTTGTTTTACTGGACCAGCTGAGGAATTTGACAGAGCTGTCAGTCAGCATGAAACCCAAGATGCCAGAGAGCGCCGCACCTGTTCCTTCCATTCCACCGTTGAACGACGCATCCACCAAGAAATTCTTCCGTTCCGTTCACCAACGACTTGGCCGGAAACTGACAAGATTGTGCATGTCGTTTTGCTCCATCGCTTGGCAGCGGCCATCGCAAACAGCTGCCACGTTGATTCGTCGTCTACAGAAGTGCGAGAAACTTGTGGAACTTGAATTCAATTTTCTACAGTTCTGCGCAACCGCAGAGTCAGCATGTCCGGTTACAGCGTCAGCTGTGAAACCGAATCAGCAGTTACACGTGGGCCAAGGTGAGCCCATTCATTGGCTTCTGTATGCAGTTATTGCTGGTTGTCCACGTTTGGAAGAACTATCTCTTATTGGAACGACGCTAACCTTGACGCAAGCTTATAACTTGGGATTACAAATTCGCGATCGATGGAGAGGCACCACATTACGGATTCACATCTGGCGCACTAGTAACGACGAACACCAAACTGCTGAAATAATTTCAATGAACTTGTTACACGCACTGAAGAACGATAGCAAATTTGAAACGGATTTCATCGGGTTGGTAGAGCGGTTTTATTTCTTTGTTTTTCATTTTTTTTTTTTCATTTTTATTTCTTTGTATTTCTAGCGGTTTCAGAGCCACGGTCCTGATTCGTCGCCGGAAGCATCTGTGTAGTCTTGGAGCGCGCCTTAATGACATAAAAATCGGGTTGCCTAAACTGCTTCCGCTGTTTTGCTCTTCAAGCAGTGAACTGTTTAATTTCCGGGTGAACGGAGCTAACGATCAGCAAGAAAATATGGGAAACGACAATATCGAAGAATTATGCTCTACGCTACCCCCGAGTTTAAGATCACTTTTCGGACTCACTCCATTTGATTATTCTATCATGCTAGCTCATAACTGGGATTCAAATATTTCGTGATTGTGTCTTGCCTAAAACAGGCTAAGTATATTCTTCTCGTCTATTTACAAAACGTTATTCCGAATCATGGGGATTCTTCTTCAGACTCTTCCAAAACTTGTTAATTTTGGCAAATCCATATCGGACGGCTTTGACGAACCCGGCAGTTGGTATTCCTTTAATACTTTGAGTCCAACTTGAAGCTTTGACTGTTTTTTGTACAGCTGCAAATATACCAAGTGATATGTCATTACAGAAATACGTTTTCCATCTCCAGAAAGAACAGCATTTTTTAAAAAATAATGTACCTTCTTTAACGAGTTCAGGGCATTCAGTATCATGGGCAGCAGCGCGGAAAACATCCTCTACATCTTGCCATCGTCCGTCACGGTTCCATTCGTGCACTATTGTTTGCTGAAAATGAAAAGTCAGGTATGAAAACATTTCTTCACAGGGATGGAAAAAACAAAGACATAAGGTTTTTTCTTCTCAACGGTACGAAAATATGAATCGATTTTGAATGGATAGTCAGTCAAGGCCGCCCGAACCTCTTTCGCCCATAGACTGCCTTTCGGGGAAAACGAAATAATCCCCGTTTCTCTATCCTTGGTACAATTTTGCGGTACTTTTGCTAAAAGGAGTTGCTTATAACGGTTCGTCTGCCGGCCGGTGGGGAAATTGTCGTTCTCAAAAGTCACATCGCAACAATTTTTAATGGTGCAGCTTCTATTGGGAACACGCTTGTACTGGGGATTCGTGAGAACCAGTTCGGGGAGTTTTAGCAGGGAGACTTTCACGAAGCCGGTTATGTGCAAACGTTGCATACATTACCTGAATCTGCTTGGGCAATAAGTTGAGGTGAAACATTCGAGCACCAGGGCTAGTGTCCTGCTCGCACCTCCCTGAAGAGGTATTGAACTCCGCATACGCAGCCAATCCGGGCCAAAGGGAAGAATATAATTCACGAAATTTACCGATTTGTGGTGTGACGATATTCTTGACTTTATTACGATCTTCACCAAAACTCATTCGGAAATCACCTAGTGAAAGAATATTAAATTTAACAACAAGACAAATGGAAGTAGGGTAGCATACTATTATTCGAAAAACGCCTGTTATTTGCCATTAATCGGTTACTTTCTGGAACAAAATACAAATACATCTGCACACTCATTTTCGATGACAAGGACACGCAACTTTCTTCTTGACCACTTTCACATTTTTCACAAGTAGACTCAGTAGGCGACCACAGTCCACAGACAGGAATGACGCAGCAGGGAACTATTTAGCTTATGTTTTGCCATTCATGTGCAGTTCTTTTAACGTTCGGTTAGGTTATTCACACAAAAATGACGAGTCATTTCCATATGTGAAAACGCGTCATAATAGTAAAGAAATTCATAAAAACCTGAGTAGGAAAGGCCGGCCAAGGTCTGGTAGAGAGTTTCTTCTTGAAACGTGTCAGGAAGAAGAAGAAGCGCCGTGTGCATGGCATTCTGTAGGTTATGCTTAAGGGCAGATCGTAATGGATGGCTCGAGTGCGGCAACACTAGAGGCATGACGGGCTTGTGTAACCGGCCACTTATATACCTGAACAAATAAAGTAAAATTTAAATCAAATTCTTCTCATTTTTAACACAAAATCGTTGAATTTCCTACATCCATTCCCAGTCAAGAAGATCTGCAACCAAAGCGGATGATGATATCACTCCATACTTGAGTAACTGTAAAATATTACCCCGTCTTTAATTCAGATTTTGCTAGTTAGCAATCACTATGCATTATAATATTCAAATACCCCATGTTTATAAGGGACGAGTGTGTTGAAGTAAACTCGAGCCCCCCACTTTTCTTGAAATGAAGCCAGCAGATGTGGACCGAGGTATTTCATGGAAGAATAATGCTTCGAATTACGTTCCAAATTCAATCGGTGAAATGTCTCGGCATCATCCACCACCAGAATGAGATCCACTACATTTCCCTTGAATTAGAACATAAAAGAACCTGTTAGTGCGTGCGGTTACTTCATAGCTTTCTCCTAAAAATCAGAATCAGGCTATTGTTTGACACTGTATGTTATTCTAAAGAATTGGGAAAGAGTTACGTAAACCTAAACAATACTGTATTCCTGGGAAAGACGTAAATAATCACCAACAGTTATAAAAACAGATCCGGTGACAGGGAGAAGAAAAGGGGAAAAAACGTGTGCGTTGGAAATCAATCGCAATGTGGAGCTCCGTACTTTTCATGAAGGCTTTTAACGGTGACATTCTCCAGTTCGGCCAATCGACCCATGACAATTTGGGCTACATCTTTAATGTCATTATAGCGATGAAGAAGATCAATTTGGCGATCAAGTTCTTCAATGGAGAGGTTTTCAGACACAAGTCCGGCAATCTCACGATCAAGCTGTGCTTCCTTTTGACGCAATTCATCCAAAGTTGGAGTCGAAAGTCTCGCTCGTTTGAGTCTATTGAACTGAAGTGGGGTGACGGAACCGTTGTTTGATATGCGGCTACTCAAAGGACTTTGAATAGGGCTTCGGACTCGTTTGTTTTGCTCGTCATCACGCAAACAGACTGGCGTTGGAGTGCACGGAGAAGATTTTGAAGTAGTTGGACCTTTGCCTCCCGTGAACGGTGACTTGAAGGGTCGATTGATTCTGCTTTCGGTAGTTGTTCGCAGCTTCCCGTTTGGACGAGGACTTTCAATAATTTTACTAAATCACGAGTAACAGGAAACATGTAGCACACAGTTCAGAACACAATAAAAAATTACGACCGAGTCGTTAAACGATGGTCAAATATTTCGCACACAAATTTTAACAATTGAAATTCTTTGGTTTGGATATTACCATTTTGATTTACGTAAGAGCATTTCTAAACAGCAGAATATTAAAGCAATGTCTATCCTGTAACTAATTACATTATTTATTACCTCTTTATCGCTCTTTATCTAATAGTTAAATTTATAAATTTATCTTTGCAAGTTAATTTCATGTACCATTACTGGCCTCACTTTTCCTTTGGACTTAAATAACCACAAAAAAAACAGGTTTCTTGATTACATTTAACACATTTTCAAAATGAGAAACATGCCCGGGGAAGGTTTCAATGAACTGTAGCTCAATTTTGAAAACCTGTTATGAAATTTCCAGAGTACAGTGTTTCTCCAGTTCTCTGAGTACATTTCGACCTCTTTCTATCTTGTCTCGAAAGTTTCACTGAACCCGCCTTGTATACAGTTACGAATAATTGTGATTTCCCAACATGGTTAACTAAACCACCCCTCAAACATACATTATTCAGCCACACAAACAAACGAAAGAATGCTTATTTCCGAGTTCTGTCTCACCTCGGTAGATTTTTGTCCATGTTGTTGAAAAGCTCCTGATCCGTAAGAAAATGCAAACACGAGATCTTCAGGGAATAGAGAGAGAATATGTCGAAATTTATCAGTCAAGGCTACAGGTGTATCACAAAACAAACGCACTGTTTTGAAAGCGAGCCTGGAGGTAGCCATTTTAAATCATCAATACTTGGTTTGCGGGTCGAAGTAAAGCTTCGTTATTCACAGATTTCTTTTTATTGCGCTTTTGGGTTTTTCGAAACATATTATAATATACATAACTTTTTTAAATGGAGATTATGGCCCTTAATAAAAGATTACTTTCCTATATAAAAAATTAGCGAAACCCGATTAAACAAATTTTTTTATTGCAATCAAAATAAAAAGTTAAAAAGATAAAAACTCCACACTCCAGGCGATTAGCCCAGCCCAGCTCTGACGTAATATAATATTGCGTCAATGCCTCAATGGATCTGAGGATAATGTTTAAAAAAGTAAAAATAGATGAATGTTTGAAAGAAGATTCTTCTTCGTAACGCACCTTGAGAGCAGTGGCGCATATACGCGATATGAATCCCTTGAGGCGAGTTCCATGAATCCGTTGACCTAAAACCACCTAAAACAAGAAAACGCCTTTTATTTGCCGAGAGTCGAAGAAAAAAGACCCAAAGGCGCCACGAGAAAAGATGCAAGCAAAATACATCAAGCTTACGAAATGAAAACTTGTCGTACTACATTGTGTATGGGTATATACTAAGAACGTAGCCACATGAAAAGAGTCAGTTTGTGCTGAGCTCTGGAAGGGGGCGCGCGCTGAAGTTGAAGGAGTCCCGCACGTGTTGGCAGTTTCATTCGTGTTCAACTTGTTGAGTGTATGGTGGTGTTGTGTATGAGTGAACACGTAATCTATTGGAATACGTTTTTCCCCGTTCATACAACATGAAGTATACCTTGCTGGAACTCATCGGACTTGCCTCAATTGGCACAGTCTCGTGGTTTGTTTTTCGGGAAGTGTGGAAATTTATGTACTCCACATTTATAGGTCATGCTTTAGGTCGATCTCTGTCGCTGAAAAACATCGGACAATGGGCCGGTAGGTCTAACACTTCTTCTACACTTTGGTTTGATAAATCGATGATTAACGAATGACCCTGACTTCCTGCCTTTTTTTTTTCAAGTTGTAACCGGTGCCACCGATGGAATTGGACGAGCGTACGCAGAAGAGGTAATATCAACTTGTATTTCTGAGCCTAAGTTGTATGCAAAATTTGACCCACTTTTCGCATTCCTTTGAAATTACTAGTTGGCTTCTCACGGGTTAAACATCGTCCTGATTAGTCGCTCACCTTACAAACTGCAGAATGTAGCAGCCGAAATTGGTATCTGGTGTTGATGTTTTCAAATACGAAATTTGTTCCTTAACAACTTTTTTTTTTTTTTTACAGAATCACAGTATAAAGTGAAAACGAAAATCATTGATGTGGATTTTACCAGTGGAATTGAGATCTATGACCGTATAAAAAAAGAAATCGAAGGCCTGGAAATCGGCGTTCTTATCAACAATGTTGGTATGTCATACGCATACCCGGAATATTTAGCTGAGGTAATTTTGATTTTTAGTCCTTAAAAATTAAATACACGGCCCACTCCAAAAGGCAATGGCCCCTTATTAGTAGAAATGGAAATTGACTCCACCTCAGGGAAAGTGAAAGCGAAGAATTTTTTGAAAAGGGGAGTGGGTAAGATTCCCTTAACCTTCACCAGATGGCAGTTGAAATTCTCATTTTCCCTTTTATTTTACTGTTTTATTTTTCTCGCATTATAAGAAATGAAAATAGAACGAAAGAATATTGCCCTCTGTGGTTACCACGTGCACTGAAAACTTAAACATTACTCTCACTGGCGCCAAGAAAAATCCGATTTTTTTAACGAGACTAATTAATTCTTATTCTGTACACGCGTTTAGGTTCCCAATGCGACCGAATTTTCTCAATCTCTGATCAACTGTAACGTTGTTTCAGTGACCCAAATGTGTATCCTGGTCTTGAGACAAATGGTGGAACGCAAGAAGGGATTGATCTTGAATGTATCCTCGGCTTCCGCCGTTCTTCCGACTCCTCTTATGACAATGTACTCCAGTACAAAGGTAACATATTGTTGTGTGTTACTCGAAGTACCTTTCGTTTACCTGCAATATTTTTGTTGTTACTTTTTAGGCTTACGTCTACAAATTCAGTGAAGATTTGGCCTTGGAATACGCTCCGTTCGGCATCACAATCCAGTGCGTGTTGCCTGGTTTCGTGGTCTCCAAAATGAGTCGTTATAAGAAACCTGCTTTCAGAATTCCTCTACCTAGAGATTTCGTCCGTGGCCATATGAGAACCTTGGGTTTGGAATTCGCTTCAGCTGGCTTTTGGGTCCATAAAATTCTGGTAATATCTTTCAATTTCTTAGTTGGGGGCTTGGTGGTTGTGACCCAGTTCTTTCTTTTTTCCCTCTGGGTTTAGTTTGTTAGTTACTAGCTTATGGTTCATTTCCCCTTCGATCCCCCTACTATTGTAGTCTAGTGAAAGAGAAAGAGTGTTAAAGACGGTGTTTTTCTTTTTCTCTCCCCTTCTTTTTCATGTACTAGCTGGGCTACTACACTAAACTGAATACGGTGTCGCCCTCTACTGTGGTTAATGTGACGTTCACCAATTTGAGCGGTACGCGTCAACGTGCTCTCAGGAGGCTCCAAATGCAGCGCGAGCAACAAGAAAACGGCATCGACACCGCCAAGGACAAATAAATGAGAAAAGAGATCCGGTGTGATTTCGTATATAAAAGCCTTCAATGTTGCTCTACTAACGAATCAAAAGTCTAGCAAAAAAATCGAAAATATTTTCCATGTTGATATCGCCATTGTTTCTGCATTTCGTTGACATTTTCCAAAATAGCCTTTTGTGTTAGTCCAACGTTATCTTCCCTTTTCATGCCCGCGTCTATTTACAGATTGGAATTGTTCGTAATTGACGCATACTCAATCGTAGTGCGACCGGTCGTCACGGCGTGCAGGACAATTATTGACAATAGCACGTCGTACGCCAAAGGTTCGTTTTCTAGAAGGAAGCCAATTTAAAAAAATTAGTAAAATTTTCATCATTTTTTCTTCTTTTTTCTTTATATTTTGTCTTGTGTGTAAATGTATTGTGTGTTTCATGCCAATTATACATTTCCAAATTTAAATATTCACAGAGGTTTTCAGCTATTCACTTGAATTGAAATTTGACTGTTCCATTTTGGATGAACTGTACCGGTATTTTTTTAGTGGAATTTCCCATTCTGGCAATCTTATTACTTATGTATGTGAAGAAGACCACCGTGCATCGAGAAAAAACATCCAACTCGTTTCTGGGGAACGGGTTTATCTTGAAATGCACTGCATATAGACTTACTTCAGTACAATGACCGTAAATATCAAAAGAGAAATTAAATCGTAGAAATAAACAGTTTCATGATTCCTTCATTCTAAAAGATAATTTACTATTACAAAGCAGAAAGTACATCTTAGATTAATGGTAAAAATACGACTGTAATTAATCTGAAAACATGGAGTAACAGGGAAAGAAATAGCATGGCACAAAAACCAGTTCAAATCTAGCTGGCCAAACGTATACCGTAAGTCCGTAATCGACTGACAGAACAAAGCAATACAGCCAGACAAATTCTCAAACTGGATTAACTGGAACTGGGTAGTATGGAGATGGAAACTTCTTTTTTCGGAAATAACTCTGTACACAAAACACGTAGCTAATTGATTGTTGATGACTTGGGCGTGTCTGTCGAGGATTAACTTGCATTGACGAACACGTAGACTATTTTGAGTCTCGTTCCTGGAACGCTTTAAAAAAGTTTTTTTTTTTTTTTCGTTCGTTTATTTTCAAAGTTGACTTAACAAACATTTGAACCCTCCTTCCTCGTATCCATTTTTTATGGATTTTTCAAAGACATGGGCCTCCAGCGACAGTTGGGAAGAACAATCAGAGAGGGGGGGAGAGACGATCCAAATCTTTGAAAAAGTCCTGTTCTTGGAAGAAAAGGAAATATCGGAGCTCTCTCCCTCGTAAAAGATTCCCCCTTTCCTTTTCTTCTCCACTCTCGTGACCGAGATCTTCCACTGGATACTTCTGGATATCTCTGACTGTTTTGAATTAAATTCTCTACACGGGGTGGGTAGCTAATGTTCAGCTACCACCGCAGACTCGAAAATATTTAATTGTCGGTGTCGCTGGTATAACGATGTGGCATTCACGTTTAACTCAATCTCCGATTTGGCATTTATTCGTGCATTCATGCACATCTTTCTCCATTTTATTCATAGCGTGTGCGCGATAGTCGATGGCTCCGGGGCAAACGGCGGTGTCTACGAGGTTCTGAAAGCTTGGCCCATGTTCCTGGCAGAGAATGAATCTTTGACCTGGTGCTGATAATCTTCCTTCTTTCCTTTGAGTATACCTTCTTGCTACTCCGTTGGGAACGTATCAGTCGTTGTCTGGTCATTCTCTGGCGAAGAGACTCCAGGAGTAGCGTAAACCACGAGAAGCGTAGGAGGTTATTGGGCGGTCAATCCGTTTTGCTCCTTCTGGTTAGGTGCAAAAACCAGTTGTTAGTAATCAGGAACAACAAAAAGCAAACTCGTTTCTTTTTTTATTTTATTTTTGTTTGTTCCACTTAAAGGCCAAGACTTTGCTCTCATGATGTGGAATTACACTGTTTTGGAATCGGTCGGTTTGCTGGCCCTATTCGTCTTCTGGGGTTTGATTTTGAATGAGCTCTGGATAATTTTCTACACCTGCTATTTGGGTCACGTATTGGGTCACAGCATCAAACCGAGAAAGCTTGGAAAATGGGCCGGCAAGTTTTTTGTTTCTTTTCCATTTTAAGTTTCACTTGTTGTAATCGTAATTAACTTTGGTTTTTCAAAATCTCCTTTTTTAAATTTTAGTGATCACCGGTGCTACCGATGGAATAGGACGAGCTTACGCCGAAGAGGTAAACGTTTTTGTTTGTTTTGTTTTTTTTTGTTTTTTATAAGTTTTCCATGGACTACATTGTAAGTTACTTTTTGTTTTATGGGCGTGCAGTTGGCCTCTATTGGTCTGAATATCGTGCTGATTAGTCGATCTCGAGACAAATTGCAAAGCGTAGCCGCTGACATCGGTAATATAATTCTTTTATTTTGGGCTTAGTTTATGGTATCGTGGACCCTTCTAAGCCGTTTAAATATAATAAAACCCTGTAATTCATGACAATACGTAGAAAATCGACACCACGTCGAGACACGCATTATCGACGTAGATTTCACAAAAGAAACGGAGATTTATGATCGCATCGCAAGAGACATTAACGGACTTGAAATCGGCGTTCTGATCAACAATGTCGGCATGTCCTACAAGTATCCGGAGTACTTAGATCAGGTAAGAAAAATAAAATTTTTTAAGTAAATTTTTACTACTTACTTACTACTTTAATTTTTAACTTAAATTGAGTGCCCGTAGAATTAGTATATTCCCTATATTTTATGGGTGTACAGTTTTATATTTTTCTTTTTCTTGGAAAGCTGACGCACAGACTCGGAAAAGTGAAAGTTGTCTTGGCGTTCGTGTTAACCATGTCAAAACCATTCTCTTCTCCAAGAAATAAAGAAATCCGTCCCATCTCAATTTCTCTTTTAAGTGCAAAAGAAAAAAAAACATATTTCTCTTCATTTTTAGATTATTATTTGTCCTTCACTGCGCCAAAATTGTTGGTACAGAACATTCTTTGATTACGAAATTAATGCGCTTTGTCATTGTGAAATAACGCAGATTCCAGACTCGTCAGGTTTCGCCCAACGTGTCGTCAACTGCAACGTCGTTTCGGTGACACGTATGTGCATCATGGTTCTGGGCCAGATGGCCGAGCGTAAGAAGGGATTCATCCTGAACGTGGCCTCCTGTTCAGCTGTTGTCCCAACTCCGCTCATGTCTCTTTATTCCAGCACAAAGGTTTCACCCTACCTTGAGATAGTGTACGTGCGAACAGGTGTTTTAAATCCTTTTTTCCCCATCAATCACCAAGGCATTCGTCTACAAATTCAGCGAGGATTTGGCGCTGGAGTATAAGCCCTTTGGTATTCGCGTCCAGTGCGTGCTTCCCTGTTTCGTCGCTACCAAGATGAGCGGCATTAAAAATTCGTCCATAATGGCCCCTTGTCCCGCGGATTTTGCCCGTGGGACTATGAAATCTTGGGGATTGGAAATATCTTCCGCTGGTTATTGGTTTCATAAATTACAGGTGTGGATGGAATCATTTTAAAATTTATTTTCAACACATTTTCTCCACCGTATCAATCATTTCACAGTCAAAACAAGTGCTGAAGAGAAAACTGCGTAGTTAGTTTGATGAGATGATTCATTGTTAGGTTTCCTGGAAACTATAGCTGTTTTATTGCGTGTTTTCTGACAATTTTTTTTTAGTGGATTTACTATCGGAGGTTGAACCAAATTTCCCCCTCTTCTATGGCGAATGTCACGTACAATATTATGATGGGACTCAGGAAACGAGCCTTCGATAGACGTGCGCAACAACAACAGCGGCAACAACAACAACAGGAGAAAAGTAAGTCAACTTTCCCATGCAATCTTAAATAATTATTCATACAAAGTAGACCGTTTCCTTATACTTTCATTTTCTGCAGGTCCAGTGGAAACTAATAACCCTCCCGTTGTACCCGTGAACCGTTATTCATTAGCGCGCGTAGAGCGGGATTTAAACGAAATGTGGCCATCGTTGGCTGAAATCCCACGCTACGGCATCTCGCTACACGCTCAAACTGGTTTTTAAGATTTTTTGTGTTCATTATTGTTTTCCATCAATAGAAATTCGGAGCGCGACGAGTAGGCTAAAATTTTTCTTTCATTTAGCATTATTCATTTTTCTATTATTCCGTAAAATCTTTTTTTTGCCATTTATTCGCCTTCATGTTACGTAAGCTTTCTAACGAGAACTAACGCTTTTTTTTCTACTTTTTCAATATGTTTATTATCATACAAAAAGAATACATTGCGTCGAATTATGCTGGTAAGTTGACAGACTTTGCGTCTGTTTCTTTCGAATTGATTGGGGAAGTGTTGCGCCTGTACATCACGCGATGTGCACTGAAAGTCACGAAGAAAGTTTCTCTCTGAATTTTTTCTCATTTCTTTCTCGTTTGTTATTTGCGATAGTAGCGTCTAGTTGAATGGGGTCACGCCGTGGGTGTGTAGACCGTAGAAAGGAATCCGTCAAAGTAGAAAGTCGAAAAGGTTAAAGAAAATAACTAACGGTAACGGCGGACCGGGAAATCAACTAGTCCATCTTGTTTTTCGTCGGTGAAAAGTACTCGATTCCGGTTCCGTCAAAGTTTCACGGAAAATTTCTCTGCAGCCAAAATGCAAGTTTGCAAGAAGTATTTTCGGCTCCCGGTTAAGGACCTTAGGGTCGGGTAAACAGGTTCAAACTATTGACCATCTTCGCCATTGGGGAAACTCTCAAAAGATCTCTGATATCACAATACTTTGTCGGGTTTAAAAAGAGAACAGCGACAATGTCCTGAAAACTTCACCATTTTAGGATATGTTCCGTTACATTCTGAAAATCAACTCAGGTTTTCGAATCGGGAAAATTGCGACATGTACTTATTTAACCTTATCGCCCTTTTAGTGTGTAAACGTGAACAACGACAAGACGACTCATTACATATGAAAATTATTATGATTAGGCAGCCACTTATATAATAGGTAGTGTGTAAAAAAATCAGTGAAAAAAATCCTTGTTTATACACTAGCAGCTGCTACTACACCAGTTTGCATATTATTGGAACGCCAACAATTTCAACAATGTGCGAATATCCTTAAAGGTATTTCCGCATATTAATAACCTAATGGTAAACCGGTATAATACGTATCATCAATATCAATACATAGCTAATTTCTTGTTCAAGAATCAAGATGGATCTGAAATTCTGAATCTACAATCTACTTTCTTTCCACAAATATCTTTTCGTTCTTCAACCTACAATTGCGTTCAATGTATAAAAGAAATCCCAGAGACGAATCAATTAGGAATCAAAACGTTAGAGTTCATCAAACTGACTACCAGTATACTGGTTTTTAAAACCAGTATATTGCATGGCGCTGCATGACGCTGCAAAAGAAGAAAGAGTTAAGCAACATTAATAAAAAAGAAACAAGTTAAGCGCCATAAAATGAGTTGATTAGAAGTGAAACTGTTTCCGGAACAAAGTTCAATAGAAATAAACGTTACCAAATTAAGTTTGAATTTTCTTCGTTTCTCCATTCGTTACGAAATATCATTCCAAGCACTACATCATGGGTAATCTTGAAAATAGCAATGTTCCAACCTTTTTAGTGTAATAAAATAATGTTGAACAAGCCGTCCAGCATCTTGGAACAAGCACAGAATTTTAAAATATGAATATGGCGAAAGGTGGAATGAATAAAATTAACTGTGAGGGAATCAACAGTCGAGGAGACCAAGACCATTCGATAGTTTTAAATACCTGAAGATAACCTTTCACCATATCAAAATAGAATGCGGATGTTTCCAGCCGTACCTTCTGGACGTTGGCTGCTGCTGTCTGGCTACGTCGGTAGAACTAGTTGCCATGCCAATGTAAAGCCATCAAAGGACTACGTGCGTAACACGTCCGATATTCCAAAGTACAAAAACCGTTTTTGGACAATATCCAATCGAGTGGCCTACGTGATCAACTGATGATCATTAAAAGTGAAAATATTTATTTATTTATTTTTTATCTTTTTATTTATTTTTGGAAGTGATGATTTAGCTTTCCTTCATCCTTGGATTCTCTTACACGTCTAGAAAGTGGATCCCGTTGGATTAATCATACTTTCGCTATTTTAGTGATACGTCAGATCATTTTACGTGTCTAGAGGAATACCGTCAAAGGCAACAAGAAAATGATCCCATTTCAAGTGGGTCGGACGAATGTTTGTGTACGTGAAATGCGTGCTGAGAAACGTGAGCGCGTGTCTTCGAGGATTCTAGACGCTTTGGGTTTCAGATGGTTAGGCTCATCGCACAACGTGTCTACGAAATGAACAAAAACAGAAGTTTATCTAATCACTCCTGCAGCATGAGGCCACAATCGCCACATGCTTAGTGAGGCATGATATGCACGTTTTACGTAACACATACCAATAAGTATTACACTGTAAAGTGTGCGTTTTCGCTACCGTTATTTATTGGATTTGAGGAGAAATAACTCGACATGCCCTTCAAGCTCAGGAGAAATCCGGAGAAATCCCTCAAGTTCACGTATCAGGTAGGAGGAAGCCCAAAATACTTAGTGAGTGTCCCGTATTATGTTCGAGGAAGCAGAAGCCCGTGATTTTCATTTAGCAAGCGTTAAAACAGGATCACGTGGCCAAATGTAAACAGCAATCCCATTATTCGGTTAACAGTTGAAAAGCTCTTTTTAATTTACTATATGAAGAGTCGTGAGTTGAAGCGCCAACTCTCAGTATCGTTCAGAACCTTGAATACCAGGGTAGCTACCCGCATACGTTGACGCAGTAATTCTTGTCATTCTTTATTTATCTTTGTATATCAAACAAAACTAAAAAAGAAAGAAAATGAATCATTTCGCTTGGCTTCACTTCTTGTGCTGGTGTATTCTACTCGGCGGCTCCGCCCGGTTGGTCAGAAGCTCTGCTATCCATCAAGTGCCCCTAAGCGATGGAACAGTCGGTGCCATCCAGCGCGAGAAACGACTCTTCAAATCGCCTCAAGTAAACAGAAAAAAAAAACAAATAAAAAATTATCACGAATAATTCGCGAGCTAAAAAAACTTTAGAATTTGATCCTGATTGTGTTATACATGTTCTTAATTTATTCTGTACTTTGCGCAGGTAATACCTAGACTAACGGGACTAACGAGTCCCGTTTTCTCTCACCCCTGGCAACTAATGCCACCTATGAGAAACAGCCGCAACTGGAAAGCATCCGACGAAGAAGAGTTCTTCCTGCGCCACAAGCGGAGACCGATAAGCCACACTAACGAGCAACTGACTGATTCACAAATGGACGACGAGGTGTCGACCGTTTCGTCAACCAATGAAGATTTCAAAACCCGATTGAATGTCGGAGGGAGCCCCATTCTACGAAACTTTGGTTGGGATCCCAATTTTCAAGGGTTTAAAAACAATGGCAATTCTGTTCCCCGTGTGGATCGAAACAAACTGTTGAACAAATTTTGGAACGCCGTGTACAATCCGCTCCCATACGGCGGTCCCCGTTCGTTGCAGTCAAGCGTTGAAGAAGCGGAAGTGACTTTCCGTCAAAAGCAGGCATCCGGACTTCCGGTTGCTCGTACGGCGTCGCGTGAAAAGGAGCCGGAAAGGCCTGAACTTCGATTACCGATTCCCGATTCAGAGATCCCGAGTCCCGGTCACTATCGCCAACCGGTGAACGAATCATTGTTGCAAGCTTCAAACAATCCGCAAATTCGACCAAAATTGCCGGTAGTTAATAGTACGACGAGCAATCCTTTGGAAAGGCCAGTCAACGTGGAAGCTTTCCGAATCTTAATGGAAATCATCAGATCTCTCAGAAATATGGATGTCTATTCAACTACGGCATCTCCTTTGTTAAGCGGAGACAATAAAAGTAGTATCCTTCCATAGTCATTTTCCTATTACGCTAACAGCTTCTCATCTTTGTACTGAAAGCCATTTTCTTGTAAATATTATTATTATTATTTCTAAATTGGCACACTCAATGGACGATGAAGGTGACAAAAACGGAAAAAAATATTAGTCAAACTGATGATTTGTTTTTTGGCATAATAATAAAGCTTTCCAAATTGACATCCCAAATGGATCCCTTTTCTGCTGCGAAAGTTGTAAATTTTGTTTCGTGTTTACCTCGTGAAGAGATTGTTTGATTACACGTTCTTCTGTTTGATGAATCAATTTTTTATTATTTTTGGGAAAAATAATCAGTTCCCTTCTGGCGTGATCGTTAATTGCTAATTATCGCTACGAAAGTTTGCCTTGAGCGTGAAAGAGTTTTGATGAAAGATCATCTAGCAGTTATACTACTCACTTATGATAAAGTAGGTTACACAATGCACAGTGATGATTGCCAGCAGTTACACAGTCAGCAGCTGTCAGCCCGAACTGCTGAATGTCTGATAATGCCAAACTACGTACGTAATGCGCATTTGTAATTTCCTGTTTTTATTTTGAAATCAACAAAAACTTGTTGCAAGGATACATCCTAGTATGTGCAAAAAATGGTAAAACTAAGTGTACGGAGTATCGATACTTATGCAAAAAAATCCTTTTATTCAAGCAAAATATCTTTTTATTATCAATAGGTATTGCTATTGCCGGGTTATTGCAATATAAAATAGAAAGATGGATCAAAGCAATCATTGGATATTCATTAATTTCTGTTTAACGGTTTTATTAGACTCAGATGAGGTATAGAGATAGAATCCTAAAATAGTACCGTATTGAAACCATAAAAGGTTAGTGGTGAAGAGAATCAGAAACGAAAAAAAAAAAAAAAAAAAAACACGGCCGTGTTCATCATCTTTGTCAAGTGATCGCGCTCAGACCTCAGGTTTGCATCGAGGTTTACTAGACTGACATGCGGACATTCGGACAAAGAAGTGCTCAGAGAAATGTGGCACAAGCAAAAAAAAAAAAAAAAGAAGGGGGGCTTATTCTCACCTCACCAAAAATGTGTCAAAAACCCTTTTAGTAGTCTGTGAGGATAAGTTTTGTAGTTTCATCTGCAGTCGAGATTTCTTTTCCTTTTTTGTTTCTTGTGAAGAATATGGGGAGAGAAGGAAAAATTCAATATGGAAACCGATGGAAACTAATAAACGGTGGTGGTGCGTGTTAATAAATAGTCCGACTGTAACGTGCACGAAACCAGCAAGTTTGATTTGGGAAGCTTGATTGTCGTTCACCTCCCATTTACGTATATGTTATGAATGAAAATAAACAACATGTGCGAATTAAGATTAGGGTAAAACTTTATGGTCTCGTATATAGATAGGATGATAGTATTAACTTTTAGAAGAATGACTTAAAAATAAATTGATTTTAATGTGTGCTTCTGACCGTTTTGTATTCCACATTTAAGTGTATTTTCTTGGGCTTAACAAAAATATAATTTAAGCTCAAAGATATTCTTAACAAAATAAATGCAAAAATTACCATTATTTAAATTCATGACTGTATTTGAAAAAGTTCTTTCCAATTGCCGCTAGACGGCCGAAACTCTTCCTAGGATCGTTATTTCTCAAATGTTTCTTTTGCAACTATGAGAAAAAGTAACTAATTCTGTTCGTAATAAATTTCGTTCAATTCTTTTTAACAAATTTTAACATTCCTTTTTATTTCCAATTAAAAAAAAATACGCCCGATAAGGGACTTGAACCCTTGACCTCAGGATTAAAAGTCCCGCGCTCTACCAACTGAGCTAACCGGGCTACGTAAACCCACCGTTTTTACAAATATCTCTTAAGGGCTTGTTTAATTTTAATTAAGTTAGTTTGATTCACTGTTAATTTAGTTTGGTTAAATTATGCTACAATTCAGGTAACTTAATTTTTTAATTACAATAAGTAATAAGAAAATAATAAGTAATAACATCAATTTCATCAAAATCATTTTCCCCATCTTGGCCCAAAATTGGGCGGAGCCTAAAGAGAGCCGTGCGGACCTTTATAACTTTATAAGCGGCCTTTGGTAGGAAGATGTAAAGGTACCATTCTTCACTGAGACCTACAACGAGACGAATTCCTGCTGAGTCTCGTCCAACTAGATCTCACTATCTCAGCCCACTGGATCTCGGCCCACTGATCTCGGCCCAATTGGATCTCGGCCCACTCGGTTCTTATAAGAGCCAAAAAATGAGAAAGGCAACTTGCTCCGACAGAAAGGCAACTGGCCTGACCCAAAAGGCAATTGCCTTTTGGACTTGCTTTCCTCCAGAGTTGCATGCCTTTCCGTCTAGAATCCATGGCTCTGGTGCTACATTGAGATTTAGGTTTTTATGTAGTTAAGAATATTGACACATATATTGTATGCCAATATATGTCAAAGCACTTGGTAAATTACGCTTCAATTCAGATAACTAAATTTGTTTATTTTTTAGTTACAATAAGTACCGTAATTAGTAAATAAAAAGTAACAAAACGTTTTAATTACAATTTTTTGCGCAAAAATCTCTTTTCATTTTGCCTTAAATCGTCAAATAGAAAAATACCAAATAGGCTATGTTATTTTATTTTTCTATATAGTCTAAACTCGCGTTTTTATTTCTTCGCCAGAAAAAATGATTCTCTATCGAATGGTTGTATTTATAAAAATAATTATTATTGCCACGCACGGGTGAATTCAAATTCCTAAAATCACTTGAAGCGAGGTCATGAATAATTCAATTGATATGATATGTCCATTTAAGGTATATGTATACGGTCTACGTCAATGAAATGCCTTCCACGCAAATTTTCATTTTCTACTGTATACCTACTACCTACTACCTTAGATATCGAGCAAGTCACCAATAAGAACAAGTAGCCGCAAGTAGCAAATGACGATAAGTTAACAATCACGATGAAACTAAGAGCTATAGTGTTCCACCGAGTTATGAACGGAATCCGTTGAACGGATACGTGCTCTGAGTAACAAATGATATAGATATAATATAACTATTTTAACCCAAACAATTTGATCTTTCGAATGGGTGTCGCATCCTTTTTCAATCATTATTTTGTTTACGTTTCCGCAGATGACTTAGCACTTTTATATTTAATTGGTTCGTTTTAGTGCTGGGAAAATAAGGTATTTAATAAGAGTCAGTGTTGAAATGCCGGTTAGTATCGTAAAGAAACGGTGTCAGCGTCCTAGTGCATTTTTTTTTTAAATCTTTGCCCAAGTCAACCTTACACTGGAATCTCACGATCATCGGAAGTCTGTAAATGCCATTAATCCAAAAATGTTCTAGTTTATTCATTGAGTTTATGAGTATTGTAATCAATTCTTAGTATTAAAAAATGGAAAGTACTGAATTAAACGAAATGGAAAGTCTTCTACTTAATGTTGAAAGACCAATTTTCACCAATCAAGAAAAATTCGATAATAATTTTCAAAAAAATGGACCGTCTGAAAAAAAAAAAGGTATGTTAAATCTCATCACAGATTTACTTCACTTTCTGAGTTTTATCTATTAATAAATAATAATTGACACAGGAATGTTTGGCCAACTTAAGGCTAGTTGTTGCAGTCAATGTTCTGCAATGAAATCGTCAAAAGAATTTTGGTTTGGGATGTTTCCAATAATTGGCTGGTTGTCCAAATATTCATTGAAGGACCAGTTGTTGGGGGATATCATTTCAGGATGCACAGTTGCAGTCATGCACATACCACAAGGTTAAAAAAACTAATTTGTTCAAATAGCAATATCATGGGCTGCATTTAAAAAATTGTCTTTTCTCCCAAATTTCTATTAGGGATGGGTTACGCTCTCTTAGGTGGTGTGTCCCCTATTATTGGATTATACATGGCTTTTTTTCCTGTTTTAATTTATGTGTGCCTTGGAACTTCTCACCATATATCTATTGGTAGGAACAAGTTCACATCGGGGGCGAAAAATCAAACTAATATCTTAATTTATTGAAATGTGCCCAAATCAGGTACCTTTGCTGTTACCTCCTTGATGACTGGTAAAATTGTTAGCCAGTATGGTAGCCGTGATTATGCCAACTCTTCAATAAGTGAACATTCATTCAAAATGGATAACATTAGTAGTAACTACTATACCAACCTTGAAGTGGCAACTGCTGCATGTTTTATGGTTGGAATTTGGCAGACGTTAATGGGAATTCTCAGGTTAGGGATTTTGGGAATCATATTATCCGACCACCTTGTTAGCGGCTTTACTACCGGTGCTGCCATCCACGTTCTGGTTTCTCAGACGACAAATCTGTTGGGATTAAAAATCCCTCGCTTTACCGGATCATTCCAGCTCATTCGTTCAACCGTTGCAATATGTGGTGCCCTTCCCAAAACTAATCTTGCAGAAGTTGTCGTCTCTTTCATTGCTATTACGATTATGGCTGTTCACAACGACTGGCTGAAACCCTGGTATGGAAAAAAAATGAAGTTCCCTATTCCGACAGAGCTCCTTGTTATCGGAATTGGAACTGCGGCTTCCTATTTAGGGAAACTGTCTAGCGACTACGGAATTAATATTCTAAACCATATTCCAACTGGATTTCCCACACCACGGAGCCCACCGTACGAGCTATTTCCTTCTATTATTCAAGACACGATTCCCGTTGCTATAGTAGCCTATGTCATCAGTTTGTCTATGGCCAAGATCTTTGCCCGAAAACGAGGATACGAAATATCAAGCAATCAGGAGTTGATCGCTCAGGGAGCAGCAAATGTATTTGGCGCTTTTTTCTCTTGTATGCCAGTCTCAACCTCTCTTTCACGAAGCATGTTACAAGAATCTGTCGGAGGTGAAACTCAACTAGCTAGCGTCGTGTCCTGCGCTTTGATGTTAATCATTCTTCTTTGGATGGGCCCTTTTTTTGAATCTCTTCCGTTAGCTGTTCTTTCTTCCGTCATCATCGTGTCCCTAAAAGGGATGTTCATGCAATTTCGAGATTTCATCTCTGCGGTGAAAACTTCACCGCTAGATTCGATTGTTTGGATGTCTACATTCCTAGCGGTAGTCATTGTGGACATCGATATCGGTCTCGGTGTCGGAGTCGTGGCCTCAGTTACCGTTTTGATCTATCGTGGACATCGTCCGTATGCTGCAACTCTAGGTCATTTGCAAGGAACTGAAATGCATGTCGATGTTGAACTCTATTCCGCTGCTGTCGAAGCACCTGGTATCAAGATTTTCCATTGGGTAATGAATTTCCTTTTATTTATCAAGTGTTTGAAACTATTGCAATGTTTTTTGTCCTTTTAGGCTGGCGCGATTCACTTTGCAAACGGCGAAACTTTTCGGCATGTCGTAGATAGTCAACTTGGTGTAATAATGAACCCCGACGTTCCAGTAGCGAATATTGAGTACCTGATCCTCGATTGTTCTGCTTTGTCTTACGTTGATCTAAGCGGTACAAAAATCTTAACTACTTTACACAAAGATTTAATGAAAAGTAGAGGCATTACTCTTGTTTTGGCGAATTGTTCTGAACCCTTGTTGCAACAGCTCGAGCGACAGAAGTATTTTCAATCGTTTCCAAAGTCTCAGGTGTATCCTTCGATTATAGATGCAGTAATGACAATCGAAAGTAGTATTCGATGCAAAAATGGAAGTTCTCCCAACTCTGCGGTAGTTACCGTTGATTAGGGCGCCACGAAAATGTGACCATGTAGTAATCACATTTTTATAGAAATTTAGTATAATCATATTCAAAGTGGAATACTTAGATCGTCTTATCATTTATATAGTCTAAATGGGTTGTGCAATCTGTAGCAAAAAATGTTTGTTACTAAAAGATTTCTCATTAACTACTCGACTAACGGTACAAAAGTATGTGTATTCGTATTTTCTTTGATGAGTACCGGTATGTTTATTTGTTGGAATGAAGCCCCGGCCTCGCTGTAGCTTAACCATTAATGACCATAGATATCTAAATGATCTTCGTTGTTCTTTCCGGAATTGAATGGAGAATAATTGTTCATAATTCTACGACATGTTTTGAATTTGAAATCGAGGAATTGTAATGGTGATAATGACACGAAAATAACAATCTCTGTTTCAAGTGAGTTTTTCATTTATTTCCGAATTCCACTCTTAGAAATGAAAATGGTTGGATATCAGTAAAAGCGGAGCAGGACGCAAGTCCCAGTGGTGATAGTTTCAATGCGCCACTGGTTCCAATTCCGGTAATTGTGGTTATAAGATCCAATGCTCTTAAGGCCCGACGACTTAATTTCCAAACGACAAAAGTGCCAAATGTTAAAAGATCCGTAGCCCCTAATGCTACCGAATACTGGCAACGTATGGAACTAGTGACGTTTAATCACTCATAGATACATACGTACATGATTTCTTAGTTAATAGCTTGTTTTTTTTTGTTTTTATTTTGCAAGGATCGTAGGATTAGGACTGTGGATGCCCAATACGGGGTCATTGTCGCAGGGAAACATCATAATTTTTTTTTGTGGTAGGCCTATAGATCTTATTGCAATTCAAAAGTACGCGACATAGCCAAAAGTCGTGCGCAGCTTACGCCAATGCGCACCACTGTGGCCTATAGCCGAACTAGAAATTGTTTTATGCTTGACTAATCCTATACTCCCTCACTCACCACGGAAATTCCGTGGTCCGTGGTGGTATATTGTCACGTTTCAATAACGTAACAACCGATTAGTTCCCAGAACAGACATTTATCAATCCCAGAACCGACGTTTCCCATACGATCCTAATCCTAAGAAGCTAACGATTCCCCGACGCTTGACAACAAAAGTCATTAAGGACGAGGCAACGTTGACAGAAACATACAAAAAGGGGGAGCATGTTTCTCCAGAGTTGGACTTTCACTGTGTTGGTGTGTGTGTCGGTGGTGGAGTCGCGACCTCCAGTCTGTTTGTTTGTCTTTTGCTAAACAGCTTCAAGTCGCTCTCAAAACCGAACGTGTTAGCCTCCTTTCCCGTGACAATATGATTAAATATATATGCTAAATTTAGCCCATCGTAGTTAAACACAGTTATCCCACTGGCGTCATACGCACTTACACAGCGTAATTTTTAATTAATTATTAGTTATTAGCGCCATGGACGCTACGATAGCGCTAGATCCAGCGCTAACAATTTGACATTTTTTGCACCGCGAGCCGACTAAAACAGTAGTGCAAAGGCGACGATTAACGCAAAGAAAGCGAACAGAATCGTGATAAGCGCTAATGGACGGGTGCTCGCTACTCGTTCAATCGCCGCAATCGTTTTCCTTGTCGTAACAGTTTTGCTAAATTAACGAAGTGCTTGCGCGTTTTGTAAATAATGCGATGGAATGAATTGCGCTAAATATAGCGCATCGCGCGCAAGTTAATCCCAAATACATCACTGGCGCCATGAACGCTTAGATAGCGCTAGATCTAGCGCGAAATATTTCACTTAATAATTTTTCACGTTAAACGGGTTATGCACGTTTTTTAAATTTTACAATAAACTTAATAAATTTAGCGCATCATGCACAAGGTAATAATAAATTCATCATTAGCGCCGTTCGCGCATAGCGCTAGATCTATTGGCTTGATTGTTTTTCACGCAGTGATCCGCCTGAAACAGCGATCGGGCGACGCTTAGCGCTAAAATAGCAGAAGAACCCGGTATTAGCGCTTAAATAACGGGACGGTTGCGTTATTTGTCCGACTAGTCGCCATAAACCTTTTACCTGACGCAAAATGAATAGAGAATAAGGCTGATAGACAAATTCTATCAATCGCCACTATTACCTGTCACATCACCGTTTAATTCATAGAATTCTAGCTAATCTAGCGTTCGTAAATTTCATTTTGCGTTCCGTATAAGGGTTGCTTAACCGTCTCCCGTTTCGCGCTAAAATAGTTAGTGATGTTAAAGGGTAGAGTTAAGTAAAGAGGGGGTAGAGGGGTTTGGGTTAACAAGGAAAAATGCGCACAAATAACAACCCCTTTCTCTTGTGATAGGCTCACACTACCCGCCAATACAGAGTAAAAAGACGTATATTTGAGCACAAGGTATACAAACTTTCAGCCACGACTATATACTATATTAATACATTTTACTTGTATTGGAAAAAGGAAAAATGAGATTTAAAAATTCTTCAAGGACTGTGAACACCGATCTCATAGCGGAAAATAATAGTAAAGTGAGAAAAAGAAAAAACGATTATGACATAGGCCTACATATCAACTGGGAAATCTAAACCAAGCTGATCGCCACACTTTTCACGTAAAACATCTTTGGAAACTATTTTTAAGATTGACAGAAGCAAAATAAATCTCTAGTTTTGGTCTTTCAAACAAATTCTTTCTTTGCCTCGTAAACAGTTTATTTGAAGAATAGCGGGTGGTTCCTTGTTGCACATCGGTACAGCATTATTACCAAAGACGCTACCAGAAGCTCACACAGTCATCGGGGTAGTCATAGCTTTTTTTCATGTAAAAGGCAGCCCCTCATTCCTTTTTTCTTCTTCCCTGATTTCTTCTTTAATATACAGTGGGTACCGAAAGTATCCGTACGGCTGAGAGGATCAGTAGGGAAAACGCGTTTTTCAAAACGCTCCCATTAATTGAATTCTCGGTGGAATTCAATAATTTTTTTTCTAAGGAGGTTTCATGTGATTTTTTGGGGGAATTTTTCAATAACGCGATATGTGGTTTTTATTGCGTTGCGTAAGTAACCGTACGGCCGAGAGGCCTAGTAGAGAATTGGCTTACTTTGGAGGCCTATTATTCGGTAACTACGTAATATTATAGGGTGTGAAAGTTCTTTAAAAAAGAGCTGCATTAGCTCAATGTGTGGTCATAAGATCACATTTTTCAAGTTTCATTTATGGTAATGAAATCGAAAATGAAAACACGAATTATAAGTTTTCCGTTTATTTCCCCTCGATTCCCCCTAACCATTGTTGCCATCATATCGTCAGCTGATTATAGAGCTTTTTAAAGTCTAAAGGTATCCGCAGAGAAAAAGTTCGTGCGACTTGTTGACCAGTGCGTATCGCATGGTGTATTAGTATGGTGGGGGAACTTATGGTTGGAATCGGCTATCTCGGCTGAAGCCAGTGGTCGCACCTGATCAGCGCTGCCTGATGGACAATTGGGTGAACTATGAGCTATAAACTGTCTGAAAATTTTCTAAGTCCGATTGCACATTGCTTGTGTACTTATAAAGCTATAAAATCGTAAAAAAAGAGTCAAAAACAGCAATTAAGTATTATTTTTCAAGCTTTAATTATTTTAAAATTAATAGAAAAAAATATGAAAAAAAAAATAAGTAACAACTATGGGAATCGACCTTTAATTCTTTAGAGTCGCAGACCGGGACTGTAGCCACTGTGACAACCAGCTGATGTCAAATGTCGTAAATTTCAAAAACATATACTATTTTTCAGACGAATTTACAAAAGAAATTAGTATCTTGGTTCATAGAGGGCACCAAAGAAGTGCGACCAGCCCTGCAATTGGCTGTTAAGAATTTCGACTTTTCCACTAAGCTCCGCCTCTTGTCCGGGAACTGGCTTCATTCGAGATAGCCGATTCCAACCATAAGTTCCCCCACCATACTAATACACCATGCGTATCGTAGTGGTGGTTGGTGGGACTGCCGCTGCAAGTTTTTCTTGATTCATATTGATTGGACTGATAGTCACATGTTATGGCATGCCAGGATTCTCCACGACGTCGAGTGTGTATCTGTCAAGGATTTCGACTAAAGCCTGATGTTCAATGACCAGGGTAGTGATTAATAGTGGTTCTGACGCCGATAAACTCAAATGTCAAATGTAACACGGAATAACGTACAGAGACAGGCGAGACGTCAACCGTTATGTACAATGCGGTACCCCTGAGGAGGCTGTCGTTAAGACATCTTCCTTTGAACCTGGCTGCCAAAAGTGCTACACATGGTTAAAGAAATTTTCAATGCCCCAATAAAATGTGCGTTGAACCCATGAACCTCCCTCATGATACGTCCAGAGACCTCCAGAAAATCAATATCTCATAATTATAGCGAAATAGCAAAACTGAATTTTCCGTTTACCTCTATCTAGTCCTTAAACAGCTTGTAGTGAGTGAAGTAAACCTATCGCCGCTTTGTCATGCAGACATTATGTTTCAAAATTCAATTTACTTCTTGGAATGCATTCTGTTAGCTAGTGACATCGGATTGCGAAAATTGCCTTAAAAAACAATCACATTGTAAATATTAGCGAATATTAGTTAAGAAATTCGAAAACAGTTGAAATAATTAACAATACAGATTAACAAGGGGCAATCGAACATGCATGCATATGTTAGGAAACTAAAATATAATTCTTACTTGTCCTTGATGAAAATATAACAATCCTCAAACTCTGGTATTTGAAAACCGAGATTCCATCGATGCAAGAATAGCGGTCTCGTTGTCAGATATTATAAGGGTATGTCCGAAAGCTACCCCAATCTCTTGAACTGCTATAAACTTGACCCTTTCTATAATACGCTCAAACAGCGCTGATGTCCTAGCTGTCATCAATGCATACGTGACAGGAACATACTATGAAAGAAGGACTATTATTCTAAAGATTGCACTTCTAGCAAAATATTATTAAATAATTATCACTAACCATAGGAAATCATATGGATAGTTATCTTTTGATAAAAAAGGTAGATCTATGCAGAATATCGCATCGATGTGCATTTCCCTACTGTTCCGGAAAGAAGGCAGTATTCCATGACTTATAAATATCAGTGTCGATTCGTTTCCGTCTATTACCATGCCATGATAAAATTGTTTTTCTTCTAAATGAATGGTTTATTCATTTAAAAAATTTGAATTAAAAATTTTACTCCTGTTTAAAACACCTGTGTAAAAGGTAGACAATTATTTACAAGATATATGTAAAAAAAAACAATATACAATCTAAATTTCGTATTTACCTGTACACAGTTGGGGGAAATGCATTTGTTACAAATGAATTACTTATGAAGCAAACTTATTACAAAAATGACATTGGGACTCCTGTTCTTGTTAATCTCCTGTCCATTTAGATCTTCTAGACAATATTTCTCCTAGGATTTTTTTTTTCAAAATTCCAGGACAATAGAACTCCATTAGAATTAAAACTAAACTAAATTCTAGACAATAGCGTCCACCAAATAATATTATTTAAAAAAATATTAGACAGTAGTTTATTCGCTAAAAATTAAATTAAATTAGATTAAATAAATTGACAATAGATCTCCTCGATAAAAGCCCAGAAATTTTGTCTGTGCATATGACAAAGGGTATTAAACCACCTATTCCAGTTTTCTACGTCGTTATTTGTACGAGACTTATCGCCGTTTACGCTGAAACGTGCTGACGAACAAGCCAGTATTCGGCCCAGTACATACATATACATACATACAGACGTTGAACAGCATCTCGTATTTCTTGGCTTTCTAGTTGCAAGTCGGCCGCATTTTTTTGTTGAATTACCTGAAAAAAAAAACAAAGCAAACAACAAAAGCTATGTTAAAACTACCATTAACAAAATTAAAAAACTGCTTGTACCGTAAACCTGGCATATATTTGTTCTGCGGGTAAAAGAGCCAAAGTAATTATCAATATTATGATGCGTTTCACAACTAGACTTGTTCTATAGGATCTAGCCAATCTCTCGTCACAGGCCCTTATATAGATTACCTGAATTCCAAACAATTTTGATAAGATACAAACAAGAGTCAAATTTTGAAATATTAAAACTGACCTGCCCTTAATGAAACCAACACCCTCTGGCTTGTGCACCAGGAAATGCATTGTGTAGCGCCCTTAGTATGCCTTCTTGCTGAGCTCTAAACATACGCTTTTCTAAGGCAGCATTATATGCAATGGAAACATCTGGAAAGCTAAAAATTTGATATTGTTAGGTTTAATTTGAATTTGAATACAAAAAAGTCAGCATACTCTTGCCGATTTTCTTCGAAAATAGATTTCAACGCGCCGGGTGCTCTTTGAAGACCAGCCCTTCGGCAGCACTCGTTGACAAAGGAAATTCGGCCAATTTCATCGCCTTCAATGGGGTGGTGTGATGTATGCCAGAAATGCGATACACACCATCTTTGTAAACTAGCCTGGCCCCACAATGAAATTCTTTGTGCTTTCGGCATTTATAATTCACTGAATGAGTACTACAAACATAACAAGTACAGAAGAGTTAAGACACCGATCTTTGGAAATTAGCATGCACCTACAACGAAATTATTTGGCTTTCGGCATTCATAATTCACTGAATGTCTAATACAAATATAACGAACACAGAAACCAGCGTTTAGCAAGGTGAAATAGATATAGTGATCTTTTGAGTAGAGTGTCCCATTTTTCTTTTCGCCTTGCATTCGATTAACGGTGACATTTTTTTCCAATTATTTTAGAATACTCTCCTTCAGAGTCAGTAATGGCCTCAGAATCATCACTAATTTCCATTTTCGATTGTAAATGTCTTGTGTCTCTGAAACACTAAGTAAAACTAACACGACAGATGTAAAATGACAGAAATAAACGAGACTGGGATAGGAAGAGGCTGGGATTTTCTTCACCTTCATTGTATTCCCGCTTATTGGGAAGAGGTTGGAGTTTTTTACGCCACGTCATATTATATATCTATTGAGCATACTTTTTAAGCGCCGTACCTCTTTCCAATAAGCGGTAAAAGAATAAAGATATAAGAAAATACAAGCCTACCATTTGCCGTTTCACTTGTGTGCACTGTTGCAATGTCTATTGTCTACGAGATCTAATGTCTAGGAGATCTATTGTCAATTAATTTAATATAATATAATTCAATTTTTAGCGAATAAACTACTGTCTAGTATTTTATTCAATAATATTATTCGGGGGACGCTATTGTCTAGAATTTAGTACATTTAATGGAGTTCTATTGTCCCGTGATTTAAATAAACAAATCCTAGACGAACTATTATCCAGGAGATTGAAATGGACAGGAGATTAACAATAACAGGAGTTCCACTGTCTGCGTGCCTTTTATTGATCTCCCTTACATTTGAATATGCTTACAAATGGTACCCAGCCAACATAACAATTTGAGGATGTCACAATAAAAGGGCAAATGAAATGTTGGGTTCAGGAAGGGATAGATGGTGAAGATGGAGGAAATTCAATTGTATTCGTATTTTTACACATCACAGACCTTTCAAATTTGCTCCCTGTTTTTCATATTTACACGTATTATCTTACAATCATAACACTTGAATCTATTAACGCAGATCATCTATTTTTTCAAACGATGTAAGAGCTTGATGCTTACGGGAAGTGGCTGTGTGAAGTGGCGTCACACAACAAAAACGTAAGTAAACCAATTCATAATTGTGGTGATTTGACGCAAACTAATAAATCAGCTAACTAGTCAAGGTCACAGAAGAGTGACGGCATAATCTGGGAGTATCAAACTCCAAAAATAATTTGTTCGCATCAACGGGGTTCATCGAAACCTCTTAAAAAGGATTGCGTGGTAATCAAAAAGTATATGCATGGCAATGTCCGTACTTTTGGTACGTGTCTTTGAATGTGAGAGAAAAGAAGTGCGAAGTACTGTCGTGCAATTTGAAACATGCTAATCACGTCCCCTCTCAGGGGAGCTTATTCCTACCTACGAGGAGAAGAAGTATGAGATAAATTAAATTTTTTTGTTTACCTCCAGTTACTCAGTAAATTACAAATTTTTATCTACTACAAAACTTGGCTCCTGCTGCTTTACAGTACATAACATAAGCAACGCAGGACGGATGAATTCCATTAAAAGTTTGTAGCCGTGATAGTGGCGATTATACAGTTGTCCTGAAGCCTAAAACAGTGCAAAATGTCAATCGACAAAAAGCTTGGAATGAACTTAAAAATGTCCTACTGCAAGCCTTTGAAGGATACCGTCAAGTATTGGAGGAATTCAAAACCTGTAGTCGCCGGAACCAGCCGTTTCAACTATTAATTGGGGACACAAAAACTGGAACTTTGATTGAATAAAATGATTCTAATATTATAACTCCATCTCCACCACTGATCAGTCGTTAATTCCATCAGTGGCTCATCTGGTCGTTCCAGCAGTGGCTGATCTCGTCAATAGAAGGAGATAAGGCAAAGGCAAGGAAAAAAACAAGAGTTAATGAAGATCTGATGCTCCTAATGCTCTCCAAACCAAAAAATCGCGATGTACGCCCTCGAGGAACTAGAAATAGGGATCACGTAAAGAATGCTCCTGAAATCAAATTAAACGACTTCAGAAAGTTATGTGATGAAGATGGGTGGATATCGGTCCTAAAAATTGGTAACTTATATTTTTCAGATAAAACATTTCTTAAAACTTGTCTAATTTGAATTATCTGTAAATTCTAGAATTTAGTTGAAGCAAAGAAACGTATCAATAACATCCAAGTGTGTTACAGTGGCGGTCCAGTCATCGAGCCACCTGGTGCAGTGGCCCCATGAGCGGGTGGCTCTATAACCGAGCACCCGATCACAGAGCCACCACGGGGCGAAAGAGAGAAATACATACAATTTACGGTCCCCTATACTATATATGGATGGCCGTTAAATACTGAAGTAAATTACCGATAACGAGTATTTAAGCAATATATTTGGGTAGTCTCTTCTTAAAAATTAAAAGAGAAATCATCTGAGACGAGGAGAGAAAATGACGGGGAGGGACTAAGAGTAAGATCATCTTTTTTGTTTGGTGTAAATTCTGACATTTCAACATCTTACGACGGCCGACGGGATTTATCATTTCACGAAGCCAACTGTAAACAGAATCTTCGAGATCAGAATTGCTAGAGATCTTTTGCTGTGGGTTGGAAAACTTAAACGTCCAATTTTCTTTCAAGATTTCCTGATTCTGTTTACTCGTGAATGAAAACGCCCATTATTTCAGCAACACACCTCTCACTTAAAATTGTTTTCATTTAGCAATTAATGAATTGCCTTTAGACTTTAACACTTGAGAATAAATAACTTATTCTCAAATGTTAAAGTCCTCACGAGTTTTTCTTGGTTTCTTAAACGTTGGCGGATTCCCTAATTTCCGCCACTAGAGCTATTGATCAAATTTCCCATAGCTCCCCCTTGATGGCGCTGACCTGGTGCAGCCCTTTACCTGGCCCGATAACCGGGTTGGCCCGATGAGCGGGTGGCCCGATGACTGGACCGCCACTGTACTGCAATTTGTGTAATTATGGTCTTTAAATTTCTCACTGAAAATGTGAAAATTGACACCTGGAGAGGTGATCAAAAGTAAATATTATGCATGTGCTGCTCTCTGTTATAACATCTGAAATAAACTACTAATTAATCGGTGAAGACATTGGGTAATCAATTGACGGATGCGCACAGGGGTTGCTGAAACTCATGAAAAGGGAGAGAGTTATGGAATCGTTGAAATTATGGAATCGCCTGCTTAACGACGTCGATATGGAGAAGAAGCCCAAGCAGAAGAGTATGGCTCTATATGCGATTCACTCTTTTGTTGCACAGTCTTTGATTTATTGATGCTAGTGTTGATTCAATGATTACCGGACGTTTCGGCACCGACTAATAGGTTAGTCACATTCGGCAATACCTACTGCCATTTCGGCAATGAATTATTACACATTCGGCACTAGTCGGTATGATACGAAAAATGCATTTTATTTTCAGAAAAAAAGAAATTACAAAAAAGAAACATTTATACTTCCAATTCAACTTCACGGTGATCATAAGCATTTTTAGAAAATTTAAAAGAATTAAAATCGGAATACAACTTGGCGCAGTCAAATAAAAGTGTTTTTGTGTTAAAGCTGTAAACAGCTTAGAATTAAGGAAAGCGTAAGTTTTTGTTTTAACTCTTAACCTGTGATGTTGGAGCAACATTTCTTCATAAAGCTCTACAAGTTGAGCTTCCTTAGCCAATACATCAATTAGCATATACAAAGGCAGCCCTTTGCCATGTTGTCGGCGACCACAGTGTACGTTAAGTCGCGTATTCCAACCTTCTACGTCATTGTTTGTTCTCATTTTTCGATAGTGTTGACACCAAGAAGAAATGGGCCAATTTGCATTCGTAATCCATGTTTGGTGCACATACCCAATGTGGAATCCATAACCTTTTACCTGAACAAAAGGAAGAACTAGGCACACTGCTTGCCACACAGCTTTTTCAAAATCGCACACTACTTCAACGACCCTGGCTTGTTTTTTAAAAAAACCTCGTAGATTAATTTAAGAATTTTCTCATAATCCCGTCTTGTTCTTCGGGACATTAAAACACATGCTAAAGGGACTTCATTTCATTCGATACACGAATCATGGCATGTATGGACCAATGTGGGGGTATTTAACGGGGACCAAGGGATTTAACGATACGAAAAGTGCCGTCAAGAAACCACCGTTTAGCTCTTTTTAAAAGCTCCATTTGGTGCTCAGTGAAAAATACAAAGCGCGACCTGGTTTCTTAGGATTAATGTCGTGCACCTGGAACTCCTTTGGAAGGACTTTCTTGACTAGCTCAAAATCTTTTTTGGGTGGATTTGGTGGTCTCTCATCTTCTCTGAATCTGTTCACTACTCGACACCAATTTTCGATTTTGGGGAGTAGAAATTTTTTGTTGGATTTAAAAAGTTTGTAAAGAAAAGGCTCCATAGCTTTGGCTGGTAGCTCTTTAGAATTCAGTGCTGCCTGTTTCGCATCACGCAATAGAGTTAGTTGAAGATCAAGGCCAGGAATAGGGTGACATGAACAGAATGTTGCCCAATCAAGGCGAAGGTGTTCCCTTCCTGTTTAACGTAGCACTTACATGGATTTTTTTGTGGACGATGGTTGCAACGCCACAAGACAGAACTATCTTTATTTTCCTTCCACTGGCCGAACTTGCGGTATTCAGCAGTATCAACCAAGAATGTAGTATTTCTGAAACATGATTAAAACGTAGTTAGTGGTGGTATTTTAAACAATCTTGATGTCTGCTATACCTTTTACCAACATTATCGAGCAATTCCCATCGGTTAAATGAAGCTGTGCTAAACGGATTACGCTACTGACGACCAGATGAGCGACGACGATGACTAGATGAACGAAGATGGCGACTAGATAAGCGGCGACGGCCAGAGGTTGAAAAATTCTTTTGTTTTTCAAGCCGCTTAAAAGCTCTGAATGTCTCCCAATCTTCCGCGGTTGGTTCAGAGTCTTCAGCGTCGTCAGCAATTTATCATCTTCATCTTCTTCAGCAAATTCATCATTTTCATCTTCTTCATCATCTTCATCTTCTTCAGCACATTCAGCATCTTTATCAGCTTCAACGTATTCAGCGTAGTCTGTTGGAGTAGTAGGTGGTGGTGGCGATCCAGCAGGACCAAATTTTCCATCCAATAGAAAAGGAGAACGCGGAGGAGGTAGTGGTAACGACAGCTCAGCCAAATCTCCGTCAAATAGAAATTGAGAAGGTGGAGGATGGTGGTAGTGACGACAGATCTCCTTCAGAATCCTTTAATTATAAATATTAAATATTATTGAACAAATGAAATAATTTAACACGTAAAATTTACCTTGGCTGCACTTTCTGTTATCCCAGACTGAGTGATGGACAGCAATACAAAAAAATTTATTTAAGTAATCTAAACAAACTTTGTATATCTATTCATTTGTGTAATATGCTACTAGAAAGATTTGATATATGACTGCACATACTCCAACAGAACTTATAAACATCAACAGGAATGAGTAAATCTGCCATGCCCATTGCTTCATGACGTTAGACAATGGGGAGAATATCTAGCAGGGTCTAAAGTAAATCATTGACTTGTACATTCAATCAGACATAAGTTAATCAATTAAGAAAAACTTAAACGTGAAATCAAGTAAAAATGTAATAAAAGTATGGTATACAAAAGACACCGACACCGAGGGACGGAAGGAACGATAGCCGTCGCTAGATGAGGAACCAACATCGCAAAAGCACTCTATGGCTTTTGCTTGGGAGTGATAAGATTGAAAGTTATCAAGAACTCTTTCCCTTTTTTACGACTTTTGAAATAATTTCCCTTGCATTATTACTGATAATTTAATTTAGTTTTCTAAAGCAATTGTTAAAACGAAAGTTAAAACCTATAAACCTAATAGTAGGTTGTTTAAGAATGGTTTACTAAGTGAGTGGTGTGTGCTCATGGACAAACTGGAATCAAAGCTAGAATAGGTTGCCGAGAACGATGAGAGTAAAATACGAGATCGCGAACAATACCGACCATAATTTGCAAAGAAGATGAATTCTTTATGACTTTAAAAAATCAATTTTTACGGCTTGAATGATAAGAGAGTCGCCACAGACCATGAAGTGCGAAATGATGACCAGGAATTGCGGTGGAATAACTATCGCCAAATTCCGAATCACCAACAGATTGGGGACCACCACTGTTATAATTTGTGTGATACAGCTCGATCGGCAGGGCGTAATTAAATCACTCACTTTCTGCTTTAGAAAACTTGATTTTGTTGACCCAACTAACATGAAACATGAGATGAACTAAGAGATAAACCAGAATTAATAAAGGGAAAATATAAAAATGGGCCTTTCAGAACAAGTCTTATGCAAGAATAAAACACTCAACAGGTTGAGTTCTCAACATGGCAATGAACCAGTACCAAATCGACCAAAAAACAGATCCAAAAGAAAAATAGCTGGGAATTTAGGTTAGAGCAAACCCACACACGCACAATCAAAATGTACAAGTAAACACTATAATATCCTCAAAAGAACCGATAATAGAGAAAAACACGACGTTTTTGTAGCGAGAGAACGACTGGCAATCAGTAGCAAACGATTCTGGTATACTTCTTAAGTGCCCTACTACAGTAAACAATGAACAACAAAAAGAAATAATAGATGGAATCAGTATTAGGCATTGCAACGTAAGAAATTTCAATAAAATTATATGGAGAACAACATATACATGACATTTAGCTAGCGTACATATAGTACAAAGATATATAAATATATCTTTTTGATAGAAGTCTAACTTGACGATGCTTTTGAGATAGATTGTTCTACTAATGCTGAATCATTCCAACGCGAATTATTTTATTATTACCCAGCATTGTTATGCTAGGATAGTCATGATTTTTAAAATCTGTTCTATCTGCACTTATAACTTTTTTACAAACCTGAATACATGTTTATTGACCATAAAGATGATATTGGAACATAACCGAACATTCATAGACTTCGTCTGATTTATCTTTGCAGGCCTGTACGAGCCTATCTATATTCCTCAGCCGAAGCAGAGAACACTTCTCCCGAAAGAGATTAAAATTAAGTACCGATTGAGCGATCGAACAGCTCTAGGTCCGGCCGAACAACTGGGAGAAATCTCAGCAAGGTGTCGCCGAGCTCAGCGGCATTTCACATTCTTTTTTACACATACCGTACTACATCTAAATTTCAAATAACCTTCAAATAAGCATCCAAATTTCGTACCAATCTAAATCCATATAATGATTTTGTCAGACACTGATTTGACTTGAATAAAAATGTGTCATAAGTGCATGCTGCGATTTCTTAGAAACTTCAATAATCGCTAGTATTGCACAATAAGCTTATTTGAAATTTGACAATGAATATGGTGCATCTTAATCCAAAAATATTCAAAATGAGCATGGTATTTCTCAAAAACTTTTCGATCATTGTTGAGTGAAGTGAAGTATATTATTTGCTAGTTGTATAAAACTATGGTTTCCCAAAATATTAGATTATCATGCTTATATTCAAGTCTATATAGAAACTATAGTTCAATGGTATACACATACTAAATTATGAATAACTATAGTAAACTATAACGAATTTATAGTTCACTGTAGTCCTTTGTAGTAGGGAATCCTCAACTAACGATACAGTGAAAAGAAGGGGTTGTAAAGCTGTCCAGTTTTACAATTTCTGCCTATATCGTAATGCAATTACAAAAGTATTCCAGAATGTGTGATTGGTACTACTTGCCTGTTCAAGATTTTCTCTGTTCATCACCTGGTATGCTTGAAAGTCAACATCAGGTGTGGTTCAATTAGCCTCTACTTGGATATTTGCCGTTACTTTCGTCATAGGATCCGCAATATCGAAACACAGCCATGCAGAAAATGAATGAAGTCTACACTGCGACGAGATTTTATTTGGGACCTTCTACTATGGTATCAGTTTTCAATCATGAAGCCCTAATGCACGAATGCATGAGGCATGCATGAGATGTTCGAAAAGACTCTTTTTCATTGGTTTTTGTAACTGTGTTGACAGAAAAGATCGTTTTGACAGACAAAACGCAACACATGATTTTATCGAAAAGCTGAACTGCGTTCTGAACAGATGCGATTTAGAATTAGAACAGTTCTCGTTCGACACAATTATTGTACTGAGGGATTTCTATTGTAAGGAATCTGAGTGGTTTATTGGCCTTCCGCTAGCCTCGATACAAGTCATTCACATCCCTTCTTTTTATGACCCACGCTAACCTTGAGTCTACTGTCAATGACCGCGTTTGACCCTGTTTTGACTTGTATAAAACCCAACCCAATGTAGCTATTCTTCAGTCGACGCTAGGCTCATGTTCAGTCAATACCAGGCTGTTCAGTCGGTCTGCTGTTGGCTCACTCCTTCTAGAGCTCAGTCTTTCTAGCTCGTTTTCCGTAGTTAAATTGTCACCAGTTATGCAGGCGAGATTCTTTGTCTATCCTGTCTGACCATATTTGTGTAATTGTTAATTGTATTGTCCGGCTCATGCTAGAGAAGTCTCGCGCTTCGCATGTTGTCTCGTAAAACTCATATGATTCAATACAGATGATGTCCCTTTCTAATTAATCTTTAAGTTGACGATTGAGCGGAATCGGTCACACGGCCTATCCGTCCAATTCGTTACACTATTTATGATTTTTTGTCTTCCGCGAAAAGAAACTCAGAATCACCCGAGAAATCCCATTCATTTTTATACATGAATGAAAGTTAATAAAAACACACGAAGAGTTTCGGTCCCGAGTTGTAAGAGATGTTTTTCAACTAACAACCAGCAAAAATACCTGCGTTGCAGTTGAACAAGAAAACCGCATTTATAAGTGCTAATCTGCAATACCTCCCAGACATTTATGAGCTCCGTTGATAATATTGCTGAACTAACAGCAGATTTGAAAAGTCACAATTTTGCCCAATCCTGAAGGTTATTTGTACAGAAGTCCAAAGAATTAATTGTTGAGTGCATTGCAGGTTGAATCTATCTAACAAGGCATTCAAGGGCTTATGTATTGATACCGGAGTGATTTGATACACGGGAAACATGGAAAAAGCGAAATGATGTACCAGTATGTTGCAGAAACAGCTGACAGAATTGCCAGCGTTGTCAGCTGACAACAGTGTCTTGTTTTCTTGCAGGATACTGTACGAAAGGGGGGGGGGCGAAGGTGCATATAACTCAAACGGCAACGATAAATATAATGTCTTTAAAATTTCCCCCAATGGGAGTTTACGAAAATCATTATATCTGGTAAAGCATCTTAAATAGTAAGACAAAAAATTATTTTGGAATCTTATAAAGGTATAGAAATGCTAAATATTTTATCAATAATTTTTTATGAGCCTTATATGCGGCAATAAGCGATGTAGACAGAAGGGGAGACTTTCAGTTTAAATGGTTTTATTTTAATTCTCCATTCTCCCCCGAACTATAATATATGCCTTTGGGATGCTGCACAGGATGGACCTATTCCGGGAATCATCAGTTTTTTCCTGATTCCTCGCTTGAAACAGCTTATTCCACCAATAAGTGGGAAGTTGAGTAGACGACTTGGGTGGGAATTGGCTTTTAAATGTTATAAAAAGGTAATAATAAATATGGGGTAAACAGCAGATTTATTTCATAGTGTATTTCATGCTTTATAGTTAGTTAAAACTGATACAAAGTATGGGGAAACATTAGCCTTTCAGCTGTAGATATTCAATCAAACTCGAGTAGCAAAACTTGTCGATTGCTTCATAGATGTCTACCCGGTTTAGTGAGGCCTTGGAAATCACCAGTCGGTGATCACTGGTATAGCTATCAATATTCAAACAACAGAACTGATTTGCGCAGTCCCATGTACACTAACTTTTTGAAGGATCTAACAATATATAGGAAGCAATTATCGGATCTTAAAACTTCCTTACACGCGAATTGATAATTTTACAGGGTTTTTTCCTCGTGTTCTTGCATAAGACATGGAGGCATTAAAGAAGTAAAACAACATAATATTTTGTCGATAACGTTTAAAATATGAATAAGTTGAAAAAAGTTCAGACAATACAGTATGTTGAGTATAATTGCTGTACAAGTAATCGGTACAGATATTCTTTTGGCTCATTCATAATCCTGCAGGTTTTATTAATGACCTTTCTTGCATATGGCATGAGAGGATGAATGAAGTAACATCATGCTGTGTATCGGTAACATTCAATGTAGAAAGTTGAAGAATTCTGATACCGAAAAAGTTTGTTCTCAGCAATTTTTCACCAGAAACCATTCCACAGGATTTGTTTATGTATAATCATTAATGAATTAATGAGTGTAGACTTATTTTATTGGCAAATTTATAATTTCGCAGGTGTTCATGCTGCTGAGTATTCTTGAACAACAAAGTCATGCGGGCATGAATGAAGTAATACCACAATATTTTGTGTTACTTCATTCGTTCAATGCATTCCCCAGTAGTTGACGCACTTGTGATGAAACCAATTATCACATCAATCGCGATAACAACCACAAAACCTCCACCCCTCGGGAGGAAATTCATATCTCCTTCTTTAACTGTTTCAGTCATCTCACGATACTTCGTTTTGCTGATGGAAGATGACAATAACATAATTTGCACCTATACAATTTATCATCTGCAGTAAATATTTGACACTACTACATAAATCAATTGCTTTAATAACAAATTAACAAGATAATTTGAAATAAGTTTGCGTAACATTTTCACAATATTATTATTATTATTATTTGAATTTTTTCAATTCGGTGGAAAATACTATATGGCAAGTTGGAAGAATTTCGATATCTAATACGGAATAGAATTGATACTATTACAGTTTACCTTGAAAGACGTTTGCTAACCATGGTTAAGGGGACAAACCAACCATGGTTAAGGAGTTTGTTCGACAAATCAAATCAATTCACCAAAACGGGAAAACTTATTTATTTCAAAGTTTTGATTTGACCTAAGATTTCAATAGTTTTGCTAAAAGGCATAATATATGTTACTATGATATATGTTACCTTCACTAAAGAAATTTTCATTACCCTTGTTGTTACTTGTTAGTTATTATAATTTTACTCGGAGATAACAATCAAACATTTCTGGACAAAGTGGTTATTTTTTGGATTCAGCCACCCTACTAAGACGCGCCATCCAAGCGATATCCCAGGTATGTACAACGGGATGTTGGCGTCCCTCATCCCATGTGGATGTTCAGGGTACGCTACCAGTATGTACATAAATGGATAAAAAATTAAGAAATTCTTTGATCCCAACAGTATATGAAAAACATATACAATGGACATACCATCAAGTACATTCACTGAATGTACCGGAAGTATGTTTGGTGTACGTACAGTTCTCATCCAAAAAAGATGAAAGCTTGTGTATTAATATCTATCTAATGCTGCGTCTACACTAGCCGTTTTTACAGACAAGTTACGGTCGAATTCGGTGTCTGTATGTCTGTAAAAACTGCTAGTGTAGACCCACCTTAACGTATCTTCGATTAAATATAAATTTTTTAACTTTTCTTCTTTTACAAGCAGCATTATTTATCCGTTAAGAACTTAACTTTCTAAATAAACATGATAAATGAAAAAATAAACTTATTTTTATTATTATAATTTACTTATTCCTAAGTTTATTTATTAGTAAACACGCTACGGACTTCTGTACGTAAATAAAAAAAAATGTGCTACAACTGTTAATGTGTATGACAGTTATTAGTTTAAATAAATATATATTTTAAAATGGTCCCCTAATATCTCATATAAAAATCCAACTGTAAAGGCGTAAATCACCCCATAAAAGTTAAAGAAGAACTTTTATATGTACGTTAAGATAAAACCTTACTAATGTGTGTTATGCTATGCCCTTTCTAAACAGTCGATTAAGTAACAAACTACATTAATAAAACTATGCTAAAATTCATATAACTATTGTGGCGTAGCTGTATAGCACTGGCCTTCCACTCCGACGGTCCGGGTTCGAATCCCGAAATAGTCAAAGCTTCTTTCCTTGTAAAATGAATTCAGAATGGTGAATCAGAGAGAAAAATATGGAAAGAATAACAGATGGAATATCCCTAAATTATTTATTTCAATTGGAATGATCATCCCAACTGCAGACAATTTTGGACGTACTTCGGATATACCCCACAGTACGTCGAGGGGAAGGTAATTAGGATATTCCCCGTACATCCACTGTATGTAAAATGGGATGTACCAGATCCCAAAATTTACATCCCATGGATATACCATGGACGTCCATGTCTTAGTAGGGCACGACTAATGTTGTAGTTCATTTGCACTAAGCTGATGAGACGAATAAAAATTAAACACGATCACTTTTCAAACTAATTTCACGAAGAGGATTCAAAAAATATCTGACGTTCAAATCTTAGGGTGCTTTTATTTTGACGTGACGCCAAAATGAGATAAAAAACACTACAAGATATACAAGTCACCAACAGATGGCTTTTTTTAATATTTCCCTCGAATTTTTTTGCACCATACTGTACTTCTATAAAAAGAACAAACTTTTCCATTTTGCTTTGATGGTACCAACAAAAGAATTTTACCACTTTCAACATTTTCCCAAGGGATCCTTACCCTTGAATAACTACTAACAGTTTCCCCGAAGAGTGGCAGGCAGCATTACAATTCATAAATTGGCAACAACGAGAAAGTCCTGTGAACCCTTCTCCGAGTTACATCACTCCTGTAAATTTAATTTATATACCTCCCCATGGTTATCTCTTCGGTTTCTAAATGTTCGTATTATGATTGTTTTGTTTCCAGCCGGAAGCAATTTCATCGGTGTCTCGTTTGTAAAATTCTAGTTCCCCTTACCTGTTGCAGAGTCGTCTTTGTTAGTTTCCAGATACTCGCACAGGGAAAGAGTTTTCTACCTACTACCGCTGAGAAATTCGTCTTGATGATGTGAACTATAATCTGGAAGCACTTGTAAGTCTTTAATTAATTAGTAATCAATAAATAATAACCAATAATTAGTAAACGATAGTTAGTAATCAATGCTAATAACTCTTCTCTTAACGTGCCCCTTTTTCCTAGACGAATGCTAGTTTGGCCGATGTGAAAAGTGCACGGGCCACCAGTGGAACTGATGAAGTCCGTGGTGAAGCAGTGGAAAGTGTTGCAGGTGGTTCTCGTTATGGCAACGAAGTTGAGGTGGTTGCTGTAGGAACTTCCGGTCGTCCGAAAAGAACCGTCAAGCGTCGAGAAATTCTCGATCCCTTCTTTGTATACAAGCGAAGTATTAATCGTTATTGATGATCAGCAGATATCACTATCTCCGAATAGCACAGTCATCTCCTATTCTTATTTTAGCACCAATAATGTCTCAAATTCTTTTATTTTTCTCTCAGCTTATAACTCCTATAGTGTTACTTTTTCGCCTGTTGCTTCATCACGATGAATGTAACGCGCCTAACGACACAATGCTCCTGTAGAACCAGAGAAACTTCTAGTAAGTATTCATTATGATAGAAGGTTTTATATACATGTTACTAGATCTCGCATTCACCGATCTTTTTTTACGATAACGGACGTATGCTGATCCGCCCCAACCATCTGCTTCGAGGGTAAATTGCGAAAGTGACGATATACGTGCTGAACCATCCTTAGCACCAATTGCATCAATTTTGGAAGTAAGGGAAAATTAATTTATTGCGGTATTTCTTCATTAATTCCTTGTATTTTTACAGCAACCTTCATTTTAAGCACCGACGAAGCCAGTGCATAAAATAAACATTGATGGATCTAATAAAGCTACGTCAAATTAACCCATTGATTACATAATTAATCATCATAGAAGCGATGAAAACTGATAACCTTGGGAGTTATTGCTACACTTAAAAACGTGAAAGTGGAAAATCATTTACTTGGCGTTGCTCATCTCGACGGCCTCAAGACCCATGCAAAGCAGTAATCACACACAAAATTTGGTCGGGAAGAGACTTCCAGGAAAATTCACATAATAAGACAGTGGAATCCATCACAATCATCCACCAGACATGATGCCAGAATTTTAAGAACGATTAAAAGAAAGCCGGAAAAGAAAAATTCAAGCCATGGATTTCTTAGATGAAACAAGGAAGAAGAATTGATAATAGACCGCAAACATAGATATGCCGGATGTTGAAAATTCAACTAAAAGGTGGTTAAGGTAATGCTTTTCTCATATTTAAAAAAAATTATATAATTAATTCAAATTCTTACGTTTACTGCAGATACTTAAGATCAAAATCCATGCTTCCGAACCCTAGGAAAGACGAGCTATTTTTATGTCCAGGTCGTATCTTGGATTTTTTTCAAGGAGCGGCTTTGCTGGCCACCTAACAAGTATTTCGTGCAGATTGGTTTCGCGTGCCACGTCAAAACATATATCCGCCGACCTTCATTCCGCAGTAAGCAACTTCCGTTTCATCTCCGATTCTTTTCGTCCAAATCCAGCCCAAATATATCCTCAGTTTTCCAGAATAAAATAAGCCCTATTTTAACCCGTTGTTTGTACTCGCGGTTGACTCGAATACAAAGAGATTGTTGTGGAATAGCTTGTACACGGAACGAGAAGTTCAAGAGCTTGAAGGCCACTTACTTTTAAGTAATTCACAGATGCTAAATCAATCGCTGAATAACCGTTGACTTTGTCCCCACGAGCTCCTCTTTTCTCCACATAATCCTTGGGGTGACAAGATGTGCGACGGCACTAAATGCGGGTCGCTAAAGTTTTAGAAATGAAAATAGAAATTCACCACTAAATCGCTTCAAGAGTTTTTTATTGTCGACAAGACAGAGAGTGACTTTCGCCAAGGTGCCAGCCAGGCGAGATACAATTAACTGTGTCGCGAGAAAACAAATGATTAAACAAGAAAAGGATTGGGGAATACGGGCCAGAGGTATAAGGGAGGTATTAGGGGGCAAGATAAGGGACGATGGCGGGGATCATTTGGCGGAAGCCCCAGCTGACCCGGCGGGGAGAAAAGAGCTGTCCGTCACATTGCCGGCCCTGTTTTCAGTGGTGAAACATCTTCTGGATCATCTGCCTCGAGTAAACAAAGTTTGTGTGCTGAACGGATGTAGCGGGTCGTTTTCGACTCGGTGTCGGAAAGAGTTTTTCGGCCTTTTTTGCCAGGAACAGCGCGAGTGACTTCTACTTCGGCGGACCGGACAGCTCCATCTGCACCAGCTTCTACACGAACAATTCGGCCGATTGGCCATATGCTTCTCTTCGGGTTGGGCATTTCCATGAGGACGACATCTCCGACAGCTAAGTTTCGCCGAGGGCGGAGCCATTTTGTCCGTTCAATTAGAGACGGGAGATACTCGCGCATCCAGCGATTCCAAACGTGGTTGACGATTTCTTGCGCGTCCATCCACCGCCGCTTACTGGGCAACTGCGGAGTGTCGAAGTCGGAGTACAGTTGAATATTTTGCCGTCCATGTAGAAAATGATTTGGGGTAAGAGCGTCGACTTCGGTGAGATCACTGCTCACCGGGGTCAATGGACGGGCGTTCAGCAAAGCTTCGACACCGGTCATGAGAAAGCACCTCTTGAGTGACGACTCGCTCCTTTAAAACAATTCGCATGGCGAGCTTGGCGGACTTGATCATCCGTTCCATGATCCGCCGAAATAAGGCGAAGCGGGAGGGCTAAATCGCCATTCGATGTTTCGGTCAGCCATATTTTTGGCCAACGCTTCCAGATTCCATTGAGCGATCGCATCCCGGATCTCTTGTTCTCCAGCCACTAGATTGGTTCCGTTATCGCTGTAACAGACAAGAGGAACTCCACGGCGGTCTGTAAAACGGAAGAACGCTATCATGAACGAATCGAGGTCCATTGAGTCAGCGAGGTCAAGGTGGACGGCCCGACAATCCAGGCACGTAAACATGACTCCGTACCGCTTCAGAGTCCGTCGGAGCATGGAGACGTACAACGGACCGAAGTAGTCGATTCCAACGTGAGAAAACGGCCACTGGTGTGTTTTAATTCTGCTGGCCGGCAACGGACCCATGAGTGGACACACCGGTTGGCTATCGCGTCGCTTGCATTCGAAGCAGGGTCGAATCACTCTCTTGATGGTGGCCCGTGGCTGCAAAACATGATACGTCGCCCGGAGATTATGTAGCAAACGCTCCGTTTTTGCGTGAGTCAGTCGATGGTGGAGGTCGAGAATAATCATCGTCGCCAGCTGGCTGTCGGAAGACAAGACGATGAGATGTTTTGTGTCTTCAGGGAGACAATTAGCATGTTGAATCCGGCCACCTACCCGAATAATTCCGGACGCATCAATGAGGGGGTTCAACGTGGCCAGTGTCTGCTCATCAGTTGTTCTTTCATTGTTTTTGTTTTTTCACTGTCAAATCACCCGTAAATTAATTTTTACGTTCCAAAATCCACTCAATTTCAGTCAAACGGCCAGTCAAATTTAGCGTGTTAACGAGTCTTTCTTTCTTAAACTCGTAGCTGAGGGGGTTCGGATGTGATCTCAAATGAATTCCCGAAACTTGAAGAGAGAACTTTTAGTCAGTTTTGTGTAAGATCTGCCACAAAGGAAAAAGCAAGGTATCGTGTGTACCTTCTCATGCCGTGGTAGGACAAGAGCTTGCGTGTCCTGCGACACAAAACCAAACTTGCTCTAAAAGTCTGTAAAAACAGCAGGGCCAAATAAAGTTGACAGAAGTATGTCGACTGCAAAGATTCGTACCAATGAGAGCTACGACGATCTAAACCACCAACATGGAAAGAAATAGTCAAGGCCAATAACGGCCGTTCTGATTCAGAACGAGAAAATTTCATTAATATGATATTTATATGATACATATATTTTTAGGTTTATTGCAAGATGATTGGGAGACGACTCCCAAACCAGTTAAAGGCAAACTTGGAATCTCATTGGAAATGGGTTGAAGGAAGGCTGTTTTATTCTTCGAGGTTCTTCATCCTGCAATAAACCTAAAAATATATGTATCATACAAATATCATATTAATGAAATTTTCTTGAAATATTTTAATAAATCGAAGTAATAAAAAAAAACACTTTCTTAGCTCTTCGCAACTCCCAGGGCTTCAAAATCAATCGAAATTTGACTTGCACTTTTACCATTCCAAATTTTTTTTTACTGATTTATCTGATTCTTTTATCCTTCGTGGTATTATCCATTTCAATGCGTCTATCTACTTGGATATCAAGGAAGGAACAACCATTGATTTATATGGGCTAACCTATGTCAACGGGAACCCACAGAAACCACAGGAACATAAATCTTATTCGAAACTCACGATCTACATGCACGCTTAACATTCCATTAAAAAATGTTGGAAAGCCGTTCAATTTAAATTTGCACAAATACCAACCTCGTCTAAATCTTTTTACAAAACAGAACTTCTCGTTTTTGTATATCCCACTTACCCATCCTATACATGGACTCCCTTCAGAGGGTTTGAAAACAGCGGTAGCCAATGTCTCCTTCTCGCATGCTCGGAATTCTGCATCTCCCCAACAACCTTTGAGAAATCAATTCACTCAGATAATCACCTCCACGGTATGTCCCAACACTGTGACGGTTCTACGAAACAGTTAGAAATGATAATTGAAAAGAATATGAAAAATCTCCTTCATTTATTTCAACTACCAGCATTTTGTTATTTTATTTTAGTCTCACTTTATATAATATATACATACCCATTGATGCCCAATTCAGCTGGTTCTCTCTGGACCAGTGCAGAGCAGGCGACAAGTTGGGGTTGATCCCTCGCGTTCATTTTGATGAGTCGGAGTGACAGGTTTTGTGGAAGACCAATTGGGAAGCCATAACTGAAAATCTACACACGAAACTGAGCCAAACCAAAGGATATTCTCAACTTTACTATAAATATATATACTTTCTCAGCTAGTTCGTTCTACCGTTGCAGAACTGAGCAGGCTCACATGGTATATGGATTTAACTAATTTTTTCTTGAACTGCTAAGAATGGTCAAAATCTCTCAAACATCTTGCCTCATTAGATAAATTCCGTTCAGCAATGTGTTCAAAATTTAACATCCATTCTAATATATCTTCCCCTAATGCACCATAAAATACGATAGGGTCACGTTCTTTTACCAGTTTTTCCACTGGATGAGCATTAAATCTCGCCATCTAGTCGACCACACAATCAATCAAAATCAATACACAGGGTCAATTGCCAACTTCGGACACGAACCACCAAAGCACAATCACAAGCCGCCAGAGTTGTTTGTAATAATAATACCCTGTATCTCCACTGTCAAGGGAAAATCAGTATTAAAGCAGACTCGGTGGAATTGTAAGAAAAGCGTAAAAACATAATTGTACGTAAGAGTTGGGAAATAATGGAATGCTGGTCAAAGACGCAGTCAATGAATAATCTCGCCACTACTGGTACCAACACGAACCAGTAGATTGATAAGAACACACACAAAATAAGTACAAAAGGACAGGACTGAAGAGACCGACTACTTGATCTAGACTACTCTAAATCTTAATTACACTAGGTAAAATAGGTAAGAATGTCAACTTTGGTGTCCGCTTCGCCAGAGCCAACACCAGCCTTGAAGAATACTAGGAAATTATGACTAAGCAAACGACATTAAGTAGTAATAGGATGAAACCAATTTTGACATCTCACACCAACAACAATGATATATACACAGTATACCCTCTCTGTGTTACTAGTCGAAATAACCGACAAACTAAGGCAGCAGGACGTGTTCGAGAGCTAGTCTACTCTTCTGCTATTCAGCGGACTTGTAAGCCCTAGGCCGTAAGGCTGTAGCTACCAACCACTCCACTGCCAAGTCATTGGACACGTACAGTATCCTACAAAAAAATCCGAACGGCTTTTTTTTTGTTTTGAGTCACCTATCCATATTTCGGGAAACTGTTTGGCTTTAGACCTAAATTCGGGAGGCAAGGAACAAAGCGAATGGTGGGAACTGGGAAGAATGAAAAAATGAGTTATAGGCTCAATTAGCCCATGGCCATGTCTCCACCCCATCCCCCCAAAAAATATGAAGAAAATCAGACAGGCTGTCTGGAATTGTCATGGCGCGAAAAAATGAACAACGAATTATTCCCGCAGCTTTTAGGTTTTCTTGTCACTTGTCCAAAAATTGACAACGAGCCTAAGGCTATTCCAGACATTACTTTCTTCCCACCTTTCGCTTTGTTCCTAGCCTCCTAAATTTATGTAAAAAAGCCAAACACAGTTTCCCGATATATGGATTGGTGGCTTAAAACAAAAAAATCGCTGTTCATATTTTTTTGTAGGGTACTATACATGGTTGTAAAGCCGTAGATACTAACCATTCCAAGACGTCATGAAACACAAATTCATATTAACACACGTTTAACATCACACAGCGCGGGTTACACGTGAAATACGGTGAAGATGTGCACAGGTCACGGGGTAGACAGATAGGGTTGTGGTGGACCATCAAGGGTGGGAAAACAAGCCAATCACCATCTGTACTAACAAAACTTGCAGCAAAGTACCGCCAACCCCCGCTAAAGCGCATTAGTTGAGAGACTTTTGACTCTGCAGAATCATTGTGATTTTTCAAAGCTATATATAAAGCTATATATATATTTTTAATGGTGTACTTTACGCGTCAAATGATTCCATTATCGTATAAAGTAAACGATGACGATTATTTTAAAGTAAAAAGGTCACGAAAGATTTTAATATAATCCCGAAACCTCTGATCACAAAAATCTTGTTATCTTGTTTGCCATATTTTAGCATGATTTTAGTTAGTTTTGGCTGCTACAAATGCTCCGAGGCTCTTTGGAGATTTATTCGGGCGAGCAAAGGACTTAAAGAGGCCCTTTCTTTTTATTTTTACGCAATTTGGACAGCGTAAATTTCACTTACTAGGGATGGAATTAAACTCAATAACTGCTAACTCGGAAACCCCACATTGGGAGGTTAAAAGGGGCCAGGAGAACAGCTAACTTCAAAGTTAGCTGTTTGAAAGACCAAAACCAGATCATTGCAAGCGTTCCATGCGCTTGGATCTTCAATATCTATATATTATTGACATCAAATATCTGCTGGCCGCAAATATTTGCTGACTCCTTCCGGATGCCTCATACTTAATCCTGATAACCGCCAAACGGTTAGAAATGGGCCGCCGTTCGCAAGGAAGGGGTGAGACAGCCCGGTCGTGACGGCTAGAAGGCCGTCTTCGTGACAAATCACCATTGGCATTTCGCATGGTAACTGTAACAACGAGGGGAACCAGGGCTGTGTTAGCCAATAAGGCGCTACTAACGTTAGCTCGGCCTCTTCTTTCCTGATTTTCCCCAGACTTCGCTGGATCAGGGAAAAACGACGGGATGGCGTACGTTAGCAGCAGATGCCAATCTTAATGCCGAGCTGAAAGCATCGATCGCCTTGGCCAACCCCTGGGCTCACTCGGCTCACGAATTCCTCTAGTAGTCCATTTCAGGCCGACGCAAACAGATCTATCGCTAGAATCCGGTGACAACTGATTCTCGAAAAGACTGCTGGGTTGAGCATCCAGTCGCTCGCGTCTTGGCGGGCTGTGGAAAAACATGGCTTTGCAATTCATCGCTCCAGGTAGATAGACTGCAGGCAATGAAATAGAGTGGATTTCAGAAAAAGAAACAATTATTTGCTGGCTAATATCGTTGAGACTGACCAACGTGGTTCCGCCTGCCTTGTTAACATAATTGACAGTCACATGTCCATCATTAGAATCGAAATCTTCAGCTATCGAAAGGGGGTTGGGGTCTGTTGGGAGTCTGTTGATCTTTGGGGTCTGATAGGGTCTGATAGGGCCACCCCCTATTGATAGGTTTAGGCTGACGTAATGAGGGAGAACACCCTAACTTGGAGTGGTCTCTTTCATAACGTCAGCGTCAAGAAAGGGGTCGTCAGTAGTCCCTCTTTTTCACTCTCCTTTGTCTTTCTGCTTAATGAAAAAAAAAACATGCAAATGCTTTGGGGTTGTGGTTGCACCAAAGGTGGGAAAATTACCATCCAAGATGGCAACCTCGAACCACTCTATAGGGCTCTTAACGCTCTTTACAGTTACCTTTTGTTTTGTGAACACTTGGCAGCGCAGTAGCCAATCTCACAACGCGAGACAGAGTAAGAAGTGCAGCGAAGCCCCTCCCTCCGAACGGGTGGATTTCGCCACCCTCGCTCACCCTTGCGCACTTTTCATTGGCTGGTAGGTTTCGCGCTTTCATATTGGCTGCTGCGTTGCCAAATATGTGGGAAATGAAAACACAACTGTAAAGAGCCCTATAGGGATGTACGAGAAAAAGCGCAATTTAGTTAAGTGTCCTTTCCTTATTAATTTTTTATTTGTACAAAGAAACAAAAATACAAATGGAAATTTAGAAATCTGCAAATGCAATGTCAAATACTGTTTTTTTAAGTGTACATTGAATGGAAGGTTGCACATAATAACTTCTTCGCTATTTTTCCAACTTTGTACGATGTTGTTTGAGGGTCAGTTTGGACTGCAGTCGGGAGTGTTATGTCCATAGTTCCCATTGGAATACTTTGAACGTTGCTGTGAATTATTTTAAATTCGCATTTTAAGCCCACGATCATTGAACTTGTTGTTTGCTTTCCAGTTTCGACTTTCATTTCAGAAGAGAAGAGGCCATCGACAGTGTAAAGAAGTTTTGGCCACGTGTAGGAAATGGAGGCTGTAGTTGAAGCCGGGCCACTGCCTAAAAGATAATTGAATAGGTTCAACCACGCCACTAGGCAATGAAACACACACACACACTTTTTCTGCCATGGTTTCCGAATCGTGGTATATATCGATGAGCAGAGGATAGTTATGGAAAGTAATCCTCGAATCCCTGTCTTCTAAATCATCTTCAACCCAGTCTTCGTATTCCTCAAAGCGAGACCGTTCAGTAGAGTTGCCAGCAGACGAGTTGGAAGAAGAGCAACCCGCAGCATCGTCTAGTGTCAATTTTTTCTTTGTGTCAATTACTGCAACAGGATACAAGTGAATGTGTGTGAAATAAAAAGGCAAAATTTTTTAAAAAATCTGACATACACTCAAGTCCATTCAGTAGCTTTAACTGGCGAAAATTGTTGGAAAAGACGACCAATGAAAATTTTGAAAACTCAAAACTCCGCATGAAAGGAAAAAAGCTTCCTCGGGAGTAGTTTTTGCATTGATCTTTCCATTCTCGAATATTTCGACTAATAATAAATGGGCTTTGCAAGGGGGACTGTGTTTCCATACTGGATTACCCATTTTCTTACTATTACAATTGCACTGATACGTATGCCTGAGAAAAAAAACTCAAAGTTATAAGAAATGTGTAACTGAAAAATTTATCAAAGCATATTGTCACGGGCGATTTCACAATGGCTATCAATACACTTGTTGAATGTGACACTACAATGTAAATCACTGAGACGCTGGCCGTCGACACTGGCACAGTACGGGACAGTGAATCACATCATCGGTCTACACTATTCTAACTTACTAACTACTCCGATGGTGCCCCTAGTGGGTCTAAACTAACATGAGCAACACACACTTCAATAGAGCGAAACACACACACACACAGGGAAAGAACACGCACAGAAAAGAACAGAGCAAACTAGCTTGCGACCGGTCCGGACAACAGCAGGCGAACTCTGACAAGAATAGAAGGACGAATCTGGTTTAACTAAGCAGCCAAGCAACCAACACCATCTAGCGGCCACCAGGCAGACACAATAGAAGAAAGGAAACATGATTAGACCGCACGAAACAGGCTGAACGTGACAATATTTCGAATGGTTGTCTGCTTGACATTTTTGCCAAATCTTCACAATCATAACAAATAACGTAAATTATAAATGAGCGTAAAAAATTTATTTGGGCATGTAATAATTGCATCTTAATGAGTTGCGATGCACATGCACTACTGAAAAAAATGTACTTGTTTGTGCAAATCTACTTAAAGAGCTTATTTGAGAGATTATTTGGCCTATTTGGGTACTTAAGTAAGTAGGCTCATTGTATCGAAAAAAAGGGGCGCGAGTACCGAATATGTCACCCTAACTCTAACTCTTCCTTTCTACCTCCTTTCTTTCTACCTCCTTCCTTTCTGCCTCCCTCGCCTTATATATTCGTTCCCGCCAAAAAGTCTATGAGGAGATGGTAAAGTCACCTTGTAAGATTTGGCCGTAAGGCCTCGTCACAGCTTTTTGAGGGGGTGTTTCAAAGTGAGATCCCCGGGTGGATGGAAGAGGGGGAGGGGGAGAAGGAAAGTGCGGACGGTCCAGAAAACGACATCAGTACAGCTACTGCCACCACGCGTAGACCATGACATCATGAAATATTGAAATAGTGATAAAATCTCTCCCTTTTAATATTGGTTAAATCTATTGCCACGATGGGTTTCGTTATGCGGCCGACGGAATAGTCTGCTACCACGAAACCCTTTCTTGTCAATAAGGCCACTGCTTGTCTATTGGCACGAAAGCGTAATGGTCCTCTGTTGTCGTGACCATTCTTTTTTCAAACGGCTATAGCGACGAAATCTTTCGTTACGTCAAATAAAATACTGTTTATTGCCACGAAAGCCTGTAACGTCTCCGTTATCCATTTATCGACGTGAGCCGATAAAAGTTTTCAACTTCTAGACGCCACGTCAACAAGGATTAAGAGAGGATTCCCTATAGGGCTTTGTCCCGACAGGCATTAGAACGATCCAGATCGCCACGGATGTCCCGACGGTAGATAAAGGGTTATCGTGGCAATAAGTGTTTAATTAATAATTACCACGAAAAATAAAATAAACGTCGGATAGATGGCGTATACTGTCAAATATGAATTTATTTGTGCCTGAGGCTAGTAACTTGCTTGTAAGCTACCCTTTTGAAAAGAATCGCTTACAAATTTGCGTGGCGATAATATTTACAGCGACTATTACCACGAAAAATAAAATAAACGTCGGATAGATGGCGTACAAGTGTCAAATGTGAATTTATTTGTGCCTGAGGCTAGTAACATGATTGTAAGCTACCCTTTTGAAAATAATCGCTTACAATTTGCGTAGCGATAAGTGTAATCGTGTCTTTTGCCACGAAAAATAAAATACGAGAAACAATTGTTAAAGAAAGTGAGTTATTCGAGATTTTTATTTAATGAAGAGAAACTTAAAAAAAAAGTTGCAATAAAAAATAGAAATCAGATTGAGCTAAGCTTCATGACGCAGTTCAGGAACTTATTTTTAAGGTCCTCCAAAACCTCATACATGGCGTTGATTCGACCTATGCTACTACCACTAAATGAGTTCCGTGAACAATCAAAAACAAATCCTTTTGCAAATGGTTTTATTAAACCACACAGATCGTGTGTCCGACTGGGAGAAAGTAATTGGAAACCCCTGGAAACCCCTCTTCATCATTAAAAATTTGCAAAGTTCAGATTTACCAGAATTACTATCATAATCCCAGACCCACAAAACCCGACGGAAACCTTTGTAAACTAACAAATTCAACACTTTTTTTGCAAAGGACGCAAAATCAAATTGTAGTCTTCCTTTCCATGAACGCGTTAGTCATGACTGCTTGATATTTTTCAGGGTAGACCATGAAATTTATGTTTCCGGTCATGTCAGTCGGGGTTCCGTCACAACGAACTTTTTGGTACGCTTGCAGTAGCCGTTCACCCTGCTTCATGTCTTTAATAACGGGAGAACAAACTCGCATGGGCATTCAAAATTATTCCAAAATTTCGCCGGGTTTTATACGATTGGTGTAGCACGTGTTCACTAAGTTCAAACACGGACAAGATCTTGAAAAAGTTGAGCACGACTTTCGAGTATCAGTTTAAAAGAAAATCACTTTTCCACTCCGTGAAATAAATTTGACGAAGGGCAACCCTTTTAGATATGATAGAGCTAATAAAAGATTTCCACGAGATTTCCACTATGATCGAACTCACATTCGAAGCGACGGCTAGTGGAAGAGTTTCCTTGGGAATTTGTCCCTATCGAACTCATTTCAGCAAAAAATCACACTGTGTGATCCAATGTGTCTATGACTACAGGAAAAACGAAACTGAAAGCATAAACAAGAAAAAGATAATGATGTATTGATGTTTCATAAAAAATCTTCACCGTTTTATCGGAAGAATTCTCGGAAAGAAATCGTTGCGAAATAAAACTCGTGAGCCGTACTACTAAGAAAATGAACAGGATTATGAAAAAAAATGCTACCATAAGGAAAACGATGCAAGGTGAGAAAATGCAAGAATAATTCGAAGATATACAGACGGAAATTAAGTACTACGCTAAAAAAAATTTATTTTTTGGAAGTAAAAAAAAAGACGGAAATTAAGTACTACTTGCGGTCGTCGATATTCTCCGTTGGGCATAATTGAAACAATGGGGAAAATATTAAGTGTCATGGACAGCAGTAATCATTGGAAGCATTATTTATTAGGAAATCTGATCTGCAAAAATTCGTCAGGACCAAACGAAAAATGGCGATGAAAACGTGACACAGACAGAAATAACCTATATGTGTCTATTGTCGGCTATTATGCACCATTCCAGAAATGCTGAGATTAAACTCAAAAGTAAAAATCGTAATCAACAAGGTTGGTATTGTCGGGTATTGTCGGAATCGTTTTCAAAACCAAGAAAACGAAATAAATATTACTAGGGCTTTCAGAAAAATTGAAGTTATATGATGCATAACAATAAAGATGCAGATTTGTTATCAAGAACTAGCCAAAAGATAGCCATGAGTGAAGTGAATGCCACTCATATTTGCTACTTCCAAAAATTAGAGATAGAAATAAAAACATAAAAACGTAACAATAAAAAAATGTTTTATCCCTGAGGTATATTTATATACGAAGGTCCTTAACAATATAGGATGTGGGGTATAGGGGGTAGGGTAGTAGTAGCTAGTAGTGAAATTCAGAGGGTTTAATGTCCATTTAGTGTTCCTTTATACGTTTCTTCCCTGAATGACCAATCGTCACCAAATTTTGTACATAATTCTGTCAAAATTTGATACATGGCGTAACGGGGTTTTCATTTGTTTTCATTACTGTTTTAAAAATTTAATTTGCGTACTTGTTACCTAGCTGGTTGCCGAATCCTAGGCAGTGAATTCGCTTTTTTTGCGTAACCTTCCAACTGTCAGTGCATGCTCAGCAGTGTAAACAAAAACAAAAAAAAAGTTTGGATCTTCCCTAGCAAGACAAGTTTTCTGCTACGGGAGTGGAGAGTATTTATTATTTGATTTTGTTTTTATGTTCGATTTCGATTTCGTCTTTATTCTTCTTTTTACTTTGTATTTTCCCATTATTACTTTTTTAAATCTTTTGTTTTATTATCACCTTTTTTTGTTTACTGTTTTTTGTCTTGATTTTAATAAATTTTTTGATCAAGTAAAATTTCTATTCCTCCTTTTTTTAACAGTTAGTCATCAACCAAGAAGTTGAGTCCCATTTAAAAATGTTTGATTATACTCATTTTGAAGCTCTGGGTCATCTCTCTCTTCTTCCCTTGTCCTCTTCACAGTCATCAAGATCTTCTGGTGGTCGTGAAGAGTTACCACCGATCTTCCACTTCCATTTACCTCCGAAAGCTTTTTAAGTGTAATTTTTCAAAAATTACAAATTTATTTTTCGAGATCGAGATTCGAACCCTAAAAAATACGAGTGGCAGCCCGAGTTACTAACCATTAGACCAACATTAACATTTTTATATAAGGGAATGCTTGGCCCGGTTGGTGAGTACATCAAATAATGTAACAAAAGTCGAAGTAAAGCAATGGTAATATCGCTAGCGACGCTACCATCGGTATCGATTTCGGAACCGGTCGTAAAACACTTAGGTTATATGCCTTAATTATAAAGATTTTTCAGCGGCGGTTTAATCTAACTGCTATAAGAGCACATCCATTTCTTTGTAGTTAATATGTAACTAAGAATTTTTCTAATTCCATGTTACTATAGTAATAAATATTGCTATAACTTAATCTAAACATGAAGTGCGACGTGGGGTGGCGGGGCGAATCCTCCGCCATTCATAATTCGCACCACTCATAATATTACAGATTATTTTTCAATAAGTTATAAAGAATCAATTATGGAAGATAATAAAGGGAAACAGAATTTTCCAAACGTTATAGTATGTATTAATCTACTATAACCTTGATTTTCTGTCTCTTTAACGTTTAAAAAAATACCGAAGGACGTTACCGAAGGAATCTTGTTAAATTAGTTTGAAAAGTAATAATTCAAAAAACGCAAAGACCGGACATATAGGGAGACCCACGAGCGACGCGAGGCGCCGGAAAGCCGCTCAATGAAAAAGATGATCCAATTTTTGAAAAAATCGTGGCAATAGCAGAACGATCAACAAAAGTAACGAAAGACGACAACTGCATTTTCAAAAATAGAAGAAAAAAGAGGAAAAAGTGGACCAATTGAATTTCGTGGCAATAGCAGAACAATTAGTAAAAGTAACGAAAGATGTCGTTGCGAAAGTCACATCTCCAAAACTAGAAACGAAAACGAGAGGGTCAATAGGCTTTCGTGTCAATAGACAAGCAGTGGCCTTATTGAAAGCATGGCCTACTGATTGAAAGAAAACTTATCGTGGAAATAGACGACGTAACAACGTCGCGTAACGAAAACGGCGTGTAGTATGGTGGGGGAACTTCGGCTATCTCGGCTGAAGCCAGTGGTCACCTATGATCAGCGCTGCCTGGTGGACAATTTGGAGAATTGAACCAATGACATGCCAAAGAATTGAACCAAGAATAGGTGACCAGCCCTGCAATTGGCTTGCCTTTGTCACTAAGCTCCGCCTCTTGTCCGGAAACTGGCTTCATTCGAGATAGCCGATTCCAACAAAAGTTCCCCCACCATACTAATACACCATGACACTGGTGATAATAGACTCGACCTTTTATATTGCGTCCAATGTAGGTTCAATGCCAAAAAAGGATCCATGCAAAAGAGTAGCTTGTGAAATTCAGAAGTGTTTACAGGGTAGGTAACTGCAATTAAATAAAATTGACCCCTTATTCTTTGTTACTAATTTATTTTCTTTAATAGCATACAATTATCAGGAAACATTTTGTTTGCCAGTAGTGCAACAAATGATCCAGTGCTGTAGACAGTGGGATCATCTTCAAACTATTTCATGTTCTGGGTTTTCTAGCAAAGTTAAAGACGAAAAAATTGGTCCTCAAGGTACTCAAGTTACTTGTTGTTGTCTAACTTAATTCTTATTCAAAATTTGATTTACAGAAAATGGGCAGCAATAATAAGTTATTTGCTTCATCTGCAGACCGTAATAAAGATCCAATTTTGGAAATCTTGCAAAAAAATCTCCCTTATGAAGAAAGCAAAGGATGTAATCTCTTTTGTTTGGAAATTTCATCGGGTACCGGTCAGCATGTCATTCACTTTGCCAAGAACTTGCCTTTCATGACATTTCAACCATCAGAGTTTACTCTTTCAAACTTACCGAGTATTCAAGAGTATATAGTAGAATCAGGATTAACAAATATCTTGTCGCCTTTAGCTATTGATATCACAAGTTCAGTTGATCGCTGGAATTTAGCACGACAGAATTACGATTTGATAATTAATATTAATATGATTCATATTAGCCCTTGGCAATGTACAGTGTCACTGTTTGAGAAAGCTAGTATGCTATTAAGTTCAAAAGGTGTACTGCTAACTTATGGACCTTATGCATTTCATGGTATAATAAGTCCTGAGAGCAATATAAATTTTGACAGATCCTTGAAAGCTCGAGATCAGCAATGGGGTTTGAGAGACATTGATGATCTAAAAAGAGTAGCAAGTGAATATGGGTTAAAACTAGAGAAAATAGAAGATATGCCATCCAACAACAAAACCTTAATTTGGAAAAGAATTTAAATAAATGTATAAAATAATAACTTGGACCAAATTTTTTTTTTTTTTTTTTTTTGCTTGCGTTATAATCGACTTATTTGGGCTTTGTTTTGTTTTATCATACGAGTCATACGGCTCTCAACGCTCTGAAAATGTCAAAAGAATTGACAATAACAGTCTAGAACAGACGACAAAATCGTGACGACCCCCGAGTCCATTTCCCGAGTTTTAGCCTTTTTTTTTTTTGTTTACCCTGAGTCCCCGACCCCATTCGACACATGGCCTACTCTATGGTTAAGGCCTGTAGACTTGTATCCACTGCCATGAAGGCGAGAGGCGTGGCCAAATTCCCTAGCCCTGTCCCTGTGAGAGCCAATCAGGCGAAAAATGGAGGTTACAACTTCGCCATCTGGTGTTTTAAGATGTAAATTTCGTTGTAAACTAAATAACAAATTGTTAGATGCCACGAAATGCGTTTTTCCTACTAAGTTCAACTGCAGATGTTGAGGAAAACGACTAAATAGGGTAAAAAAGACATTTGCATAATTCCAGCAAAATTTTTCGAATAAATTATTCCGTGAAACACAACCTTTGTTATAAACTGCAAATTAAAAAGTTACCTCCCAACCAAGAATTGAACGCCGTGCCGTGGTGTGGTAGCTGACTTCGCTATCCATACGGCTACCATTGCTATGAAAAAATACGTAGAAAAATTTATTATATCAAGCTACCTAACCATTCTAACGAGATAGCAGTATTGAACGACAGATGGCGAAGTTGTAACCTCCATTTTTCGTCTGATTGGCTCTTGCCCGGGGAAAGGATAGGGAATTTGGCAGATCCTCTCGCCTTCATGGGGCAGGATTCAAGTTTACAGGCCTTAACCATTAAGTAGGCCATGTTCGACAACGCTAAAGCTCAGGGGAAATGGCAACCCCGAGTCCATTCCCCGAGTTTTAGTATCGCCCGTCCTATGCAAATTTTCGTTTTCCACTATGTATACCATGTATCCGCCTATCCGGCAAGTCGCCAATATGAACAAGTAGCAAATGACGACATCATCACAAGTTCACAATCACTATTAGAGCAAGAGCTGTAGTGTTCGACCTAGTTATCAGCGGATAAGAGCTCTGAGTAACAATTTATAGTATTAACAGTTATCTTTTTTTTTGCCAATTAGTTTTATCGTTCGAATGGGTACGCCTTCTTTCTCAATCATTATTATTGTTTACTTTTCTGCAGATGACTCAGCACTTTTAAACTTAGTATAGACTGGATAGTATTTCCGTGCTTGTATTTGTATGTATGCTAAGTGCTGGGCAAAAAAGTATTTAATACAAGTCAGTGTTGAAGTATTAGCCAACTAGCTAGTATATCTTAAAGAAACAGTGTAAATGTTTTAGTCAAATTAAGTGAATCTCTGCTCAAGTCAACTTTACACTGGAATCCCACGATCAATGTTGGCCTGTAAGTGCCAATAACCCAAAGAATGTTCTAGCTTTATTGCAGCTTAGAGTATTATTTTGTGATCAATTCATATAGTAGCCTATTGAAAAAAAAATGGAAAGTAATGTAGCCAATGAAAAAGAGAGTCTGCTCCTTAAGGTTGAAAGACAAATTTTCTCCAATCAAGAACAATTTGATGATAATTTTCAAAAAAATGATCCACCTGTTGATAAAAATGGTATGTATGAACTAATCTCAGCTTTACTTCACTTTCTGATTTTTATCTTTTAATAGTTAACAAAGGAATGTTTAGCCAACTTAAGGCTACTTGTTCCAATCAATGTTCTGCAATGGCATCAAGAGAATTTTGGTGTGGACTGTTTCCAATAATTGGCTGGTTGTCCAAATATTCATTGAAGGACCAGTTGATGGGGGATGTTATGTCAGGATGCACAGTTGCAATTATGCACATACCACAAGGTTAATTTTAAAAAGCTATTTTTTTTTTCCAAACAAAAAATATCCAGTTTATATTTAAAATTGTCTATTCTCCCTTTTTCTTTTAGGAATGGGTTATGCTCTCTTGGGTGGTGTATCACCTATTATTGGATTATACATGGCTTTTTTTCCCGTTTTGATTTATGTGTGCCTTGGAACTTCTCACCACATTTCAATTGGTAGGAACAAGTTCACATAGGGGGGAAAAAATCAAACTAATCTTAATTTGAAATGTGCCCAAATAATCAGGTACCTTTGCTGTAACCACCTTGATGACTGGTAAAATTGTTGACCAGTATGGTAGCCATGATGATGCCAACTTTTCAAGTGAACATTCATTCAAAATGGATAACATAAGTAGTATCCACTATACTAATCTTGAAGTGGCAACTGCTGTATGTCTTATGGTTGGCCTCTGGCAGATATTAATGGGAATTCTCAGGTTAGGGATTTTGGGAATCATATTATCCGACCACCTTGTAAGTGGCTTTACCACTGCTGCTGCCATACACGTTGTGGTCTCACAGACGAAAAATCTGTTAGGATTGAAAGTCCCTCGCTTTAATGGATCATTTAAGCTCATTCGATCAACCGTTGAAATATTCGGTGCTCTTCCCACAACCAATCTTGCAGAAGCTGTCATCTCTTGCATCGCTATAACGGTAATGGCTGTTCACAACGACTGGCTGAAACCCTGGTATGGAAAGAAAATCAAGTTCCCCATCCCGACAGAGCTCATTATTCTCGTAATTGGAACTGCGGCTTCATATTTTGGAAATCTGACTAGCGACTACGGCATCAAAACTCTAAATCATATTCCAACTGGATTCCCCACACCTCGGAGCCCACCGTACGAGCTCTTTCCCTCCATCATTATTGACACGATTCCCGTTGCCATCGTAGCTTATGCCGTCAGTTTGTCTATGGCCAAGATCTTTGCTCGAAAACGAGGATACGAAATATCAAGCAACCAGGAGTTGTTTGCTCAGGGAGCTGCAAATGTATTTGGCGCTTTTTTCTCTTGTATGCCAGTCTCAACATCTCTTTCACGAAGTATGTTACAAGAATCTGTCGGAGGTGAAACTCAACTAGCTAGCGTCGTGTCCTGCTGTTTGTTGTTGACCATTCTACTTTGGATTGGCCCTCTTTTCGAATCACTTCCGTTAGCTGTTCTAGCTTCTGTCATCATCGTGGCTCTGAAAGGGATGTTCATACAATTTCGAGATTTTAAGTCTGCACTGAAAACTTCCCCGCTAGATTCGATTGTTTGGATGGCTACATTCCTAGCGGTAGTCATTGTGGACATCGATATCGGTCTCCTCGTCGGAGTCGTGGCCTCAATTACTGTTCTGATTTACCGTGGACATCGTCCGTATGCTGCAACTCTAGGTCATTTGCTAGGAACTGAAATGCATGTCGACGTTGAACTCTTTTCAGCTGCTGTCGAAGTTCCTGGTATTAAGATTTTCCGTTGGGTAATGAATTCACTTTTATTTTATAAAGCTTGAGACTATAGCAATGTTATTCTTTTTTTGTAGGCTGGCGCGATTCACTTTGCAAACGGCGAGACTTTTCGGCATGTCGTAGATAGTCATCTAGGTTCTCATAGGATTCCAACATCAGTTACACGTACTGCCACTTCCGTACACGACAAGGAATCACCAAATGTCGAAGTATCGCCATTAAAATACGGGACACTGGATCCAACTGCAAGTACGTTGCTTACCAGTGGCGCAATCTTAAACCCTGACGTTCCTGTAGCGAATATCAAGTATCTGATCCTTGACTGTTCTGCTTTGTCTTACGTTGATCTAAGCGGTACAAAAATCTTAACTACGTTACACAAAGATTTAATGAAAAGTAGAGGCATTACTCTTGTTTTGACAAATTGTTCTGAACCGCTAATGAAACAGCTCGAGCGACAGGACTATTTTGAATTGTTTCCAAAGTCACAGGTGTACCCGTCGATTATAGACGCAGTTGTGACAATCGAAAGTTCAAATCGATGTAAAAATGAAAGTTCTATCAATTCTGCCATAGTTCCCGTCACTGATTAAAGTCGCTATTAAAATGTGACCATGTCATATAATCATTTTTATAGAAACTTAGTAACCCTACTTAAAGTGGGTGGTGGAGTACTGAAATCGTGTTATCAATTATCTATTCTCGATGGGTTGTGCAATCTATAGTGTTACCAAAAAATTTGTGTTACCAAAAGATCATTACCACTCGACTAACGGTGCAAAAGTCTGTACGTTACCGTAAGTGCATTTGTATTCTTTATTAAATGAGTACCTTGTTGGAATGAAGCGACGCGTTGAAGTCCAACTGTCAAACCATATCGAAAATTATCGTTGTTTGTTGTTCTTTCTGATGAGATTTATTGAAAAATTATTCTTTCGTATTTGGCAACGTTTGACAAAGTGTTGGGAACTTCAAATTGAGGAATTTGTAATGATGATAATGACGCAAAAATAACAATAGTTTCTGCTTCGTTTGAGTTTTCTTATTTACTTCCCAATTGTACTCTTAAAAAAAGTGTGTGGAAACCATTAAAAAGAAAAGTACTGTACGTTGGATAAAACTTGCAGTGAAAACTGCTGCCACATGAGTAGGTAGGAATAAGTACCTTAACTAAGATGTGAATAAACTTCGGTATGTATAACGACGGACCCCATTTAGTTTGAGTAGCTAGAAGCGCCGAAAACTGACAGAGGGTACTTAGTTCTTCCATTAAATTCAGACAAAAGTCATGTTTCTTACTTTTTTTCCAGGAGCGTTCTTTTCTCATGAATTGAAAACTCTGGTAATGCAGTGCTTAATAAAGCGGATGTAAGGGCTCATGGATCAATTGATTCGTTGACACCTGAACCAACCATCCATAAGTAAATTTGATATATCTAAAACAGAAGAAAACACAATAAAAGAAAGGAGTCCGTCCAGTATACCAGTATAGCGGAAACATACTAAGGGCATCGGTTGCTACGTCATGCTGTAATATGATTCGAAAAATCCCTGTTGGCCAGTGATGCTATATTTCTTTCCATTTTATATAATTTTTTTTTCTCTGCCATTTTGTTATGAATTTCACCCCATTATTTGGATATCCGGGCCGGATGTATTAGTTCTGATGACAAAGGTACCATCAGACTTTCACTGTAATTCTTTTTCATTTCATATTCTTTTTACATGAATAATTCTATTCCTAATCAACTCGTTTCCAAATGAAATTTGAATTGAACCATCTGATCATTCGAGTTCACTGGCCGACCACAAAAGAAATTGTCTCTTAAAACATACGATGGATTTGTTATTCGCTGAACTTAACAAAAGTTAACCATGAAAGAAATCAGAGATGTTTTCTAGCGTTCGCCCACAATCCGGATCAAAGGGTGCTGATACTTTCAACCCACACTACACCTAGACAACAGCGTCATTTTCCAGCGGATGAATACGTTTTGCTCTTCGGTAAGTCGTGGGAGCTGGGAAAGAATTTGAGCGACTAGCGTTTGCGCTAATGATGGAAACTGACCAACGTTCTCTTTTTTTTGTGCTTGCGTGATTCCTTTGGATCTGGTCGTAAAACTATCATGTTGGATGGAAGTGGGCGGTTATGACACCGATGACACGATCAACTCGGTGAACTCGGCATCCAAAGAAGGTAACGATGCTTGAACACCAGTGTATCACGGCTAATTGAATCGTGGTTGAATCTGTCATCGTGTAAAGAAATCGTTTGATTGCTGTCCGAATCGCCTTTTAGGAATCGCACATCCGGCCGTCATCAAAGGGATTTGTTATCAAGGCCTTGGGCGAAGTGCGAAAAAGACACGATCGGCGTCAGTTATTCACTTGTTCGTGTCATTCCTCCATATCGGACTGTACACGGAACGAATAGCGTTACAGGATGGAGTTAGCTCCCGCGTGATTTGTCACGCAAATTTCCAGTGATTCAAATTCTCACGGATCTTCGGTTTCTCATCAAGCACTTGGAGAAAATTCTCCGCAAATGTAAAAGCAACCAAAGAAAATCTTTCGATCCTTTTCTTTGATCAACAAGTTGGAGGGTTTTTTGGTTTGTTTTAGTTTTGAAAGAAACTGTTTGAATCAGTCATAAATTTGACAATGATTTTTCTATGGTTCCAGCTCGTTAGCCGAAGCTTTATCCTTCCGGCCTCTCTATCTCGACTCTTCGTGATAAAATCAACTACATGGGTTCAAGCTTCACGCTAGCCGGATGTAAGTTGCCTGTTGCGCTTCATACTTGTATTTCCCTAACGGGCGTGGTTTTTTTGGACATATTTTTGAACGCAACATAAAGGACCGGCAGGGAATGTTGATGTTCTGGTTTTGTGTGTGTGTGTTATTGTTGTTATCCTTAGTCCTTTTTATTTAACCACCCCAAAATCCTAGCTTCAGTGATTCACTATATGTCTCCTTCTGAATTTTTTTTTTTATGCCGTGCTTTGATGCGCCCGGGAATTCAAACCTCCCCTCTCACTCTCTGTCTCTGCCTCTCTCTCTCTCTCTCTTTCCCGGTAGTATACGAACAAGACAAAAGATAATCATGACCAACAAATCCCCCATCGCTCGTGACGGTTACCTCTCTCTCTTTTGCTCCCTTCCTATCTCCAGTGGGAGCTTTTATTTTGTCTGTTTCCCTCTTCCTGACTAAAAACGTATCTTTTTTACCATCAGCGCGACAGTAAGTCTTGCGGACCCGACCCTGTCGTGCCATTCCGTTTCTCCTCCGCCTTTTCTTCCGTCCGCTGTGCTCAAGATGGATTACTACCTGAACCACTGGATACGAATGTTCACCGTCAAGCGACGTAGAAAGGTATCAGACGCTGCAGACAACCGGTTAAGCGATATGTTGATGGTGTTGTACCTTTCGCAGAAATGTTTCAGCCAAAGAAGGATTATGTCAATTTTGCCAATCCTCTTCTGCAGTTTGGGGGTTTTAGTCACCGAAACTCGAGGTAGAAATTCATGGCTAAGAATATTTGTTGCTTGGCGATATTAACTTGATTTGTTGTCTGTGTGTATGTACAGCCCAGTGTTTTGGTGGAGTGGAAACGTATGAAAAAACAGCTAGAGTCGCATTCACGTCCGTATCAAATCTACAAGGACTCGTCTCTCAACCTGGAACAGCAGTTACAAGAGACTGTGCCGCGTTATGCAAGCAAACGGCTACTTGTGCTGCCTTCACTGTCGGTTTGTGCACCATTAACTTGTTTTTGTTATTGCCTGCGAAATGACTATAAAGATTTCTCATCATCAATAGATGATTAATGTCTAGTATTTCCGGTTTAGATTACTCGACATCTCGTTGTCAGTCCATTGACATTGATGACGTCAAACGAAAGGACCATTTAAAGGACGTTGCTGGCGTCAACTATTTTGAGAAGATTTGTCTTCGTTGTAATCGATTTCGTGTGAACGGAAAAAAATGTGTAATTGATTTTTAATGCATTTTATTTTATCCAGTGAACAATTTCAATTCGATCTGTGGAGATCGCCTTTGGGCTTTCGAAAGAGTTATTGGAGCCTCTCTTCAGGGATTTGATGATATGGAACAAAAGAGCGTCCAGTCGCGGAGCGATTGCCAGCGTCTTTGTCTGGAACAGACCAATTTTGTCTGCCGGTATTAACCGTTTTCATTCTTATCCTTTCTTTATTTATTTTTTAATGATCGGCCATTTAGATCAGCTGAATATGACGAGTCGGAACAGACGTGCCGCATGAGCCGTGAAGATCGACGCACTCAGCCGCTGGCTTTTCGTCGGGATGCGGGCAGTTGGGATTATTTAGAAAATCAGTGCGTCAAAAGTGAGTTAAATAATGCGTTGACAATCATCTAGTTTAAGTATTAATTATTCTTTCTTAGCACTACCTGATTGTCGTTACGCCGGGCGACCTGACGGAAGTCTGACAGTGTCGATGGATCAGGTGGAATTTGCGCAAAGTCAAGGAGAATGCGAATCCCTCTGTGATCAGGTAACATTTATAAATATTCATGTTTGCTAAAATTCAATAAATATATAACGCCCTCCTTTTCATAAATTTTTTTTCTTTTAGGCGAGAGTGTTTACCTGCCGCGCGTATTCTTTTACGGCCGACGAAAACCGTTGTTACTTGAGTGGTGATGATTCTATTAGTCAATCTTCTCCTACCGGTACCATCGTCTGTCACAGCTATCATTTTTCACTGGTTAAAATTTTTAACATTAATAGTCTCACAACTGGACGGAAAAATTTTGACGCCCTCTGGAAGTTCTAAGAAATCTACAGTCTACGCCGAAAAGCTATGTAGCATCAGTAAGTCCTCCTTTTAAATTTTCCCCTGGCCAACGATGAGAAGTTGACATCTCGAAAATCCGTTTTCTAGGTCAATGCGAGAATGGTATTTTCACTTTCGAAAAAGTGACAGGCCATTTCCTACGTTCAGCGCGCCAGGATATGATAAATCGAGGGAAATTTCTGGATACCAGTTCTCGTACGGGTGACCCAGCTGGAGGCGGCATCACAGTTGAGTGTGGTCGGACCTGTTTAGAGATGGGCGGTGATTGTCCAGCTTATAGTGTCGACTATGCTCAGGTTTGATTTCTCGTTTTCAGCCATTTTTCAATTTTTGTCATGTAAACTTGGTATTTATTCATGTTCCGTAGGGCCGTTGCTTTAAATTGGACCGGAACAGTCAAGGCAGGGCCCAGGAGTTGACCATACGCGAGGGAATGTCCTACTTTGAAAAGATTTGCCTTCGAGGTAATGTCGGTCCCTGTCGAGACCGTGCGTGGGCGTTTGAGCGCTATCCGGGTAAAGAGTTGCGTGGAATGGAAGAGCGCGTCATTCCGTTAGTAGCTACCCGACGCGACTGCGAAGAGCTCTGCCTACGTGAATCCCGATCCGTTTGTCGTTCTGCTCGCTATGATACCATGACCCTTGAATGCCGGTTAAGTTCAAGTGACAAACGACTTCGACCGGAAGCCTTTGTTGACGCACCTAGTCAAGTCGAATACCTGGAAAACCAATGTGTCAGCCTAGGTGATTTCAACGAAGGTCTAGTTGTCTAGAAATCATTTAGTAAAACGATTGAGTCATTTCGATAGGAAATACGATGTGTTCTTACCAGACCGTCGTAGATATGTATCCTCGCTACCTGGATTCGCTGGTGGCCAACATCTCGGATGATCAACAATGCCAACACCAATGTTCCAACAACCGAGCGTTCGCCTGTCGAGCTTATTCTTTTTACGCGTCAGGCAGTCAATGCTTCATCAGTAGCGACGATAGAAGTACGTATTGCTCAATACTATTTTAGTAATTGAATCTAAAATTAACCGTGGTTCTCTGTTATATAGTTTCAGGTGGGCCGTCAGCTTTGTTGAGCCGACCTGGAACAAATTACACGGAGCGTAGTTGTAGCAAGAGAGCTACGATCGATGAGATAAATAAACGCAATGATTCTTCAGCTTCATTCTTCGCTGGAGAAGGTGGATTTGGAGGGCTAAGCGATATCGGCGTGATGCCCGATTTCATGCCAGCCGACACACCGGTCAATACGGGCATCGTTAGGTTTCCTTCGGCTGCCGCTGCTGACGTAAATAGTGGCAACAATAGATTCCCATCATTTGGTTCGTTTGGTGGCGATTCCATTGACCGATTGCCTGCTAAAAACAATCCACCCATTCGAATTTCCCCGAGTAAAACTCTTTGTCAATTATTTATTGCCATTTCATTCGCTCATTGTTATCTGTTTTAGTTTCAAAATGTCGTTCTGGTCGACCGCATTATCAAAAGGTCACTGGATATGAGGCTGTCACGTCGCGGTTCATGAGTCTGAGACCGGCAACCCCCGCCGCCATTGAACGAACGGGCGTGTTGATTGACTGCCTTGACAAGTGTAACATCGATGAACTCTGCTCAGGCATAAATTACAATTCGATCAAGCAAACGTGCGTGGGCATTGAATCAGCCGACGGGTCGGATTCATCTGACTCGTTCGTCCAGTTGCCATTGTCCCGTAGCAATGGCTCTGACAATTTCCTTCTACGACCAAATTCCGGTTTCGGTTATTTCGAATCTCTCTGCCTGCAAGGTAGACACTTTTTATAATGCAGTTATGGAATTAATCATTTACTTAGATTTTGCTTCCTTGAATTAGCGGTTGGATGCGAAAGTGTGTGGAGTACCGAACGGACACCGGGATACTTTATGCGCGGTGTCGAACAAGAGATCATCCGCGGTATCTCCAGACTCCGCTGCACGGAACGATGTCTAGACGAACGACGCTTCGTCTGTCGGTATAACGGACTAACGGCTAAATAAAAATTAAAACGAAAAAATGTTCAAATTTTTAATACCATAACTTTTGCACAGTTCTGCATCATACGATACCAATCGTAAAGAATGTTACCTTAGTCCGGATGATCGCTACACCAAGCCAAGGGCTTTCCAATCGAATCCAATTTACGATTACATTGAAAATCAATGCTCTCCCTCAGGTAGATAATGATGCTTTTTTATTTTAATTAATTAAATAATTCACTCAATGAACACGCATGTTTCTCGTACGCATGTCGTGTTAGATTCGCGTCTATGTCGCTATGCACCGCTGCAGCCAGACCGATATCTTTTATACGCGGATCGAATGGTTTCCGGTACGAGTCAGACAGCGGCTAGCTGTCAAACGGCCTGTGATTCGGAACGTCACTTCCGTTGTCGATCTTTCTCCGTCTACGTTGTCCTCGGACTGATGCAATGCTCAATGAGTAGTTCGGCCTCGCCCGCTTACGAGGTGTGGAATTGTCTGTTTTTTTTTTTTTTTTTTTTTTTTTTGTTTTTGTTTTTCAAAAGGTTTCCGTGTTGTAATTCATTTTCATGATTCATTTTTTTTTCAGATTCAACGAGGATCTCAGTCGTCTGAAAAAGAATGTTCGACGGTTATCAACAATGAAATCCCTGTGCAGTTAGAAACAGCTCACCTGGGATTAGGCGGCAATAACCGGGGCAACCGAATTCTTCCCGGTACGACCGGCGTTATACCTCCAGGAGGTGATCCGGGTGGTTGGGTCAGTCTGGCCGCTTTATCGCGCACTCAAGTTGGCAACAGGATCAATAATGCCTATAACGGTGCTTCTGGCATCACACCACAACACTTCAATCCGGTACTCAGATTGCCACCCATAGGCGTGAGACGTCCAGTCGATTCCAGCGTCTACGATTCGGGCTTTCAGTATAACACTGTTTCCGTTCCAAATCGGCCGTTCTTATCGAGTATTGTTAAAATTTACATCTAATATTTTGTTGTGCATTTTATTGTGATTTAAAATTTTTATTTCACATTTTCCTATTTAACAGCTGATAGCAATCCCACATCCAATTCGTTTGATGGCAACATAGCGCGATGCAAAGGTTCCGTGACTTACGACAAGATAGTTAATGTCGACTTTGTTGGCGTGCGAAGGTGAGAAAAAAATGTTTTCAATGGAATGATATGTAACACGATTTTCTAAAGAATTTTGGTTCAATCAGACAAGAAATTCGCTCGAGTGGTGACGGCAGTCCGACATTGGAATGTCTACGGGAATGCGACCGACTGCGGGAACGTTGTTTATCTGTTGTCGTAATGGCTGATCGATTCTCCCCCGACTTGAGTCGAAACGGGACCAGTGGAACACCGAGAATTCGTTGCTACATCCTCGATCGTTCCGCTTCCGCCGACTCGGCCGCCCTTTCCTTCACACCCAATTCCGTCTACTATGAAAAAACCTGTCTACCAGGTAAATTCGAAATTCTCGTGTACAGCAAGCGTGACCCGAAGGAGCTTAGATGCAATTAATCATTGGCAGATACCGGATGTGGCAAGGCTTGGACATTTGTCCGCGTTCACGGCTACGAACTAGACGGTTTTGACAATCACGTTGCACGGAGCATCGTGTCAAAAGAGGAATGTCAAGCAGCCTGTATGCGCATGCCTAACTCGCAGTGCCGGTCGGCTGAGTATCTGCCCCGGGAAAAACTCTGCCGGATGAGTTCAGAGAATCGACGGACACAAATGCGAAGCTTCCGAGCAACTGCGCCCGATGTGATCTATATGGAAAATCAATGCGCTGGAGGTGAAATAACTTATACGTGATTGATGAGGCATTGCAATTCAATAATTTTTTGAAAATTAATTTTCAAGATCCGCCACACTGCGAATACTCGGATCAGACTGGTCGCATGTTACCCTGGTATGATCGCGTCATCGCTATTGAAAACCAGCAAAGTCCGACACTTGCATTAGCCGAATGTCGTCGGATGTGCGATGCGGAACGAGACTTTCATTGCAAATCTGTCAGTGTGTCAGAACAAAGGCGTTCGCCTGTTTGTTTGCTCAGCGCGGATGACAGCGTCTCTTTTAGCGGCGTCAACGTCGCCAACGTCTTGATTCCGGACAGAGATTTCACCTATAGCGAACGCTCATCCTGCAATAACAGTAATTCTGTTTTTGTTTATTTACTTACTGTAAATTAAATGATTTTTTAGAGCACTAATTTATTCCGATTTATATAAAGTGCGAGTAGAATGTACGAAAACGGACATGCTTGTCACCCTTGCATTCGGTTACCCCTTCAATGGCCGCGTCTATGTCAACGGTAACTACCAGGTAACAAATAAAGTACAAAGAATTGAAGAAAAAAAATTAAATACATTTCTATCTCTAAAGTCGTGTTTCGAGATGGGTAACGGCCAACAACAAATGGTTCTGAGGGTCCCTTTGGCCGGACAATGCGGAACTGTCCAACAAGTAATCAACTTTGATATGATTTATTTTTTTATTATTATTTGTTTTTTTGCTTGTTATCTGACAGTTTTCTTTTGTGTAAATGTAATTTGGTTTTAGTCACGGGGACGTTATGTCAATCACATCGTGGTACAGCACAGTCCGTTGATTATGCAAGACACCGACAGCAGCGTGCGGGTCGAATGCGCATTCGAGGCCAGCGAGCAAACCATCACTTACAGCTCGACAGGCAATCGTCGTGACGGATCCGAAAATGTGGGTCCAGCCGGTCTCGGTAGCATTGATGTGACGTAAGTTTCGGATTGTGTTTATTTGTTTATCCATTTTTTTTTTCTTTTTGTTTGTTTTTTCGTACACGATAAGGGAAACTCAAACTATTTTACCAATCTCTACCTAGATCGCCGTTAAGGCAACTGGGACATAGCGTAGTGACCAACACGGCACCTACTCCATCTCTAAGAATGCGGATACTGACACGCAACGGGCAAGAAAGTCGAGTCGTCGGTCTCGGAGAATTACTAACACTTCGGATCGAAATCGATCCCAGTTCACCTTTTGGCATTACGGCCCGCAACGTCGAAGCCCGAACGGACAATGGTGAAGTGATGACACTCATTGATGCCACAGGGTACTTTTCGAAATTGATCATTTTCATCGTTTACCCATATTAGAATGTTTATAACGTGAATTACTAGGTGTCCGAAAGACGGCAACGTTTTCCCACCATTAGAACTGGATCTTACAACCAAGAGCCTCTTTGCCGAATTCAAAGCTTTCCGTTTCCCTTCAACGGCAACGGTGAATTTTGTCGCTACCGTTGGTTTCTGCCAGGAGCGTTGCGAACCAGTAGGGCACTTTTAACAATCTAAGCAAGACATTCGAAACGAAAATCTAAATTGGTTTCTCTTAATCAAAGGTTCGTTGCACCGATGGATTTGAATCGTACGGACGCCGACGAAGAGAAGCCAATACCACCACGTCGACCAGTGAACCGGAAATGACAACTCCATCGCAACTGGAAGTAACAAGCCAACAAGTTACGGACATTTCATCGCCGTTTGAGACTTTGATGACTGAAAAAGTTGAAAGAAACACAACTTCAGAAACGCCAGCCGGAAGCACGGAAGGTCCCGCTCCTACAACAAACGCCGCTGAGGTTACCTTAATTCCTCCAGAGGACAATGAAATAAAAATTCCTTCCTCAACTACTCAAGAGATGACAACGGAACCGATGAACAAACCCACAAAAACCGGACAAAACGTTCCAGTTGAAGTCCCACTCCAGTTACAGTTGATCGTAGCACCGGAAGCAGACCGCATTGCCATTCTCCCGTCAGCTTTAGCCTCCACAAATAGAGAAGGATACGATTACGATGCGTCTAACCGGAGACGACCCAGTTGGCGCTCGCCGTCTTTTAACCAAGATCCGTCCAATGACGACGATTCGCTGGAGTGCAGTTCAAAATCGACTTTGGTGGCCGTTTCTGTTGTGGCGGTAATACTGCAGGCTGCGACGTTGGTCGCCTTTTACGTCTTTTACCGGACGAAACAGTCCAGCTGGACGAAATGTTCTGATAGCAGGAAAATCACCAACACGGAACCCGTTTACGGGATCCGGCACAGCGGATCAGTTAGCGATGTGGTTAGTAATAACTTATTGCCGTGATTTATGGGCCCGTAAAATTTATTCATAACACATTTGTAACTGGAAACTGTTGTGATATTTATTAGACGTTCCGTAGCGTTTACGGCCAGAAAAGCGGACCAGGAACGTTAACCCGAGCCTTTAATCTCGACATGAATTCCAGCACTCGAGGACCCCACGTGGCTTCCGTTTTCACCACCCCGGATCCATTATAATACATATTATGATTACCTTATAATGCCTTAGGATTTTTAACAAATATATCGCCCCCCCCCCCCCAATATTTTTCTCATCACAGTACGACAATCGCATCGCACACATAGGCACGATACACTGACGTTATTCTCATGTTTTTTTTTTGTTTTTTTTTTCATTCCTTCTTTTTATATTCCACAATAACAGTCCCCTCTTTTTCAACGAGCAATTATTATCCAATACAGTTTTCATAAATATTAAAAATGTATTTCATTTCTCTTATTCATTTGCGGATCGTTGAACAGAATCATGGCGAGTGGGAGGTGAACATGCAATAAATAGAAAAAAATGCGTGTGTAAGACAACCGAGAGAATCTTATTAATTACGTTATGGGAACACATTACAAACGCTGAGGTCACGCGGTCATCAAATAAGACGGAAAAAAAGCTTGCAATTGAAAATGCATTTTGTCAAGACGTATTTCTGTTCTAAATTTTTCCTGCATAGGTGAAAAAGGGCGGAATAGATGCTTCTGATTGCGTGTTATGTATACATAGCCCAGAGTTAACAATCAATCAGTTAATCAGTTTGATGCCTTTCCCAAATCCCCCTGTCTTACCCACTAAAAAAATGAAATGAAAATATTGGAATGCATTGGAGATGCTAACACTTTTTTGCGCGTATGCAGGTATAAGTAATACATCATGGATTGAGCTTCAGACGGGAGTGGGCGGAAGAATTTGATGACTGTGCTGATGTTGTCCAATCTCCCAGTAAAGAGCGTCGTTATGCCCTCTCCCATGCGGTTCTTTTGGGCCCACGACCACTGTGGTCACATTTTGGTTATTAGTCTTCTCCTGCGCTTGTTGTCGATGACGTTTCACCTGCTTAAGACTGGGGCGAGGCTCCGACGAGTAGACATTGGCGTTGGACTTTTTCGATTCCTCGGCAGCGGCGGCGGCTGCCCCGTAAAGTTTGATGATTTCGTCGTGAACGTTTTGTTTCTTCTGACGGACGGTCCGCGACAGGGCGTCCAGCACCTGCAGCTCCGGGTAACAGGCTTCCATCATCAGAGTTTCGAGCGCGGTGGAGGCGGCGGCCGTATCGGCGGGAGACTGGACCGCCCGTGAAGGTGTTTCGGAGGAGGCGACTGATTTGTTTCGACGGCGCTTGCAGGTGCACATGCAATAAATACTGACCAGCAGAGTCGTCACACCCAGGGCTGTGCCCAGGCCTACTGTCATCATTAAGTAAAGGAAACAGTGGCTTTCTAGCGAATGCAGAGGAACGGCACGTGCTCCATTATAATAATCTATCGATAAATAAATAATTGATAAATAATGATGAATTGCTTTTCCCGTGACAGATAAGACAGATGATTACCTCCGGGCATTGCCACTCGCAGTGCGAGATCGGTTTCCCAGCCCTTCAGATGTCGAGATGATGCGGACGCGACCGTCCCATTCGGGAAGACAAGCTGCTCGATGAGAATTTCACGAGTTTTACCTGAGCCGTCAGTCTGTTCGGAATCAGAGACACGAGTCTCGTTCCAACTGCTACTGCTTCTTTTCCGACGACCAAACCCTTGGCCACGATCGTCTCCGCACAGCGTCTAATTTGTATGAATGAAATCGAATTAAAACTTTTATTAATTTTTTTGAAAAAAATGGGAAAAAATGAAATTTACAGGTGCGCAATCGATGGCTTCGATGCAAGCAAAGACTCGGGCTGAAATGACAATGCTGTCACCATCATCCATGTCCTGGAAGAGGAAAACGCGAAAGTTGAAATTGTTGAGCAACGACGAGCGCACGTCTCTTTGCGGATGTTGTGTCGCTATGGTCTATTAAAATAAATTTAAAAAATCCAACATAATTTAACGGAAAAGAGAATAATATCAAATCTATTGAAAAACGACGAAGAAATCTTACTCTGTAAGCCGGATTACGGCAGCCATCCTGTAGTACCAGGATGGCTGATCCTTCGTTGCTAGCCGAAGTTTGTTTCTTCAAACGACGTACAACGACGTCCGTTAATTTGGAATAGAACCATCCTGTTTCAAACAAACGACAATTTCAATCTCCGATAAAATCCGATTCAAGAAATAAAACTTCTACCGTCATTAGAACGGACGATGCTGCGCAACTGGACCTCCTCGCCAAGTTCGACGGCTGAGCCAGGGCCGATCCTCTGGGAGAATAACGACGTACCGGGCAATCGTCGAAACAGTCCGATTTCGCAGAGGAATTCTTGTTTCCCACCGGTAAAAGTCACGGGTGATTTTTCTTCGATTCTTGGACTAAATCTGCTGATTCACACGTAACGACGGCAAGTGGGAAAAAAAAGCAAAACAAACGAAAATAGTAGGGGGGAAAAGAAAGAAACAATAAAGAAATCTGTAAAAGGAGTTCATCTATCCATCTACGGTCACAGATGGATTTGCATCTCATCACCATTCATCGCAGATGAAAAAAGACAACAATGAAAAATTTAAAATGCAGGTCCAAAAGTTGAAGCGGTACACGACGAAAAATACAAATTCGACTTCTAATAAGAAAGGCGCGTACTATCGTTTCATTACATCAAATCGCATTATTAAATTCGCTTTTAAACTTGAAAAAAATTGTTGACCGTCCTGCATAATAATTTGTATGCATCAATCCAAACTGTCAAAAATTTTAATTGATGATTCCTTACCAAATAAATGACTTGGAAATAACAAAGAAAAAAAATTCCAGTTAAATAAAAAAAAGGACGTCAAGAAATGTGTCATAGTTGACACAGAGAAAAGAATGCCGCCACATTTTTTTTAGAAAAAAGAAAAACAATTTGTTTGCTTTGTATTTTTTTTTTTAATGAAAGGGTATACGTACTCTCCATCAAAGTCAATGTCTTTCTTCTCAGCCACCGTTCGGTCCTGTTGTTTGCACCGAATCTCGACGATTTCATCTTCGGGTAGTTTGAGTCCGGCCAGAACTGGGAAGCGAAGTGTCACGCAGAGCCATGGCTGTCGGAACAAAAATGAAGACGACGTTGAGACATGATCTTGTCTCTTTTAAAACAGCAGCAACAAAAGTAGCGCATTATTATACCTCTCCGTTTTGGTTGCAAGATTTGACTCCGCAAGCGTCTAAATTGGTGACTTCCAGTTGAAAGGTGCCGGGTCGCGAAGCTGGCTGGATCTGACAAATTCGCGACGTGATCGGATCAATTGCCGGTTTGTCTTCGAAGATTGGATTGGAACCGACTAAACCCTCCGGCATGGAAAGAACGGCCGAAAAGCGTTCTCGTGATGCCATTTTCAAACAACGAATTTCTGTTGGCCATAAAAGGTTCGATTTATTTCGAAATTCGAAGATCAGAGAGGAGAGCAAAACAATTCGTCCATTCTACTCCGGAGATGGATATAGGTTATCTACTCGCACAAGGACATGGGCAATGAATTAAAAAGGATGGCCTTGAGCCTTGATGATAACGATACGGTAACTGTAGGCCTCGTAACTTTAAAATAAGAAATTTACTGAATGAATTGTAACAGAATATCGTCACTCCTTGGGTTATCTTGAATCAAAGGCGGGATTTTTTTTTTTTTAATTTGAACATTTCAATAGATTTAAACAAAACATTTTCGTATCCAAACGATTTGAAGCTGACACGAATATTTTTTGTAAAACAATCTGATGGTGCGGATGCTGCTTTTTCGAGCGGAAAAACTGGAATGACAAATGAAGACTCACCGGTGACGTCAAGAGGCGGAGCTGGTGGTAGAGGTCCTTCATCGGGTGGAGGAGGAGCCGGCGGACGGGGACTGCCACGGGTCGGACCCTGCGGCGACCTGACTCCGCCGCTGCTGGTGTAGGCCACATTTGATCGGTGGGTCTGAACAGATCCGGACGGTGCCAGTCTTCCTTGCCTCTGTACACGAGAAATATCGGAAAATTTTAATTCTGTGAATATTTAAGGAATAATAAGTTCCGCCACGAAACCATTTTCAACAATTCGTCAGAATAAACATTTCTTGTTTGGTTGTGCTTTCATAAAAAAAAATGTCAATAGTCTTTATCTAGTCAAGTGAAATTTATGAAGCACCAGAATGATTTCTTTAGTGAGATTAAGATTTAAAAAGAAAATGAACAAATGCTGTGCCAATGAATAAAAATAAAGTTCAATAGAGTACCGATTCGATTTGCGGCGGGCCTTCTACAATGGCCGGTAGACCGTCAACGTCGTTGTCAGTCAAAAGTCCAGAGTCACGTCTTAATTTGTTGGGTTTTGTTGTCGTCGGTGCACCAGTCGAAGTCGAGATACTAATACCTTCGTCTGTCAGTGGAGAATTTCCGGTTGCATTGATCTTAAGGCCGCTCCCGCGATCCGGACCTTTTGGTGGATCGGCGGCGGTAGTGACGATGACGATGAAAACCATCAACCAAACACATTTTTCGAACTTCACTTTCATCTTCATCATTTGAAAGTTTCTCAATAAATTGAAACTGAAACAACAGCACGGTTTTGTGGGGGATGCTATAGCCAAAACGAAAAAAGTTGAGCAGAAGGTTTCAATAGTCCCGCTGGCTCCGAATTCGGCCGGCGACTGGGAGTTCGACCGTGTCGTACGCCGTTTCTTAGGTGACTTATATACCTTCTGCTTGGCCTCACTGACCTACTGACCCTCACCACTACGTACTGCAGTATACATACAATTCAGATAGTATACTTATAAACTTTTACATAGCACACCTTCTAAGCTGCCTGGTGTTCAGCTCGTCAATCCGAGAATTCCGGCACATCCCATTTTTCTCTTTTCCTTAAAAAAAAAATATGATTTCGTTGACGCCTCCTTCTATTCTATTCACAACTGGCAGAAAAAATTCGCCGTCGACCAATGGCAGTCTTCGAGCTCTTCGCTGGACGTCTCCTGTGTACTCCGCCTTTTGGCATATGGGTCGCCTGTTTCCACCGCTTAGTTGGATTTTCCAAATAGTAGTGCGCGATCACGCAGAAAAAAAGGATCTGATGAAATGCGTTGTGACGGATGAGGAAGTAAGTCGTCCGATATGTATACGTATCTAACAGCTTTCAAAACCTGCATTCCGGCCTATCCGTCGACGGGATCAGCAAGAGCTTACAGGTGGGGCAAGGTCCATTATACGTAGCGGACAAACTCCTAACAAGAGCTACCTGTTTTCTATTTCTTCTTCCTTCTCCATGTCTCCATTTCCCACCTCTACTATCCGCCGCCCCTATCCTTGCCCTTTTAATCTAGATTGGCCAATTGTGCGTATTCGCTTGTATGTTCCATCTACCTGGAATGGGAAGACCACCGCGCTAACGGAATGGCACACATATGGGTTTCGGTTCTTTGACAGATCAACGGACCAGCCCTCTTTTTAACCCATTTAAAACGACCTCTTTTTGATTGGATTTCTCTGGTCAAAATTTTTTAGTGCATTATTTCCCGTAGAATTCCGAGAGTTTATGTTTTCCTTCAAACATTCGGATACTCTTCCGCGCCTACTATTCGTTCTCTTAACATGAGAAAACCTTATATACAGGCATGCAAGTGTAATCCGCACAGCAATTCATCAATAGAAGAAAAAAAAATAAGATTTTTTTTTTCAATTTCATCCTGTGTCGATAGTATTGGGATTTACCGGCCACGTCAATCAAAGATGCATTGTACGAAACGCTAATAACAATTTGTCGACAGAAAAACGGTACATCTAGGAAGCCTGAAAGTTTTGTTTACGCCATAGAAATAAACTTTAACAATTTCTCTGCCGAGCTAACACTGTCATAAACGTTCATCGGGAAAAAGGCAATCAATTTGCGTTATATGGTTAAATACACGAAGGTATACAGAAGGGAGAGGCGAAGACAGGCAGCGGGAGCGTGGGAACTGGGAAATCAAAGAGGCGCCTCTTCAAAAATATTGTATTCAGCATATGGGTGTGAATCGAACGCGCAGAAGGATGTTCTACGCAACACGCGGTGGACTATTCGAAAAAACCGGTCGACGCCAGCTCCCAAACAGACGACAACATTTCGATATTCAAAGGAGAAAAGAAACAGTGTCGTCCACGTACCTCTTCAGTCTTCACTGTTATCCCCAACAGAAAGGACCTGAGAAAATGCACAACACCAATCATCGAAAAGATACGGGCGGTCGATAGCACAAAAAAAAGGAAGATGTATTCAGTGTATGGATAGGAAACACACCGGGCGTTGGTGGGGGGTAGATAGACGCATACTGTAGCATATAACGGGGTCGCATCGCCCATTATTCAAACCGGAATTCCTTCTACTCGTGGAGCGTATTTATTAGACTTGGCCTAATCCGATATGTAGGTAAAAATGATTCCCCGAAATAAATGTCGAAGCTAATATCAACACTGTGGGTAACAATGTATGCGACACACAGTGCCAAGGAACATAGCGAAAATTTTTCGAGTGACTCAAAATGATAATGACCTCATATTCATTTTGGTTGCGTCAGGCTTTTCTGCGGAAATTCCAAAATTCAACAAGTGGATGACGAGTTCCGGAATTTGTTAATAATTGACTAGATAGCAGCGCAGCAAACAGGAAAAGTGGCAAAAGGGTATAGAGCGCGGACGTCAAGGGACTTGTTTTATTCGTTTCTCCTTATTATAGACAAAGAGATAATTTCTTTTTAATGGCTGGGCGAGCGCGCGCACGAGAAGTATATAAAGATGATTCGATAGGAGCGGTCGGGTATTTCGAAAACACCGGCATAACTATACACTATACTACCAGCATGGCGAAATGAAGAGCGATCTCGCGACAGTCGACCGTAATAAAAAGAAGAAAAAAAATATGTTGACTTTAGCCGTCAGTTTTTAGGTCCTCTCTTCATCATCTCTCTCTCACGATTTTCTTGACTTTCATTTATTCATCGCGGAACCCTGTCATCACGGTCGTTTTTCTTGTTTCCTTAAGTTGATGGTCGCTAAAATTTCAAGCGCATCTCTCTTTACACGTATAACGGCTTTTTTAAAGTTCAATTTCAACCCTGTATATAATTTAGAACTCTTTTCGAGAAAGATATTCTGTTAACAATTAAGAAATAGAATTGAGCTGCCAGCCGTAATTGTCCGTAAAAACAATGGTAGGCCTATATCAATTGCTTTCGAGAGTCGAGACTAGACGTGAGTACATGGTTGTTCACTGCCGGGCATCTGAATCCCCGGCAGGCATCTAGACCTCCCATTTTCATCACTATGGGCGCATTCCGAGAAGACAAAACGCGGACGAGCAATTAGACATTAGACACCAAATGTAACGCGCAAGGATTTTTTATATCCAGTTATATCCACTCCACACAAATAACTGCTACAACCATATTTCATATAAGAAGAACAGCATCAAAATTAGAAATTTCCATCTAAACAAGATAAAGTGGGATTCGATGACGTCCGTGTCCCGCCTCCTTGCTTACGGCTAGGCGCATACGCCCTTTCAACGAGTGTCAGTGTAAAGTTTGAAATGACGGAGAGATTTTCATTATTATTATATTTCATTTGAAATTATTTCTTATGTCCTGTGCGTGTGGCTGATTGGCCTATAGCTAAGCTACCACCTCTCGGGAATCATTGCGGAAATGCATAAAGGTATAACCAGCGACTTGCGTGGAACGTTGTCAAAACGCAATTTTGTTTCATCATCATTCCCGCGACTGAACGTGACGGAAAGAATTTCCTTACGAATTTCCCCTTATTTCTGTTGCTAAATAATAGGCCGTCGTTTGCCCGGCTGCACGTCACACATAGTATATAGACAGATGTTACTGCGATGATAACCTCCGCGAGCTCTTTGTTTTGTCTCCCTCACAAAATCAGAATATTTACATATTTCATAATAAATTGGCGTGACATTAATCGCCTCCGAATTTAGACGTTTGCAATGTTGGTGATTTTCTCTGCAGTGTGTTTACTGCCGAGGTATAAAAAATAATCTCTTTCGGACTATCTCATCATAAACCTTTTCGGGAGTAGAGAAGAGAGGACGAGAGATTCGATTTTTGATGAAGTCAAATTATTTTTTAAAAGATCGCGCCGCCAAGTGCAATATAAGAAATTTCACGGCACCTCGACTCCCCGATTCATTTCGAGTTGGTCGAAGAGGTTCTTTTCTCGTCGTCGTCCTACTCTAAGAATGTCAATAGAGATTTTGAAGGAAGAGGGCACTATGCGGCGCCCAGCTGTGGCCACTTCAAACACTTATTCGCAATGGGCAACAAAAAGGGCTACAAAAATAGTCGTGAACTCTCTGATTTCGAAAGAGCACGCGAGATTCCACTTTTACGGTGTCTGGTATAGCTCAATTCCGCCGAGGATCTGGCAATTACATACACAACTCTTTTTTTCCCTTTTTATTTCAGACCAAATTCAATTCAGATTGACAAGCTGAAGTTTGTGTGTCTTCCCGAAATTTGAAAGTCAAATTTGTATAGAGTCGAGAGTATTCGGAATTCAAAAGTATCCGAAACTCTAGTTTCGGATTGGATGCTGCTTGGGGGAAAGAATAAGCAACCAAATTCAGGCACGCACTACTAAATAAGTCGAGCTGAAACGAAAGCCGACGATTTAACTGTTTTTCGTATAAGGCGCTTGAGCAACCGCGTTGTGGAATCTATATAGAAACCCAGCGCATTTCTTTTTCATCTCGTTGCCAAAAACAAATATGTCGAACGGTCTGCAACAATCGAAGAAATGCCAAGCAACAAACTACATGCACATCTCATACGCTTGTCATTATCAATTCTTTTGTCGCTTTGTCGAGGATTCGAATCCTCGGCAGCTTCCAGCATAACGACGACGAAGGTTTACCGTGATAAACTTGCACGCCTGTATTCGCTCTAAGTGAGGGCGATTGCCGGGCGCAAAAGTACTCTAAAAATACACTGAATGCGAAAGAATTGTTCTCCATTGAGTAAGTAAAATAGAAACGGCCAAATCGTATCGAGGAATAGACTACCTTCTATTTTCTCTCGCTCGTCCCAGACGAGATAAAATGTTGAATATACTAATGGAGTTCTGTCAGAAGAACCCGAAAGGAACACGGAGCATCTCTTAAGACGTTATTTAGTATTCTAAGCGCATCTAAGTTTGATTGCAGCATTTTACTGTAGCCTATTTTATTAACTGTATATTGACCTATCGGCTTAACTGAATAATCATTTTATTTCAGCAACACAGCAGATCGAGAATGAATAACGGCCATTAATGAACCAAGGGAATAACTTGACGAACCATTACCGAATTGACAACGAGAAAGAAACCTACCGCAGACGACGTTCAATACAAGCGTTCCATCATGCAAGAAACCACAAGAAACCAAAGAGGTTAAATAATAAGCACGGGACAAAAACACACGACCCGCGGGAAAATGTTTCCCGATACCGAGAAAGATTTATAATATCTGATGCAATTTTCTTTTCTTTCCATCTAGAATAATGATAAAGAAAAAAGAAAAAAAAAAAAGAGGCCGGTTAGCAGCGCGGGTTCGACGAACATTGTAAATTCAAGTCTACCGATGTGTGTGTACCACCTGCCAGTTGGCGCACAGGGGTGGCAATAACTGTTGGCCGTTAGAGAACTCGAGGAACGAACTTGGATAAGAAAACACATCCGCACTCCCGCCGGCCGCCCTTAACCGACGTCATGATGGCGATTACTTATGTAGTAACTATGGAGAGTAATGAGAGCCATTCCTATGCAACCGTTTGGAGGGAATCGCTCTTTCTGCTGCTCGCCCAGCTTTGACTCACGTACCGTGTCCGTCTGTCCCGGCGAGAAGCTACACGGACGATCCGATTCTATTCTTCCGCATTTTCTTTTCTTTCGTTTCTATAGACGAGTCCACGTATACAGATACGATCCGTAACTGTTGGCCCTGTTTACAAAAAAAAGGTAAAAGAGAAAAAAGTTTAAGAAAAATCGAAAATTATTGATGTTGACTGGCCTTTATTCCATCCGTGCAACATCGGAGTTGTACGGCGTGAAATTATGCAGACCGGCAACATCTCTGGGCGGATGGTTGACGCGTTCACGGTTTTTACAAATTTTTCCTTTTGGTTGGCTATTTACAAGATACAACACACAAAAAATGGTAAGCAAAACATCTCACATTGCATATATATTTATGTACTTTGAGTCGAGAGTGAGTGTCGTATATCATGTGCGTGTTTTTGTGTGTGGCACAGTCTATTTGGTGACTCCCACGACCGGTCTTATGTTGACTCTCTTCTGTCGTCTTATTTGTTGCCCGTCTGCCCGTGTGTACAGTTGTACAGTTGTACACGTATGAAAGAAATCCTCGCCAATATTTGACAGGCTGGGTCTTTTACCAAGTTCCTTCATTGGGGGAAAAAAAAAGATTCCCGTCGTGCGGGCACAATTCCTATGGTCGTTATGTCTTCCGCGTGCGCCAGGAGGTGGTCGCCCATTGCTGCCATCGCAAACAAAAAAAAAAAAAAAAAAAAAAAAAAAAGAATCCCGAACGACCCATGCAAAGCAAGAAAGACGGGGGAAAAAATCTAAGCAGCGCAATGTAAGGCGAGAAAGAATCGCAGCACGTCAGTATACCGGGCCAGACAAAATAGAATCTCTGCCGCGACAGGCCCTTTAGTGATTTAATGCAAATGAATATTATACAAATCCAGCGCATGCTGTCGGAGCGCAGTGCATATAAACAACCTTGTAATGTGTAAGAACTCGTAACACACACACACACACAGCGATTGTCGGGCACGATAAAACAAAAATGATTCGCCCCTTCTGTGTTCTATCGATGCCAGCGAAAGAATCTGATTTGAATATTGTTTCTATAAAAAGAAGCCAAAATGAAGCCAAGAAATTTCGACTTGGACCGTGAGGTGAGTGTTGAGCTATTAGCGCTTCCAAACGGATACATCCCCATACGTAGCCTATGGTAGTTATGTGTAGTTAACGCACGCAAGTCACGAAAGTCTCGGATTTTATTACAGGCAATAGCTTGGGCAATAGCGCGCCATTCATACAGGTGTCGGATTTCATTGAATTTTCGGTGCAAAATTGGTTAGAAATAAGACGGATGTGTTGAAAGGAGAAACAGATATCGTTTTTTTTTTCAATTTTATCAAAATGAATCAAATACAAGAAGAAAAAAATTATAAAAGGGATTTAAAAAAATATATGAATAAACAGGTGGGTGACGCATTTGATCAAGCGCCAAGAACTCTCGGCTGTGTAAAGTGCAGGGAAATGCATCAGCGCATATTTGGCTATGTGCGCACAGACATACCAGCACTTTTTAGGTAATCCGGTGAAAAAAAGATTCAAAATGGACACACTCTTCTTCGCGTCGTGTGTATACTGTATGGTTATAAACCCAGGGGACTGAATATATATTTCCTCGCTGACTGATTGAATGTTGTGATACGTCATTCAAAATGTTGATTCAATAAGAGAGAGAAACCGGTCCTCACGGCAGCGACTGCGCCAGCAGGGCAGCAGCACACAGTCCCGTATAAATCCATAGGCAACAATACGTCATACATGCCTAGATTGTGCGATTGCCATTCACGCGCGGTATAACTGGGTATAACGCTGTACACACACCAGCAGAACCTATCATTTTTTGGTTTTCGTATAGGTTTGTTTGTTTGGGTTTACTCTTTGAAGGAAGGAAATGTTGGCTGACGCTCCATCATTCAGTTGATTTTCATTGACGGTCATTTTGTCTCTCGTTTGGCCGTGAATAATACCAACAGCATATACAATGCACAGGTAGGATGTTCCTGTGACTCTAATGAGCTCGTTTCAGGGCTCATTTATCTAAATAGCCTCTCCGCCCACTCACCTGCCACAAGACACATTCAAACAAAACAAATAATTCCCGCGAATCTATAAATATGGTATATAAGCGAGGACAGAAGGTTTTTATTTCCGTCTTATCTTTTTTTTAACCATCGTGGTCACGTTGGGATAATAAATCGTTGCTTTTAGTCCCACGAGTGCAATCTGAAACGTATATAAGCGGGCCTCACCGACAGCCAAAATACAGACATGAATAACTGCCTATTTTATTGAATATTTTCCTCTCCGTTTGAGACACAAAAGACGTTCGTTTTTCTTTTTAAGTATATCCGGCATTAAAAGTCGCTTTCAAAGTTTCATATTATTCAATTCATAAAAAAAGGCATCGTGAAAATACCGGTTAAAAAATACAAAAATTCCCCCCTCCAATGTTACAATAAATTATTGTTGTTGCGCGTGTATGCACTTTTCTGTGTTTTTGAGATATTGCCGTTCGTTCCATCATCTATCCGTATAGAGTCGCACATATGTGGGTGGCATATATACATCCGTGAAGGAATATCACCCTCGTCTTGTTGTCTCATTCGTTTGTCCTTCTCCGTGCGTTATTGTGCGAACATGAAACGTGTTTTGGTCGACAAGGAAGAAAGAAAGAAATCTGAAATAAAAAATCTAGACTCTCGTCTCTAACGGATCGCTGCTGATGGGAACCGATGCTGAGTAGGTCACGGCCCCCTACTTAGCCTCGCCCCCCCCCCTCTATACTTGGGGGCAATCTCGAGAGCATCTATGCTAAAATCTATCCCCATCCATCTTGACTTGACGAGCGAGTGTTTCCGATGTTCATCGACTTTTAAGAGATGTTGAAATCGGCGAGCGGGAAGAGAAAATCAAAGTTGAAAAACCACTCGATCTATTGAAATCGGATTGTGGGAGAGAAGAAGAAGAAGATGAAGATAAAATAACCGAAAAAATCAACCTCGGATGTATTATAAATACATAACATGTGTGCAGTATATACGGGGTGGTTGGGTAAGAGAGTGGAAAAGCACACGCTGCAGCGTTGCTACACGTCAAAAAGTTGGTCACGGTGGTATGAACCTGATGCGCATTCCATCCAGCCGGAGAAAAAGAGCGGATAAAAAAGGATATACATAATACTACATACTGTATGCGTGCACCCCTGCGTTTCTTATACAGAAAAACCTACACCCGCATTTTTCTCTTATTTTTTTAAAACAATTTTCCAGAGAAATAACTTCATTTTTACATTCAGTATTGTTTGTAACCACTCTGTTGTGTTTTATTTTTCTTTGAATAAGAAGTCAAACCAAATCTTGATTTTTTCCGTTTTTTCTTTTTTTTCCGGGTGACCGGGCTGTGTGTGGCGTGTCTTGTTTAGGGGCCGAGGAGGGTGAGAGTTACACAGTGAACAAGAGTCAAGAGAAAGGACAAAAAAAAAAGGAAGAAAAGAAAGATGTTCACGTATATTCCGTGAGACCATCCGCGTTCATCATTTCCATCACAGTCGGGCGGGAGAGTAAACCTTTTTTTGGTGTTTGTCAAAGAACTTATGTATGTTCGGAATTCAGGGCTTCTGCCGTTTTCGAATGGGTGGAGCCCCCTTTTGGAGGCCTTTTGTATATAATGCCAATATCATGACCATGACAAAACAGTATAGACATACACCTGTTGTTCATTTTGCCAATCATGGGACACAACAAAAAATTCTGTCTGGAAAATAAATTGAAACAAAAGGCAGCATTATTCATAGCCTATTTGCATATTGTCAGGTGTGGAGTGTCTAATAATTCAGGACACGGAAGTGATGACGAAACGTGACTCTATTTCTGGAAAACTGCCGTAGATAAATTTCAATTGTTTCTAAGAAATCCTTGCTGTGTCATCCCGTGTGAGCCGTGAGCCGCAATAACGCAACATCATATTTCCACCTGATATTTTATGTACATAAATTCACTCGCATTTCATTTTACGCTTTAGAAAAAAAAAATCAAAAAAACAAATGAGCATCAGTTTCCTGCATGTAGATATCTTATTGTAGACGATGTCAAAATTATGCAACGAGTTTTGACCATTTTTTTGGCGCGGTTAGACGGAGGCGGTTCGTGGCGGCCAGATGGCGGCGGCTTGTTCGCTTCCATAACAGAAATCGATGTAGAACGTGTATACTGTATAGTCATATTGTAAAAAATCATCATGCCAGCAGCTGGCCAGAGAGCGAGAGAGGACCTCTCGAACAGCGAACATTTCTCTGCGTATATGATGACCCCTCTTCAATGTGATCCTCTCTGACTGCGGGATGACGATGATGCCGCCGCGAAGCATTGGGCATGAAATGGGCGGGTGTCTGTATAACTATCTTTCCAATTTCCCCAAGTATCTCTCCACCATTTATTGCAAGAGATGTAATATAATTATGGATAGTCTGATGCTGGTCCCTGCGTGCTCCAAAGTCGGTCCCACACGCAAGAACCGTTTTCATCCATTCCTCCCGCGCACGGCCACGCAATTCGCCGCTGTTATACAGCCTTATACGACACAATAACCATAAATCTTGTTGGAATGGAGCATCTAACCAGAGTGTCTTTATTACAGACGGAACGATGATGGCACTTGACGGAGGAAGAAGGAGTTAAAAACTGAAATCTGAAATCCCAAGTTAAAAATGGACATGTCAAATAGAGTGACTTCATGAGGGCACAAGCGTTTAAGATGTAGGCCTATAGATGAAGGAGTTGACGGATGAATCGAAGCGTTACCAGCCGCTGTGGGAAAAACAATTTCCTGATATTTTGAATGGACGCCCGATCTATCGACTCGACCGAGACACCTTTTTTTTTGTTTTGTTTTCCCCATTGAAAGATTAGGAGGCTGATAAGGAGAGATGATGAGCTGTCAGGTAAGGTCGTGTCCCCCTTTTTCTTCTCTCTGTGGAGTGCGGACCAGTGGATCATCACGACCGGCACTACGTGACACAATCCGGAGAGAGGAAGGAAGACACCGATAACACTTCGGCTTCGTGTCGTTCAATAGGATGCACACGCAGGTATTTCCCACAGTCTCGCGCATATTTCTATACAGCGGCCTATGCTGCGCATCTGTGCACGCTGTATAGCTCACATCCTATACGCCAACCGTTCAATTAATTTCAAGATGAATATCCATCGTCGACGTCGCCGTCGTCTCTTTTTATAAATGCAGCTTGGGAAACAGATTCAAGCCAGCAGTGTCGCCGGCGGCTGCACGATCGAGTCAACGAGTCCGGGAAAACTTTTTTTTTTCGCTACATCCATCCACTGCATTTTCTTGTTTGTATAGATTTATCAAAACGTACGATCTCGATTCGCTGGCATACCGTACCTCATACATTCTTTTTTGGAACAATAATTATTTTTTTTGGCAGTTTTTTTTTTTCTTTTTCAGAGTCACTAGGACTGAAAACTCACGTTAATATCCTGTATTTTCAATCGAGAAAAAAAATTGCGAACGTCGTTTAATAGCCGAAACACACAAGGCGCGGTGCCAGACCAAAACGTATTTACTTTTCTTTGAATTTTGGGGATTCTTTTTTTTTTTAAACGTTGGGTCCGTGTACCCCACACAGCAGGTTACACGCAATATAATGGGTCCTGTTGTGACCAAAGCGATAGATTTGTTACCGGTTCGTTTTCTTATTTCCTTGATAAACTGATGCTACACACAACAACAACGACCACAACAAGAAACCTGCATCAGATTTTCTTACTTATTTTTCGTATGCCCAACAATATATATGCTGATGTGTTGTGTAGCGTACAAAAGGGGCATTCTCTGTGATTTCATCTCTATCGCGATGAAAGATCTACCCCTCGCCACACACACAACCCCCTGTTACTCCTTTGTAACTAAGGTACCATCATTTTATTCATGGGAGGTAGGAAAAGGAGTCAAAGCAATGGGAAAGGAGATTTTTCTGTAAATCTCGCTCTTTTCCTTTCTCAAAAAAGAAACGAAACGATACCCTTTTCTTGTATATAACCCGTGGTGTGTTTTGATCCGGATGACCTTTTCGTCATTATATTTCCACAACAATTGATGGCAGTCGACGAAAACATCCCCTCCTTAGCTGTCTCGCGCCATATCAAAAGGGATTATTAACATCGACGTACGTACGACCAGTTATTATTTTTTTACCTGATTGTGATTGGAGATGAAATGTGAACTCGCAATAAACAATGTTCTTCTTCAATTGCCGTAGAAATATTTCAATTGTCAAAATACAGATATAAGGCCAGCTTCATAGCGAACATAGTTCTCATCTACCTGCATAATATTTTGAATTCAAATTTTTTGTTTCATTCCGGCGGGACGGTGAATTTTCGAAATAGACCCAACCCCCTGTCGATTTTTTTTAATTGGCTGAAGGTATGCACCTGTGTATAATAATGTTGGATCTTCCAGCCGACCCACTCCCACGTATATCGAGGACAACAGCACGCGGCACGTCATTTCGCCATCAGCCCATCACATAAATGCGCTCTCAACTTTGGTCTTGCAACGGTGACCCGTCACTTTTGACAGCAAATCTTCTTGATAATTTCTCCTCTCAAAACGAGGAAACATCACCACATGCATATCTTCTTTTAAATTAAAAAAAAAAAATTTTTCTTCTCAATATTTATTTTTTAACAGACGGGAAAGACACAGAAAATACTAGAGCATGAAAACGGCCATCCGTTTTGTTTCTATTCTGCCATTATGCGATAGTTTTGTCATTTTTCGTTTGTGAGTCGCTGACAGATGTAGAAGGTTTACACACAGTATATATGTATACACAAACAAGGAGAAAAATGCTGCCAGAGAAGATCAACGACTTTTGATTACATTATGAAGCGACCCGCTGCGTTTCAACAGCAATTCATAACAAGTCAACACACCACTCCGATCTCCTATCCGGGCTGGCCGATTCATTTGCCTAGTGAACGAACTGGACAGATATAAAACGAAGTTCACGCCGGAGTATTCAGGGCACCGACTAAAAATTGAATGTGTTCTACATTCATGTATGTGTATCATCATTTTCTCTCTCTCTCTCAAAATATTTCTGTCGGGGAAATCCAATGTCAGCCCATGTATGCGCGCGCTATAGCCTTCTGTCTTGTCGACAGGCGTTATGAATTCCTTTTCAATATCACCAGACCATGCCCATTTTTGAGCGTAAATGTGAAGTGAATAAAGCTGGAGAGACTATAACAAAAAAATCGGGCGCGGTGACGATAAGCAAACGAACAACACCTCTTGGTGGCCTTTGACATTGACGCAATGAATGGCGGGGTCGATTCGAGCTAAGATTTCGTCACGTCATACTGTAAATTTTATACCTGGCGTCGTTGATCATCGTCGTCAGGTGAGAACAGCCCATCGGTATGAGAAGAAACAAAAGAGATACGTTCAGTCGTTTTTGGTTTGTTTTTTTTTTGTTTTAACTCTTCGTGAGTGAAGTATAAATTCAACTCCCATTATCATCAAACATATCTATGATTCCTTCATGCCGACATGTAAACACAGCCATCTACAATTCTACATTACAGGGCCGTGAGTAATCGATAATAATTCACATCTTTTCCGCATTTTTTTTTTCTCTGGAGGTCTCTCGGCTAAATAATTGGTGTGCGTGATCCGAAGAAATGTAATACTCATCTCTATTCTTTTCCTTGTGGGATATGGGCGATTAGGCGTCGATCCATCATCTCAATTAAAACGGCACGAAAGCCTCTTGTCATTGTTCTTCCTCTACGATATTGGGAAACCGTCAACTCAGAAATGTTTATCGATTCTTATTAATTTTCTAATTCTCCTTGCCCGTTTTATTCTGTTATGTCCGAGCGCGTCGTAGGTGGTCAATTGGCCATCTAATAAATTCGTCTGCCGATTTACCATTATAAATATTGATCGCCCAATAATATATTTGTCGTAGGTAAGCAACACCCTTTAACAGTTCGATTCGAAGCGTTATCATAATTAGTCACGCGAGGAAACCATTAAGAAAACAAGGATTGGGAGCCAACCAGTGCTTGTTAGTCCAACCGGGACACGTCGAAATTCTGCGTGTTCTGTACTACATTTAATTCATTTTAAATAATGATATGCATACGAGTTAGCGGTAAAGTTGAGCAAAAGGTGTGTACATGTTTCAAAAGAACGAAAAATTGAAACAACGATAAAAATTATCTTGTAGAAATTAACGAAAAGATAAGAAACAAGTTGGCGTTTGACGACTGCGTGTAGTGCGTGATGATGATAAAGAACAGACGGGATGTTTCCGGTGTGCTAACCTTTGATTTTTAGGTGCAAGTCTTTATGCAATTTTCTGATCTTTATGCCAACATGACGATGTATTTTTATATTTTCTATTCTCTTACAATGACATTACTTCTTAAAACTATTAGGTTCCACGTCCACGCAGCTTTCTTTATATGGAATCCGACTCAAGTCCAAGTTTCTGTCCTGTCCAAGTCTGAGATTTCAACTGAGCTCGGGTTCTTATTCATTTCATTAATTCTCAACAATTACATGTACTAATTAGCAATGAAACTGAGCAAAATGTGTATTAATGTTATATAAATGATACGGAAACTCTTGAGTTAACGTTGCAAATGAATTATCTGTAGGCAAAATAAGAAAACAATTGTCGTTTGACCATGGCGTGATGACGATAAAGAACGAAACAATGTATATACGGTGTGCTAACCTTGGATTTTTGTTGTACAGTAGACTTTGTATTTCTGATCACTACGTCAACATGACCAATGCATTTTTTCTCTTGTCTGCTTGTGCCTAATATGATATGCTCTCTTTAAACAAATGGCACACTCGATACGTGTGATAGTTAATAGTTATTGCTGGAAGTTGGAACGATCGAGAATATTCCTATTTAGACCAGATAGGACAAAGGTGAAGAATTTCGAAACCTTTTTTTTGCGGACAAACGTTAAATTTTTTTTTATGGGGGGGGGGGCAGTAAAAAAAACAATTGAATACATTAAAAATTTAAATTAAACAATTCTAAATTCTAAGACATTTGAAAGTTGTGCGCATTTGTTTTTCCTGAGATCATGCTGAGACTTTCTCGCACTCAAGCCATCTTTTGGTGACTATTATAACCTTCTCCAACCAACTTAAACTGAGCGTGACGTAAAAAAATAATGAAAAAAATCCACAGGAAAGTCAAACACATGACACAGGGCTTTAAAGAAAAAATGCTACCGGTACAGAATTTGTGTTAAAAATAAAAAAAAACTTCGAAAAGCTTATGAGGCGGAACTCTGCACTGCTTTTGCCTCAAAACTGCAACTTTTCAAAACTGCCGTAGCCTATTATCAATTTCACCCCGTACAATGTACACAAGTATGGTATAAACTAATTCACTAAGACATAAGAAATAATGCCGAATACATTGGGGGGAAGTAAACAGCAGAACTTGTAAATGGAGCAGTCCGTTCATTCAAAAGACTGTTGACTTCACCGAGTTCCGTACCAGCTGTTTAATGGTTTAAACCGTTGCGACTGTTAAAGCTTAAAGGGTCCGTGCAGCGGTAGACGTCGTTTCTTTGTAGACGTATACGTAGGCTATGTTGGACACCCACCCCGTATTGATCCGGATTGTCGAGAACAAAACTCTTGGGAGGGAGCGGAGGGGGAGGATTTATGATGTAAATACAGAAATACTGCGCTACCAGTTTACTAGAACAGTTATCGGTGGTGGTGGATGGGGTTTGGGACATCACAACAAGCCCATGTGAGTCATTAGTCTAGACATCTGAATCGGCGTAATGCCGGCAGATATAGGGGAAACGGGTAGGTTTGAAAATTGTGGGGCTACTTTCTGACCAATCCGGATCCCCGATTCGTCGACATTACCATATATGGAAAACAATGCCCAAATCAGCATTGCCAGGTTGCTTCCACTCTCTCGAACCAACAGTTTTTCAATGATTCAAAATATTTAATGCTGCTTTTAATTGATAAAAATAATGAAAACATACATGTTTTAAATGTTACAATATAAATTACTCATCAGAAACTTGAAATTCAAATAATTTTTAGAAAAAATTTCGTTTGTCTGGAACACTTGGTTTATGCGTCATAGACCTTTCCCTCCCTCTTCCCTCTCTTCCCCGTCCCTCTTTTCAAAAAGCTTTTTGCCTTCACAAGCTCGCCAACCGGCTACTCACCAACAAGCACTTTTCTCTCGGTAAGTTTCGATTCATCATGTCTCGGATAAAATTTGCATATTTTTGCTGGATAAAGACGGCAATTCGTGTTGCAACGTAATTTTGTACAACCATCACTGTTTGCATCTGGATAAAGGAGAATTTGACACTTGCCATAACAAACCAATTTTCTCAGTCTGATGCTTGATGACGCCTCTTGATAATCGAGGGTTCACAATTGTTCTTGAGCTGTGTTTGACACTATTTCTTTTATCATTTCTTTTTTAGCCAAATTTTATAATCTAGTATCAACGTTGTGAGATATTTTGTTAATAGAGGTCCAATTTTAAAAGCAAAGTAAAAACACTCGAATTCAAGTAGATTAGCTGTCAAGTAAAATCTTAACATCGCTTTATGTGATGTAACGGTCTTCAAGAATTTTTGTCATGTGTTGCAGAGCAAGACCCTCAAAGGCATCTCTGGTTTCGGCGCTCGTAGTACGTACACGCACGAGATTTACCCGAGTGTAACCGTGACTGTTAATGTTAAAAAGAAAAGAAACGGAGATTCTATAGAAATTCGCTTCCGCATTTTTTCTGTAAAGAAATAATAGTTAAACTTTTGAGGAGGTTCTTGTACAATTTCTGTCAATTTTTTCTTCTTTGTAAGAGTTCAAACTTCAAACTAAAAGTATGGCTTCTTAAATAGTGAGGGAATTGCAGGGTGAAAGTCTAGTCTGCTGATGTTCTGGGAAAAAGAAACCGAGTCTCTTGTCCATTGGAGCATTCTCGATTCCGTTGGTCAGTCTTCCCGACTAGATCTGTACTTAGATTTTTGTTTGTGACCACCGACTGATTATACATCTTTTTTTTTTTTGTTGCGATTCCAGAATAACCAACTAACCAACACAAAATGTGTGACGACGAAGTTGCTGCATTGGTGGTTGACAATGGCTCGGGAATGTGCAAGGCGGGCTTCGCAGGAGATGACGCTCCTCGTGCCGTCTTCCCTTCCATTGTTGGACGCCCTCGCCATCAGGGTGTCATGGTATAAATAATTTTAAAAGAAATCACGAACTTTTTTAAACACTGCAATCTTTTTCTCTGTGTAGGTGGGCATGGGCCAAAAGGACTCGTACGTTGGTGACGAGGCCCAATCAAAGCGTGGTATTCTTACGCTTAAGTATCCGATCGAGCACGGAATTGTCACCAACTGGGATGACATGGAGAAGATTTGGCATCACACTTTCTACAACGAATTGCGTGTCGCACCCGAAGAACACCCCGTCCTCCTTACTGAAGCCCCCCTCAACCCCAAGGCCAACCGTGAGAAGATGACCCAGGTATGAAAAGTGTTCACGACTTGATCGCAGTAAAGGTGCAATAATAAAACGTTTGTCGTTTCGACGTTTAGATTATGTTCGAGACCTTCAACACCCCGGCCATGTACGTCGCAATCCAGGCCGTGTTATCGCTGTACGCTTCCGGTCGTACCACCGGTATCGTGCTCGACTCCGGCGACGGCGTCTCTCACACTGTTCCGATTTACGAAGGTTACGCCCTTCCTCACGCTATCCTCCGTTTGGATTTGGCTGGTCGCGATTTGACCGATTACTTGATGAAGATCCTAACTGAGCGCGGCTACTCCTTCACCACCACTGCGGAACGAGAAATCGTTCGTGACATCAAAGAGAAACTCTGTTACGTCGCCCTTGACTTCGAGCAGGAAATGGCCACGGCCGCTTCATCCACTTCTTTGGAGAAGTCTTACGAGCTACCCGACGGTCAGGTCATCACCATTGGCAATGAGCGTTTCCGTTGCCCAGAGGCAATGTTTCAGCCCAGCTTCTTGGGTATGGAATCTTGTGGGATCCACGAGACGACCTACAATTCCATCATGAAATGCGACGTCGACATCCGTAAGGATCTCTACGCCAACACCGTCTTGTCTGGAGGCACCACGATGTACCCAGGCATCGCTGACCGTATGCAGAAAGAGATCACTGCTCTGGCGCCTTCCACAATGAAGATCAAGATAATTGCCCCGCCTGAGCGTAAATACTCCGTCTGGATCGGTGGTTCCATCTTGGCCTCTCTGTCCACCTTCCAACAGATGTGGATTTCCAAGCAAGAGTACGACGAGTCTGGACCTTCTATTGTCCACCGCAAGTGCTTTTAAGTCAACACTAAATTTGAGGAACGTTAACCCGACAGCTGCATCGCTTCTCAAAACAACAACCAAAAACAACATTGCTGCAACTGCACTAAAACTATGCGGCGCGTTATTTTCCACTCTCATTCCACTCTCTCGATGCCCGTTTATTTTCGAATCAGGCAATAATTGTCTAATTTTCTATTCTTGGCTGGCAACTGTTCCAACACTCTTCTCCCTCCGTTCCATTATTCACTGTAATATGTACCATGTGGACGTGGGCTGTATTATTAATAACAACTATTCCAACAACTATATCCCCTATTTGATCGCTAGTCGTTTGCGATCCCTCGTCACCCACCTCTTCCATGTCCTTCCAATTGCATTTTTTCTGTCTTGACTAGGACCAATACAATATTAAATTCCCAGAGCGCGTTCGCTGGAATTTTCTTTGTTTGAAATTACGTGAAGTTACATGCTGTCATTTTATTTCACACGGTAGTTTGAGAAACGGTAATTTTGTCTATTTTTCTTTTACGTTTAATGTTTTCTGGACACTGGTTTTGAGTATTTTTTAACGTCTTGAAACGACATATGTTTGAAATTTCTGAAAACTGGATTTTTCTAAGCATTTTGTTCCCGATATGTATTCATCCAGAGCCATTTACTTTGGTTATCGGTCTCTTATGGCGGAAGATTCTCTCGGAGGCGGTCAACACAAACTTCGACCGAGAACGGACTATGCTCTGATCTCGATGTTCCGAAAAACGGATCCTCTAGCGGGGAAAAACGGATCATAGTCCTATCGGGCCTCTGGGGCTCTGATGAACATCTGGCCATTCCAACCCACTGGATTGATGATAAAATCAGGGATAAAATTTTGAAGGGGGTGGGGGGACGGAATAATGGCCGACTGGATGAACCATGAATGCCGCGCGGGCGGCGCGGCTGAGAAAAACTATTTTTGTTTATCGCTGATTTTAGCTCTAGTCTTAACAAATAAAATACGAGCGATATGCCAAAACTTTAGCTTTAATTAACTTTTCGGAAAATAAATAATTTAGCCAATGCTAGCTATTTTGATTATTATAGGGATTATGATGAACTTAAAAATGATTCCACTTATTGGAAACGATAGGTTATAAAATGCTCTATGAAATAATAAAAAATGGGAGGGGGAGGGACTTATTTTTTTCCAAGTAGGCTGCTTTTTAAATAGTTTGCAATATTTTAAGTAATGGGAAAATATTAATTAGGATATCCGATTAAGTATTTTCCTCAACTTTAAGTTGTTTTATCTTACTGACTTTTATCTTACTTACGGGTTTACAGCTGCTAGATGACATTGCAGTAGTGACATAGTGTTGTTACACATCCACCAGGGGACAGAGATTGTTGTCAAGCAGGAATTCAAGACGACGACAAAAGCTTATGGAAGCCTTTAACGTTGAGACCGATATAACTATAGTAAATGGCTAAATGCCTCTGATTCATCTAGCTGTCGAATTTTCAAAGTTAATCCCGCCATTCCGTCCCCTCCCCCCGAATCAGCGTAGTTTTTACTTGAGAGATTTTCATACGCCATATTAGCCAACTGAATGGACTAGTTTAAGCCTGGAGTAAAGAACTACTAGGGGACTCATCCCTAAGGCGATCGGCTCTGGAATGGATACCAGCGCCACCACAAACGACTATAGTTGTTTGTCCAACAGGGTCTTCGCGAGACGTTTCAACCCATAGTGCTGCTAGTGCATGAAGCATAACCTATCCGGTTTGCGAACGCACTCGCACGCTGCCCCCTGGTAGATCTGTAGCGAAGTACAGATGTATGAAATTCACTGAACAAGTCAAAGTTAAAGTCTTAAATCAACTTTGTAATTTGTATGTGAGCTGTGTTGATGCTCCGTAACGTCATTACGTTTAAACGGAAACCACCCGTAAACGGGGTGCGTTCGCAAACCGGGTAGGGTACGCATCATGCACTAGCACTATAGCCTACTCGATGGACTAGTTCAAGCCCGAAGTATGGGAGTCAAAAAGTGACGCAGCCCTCGGGCGAAAGGAGCTTACTTTCGAATGGACACTAGCGCCACTACCAACGATCTTAAGAACTTCATTGATCGTTTGTCATATCTACTTAAATAACGTTATCATGGTATAGATGTTATACCATTGAAAAAGTAGTAGTCGAGCAAAAAATCGTGTGCAGTTTACGCCGATGCGCACCACAGCGGCCGATAGCAGAACCTAGATTGTTATTACGCTTGACAACCTGTACAGTCAAGATCCTTTGTTCGACAAAAAGGCCTTGTTCGACTGTTGTCGAACAAAGGATCTTGACTGTACAGGTTGTCAAGCGTAATAACAATCTAGGTTCTGCTATCGGCCGCTGTGGTGCGCATCGGCGTAAACTGCGCACGACTTTTTGGCATGTCTACTACTTTTTCATTGGTATAACATCTATAGGGCTGTTCGACATCTTTTTTAACATTTTTTGCCATCGTGGCAACGCAGCAACTCATGTATTTTCTGTCTGCTACAAGTGACTTGTGTAGTTCAAATATGATTTTTTTTTAATAGTGATAGTAAAGGGGGTTGTTTAGAAGTTATGATGTGTTTTCTTTATATATTAGTTCGTTATAGTGTTAGTGTTTAACTATGTCACTGTCTACTCTAATTATGCCAGTGGAATTACAAATGTTTAACAGTGATTGTCCATATTGTATTCCTAATTCTCTGTGGAAACACGGTTTAGACTGTTGTAACAGAACGCTCGGTCGACTCCCGTTTTTCTGTTACTTTCTCTTTCTACAAGACAATCTCTAACGTCGACTACTAGATGTCGCTTCCGCTATTCTCCATCTCATACCAGAGGAGGCTGCTACCATTTGAATCTGCCGCCAACTCGCCCCATCTCTGCCGCCAACTTGCCCCATCTGCCGCCAACTCGCCCCATCTCTGCCGCCAACTCGCCCCATCCCTTTCCCTTTTTACTATCCCCTTTCCCTTTTCGCTATATTAACTTTAGGCATACTTTTATCTTTTATGACACTATATAAATATATTTTCCTTTTTTCTTCAACGCTTTTCAATAACAAACTCCCTTTTCGTCCGTCTCCGCTCTTACCATGTCTTAACGTGTCTGCTAACGTTTCCCTATACTATCCTCTCTAGGCCTAAACATGTCTGCTCCCTATACTTCTCTAGGCCTATGCTAACCGTGCAGCCAGAATTAGTATAAAAACTGTATGTAAATGTTATTCTGTACTGCATTCTCCCACGACATTCACACTACCATTGTGTTCCAGTCGCACTCTCCTTTTTGGTATTGTATTAGTTATATTTTTCCCTTGTGCTCAGTGCCTGTTATTTAAGCTAAGTGCCATTTCCAACTGTAGCTACCTCGAAACTTGCCGTTTCTCGACAAGCCTAACCGCTCAGCCCGCTACCACATTTTCTCCATACAAGTAGTATTCTCTCACTTATTTATCGTCCCCCTATTTAATATTATTAGTTCACCTTATTGTATGATCTGTCCGTTATCAATACATTGTTTAGCCTTAATTATTCCCGTTGGTCTTAGACACTTCACTTTGACATTGTGAGTAAATTCGCCTCATAGTATTTAAGTTCTTCGTATCGGTGACACAATGATTCCGTTGTGTCGACCTTTACACTGTTGTCCAATTGTTCCAAAAATTGCTCCCTCAGATATCTTCATATATCTTGTTGAAACAAAAAGCACACCCTAACTTCTAAACAACCCCTTTTCTATCACTATTTTTCAAAAAAATTCATATTTCGCAGAACTGCACAAGTCACTCGTAGCAGACAGAAAATACATGAGTTGCTGCGTTGCCACGATGGCAACAAATGTTAAAAAAGATGTCGAACAGCCCTATAGGATTTATGGTAGGCGTTGATGAGAGAGCGAAAATTGGACGAACACTGGAATATTCTGAATTGACAACTCTGGCCGGGTGTGTAACTAGAGGGGTTACTTTAACATGGGCCCTTATATGAGTACCATATTCAAGGCATTGGCAATTGTTAGAGTTTTTTGTAATCAGGAAAAATCGGAATTGCATGTAGAATTAATTGTTTGTACTAGCTCATTAAATTAAACTAAGCTTAAAAATTTATAAATATTTTTTTGTACTGAAAACGGTTGAACCTATGCGAAACATAACACCTAAGTTTGAGCACAGTTGCCGGTATTAATACTTTGTTCAAAATCGGGGAAATTTACACACCGGCCTTTCCACATCTTGCAAGTGTCGTCACCGTTGTAACTTCCCAAAGTACTCCCTATTTGCTATGTCAAGGAGTTCCATAGGTGAAGTGGTTATAGTATCGGTTCTCGGCCCAAAAGGTCATATAGTTCGGTACACATGAGAATTGTGTCTCGCAAAGGCCAGGATCGGGAGAGAGATAACTCTACCGTGTCGGTTTTGCCACTAGACTGTCGTCTGGATCGCTTTGTCCCGGGAAAGAAAATTCCATTCAAATGTCCATTTTGATCGAGAAAAGTTTTTATCTCGTGGAGCCACCTACACCAGAAATCAGTGATGAGATTTTGAGCTGCTCCCCATCCTTTGGTGGAAGGTTTTTCTGACAAATCGATGACGCCCAGAGGGTCATTCGGATTTGCTTTCTAGGAGAGTAAAATGATTGGGGGTTAACGGAATTGGATCTTGCGGGTCGACCGGAAAATATTCGAGAGGGCGTTCATTCATAAGCGTTGCGACCCCGATTAAGGCAGACGACATAATTTTGTTGGACACCGTCCGGCCGTCAAGAATGATGCGTAATGCGGATTTTGCGGAAAGAACAAGACGTTCACATGAACCGCCAAAGTGCGGCGCGACGGGAGGAGAGAAATGCCACTCAATGTCGCGATTCGCCAAATTTGATTCGATTCTGTCTTGATTGAACCACGCCAAACCTTCGGAAATTTCCTTTTCACCTGCGAATAAATTTGTGCCATTGTCGCTACATACAACGCCAGGGCAACCACGCATGTTGGTGAGTCACCAGAAAGCGAGAAGAAACGAGTCGGTCGAAAGTGTTGTGTGGTGTGGTGTAGTGTAGTGGTGTAGCTTAGTTTAGTTTAGCATAGCAGTAGCTAATAAATAAATAATAACAAGAAAACAACAGATAGGGTTTTACTCACATATATTAACACCACGCGGAAGTGGCCAGGTAAACGCCTCAACCCTTCCTTAGACGACTCAAACGAACGTAAGAGTCTTACAGTGTGTTACTCACACAAATACGTACGTCTCCAACAGGAGACAGAACAAGTGACGACAAGAGAGACAAGGTGACAACCGTGAGACAACTGTATGCATGTAAAATTTATTTATATAGCGCACTTATCATGCAAGCATGCTACAAATGACGTTGAAGTACAGTCATCGGTTATTGGAACAAAAAATTTCATTGGAAAAATGCGATACGGAGGAGGTGGGTCTTTAGTTTCGATTTGAACGGCAATTAGCGATTAATTTTGAAATTTTCCAGACTCATCTGCTCGCCCACTCGCTCAAGGCTGCTCGAACTCTTTTTTTCTCCACCGAAGTCCGTCAGTGTCGAGGTGACATGCGCGCATTATATTGTCTCGTCGGCGACCTCATGGGTTCAACGACCAAGCCATCACTTCCCACTCGCTCGAGTGACCAAGAAGTTGCAGACGACCTGAACCAGTTTTTCTGCTCCAAGGTCTCTGCTCTCACATCGCGCTTTCACTCCGACACTGGTTCTCCTCGCTGCTCACCGCAACCAGCTACCAGCTCCTTCGTCTCCACTCATGGATACGACATGCAGTTGCTCCGCTTTGTCCCGGTTTTGAGCGACGATGTTACCAAACTCATCAACTCTTCCAAAACGACGTCCTGCAGCCTTGATCCTCTTCCCACACAACTGGTGAAAAAATTTGTCCACCTTCTCGCCGGTCCGATTTCTCTCATCATCAACTTATCCATCACTACTGGCTGCTTTCCTTCCACCTTAAAGCATGCTGTCATCACACCCCTCATCAAGAAGCCTGGACTCGACCCTGAGGATCTCGCCAACCATCGACCGATTGCTGGACTCTCCTTTCTTTCGAAGTTGATTGAAAGTGTAGTCCACCGCCAACTCTCTACTCATCTTGGGGCTTTCAACCTTCTTCCTGATCGTCAGTCTGCCTATCGCACAAATTACTCCACTGAGACAGTGCTTCTTGGACTCTACAATGACCTTCTCTGCACTGTCGATGCCGATCAGGCCACTGCCGTCTGCTTCCTTGATCTGACAGCTGCCTTTGATACTATCGATCACACCATTCTACTCGACTCTCTTTCAACTCGTTGTGGCGTTGCAGCCGATGCCCTACTCTGGTTTGCATCTTACCTTTCTGGTCGCACCCAGTGTGCTCGTGTCGGTGACTGCTTCTCCTCGAGTGTTCCAGTTCCTTATGGTGTTCCTCAAGGCTCCGTCAATGGTGCAATCCTTTTTATTTTTCTGGTTTCTGCCCTTCCCGACCAAACCGCAACTGATGGCGTCATTATTGATCAGTATTCTGATGACACAAATGGCCGAACCACCTTCCAACTACACTCTAAAACCAACCACTCTGACCAACGGGCTGCTATCGCAAACCTTAGTCACTGGACTTGTCGCACTGATCGATGGCTTTTTGATCAACATGTCATCCTCAACCTTTCTAAGTGTCTTTTCTTCTACGCCTTCTCACCTCATCAAGACCACAAACTTGCCCCTCTACCGTTGGAAATGGGCTCCGGCATTCTTCAACCGTCTGCTGAAGTCAAACACCTTGGCGTCACTTTTGATTCTCATCTTTCGATGTCCTCCCACATTCGCAATATTTTTCGGTCCTCTTTCTTTCACTTGTGGCGTATTGGCAAAGTTCGGCGCTTTCTTGATCCTCTTACTACAAAGTGCCTTGTTCAGTCTCTTGTCCTCTCTTGACTATGCCTGTTCTCTCTTCGCTGGTCTTCCTGGCACTTTGCTCTCTAAGCTGCAGCGCGTGATAAATGCTTCCGCTCGTCTCATGATGCAAGACGGGCGCGGGGAACCAGGAGGGAGGTAGTGCTAGAGGACCTTAAGGATCGTGCTGGGGTGTAAAAGGAAAGAAGAGAAGAAAGATAGACGGGTTCGAATGGGGGAGAGAGACGACAGCGGAAGGCGAGAGTTGTGGCTTTGAAATTGATGCTTGACGGGTAACCATTTTAGTTCCTTGAGGGGTGGAGTGGCACCGTCACGCTTGGATCTGCGCAGGATGAGCCGGGCAGCAGCATTTTGGACCCTCTGTAGGCAAATTATGGTTTTGTCGGGTAAGCCGGCGTACAGGGAGTTGCAGTAGTCAAGGCGCGACATCACGAATGCGTGAACGAGAGCTTTTGTGGCTGACTGGTCAAGGAAGCGACGAATGCGGGCGATGAGCCTGAGGTGGTAGAAGGCTGATTTTGCGGCACTTTTTACTTGGCGCTCCATTGTAAGCCCAACGTCGAATAGGACTCGGGGACTAGGTTGCGACATTTGGTTACCGGGGAAATTTCCAAAGAGCCAACCGTTAACGGGGTGTCGGGGAGGAGGTGAAGTTTATTTTTAGGCGCAGCGAGGAAATAGACGGTCTTGTCGATGTTGAGTTTGACTCGATTTTCGAGGTAGAAACGCTCGCAGTTGAGGCACCATTTGGAGAGAAGAGAGAGAGGTGGTGGGCTGGGATGAAGGAGAGGGATTTTTAGCAAGAGGTAGTCTAATTCGGGCTTGAGTGTCGTCAGAAAAAAACCGTCAATGATGACGCCATCGGTACCTGTCACTGAAGGAAGCTGGCAGATATAGATGGCGAACAGCAGAGTCCCGACCAGAACTGAGCCTTGGGGAACTCCGAAACGGATGTCGATCGTCTGGGACGAGACGCTGCCGATCTTGACAACTTGAGTTTGGCAACGGAGGTAGAACGTGAACCAGCTAAGTGCTGGGCCAGTGAGGCCGCAGTATCCGTTCAGGCGGTCTAGCAGGACTTCATGGTCGATAGTGTCGAACGCGGCCGACAGGTCAAGGAGGACTATTGCGGTTCCGTTTCCGTCGGCGGCGGTGTTGAAAAATAAACAAGGTACATTTTTTCTCAGCAAGGGACTCTCTATATTCATATGGCTCTCCCATAGTGGCAGTTCTTTTGTCACAAATACACATAGCATATATAAACAGTTGCACACAATGAATACAATCATATATATATATATAACTAAGGACAAGAGCAAAACATGTACACATACATATGTATACACATATATACCTGTGGGTTGATCAATATGTTAGATAAGAAACCTGAGAGTACTTATACTTTCTTGGAGAGCTTTTTAGTCGTAACTAGTATAGGTGACTGTCAAAGAGAGAGAGAGAGCGGAGACAAGAGAAAGGTCTGAGCTGAGCGTCTGCTTAGATTAGGGAAGGGGTGGTCACATTTGATCTTGCCTGATTTTTGCTGATCGCGAACAAAGAAGTATTTTACTTCAATGTGTTTTGTTTTTTGATGGTGCTCGGGATTTCGGATGAGGCTTATTGAGCTCTGGTTATCGCACAAAATTTGGACGGTCTTTACTTCGCTGTTCTTGATTTCCGAGAGTAACCGCTGTATCCAGATGGCTTCTTTTGCTGTCTCGCAAGCCGCTAAAAATTCTGACTCTGTGGTAGACAGAGAGGTACACCGCTGACGTCGACTTGCCCACGATACTGCTCCACCTTGGTAGATGAAAACATATCCGCTTGTGGACTTTCGCGCATCTAAATCTCCTGCATAGTCAGCGTCTGTATAGCCGGTCAAGTCGTCTTTTGCATTCCCGTTGAAGCAAAGTCCATAGTGAGATTTTCCATGTAGATAGGAGAAAATCCGTTGAACACCTTTCCAATGAGCTGGTCCTGGATTTTGGCAATATTGGGCGACTTGGCTCACCGCAAAGGCAATGTCAGGGCGGGAAAGTACCATTATATACATAAGACACCCTACAGCTTCGCGGTAAGGGACTGCTGTCATCACTTCGGCTGCTGTCTCATCAGCGGGGCACATGAGCGACGTGAGTCGGCCGTTTGGATCTGCTGGTATCACTTTTGCGTTACATTCAGTGATATTGAATCTACATAAGAGTAAGAGAAGAACCATTTATAGTGATAACCAACCAAAAAAAAAAATTATGTAGATAGGAGAAGACACTGTTATACCTTTTTAACATTTTCAGTATTAGATGATGCTGGCTTACATATATGTTGCGCTGGCTTCGATCTCTGACGATATCCAATCCAATGAAGCGATCTACTGGTAGGCATCGAATTTGAAAATGAGTTCCAAGGTACTCAGTAATTTCCGTGAGAAGGGGTTTTCTATTGCTCATTACTAATCCGTCGTCAACATAGATTGCAACAATCGTCACTTCTCCATTTTGATGGCGGAATAGTACGCATGGGTCGGCTGAGATTTGTGTTAGGCCAAATTTCAACAGGAAATCGTTAAATTTGGTTTGCCATGCCCTTGGTGCCTGCTTCAGGCCATATATGCATTTTTTCAATTTGCATACGTAATTTTCTTGATCCTTGTCGACATAACCTTCTGGTTGTTCCATATACAGTTCCTCTTCTAGTTCACCATAGAGGAACGCTGTTGATGTCCAACTGCAACATATCTAGATAGATCTTCTTTACTAGCTATGGCTAGGATTAGTCGAAGAGAAGTGTGCTTCACTACAGGAGCGAATGTTTCGTTATAATCAATACCTCTTCTTTTGCTGTAGCCCTTGGGTACCAGGCGAGCTTTGTATCGGGTTGCGACTTCATTGTGACCTGGTTTGATCGTAAAGACCCACTTGGTTCTTATTGGGGTTTGATTTGGTGGAAGTGGTACTAGCGTCCATGTTTCGTTTTCAATTAAAGACGAATATTCTTCGTCCGCTGCTTTTTTCCACTGGGGTGCCTCCTCGGATGAAAGCGCGCCTTTGTAGGTAACTGGTTCTTCGGGGTGATCGTCGTATTCCTCCATTGAAACAAAGCTTACGTCTCGTTTTTGATTTTCAATTCTTCTTGAGCGTCGTATCATATTGTCTGGTCTGCCGACAGCTGGTTCGTTTTCGATTGGTGTGTCTTCAAGTTGGTCATCAAACTGCACTGCATCGTGAACTGGGACGTCGACATCTGGAATTTATGCTGGTGGGTCGTTCGGTATTTCTGCTTCAGGGTCTGCGTCTACTCGTTCTTGGTTTTCCATTTGACAGACTGGTAGCATGACACGGAGAAAGGAGACTTCAGAGTCAAGTTCGGGGTCGCATTATGTCTTCTCCGGGATGACGTGCTCGTCAATCCTAACATCACGGCTGATCTTTACTGTGCGAGTTGCTGGATCCCAGATTTTGTAAGCTTTAGATGTGTCACAGTATCCAACTAGGATTTCTTCGATACTTTTTTCATCAAGTTTCTTCCTCTTTTCATCCGGGATATGAATGAAAACTTGTGAGCCGAATGCTTTGAGGTGTGACAGATCCGGTTTTTCTCCGAACCAAATTCCATATGGGGTAGCCTGGGTTAAAGGTGCACAGAGGTATTATTATTATTTTTTTTTTCATATTTATGTTGTGATTTCATATGCAACCATGCAACCCTAGATGGCAGCACCCTAGATGGCAGCACTCGTGAAGCGGGAGATTCCTCGGCCTTCTCTCATCTACTGTATAGGCCCTTCCGTTTCCCTCTTTCACTTCTCTCCTGGCACCACGCTGACAAGCAGCTCTCAAAGACCAGCTCTAGTAGCTGGCGGGTTTTTGTTTAAGTTGCTTCTCAGCAGCTATCTCTGTATCGAGAACCATTTACATTGTGTCCTGAGTTTTGATTTCCAATCTGATTTACCTTTTCACGTTCCTGGCGTAAATTGAATTGATCTGTTTCTTCTGTTTGTATTTCATCCGAGTCCATTGGACTCAGGTAATTATATATTTATGTTCAATCCATGTCATATGACATGAAGCCCACATTGTGGAAGATTATTGTGTTACATACCTATGTAATTGAAAAGCCCACATGCTGGCACAAATCAATTCCTGTTACAAATACAGAAGCCTAGTTGAGCAAATATCTACTCTTATCCTTGTCTATTTCCAACAATTTATACATATAAAAAAAACTTACTGTTTCAGTACTTGAAAACACTCGATTTCGTATGTAGTTTGAATAATTGGCAGCTTCGGCCCAAAGTTCTAATGGGACCTTTAAAAAAAACATGTTGGCTGATAGTTTGGCTTTGTTTTCTTAAAATAAAAAAAAGTTTTGCGTGTACCTTTCTGTCAAATAGTAGGCAGCTGGTTGACTCCATTTCGGTCCTATTATATCTTTCTGAAACACCATTTTGTTGTGGAGTATAGGCTGCGCTCATCTCGTGACGAATTCCTTCTTTGTCCAGCCAATCGCTGAAACTTTTTCCTACATATTCACCTCCTCGGTCAGTTCTTAGGGTGTTAACTGATTTTCCTTTTTCGACACGTAACCTGGCTGCGTAATTCTTAAACTTCTCTTCCACTTCGGATTTGTGTTTGATGAAATTGATTACAGTCCATCCACTGTAATCATCCTTGAAGATCACATAGTATCGCGATCCTCCTGGTGAAGCCACTTGTATTGGTCCGCATACATCTGAATGTATGAGTTGTCCTATTTCATTGGCTCGATTACGACCGGATGGGAATGGTAGTCGAGTCATCTTCCCTTTCATGCAGTCTGCACAGAGTGGTGCTGATGTGTCACTGCAGACTTCAAGATTTAGGCCGTTGACGCTGCTTTTTCTTGAAACATCTTTTGAATGGTGTTGAGGCTGACGTGGCAAAGCCGTTCATGCCAAAGTTTGAGAGTTGCCTTCTTATTTTCCGCTATAATCCAAAGAAAGAAGAAATGATGGTAATACAGATCCAAAAAAAAACTTATTGATTACTAAATGTTTACCAGTCAGTGATCTTTCCTTTGGAACAACCGTGATGTTTAGGTGATACAGGCCTCTTCCGGCTCGCTGGCCAACCATAAAAGTGATTCCATGGCGAGAAAAATAGACTTGCTGGTTGTTAAAGTGAATTTCAGCACCGTTTTCAGTTGCTGTGCCGATTGAAAATAGATTGGTTCCGAGGTCTGGTACAGAAAGTGCGTCTTTTATTAGTCCAGATCGAGTTATTCCGTCTACTGTAGTTTCGATTCTGATGTTGCCTCGTCCGCGGACAGGAAGAGAGACACCACCTACTCCAGAGACAGTCCAGGTCCCTGTATCAATCATCTCGAGTGTGTCGAAGAATTGCTGTTGGTCCGACATGTGGGACGTGGCACCAGATCAGCGAAGAAATCGAGATTGCTTCGTGCAGAGAAACTTACGTTACGTTTTTCAGTAGAGATTTGAAGGCTGAAATCTTGGTTATTTCGATCTTCCTCATGTTCTGCCACGTGAGCATGCGATCCATTGTTGAGAGACTGCGATTTTTTCTCGTTTTTGATTCTAGTTCGACAGGTGGCAATGAAATGACCTTCTTCATGACAATAGTGACATTCTAACTTTCTTCTTTTTGCCTCTGGGGGCCCTCTCCAACCTCCTCTGCATCCTCGGTGTCCTCTGTGACCACGTTGGCTGCCTCTATAATTCTGTGGTCTCTCTCTGAAGGAGTTTTGTTGGTGGTGTGATGAGAAGAAGGCTTCGTCATCGGGATCACTTCTTCCATTGTTAAATCTTTTGTTTGTTCTTTCTTCTTTCAAAAGTCTGGTTGTGAGTAGGCTCACCGTTTTTTCGTCTTCACGCAGGCTGCCCATACCGACAGAAAGTTTCGAAAACTTGGTGGCAAGGTGCAAATAATCTTGTTTACGATGTCGATCTCAGGAACAGGTTCCCCTAGGTCCTTGAGCTGCTTTGCCAGTGATTCTATAGCAGTGATATGCTGCATTACTTCCTGACCAGAGTTGAATTGCAGCTGGAAATATTGTTGTTTCAGAAGATGTTTGTTGTCGGCAGCATTTTGCATGTACTGGTCAGATAGCCGTTTCAACATGCCCGATGCAGTTTCACAGTTGATGAGTGTATCTCTCATCTCCTCGTTTACAGTGGCATACAGAAAACCAATTGCAAGAATGTCCTTTCGATTCCATGCTGCAATGGCAGCTCCATTAGTAACCACACCCTCTTGGTCTTTCACTGTTTGGTGAGAATACAGAACATAAATTAGCTTGTAATTGACTGTGTTGTAGTTCATATCTTACTTCAGTCGGTTTGGTGGCGTTGTTCTCTACAATCTCTGTGAGGCCATGCTGACGAGACAGCAGCCATACTCCATACTTCCAAGATGGGTAATTCTTTCCATTAAACTTTGGGATGTGACTCACGTCCTTTGAAATGTTCTCTCCTTCTTGCTGGTTTGCATTTGCCATCTTGTTTATCTGCAGGTTCTGCGGACTGGGCCCATAACCTGTTGAAAAATAAACAAGGTACACCGTTTTTTCTCAGCAAGGGACTCTCTATATTCATATGGCTCTACCATAGTGGCAGTTCTTTTGTCACAAATACACATAGCATATATACAGTCGCGGCTGCAAGTTTGTATACCTTGTGCTCAAATACCCGCCTTTTTACTCTGTATTGGCGGATAGTCTTAGCCTATCGTAAAGAAAAGAGGGTGTTATTTATTCGCATTTTTCTTTGTTAACCCAAACCCCTCTACCCCCTCTTTACTTAACTCTACCCTTTAACATCACTAACTATTTTACCGCGATGCGGCAGACGCTTAAGCAACCCTTTTACCTGACGCCAAATGAATAGAGAATAAGGCTGATAGACAAATTCTATTAATTGCCACTATTCTGTCACGCCACCGTTTAATTCTAGAACTCTTGCTAATCAAGCGTTCGTAAATTTCATTTTGCGTTCCGTAAAAGGGTTGCTTAACCGTCTCCCGTTTCGCGGTAAAATAGTTAGTGATGTTTAAAGGTAGAGTTAAGAAAAGAGGGGGGTAGAGGAGTTTGGGTTAACAAGGAAAAATGCGCAAAAATAACAACCCCTTTCTCTTGTGATAGGCTCACACTACCCGCCAATACAGAGTAAAAAGGCGGGTATTTGAGCACAAGGTATACAAACTTGCAGCCGCGACTGTATACAGTTGCACACAATGAATACAATCATATATATATATATAACTAACGACAAGAGCAAAACATGTACACATATACCTGTGGGTTGATCAATATGTTAGATAAGAAACCTGAGAGTACTTATACTTTCTTGGAGAGCTTTTTAGTCGTAACCAGTATAGGTGACTGTCAAAGAGAGAGAGAGAGCGGAGACAAGAGAAAGGTCTGAGCTGAGACTGCTTAGATTAGGGAAGGGGTGGTAGATACTAGAATAGGGATAAACAGTAGTCTATTTATTATTTGTTAAGAAGGAATATTTTCAACAGGCGGCCCGTTGAAAATCGTCTCGCAGGCTTAGAAGAGCTGTTTCTGTGGAATAGTTCTGCCGGTAGGTGGATTGTCGGTCTGGCAGTATGTCGTGACGGGAGAGATGGTCGCTAAGTTGAATAAAGATCGCTCTCTCGATAAGTTTTGACAGAAAAGGGAGGTAAACTGGTCTGTAGCTGTTGGGGTCGTCGGGATCAAGATTAGGCTTTTTAAGTAGGGGAGAGATGGAAGCGTGTTTCAGTGCACTGGGGAAAGTTCCAGAGGAGAGAGATAAATTGAAAATGGCTGTTATCGGGGAGATGAGAAAATCGATAAAACGCTTCAGTAGTACGGTTGGAATTGGATCGAGGCAACAGAACTTATTTGGTGAAGAGGAAATTAGTTCGCGGACATCATCGGTGGTGAGCTGGCGAAAATCGGCTAGGTAGATGGATCATCGACTGGAGAAGGTGTGTGGGGCTGGGTGAAAGACCGACGTCGTCTGCTGCGGTGTCGAGGCTGAAACGATTTGAGACACCTTGGTTTCGAAGAAATTGGCTAGCTCGGCAGCGGCGACGGCGTCGGAATCTCTATTCGGTACGGCCCGGTTGGTCTGAGTGCCCATCAGAGAGTTGACAAGCGAAAAAAGATTCTTGCTGTCGCCCCGACAGTGGGCCACTTTTGTTGACACGTAGGACGTGCGCTCGGAGGCAAGCAGGTAGTTGTGCTGCCGTCGCTTGTCGCGGCAAAGTTCAAGATGGACAATGAGTCTGCATTTCAGCCAGGTCCTCTCTGCGTGACGCTTCGCTCGTTTTGTCTGCCGTGTTGCTTCCGTGATCCATGGGGCGGATGGGCGGAGAACGACGTTTTTCGTGACGACTGGTGCATGTTTGTCGATGAGAGAACGAAGACCATCCCTACTAACACAGCGATGTACCATGGATATGACTGCAGCGTACTCCCAAGGATAAGGGAGATACAAACAGCATATCCATGGAATGCTTCATGTTGATCCTTATTTCCCCTTCCCCGCACGTACCATTTGTATGTCCCTTGAATATACCGGTTTGTGTATACACAGTATCCTTAAATAACATCCATCTTTGCATAGGATTTCTGTTAGAAAATAAAAGATAAAAGTCTCACCCCAGATTTGAACTACTGACCTTCAATTCCGTAACTCATTTCTCTGACCACTTGACCACTTGTTCTTACAAACTAGGGACAAAGGTTTGGCAGTAATGGAAATTGAGATATTTTTTAGCTTTTTCGTCCATTGTGTACCTAATATGATTATCCTGTGATGCACATTCTGTGTATGTACCAAATGGTATCACAACATCATACCCCCGGGTATATTACTTTGACGTACAATCAGTATATTAATGAATATACGCTGGTGGATCTACGATGAATATTCTTTATTTGATCCCATCCTAGATCCGAATAAATTTATACCTACGCTATACTACCGCCCCCCCCCCCCCAATTGCGACCTGGATCTATTCATCCCATATTTACCTACATCTTACATTAAGTGGATGGGCCGTGTTAGTAGGGATCGTTGTATTGGGCGACGAGGCCGTCAAGAGCGTTGGACGGATCGGTGATGATGATCAAACGTTCGATGTCGTGGACGAAAGCTTCTGGGTCGATGTCGCGGAGCCGCCGGAAAGAGATCGGCATAGATGGAAAGCGTGGTGATCGGCAGGACAATGAGACAAGCACTGGTCGGTGGTCGCTGAAAAAGCCAAGAACACTTGTGCCACGTACGAGGTCGTCAGACGACCTAGTGAAAACAAGGTCGAGAATTGAGCCGCCTTCGTGGGGCGCTGATGTGACGAGCTGCGAGAGACCGAAGGCTTCGGTGCTGTCGAGTAATCGTTATGCCGCATCGTCAGGCTTGTCTCGGATATGCTCAGGTTGAAATCACCGACAATGAGAAGCTTGTTAAGGGCAATTTGTTCGAGGAGGGATGAGAATTCATCGCGAAACACAGAATGCGATGACGCTGGTGGTCTGTAGACGACGAGAAGGCGGATCGCAATGGGGAGGAAAGAGAGTGAGCAATCAGTTCGAACGAATTGAACGGTGGGTGGGAATGTCGACGGGCGCTGATGGTCGATTTGAAGATAACTGCTACTCCCCTCACCTTCTGGACGCTCAAGGTTGGTGAACAGCCGAGAATTCGGATGGACAGCATGCTGCAAGTTCGTGATCAATGTTTGTCAGTGTGAGCCAGGTTTCTGTGATGGCTAGGATGTCGGGTTGGGCGTCTAAGACGAGTTCGTTTAGAGCCTCAATTTTGTTGACGATTGATCGGGCGTTCAATAGACAGAGTTTGGCCGTCTGCGATGGTTGGTGTTGCTTCTGATCGGTTCGGTGTCTTCTCTTCTTGGGGCGCTTTGTTAGTCGAAACAGGCACATGCCGGAGAGGCGTAGGTGAATGAAACGACTGTGAGGGATGGACGGTGGCGCCGGCCGGTTGAACGACATCAGCTCCTCCCGTGAGAACTGGCGCAACATTGCACGTAAACAGTAGATAATGAGCCACTCAAAACTTGGAAAAAAGATGGGGAAAAACTGGAAGGAAAAAGGGAAAAAAGACAATAAGAGATGCACGACACTCTTACGTGTGGGAAACTGCACGAAAACCACTCCGAAACCACAAAAAACAATGAAATATTGAGAAAAACCGAGACTGATCTGTGGGTGCAGCCTGTTAGGGCGCTACCTGGCGGATCGTCAAACTGACACACCTGTTCGTTCGCTGGCCAGCTTACAACCGTCACGCCCTCACTCGGTAACAACTACATAGGCCCTTAGGGCACACACATACACATACATATATGGGGTGAGGAGACAACATTCGGCGCTTCCTGACTCGATTTGACAAATATATACAAGGGAAAAAACAAAAAAAAAAATACAATAAAAAACTATATAATCATGACAAGCGCAAACTCTGAAACTTGTCAAATCGATAATAAGGTTTAAGATCAGACAAGGTTAAAGTTTGTATTGTTGTTTAAGATTGGGCTCTAGAAAGCCGCAGACAATACTTACAAAGAAGTTGTAACACAATAGTTTTGTACGGACAAAACAATTCACGTCTTGATTAGAAGGGAACGAGTGAAGAAGAGACACACCAAGAAGTCGACACAGAGCAAGAGTAGTCGGCACAACTCGACGACGTATTGACGACTGCTCGAACACTGTCAAACGTCGGTTGCTGAGAGACCTCAAGGGGCCTTGGTTTGAGTAGTGTCTTCTGCTTCTAGGAAAGCGCATAAGTCTATACGCAGTAGGCTTCATTACTCCCCTTCATTTGAAACGGTATTAAAGGAATTACAAAGGTAGAATTTAGATTTCAGGATTAGTATTGAACAGGTAGACTGCTTAGTTATTAAGGCAAATGATTAAGATTGATTTGTGATTTTTGAGTAGACAGTAGCAAATGAATGTGCGCTTAGATACCAACTAATGGTACAGGGCCAACGCCGAGTCCGCATACACAAACCGAGAAAGTTCCAGCATCAACAGCTTTTGTTAACATGTCGGCCAATTGAGCTTTGGAGTTGACGTGTTTGATGCGAACGACTTTAGCTTCAACAAGTTAACGAATGTAGTGGTGGCGTAGGTCAATGTGCTTGGAACCTTTGTGGGCCAAAGGATTTTAGGCCAAGTTGATAGCACTCTCGTTGTCACACTGTAATAAAGTTGGACTGGTTTGTGCAGAGCCGAGATCTTGAAGTAGAGTGCGAAGCCACACAGCTTCACGAGACCAATCGCCAGCAGCAATATATTCGGCTTGCATGGTGGATAGAGCTACAATAGGTTGACGTCTGCTCGACCAGGAAATGGCACCGCCACTGAGACGAAAGGTATAGCCGGAAGTTGAGCGGCGGGTTTCAGGATCCCCACCAAGATCAGCATCAGAATAGCCGTCGAGGACAGACCAGTCAGGCGTGTTACCGTCAAAGCAAAGACCATGGTTGCGGGTTCCAGCGAGATACTTAAGTACGCGAATGCCAGCGTTCCAATGTTCAGGTCCAGGATTCTGACAGAACTGAGCCAGTTGATTGACAAAAAAGGCAAGATCAGAACGGCTGGTTCATGTAGCGTATGAGATGCTCCCCAGTAACTCGCGATAAGGAATGGCAGACATAGAGTCACGCCCGACTTGATCGGTAGGTGAAGAAGCTTTGGAAAGCCGAGGGGTGCCTTTGAGCACAGGTTTCGAAACCGGATGAGCGTTGGCCGAATTAAACTTGGTGAGCATCTTTTCTATAAATTGTGGAATCGACAGAAATTTTTTTTTGTGAAGTCTGTCGCGAGTGATTACAATTCCGACAAAGAATTCGGCTGGGACAGCGGTAATCTCGAATTTCTTGTCGAGGAAAGAGATAATTGAGTGCATGAAGGGTAGACTGTTGCCGGTCAGGAATCCATCATCAACCCAAGAAGCAAAAATGACAAAGAGTTCCTTGGTGAAGTAGTGGTAAACACAAGGATCAGCGGTGCTCTGCACTAATCCAAAATCGAGAAGAGCGTCATGTAAGGTCTTGTACCAGATCCTTACGGCTTGACAGATACCATAAATGCTCTTGTTGAGACGGCAGACATCGTTTTCATGGCCAGGGACAATATAACCTTCAGGTTGAGCGATGTAGATCTCCTCTTCTACTCGACCGTTAAGGAATGCGGTCTTCACGTCAATTTGAATCATTTCTAAGTCGCGTCCAGCAGCGATGGCAATAATGACGCGGAATGAGTCAAGACGCACAACAGGAGCAAAGGAATCGAGATAATCAAGGCTTTGAAATACCAGCAACTGGGAATGCAGATAGCACCAGCGGGAAGTGGTACTAGAGTCCAGGTGTCATTTTTGTAGTGAGAAGCAATCTCATCGTCAGCAACAGGTTTCCAGAGAGGAGCTTCAGGACCGGTCATGGCATCTTTGAAATTATTTGGTTCAAGAAACAAAGATAGAGATTTCATGGCTAAGGAATGAAAAGATTCAGTTAAAGACTTCGTTTTCATTGGGAAATATTTCTTAGGAACAAGTCCTCTCAACGATTTTCGAGGTGGCAGGGCCACAGGTTGAGTTTTCTTTTTGATGGAAGCCGACGGCTCGAGAACCGGGTTGACGTCAGGTAGGACGATGCTGGGTGGTGGTGACGATTCGGTTGTCGGTTGAATCTAGAATGGTTCACTTTCAAAGACTTTCACATGACAGGTTACGTGAGTACGGCCTGTGGCTTCTACGTAGATGCGGCAGGCTTTTTGTTCTCCGCTTTGGCCAACATAAGCCCCTTTTTTAGCCTTCGGGTCGAGTTTTTGTCGCAGAGCATCAGGAATCCAAAAATAGGCTGCTGAACCAAAGATGCGCAGATTTGAAACGTCAGGTGTTTTGCCAGACCAAAGCTCGTACGGAGTTTGAGTTTTACCATAGCGTAAGGTTCGATTCTGAACGTAGGTGGTGTGGTTGGTTAACTCGGCCCACATCTTCAGAGGAATGCAACGACCCTGTTGGACACTACTCATGCCTTCGACAACATAACGGTGGTCACGTTCAGCGTTACTGGTTTGTTCAGGAGTGTAGCCTGCACAGAACTCGAGAGCAATTCCGAGCTCAGCGTATCGTGTGCGTTGTTCAGTGCTAACAAATTCGCCGGCCCCGTCACAACGGAACTTGCGAATGTGATGACCAGTTTCAGTGAAGATTTTAGTATTGAAGAGATTGAAGCAGTAACCAGCTTCAGACTTGAATTTGATGAAATAGATTTCTTTGTAGCCACTGAAGAGGCCTTTGAATAAGATGTAGTAGCGAGCTCCGCCAACAGATTCGACTTGAAAGGGTCCAACGCTATCAGAAACGATACATTCGCCAACAGCTTTGTAAACGGTTGTGCTGATGGGAAAAGGTAATTTGTGAAATTTGCCAAGTTCACATCCATGACAGCTGTCGTTCAAGTTGGCGACACCAGGGATGACATCCATGCCAGTGATAGCTGTGCTGGTAGCTAAGGTGCGTACTATGCGACGGTTGGCGTGACAAAGTCGTTCGTGCCAAACAGCGAGAGTGGCGGCCGTGGTACTGGGTGCAAGACAAGTAGACTCGCTGCAAACCGTAACGCCATCCAGTTTAAACAGTTCATCATTAACTTGAGATGCTGTTAAGAAGATTTTGTTGTTGCTCGTGATCGTAGCTAGCTTTCCTGAAAAAGAAACTGCAAAATCTTTCTTCAAAAGGGAAATGACGGAAATCAGATTGACACCAACTCCAGGAACAAAAAGAACGTCGTGAATGTCAACAGTCTGTTGGTCGTGAGACAGACCCTAAGAAAAACTTCATACTTGAACAAAAAATTTCATTCATTGTGACAAACTCTAAGGAAAAATCGAGTTAGATTATAAGAACAAGAGGATGTCACGTTCACACACAGAGTAAATAAATTTGATAAAATAACACTCGTTGGACAGGCTCTTTTGTCGCGTTGTGTATGAAAAGACTGAAACAAAGGGGTTCGAAAAGGTTCGTAAACTGTGGTACCCTGAAAATGCGATCTGAAGGGTCTTTTATTGCGTTTTATGAAAAAAAGCTGAGGCAATACGACAAGGTTTGGTAAAAGAAAATGTTGTAAATATCGGTGTTCGATCGGTCCTTTTGACGCATTTGCCTTAAAAAAGGTTTTTCAAGTGTAGTATATAGAATTTCCACGCTTGCCGTTGGTTCTAGGCCTCGTCGGTATTTTCAAAAAAGGTTCATTACAAGAAAAAAAAAATATTTTTAGGGATAAAAAAAAAATCGGTGTTCGATCGGCCCTTTTGTCGCGTTGCCATAAAAAAGGTTTTTCAAGTGTAGTATATAGAATTTTCACGCTTGCCGTTGGTTCTAGGCCTCATCGGTCTTTTCAAAAATGGTTCATAAGTAGAAAAAAATATTTTTAGGGATCAAAAAAAAAATCGGTGTTCGATCGGCCCTTTTGTCGCGTTGCCATAAAAAAGTTTTTTCAAGTGTAGTATATAGAATTTTTACGTGACTTAGCTCAGTTGGTAGAGCACTGAACTCGAGTTCAGATGGTCCGGGTTCAAACCTCGGTGGGTTGAATCCTCGGCTGGCTCTGAAGCAAGCGTCCAAGTGTTTGTATCATATCAAAGAATATATTTTTTATATGTCACTTAGCTCAGTTGGTAGAGCGCTGAACTCGAGTTCAGATGGTCCGGGTTCAATCCTCGGCTGGCTCTGAAGCAAGCGGCAAAGTGTTGGTATCTTACAGAAGAAAATAATTTTTATATGTGACTTAGCTCAGTTGGGTAGAGCGCTGAACTCGAGTTCAGATGGTCCGGGTTCAAACATCGATGGGTTCAATGCTCGGCTGGCTCTGATGCAAGCGGCCAAGTGTAGGTCTCATACCAAAGAATACATTTTCATATGTAACTTAGCTCAGTTGGTTAAGCGCTGAACTCGAATTCAGATGATCCGGGTTCAGAACTCGGTGGGTTCAATCCTCGGCTGGCTCTGAAGCAAGCGGCCAAGTGTTGGTCTCATACCGAAGAAAATATTTTTGATATGTACCTTAGCTCAGTTGGTAGAGCGCTGAATTCGAGTTCAGATGGTCGGGGTTCAAACCTCGGTGGGTTCAATCCTCAGCTGGCTCCGAAGCAAGCGTCCAAGTGTTGGTCTCATACCGAAGAAATATTTTTCATGTGTCACTTAGCTCAGTTGGTAGAGCGCTGAACTCGAGTTCAGATGGTCCGGGTTCAGAACTCGGTGGGTAAAACCCTCGGCTGGCTCTGAAGCAAGCGTCCAAGTGTTGGTCTCATACAGAAGAAATATCTTTCATATTTCACTTAGCTCAGTTGGTTAAGCGCTGAACTCGAGTTCAGATGGTCCGGGTTCAAACCTAGGTGGGTTGAATCCTCGGTTGGCTCTGAAGCAAGCGGCCAAGTGTTGGTCTCATACCAAAGAATACCTATTTCATATGACACTTAGCTCAGTTGGTAGAGCGCTGAACTCGAGTTCAGATGGTTCGGGTTCAAACCTCGGTGGGTTCAATCCTCAGCTGGCTCTAAAAAAAGCGTCCAAGTGTTGGTCTCATACCGAAGAAACATGTTTCTTATGTTACTTAGCTCAATTGGTTAAGCGCTGAACTCGAGTTCAGATGGTCCGGGTTCAAACATCGATGGGTTCAATGCTCGGCTGGCTCTGATGCAAGCGGCCAAGTGTTGGTCTCATACCAAAGAATACATTTTCATATGTAACTTAGTTCAGTTGGTTAAGCGCTGAACTCGAATTCAGATGATCCGGGTTCAGAACTCGGTGGGTTCAATCCTCGGCTGGCTCTGATGCAAGCGGCCAAGTGTTGGTCTCATACCGAAGAAAATATTTTTGATATGTACCTTAGCTCGGTTGGTAGAGCGCTGAATTCGAGTTCAGATGGTCGGGGTTCAAACCTCGTTGGGTTCAATCCTCAGCTGGCTCCGAAGCAAGCGTCCAAGTGTTGGTCTCATACCGAAGAAATATTTTTCATGTGTCACTTAGCTCAGTTGGTAGAGCGCTGAACTCGAGTTCAGATGGTCCGGGTTCAAACCTCGGTGGGTTGAATTCTCGGCTGGCTCTGAAGCAAGCGGCCAAGTGTTGGTATCATACCGAAGAAATATTTTTCATATGTCACTTAGCTCAGTTGGTTAAGCGCTGAACTCGAGTTCAGATGGTCCGGGTTCATACCTCGGTGAGTTGAATCCTCGGTTGGCTCTTAAGAAAGCGGCCAAAAGTTGGTATCATACCAAAGAATATCATTATTATATGTGACTTAGCTTAGTTGGTAGAGCACTAAACTCGAGTTCAGATGGTCCGGGTTAAACCCCGATGGGTTGAATCCTCGGATGGCTCTGAAGCTAGTGGCCAAGTGTTGGTCTCATACCAAAGAATACATTTTCATATGTCACTTAGCTCAGTTGGTTAAGCGCTGAACTCGAGTTCAGATGGTCCGGGTTCATACCTCGGTGAGTTGAATCCTCGGTTGGCTCTTAAGAAAGCGGCCAAAAGTTGGTATCATACCAAAGAATATCATTATTATATGTGACTTAGCTTAGTTGGTAGAGCACTAAACTCGAGTTCAGATGGTCCGGGTTAAACCCCGATGGGTTGAATCCTCGGCTGGCTCTGAAGCTAGTGGCCAAGTGTTGGTCTCATACCAAAGAATACATTTTCATATGTCACTTAGCTCAGTTGGTTAAGCGCTGAACTCGAGTTCAGATGGTCCGGGTTCATACCTCGGTGAGTTTCATCCTCGGTTGGCTCTTAAGAAAGCGGCCAAAAGTTGGTATCATACCAAAGAATATCATTATTATATGTGACTTAGCTTAGTTGGTAGAGCACTAAACTCGAGTTCAGATGGTCCGGGTTAAACCCCGGTGGGTTGAATCCTCGGCTGGCTCTGAAGCTAGTGGCCAAGTGTTGGTCTCATACTGAACTCGAGTTCAGATGGTCCGGGTTCATACCTCGGTGGGTTCAATCCTCAGCTGGCTCCGAAGCAAGCGTCCAAGTGTTGGTCTCATACCGAAGAAATATTTTTCATATTTCACTTAGCTCAGTTGGTAGAGCGCTGAACTCGAGTTCAGGTGGTTTTCTAGAGCTCTCCAAAATTCTAAATCAATCTCTCCCAATTAACTCTAAATCATTTTGATTCATAAAATCATCTTTAATTCATTAAATTTCCTTTTTTCAAATTGAGTTAAAAAGAAAAAGAAAAAAAAAGAAAAAGAAAAAAAACAAGAAAAAGAAAAAAAAAATCACTTTTTTGCACTCACTCACTCACAACCACACTCATATTAGCCCTTAATATTTTGCACAAAAAAACAACAACAAAACAAAACAAAAAAAAATCTGCACATTCACAGTTTTTGTCGTCTAATATATTTAAAATGGAATGCAAAAGAGAAAGAACACTGTTTTTCAGTTTCAAGGACTTTGAATTCACTCCTCTTGAAATCGAAATACATAGATGGTTTATGAAGCTAGGAATTATTGAAGACCAACTTACTGTTATTGATTTTCACTTTCACACAAAAAGTGTTGTTGCAAAATTTAAAGAACAGCAACATTTCGAAAATTTCTTCAAAAGACATTCCCATGGAATACCTTTTGAGAAATATGGAAAAATACATGTCATACCAGTATCAATTGCTGGAAGTCCTTGGAAGAAAGTGCAATTAAAATATGTGGCAGACGAAACTGATCTTAACGAAATTAAATCAACTCTAGAAAAATATGGAAAAATAAAAAGTGTTCAATTTGAAGTTCCAATATTTGAGTTACTCAAAACAAAGAGAGAAAAACTTTGCGTAGAAATGATGATCGAAAAAAACATCCCATCATTTATTATGGTTATGGGTAACATATACTCTGTCTCATATTCAGGACAAACAAAAACTTGTTCCCGTTGTGATCTAGAGGGACATGAAGCCAGAAACTGTGAGGCAGGAAGGAAATCATACAGTCAGGCAGTAGGAATGAACTCTGCAGCAAATTCGGCACTTGAGCAATTGAAAAATTTGATTGAGGAACACGAAGGAAAAGTTTCAATGGTGGAAACTGATGGCGAAGAAACAGACCCAGAAGGGAAATGGACAACTAAAGAAAGGAAAAGAAGAAAGAGTCAGAAGAACAGGGAAGAAATCCCAAGAAAAGATAAGGAATCAGAAGATCAAGAAAAATCAAACCAAATTTACAAAGCATGGAAAAAATACAAAACACTTCATAGTTTAAAACCAAACTTAAATGCTGAAAGAAAAAGGGCTTCAGGGAAAAAAATATAGGCGATCAAGATGATGCCACTGAAAAATGCAGCGGGGAAAATGGATTGTTAGAGAAAGGGAGCAATCCCATACTTGATTTTGGAACCCCTTCCGAAGAAGCCATAAACAATGAATGGCCAAATTCCCAAACGATTCCAGGTACTCAGGATCTGGATAAATGTGATGAAATGGAAATTGAATCCATTTTAAACGAAGAATGGCCTGATAAGAAAAGGCCTTCTAAAACTTCAGTCAAACAAAAAATTGTCACAGTGGAAGATGATGGGGAAAACTCAACTGAGGAGGAGGAAAATGAAGAAAACGAAAAAAAGAAAAGAAGGGAAATGTCAGAGTATCATAGAAATAATAAAGAAAAATCAGTCGAGGAGGACAACACCCCTCCTAAAATATAAACCGCATATTACTTATACAACCTTACATCTTACTTACAAACTTATACAAACAAAACCAGTAATTATAAAATATCAACATCACACCCAAAAACATGGTAAAAATTATCACATTAAATATCAATGGAATAAAAACAAACACAAAAAAAGAATTTTTAAACACATTTATAAGTCAAAATAAACCAGATATTTTAGCCTTACAAGAAACAAACATCAATGAATTTAGAACGTTACACGTAGATTACAATATAATTATTAATAATAATATTGAAAACTACAGATCTGGAACAATTATTATATACAAGAAAAACCTAGAAATGATTTCCACCGAAAAAGCTGAAGATGGAAGAATCATCAGAGCAAAATTTAAAGATTTTATCATCGTAAACATTTATGCACCAACACAAAATGAAAAGGCAGAAAACAGGCACTTATTCTTTCTTCACGCTTTACCCAAATTCCTGAAAGCAAGCGACCAAAATTTAATTTTATTAGGAGATTTTAACAGCATTATAGATTCAAGAGACAGAGGAGGACTTCGAAAAAAAATAAATTACCAACTAAAAAGTTTGATTGAAAAACTAAAATTAATTGATGCATTCAGAACCAAAAATGAAGATATAATCTCCTTCACCTACATAAGCCCAAATGGAAAATCTAGAATAGATCGAATATACATTCCTGAAGTAAATAAAAATCAAATTCAAAAATGTATGCATCTAAATTTTCCTTACAGTGATCACAATGCAGTTTTACTGGAATTGAAAGACAGCAACCTTCAATCACTCAATAGAAAGAATATTTGGAAATTAAACACCAGTATATTAGAAGACCCAGAATTTCAGGAGGAGATAAAATTGTTCATTTTAAAAGCAAAACAACTTTTACCACAATACAACAATATAGTAGAATGGTGGGAAAAAGAAATAAAGGAAAATTTTAAAATTTTAAGTCAAGGATACTGCAAGAAAAAAAATAACGATAAAACACAGTTAACAAATTCTTAAGCAAGTGTTTAGAACAAGTAAAAAAAGAAATTGATGAGGGTAAAAAAGAAATGGATGAATACTATTATTTTAAAAATAAATTAAAAGCTATTCATAAAAAAGAAGAAGAAGGAAAACAAATAAGAGAAAAATTGAACTACCCAGTGAATAATGAAATTTGTACAATAGCAAATCTAATTAAAGAAAAATCAAATGGAGAAAACCGAAAAATTGAAAAATTAGAAGAAAATGGAAAACTTAACCCAGATGTACATAAAGTTATTCATTCATTTTACAACAATTTATACTCTCTTAACAACCATGACCCATTAAAAAGAAATGAAATTTTAGAATACATTGGCAAAATGATAAACACAGAAATGAATGATAAACTTACAAAAAATCTTACCGAAGAAGAAGTATGGGATGCTATCAAATCACTTCAAGAAGGTAAATCCCCAGGAATAGATGGCCTACCAATAGAATTTTATAAAAAGGCTTGGCCATTTTTAAAACAAGAAATTACAAGCATGTACAGACATATTTTAAAATTTCAAAACCTTCAGGAAACCTCACAATCATCAGGAATTATAACACTGTTACACAAAGGAGGATCCGAGGAAAAGTTGGGAAATTGGAGACCAATAAGCCTCTTATGTTCTGACTATAAAATTTTAGCAAAAGTTTTAACCATAAGACTCAAAAACATATTACCTAACATTATTAGTGAAGAACAGACGGGAGGAATCCAAAATAGAGACATTACCCAAAATCTTATAACATATAGAAACATTATAGAATATTTTTCATCACAGAATCACTACAAGAAATATGAAGAGATCTCAGAATTTAAGGGGTATAAAAACAGAGGGGTAGCAATTGTGAGTCTAGATTTCAAAAAAGCATATGACATGGTCGATAGAACATTTTTATTTGAAGTCCTCAGGAAACTAGGCTTTGAAGAAACTTTTATCAATTATATTAAGACATTGTATGAAAATGCAAACAGCAAAGTTTTTATCAACAACGAATTCGGAGAAAACATTTATTTAAAAAGGAGAGTTAGACAAGGATGCCCTTTGTCTATGTATTTATACATACTTTTTATAGACCCCTTTTTAAAATTCATAAAAAAGAAGATCAATTCAACTTAAATATCACAATCTAATCATCAAATCAGTGCTTTTGTGGATGACATAGCTATTTTTATTCAAAACCTTACAGACATCGGACAACTTGAAAATTGTATAGAAATATTTGAGAAAGCAACAAACTCGAAAGTTAATAGAACAAAATCATATCTTTTAAAATTGGGAGCATGGAAAACTGAAACCCAGTGGCCAGTTACATGGATAACATCTCAAGAATCCATAAAAATGCTTGGAATACACTGGTATGAAGATATTTTAACAACAATCGACAAAAACTGCACGAAAATTATTGAAAAAATGGAAAAAAGCATTATAAATACTTTCAACCGCCTCCTCACCATCCAACAAAAAGTCATTTTCTTCAATAGTTTTATTGTAACAAAATTTTCACACATAACAAAGATTTTGCCAATTCCCAAAACACACACAGACAAAATACAGCAATTAGGACATCGTTTTATTTGGAAACACAGACTGGAAAGTTTAGCAAAAAATGAACTGTACCTCCCAATACATGAAGGAGGATTGAATTTTACAAATGCTAAAACCAAATATCAATCACTGTTTTTAAAAACTATTCTAAATAATCTAACCGAGAAAAATCCCAGTGAAAATGGAAAAATGATGTATTATTGGCTAGGCCTGAGACTAAGAAAGATATTCCCAGTAAGGAAAAGCCCAAATTGTGAAAATACACCTAAAATTCTAGCGAATGTAGTAGAAAGAATTAAAAAAATTAAATGAGAAAAGAAACATAACCCAGATTATAACATCCAAAGAAATTTAGACTTTACTCATTGCAGAAGAGCAAAAAATACCTAAAATCGTTTTAAAATATCCAAACACAAATTTCAAACCTGGATTTATAGCAACAACAAAACCATTTTTATCTCCTTACCTAAAAGAACATTTGTTATTACAAATACATAACGCTCTTACAACAAAGGACAGGCTAATTAAATGCAAGCAAGACATCAGCCCAAAATGTGACCAATGTAATGAAATTGAAAACGTAAATCACTTATTTGAATGCAGAATAACAAAACCAGCAGTAAATTTTATTAAGAAGAGAATCTCAAACTATTACCAACAAAATTTTAATCCAACGACCCAACAAATTTATTTACTTGACTTTCCTTCGAACCCTAAAACCAGTCAGAATCAGGCAATATTCTTAGCAGCAAATATAAGTCTAATTGTCTGGAAAAAAAGAAAGAAAGCCAATTTTATGATGCACTTTATGAATTCACTCAAAAGATCAGAAAGAAATATACAACAGCACCCAAATTTTAAAACATGGTTTTTAAATTTATAACGTAAACAAACATAAGCAGGGGAGTTCAGTCCCCAGGGAGTTCAGTCCCCAGGGAGTTCAGTCCGGGTAAAGTTCAGTCAGGAAAAGTTCAAAGATGAAAAGAATTAGGAAGATGAAATGAATTAGGAAGATGAAATGAATTAGGAAGATGAAATGAATTAGGAAGATGGAATGAATTAGGAAGATGGAATGAATTAGGAAGATGAAATGAATTAGAAAGATGAAATGAATTAGGAAGATGAAATGAAAAAGGAAGATAAAAATAAAAAAAAAAAAAAAAAAGTTAAGATGGTCCGGGTTCAAACCTCGGTGAGTTCAATCCTCGACTGGCTCTGAAGCAAGCGGACAAGTGTTGGTCTCATACCGAAGAATATATTCGTCATATGTCACTTAGCTCAGAGCGCTGAACTCGAGTTCAGATGGTCCGGGTTCAAACTTCGGTAGGTTCAATGCTCGGCTGGCTCTGAAGCAAGCGGCCAAGTGTTGGTTTCATACCGAAGAATACATTTTGCATATGTCACTTAGCTCAGTTGGTAGAGCGCTGAATTCGAGTTCAGATGGCCCGGGTTCAAACCTCGGTGGGATCAATCCTCGGCTGGTTCTGAAGCAAGCGGCCAAGTGTTGGTCTCATGCGAAGGAAAATATTTTTCTTAGCTCAGGGAGCTGCGGTAAAAACTACTTTAATGAGAAATACCATCCTTAAATCATAAAAGTGATGTAAGAGGATGTGATATACAATAAGTCTATTTATAGTAAAAGCTGACGCTATACTTTATTTTCGATTCAAAAATCGACCGGAAACATTGTTTCACCATTTTCGATCATTAATTGGGTTAAATTCACAACGGCATGGAAGAAACGAGGATGGAGGTACAAAGCATGTCTAAATCTCTCTTTCATGCAACAGAAAAGTTTGATACGACTATTTACTGTCTCGTGTCTCGCCAAGATTTTTTTTTTGCCGATCTCCGTTGGTAAACTCAAAAAAATGTTGGTCACGGTATCCACCGTCGGCTAAGGCCTTCTCCCCCGGCTGAAGACGGTCAATAAAGGCATTTCTTGCGAGTCGCAGATCAGTCCATTCGCCACATGGAAGTCCCCCGTTGGCCCAAACTATTTCTCCAGTGCGGGTGCACAGAGCTATTTCATAGCGTAAACCCGGTCCATTAAACTTATGCGACCACCATTTTGCATTAAAAGGTGTTGGCTCAAAAATGCTAAAGTCCGTTCCATCGAGAGAAACAAAAGTTGACGTGCCTCTTGGGGCGTTTTGAAAACGCTTATTCCAGTTAATCTATTACATAATTAAAAGTAAAAGAAATAGTAGATCAAAATTTATAATAAAATAAATAAACGGAGGGAATTTCAGTAATTTAGTTACCACTGGCAAGTTGGATAGAAGGTAAATGAAAGTGTGAGACCATTTTCGGAAGGTTTTTTCTGTTACACCAACAAGGGCTGCGTTAAAGCTTTCAATATTATAACGCTTTGGTAGCAGCAGTGCCCATAAAAGGTGCTCTGGCTTTGACTTGTGTGGCCGATGAACTAGTAACATGTCCCAAACAACGACGCACACTATTGGGGATGTCCCAAAAAAGGCTCGAAATTTTCTATATCCTACACTGATACTTCCGTCTCTTTTATGTTTAGTAATCTTGTGACCAAGATTCCAAAATGTAGCAACTGAAGCCATCGAGAAAAGAAAATAACACGTGAAAAGTGAAAACAATCGACTGCAGAAGACAATTTGCGAAATATTGTTGTTGCCAGATTTTATATTTTTATGCCAATAACAATATTATTGGCTTTAGCCTCAAATTTTCAATAATTTGTACAGTATTTTATTTTCAAAATACTAGTTTGTTTATTTAGCTGAAATCCATGCCCTGAAATAAACTAATCATATGTTTAAAAAATTCACTTTTTAAAGCACAATATTGGCCTTATTATTCAGGCCAATATTCGGCTTGGTTTTAGATCCATACAATTAGTAATGGCAAGATCTTTCTCAAATAGCAAAATTATGGCCAGATCTTTGGACAAGGTATTCTTTAGAACAACTTATACTTAGTTATGGGGCAAAATAGAAAAAAAAACAAGCAAAAAAAAAGATCTGGGTAAAAAAAAGTCCTTAATATTGGCCTTTATTGGCGAATATTAAGGTTTCGTTGGGTAAAAAAAAGTCCTTAATATTGGCCTTTATTGGCGAATATTAAGGTTTCGTTTTTACCCAGATTTTTTTTTTGCTTGTTTTTTTTTTCTATTTTGCCCCATAACTAAGTATAAGTTGTTCTAAAGAATACCTTGTCCAAAGATCTGGCCATAATTTTGCTATTTGAGAAAGATCTTGCCATTACTAATTGTCTGGATCTAAAACCAAGCCGAATATTGGCCTGAATAATAAGGCCAATATTGTGCTTTAAAAAGTGAATTTTTTAAACATATGATTAGTTTATTTCAGGGCATGGATTTCAGCTAAATAAACAAATTAGTATTTTGAAAATAAAATACTGTATAAATTATTGAAAATTTAAGGCTAAAGCCAATAATATTGTTATTGGCATAAAAATATGAAATCTGGCAACAACAATATTTCGCAAGTTGTCTTCTGCAGTCGATTGTTTTCCAGTTTGGTTTAAAACTTATTGTTTCCGATTTGTAAAGTGGAGTTTTTCTTGCTTCAAAATGAGTAAGCCACGATGGACTCGAATACCACCTTGTGCCGCCCACAAGAAACTCGAAAAGATGTTTGAAGACGGTAAAATAGCAAATGATGCAAATGCTAGCAGTGTTTGGCACCTTGATAGCGAATTCCAGAAGTTCAAATTAGATGTCTTTAGAACAGCTTTCAACGAGATTCGTAATAAACATGGATGTGAACGTAAGCAGCTTTTATTCCTTTTTCGATTTTGATGTTCATATATTTAAAGTCTTATAATTTGTCAATCACAAGCAGTAAGGAAAGAAGATGGAAGCAGTAGCTCTGCTGACCATGGCTCTGACACCTGCAGCAGCATTGTTCCTAGTAAACGATACAAGCTTGAATTCGAATCCGATGCTATTGCAGACGAAGAAAGCTTAGATAGTCACTTGGAATTTCAAAATCACCCGATTTTGATGGAAGTCTACCTAGATCACGTCACGCAAAACAAAAAGCTGATAATTGTTGCCTCTTTGCCTGGTGGTGCAACAGAGGGTGACTTTAACCTTCTGGGAGCTGGACCGGGTAGTAACATTGCCCGCATCACTTATAAATGGCCAGAAGCATGCTACAACATAGACAGATTGTTTAGAAAAAAGTATTGCTTCTGGAGCACTGCCAGATTGCCACCCAAAAATTGTGGCTCTGAAAAGAGGTCTACAGAGGAATCGTGCATCAATGAGTAAAGCCCCTGTCGGTGTTATCAGCTTAAATTTGCCGATATCTGTCCTAACTTCTGAAAGTTCAATCGATGTTAAGGGAGGATTGGATAAAGAAAATGGAACGTACCTCTTGATAGTTGAGCTAACTGCCTCCGAAACTGCATATGCAGTGGAGAAAAAACCAATCAAAATTGAAGAAATCTAAGTCATTTTCTTCTTGATGTTTTCTGGGTTTGTGTAATATTGACAATTTGACAATACAAGTGTTGTTCTGTTCAATATTCCTTTTCTATTACGTAAAAATCTTTTTACCGCAGCTCCCAGTTGGGTAGAGCGCTGAACTCGAGTTCAGATGGTCCGATTTCAAACCTCGGTGGGTTCGATCCTCGGCTGGTTCTGAAGCAAGCGGCCAAGTGTTGGTCTCATACCGAAGAAAGTATTTATCATATGGCACTTAGCTCAGTTGGTAGAGCGCTGAACTCGAGATCAGATGGTCCGGGTTCAGAACTCGGTGGGTTCAACCCTCGGCTGGCTCTGAAGC